>NC_052334.1:37710483-39027766 GCF_016432855.1 Salvelinus namaycush
AACACATTTTAGGAGGAAATCTGGCTGATTAGTTAAGACTAGCCTTTTGATTAACTGTCACAGCATAACTGTACACATCCATTATGGAAGCTGGAGGTGCCAGGGATCAGTTTATGTTTATAATTGAAACAACAACAAGGCAGACACCACACCTATGTTTTGGTAAAAAGCTGAGGGATGGGCCTAGAGGAATTGAACTACTGTAAACTTCATAGACAGAGATATGGATACACAGACTGACCATCCATGACATCAACATTATAGTTTTAACCATGTTTTGAGGCTATACAGTGTTTGTTTACGTTTAAGTAAAACAAGCTTATATTTTGAGTTCTGCTGGGGTCTCGAGACCACATATTGAGTGACTCGGTCTTGTCTCGGTGTCGGACATTTGTACTTGGTCTTGACTCGGTCTCAGTGAGGACTTGTAATTTCTTCCCGAGACCAGCGGAGTAAAACACTCATAATTATCAAGTTCCATTCAGTCAGCGCATTCAACCGCTTTGCCAGGCCAAATATATACACTCCTTTCTTGAAACATGAATACAGTATCTTAACAGCCTTTATATCTATTATAGATATGTTTGCGCAGTAGTGAACCTATAGGCCTTCAGTGTGTGACAGGTTAGTACAGTGGTGAACCTATAGGTCTTCAGTGTGTGACAGGTTAGTACAGTGGTGAACCTATAGGCCTTCAGTGTGTGACAGGTTAGTACAGTGGTGAACCTATAGGTCTTCAGTGTGAAACAGGTTAGTACAGTGGTGAACCTATGGGCCTTCAGTGTGTGACAGGTTAGTACAGTGGTGAACCTATAGGCCTTCAGTGTGTGACAGGTTAGTACAGTGGTGAACCTATAGGCCTTCAGTGTGTGACAGGTTAGTACAGTGGTGAACCTATAGGCCTTCAGTGTGTGACAGGTTAGTACAGTGGTGAACCTATAGGCCTTCAGTGTGTGACAGGTTAGTACAGTGGTGAACCTATAGGCCTTCAGTGTGTGACAGGTTAGTACAGTGGTGAACCTATAGGCCTTCAGTGTGTGACAGGTTAGTACAGTGGTGAACCTATAGGCCTTCAGTGTGTGACAGGTTAGTACAGTGGTGAACCTATAGGCCTTCAGTGTGTGACAGGTTAGTACAGTGGTGAACCTATAGGCCTTCAGTGTGTGACAGGTTAGTACAGTGGTGAACCTATAGGTCTTCAGTGTGTGACAGGTTAGTACAGTGGTGAACCTATAGGCCTTCAGTGTGTGACAGGTTAGTACAGTGGTGAACCTATAGGCCTTCAGTGTGTGACAGGTTAGTACAGTGGTGAACCTATAGGTCTTCAGTGTGTGACAGGTTAGTACAGGGGTGAACCTATAGGTCTTCAGTGTGTGACAGGTTAGTACAGTGGTGAACCTATAGGCCTTCAGTGTGTGACAGGTTAGTGATTCTGAAAGGACAGCAAACGTAATACCAGCGCACTCATGTAGGAGAGTGCACTTTCTGTAAAACACAAAGGCCCAGTGGTGTAGTGGAGGGTAGGCTATACGCAGGTATAAGCCGTACACCCACTTATTTTTCAGTGGGCATTGTGTATACTCTCTTCTTAATCCCTAATGATGCGTATCAAAGTAGTGTAGTGGAGGTATACGACTTATCAATTATGTAATACAATAGAGAAATCATGCACAAAGTAGCCTACACAATCGCAAAGCACATGGAATATATTCACATGCACTCCGCACACATAGCCTAGATTCAGTGGAATATCATCTGCAGGCAGCTAGTGTACAATCTCAACTGGTTTTGGCATGGAGCAGCTCACAGAAGAATAACATCGGTAGCTGGTAGGGTAGGAAAGACGTTTAAATTTATACCAGTAAATGCTAACCAAGGCAACAATGGGTATGTAAACCAGGTATTGTAAAAGTTTAGTCCGAAGTGTCGGTTAGTAGGCTATTTATGATGCACA
This sequence comes from Salvelinus namaycush, assembly GCF_016432855.1. Lineage (NCBI taxonomy): Eukaryota > Metazoa > Chordata > Actinopteri > Salmoniformes > Salmonidae > Salvelinus > Salvelinus namaycush. Next base: position 37,712,438 of record NC_052334.1, read on the forward strand.
ATTGTCATCATGTTCTGTTTGCATCAGGGGTGTAGACATGGATGGGCATTGGGTGGACAGAGGACCGCCCACTGGGGAGCCAGGCCCTGACAGGCCCACCCAATCAGATTGATGTGGTTTAAGCACTGTTGTGGACTTTGACCATCAAATGTTAGCATTTATTTAATTTTGAGAGTGAAAATCTGAAAAATCGATAGGAAAACGAATTTAAAAAAGCATAGGAAATCATAGGATTTTCAACACAGGATACCTTTCCTTCTCTGGGTGGGCCGTTTGGGAACTTTTGGGCAAAATTTGGATATACCCACTTCTCCAGGTACCACTACACCACTGCATAGGGCCGATGGAAAGACAACAGTCACACACAGCACGATGTTAAAGGCTAAGCAGTCCATAAACTCTGACACAATAAGCCAGTAGGTCCCAATCATACGAATACAAAACACAACCATTAAGCATTTCCCAATTGAAATGTACAGTTATACTGCACTCCGACTGCAATCTTTTTTTCTGAGTGTGCCAGAGCTCAGAACAACTGATGAATTTACGAACGCGCAACACCTGCTGACCGGTATCAGTAAACGTAGGCAAAAAAAGTAATAGTTAGTCAAGAATTCTCTAGATAACATGTAAACAGACTAACCAGCTCTGCTACGGCGAGTAAAATGGTCAGAGTGAGGTGTTCTCTCATCTGTGTCTGGAAGTAGCTAGCAAGCTAGCCAACTTTAGCCAGTTAACTTGGGTGCTTGGTTGGGATAAGCATGAATTGGCAGGCAAGCTGTAGAAGTACGAGGAGGCTACAATTCCCCATCGTTTATCAGTGCAATTTTGACGGCCAAATAACTGGAAAAACTATCATGTTCCTTCTAATGTTCCTTCGTAAGATTTTATCTCATCTTGCTCTGGCTAGCATTAGTTGTTGATCTTGTTGTTGTTGATGTGCATAACTGAGGGAGAAAGATCCTACCTTTTCATGGTTGTTTGATCAATAGGACTGTAAAGTTCCCAAATGTAAGAGGACTACCGTGGTGTTTACATATTTGCAGAAATCCATTCAGGTGTATTTTGTGGCTTTTGGCGAATGCGTTCTAATGATCTAAAGTCGCGCTGTTGCAACTGCCTGTAAACACACAGTCCAGTTCAAAGTGAATGACGGCAGGCCCGTGTGCCAAATGGCTTGTTTGTATAAAGGCCTGCTGTAGCTCTGATTAGCTATAGTGCACCGGTCTGTGTAGACTCCGGTCCTGGACAAGACAGATGTTTTTATTTGGTTTTATTTACTGCACTGTCTATTAACTGTCCAAACACACGGCCGCTTTCCCACTCTATATTGCTATAGCAATTTCACAAATGCCTTAGTATACGTAACTCCCAAACATTCTATGAATTTATAAAAATGTGAAAATGACCATATCTAAGTGGTCGCTTGTCAGAAAATGTTAAACAATTATTCCTGGGGGTGTATATGACCAGATTTTAATAAGATGTCATGTTTCTAAAATGCTGTCAATTCCAATTTAAATGCAACAATGTTTCACACACATGTTATTTTCAAAGAGATGCAATATAAAACACAGTTCCACTCACCAGATGATGCTCATTTGAAACTTAACTTCATGTTGAAAGATATTCTTGAAAAGGGGGAAGCTAACAAATTAGCAACAACATCCTCTTTGATAACACCTGCTGCTGCCGCTGCAAACTAGCCGACAACAAAAGCTAACTAGCTAGACCGTGTGAAAACTATTGCTCGCTATTGCGCAGTGACCTGTTGACCTTCAAGAAGGCAGAACTTTCCATACGTTTTTGTATAAACGGTCCCACCCTTCTCTAATAGCTTCTGTGACATTTGTGTTATTACAAGTGGATGCCAAGGGAAGCCAGGCTTCCCCAAAAAATGTACCAACGTCTCTCTGTGCATTTTAGCCAGTTAACCTAGGACAACAAAAAATACAAGCGTGTACTGTATGAGTCATAGACAGTTTCATCAACATGAAAGAGAGGAGGGTGGCATTGGCATTTCTCTATAAGTAGAAAGTGGTGGAAAAAGTACCCAATTGTCATGCTTGAGTAAAAGTAAAGATACCTTAATAGAAAATGGCTCATGTAAAAGTGAAAGTCATCCACTAAAATACTACTTTAGTAAAAGTCTAAAAGTATTTGGTTTTAAATATACTTAAGTACCAACACAGACATAACTTACAAACGAAAAGAAACATTTGTGTTTTGTAAGTCTGCCAAGGATGTTCTCTTGATTAGTGTGTGAAATGGACCATTTTCCTGTCCTGCTAAATATTCGAAATGTAACAAGTACTTTTGGGTGTAAAAAGTTATTTTTTAACTTTTTCTTAATTATTTTCTTAAAGAATGTAGTGGAGTAAAAGTAAAAAGTTGTCCAAAATATAAATAGTAATGTAAAGTACAGAGACTCCAAAAAGTAGTACTTTAAAGTATTTTAACTTAAGTACTTTACACCACTGCAAGTAGGGTGAGTCAACATGTTGTTGTTTAAACTTTCACAAACACATGCATACATGCACACACACACACACACAAATCAGAAACATGGGCAGCCACATCATATTTAGCTTATGTTGATTGGACTAAATTGTTTTTGGTATCTCTTCGATGTCACTGTAAGATTAGGTGATTTGATGTTGAAATGTTGAAGTTGAAATGGTGCTGGAATAGTGGAGGAAGCTCCAGTTTTCTTTGCGACTTGTGTCTGTCTCTGTGGTTCTAAATCCAAATTTCGGAAACATTAACTTGCTTGATCATGCTGTAGGTCTTGTAACTGTTTGTTACATGCTTTGTGGACTTCCTCGGACAGAGGTTGCTTTCCGGTTTTGTGATGAAACTAATGTGTGGTTGAATGTAGTCTACCACTGTCTTCTTATTGTCTCTGCCTTAGGCCTATATATCACAGTCACAAGGCATATGAACTAACAGGTTATAGAGCAGGTTACACAATTATCACAACACATAGGTTGTTATATAATATAACATATAGATAATATCTGATAAGTTCCTTTCCTGAGGATGGCTCACCTCTCACAGTTCTGGGTGACTTTAACCTCCCCACGTCTACCTTTGACTCATTCCTCTCTGCCTCCTTCTTTCCACTCCTCTCCTCTTTTGACCTCACCCTCTCACCTTCCCCCCCTACTCACAAGGCAGGCAATACGCTTGACCTCATCTTTACTAGATGCTGTTCTTCCACTAATCTCATTGCAACTCCCCTCCAAGTCTCCGACCACTACCTTGTATCCTTTTCCCTCTCGCTCTCATCCAACACTTCCCACACTGCCCCTACTCGGATGGTATCGCGCCGTCCCAACCTTCGCTCTCTCTCCCCCGCTACTCTCTCCTCTTCCATCCTATCATCTCTTCCCTCTGCTCAAACCTTCTCCAACCTATCTCCTGATTCTGCCTCCTCAACCCTCCTCTCCTCCCTTTCTGCATCCTTTGACTCTCTATGTCCCCTATCCTCCAGGCCGGCTCGGTCCTCCCCTCCTGCTCCGTGGCTCGACGACTCATTGCGAGCTCACAGAACAGGGCTCCGGGCAGCCGAGCGGAAATGGAGGAAAACTCGCCTCCCTGCGGACCTGGCATCCTTTCACTCCCTCCTCTCTACATTCTCCTCTTCTGTCTCTGCTGCTAAAGCCAATTTCTACCACTCTAAATTCCAAGCATCTGCCTCTAACCCTAGGAAGCTCTTTGCCACCTTCTCCTCCCTCCTGAATCCTCCTCCCCCTCCTCCCCCCTCCTCCCTCTCTGCTGATGACTTCGTCAACCATTTTGAAAAGAAGGTCGACGACATCCGATCCTCGTTTGCTAAGTCAAACGACACCGCTGGTTCTGCTCACACTGCCCTACCCTGTGCTTTGACCTCTTTCTCCCCTCTCTCTCCAGATGAAATCTCGCGTCTTGTGACGGCCGGCCGCCCAACAACCTGCCCGCTTGACCCTATCCCCTCCTCTCTTCTCCAGACCATTTCCGGAGACCTTCTCCCTTACCTCACCTCGCTCATCAACTCATCCTTGACCGCTGGCTACGTCCCTTCCGTCTTCAAGAGAGCGAGAGTTGCACCCCTTCTGAAAAAACCTACACTCGATCCCTCCGATGTCAACAACTACAGACCAGTATCCCTTCTTTCTTTTCTCTCCAAAACTCTTGAACGTGCCGTCCTTGGCCAGCTCTCCTGCTATCTCTCTCAGAATGACCTTCTTGATCCAAATCAGTCAGGTTTCAAGACTAGTCATTCAACTGAGACTGCTCTTCTCTGTGTCACGGAGGCGCTCCGCACTGCTAAAGCTAACTCTCTCTCCTCTGCTCTCATCCTTCTAGACCTATCGGCTGCCTTTGATACTGTGAACCATCAGATCCTCCTCTCCACCCTCTCCGAGCTGGGCATCTCCGGCGCGGCCCACGCTTGGATTGCGTCCTACCTGACAGGTCGCTCCTACCAGGTGGCGTGGCGAGAATCTGTCTCCGCACCACGTGCTCTCACCACTGGTGTCCCCCAGGGCTCTGTTCTAGGCCCTCTCCTATTCTCGCTATACACCAAGTCACTTGGCTCTGTCATATCCTCACATGGTCTCTCCTATCATTGCTATGCAGACGACACACAATTAATCTTCTCCTTTCCCCCCTCTGATAACCAGGTGGTGAATCGCATCTCTGCATGTCTGGCAGACATATCAGTGTGGATGACGGATCACCACCTCAAGCTGAACCTCGGCAAGACGGAGCTGCTCTTCCTCCCGGGGAAGGACTGCCCGTTCCATGATCTCGCCATCACGGTTGACAACTCCATTGTGTCCTCCTCCCAGAGTGCTAAGAACCTTGGCGTGATCCTGGACAACACCCTGTCGTTCTCAACTAACATCAAGGCGGTGACCCGTTCCTGTAGGTTCATGCTCTACAACATTCGCAGAGTACGACCCTGCCTCACGCAGGAAGCGGCGCAGGTCCTAATCCAGGCACTTGTCATCTCCCGTCTGGATTACTGCAACTCGCTGTTGGCTGGGCTCCCTGCCTGTGCCATTAAACCCCTACAACTCATCCAGAACGCCGCAGCCCGTCTGGTGTTCAACTTTCCCAAGTTCTCTCACGTCACCCCGCTCCTCCGCTCTCTCCACTGGCTTCCAGTTGAAGCTCGCATCCGCTACAAGACCATGGTGCTTGCCTACGGAGCTGTGAGGGGAACGGCACCTCCGTACCTTCAGGCTCTGATCAGGCCCTACACCCAAACAAGGGCACTGCGTTCATCCACCTCTGGCCTGCTCGCCTCCCTACCTCTGAGGAAGTACAGTTCCCGCTCAGCCCAGTCAAAACTGTTCGCTGCTCTGGCACCCCAATGGTGGAACAAACTCCCTCACGACGCCAGGTCAGCGGAGTCAATCACCACCTTCCGGAGACACCTGAAACCCCACCTCTTTAAGGAATACCTAGGATAGGATAAAGTAATCCTTCTAACCCCCCCCCCCCCCCCCTTAAAAGATTTAGATGAACTATTGTAAAGTGGTTGTTCCACTGGATATCATAAGGTGAATGCACCAATTTGTAAGTCGCTCTGGATAAGAGCGTCTGCTAAATGACTTAAATGTAAATGTAAATGTAAATGTAATATGGCTTTTTTTCTGGCTTGGCTTCCCGGTTGATTTTAATCATGCACCGCTATTGGTTATTGCCACTGCTTGAAATGAGAGCATTACAACCATGCAAGACAGGTTCCTGGGTTAATACAGTTTCTCTGGTTTGATTTCAAAAGGTTAATAGACATATGTAAATCATCAACGATGTGGAGAAAACGCTCGTTTAAATTCCTCATGGCTCTCAATAGCTAGGTTTCCATCTAATTGGTGACAGATTTTCATGCGGATATTCTAAAATACGCATAAAAACAATATGCGCACTTTCCCACCGGAGATGGGTTTCCATCAAATCGACTTGTTGCAGATAAAAGACTGTCCGTGAGGACGTAGTGCACATAAGAATACATTATGCTGTTAAATTCCCATGTACCGAATAAAATTAAAATTTAAAAAAAAGTTAAATGAGTTTTAATTTTTATGTAATTATGTTTTTCTCACAAAATGTTTTGCATTCTATAGCTAGTGTGCCCACTCGGGTATTGGCACGTGCGGTGTAGACATCAGCGCGCAGATACAAGCGTGCGCTGTTTAGCTAGAGTCCACATAAACCTACATGATGAGATTATTATGGACTAAAGAGCGAGATTGTTTTAATTGTTAAACGGCAGCCAAGGATCGATGATCATGTCAGCAGAATTATTGGAAAGGAGCATCAAGCTCATGACGTTGCACTTTCACCTCCTTGTGAAGTTCATCATAATTTATTGAATCTGTAGCCTAATATACTGCGTGCTTTCCTTACGTGTTGTAGTGGGAGGACCACAAAACATGTCATTGCGTGACTCCAAATTTGCTTTGATATGATGGTTATCATATAAAAATGTGCAAATAGTAGTATTTCCATGAGATTTCTCCAGTAATTAACCCAGGGACAGACCCTCCCTTAACCCGGACGACTCTGGGCCTATTGTGCGCCACCCAATGGGACGACCGGGCACGAACCCGGATCTGTACTGAAACCTTAAGCACTGTGCCTTAGACCGCTGCGCCACTCGGGAGGCGCTGTCTTGACATTTTTTTATCTGATGTATAAAAAGGTTGGATGGAAAGCTGGTTAGTGATCCAAAATATCATCATGGTCTAAGTGTTTTTGGGGTTTCTTCAATGTTGTGCTGTGTATGATGAGGCTGGATCCAAACTGCTGAGCTGTGCGGTGTCAGTGTGTGAACCAGCATTGAACATGGAAGGGCACTCAATATGTGGACCAGCTGCATTTCAAATCTAAACCCCAGCTCCACTGACTGCCTCATATCACATTTATCAGGATTAAAGTGAGACATTCATTGCCGGAGAGTGTAGGCTATACATGATGTCAGCTACCTAGAAAATAGCAATTTTCTGACATTTTCAGTTGAAAAATAAACTGTAGAATAAGCTGATTGAGGAGTGAGGAGAAAAGTCTGCTTCACTTCCTCAATGTGAACATTGAGAGCTTGGGGAGGTTTGTGGGCTCAACCATCCATGATTCTTTTCGTATCTCATTGGTCAGGCTATACTGTATAATACCGCATAATTGAAACATTGTTAATAACAAGGTGATTCAAACTATAAAAGATGATTTAAGATTTCTTATATGCTATATTAAGATACCAACAGAGCGCAGAGATAATAATTATCCTAAAGATGTAGCTGTGCGCTTCATGTAGGCCTACAATATATGCATGTCATCTTTTCAAGGGAATGAAAGGTTTGGGTTTCACATTTCTCGTCTGCTTTGATTCATGTCTAAGCACCCTATCCATATTTATCACCATCAGGAGCTTATGAAAGCACATTAATTAGGGTCATTTTCCAGCTGCTTGTAGTTGACTGAGGGGGCACAAAGTACGTGAGGATGCTTGACTGGGTATTTAGCATTTTTTAAACACTTGAAATAGCCTTTTCTTGCAAACGAGCCATAATCATTATTCTTAATTCTATGTAAAAAAAAAATAAGGTTTATTTTTCCTCCTGACTGGTGGTTATTTTTTTTAAGACACTAAATATGCTTCTCTGCATCTCTCCTAAAATCTGGGTAAAATATTGAAATGAATATGAGTCTTATTCAGTACATTTAGTAATTGCATGCTTTTCTAAAGTCTACCAACCTTGCCAGCAGGCATGCCGGCTAAGATAGTTAGACAAGCTAGCTACTCTAACTCAATTGATAGACTGAAATGGCTTCTTGGTAGTTAGTTATGAGGTTGGGAGATTAGGAACCTATCTGGGCTAGCTAAAGCCAAGTTCATAAAATTGCTAGGTGGCTAGTAGTATTACAGAGAAACAACAACAACAAATGTATAATTCTAATAATTATTATTATTATTAAACAGGACAAATCTGAGGTGGCATGACACTTCTGAATGAGAAAGAAAGCCTGAAAGGACACCAGGAGTCCATTTGTCACTATTTAGTTGAGAAAGAAACACAATTTGCCATAATATGAGTTTTTTGTGTGCGTTATCTGGTTTCTCCTGGGTAGAAAATGGACTCCCATAATTGGAGTCTGACCAGCATCACGCCCTGCTATTGTTGCTGTGTTAAAGATGTGCTATTCCCTTGCAAGATCAAAGCAATTGATTACTCATGCGGTTTATGTGACTAAACGGGGTCCCTTAACAAGTCACACATATTTTGATGTCCTACGAATCACTCCACAGAACATTATGTCTCGAACATTGTTTTGTTGTAATGCCTTTCATGTGATATACTGTATTTTGCAATTCTTTGTTTTTGTCATTTAGAGATGACATGAAAAGTATAATTTATTAGAGAGAGAAACCACATTATTAACCCCGTATTCCCTGCTTTAATGTCATGCCTAAATTATTTGCTAGTTTTAGTCAAGGTCAATCATGGTTATTAGAGGCATAAGTTAATTTGGTGACAACAATCAGGAGCTTCGCAAGACCATTGTGGGCTGATGATTGCCTAAGCCTCAGAGGACAAAGAGGGTGAATCGATAAACTGTTAATAAAGCTGCATACAAGATAATAATATTTATGGCTTAATTTCAACCTCGTCTTCATTGATCATTCTACTGTAACCTTCATGCAACTTACAGGTTTTCTATTGAAGCGCTGAAGCAGAACACTGAGCTATATAACATAAATTGTAATTAGCTGTATCGCATTAGCCGCCAATAACAATGTGATGTATGTGTTGCTTTGTAAAAGACATTTGCATGTGTAAGTATAACATACCGTATCTTTATACCTTCCATCTTACTCACTTGTCAACAAGAATATTGCATCAGCGCTTCAGCCAATGCTTTCTAGGTCAACCATGTCGCTCAGGTTTCATTATCCCTAGTCAGTATTATGAGCTTTGTGCCAAGCAATGTTATAATTTGGTTTAATTAATGTTCACTCTGAATATATTTCTAGGTTGTAAAATTGACTAACACATGGGTTTCCATACACAAGTTTGCTGGTTCTAATCCCTCCCCAAACTTAACCAGTCACATTTCTTGCCTAAACTTAACTAATCACATTTGTTTCTGTCCTCGAGTCAGAGCTGCCCTTAAAAGGAATGTGGGAAACTCCTTTCTGTAGTGTTTCAGGGGATTGAGTTGAAACATGAATGAAGACTTGACTGCCCAAGAGAACATTTGTCTTTCTGTCTTGAAAAACCTTGGCCTCAGGCCTTGTAAGTCATCCTATTCATGTCACCTTGGCAGTACATAGATGATCCTGGTTTTACTGCCCAGAGACTCCTCAATTTGAACAGCTGTGACCCACTCCTGTTGATGTCACTGCCAACTCAGCAGAAACATTTAACATTTCTCAAGGGCACACTACATATTGCATGGCACATCATTATAATGTTAGCCCACAGTTAGCCCAAACCAGCATTGTATTGGCAGACAACATGCCCATTTGGTCAACCTGAAATCATTACAACCCACATAATGTAGATCCACATTGAATTTCCCATTGACAGCGTGAACCCTATAGGAAAACATTTGCATTGAACCATAAGGGGATATATTTGCAATCAGAGCTTATCATTGCCGGACACATTCATCAGTCATGCATGATAAGTCTGGTGAAAATCCATGAGCGCTCTGCTGTGTTGCTCTGCCGTGTTTGGCTATTGGTGCATGACAGATGAAGGACCAGTGGTGCACATCCTCTGACAGTGGTGCTGGTCTGCGCTGTGGCAGCTCAGGTGTTTGGTAGATGCGTGAGGTCACAGGTCAAGGTGTGTGTGTGTGCATGTTTTCACACCTCGATCACAGCTGATCTCATTATGCGTGTGATGTAATAAAACCTGCAAAGAGGTGTGGGGTAGGTTGTGATGGATAACTAATGTCAAGGAATTATATGTTTAGGGCTCTATTCAATCAGCGTTACAGATTCTGCGATATTAACGCAAAGGCAGTTTCCGATTGAGCCAATATATGCAGTGTTTATCATGAATGTAGTCTCCGCTAAAGTTGGAACATTGCATTTAAATTTCCATCACGCTGTAAAGCTGAACTTCTGCAATGCAGATTGAATAAAGCCCTTAGTCTTCAGAACAGGTTACTATATTTCCAAATGAGATTTCAACATCTTCCACCAGTCCTACAGCGATTCTTCTATAATGGATTGAAATCATACATGGAGTTAGTTGATTAATACTGGTAGTTGCTTCTCTTGGTCTTTTCTTGAGTACATGTTTTTGTACCATTTCCATTGTTTTAGCATCATGCTTTATTCATGCTTGTGGGCTCCGTTATGGCACAAGGGGGAGTGCAACCTACTTTGTATCCAAAAATTGACATAATAGTAACTGACATAGAGTATTATGGGTCCCTCATCACCAATGACAGTGATCAACACATCAAATGATGGACTCTACACTGTAGCACCATATGACACTTCATATTTGTAGATTCCATTTAACAATACATTTTACTCTCATGGAGCAGTATTTCATTGCAGAAGTATATATTTTACAGCATTTCATATTGTGAAAAATTATGTCCACAAATTCACATGTATGGCAAGCCCTCGGATATATTGTAGAACACAATGTTTCACATATCAATGCCAAGAGATGAGTTTGATATACATTGTCTGTATCTTGATAGGCTAACTTATTATATAATTCTCTGTATATTGATAGGCTAACTTATTATGTAATTCTCTGTATCTTGATAGGCTAACGTATTATGTAATTCAAGGCAGAATTTGAAGCAGATGCTAGCCGGAACATACAGAGACATGAATACACTTAAATGTATGAACATACAGTTCAAACACACCCACTCATACACTGTAAATTCTACATGTTTGTTCAGTAAAAGTGAAGGTATTCATCAGCTCTTATGTCTATTGGATAAATATCACCCACAATAAAACCAGTCTGGGTCTGTGTTTGACATTCAGGTTGTATGAATCCTGGCCTTCTCTCTTGAAACCCCAATAATAGGTTTCCACACCCAGTCAAGCATTTAACTTTGTGACTATGCCAGGGATTCAGCTTTTACAGGCACATTTAACATTTCTAGAGAAAATTGGTCATTGTGTAGCTCAAGACTTGTTCATGATCCAGGAGGTTGAGAAATGTGTAATTGGATGTTCTATAACAGGCTAATAGTGAACCAAAACAGTTTGACCATCATTTAATCCTGCACTGTAAAAAAAAATCTAGTTGTTTAAACTAAATATTGTTAAGTAACTGATTCCACAGCCTTTTTAAGTTTACTCAACTTTTCGATTAAAAAAGCTACCAGAACGTAACATTTTTATTTGGCCCAAACTTAGCATCAACTGGAGAAAACTTTGGCAAAAATTAAGTCAACTTAAAATTTTGTGCTTGCTCAACTTGTCTCAAATGTTCATTCAACTAGAAATTATTATTTGGGCATCTTCACAAAAATAGGCTGTGGAACAAGTTACACACAATGCTTTTGACATAAAATGTTTTCAACGTACATACAGTGCATTCGGAAAGTATTCACACCCCTTCTCTTTTTCCACATTTTGTTACGTTACAGCATTATTCTAAAATGGATTAAATTGTTGTTTTTTTATCATCAAGCTACACACAATACCCCATAATGACGAAGCAAAAACAGGTTTAGTCAATTTTGCAAATTTATAAATAATAAACAACACAAATACCACATTTACATAAGTATTCAGACCCTTTACTCAGTACTTTGTTGAAGCACCTTTGGCACCGATTACAGCCTTGAGTCTTCTTGGATATGATGCTACAAGCTTGGCACACCTGTATTTGGGATGTTATTCCCCTTCTTCTCTGCAGATCCTCTCAAGCTCTGTCAGGTTGGATAGGGAGTGTCGCTGCACAGCTATTTTCAGGTCTCTCCAGAGATGTTTGATCGGGTTCAAGTCCGGGCTTTGGCTGGGCCACTCAACGACATTCAGAGACTTGTCCCGAAGCCACTCCTTCGTTGTCTTGACTGTGTGCTTTGGGTCGTTGTCCTGTTGGAAGGTGAACGTTCTCCCCAGTCTGAGGTCCTGAGCGCTCTGGAGCAGGTTTTCATCAAGGATCTCTCTGTACTTTGCTCCGTTCATCTTTCCCTCGATCCTGACTAGTTTCCCAGTCCCTGCCGCTGAAAAACATCCCCACAGCATGATGCTGCCACCACCATGCTTCACCGTAGGGATGGTGACAGATTTCCTCCAGATGTGACGCTTGGCATTCAGGCCAAAAAGTTCAATCTTGGTTCCATCAGACCAGGGAATCTTGTTTCTCATGGTCTGAGAGTCTTTAGGTGCCTTTTGGAAAAATCCAAGCGGGCTGTCATGTGCCTTTTACTGAGGAGTGGCTTCCGTCTGGCCACTCTACCATAAAGACCTGATTGGTGGAGTGCTGCATAGATGGTTGTCCTTCTGGAAGGTTCTCTCATCTCCACAGAGGAACTCTGGAGCTCTGTCAGAGTGACCATCGGGCTGTTGGTCACCTCCCTGACCAATGCCCTTCTCTCCCGATTGCTCAGTTTGGCCAGGCAGCCAGCTCTAGGAAGAGTCTTGTTGGTTCCAAACTTCTCCCATGTAAGAATGAAGGAGGCCACTGTGTTCTTGGGGACCTTCAATGCTGCAGACATTTTTTGGTAACATTCCCCAGATCTGTGCCTCGACACAATCTTGTCTCGAGCTCTACGGACAATTACCAGCAACCTCATGGCTTGGATTTTGCTCTGACATGCACTGTCAACTGTGGGACCTTAAATAGAGAGGTGTGTGGCTTTCCAAACCATGTTCAATCAATTTAATTTACTACAGGTGGACTCCAATCAAGTTGTAGAAACATCTCAAGGATGATCAATGGAAACAGGATGCACCTGAGCTCAATTTCGAGTCTCATAGCAAAGGGTCTGAATACTTATGCAAATAAGGTATTTCTGTTTTTTATTTGTAATAAATTTGCTAACATTTCTAAAAAAACTGTTTTCGTTTTGTCATTATCTGGTATTGTGTGTAGATTGATGAGGAAAAAACGATTTAATCCATTTTAGAATACGGCTGTAACATAACAAAATGTGGAAAAAGTGAAGTTGTCTGGATACTTTCCGAATGCACTGTATTTGACATACGTTGATGTTGATTTATACAGTAATTATTTTTCAACATGTTCTCGCCTTGGATTTTAAGTCACAATCTCTTGGTTCACGGCATACCGCACTTCCTGCTACGCCACCATGTCTGTGTCAATGACTAATTTCACACATTGTACTTCAAAGTAAATCTCAGCTCTGTTGAAAGTACACTTGAGTAAAACTATTATATTTATCATAGTTATTAAAGAGTAACATAATTAAAACAGTAATATGCTCCACCAACATCAGGCAACGATACAGAAAACCCTACAATTGCTGAAATAAGTCAATCAAATAAATGATAAGAGAACATGTCATGTATCAGTATGCCGAGGTGAGTACAGAGTCAGGCGCAGGACACAGAACTGAGTACTTTACTCGGAAAATAATCAACCATAAATTCCACGCAGGGAAAACACACCATAACACAGAAGACTGATAACACTAGACAAGGAACAATCACGCACAAAACATAATGAGAACCAGAGGGTTAAATAGGAAAATAATGATAACGGAATGGGAACCAGGTGTGTACAATCAAGACATAACAAATGGAAAAAGAAACGACGACCGCCGAACGCCGCCCGAACAAGGAGAGGCACCAACTTCGGCGGAAGTCGTGACAGAACAGTCCGATTAACTGATGATTGACACAGATATGGTGGTGTAGACGGGAGATTGGAATGCGTTGAACCTGAAAGTTGTGAGTTCAAATCCCAGGTGAGGACACGTTCCAGTTAAATAATAACTACTGTAAACATGCACAATGTCAACCTATGTTAAATATGAACACTACCGGTCAAAAGTTTTAGAACACCTACTCATTCAAGGGTTTTTCTTTATTTTTCCTATTTTCTACATTGTAGAGTAATAGTGAAGACATGAAAACTATGAAATAACACATATGGAATCATGTAGTAACCAAAAAAGTGTTAAATAAATCTAAATATATTTGAGATTTGAGATTCTTCAAATAGCCACATTTTGCCTTGATGACAGCTTTGCACACTCTTGGCATTCTCTCAACCAGCTTCATGAGGTAGTCACCTGGAATACATTTCAATTAACAGGTGTGCCTTTTTAAAAGTTAATTTGTGGAATTTATTTCCTTCTTAATGCATAAGAGCCAATCAGTTGTGTTGTGACTAGGTAGGGGTGTTCAACAGAAGAGCCATGTTTGGTAAAAGACTAAGTCCATATTATGGCAAGAGCAGCTCAAATAAGCAAAGAGAAACAACAGTCCATCATTACTTTAAGACATGAAGGTCAGTCAATACGGAAATTTCAAAAACTTTAAAAGTGTCTTCAAGTACAGTTGCAAAAACCATCAATCGCTATCATGAAACTGGCTCCCATGAGGACCACCACAGGAATGGAAGACCGAGTTAGCTCTGCTGCAGAGGATACAGTGGCTTGTGAAAGTATTCACCCCCCTTGGCATTTTTCCTATTTTGTTGCCTTACAACCTGCAATTAAAATGTATTTTTGGGGGGCTTTGTATCATTTGATTTACACAACACGCCTACCACTTTGAAGATGCAAAATATGTTGTATTGTGAAACAAACAACAAATAAGACAAAAAATCCTGAAAAGTTGAGCGTGCATAACTATTCACCCCCCAAAGTCAATACTTTGTAGAGCCACGTTTTGCAGCAATTACAGCTGCAAGTATCTAGGGGTATGTCTCTATAAGCTTGGCACATCTAGCCACTGGGATTGTTGCCCATTCTTCAAGGCAAAACTGCTCCAGCTTCTTCAAGTTGGAAGGGTTCCGCTGGTGTACAGCAATCTTTAAGTCATACCACAGATTCTGAATTGAATTGAGGTCTGGGCTTTGACTGGGCCATTCCAAGACATTTAAATGTTTCCCCTTAAACCACTCAAGTGTTGCTTTAGCAGTATGCTTAGGGTCATTGGCCTGCTGGAAGGTGAACCTCCGTCCCAGTCTCAAATCTCTGGAAGACTGAAACCGGTTTCCCTCAAGAATTTCCTTGTATTTAGTGCCATCCATCATTCCTTCAATTCTGACCAGTTTGAAAGTCCCTGCCGATGAAAAACATCCCCACAGAATGATGCTGCCACCACCATGCTTCACTGTGGGGATGTTCTCGGGGTGATGAGAGGTGTTGGGTTTGCGCCAGGCATAGCGTTTTCCTTCCCACATGCCTTTTTGCGAACACCAAACGTGTTTGCTTATTTTTTCTTTAAGCAATGGCTTTTTTCTGGACACTCTTCTGTAAGCCCAGCTCCGTGGAGTGTATGGCTTAAAGTGGTCCTATGAACAGATACTCCAATCTCCGCTGTGGAGCTTTGCAGGTCCTTCAGGGTTATCTTTGGTCTTTTTGTTGCCTCTCTGAATAATGCCCTCCTTGCCTGGTCCGTAAGTTTTGGTGGGCGGCCCACTCTTGGCAGGTTTTATGGTGCCATATTCTTTGTATTTTTATATTGGATTAAATGGTGCTCCGTGGGATGTTCAAAGTTTCTGATATTTTTTTATAACCCAACCCTGATCTGTACTTCTCCACAACTTTGTCCCTGACCTGTTTCGAGAGCTCCTTGGTCTTCATGGTGTCGCTTGCTTGGTGGTGCCCCTTGCTTAGTGGTGTTGCAGACTCTGGGGCCTTTCAGAACAGGTGTATATATACTGAGATAATGTGACACTTAGATTGCACACAGGTGGACTTTATTTAACTAATTATGTGACTTCTGAAGGTAATTGGTTGCAACAGATCTTATTTAGGCTCTTCATAGCAAAAGGTGTGAATACGTATCCACGCACCACTTTTCCGTTATTTTTTTTTAAACAGTTATTTTTTACATTTCACTTCACTAATTTGGACTATTTTGTGTATGTCCATTACATGAAATTCAAATAAAAATCCATTTAAATGACAGGTTGTAATGCAACAAAATAGGAAAAACATCACGGGGGATGAATACTTTTGCAAGGCACTGTAAGTTCATTAGAGTTACCAGCCTCAGAAATTGCAGCCCAAATAAATGCTTAAGAGAGTTCAACAGACACATCTCAACATCAACTGTTCAGAGGAGACTGTGTGAATCAGGCCTCCATGGTCGAATTGCTGCAAAGAAACCACTACTAAAGGACACCAATAATAAGAAGAGACTTGCTTGTGCCAAGAAACACGAGCAATAGACATTAGACCGGTGGAAATGTGTCCTTGGGTCTGGAGTCCAAATTGGAGATTTTTGGTTCCAACCACTGTCTTTGTGAGACGCGGTGTAGGTGAACAGATGATCTCTGTATGTGTATTTCCCACCGTAAAGCATGGAGCAGGAGGTGTTATGGTGTGTGGGTGCTTTGCTGCTGACACTGTCTGTGATTTATTTAGAATTCAAGGCACACTTAACCAGCATGGCTACCACAGCATTCTGCAGCGATACTCCATCCCATCTGGTTTGGGCTTAGTAGGACTATCATTTGTTTTTCAACAGAACAATGACCCAACACACCTCCAGGCTGTGTAAGGGCTATTTTACCAAGGAGGAGAGTGATGGAGCGTTGACCTGGCCTCCACAATCCCCCGACCTCAACCTGAGATGTTTTGGGATGAGTCGGACCTCAGAGTGAAGGAAAAGCAGCCAACAAGTGCTCAGCATATGTGGGAACTCCTTCAAGACTGTTGGAAAAGCATTCCAGGTGAAGCTGGTTGAGAGAATGCCAAGAGTGTGCAAAGCTGTCATCAAGGCAAAGGGTGGCTATTTGAAGAATCTCAAATATAAAATATATTTTGATTTGTTTAACACTTTTTTGGTTACTATGTGATTCCATATTTGTTATTTCATAGTTTTGATGTCATCACTATTATTCCGCAATGTAGAAAAGAGTAAAAATAAAGAAAAACCCTGGAATGAGTAGGTGTTCTAAAACTTTTGACCGGTAGTGTATGTTGAAAATGTTGTATGTTAAAAGCAATGTTTGTGTCTGTAACCAGTTACACAGACTTTTTTAGTTAAGATGCCCAAATAATAGTTGTATGAACATATGAGACAAGTTGAACAAACACATAATTTGATGTTTACTGAATTTTTTGCCCAAGTTTTCTAAAGTTGGCGCTAGGTTTGGGCCAACTAAACATTTTAAGTTCAGTTAACACTTTAACTGAAAAGGTTAGTAAACTAAAATAGGCTGTGGAACCAGTTACTTAATAATAATTAGTTGAAACAACTGTATATTTTTTACGGTGTGTCCATCAACTATAAATAGAATAGAGTAAGATCCTTCTCTCCGTGTAACAGTTTCACAATGAAAAAGAAACGTAAATTATGTACACACTAGTGTATGCAAAACAAAAACATAAAAAACACATCATCATGTTAGGAAATAATCGCATCAAATAAATTCGATTATTGATATGATTGGGCAAAAACTGGTTGAATCAACTTTGTGTCCTTGTCATTTCAACCCCCCAAATCTGTTAGATGACGTTGAATCAACATGGAAAACTGATTGTATTTGCAAAAAGTCATCAACGTAAGGGCATTTTGTATTTTTTTCACCCAATGTTTTACCTAAATCCAATGACATGGTGAAATGTTTTGTTGATTTCATGTTGAATTCACGGTAGTTGACAACTCAACCAAATGTAAATCAAAACTAGACGCTGAACTGACGTCTGTGCCCAGTGGATAATGTCATAGCCAGCCAATGTACAGAAGTAATGGTTTCAGTCGAGTCTGGTTTGGATAGCTATTACTAATGATGCAGCGGATCTGAAATGCAACGGTCAGTCGCACAGGGAATAACGCGCAATGCGCCGCGAGCCACCATAATCCCCAAATGGGAGCCCTTGCAAAACACAAATAACAAATCTGAATTTTCCAACTGTCAGTTTTTTGTTCAGTTGTATTCACAATTTATTATAATCGGCTTAAGTATATATTACATATTAAACCTGAATTTGAGTATTGTAACGTTAGCTACTGTGTAAAAATTGAGGTCCCCATAATACCATCATTTCATAAAGGTTTATCGTGACCTAAATTGCATCATATGAATGCATTTACAGATATAACACCACACAGGGGTATCTGTATTGTATGCTGTATTGTATAGAGCAATAATGCAAACAAAATAGGACATGGAAGACATATGTTCAGGATATGCAAAATCTGAAGCGTAAGAGTTTATGGAAAGCTTTTTTAAAGTGATCATTGGACATGGTATATATAATTGGATTGATTAACGAGTTGAGATAACCAAGCCAGGTGAAAAAGTCAAACAACTCAGGGTAAAAACAAGTTTCACATGCGGCCACCACCAGGGTGTATATGAAAAAGGGCAACCAGCATATAATGTATGCGCCTAATATTATTCCCAATGTTTTGGTCGCTTTCCTCTCTCTAGCAGCTGATATTTTTTTCTTCTCCAAAAGTGCGTCAGACACGGTTACTTTCACATGGTTCTTACTTGCCAAGGACCCTGTGTCACTGAAGTGGGTATCGTGTCTTTTACACTGAGTAGATGATGTCGATGCCACAGATCCAGGGGAGTTGGTGATCAGGTGCGCTGAAGTGAGTCTTTTCCCTACCTTTTTGGGTGACTGTTTCAAAATGATCTTACGTGCTTCTAAGTATATCCTTCCATAAAGCACAATAAGCAGCAGAGTAGGGATGTAGAATGCTCCAAACGTGGAGTAAATAGTGTAGAAAATGTGATCCGTGTTGACATTGCATTCAGTTAACTCCTCCGCTTTCACCTGGCGCCAGAAAAGCGGGGGCAGGGAGATGGAGATAGCGATGACCCAAGCCGTCACGATCATTCCCGCCGCGCGCGCTGGCGTGCGCTTTTTGGAGTACTCAACGGCGTCTGTTATTGCCCAGTATCGATCCAAAGCGATTATGCATAAGTGAAGGATAGAAGCAGTGCAACATGTTATATCTGAGGATAACCAAATGTCACATGTAACTTGTCCCAAAGTCCAGGTGTGACTCACCGTGTACAGGACGCATATTGGCATCACCAAAATGGACACCAAGAGGTCGGTGACAGCTAGAGACGCTATGAGAAAGTTTGCTGGGGTGTGCAGTTTCTTAGACTGATAAATCGTTGCAATGACAAATGCGTTGGATAAAGTAGTAGCGAGTGTGACAACGAAGAGAATCACTGCCAAACTGGTTTGATACGCCAAACTCTCATCATTTTCATCAAGCTCTGAAGATTCTGTCACATTGGTATCGTTTGTGATATTCATCATTTGTCCATATAATGCAGGAGTTGACTGGAGTTGACGCTCCATCCCCTTAGTCGTTTTTCTCCATCACTGATTGATTAATCATTTTGAAACAGTGTGGTCAGTCCAAAGAGAAGGGATATTCTTCTTATGTTGCCAAGTCTCCAACATCCATTTTTTTCTTAATAAATTTCAATCAATCTAGTAAAGTATTTTGGGACAGGAAACATTGTTGTCCGTTTCTTCTTCATTTTTTTTTCATCGCAGAAGCGACCCAATTATAATTGTTGATGTAAAAAAAGGATTTTGAAGTAAATATCCATTATGTTCTCTGGAAAATGTATAACAACGTCTGTCCTCAACTGTTGTAACAGTTTAGCTATCTGAACAAAATAAATAGTATGTCTATAGAAAGTTTATCAAAATAAACCTTGAGACTGATGAAAGAACAATGACTTGCAGCCATTTGACAAATGCATTTGCATTGTAATCCTTGTCTCCTGGAGTTGTCTTACAGGCTGCTTCAGTTGAATGGCGAGGAGACCTCCACTCTTGGTTTTATACAGCTGCTGCAGCCTGCCTCTGACAGCAAACATTAACATGCAGCATTGATCACAGTGATTCTTCTGGAGAGGTGAGCACATCTCCACTGGGTCATAGTGCCCTGCGATTTCTACCTGTCACCATGAGTCATGTATTTACCCTTTATCATTAATATCCATGTTTACTAGACCTATATTGAACCTGAACAACACACAAACGATAGACTACTAGAGATAAAACAATTTCAACATGGAATAGATCCATCACTTCCTACCTCTGTCAAATCATTGGCCACTCATGGTCTGAGTAAATACATTACCAGAGGCATTGTATACCTTTACTGCATTTAGACAATAGGCCTACATATCACATCAAATCATTCATTTAATTTCCAACACGTATAGTAGGCTACAATGGTCTTGAGCTACGTGTATCTTCCAAGGTTGTGGTCAGATATTATGTATTGTGCTGGGATTGGGAGACTGCAGAGCAATGTTCATGTAAAAATTATTAATGTTCTCCAATAAAAGAGAAGATTCCTCCACTTTGTGTGAAAGTGTAGTCATTTATTTGGCAGGTAGGAGTAGAGGTGTGACAGTATTCCCAGTGGAGGGACATGTGAAGGTGAAGCCTCTCTCCTCCATCATATCATGTTCACCAGAGTGCAGGGTTAGGGGGCAGCATTTTCACGTTCGGATGAAAAGCGTGCCCAGAGTAAACTGCCTGCTACTCATGCCCAGAAGCTAATATATGCATATCATTAGTAGATTTGGATAGAAAACACTCTGAAGTTTCTAAAACTGTTTGAATGATGTCTGTGAGTATAACAGAACTCATATGGCAGGCGAAAACCTGAGAAAAACCCAACCAGGAAGTGGGAAATCTGAGGTTTGTAGTTTTTCAAGTCATTGCCTTTCGAATATACAGTGTAAATGGGGTCATATTGCACTTCCTACGGCTTCCACTAGATGTCAACAGTCTTTAGAACCTTGTTTCAGGCTTCTACTATGAAGGGGGAATGAATTAGAGCTGTTTGAACCAGGTGTCTGGCAGAATGCCATGAGCTAATTCTCACGCGTTCCTGCAGCGAGCTGCATTCCTTTTCATTTCTAAAGACAAAGGAATTGTCCGGTTGAAACATTATTGAAGATTTATGATAAAACATCCTAAAGATTGATTCTATACATCGTTTGACATGTTTCTACGAACTGTAATAGAACTTTTTTGACTTTTCGTCTGGACTTTCGTCTGGACTTGCCCACGCCTTTCTGAATTTCGATTGGTGAACTAAACGCGCTAACAAAAAGGAGGTATTTGGACATAAAGATGAACTTTATCGAACAAAACTAAAATTTATTGTGGAACTGGGATTCCTGGGAGTGCATTCTGATGAAGATCATCAAAGGTAAGTGAATATTTATAACGCTATTTCTGACTTTTACTGACTCCACAACATGGCGGGTATCTGTATGGCTTGTTTTTGTGGCTTAGCGCTGTACTCAGATTATTGCATGTTGTGCTTTTTCTGTAAAGCTTTTTTGAAATCTGACACAGCGGCTGCATTAAGGAGAAGTATATCTTTAATTCTATGCATAACACTTGTATATTTTATCAAAGTTTATGATGAGTATTTCTGTAAATTGATGTGGCTCTCTGCAAATTCGCCGGATGTTTTCGAGGCACAACATTACTGAACATAACGCGGCAATGTAAACTGAGATTTTTGGATATAAATATGAACTTTATCGAACAAAACATACACGTATTGTGTAACATGAAGTCCTATGAGTGCCATCTGATGAAGATCATCAAAGGTTAGTGATTCATTTTATCTCTATTTCTGCTTTTTGTGACTCCTCTCTTTGGCTGGAAAATGGCTGTATGTTTTTCTGTGACTAGGCGCTGACCTAACATAATCGAATGGTGTGCTTTCGCTGTAAAGCCTTTTTGAAATCGGTCACGATGGCTAGATTAACAAGAAGTTAAGCTTTAATTTGGTGTATTGCACTTGTGAATGTATGAAAGTTAAATATTTCAAAACAATATTTTTGAATTTCACGCTCTGCCATTTCAGCGGATGTTGTCGAGGGGTTCCGCTAGCCTTAAGATTAAGCTTGTTTGATTAGATCTTATTGGAGTTGTTGCAGCTTGAGTCAGGCAAATGTAGAACTTTCTTTAATATCACAAAACATAATGATTGTCATGGTGTCTTTCAAGTGTGTGCCACAATAGAAACTAAATTTAAAAAATATTGCTTTGCAAATAAGACACATAAGGACAGGGAGAGACCATCATTGACCAGCATTGATGATACTATTAGGAAACCATACCAATACATGAGGGAAAATGCTTTTATCCTTTGTGAATGAAAGAGTACTTTCTTAGTGTCAGGCTATGATCAAAGTAAACATACATGTATTCCATTACATATTGTGGCACAATCTGTGCTGTTGGTGAGAGAGAGACTTGGAGTGCACTTGTTGTCTGATTGAAATTGTGGTTTTGATTGCTCACCATCGAACCCTTTCCTCCAATCAGTCACAAAGCCAAGCATAATGAAAAGGATATTTCAATTTGTACTTCCAGGGGCGTCATGCACCCCAAATATCTGAGGGGGCACAAAGTACATGAGGATTGCTGGAAGGTAGTCCGCAGGGGGCTATGCACCCCATCAAGAAGTTGGAGAATTTAGCATTTTTCAAACACCTGAAACAGCTTTTCCTGCAATCTAGAGCCATAATCATTATGCTTAATTCTATGTAAAAAAATATATATAATGTTTTTTTCTGCATACAGTATCTAAGCATACTACCTCTTGAGCTGTCTGCATACTCCTGACTGCTGTTTTTTTTTTAAGAAACTAAATATGCTTCTCTTCATCTCTGCTTAAATCTGGGTAAAGAGTGGTATAGGTATAGAGTGGTTATACTTGTTTGTAGACCGTTCGGACGCTACAGACGTTTTGTGAGAAGACCGATTTTCGGGATTTCTCCTGGTCTGACAGACACCGCTATAGCTCGGCCACCTTCCACTGAATTGAGACAGTTATCTCTGGCTTAAACAGACGGATTTTGATGAAGATTTCTTTATTATGCTAAGTACATTTTCGCGGGGCGCGGAAATCAACTTTAGGGTGTTTTAAAGAAACTAAATATGCTTCTCTGCATCTCTGCTCCAATCTGGATAAAATATTGAAAGGAATGTGAGTTTTATTCAGTACATTTGTTAAATGCTTGTTTTTCTAAAGTATTTTCTAGACAAGCTAGGTACTCTGACTTTATTGATAGTTAGTTATGAGGTTGGGAGATTAGGAACCTATCTGGGCTAGCTAAAGCCAACTTCATAAAATTGCTAGGTGGCTGGTAGTGTCTTGGTCAGTTTCTCCATAATTCAAAGGTTTAGGTGTAATAACAATGTGGTAATGTGGTGTGGTAATAATAAACATGCCCAAGGATCGCTGTGCCCTTTTGGTACAGATAAAAATTGATTTATATGGCAATTTAGTTATTCTGTTTCATACTTTGCAGAGACTGAAAACGTCATGCCATGTAAAAAATAAAAAGGTCTGGAAGCAAACATTCCAGCATTATTATTTTTTATATTACATTTCTTCCAATACGATATGGACCATTGGGCCTGCAACAAATATTTATAGTACATGTAATATATTTTTGAAAGGGGGCACATCAAAGGCATAACTTATTGACTTTTTTGCTAAGTAAATATCTCCATAAATGACAGCAATCAGCTTTTAAATGATGGTTTATGATGTATATGATTGACATAGGGTATTTTCCCACTGGGCACAGATGTAAGTTCAATGTCTAGTTTTGATTTACATTTGTTTGAGCTGTCAACTAACGTGAATTCAACGTAAAATCAACAACAAATGTCACCATGTCATTGGATTTAGGTTTAAAGTGGGGTGAAAAAAATATGAAATGCCCTTACGTTGAGAAGTTTTTGCAAATCCAATCAGTTTTCCACGTTCTTTCAACGTCATCATATCGATTTTCGGGGTTGAAATGACATGGAAACAACATGGATTCAACAGGTTTTTGCCCAGTGGGTTATTAAGAGACATTATTGATATTTCTCACAACCCACTGCCAGTGCAGTAGACGAGGATCTGAAGATCAATTCCATCCAGCACATTTATGACCCATGAAGTAACCAGTCATGCCACTGCAGAGATGGAGAGACTGCCTTTCATCACCTTAGATAGAGGCACAAGAGGCATCATGTCAGCCATATGTGTATATATAGCAGAAAAGTATTCAAATAGTATGTATTTTCTTTCAAATACTTTAGCTGCACTTTATTGAGCTTGACTTACGAAATGGAAGCAATGGAATAGTCCCAGAAGTGCAAGCCTGTTACCCCAACCATCTGGCACTCCATGCAGGCTCAATCAAACACTCAGTCAAACTTTGCTGATTGACATGTTGATTGTAGACCAAGTTTGAAGTGTACTGGGTAGCTCAAGTATTCAAATGACAATAGAATGGATTGAGCTGCTCTTTCAAGCAGGCTTATTTAACAAGGCCAATTTCTCTGTTCTGAACTAATATATGTCAAGGGGGAAATTACTTTTACATTTCTTCACATTTGGTTCAAAGGTTCAGAGCTCCCTTTGATTTCCTTTAGTCATCTGTTCAAACTCTGGTTTGACCTCTAACAAAAGCATAAGATATTATGGTGGCAAACAAGCCAATGGGAACTTTTTCAAAATTGTTCAGGGATGACAAAGTGGTGTCAAATATATCATAGTTTGTCCACTGGGCACAGACGTCAATGCAACGTCTATTCCAAGTTGGTTCAACGTAATTTCATTGAAATTATGTGGAATCCCGCGTTGATTCAACCAGTTTTGTGCCCAGCGGATAGTTATCTAATTTCAATGAGGAACCATAAACGTCTTGGCGCTGGCTTAGTGCGGAGAATTTAACGTAAGATTCTTCACACCTTTTGGACTGTCTGCGGTGCGTCATAACTGTCAATACAATTGTAAACTGTACTACGTCTACGTTACCTTTTTGTTACACGAGGGGAGGCCCTCGGGACATGTTAAATACAGGTCTGTCAAATAAATGACAAAGAGTTAGCCAAAGTGCCAAGGTTTATTACAGATAAGACACACTAAATACAATTCATAAAACAGGTCACCACAACTTGAACCGACTCACTGGCTGTAACTGTGGCTTAGAGGGCACACACAATGAATTAGCAGCAGGGCAAGAAATAATAGCAAGTATTCGAGACGTAATCCTTGCGCATGTACAACACTTCTAGGAGAATAGCATGCACTTTAGATAAAGTAAATTCACACTATCACAGGTGTGTTATCATCTTACCAAATTAGCATGAGGAAGCGCATGTGAATTAATAAGACTTGCCTGCTCTTTAACTAAATAGTTCCCTCCTAAGAACAGCCAGCCGTAAAGGTCTCTGGGGAAGTGGTCACAAAATGAACAGATAGACAAACAATTTTTTTTTTTTTTATGAACTAGTCTGCCAAGTAGTTTACTCCAATTAGGGGAGGGGTGGTAGGGTTAGGGGAAAATAATAAAGGAAAATATATAAAGAATTTTTTTTTTTTTTTTTTTTATATATATATTTACTAAAAAATATACATTATATGGGGGGTTGGAAATGATGCAGACAATCACATTGATGCAAGCCACAATTTATCCGCAAAATTAAAGCTGATTTACCCCCTAAAAATACAGTTCATTTGCTAAGGTGGACTAGACAGAATATCAAACCCTACCTGCCTACCGCAAGGCACACAAACGAATACTACAGTAAGAGCAGTGATAAGCTGCTTCTCCCCAAAACAGCGTTGAAGACGTTGCAAACCTTTGACGAACTGCCACAACCACAGCCCACGGGTATGGACAAGAGTGTGCGCCCTTCCTTCTTCTTCTTCCGCTTCTTCTTCTTCTTCTTCTTCAAGGCTTTATTGACGGACTATATTCAGAAAGGCGCATTGCTGCCTTGGGGTTGGGGTAAAAACTGAGCTACCTGCACCCTTCCTTGTCGTCCATGGCAAAACCACAAGCTCGCTAGTTGAGAGTTCCGTCTCACTACTTATCTCCAAATCTCACCTTGTCTCGCACCAGCCACTAGCTGTCACTGGCTACATAATGTAACATCAACAGGGGTATTTTGATTATTGCTGACTCGATGAGGTCATAGACGAGGGATATTCAAACCCTACCCTGGAGTACTGATGGTTTCTGTTCTACTTGGATTGTCTTCCTTTAGATGGCATCATTCTAACGCGATGAGCGACGGCCGTCTGATATGAGACAACGGTTCTACTTGATAATTAATTGCACCCACCTGGTGTCCAAGGTGTATATCATTCCCTGATAGGAGGGCAATAATGAAAAAAAGCAGTGGAACTGGCTTCAAGGTCCAGATTCAAGGTCCAGAATTTGAGGGTCAAATAGACTAATATCTCATGTTTCACAATGTTGTTTAAAATGGTCACTCTATACATATTTATATGAGAACCAAAGGCCATCTGACCTCAGCACTTTTAATCTAACAACATTATTTGGTTATACCGTAATCAAATGCTGCTTCCAGGCAATGTCAAGATGGACTGACCATAAATGGGAGCTAGATGCAGATGAACTAAGCACCCTAAGATTTATGGGGTATCACACTGTAGAAGGAGCACTGAGTATCCTTTCAAAGTCATCAAAGGTATTACCAAGAGAGGTGTCTCCTTGAGTGGAAAACCAAAGACTTACCAGTATTGTTGTCCTCTAAGAGACATGGCTATTCCTGAAAACATATCTAAACGCTCTTGATTGATTATGGCTGTAAGAGTTTCACTGATGGGGCTTATGTCAGTAGCATTTAGAAGAAGTTGTGGCTTCAAGGAATTTATGAACCCTTGTTCTGAGTGTTGTATTATTGTCTCTTTATGCTGTTACTGTAGTCTTTTACACTGTAGTTTTAACAACTGGTTGCAGCCAGGATCAAATTGTTTCCACCCATGAAGCCTACCATTATTATCATGGTTTCAATCCCCGTTCACGTCAAATGTAGGGGGTCCAGCCAGTGACTGTACCTTGGACATGACTGAGAGCTCCTGCAGACAAATGTCAATTTGACATTGAGAGAGGGACCTTAACTCATCCCCATGGACGAAGCGAGATGGATTTGTCATTACTATGCTCTCTGCTGGGTAGTCTATGGGGCAGCGTCACAACTGTTACTCAGGTATCTCTTCCTACTCTGTGACAGAAAGGGTTGATACAATCAATATTCTCCATTTGTTCCTCTTTGTCGTTTTTAATAAGTGTATGAAAGATTTTCACCACTCGTCCATGACAGATGTGTCTCAATCTAAAGAGATTGCTGTGAAAGATAGGCACAGATCCCGAGTAGACAGCCATACCCTCTGCCCGAGACAATAACGGGAAGCCGGGGTCCGGTGGCGGTCTGGAGGTGGTCTTAAGAGCAGACCGGGCTCTCTTCCAGGTATGGCGACAGTGGCGTACAAACATCTGGGCCGAGGGTATGCTGACCTCTTCCTCTTGCTCAGGGAAGAATGGGGACTGATAACCCATTGAACACTTTAACGGCGAGAGACCAGTGGCTAAGCAGGGAAGTGTGTTACGGTCGTATTCCACCCACACAAGTTGCTGGCTCCAGGTGGTGGGGTTGGCGGAGATGAGGCAACAAAGTGTTGTCTCCAGGTCCTGATTGACTCGCTCCGACTGGCCGTTAGAATGGGGGAGAAACCCGGAGGACAGGCTGGCTGATGACCCAATGAGTGTGCAGAACACCTTCCAGAACCGGGATGAGAACTGAGGACCGTTGTCGGAGACTATGTCCACCGGAAGTCCATGGATCTGGAAGACGTGCTGCACCATGAGCTAGGCCATCTCCTTGGCTGAGGGTAGCTTGGGGAGGGGAATTAAATGGGCGGCTTTGGAAAACCTGTCCATTATCATAAGGATAGTGGTGTTGCCATCAGATGGAGCGAGACCAGTGGTGAAGTCCAGGGATATATGTGACCAGAGACGGTGAGGGACAGGAAGTGGTTGAAGGAGGCCAGCCAGAGCTTGCCGATGAGTCTTATTCTGAGCACAGACAGTGCAGGCGGCGACGAACACGGAGACGTCAGGAACCATGGTGGGCCACCAAAAGCGTTGTCGCACAAAGGCCATGGTCCGCCGGGTGCCAGGGTGGCAGGCAAACCTGAAGAAATGAGCCCATTCCAGGACCAGGGAACGGGCAGCGTCTGGGACAAACATCTGGCCCACCCCCAGACCTGGTACTCTATTCCCCAGATGAGTGCAGCCGCCAGACACAAAGTAGGAAGGATGGTCTCGGGGTTCAAGGGAGTAGCAGCGGGGCTATAGCGGCATGAAAGCGCATCCGGCTTAACATTCTTGGACCCTGGAAGTAGGAGATGATAAAGTTGAATCGAGTGAAAAGCAGCGCCCATCAAGCTTGGAGTTGAGATGCGTGGCGGTGTGGAGATATTCCAGGTTCTTGTGATCCATCCACACAATGAATGGATGTTCAGCCCCCTCTAACCAGTGCCTCCACGCCTCCAATGCCATCTTCACTGCGAGTAGTTTTCGATTTCCCACATCATAATTCTCCATGGTATTAAGATGATAGGAGAAGAAGGGGCCGGGATGCAGCTTTAGGTCCAGGGCAGAATGCTGGGACAAGACAGCCCCCACTCCGATGTCCGAAGCATCAACCTCCACCATGAATTGACGGGAGGGGTCCGGATAGATTAATATGGGAGCTGTGGTGAAGCAATGCTTTAGGTCCAGGAACGCCCGGTCAGCAGCTGGGGACCATCTGAACGGGACCTTGGGAGAGGTGAGTGCTGAAAGGGGGGAAGCCAGGGTGCTGTAAGCCCGGATAAAATGGCGATAGAAATGGGCAAATCGCAGGAAGTGTTGCAGCTGCACTCTGGATGTGGGTTGAGGCCAATCCACCACGGCTCTCACCTTTCCGGGATCCATCTGCACATTACCAAGGTCAGTAATCCAGGGAAGTGTCAGAAAGATACAAAATGGCAGGCTTGCTCAGGGTCAGGGCAGGCAGAAAGGTAAAAAACTGAAAAACTAGAAAACAGGGACGAGAGAACAGGAGTGCGGGAAAAAATTGGCTGGTAGGCTTGATGAGACAAGACGAACTGGCAACAGACAAACAGAAAACATAAGGAATAAATGCACAGGGGATAATGGGGAAAATGGGTGACACCTGAAGGGGGATGGAGACAAGCACAAGACAGGTAAAACAGATCAGGGTGTGACAGGGACACTACGTCACCGCAGAATCTACAGGGAGCGCCCCCTTGGGTGCTGCCATAGATGTACAGTGCCTTTGGAAAGTATTCAGACCCCTTGAATTTGTCAACATTCTGTAATTTACAGCCTTATTCTACAATTCATTTAAAAAAATACAAATATTTTGTAATCTACACACAAAACCAAAGTAAAAATAGGTTTGTAGAAATGTTTGCAAATGTATAAAACATAAAAAACATAAATATTATTTCTACTTAAGTATTCAGACCCTTTGCTATGAGACTCGAAATAAATTGAGCTCAGGTGCATCCTGTTTCCATTGATCCTCCTTGATATGTTTCTACAACTTGATGTCCACCTGTGGTAAATTCAATTGATTGGACATGATTTCCACACATCTGTCTATATAAGGTCCCGCAGTTGACAGTGCATGTCAGAGCAAAAACCAAGCCTTGAGGTTGAAGGAATTGTCCGTAGAGCTATGTGACAGGATTGTGTCAAGGCACAGATCTGGTGAAAGGTACCAAAAAAGGTCTGCAGCATTGATGGTCACCAAAAACACAGTGGCCTCCATCATCCTTAAGTTGAAGAAGTTTGAAACCACCAAGACTCTTCCGAGAGCTGGCCGTCCTGCCAAACTGAGCAATCGGGGGAGAAGGGCCTTGGTTAGGGAGGTGACTGGAAAGGGTCTATTTTTATATTTTTATTTTTATTTAACCTTTATTTAACTAGGCAAGTCAGTTAAGAACAAATTCTTATTTACATTGACGGCCTACCCCGGACAACGCTGGGCCAATTGTGCTATAGGACTCCCAATCACGGCTGGTTGTGATACAGCATGGAATCAAACCAGGGTATGTAGTGACGCCTCTAGCACTGAGATGCAGTGCCTTAGACCGCTGTGCCACTCGGGAGCCCTTTCCAAGCTTAAAAGGATAAACATTCACACGCAACCCCATGGGCCAGAAAAGGTTGAATACATTGGCCATGCTGTCAATCCATCATGACTTCTGCCGCGTTCAAAACAACTGGAAACTCGGAACTGAGAAATCTCAGACTTCAGTGAGTTCAAGACAACTGGGAACTCTGAAAAAACAAGCTCCGACTGGGAAAATACGTTTTGAACGGTCGATCTCAAGCCTCTTTCTAAAAGTTTTGACCTGATCTCTGATGTCATGATTCAACCTTGATGACCGAAAAAATCTTCTGGACATCAGAACTGGGATTACTCACCTCAAATTGGACGAGGAGTCCTTCTTCAATGAGTCGGACTCGAGGGATACATTACAGACACCCAACCAGGCCCAGATTAATTGGAAAAGGAAACTTAGGTTTTGCGGAAAGAGATCAGGATGCCTTGTGAGGATCAGGCGACAGGGTGGCTAATCTGCCCTTGCCTTCCGTTATGCTAGCTAACATTCAATCGCTGGAAAATAAATGGGACGAACTGAAAGCACGTATATCCTACCAACGGGTCATTAAAAACTGTAATATATTATGTTTCACTGAGTCGTGGCTGAACGATGACATTAAGGTTATACACTCTATCGGCAGGACAGAACAGCAGCCTCTGGTAAGACATGGGGCGGGGGCCTATTTGTAAACAATAGCTGGTGCATGATATCTAAGGAAGTCTCAGGGATTTGCTCACCCGTGGTAGAATATCTCATGATAAGCTGTAGACCACACTATGTACCTAGAGAGTTTTCATCTGTATTTTTCGTAGCTGTCGACATACCACCACAGACCAAGGCTGGCACTAAAACTGCACTCAAAGAGCTGTATTCCGCCATAAGCAAATAGGATAACGCTCATCCAGGGGCGGTGCTCCTAGTGGCCGGGGACTTTAATGCAGGGAAACTTAGATCAGTTTTACCTAATTTCTATCAGCATGTTAAATGTGCAACCAGAGGCAAAAAAATTCTAGATCACCTTTACACCACACACAGAGACGCGTACAAAGCTCTCCCTCACCCTCCATTTGGCAAGTCTGACCATAACTCTATCCTCCTGATTCCTGCTTACAAGCAAAAATTAAAGAAGGACGCACCACTGACTCGGTCTATAAAAAAGTGGTCAGATGAAGCAGATGGTAAACTACAGGACTGTTTTGCTAGCACAGACTGGAATATGTTCCGGGATTCTTCCGATGGCATTGAGGAGTACACCACATCAGTCACTGGCTTTATCAATAAGTGCACAGAGGACGTCATCCCCACAGTGACTGTACGTACATACCCCAACCAGAAGCCATGGAATACAGGCAACATTCGCACTGAGCTAAAGGGTAGAGCTGCCGCTTTCAAGGAGCAACTGGCAAGTGTCTGCACTGACATTTTCAACCTATCCTTGTCTGAGTCTGTAATACCAACATGTTTCAAGCAGACCACCATAGTCCCTGTGCCCAAGAACACTGAGGTAACCTGCCTAAATGACTACCAACCCGCAGCACTCACGTCTATAGCCATGAAATGCTTTGAAAGGTTGGTCATGGCTCACATCAACACCATTATCCAAGAAACCCCAGATCCACAGATGATGCAATCTCTATTGCACTCCACGCCGCTCTTTCCCACCTGGACAAAGGAACACCTTTGTGAGAATGCTATTCATTGACTACAGCTCAGTGTTCAACACCATAGTGCCCTCAAAGCTCATCACTAAGCTAAGGACCCTGGGACTAAACACCTCCCTCTGCAACTTGAAGATGGACTTCCTGATGGGCCGCCCCCAGGTGGAAAGGGTAGGTAACAACACATCCTCAACACGGGGGCCCCTCAGGGGTGCGTGCTCAGTCCCCTCCTATACTCCCTGTTCACTCCTGACTGCACGGCCAAGCACGACACCAACACCATCATTAAGTTTGCCGAATACACAACAGTGGTAGGCCTGATCACCAACAACGATGAGACAGCCTTCGGGAGGAGGTCAGAGACCTCACCGTGTGGTGCAAGGACAACAACCTCTCCCTCAACGTGATCAAGATAAAGGAGATGATTGTGGACTACATGAAAAGGAGGACAGGTTGGAGCAGGTTGAAAGCTTCAAGTTCCTTGGAGTCCACATCACCAACAAACTAACATGGTCCAAGCACACCAAGACAGTCGTGAAGAGGGCACGACAAAACCTATTCCCCCTCAGGAGACTGAAAAGATTTGGCATGGGTCCTCAGATCCTCAAAAGGCTTTACAGCTGCACCATCGAGAGCATCCTGACAGGTTGCATCACTGCCTGGTATGGCAACTGCTCGGCCTCCGACTGCAAGGAACTACAAAAGGTAGTGCGTACGGCACAGTATATCAAAGGGGCAAAGCTACCTGCCATCCAGGACCTCTATACCAGGCGGTGACAGAGGAAGGCCCTAAAAATTGTCAAAAGCTCCAGCCACCCTAGTCATTGACTGTTCTCTCTGCTACCAGAGCGCTAAGTCTAAGTCCAAGAGGCTTCTGAACAGCTTCTACCCCCAAGCCATAACAGGCTGACTACACCGCTCGCGTTGCAAAATAAATTTAGAAATCTATATTATTAAATTATTGCACCAACGAGCGTCTGCGTTGCCAAGGGCTAAAATAGAAGTCAGTTCTATTTCTGACGCAGATCGCGCTGCAAGTCCTGCCTCTCCCATCTCCTCATTGGTTTATAGAAGCAGGTTTAACACATGTGGGTGACTGAAAGACGAACGAGGTCAGTGGTAGTAATGCACCTAATTTATGAAAGTTGCCAATCGCAATATAAAGTCAAGAGAAGGAAAGGCCTGGAAGGATGAGAGATGACTAGAAACGATTCGGTTTACCGTTTTATGTGTGGATTAATTGGTGGAGTAGAAGACCTTGTGCATTTCAGGTAAAATAACAACTCAATGTTTATATCCCAGGACAAATTAGCTAGCAACAGCAAGCTAGCAAACCCTAGTTTTGATATCAAGCTGTCACTGTAACGATGAATAAACATTGCATCTTTTCCCAACATTTTGATATGCCACTCAGTACATCTGAGATGAAGTGGCCATCTTAGCCTGACCTAGAATACACTCTTGTATCCCTAGTGTTTTTTTAAAATTAGCTAGCAAGTGCAAGCTAGCTAGCTAAATTGCCATAAATGTTTAATGCTTTTCGACCTGTCCCCAAATTAATGTAATTGGTTCAGAGTTTGTTTTGATATTTTAACCTGCGTGTCGTGATCGTGTTTGTTGTGGGGGGACAAAATACATTTATGCACGATGGCGCACGATTGCGCACTCAGCCGGTTTGGGTTCCGTGTAATACTCCTGAACAGCTATTTGCATTGCCCCCTCCCCCTACACTGCTGCTACTCTCTGTTATTATCTATACATAGCCACTTTAATATCTCTACCTACTGTACATATACATAATTACCTCAATATTGGTGCCCCCCACACATTGACACATTGACTCTGTACCGGTACCCCCTGTATATAGCCCCGCTATTGTTATTTACTGCTGCTCTATAATTATTTGTTATTCTTATCTCTTACTTTTTTAGGGATTTTTCTTAAAATTGCATTGTTGGTTAAGGGCTTGTAAGTAAGCATTTCACTGTAAGGTCTACACCTGTTGTATTTGGCGCATGTGACAAATAAAATTTGATTTGATTTGAAAGTTTGATGACAAAATTTTTCCACAAGAAGGACCGCCACGCCACCTTCCTCTTCAAGTGAGCATAGCACAACAACAGTGAGTTAAAACATGTATTGTTTGCTGCTGCATAAATTATGTAATATGCCAAGGAGATATGTATATTGTAGCTAAGAAAGTAATACTAAGTGTATGTTGTGTAGTAAGCTGTTAGTAGCCCATGTGCCTCACCCTAATAATTTGGTCCCTTTCCCCCTCAGAACTTAGCCTACTGTTCTGACTTGGTGGTGCACATGTAGCCTATAGGCTGTTTTAGAGAAATGTCATCATCAAATATTTTAAGAGCTTTCTTTGTCTGCTTATATGCCCACTTTATTTATCCTTCGGTTCTGACTAGGTGTACAGGGAGAATACTGTAAGAACGGCCCATGTTCTGAATTCTGTCGCTGAACATTTCAAAGTGCTGAACAAATAGTTATATTGACTATGTCTATCTTAAAACCTCTAACGCCTACCAAACCCGGATCCGGGATCCCCCCCATCACAAAAGCTGACTAGCATAGCCTAGCCTAAAGCCACAGGGATATCATATAATAAAATGTTCATGAAATCACAAGTCCAAGACACCAAATGAAAGATACAGATCTTGTGAATAAAGCCATCATTTCTGATTTTTAAAATGTTTTACAGGGAAGACAAAATATGTAAATCTATTAGCTAACCACGTTAGCAAAAGACAACTTTTTTTTTACTCCACCATTTTCTTACTGCATCAGTAGCTATCACAAATTCGGCCAAATAAAGATATAAATAGCCACTAACCAAGAAACAACCTCATCAGATGACAGTCTGATAACATATTTATTGTATAGCATATGTTTTGTTAGAAAAATGTGCATATTTCAGGTATAAATCATAGTTTACCATTGCAGCCACCATCACAAATCGACTAGAATAACTAGAGAGAGCAACGTGTATTACCTAATTACTCATCATAAAACATTTCTTAAAAATACACAGCGTACAGCAATTGAAAGACACAGATCTTGTGAATCCAGACAATATTTCAGATGTTATAAGTGTTTTACAGCGAAAACACAATATAACGTTATATTAGCTTAGCACAGTAGCAAACCAAACAACAGCATTGATTCCAGCCAAACATAGCGATAACGTATTCACCACCAAAATAATAATTTTTTCACTAACCTTCTCAGAATTCTTCAGATGACAGTCCTGTAACATCATATTACACAATGCATATAGAGTTTGTTCGAAAATGTCCATATTTAGCGGCACAAATCGTGCTTATACAATGAGAAAAGTTGCCAAGCTCCCCAGAAAATTTCGGGCGCCATCTTGGAGAGTCACCTAGTCTAATCAATAAATAATCATAAACTTGACTAAAAAATACAGGGTGGACAGCATATGAAAGACAAATTAGTTCTTAATGCAATCGCTGAATTACATTTTTTAAATTAACCTTACTGCGCAATACTGGGTGCAATACAGGGTGCGATAGCGCAAGGCTACATGGAAAATAATGTCGTCTTATGCATTTTACTTTTTCAACAGAACAACGAATTATCAGCATAAATAGTACTTACTATTAGCTGAACTCCCATCAGAATCTTGGGAAAGGTGTCCGTTGGCCAAAAGAATCGTTGCTGGGTTGGAGAATGTTTCCTTCGACGTTGCAATTAGCAGTACACCATGGCATTCGAGAGAGAGAGATACCCAACTAAATACAACGTCACAAAATGAAATGCCCGAAAATCGCAATATACTGACATAAACTGATATAAATCGGTTTAAAATAACAAGATTATGATGTCTTTAAAGCCTATAGCGAATAAAAACAGAGCCGGATATATCTAGTTTCTAAAACCAGAGCTTCTAAAAAGACATGCCAAGACCCTCTCTGCGTCAGCGCGAAGTTCCAAAAGGCAGGACACCTCGGTTCCAACCAATTTATCAACTTTCTGAACTGCGTAGAAACTCCATTTCAACTCTCCCTATTCGCTAACAACCAGGGGAAGGCGTATGCAGTGCATCTCAACCAATAGAAGACAGGCAAAGTTAAAGACAGGTCTCAGAGCAGATGAGAAAATTTGCCATTCTCACACAGACATAGGAAAAGTGCTCTAAGTCCAGTTCTCTTTCACTTACAGACATAATTCAAACGGTTTTAGAAACTAGAGAGTGTTTTCTATCCAATAGTAATAATAATATGCATATTGTACGAGCAAGAATTGAGTACGAGGCAGTTTAATTTGGAGACGCATTTGTGCTATGTCGAAATGGCACCCCCCTAGTGGCAAGAAGTTCATTAATGTCTTAATCGGAATTACGGATTTCCTCTTGTCCGCTCATCGTTCCCTTATGCCATAGTTTGTACATCTCAATTGTTATAGGCCTATTGATTATATAGGTGTATCTCATTAGTATCTTATTGATAATTTTAGGCAATGTTGTAATGATTTCATTGTTTTGCTTACTTTGTGTATTATAATTATCTCATGTGCTTTTCTTGACGAGGAGTAGATACTATATAATGTTGTTGGGTCTGTAACCATGTTTGCCAGTGACAGTCTCTTCCCATTCAAATATTTGTTTTCATCAAAAAGTTCAGTAATAGACCCATGTAATCCCAGTTGATATTGCGAGGTTTTTTTGTTGTTGCACAATGCACTGTATATTGTATATAAAAGAGGATCCTCATGATTGTATTTTCCTTTCCTTTTAGACCACAAGCCTAATAAAATACTTCAAATGGTAGGCTAAACGAGTCTCTCCCTCCCTCTCTCTCTCTCTCTCTCTCTCTCTCTCTCTCTCTCTCTCTATGTGTGTGTGGTGACTTAAAGAAGAGTAAAGTTAAGGCCTCAAAATCTTGCTGAATTTATCTGAACTAACATCTATCTGAATTTATGTCGGTGTCCATTTTGAAAGTACTGAAGAATAGGCCTACCTCGTCGCAGTTTGTTTGCTTGCACTTGCTTATACTTACAGCTACAGTGCTTCCTCCTTTAGAAGTTGCGTCATACTGCGGCACACCTTGCGGGCTGCTGCAGCATTCTGTGGCACATTATCTGTTTGTCAGCCATTTTTTATGTTAATGCAAGTTATTGCTAGTTTGACCACCAGAGGGCATCTTTGAGAAGCATTTGATAGTCTTCCATATTGCAGGCACGCGGGAGACCGGGCTTAACTGATTCCATATGTGTTATTTCATAGTTGTGATGTCTTCACTATTATTCCACAATGTAGAAAATAGTAAAAATATAGAAAAATCCTGGAATGAGTATGTGTGTCCAATCTTTTGACTGGTACTTGCTTAATTAATTTGATTAATATTATGGTGTTTCTATTCCATGAAAAACGAAAAACCCTCTTGGTTTCTGTTAGGATGGAATGGAAAATATGGTGCTGTACAACGTGACGGTCGGCAGTACAGTACTGGGCTATTTAGCTAAAGTATCCCTGTGTCGTGCGGACAGGAGACCGGGGTTCAATCCCCTGACGGGGAGGAAGGAGTAGGCTGTCCTTGTAAATAATATTTTTTTCTTAACTGATTCCATGTGTATCATTTTCATAGTTGTGTCATAGTTGTGTCTTCATAGTTGATGTCTTCACTATTATTCTACAATGTAGAAAATAGTAAAAATAAAGAAAAATCCTGGAATGAGTAGGTGTGTCTAAACTTTTGACTGGTACTTGCTTAATTTATTTGAATAATATTATGGCGTTTCTATTCCATGAAAAACGAATAACCCGCTGGGTAAATTCAGACCGTTTCGCTCTCGGAGCGCACACTGGACGTTCGGGCCGAGGAGTAGGGTTGATTTGAGCGTTCTGGCCTTACAATGGCAGTCAAGCACCCAAGCTAACGTTGGCTAGCTTGCTAGCTACTTCCAGACACAAATGAGACCACTCTGACCATTTTACTCGCTCTAGCAGAGCTGGTTAGGCAGTTTTCGTGTTAACCAGAGCGTTGGTGACTGTAACTGTGCTGCTGGAAACAATTTAATTACGTTTTTTTGCCAACGTTTACTGACACCGGCCATATTCAACAGGTGTTGAGCGCTCCTAAATTCATTATTCTGCGCTCTGGTAAACTCAGACGAGAGTGCTCTGAAATCGGAGTAGATAACCAGAGTGAATTTACGAAAGCACCCGAATGTCCATTGAGAACGCACAACGACTATACCATTTAGCTAAGCTAAGAATGACGGGAATAATCAAGTCATTAAACGTTGGGTAGTTAGATAGCCTATAGTTAATATACTTTCAAGTTTGATGTATAACTACTAACGTCAGGTAGATAGCTAACATACCGGTACAAACTGCTGTAATAATATGCTATGTGGTTAGTAAGGACAGCGTAGCTAACAAATTGTCAGCCAACATAACGTGTAAGGTAACGTATTTGAAAAGTCATTACTTTATTAAATTGAGTAGTAGTGCATTGGGACGCAAAAGCATAATCAATGCCCTAATTCCCCCTTGGTCGTTAGGGCAAATCTGGTCTGTGATAGGACGAGGTTTTTCACACCTAGCTCGGCTATTAGACTATTCTTTAGTAAAGGCTGATTAGTCATTTGTTCAGCTATTAGCACCCCTCCCCAACTTGCAACAAATGGATATCTTTTTGTCAAGAGCAAAACTTTTTGTTTTTCAAGCCCCCCCAAAAATTCTGAAAGCAACTTTTTTATTTTCAATCCAAAATTATTTTTCTGAAGGCAAAAACGAGGCTTCAAAGTAAAAAAAATAAATGCTATCAAATATTTTGTAATAGAGCGCAAAACTTTATGCATTTTATTTATTTTTTTACTGTCAGTTTGGCTACAATCAATACTGTTCAGCCTTTCTTTCTGACACAAAGGAAGTCATAGCGGACACCTACGAAGGACTGTGTGACGATGGCATCTCAGGTAAGCAGCACTGGGAGTTCTTCCGTCAAACTTCTAACGTTACATAGCTATCAGTTAGCTCCTACGATTCAGTGTCGGTTCATAACATTCTACAATATTACATAGATACATACATACCGTAGAATGATAAATCACGCAATTATTATTTTCAAGCTAACCAAAAACATTTAACTACAAATGCCTGTTCTCGCCATTTTCAGTTGAATTCATCTAACTTTCTTTCATGGCAACTCATAAGCAGGCCATGTCCTATTTGTTTCATAGTCGATATATAATCATATTTCATGACAGTGTAACGGTTAACTTTTTTTACAGAAGGATGAAAGAACACAATATGTCTGTCAGGGAATGCTATTCTGATAT
Organism: Salvelinus namaycush; assembly: GCF_016432855.1. Lineage (NCBI taxonomy): Eukaryota > Metazoa > Chordata > Actinopteri > Salmoniformes > Salmonidae > Salvelinus > Salvelinus namaycush. The sequence continues at coordinate 37,751,549 of NC_052334.1, forward strand.
GTCATGTGAAGAGTTAGACCAGAAAATCAGGGCCATTAAGGCAAGGATGCCCCATGCGGGCTTTAGAATGGTCAAAGAAAGTCTCCAAGCAATGGGCCGTGTACAATGGCGAAGAGTTAGGGAGTCTTTGCAGCGTGTAGATGGTGCAGGTATCATTGCCAGAATGATCCAGTTTCGTTGCATTGCTCGGCAAAAATACTCAGTTCCTGCTCCCATCTCTCGTCCACATTGATACAAATCATAAATTGATAAGCTACTAAGATGTATAATGTCTCCATCAAATCTAAGAAGTTATTTAAACTTTTTTATTCTTACTTATTGGTAGACACATTTTCAAAGCAGGTTAATAGGTTAAACATTACACTTTTAATTCCAATGCTTTTTTTCAAGATACAACATTGTCATCTTTGGCAGTATAGATGGATTTTCAAGGAAGGTAAGTACACTGCTCAAAAAAATAAAGGGAACACTAAAATAACACATCCTAGATCTGAATGAATGAAATATTCTTGTTAAATACTTTTTTCTTTACATAGTTGAATGTGCTGACAACAAAATCACACAAAAATTATCAATGGAAATCAAATGTATCAACCCATGGAGGTCTGGATTTGGAGTCACACTCAAAATTAAAGTGGAAAACCACACTACAGGCTGATCCAACTTTGATGTAATGTCCTTAAAACAAGTCAAAATGAGGCTCAGTAGTGTGTGTGGCCTCCACGTGCCTGTATGACCTCCCTACAACGCCTGGGCATGTTCCTGATGAGGTGGCGGATGGTCTCCTGAGGGATCTCCTCCCAGACCTGGACTAAAGCATCCGCCAACTCCTGGACAGTCTGTGGTACAACGTGGTGTTGGTGGATGGAGCGAGACATGATGTCCCAGATGTGCTCAATTGGATTCAGGTCTGGGGAACGGGCGGGCCAGTCCATAGCATCAATGCCTGCACGATGTTGGGCTGTAAGCACAACCCCCACCTGTGGACGTCGGGCCCTCATACCACTCTCATGGAGTCTGTTTCTGACCGTTTGAGCAGACACATGCACATTTGTGGCCTGCTGGAGGTCATTTTGCAGGGCTTTGGCAGTGCTCCTCCTGCTCCTCCTTGCACAAAGGCGGAGGTAGCGGTCCTGCTGCTGGGTTGTTGCCCTCCTACGGCCTCCTCCACGTCTCCTGATGTACTGGCCTGTCTCCTGGTAGCGCCTCCATGCTCTGGACACTACGCTGACAGACACAGCAAACCTTCTTGCCACAGCTCGCATTGATGTGCCATCCTGGATGAGCTGCACTACCTGAGCCACTTGTGTGGGTTGTAGACTCCGTCTCATGCTACCACTAGAGTGAAAGCACCGCCAGCATTCAAAAGTGACCAAAACATCAGCCAGGAAGCATAGGAACTGAGAAGTGGTCTGTGGTCACCACCTGCAGAACCACTCCTTTATTGGGGGTGTCTTGCTAATTGCCTATAATTTCCACCTTTTGTCTATTCCATTTGCACAACAGCATGTGAAATTTATTGTCAATCAGTATTGCTTCCTAAGTGGACAGTTTGATTTCACAGAAGTGTGATTGACTTGGAGTTACATTGTGTTGTTTAAGTGTTCCCTTTATTTTTTTGAGCAGTGTATATTATTTTGTATGCATATTGCATATTTCCCAACACCTAATGAACAACCACAATACCAGCCTGGTGTTAAGCTTTCTGTGCTGTTTTGACGTATCCTGAAATATACATCTGCTTCTTTAGATTGAATGATTATATCTCAGTTATTGTTTTCATATCTACAAAAAACAAGCTATTTTCTTTACTTTCAGAGTGCGAGCTGATCAAGGGGTCGAAAATGTAGATATTGCCAGATGTACTATGTTCACTGTCCGAGGAACAGGCCGTGGAAGCTTTATTGCTGGGTAAAGTGTCCATAACCAGAGGTAATTAAACTGTTCTGTGTTATTTTTCTCCATCTCTGCCTGTCTTGTTGTACATGGAACCTGTCTCACATGCATTAATTAAAAAACCCTTAAGATGTCAGCTGCTAATTTTAAGATTTACACCACTTAAACACTCAGCCATTTTCACTGGACTATCAAGCCCCTGTTGCTACCAAATGTATTGTCACTAATACAGATTTGTTTCTTTTGAGCATTCCAGATTCAGCAGGTGGAGGATCTGCTTTATCAGGAAGTTAATCAGGAATCTGGAAACACTGACAATGGGGTCAGTGTTCCTGACATCCCATGCCTGTCACGCCCTGACCATAGAGAGCCTTTGTTTCTCTATGGTGTAGTAGGTCAGGGCGTGACGAGGGGGTGTTCTAGTTTAACATTTCTATGTTGGTGTTTTGGTTTGGTTCCCAATTAGAGGCAGCTGGTAATCGTTGCCTCTAATTGGGGATCATATTTAAGTAGCTTTTTTTCCCACCTGTGTTTGTGGGATATTATTTTGTGTTTTGTGCATGTGTGCCACGTAGTCATGTTTTGTTGTTAGTTGATTGATTGATTTTTTTTGTTTTTGCTAAGTTTCACTTTATAATAAATATGTGGAACTCTACATCCGCTGCGCCTTGGTCCGTCTCTCCTCACGTACGTGACAATGCCCCCTGTCTACTGAGAATCTTGCTGTGCTGCAACGTCAAGTGAACCCTACCACTGACTCCTCATCTTTTGGACAGGACATATATGCATGCTCTTCGATTAGTTATGAGTCTCCAGTCTTTTTAGGTGCAGTCCTCCCACACTATGTCGGATATTGTTTTAGTCCCAGTGCAACTCTTGATAATGGCAAACATTTGTCTTTTTTGGAGGAGGGTGAAAGGATAGCAGGCCATGCTGTCAAAGTGAGCGTAGGCTATTCTGGATAGAGCAGGTTTTTGCCTTAGCACTACCCAGCTGATTCAAATGATCAAGCTTCAAGTGGTATTGATGTATTCATTTATGACACTATCCTTGATATGGTCCTGCTATTGTCACATGCTACACATGCATCTATCTATCTATCCAATGTTATCATGATTTGTTATAAGGGATATTATACTTATATTATACAGGAAGTATTATTAAAGAGATGCTTTACATTGAAATACAGATAGAGATGTAGTAGTCCCAGAGTTAATGATCCAAAGTCAGTTTTGCATTTCACCTCCTGATGATTATGAAGACTGACTGTGTTAGCATGATTAAGCTTTGTTTTTTCAAATTCTATCTCTCTATCCATCTGTCTCTCGTCTGCAGGTATGTTTTGATGTGGGAGAGGAAGCCAGTCCCGTCATTGCCACCTTCGGGCTGACTGTGAGCCCAAGGCTGATTAGGAGACACCACAAGAGACACTATGTAATTGTGATGAAGTGAGAGAATATTAGAGTAGCACTAATTCATTAATCATATGCTGCCTTCCCTGCTCCTCTGTTTGACCTCTTTCCTTTTCTGTCTTCTACACAACTCTCCCCACATCCTCTTTCTTCCTCTTTTTTTATAATGCACACCATATGTGCATTGAACTTGTACTTAGAATATTACAATTATAATATGTATAATGCATGTATTATGTATTTATAACACCTGGATAATGAACTTTCAATAAAGCATTTCACATTCTCCACTGGTTGAAATTAAGTATCTCATTGGAATATTACACCAAATGTTTGTCTCTACATTAACTAACATATTCCTCTCAATTGTACATGTTTTGCTTGACTCGTTATGACGTTATAACTACTTACATTTGCTTCCACCATAATGTTTTGTCAGCCGTCTTTGCTGAAGAAAGTTACCAGGGACGGGTGGCTCACGTCAAATTCGTCATTGGAACCACTTGATATGATTGGTCATATAAAAACCTTGCGACCCAAATGCATAATGAGTGCTCTTAACTCCCCCTCGCGGTGGTCTGGCGCAATGAGGCCGTGACGCTGGGTACCTCTAAATCCCATGGTGTAAGCTCGCAACTTTTAAAGGCGGAACCACTGTAAGTGTTAATTATATAAGAATAAGCATTTTGAATTTACTGAACATACTGAACATGTAATAATGTTTGTGTATGGTTCAAAAGTCAAAACTAATTTTGCAGTTCGTTATTGTTGAGAATGCGGTTCTTATCGACTTACACAAATTCAACCATATCAGCTATGGTTTTTAAAACAGGCTGTAAATGTGGCTGAATGAACTGTTTCACTGCCAGACAAGGCTCCGCTGATAGCCAGGTGATGTGGTGGTAATGATTAATTCCATGGTGCTGAAAGGAAAGCCCTGCTGTTGGACAGCTTTATGTAGGCACGAACAGTTTGTGGGCACCGTTTGCCACCGTTATAGTGCAATTAATGTATTGTTTAGTCTTGTGCAGTTGCTTTGCTGGCATGCATCTAAAAAACATTCTTTTTTTTGCCACCAACATTTACATGCTAAAATCGCCACTGGTTTCAATATACTGTAGGTAATTGCTCAGTACATTTCAGACAAATTCACTTGTGTCACGATCGTTATAAGGAGTGGATCAAGATGCAGCGTGGTATGTTTCCATCCTTTTATTTGGAAGAGAAAACTTAAAGCACAAAAACAATAAAGCGAATAAACGAAACGTGAAGCTACATGCAGTGCAGAAAGCAACTACACACAAACATAGTCAAGATCCCACAAATACAATGGGGAAATGGCTACCTAAATATGATCCCCAATCAGAGACAACGATAAACAGCTGCCTCTGATTGGGAACCATATCAGGCCAACATAGGTATACAATTCCCCTAGATATCCCACCCTAAATCACACCCCGACCCAACCAACATAGAGAATAAACAGCTCTCTATGGTCAAGGCGTGACAACTTGTCAATGGCATCAATGGATGTGATTTGGTTTCCTAGAAAACATCAAAGAAAAATTGTTTTCCTTGCAGTCATGTGACATTTTGCATTTGAAGTAGCAATACAGTGTAATTTTTCTCCCCACTCTAATTGGCTTTACAACACATAATTATATATTCACGAGGGGAAGACTGGCTTTTAACCCATAAGAGTCTAATCGGGGGGGGGGTTACTAAGCATTCAGAAAGTATTCAGACCCCTTGACTTTTCTCACATTTTGTTACGTTACAGCCTTATTCTAAAATGGATTAAATCAATTTTTCTCCTCATCAATCTACACATAATACGCCATAATGACAAAGGAAAAACAGTTTTGTAGAATCTTTTGCAAATGTATAAGAAATGTAAAACTGAAATATCACATTTACATAAGTATTCAGAGCCTTTACTCAGTACTTTGTTGAAGCACCTTTGGCAGCGATTACAATTAATCAATCAATCAATCAAATGTATTTATAAAGCCCTTCTTACATCAGCTGATGTCACAAAGTGCTGTACAGAAACCCAGCCTAAAACCCCAAACAGCAAGCAATGCAGGTGTAGAAGCACGGTGGCTAGGAAAAATTCCCTAGAAAGGCCGGAACCCAGGAAGAAACCTAGAGAGGAACCAGGCTATGAGGGGTGACCAGTCCTCTTCTGGCTGTGCCGGGTGGAGATTATAACAGAACATGGCCAAGATGTTCAAATGTTCATAGATGACCAACAGGATCAATCGCAGTGGTTGTAGAGGGTGCAACAGGTCAGCACCTCAGGAGTAGATGTCAGTTGGCTTTTCATAGCCGATCATTCAGAGTATCTCTACCGCTCCTGCTGTCTCTAGAGAGTTGAAAACAGCAGGTCTGAGACAAGGTAGCATGTCCAGTGAACAGGCCAGGGTTCCATAGCCGCAGGCAGAACAGTTCAAACTGGAGCAGCAGCTCGACCAGGTGGACTGGGGACAACAAGGAGTCATCAGGCCAGGTAGTCCTGAGACATGGTCCTAGGGCTCAGGTCCTCAGAAAGAAAGAAAGAAAGAAAGAAAGAAAGAAAGAAAGAAAGAAAGAAAGAAAGAAAGAAAGAAAGAAAGAAAGAAAGAAAGAAAGAAAGAAAGAAAGAAAGAAAGAAAGAGGGAGAATTAGAGAGAGCATACTTAGATTCACACAGGACACCGGATAAGACAGCCTTGAGTCTTCTTGGGTATGACGCTACAAGCTTGGCACACCTGTATTTGGGGAGTTCCTCCCCTTCTTCTCTGAAGATCCTCTCAAGCTCTGTCAGGTTGGATGGGGAGCGTCACTGCACAGCTATTTTCAGGTCTCTCCAGAGATGTTAGATCGGATGTGAGTCCAGGCTCTGGCTGGGTCACTCAAGGACATTCAGAGACTTGTCCCGAAGCCACTCCTACGCTGTCTTGGCTGTGTGCTTAGGGTCGTTGTCCTGTTGGAAGGTGAACCTTCACGCCAGTCTGAGGTCCTGAGCACTCTGGAACAGGTTTTCATCAAGGATCTCTCTGTACTTTGCTCCGTTCATCTTTCCCTCGATCCTGACTAGTCTCTCAGTCCCTGCCGCTGAAAAACATCCCCACAGTGAGATGCTGCCTCCACCATGCTTCACCGTAGGGATGGTGTCAGGATTCCTCCAGACGTGACGCCAAAGAGTTCCGTCTTGGTTTCATCAAACCAGAATCTTGTTTCTCATGGTCTGAGAGTCCTTTAGGTGACTTTTGGCAAACTTCAAGCTGGCTGTCATGTGCCTTTTACTGAGGAGTGGCTTCAGTCTGGCCACTCTACCATAAAGACCTGATTGGTGGAGTGCTGCAGAGATGGTTGGCCTTCTGCAAGGTTCTACCATCTCAACAGAGGAACTCTGGAGCTCTGTCAGAGTGACCATCGGGTTCTTGGTCACCTCCCTAACCAAGGCCCTTCTCCCCCAATTGCTCAGTTTGGCCGGGTGGCCAGCTCTAGGAAGAGTCTTGGTGGTTTCTAACTTCTTCCATTTAAGAATGATGGAGGCCACTGTGTTATTGGGGACCTTCAATGCTGTAGAATGTTTTGGGTACCTTACCCCAGATCTGTGCCTCGACACAATCCTGTCTCTGAGCTCTACGGACAATTCCTTCGACCTCATGGCTTGGTTTTTGCTCTGACATGCACTGTCAACCACATCCCTAACCCCCCTTGGCTAGCATCAATCTCTAATACAAAAGGCTTCTGGAAGTCAGCATAGTCTAGAATAGGTGCTGAGATCAAAGCCTGTCTGACCTGGTGGAAACATGCCTCGCATTCTGTTGCTCAAGCCTATACCAGTGGTTTCCTATTGGTCTTTCCCTTTTTACCTGGGGGTTCAGCTGGACCACCACTCGGTGGAGGGGTGCTGCCATCTTGGCCATCCAGATCAATGCCAACACCTTCTGCTGAGATGTCATGACGAGGTACTTCACCCGCTTCTGAAAGAAATTACACTTTGACAGTATAATCTTCAGTCCTTGCTAGTGTGTTGCAAGGTGTTGCTGAACATCACCAAGATACAAAAGAACAGGTTGGAAGCAACAGTCTCTGTGCTGGAATGTATTTGCATAATCCAAACAGCATCTGATTTAATTCAAATAGGCCAAATGGTGTGCAAAAGGTAGCCTTAGCCTTGTCCTTTTCAGCTATCTCTACCTGGCTATATCCAAATGCCAAATTAAGAACCACTCAGCCTCGGTGAGGGCGTCCAACAACTCTTCGATTCTTGGCAGAGGAAAAGCATCTTTCCTTGTCTTTCCATTTAGCTGTCTGTAGTCAACACACATCCTTATACTTCCATCTTTCCTCAGCACCAGTATGATAGGAGACGAGTTGCTACTCTCCCTGATGATCTGACTTTCCAACAACTGTTTGATGTGGCCCCTAACCAACTCATACTGGGGGGGTGGATACGGCTGTAGAGCTGCCGTACTGGAGTGTCATCCAGCAGGGGAATGTCATGGGCGATCAGATTAGTGCACACAACATACATTTTTCACTCTTATCAAACAAAGTGCTGTATTTCTCTCTTGTAGGCTCCATGGTCCTTCCCTGAAGATTAGACTTGGACAGAGGAGAATAGGCATGGCACCGGACACTCAGCTGCAGTCGCGGTGGCCCACCGCTGCTCTTACTGTCCCTTACACAATTACTCAATTATTTGAAACAAAAAGAGTCGACCACAGTCTTATTGCACTTACTTAATTCACCTTGGCAAATAAAAAAAATTGCTGCCAGCTATGCAAAATATAAACTGTACTATGCCACCTTTTTGTTACACGAGGGGAGGTCCTTGAAACAAGTTAAACACAGGTCTGTCAAATAAATGACATAAACAGAGTTAACCAAAGGTACCAAGGTTTATTATAGATGAGGCAATAAATACAATTCATAAAACAGGTCACCACAACTTCAACAGACTCACTTGAACAGTTTGTAAAATAGCACACTCGTGATTAAACACTTGGTAAAATGACAACACACTTGTATTAATTAGCATGCGGAAGCACACATGTGGATTAATAAGACTTGCCTGCTCTTTAACTAAATAGTTCCCTCCTAAGAACAGCCAGCTGTGAATGTCCCTGGGGAAGTGGTGACAAAATAAACAGGTAGACAAACATTTAACATTAATTTAAAAATGTACTAGTCCACCCACCAAGGCAACCCCAAATATTGTACCTGGAATACAAGCTCATTTGCTAGGGCGGACTAGACAGAATACCGAACCCTACCTGCCTAGCGTAAGGGACACAAGGTAATACTACAGTAAGAGCAGTAATAAGGCTTCTCCAAAGCTCTCTTTAAAATGAATGAGCTATACCCCTCTCCCAGCTCATCCATTCACAACCAGCTTCCAAGCCACTTCTCCCAAAAACAGCGTTGCAAACGTTTGACGAACTGCCACAACCACAGCCCATGGGTATGGACAAAGAGTGTGCGCCCTTCCTTGGTATCCGTGGCAAAACCACAAGCTCACTAGTCGAGAGTTCCGTCTCACTACTTATCCCCAAATCTCACCAGCCACTAGGTGCCACTGGCTACACAATGTAACATCAACAGGGGTACTTGGATTATTGCTGACTATTTTGTGTAGATTGTTGTCAAAAAATTACAATGAAATCAATTTTAATCCCACTTTGTAATACAACAAAATGTGGAAAAAGTCAAGGGGTGTGAATACTTTCTGAAGGCACTGTATATTTAAGAGCAGGTATTCCCAAACTGGGGTACGTGCAATTGCCGTCAGGGGTACGCCAAATGAAAATGTGATTCACATCTTCACATTTTCAAACAGTAAATTTATATTTTCCAACGGGACTATACATTTGGGTGAGGTTTTTTTCTCGCCTGAGTAGCCTCGTTTCACTGCCAAAAGTAAAATTAAACCATCTAGTGTTCAGTGAAATAACAACACAATGTCAAATACAGGTAGCCTCGTCAAATAATTAACATCCAATCACATTAACCGTTACTCTCTCGTGGGAATTCCACTTACGGTCCATATGTAGCCAAACGAAGCTGCAGCTCATTCCGTTTGTTCGATAATTGATAAATGGTTAAAAAAGTAAGGCACGCATCCATAGAGACACATACCAGCTCTACTGGTAGTACTGCTACTACCAGCAGTACTACACCTGCACCTGTCGACGACACAAGTTGTTCTGCTTCCACGAGCACAACCAATGCTAGCATCAGTAATTCTACATTTGTTGTTAGCCCAGCTAGCATGGACACTGACAGTTGTGAATCTGATGCAGCCGAAGAGCTACTGCCCCTTTACCCGGGAAAGTACTGATGGCGCAAAAGTCATGACAGGGAGACATAGTGGAGTGGTAACGCGCGTGCAAGCAGTTACTCCCGACGCCACTTGGGTACACTACAGCATCCACCGAGAGGCTCTTGTTGCCAAGGGAATGCCTGACAGCTTGAAAGACGTTTTGGACACTTCAGTGAAAATGGTTAACTTTGTTAAAGCAAGGCCCCTGAACTCTCCTGTATTTTCTGCACTATGCAATGATATGGGCAGCGACCGTGTAACGCTTTTACAACATACAGAAGTGCACTGGTTATCAAGGGGCAAAGTATTTACATGTTTTTTTAAATTGAGAGACAAGCTTAAAGTTTTCTTTACTGACCATAATTTTCACTTGTATGACCGCTTGCGTGATGACGAGTTTCTCACATGACTGGCCTATCTGGGTGATGTTTTTTCTCGCCTGAATGATCTGAATCTAGGATTACAGAGACACTCCGCGAACTATATTCAATGTGCGGGACAAATTGAGGCTATGATTAAGAAGTTGGAGCTCTTCTCTGTCTGCATTAACAAGGACAACACACAGGTCTTTCCATCATTGTATGATTTTTTGTGTCAAATGTCATTTTTTGTGTCAATGTCAAATGTGATATAGCGAATTCCGCAGGTACTTTGCCGAAACGGACGACACAAACAACTGGATTCATTATCCCTTTAATGCCCTGCCTCCAGTCCACTTACCGATATCTGAACAAGAGAGCCTCATTGAAATTGCAACAAGTAGTTCTGTGAAATTTTTATTCAATCAGAAGCCACTGCCAGATTTCTGGATTGGACTGCGCTCAGATTATCTGCGCGCTGTTAACACACAGATGCCTTTTGCAACCACGTACCTATGTAAGAGTGGATTCTCGGTCCTCACTAGCATGAAAACTAAATACAGGTACAGACTGTGTGTAGAAAATGTTTTAAGACTGAGATTCTTTCCAATACAACCCTATATTGCAGAGTTAAGTGTATCCTTTCAAGCACACCCTTCTCATTAAACTGTGGTGAGTTATTCACAATTTTCAATGCACAAATAAGGTTTTATATGTAAGATGGTTAAATAAAGAGATAAATTATTGATTATTATTTGTACCCTGGTCCTATAAAAGTTCTTTGTCACTTCCCACGAGTCGGGTTGTGATAAAAACAAATATTGAGGCATCTTATTCTAGTGCTTACCCTATAGTAATGCACTCAATCACAGTTTCATTTGGCACATCATTGCGCATGTTGTTACACATCATGAAATATATTGAGGCAAAAATTACAGACAGTGTAGCCTACAAATAGAACTCAATTGATTGAACATTACATTTATTTAAATATGATTGAAATATATAGGCCTACTGTATTTATTTTTTATGCAGTCATCTCGGTTTTCATTTTAAGCATATGTTTTATCCTTCGCTTGTTCAATTGCAAAGACATTGGCAACTTTGTATTTGTAGTCAACTTCGTTCCCAAGTTATGGTGGGTCGCAGAGAGACAGAAAAACAGATTGATTACATGTTTAGCTGAGATCTTCTGTGTATAAAGTGATGCGGATGGGCAAAAAAGCAGCTAATGACGCACTAAGCTGTTCTATGAGTTGTCTGAGGCAATCGGTAAATAACGAGCGTTTTCAAGTGCAACTTTATTAACAATGGTTTTGGGAAACAGCTCAGAGATTTAACGATGCTCCTATGAAGGTTCTAACGATGAACTTAGCCTTAAAATGCTTTTAGGTAACCTGGGCCCAAGTCAAGAAAGCTAACATATAGAATTGTTTTAAGATGGTCACACCATGGATCATTTAGCTACTTGATTTTTTATTTTGGAATTTTAGGGTATCTTTAAAAAAAAAAAATGTATATAAAATATTGAATTTGGCTTTTATTACTAGAGCCCATAGAAACACATTGAATAACACATTAATGAATGGCAAAAAAGAGTCAAAAAATAAATCATAAGGATTAAGGCTTTGAAGTGTCTGTTATATATCTAGGAGATAAGAAAGCTCAAGAAATACATATTTAACCCCATATTTTTGTTGTCACAAAACTACCTCCATACTTCCATTCGTTAGTTGGCTATGAAAAGCCAACTGACATTTACTCCTGAGGTGCTGACTTGTTGCACCCTCGACAACTACTGTGATTATTATTATTTGACCATGCTGGTCATTTATGAACATTTGAACATCTTGGCCATGTTCTGTTATAATCTCCACCCGGCACGGCCAGAAGAGGACTGGCCACCCCTCATAGCCTGGTTCCTCTCTAGGTTTCTTCCTAGGTTTTGGCCTTTCTAGGGAGTTTTTCCTAGCCACCGTGCTTCTACACCTGCATTGCTTGCTGTTTGGGGTTTTAGGCTGGGTTTCTGTACAGCACTTTGATATATCAGCTGATGTAAGAAGGGCTATATAAATACATTTGATTTGATTTGATTAGTATGGGTTACATTCAGATGAGTCCCAAAACACTTGTGATCGTAGAACATAAGGAGATCACCATTGGAAAACACCATTGTATTTGTGAGAGTTTCCCCTTTCCATAGAGTGGTCATAATAGTTCGTAGGCCAAAATGCTACAGACGTTTTCGTGAGAAGACCGATTTTCGGGATGTCTCATGGTCTGACAAACACTGTGTAGCTCGACCACCTTCCACCGCAAACTGATATCTCTATCTTAAACTGACGGATTATAATAGGGATTTTTTGTCTCATGTTACTCAGATTAGATTAAAGATATTGATTAAATTTCAAGATTGAACAAAAAGAAAAAGAAAATAAACCACTGTTCTTTCTCATTTGACTCCCCTGCCAGCCTGGACCCGATCCCTTCCCCCAAATCCCTTCCTCTCATTTCCCACTGTGTGAGTGGGACTCATCGTTGTGAACTCATAGTCTCCAGATCTGCAGGGAAGCTTGAAGCCTGTGAAGAACTCAAAGGTCCCACAAGCTGTAATGCACAGCCTCAGCCAGCCACGTCAGAGGACACATACTGTAGGTATTTTTTTTATTCAATCTCTGTCCCCACTAAAAGCCCTACAGTATGTAAACAAAGTTGAAACAACAAAGTTGTCTGCTCTGTCCTATATTTCTGTAAGTAATGTACACAGAAATGTACCTAAAATATAATCTCTCTGGTTTTGTTTTATATTTCAATAATGAATTTCATGTTTTAAAAATCCCAAGTATCCATGAATCACAAAAAAATTCCTGTGTGTGTACCTAGCTCAGTTGGAAGGTAGGCCTTGGGGAAAGTGACCCACTTCAGGTGCTGTAGTGAGTAGAGTAAAATGACAATGACTATCTTGGCTCATCACTAAATACATTGGCGGGTGGTCCAAATGATTAGCCGAGCAAGGGAAGTTTGCAACGAAAGCACCTCAGCCCTCGTTTTCAGTCGGCTTTGCGAGTGTACAATTATGTTCACTCCGGGTCCTGAAACTCCCCATAATTCAATTCGTGACGATTGTACATCCGCTAAGAAAAGTCCGCGAAAACTTAAAAACAACATCAATGGAGTAGTAAGTAAAAACGAATGCAAATATGTTAGACATTTTGCTACTACGTAAAAAGTAAATATGTTTTTGTTTGGTTATCTTTTGGAAATTGTATAAATAAAACATTTCCCTTCAGAAGTTCCAGCTAGTCAGGCTAACGTTAGTTAGCTAATTAATTTGCTAGCTATCATACAGTAGGCGTATATTAATAATTATATACTTAATATAAGTAGACATGCACTCATAATTGAATGTAGCGTATATAAAGCACCCACAAGCTACCAGTGGCTGAAAACACAATCATCGCGGGATGATGAATTTCCGACCAAGGGTGGTCCATTTAAAAGTAATTCCTTCATCCCTTGCCCTGAAAGTGTATACTCGTCAGACGTCATGATACGTCATCAGAAGTGTCCAATTAATTTCAGGGCTGAGGGGATAGGGTGTGTATTTTAAGTGTTTGAACCACAGGCATTGATTGTGTATGTGTGCCATTCATATGGTGAATGGGAAACAGAAAAAATGGAAGTGCCTTTGAATAGGTTATTGTAGTAGGTGGCAGAGGCACCTGGTTTGAGTGTGTCAAGAACTGCCACGCTTCTGGGTATTTCATGCTCAATAGTTTCCTGTGTGTATCAAGAATGGTCATCCAGCCAACTTGACACAACTGTGGGAAGCATTGGAGTCAACATGGGCCAGCATCTCTGTGGAACGCTTTCGACACCTTGTAGAGACCATGCCCAGACAAATTGGGGCTCTTCTGAGGGCAAAAGGGGGTGCAATTCAATATTAGGAAGGTGTTACTAATGTTTTGTGCACTCAGTGTATTTAGGATGACTTTTGTTTTGTTACTGGCTCATGCACATATTGGATGGGCTCATGGTAATGGTTGTAGCGGAATTTGTGGAATGGTATCAAATACATGGTTTCCATGTGTTTGATGCCATTCCATTTGCTCCGTTCCAGCCATTATTATGAGCCGTCCACCCCTCAGAAGCCTTCACTGGTACCATGCCACCAGTCCAGTAAAATAAAAAAGCAAATTCTTTCAATTTATGCTCCGCAGTGCTTGGCAAGTGCTACACCAACTGAAATTTTCTTTTTAATCAATGCTCAAGCTTTTTTATATAATGGTCTGAGAAGTACAATATTGGCAGGCCAGGCATATAGTCAATATGCTGTGATAATGTATTAGGCCTACTGCCCAAACCTCATTTGTACAGAACTGTTTTATTAAGTTAATGTTACATTTTTTAAAGTCATGTAAAAATTAAAAATAAATCTGAGCGATAGATCTCGGCTTGCTTTTTGACTGTGAAAGTGATCTTGACTCAGAAAAGGTTGGTGACCACTGTTGTAGAGGCTGCAACAGGTCAGCACCTCAGGAGTAAATGTCAGATGGCTTTTCTTATAAACTGAGCATTCAGAGGAAAAAACAGCAGATGTGGGAGGGAGGGAGGGAGAGCAAGAGATGGGGAGAGAGCAGGTCGAAAACAGCAGGAGGTCCGGGTCAAGGTAGAACGTCCGGTGAACAGGTCAGGGTTCCATAGCCACATGCAAAACAGTTGAAACTGGATCAGCAGCATGACCAGGTGGACTGGGGATGGGGACAGGCAGGAGTCAGGTCAGGTAGTCCTAAGACATGGTCCTAGGGCTCAGGTCCTCCGGGTGGGGAGAGAGACAAATCAAATGTTATTTGTCACATGGGAGAATTAGAGGGAGCATACTTAAATTCACCTGACACAAGACTGAATCCAAACATTACACTGTTGATTTGATGTGCATTTTACATTTACTGTACATTTGTTTATAACGAAATCTGAAAATACTCTGGATACATTCAGGAAACATGATAAGAATATTATTGGAAAATTTGGGCTAGGTGCAACATAAAACAAAACATTTGACAAGGGTTTGAGTGAGAGGTCAAACTGGTGTCTCCAAGTGGCCACACACCTCTCCAATGTGTGCATAGTTCCTAAGTAATTTCAATGCAGTCTTCAACTAATGGTCCTTTTTTGAGCTCTCCTAGCTGTGCTGTTAAGGAACTGAAGTGAGCACACTTGTATTGTGGTTGTTTTGAACATAGGCCTGCATCACACAATTACTGTTTACGTAATCCAAAAACAGTCAATTTATAAATCGCAATCTGGATCAGGTGGGCATCATTTTAAAAGCTTGTTCTATTGCCAAAATGACTAGCTAAATTATAAAATATGATCTTACAGTGTTAGGCATTCACAAGGCAATTCAGAGGAGCAGATTCTAATTTTGGTGCACATACAATGGAGTCATGAGTGCTTTCAGATGCATGGTCCGCAGCAATTCTTTTTACAATACAACAAACAGACTCATTCTGTTCAGGACAACCCTGGGTATAACGCAATGTCATCTTGTAACTGTAATTCAAACATAGTGATCATAAACGTTGACGCTGTATATTACATGCATTTTATGATATGGAAATGTGAAGTGCACATTTGGACATCACGGTGTTTGGCTTGCTTAATTTACAGTATTTCCCTCACTCAGACAACAAAACATTTGCAAAAGGGATGGGGGCAACTTGTCGCGCAGTGCTCAAGTTCAGAATGGCTGTCAGTCAAAACCCATACATCGCTGTGAAGCGGAGACGCTGAGCTCTGACGTTATCTATAGCATGTTACTGTACAGCCACTGCGTTCCAATTTAGGCACTTATCAGTGTCTAAATCTGCAAATGAAAAGGATTAACATGGTCCTCTCACACCAGTACAGTCTTGAAGACAGCACCTCTTCCCCCTCAAGAGGTTGAAAAGATATGGCATGGCCCTTCAGATCCTCAAACAGTTCGACAGCTGCACCATTGAGAGCATCTTGACTGGCTGCATCACCGCTTGGTATGGCATCTGCACCGCCCTCGATCCCAAGGCGCTACAGAGGGTGGGGCGGATGGCCCAGTACATCACTGGGGCCGAGCTCCCTGCCATCCAGGACCTCTATACCAGGCAGTGTCAGAGGAAGACCCGGAAAATTGTCAAAGCCATAGAC
This sequence comes from Salvelinus namaycush, assembly GCF_016432855.1. NCBI lineage: Eukaryota > Metazoa > Chordata > Actinopteri > Salmoniformes > Salmonidae > Salvelinus > Salvelinus namaycush. Next base: position 37,767,715 of record NC_052334.1, read on the forward strand.
TGTTCACTCAGCTACCTCACGGCAAGTGGTACTGGAGCACCGAGTCTGGGACCAAAAGGCACCTAAACAGCTTCTACCCCCAAGCCATAAGACTGCTGAACAGTTAATCAAATGGCTACCCGGACTATTGCATTGACACTTTTTTGCAGTGACTCTTACACTGACTCTATGCACACTCACTAGACTCTACCTGCACACTCACTAGACTTTACCCACACATACAGTTGAAGTCTGAAGTCTACATACACTTAGGTTGCAGTCATTAAAACTCATTTTTCAACCACTCATTTCTTGTTAACAAACTATAGTTTTGGCAAGTCGGTTAGGACATCTACTTTGTGCATGACACAAGTAATTTTTCCAACAATTGTTTACAGACAGATTATTTCACTTACAAGAAATTTGTGGAGTGGTTTAAAACCTAGTTTTAATGACTCCAACCTGAGTGTATGTAAACTTCTGACTTCAACTGTATATATATTCCCTAATGACATATGTGTATGAATAGCTAACAAGGCACTCGAAAGCCACAACATGTCAAAGTCAACATAGAATACACATTGGGCTCCCGACTGGCACAGTGGTCTAACACACTGCAGTACCTGGTTCGAATCCAGGCTGCATCACATCCGGACGTGATTGGGAGTCCCATAGGGCGGCACACAATTGGCCCAGCGTCTGTCACGGCCGTCAAAAGAACTGGACCAAACCGCAGCGTGGTGAGCGGACATATTCCTTTGATTAGGTGATGACGCCGACAAAACAATAAACAATAAAACAGAACCGTGAAGCTTAAGGCTATGTGCCAGAAACAAAGTTAACTTCGCACACTGAAAGGAGGTAAAAGGGCTAACTAAGTATGGTTCCCAATCAGAGACAACGATAGACAGCTGTCCCTGATTGAGAACCATACCCGGCCAAAACATAGAAATAGAAAATCACAGAAAACAAAAACATAGAATGCCCACCCCAAATCACACCCTGACTAAACCAAATAGAGACATAAAAAGATTCTCTAAGGTCAGGGCGTGACAGCGTAGTCCGGGTTTGGCCGGGGTAGGCGTCATTGTAAACAAGAATTTGTACTGACTTGCCTAGTTAAATAAAGGTTAAAAAAAATTACAATTAAAAATAATTGGTGCACACTTCTCCACTCTATATAATATATGTTTATAGATGTGGTGTTTATTTCATGTATTGCCAAAGTAAAGGTTCAATAAAATAAGTAATAAGCTTGAGTTCTTACTGATATTTCTTTTTAAATCTTCAATAGTGATAAAGACTGACTTCAAAGAGACCACATTTAAATCCTCCATCCCCCACTTAGTCTGACTGCTGTTCTCTCTGGCTCCACTACAAACCCCCGCCCGGCCGTCTAGAGGTGTGAATACCCAGCCAGCCTACAAGTAGAGGATGGTAAGTGCTTTACAGCAGAAAGAGACTTGGGACCAGCAGCTCAATCTTGTGTAGAGGGTGTTCTAAATACTGTAATTGTAAATAGTGTGTACATTATTTATTTTTTACTTTGTGTGTTTGTGGTGTGTTCACTTTTGACATTAGATCAGTGTTGGCTGCTAACTTGGCCCTTGTCTTAAATATTTCACTTCTGTGTTTGGAGACATTGGATCAGCATTCTTGTCACGTCTCCTGTTAGTACAATGTATGTAGGGAAGCTAATGATCCATAATGTATGACATTCCTGGGAGTGTGTAAACTTGTATTTTTTATTAGCGTAGCATTTTTGTATGTTTTCTAAAGTTATGTTCTTGAAAATGTATCAATTTACCAATTCGGTCACTTGGAGGCCACTTGGGTACTTTTGGGCAAATCGTGAAGGACACCTGGGTGACGTCATACTAAATATCATGTAGCTTACTCATTCTTGAAGTTATCAGTCTTTGCACATATACTGTTGCTCTCTTGTGGACACCATCTAAATTACCTCCAGCTTCCTAGCTGAATGTGTGGCTTTTCTCTTGCATTTCAAAGATGGTACAAAAAAATACAAAAAAAACTGTTTTTTTCATTGTATTATCTTTTACCAGATCTAATGTGTTATATTCTTCTACATTAATTTCACATTTCCACAAATTTTCAAAACGTTTTCTTTCAAATGGTATCAAGAATATGCATATCCTTTCTTCAATACCTGAGCTACAGGCAGTTAGATTTAGGTATGTCATTTTAGGCGAAATTTGGGGGAAAAAAGGGGCAGATCCTTAAGAGGTTTTAAGTCTCCTCAAGTTCCCGCGCTATTGGGATTCTCCTGGCTCCAGCGATACAATCGCCTCATTGACTGGTCTGCTGGTGCCATCATGGGCTGGAGCCCGTTCTGCCACGCCCATTGCCTGAAGTCAGCGCAGCCTGCCCTGGGATGTCTTCCTGGGGGCTCGGAAGTTGCCCCAGTCCTCTCCGCCTTTCCCGCAGAGTACCTGGAACTCCGGGAGGTGTTCAGCAAGGCCCGGGCCTCTGCACCAACCATATGACTGCAGGATTAACCTTATCCCAGGCACCACTCCACCCTGGGGACGACTGTACTCTCTGTCGGGTCTGGAGACCAAGGCTATGGAGACCTACATTGAGGACTCACTGGCTGCAGGGTTCAACCGTCCTTCTGCCTCCCCAGCCGGTGCAGGGTTCTCTTTGTGGAGAAGAAGGACAAAACCCTGTGCCCGTTCATCGACTGCCGTGGTCTCAATGACATCATGGTGAAGAACCGCTACCCGCTACCCCTCATCTCCTCGGCCTTCGAGCCTCTCCAGGGGGCCACCATGTTCTCCAAGCTGGCCCTATGGAATGCCTACCACCTGGTGTGGATACAGGAAGGGGACGAGTGGAAGTCTGCCTTCAACACGGCCAGCGGTCACTACGAGTATCTGGTCATGCCATTTGGCCTTACCAACACTCCTGCTGTGTTCCAGGCTCTGGTTAATGATGCTCTCCGTGACATGTTGAACCGGTTCTTCTTCGTCTACCTCGATGACATCTTTGTCTTCTCCCGCTCCACCCAAGAACACGTGCTCCACGTCCGACAGGTTCTCCAATGCCTCCTGGAGAACCAGCTTTTTGTAAAAGCAGATGTGTGAATTCCATCGCTTCACCATCCCCTTTCTGGGTTACATCATCGCCGCAGGGAGTGTACAGATCGATCCCGGAAAGGTGAGAGCTGTGGTGGTTTGGCCCCCCCTACGTCCAGGGTGCAACTGCAACATTTCAGCAACTTTTATCACTGCTTTATCCGGGGTTACAGCACCCTGGCTCCCCCTCTGTCTGCACACCTCTCCCAAGGTTCTGTTCACATGGTCCCCAGCTTCTGACCGGGCGTTCTGGGATCTAAAACACCACTTCACCACAGCTCCCATCTTGGTTCATCCTGACCCGTCCCACCAGTTTGTGGTGGGCTGATGCTTTGGATGTCGGAGTGGGGGCTGCCCTGTCCCAGCGTTCTGCCCTGGACCTCAAGTTATACATCCCTGCTCCGCCTTCTGCCACCGCCTCAATGCCAAAGAGACGAACTATGATGTGGGGAATCGCGAGCTTCTTGCGGTGAAGATGGCATTGGAGTGGAGGCACTGGCTGGAGCGGGCGGAACATCCGTTCATTGTGTGGACTGACCACAAGAACCTGGAATATCTCCGCACCGCCAAACGCCTCAATGGCAGGCAAGCTAGGTGGGCCCTGCTGTTCACCCGGTTCAACTTCTCCCTCTCATACCGGCCGGGGTCCAAGAATGTCAAGCCGGATGAGCTGTCACACCGCTATAGCCCCACGGCTTCAAACCCGGAAACCGAGACCATCCTTCCCACCTCATGCCTGACGACTGCACTCAGCTGGGGGATAGGGGAGAAGGTTCGTGAGGCGCAGCTTTCCCAGCCGAACCCCAGGGAGTCCCAGATAACCAGATGTTCGTTCCTGACGCGGTCCGCTCCTTGGTCCTGGAGTGGGCACACTTCTCCAGGTTTGCCTGCCACCCGGGCTCCCGGCGGACCCTGGACTTTATGTGACAACGCTTTTGCTGGCCTACCATGGTTCCTGACATCTCCCTGTTCGTCACCGCATGCACGATTTGTGTACAGAACAAGACTCCTCGGCAAGCTCCGGCTGGTCTCTTTCAACCTCTGCCTATCCCTCACCATCCCTGGTCTCACATATCCCTGGACTTTGTCACGGGTCTTCCCCCGTCTGATGGCAACACCGCCATCCTGACTGTAGTGGATCAGTTTTCCAAAGCCGCCCACTCCCCAAACTACCCTCTGCCAAAGAGACGGCCCAGCTCATGGTGCAGCATGTCTTCCGGATCCATGGACTGCCAATGGACAGGGTCTCCGACCGGGGTCATCAGTTCTCGTCCCAGTTTTGGAGGGCGTTCTGCACACTCATTGGGTCGTCAGCCATCCTGTCCTCCAGGTTCCACCCCAGTCCAACGGCCAGTCAGAGCAAGCCAACCAAGACCTGGAGACGACTCTGCGCTGCCTGGTCTCCGCCAACCCCACCACCTGGACCTGGAGCCAGAAACTAGTGTGGGTCGAATACGCCTGTAACACCCTTCCTTGCTCTGCCACGGGTCTCTCACCCTTTGAGTGTTCCCTGGGGTATCAAACCTCAATCTTCCCTGAGCTTGAGGAAGAGGTCGGCATACCTTCGGCCCAGATGTTTGTCCGCCGCTGTCATCGTACCTGGAAGAGAGCCCGGTCGGCCCTTCTCAAGACCACCTCCAGGTATCGACAACAAGCGGATCGCCACTATCCCCGGATGCCCGGTATTGTCTCGGGCAGAATGTATGGCTGTCCACCCGGGATCTGGCCCTCCGGGTGGAATCCAGCAAACTCTCCCCCCGGTTTATCGGCACTTTCCCCATCTCCAAGGTCATTAGCCCCTCTGCTGTTCATCTTCTGTTGCCCCGTACCCTCCGTATACATTCCACTTTTCTGGCCCACCCCTCTCCCCTGTATCATCGACGGCCAACAGGCGTATACTGTGAGGCGTCTCCTGAAGGTTTGACCTCGTGGCAGGGGGTTCCAGTACCTGGTTGACTGGGAGGGTTATGGCCCAGAGGAGAGGTGCTGGGTCCCCGCTTGGGGTGCCAGGTGGCGCACCTAGAGGGGGAGTGTACTGTCACACCCTGATGTTTCACATGTCTTTGTGCTTGTCTCCACCCCCCTCCAGTTGTCACCAATCTTCCCCATTATCCCCAGTGTATTTATACCTGTGTTCTCTGTTTTGTCTGTTGCCAGTTTGTTTTGTTTCGTGAAACCTACCTGCGTTTTTCCCCTTGCTCCTGTCTGTTCTAGTTCCTGTTTCCTAGTTTTGACCATTCTGCCTACCCTGAGCCTGCCTGACATTCTGTACGTTGCCACACCACACTGGATTATTGACACCTGCCTGCTCTGACCCTGAGACTGCCTGCCGTTCTGGACCTTTTGCACCCTGGATTAGTGACCTCTGCCTGCCCTTGACCTGTTGTTTTGTTTGCCCCTGTACTAGTAATAATTTTTTGTTCCTTGTATTTTTGTTTCAGGTTCTCCCACTTATGTTTCACCCATGCAGGTGACAGCTGCCCCTCCAGCTCACACTCCTTGACGTAGATCCTGAAAAGACATAAGATGAAGTACAACGTTGACCAAAACATTAGCGAAGTGGAGTTGTGTGAACGTTCTGTAGATAGCTAGACTGCCACATACTTTATCAAATTGGAGTGCCAAGGTGAAACAGTAACAAGGAGAACAAAAACGAGTTACATTTGAACACCATCACAGAAGCTTCACTATTTGTCATCTTACAAGTTGTTTACTTGATGAGATCTAGCTATCAAAACAAAATTTCGTATACTATAAAATGTAATTTTTTCGGAAACTCAAATGGTCTACTATTTAGAATGCAAGTATGGATATTTGGACACGGCCTCTCGTCTTAGTATGTGGGGAAGACTCTGGTGTATCTCAATGGAACCTTTGTGGAGTTCCGGTTCCGAGTGTGCAACCTTGGGAACCTTATCTGTGATGCAATGGTGAGGCAGATGCCTTCATCATTTAATGCTCACACTTGATTTTATGCCCCATGGTGAATATCTCAACCCTAGTGGAAGGATCTGTTTTCATGATGGGCTGAACTGTACAGTATAGGTGGACTTGCTCCAGGTTGAGGGCTTTTGAGTACGACCATTGTGTTTCCACTGAGTATTCTTGATTCATAACAATATCAAGTATGCAGATGAGGTCCAGTGGAATCACGTCAGTTTATGCATCCTGAACAGTGGAGCCATAAGGACAGCAATAGTGTGTTATGGGTTCATAAAGTGTTTGAAAGTACTGCCAACTCGTTTAAGAACTACTTATATTACTAACTAAACAGTCATTTTAAAGTGGAAAAGGAGTTACTGTAAAGTGACTGCTTTATACTGATGCTATTCATGACTTATGAAATGAAGGGTTTCACTTCTACAGTGTGAGGCTGTGCTAATATGGACAACATACATTTATTCTACATTGCTTCTTAAGGCACCATCACCATGGAGGTTCTATCAGTCTTACCATTTAGGAAGATTCCGGTACCAGTCAGTAAGTGATTATTTTAGTCACTGTTGTTGAAAAATATAATTGGAGAATATACATATTTCTTAAAGAAACACTACTCCTGTAGTACATTCACTGTAGACAATGACATTACTTTTTGTCTTTATAGATATTTCTTCATTCATTCCTCTACTTCTTGTGTGCAGTGTAGTCTTTTGACCAACACATTCTCTTTTTGGATGCTGACACCAACTGTAAAGATTAATACTGAATCCCTTTCTGGCGTGATCAACTTCACAGGAATCCATGTTGAATACGACCTGTCGCGGCTGGTGGGGGAGCGTGACAGCCTTAAGCCTCCGCTGCTATCAGTGCTGTGTGCCCAGATATGAACCCCTGGACCCAGACAGTTTGTATAAGCTGGATCTACCGTCTTACATCGCAGACGGAGGAGATGGCTTTACCATGATCAAGGAGGAGAAGCTGACACATGATGCTGGTGAGCTCATTGGGCAGGGTGGCAGAAGTTAGGTTTGAATAGAACAGGAGACTGTTCAGGAGGGTGCAACGATACAGAACATTCACATGGAAATTGTCATGTAAAATAGGGAATTGTCATTACATTTCACCTCACTGAATATACTGTACTTGATTAGCACAATTGTAAATGTACTGAGGCCCTGTATAGACATTGTATGAGAAAAATAAGATCCCCTGTGCCTCATGATAAATGACAAATAGGATCATGTAGTACCTATTTTCGAAGATTAACATCCGAATGAAAAGTCCCAAATGAGAAATCGACCAGTGAGTGTCACTGAAAAGTAACAGCTGGTGTTAGAATTCATTAGCGTTGTGGGTACTCTGGCCCTGTTAAACACTTCAGAGTTGTTACTCAGACCCAATGCAAGTCTTTGACAGAAACATATTACTGTATGTACACTCTAAATGACCTTTCCTTAAAATAAATTCACACATGAAAATCAACTTCTGTATTAGTCACCTGAGGATCTGCTGTTTTAAGACTGTAATATATGACATTACAAATAATAAATAAATGGCCTTCGATTTCCAGTAAAAATCTGTGAAGGGACTTGTAAATAAAGCCTCCTAGTTATAGGAACACTTGAGTACTTGACAGAAGTGAATTATCGCTTCACGAGTACAGGCTTTAAATACTTGCTGACTTTGCTTATGGCGCCACACAGGCTTAAAAACTATGCCATTAAAATGCATTAAACATCTTAACAGAATGACCTTGTTAATGAATATCTTTTTAGCTAATATTGTTTGTGACAACCTTGATGCCTGACCCCAAGCCACACAGTGAACCATTACTGTACTGTATGTGTTTGAAATAAAATATTTCAATCTAATCTTGCTATAGCAAGAGGATTAACCTCCACTTTTCTTTACTCTTGCCTATAGGTGATGTGGACCGCTCTGTTTTCTCCAACTATATCACTGAGATGAAGCTGGCTTACCCAACCATGGAGGGCCCCAATAAGTTCAGAAACCAACTGTCTGACTCTGTTACTGCTAGGCCTGCTATGGGGCCTATCCACACGCCTGAGAGACACTGTCCACAATATTACAATATGGCTGCTTTCTGTGGTGGTGTGGCACATACCAGTTTTTCTATTTTTGTAAAAAGGCTGCTGTTTACGAGAAAGCAAAGTATACTATATCAATAAAATGTATTTGTATCTGCATTACTATATGTTTTACTATGCCGGTACAGGTAACTGCCAAAATTAAGGAAACACCAACATGAAGTGTCTTAATAGGGCATTGGGTAGGTGCTTTAAGCAACGAGAGTGTATTTGCATACACTAGCGTTGCTTTCAATTGTATTGGGTTACACAAACTGTCGGTGAGTAGGATAGTTGGTTATCATGACGGGGGAATTTGAAGCAAAATATATAAAAGGACCCTTTTTTGTCCACATATGGCACACGTGCAGGACTTTTATTTTGACACGAGGAAAGCTGAGAGGTTGGTCTACAACAGACCCACATTTTGAAAGTCTGTTTAATAATATGATCCTTTAGATATTTTGTCTCAAATTCCCCCGTCATAATGACCAACTGTTTTGCCCACCGGCACAGTAAGTTGAAATTCAGGCTTCCCGGGACTGTTTTTGCACAACCCAAGACAATTGAAAGCAACACTAGAGTATATAAATACACCATTAGGCCACCACGAGCCCCCAGAACAGCTGCAATGCACCTGAGCATAGATTTTACAAGTGTTTGGAACTCTATTGGAGGGATGCCACAGCAATCTTCAACAAGAAATTCCATAATTTGGTGTTTTGTTGATGGAAAACACTCCCAGGCACTACTCCAGAATTTCAATTGGGTTGAGATCTGGTGACTGACACAAACACACCCTTTAAACCCCTACGCTCCTTTGAGACCCAGGCCAGACAGGAAACCAGAAACCATGTGGGGAAGTTTACAAAATCCGTGACCAAGTTTGGACAAGCGTAGTCGGATTAATGTTATGAGTCTTGACAGTCAGGATGTTTTTTTATTTTATCAATAAATATTTTATTAGCATAATCATGCTTATCTTCAAACACATTTTTCCAGTGTTATACTTTTACGAATCTGTATCTTAGGAAATTGTCAATGGTAAAAAAATGACAGGCTAAGCACAGTTTACAGTAAAAATTATCACAAGTGCAGCGGTATCAATGGTTTAAGTGCTGTATGTACACAGTCTATTGCACATGCAACAGATAAAGCAAAGACTAAAGCGAGTCCCCATCCTCTTGCTACATCCATGGAGCCATGTTAGGAGTCTCCTTCTGTCCCGGCTGCTGGGGAAAAAAATTAATCAAATCCATGAATTAAAAATATGTATACAATGTATAAACAATGATTACTGCTGGAATGATAATGGGGATGACGGTTCAGGCTTTTTACACAATGCACTTATACTTGTCGGTCGGTAGACCAAAATGTTGCCCTTTCAATTAAGTGAATTAAACATTTCAAGTAGTGTACAGAAACGTCTTGTAAATCGAATTTCATGTTCCAACACAACTCTTACCAGATATACGGGCGTCTCCCTTTTGAAGTTAAATTGAAATAATATATTTACCTTGTTCAGTTCAGGAAACAGTTCTAGAAGAGCCAGGTCCAGTAAGACATAGGTCAACTGAGGAAAAATGATGCAGAGGATTAGAACGAATACAAATTCCTAAATTGTAGTTTTCATCACGGATCTAAAATGTGTTTACTGCTGTCTAAATCATACAGTACAGCAATAAGGTCTAGATTAACAACCCTTAAAAGATGCAATACATTGTGGTAAACTATGTAGTGCAGTGTACTGTACTAAACACACTGTTCATGATGTTTTATGTTAGCTGCCCATGAGCTACATTCATGAGCTACGGTATGTAGCAACCTTATACTCATGTTACACATGGTCTGTCTGAAATTATAATAATAATAATAAGCTGCCTTTCTGGTGTTTACATGTAGGATAACAATTCACTGACTAACTGGCCTTCACAAGCCTCCAACTACTACAATGCCTGAGGATCCTAGTAAGGACCCTACAATGCCTGAGGACCCTACAATGCCTGGGGAGCCTATAAAAGGACCCTACAATGCATGAGGACGCTACAATGCCTGGGGAGCCTATAAAGGACCCTACAATGCATGAGGACGCTAATGAGCTTTCACACTTCAACCAAGTCAGTTTTGGTGCATTTGAAACAATGATATATGATAGTATTCTTTTCAACCCTGCATTCTCCTGTACTTTGTGTGACACTAGTTGTAACTTTAGATGCCTCGCTGCATTGTCGTACCTGTTTGTTAAGAACAGGCTGTTGTAGTCCATCGAAGAGCAGGCGGACCCCCTCGTACCTGGCCTCTTCTCCAATACACTTGCCCAGGAATTCTGAAGGGAAAACACTCGTCATCTTAGAGGGTCAAATCAATTGACTTCTGACTGTTTTCAATTAATAATAAAAAAATTATTGACTTTATAGCAAAAATTAAAAACACGTTTTCAACTACATAGAACCCAAAATAAGACCTAATAATCCTAGCCAAGTTTCCCACTTTAACCTGAGATGTACTTCATGAAACCATCTGAATCTAAGAGATCTACTAAGGACCTGGAATGTATTTCATCATTTCCTCAAAGGTCTTCTTGGCCCTTTTCTGCTTATTTGCCAAGGAGCGTGGCTCACTGTTTTCACAGAACACAGCATCTAGTACATCACAAGGACACACATCAAAATAAGAGTCATATCACTCATTGCTTTTGTATATACATTTTTTTTTTTTTTTTTTTTTTTTTACAAAATAGGATAATAATAAAAAATATGTAGAAAAAAGTAGAAATTGGAAGAAGAAAACAGTAGAAGGTCGGAGGTAGGCTAGCGACCTCTGAGCAGGGTGATGAGAGAAATGAGGCGGTGCTCCTGGAACACCTTGTCCAGTTTATGCTGCAGGTAGTGGTCTGTGTACGCCTCCAGGGTGTTCTTTAACAGGATCCTCCCGCCCATCAGCAGATGGTGCAGCCAATCAGGGATGTGAAAGACCACTCGACCTGCCAATGACAGTCAAGCAGTGGGAGAGTGATAATGAGATGCTAGGTTATGTCCAATCAATTATTGATTTTCTAAATATGTATAGGATTTATGTAAGGTGGCAATAACACTGATTTACCCTCTGATTGGCTAGATAGAATTTCCACCATATTGTTTACACCTACTTAATTCTTTCATTTCTCCACTAGTACCTAGTAGAGACCAATTTAGAATTGAGCGTTATATTCCTGCACTACTTTGTCGCTGGATGGACAAATGCTATGGGTGGGGCCGACTTACCCACAAACATCAAGTAGTCATACACTCCTTCCACAGTGATCATCTCCATGAAGTAGTTCTGGTTATGTTTCTTCTCCGTGCTCTCTGATCGGTTGGCATTGTTCTTGAATAGTTCATTGAAGAGCTAGGGAGTTCAAGCAAAGGTCAACAACACTTTAAAATGGAGGGGAATAACAAAATAACATGTAAAACACATCCAGCAGTTATATTTAAAGGATCTGTTCCAATTTGGCTGAGCGATCAAGTGGCTCTCCTAACTAGAAACACGAAACACTTGTCAACTAAGGTAAGCGTGTGTGAGTATGGGAGTCTAAGCATGCCAGACACAGGTCGAAAAAGTATTTGCATCTCTTCCAAATATTTAACATGCATTTGAATTAGCTTCCCCAGTCTAATGGAACCAATGGACTAGTGCAAAGTCAAACCTCCCCCCCCCACCCCACCCCAACTCAGCAGGCTAGGTAAGCCAAATCAAGCGCACCTAAAATATTTGAAAGAAATGAAATACTATTTAGACCCAGGTGTAGTGTAAGCCCACCTTCTTATCATTCTCTGACGTGGGACTGAGGATGGTCAGCTCTGGCCGGCTGGGTTTGGGCTTGGGCGATTCACAGGAGTTAAAGAAGGAATTGAGGAATGGCTCCAAATGCTGCCCTTTCTGAAACGGAAAAAAACACAGGGGAGATTCCTTATAGGTTACTGTGAAAGCCCTCTTAAACAGTTAAATGTGTTATTTGAGTCACTGGATCCCTGCTGTTCACATTTATTTCAACTGGCATACTATAATAACATAGCTGACATGACTTATAAGTGGATTCCACAGGCATGTTTGGCTTACATTCCTAAATGACTATCCCAGGAATTATTTTACAAGGACGCCGCCACAACGTTTTTTCCCAACCCAAGTCGAAAATGCATGACTTACTTCTTTTATCAGTTTACTGGGCACCGATTTGATGATCTTCCCTGTCGGAAAATAAACCATGTTAAACTCAAATGAGTTCAACAATGAGTTCAACAGGAGAGCAGGTTGTGAGAGATGTTATTAACATAGAACTCTTGGCCACGTTACAATGACCATAGGAGTCGGCAAGATGGCACAAACATAATCTGAGACGAGGCTACTTGGCCAGTGTTGCATACCTAGATTGACATCAGGGAGCATCTTGTCCACAAACTGAGAGTCCATACTGTGAGGGGAGAGGAAGTCTGCTAGCAGCTGACTGTTGCTCAGCTCAGGGTGTTGGAGCAGTTTCTGGAAAATAAACAGAAAGATCACATCTTCACTTTGTTGACATATTCAGTGAGGGCTGGCATAGAATAGCACTTTGTTATTAATTTGTAACAATGGAAATGCTCCCCACCCCCTGAGTCAGCACACATACTTGAGAAGCTGGAACCAGTTCAGGGTCAACCACAGTAACCCTGTATTTGGGGTTTGGTGGTAGATTCTGAACCCAGCAGCCCTGGGATTTGAACCATAAACCCTCTGGTTGCTAATACCTCTCTAGCCTCTACATCAGCTACATAAGCTGACATAGATCCATTGGGAGAGACCAGCTATTTCCTGAAGCATGGCCTCTCTGTTGTAAGGTGAAGTTTCCCCTGGACGCTGATCTTGAGTCAATTTTGTATTGTCCTTACTAATGTTTAAGGTTAGGATTCGGGGAGGGGAAGCTGATCCTACATCTGTACCTATGGGAAACGTCACCCCGGCGCTTGTTTAGTCCATAATGACTACCTACCTGGAGGTACTCCTGGAACTCCTCCCGCTTGGAGGTCAGGAACTCATAGTTCTTGGGGCCGATGATTCTTTTGGAAGGCAGCTGGGCGTCTGGGAATGAGCCTGTTGTGACAGAAGAGCACAAAATAAAAACAAATCCTGGATGAGAAGGCTTGAAGACAATCAAACAATGTGAAAATACTGTTAGAACTATTCTTAGAAATGGGTGGAATTATTCAGTGTGAGAAGAAACATTTGGCCAATGTTCGAGATTCATATGTTCTGGCTGTCAATTTACAATGGACGATGCGATGAGTGGTTACAGGGACTGAAACCTGAAGAAATCATCTAAAACATGTACTTACCATGAAACTCAGTGAGTTTTGATTCAAGGACATAAAATTCTAGATATCTTCTGTACACAGACCAGTGCTCGGTCTCATGACCCACTGTGAAATACAAAGGGGAACAATACATCAATATTAAGAGTGGACATACTGTCTTCAGAAAGTACCCCTTGACTTTTTCCATATTTTGTTGTGTTACAAAGTAGGATTAAGATGGATTTAATTGTCTTTTTTTGTGAACGATCTACACAAAATACTCGAATGTCAAAGTGGAAGAAAAAGTCTAACATTGGGAAAACAAAATGACAAATAAAACACTAATATACTATCTTGATTAGATAAGTACAGTTGAAGTCGGAAGTTTACATACACTTAGGTTGGAGTCATTAAAACTCGTTTTTCAACCACTCCACAAATTTCTTGTTAACAAACTATAGTTTTGGCAAATCGGTTAGGACTTTTTAAGTGGTGATCCTAACTGACCTAAGACAGGGAATTTTTACTAGGATTAAATGTCAGGAATTGTGAAAAACTGAGTTTAAAAGTATTTGGCTAAGGTGTATGTAAACTTCCGACTTCAACTGTATTCAACCCCCAACATGTTAGAATAATTTTCCTGGGTAAGTCTGTAAGAGCTTTGGATACCTGGATTGCACAATATTTGCACATTCTTTTTAAAATTCTTCAAGTTCTGTTAAGTTGGTTGCAGATCATTGCTAGACAGCCATTTTCAAGTCTTGCCATACATTTTCAAGCCGATTTAAGTCAAATCTGTAACTAGGCCACTCAGGAACATTCAATGTCATCTTGTAAATAACCACAGTGTACAGTTCCTTCATAAAGTATTCAGACCCCTTGCCTTATTCCACTTTGTTACGTTAGACTTATTCTAAAATTGATCAAATAAAATACTCAGTAATCTGCACACAATATCCCATAATGACAAAGCAAAAACAGATATTTTTAAATTTTTTGCTAATTTATTAAAAAATAAAAACAGAAATACCTTATTTACATAAGTATCCTGACCCTTTGATATGAGACTTGAAATTGAGCTCAGGTGAATCCTGTTTCCATCGATCATCTTTGAGATGTTTCTACAACTTTGAGTCGACCTGTGGTAAATGTAATTGATTAGATATGTGCTTTTCCAAATCATGTCTATCTATATAAAAAGGTCCCACAGTTGACAGTGCATGTCAGAGTAAAAACCAGCCTTGAGGTCAAAGGAATTGTCTGTAGAGCTCCGAGACAGGATTGTGTAGAGGCACAAATATGGGCAAGGGTATCATAAAATGTCTGCAGCATTGAAGGTCACCAAGAACACATTCTTAAATGGAAGAAGTTTGGAAACACCAAGACTCTTCCTAGAGCTGGCCGCCCAGCCAAACTGAGCAATCGGGGGAGAAGGGCCTTGGTCAGGGAGGTGACCAAGAACCCGATGGTCACGCTGACAGAGCTCCAGAGTTCCTCTGTGGAGATGGGAGAACCTTCCAGAGCGACAACCATCTCTGGGGCACTCCACCAAATCAGGCCTTTATGGTAGAGTGGCCAGACGGAAGCCACTCCTCAGGAAAAGGCACATGACAGCCCGCTTGGAGTTTGCCAAAAGGCACCTAAAGACTCTCAGACCATGAGACACAAGATTCTCTGGTCTGATGAAACCAAGATTGCACTCTTTGGCCTAAATGCCAAGTGTCACGTCTGGAGGAAACCTGGCAACATCCCTATGGTGAAGCATGGTGGTGGCAGCATCATGCTGTGGGGGTGTTTTTCAGCGGCAGGGACTGGGAGACTAGTCAGGGTCGAGACAAAGGGTGAGCAAAGCGGTCATCAAGGCAAAGGTTGGCTACTTTGAAGATTCTCAAATATAAAAATATATTTTGATTTGTTTAACACTTTTTTGATTACTACATGATTCCATGTGTGTTAATTCATAGTTTTGATGTCTTCATTACTATTCTACAATGTAGAAAATAGTAAAACTAAAGAAAAACCCTGGAATGAGTAGGTGTGTGCAAACTTTTGAATGGTACTGTACGCAAATGTGATATTTCTATTTTTTTTAATATAAATTAGCAAAAATGTATAAAAAAAAAAGTTTTTGCTTTGTCATTATGGGGTATTGTATGTAGATTGATGAGGAGAAAAAACAATTGAATCAATTTTAGAATAAGGCTGTAACCTAACAAAATGTGGAAAAAGTCAAGGGGTCTGAATACTCTCCGAAGGCACTGTATATTTGGCCATGGTGTTTTATGCTTTGTGTATGGTCCTGCTGAAAGGTGAATTTGTCTCCCAGTGTCTATTGGAAAGCCGACAACCAGGTTTTTATCTAAAAGGTTGCCTGTGGTTAGCTCTATTCTGCTAATTTTTATCTTAAAAAACTCCCTAGTCCTTGCAGATGACAAGCATACCCATAACATGATGCAGCCACCACCATGCTTGAAAATATGAAGAGTGGTACTCAGTGATGTGTGGTGTTGGATTTGACCAAAACATAAAGCTTTGTATTCAGGACATAAAGTTAATTTTTGCAGTTTTACTTTAGTGCCTTGTTGCAAAAATGATGCATGTTTTGAAATAGTTTTATTCTGTACAGGCCTGCTTCTTTTCACTCTGTCAATTAGGTTAGTATTGTGACCATTAAACTGTTGTAAAGCGACCACTGGCCTCATGGTGAAATCCCTGAGCGATTTCCTTCCTCTTCGGCAACTAAGTTAGGAAGGACACTGGTATCAAAGGCGGAGGTAGCGGTCCTGCTGCTGGGTTGTTGCCCTCCTACGGCCTCCTCCACGTCTCCTGATGTACTGGCCTGTCTCCTGGTAGCGCCTCCATGCTCTGGACACTACGCTGACAGACACAGCAAACCTTCTTGCCACAGCTCGCATTGATGTGCCATCCTGGATGAGCTGCACTACCTGAGCCACTTGTGTGGGTTGTAGACTCCGTCTCATGCTACCACTAGAGTGAAAGCACCGCCAGCATTCAAAAGTGACCAAAACATCAGCCAGGAAGCATAGGAACTGAGAAGTGGTCTGTGGTCACCACCTGCAGAACCACTCCTTTATTGGGGGTGTCTTGCTAATTGCCTATAATTTCCACCTTTTGTCTATTCCATTTGCACAACAGCATGTGAAATTTATTGTCAATCAGTGTTGCTTCCTAAGTGGACAGTTTGATTTCACAGAAGTGTGATTGACTTGGAGTTACATTGTGTTGTTTAAGTGTTCCCTTTATTTTTTTGAGCAGTGTAATACAGAGAATGATATATTTCAGCTTTCTTCACATTCCCAGTGGGTCAGAAGTTTACATACACTCAATTAGTATTTGGTAGCATTACCTTTAAATTGTTTAACTTGGGTCAAACGTTTCGCGTAGTCTTCCACAAGCTTCCCACAATAAGTTGGGTGAATTTTGGCCTCCTTGCTCACACAATTTTGTTGGCCTCCTTGCTCACACAGGCTTTTTCAGTTCTGCCCACAGATTTTCTATGGGCTTGAGGTCAGGGCTTTGTGATGGCCACTCCAATACCTTGACTTTGTTAACCTTAAGCCATTTTGCCTCAACTTTGGAAGTATGCTTGGGGTCATTGTCCATTTGGAGAAAAAAAACATTTGCGACCAAGCTTTAACTTCCTGACGGATGTCTTGAGATGTTGCTTCAATATATCCACAATTTTCCTTTCCTCATGATGCCATCTATTTTGTGAAGTGCACCAGTACCTCCTGCAGCAAAGCACCCCCACAACATGATGCTGCCACCCCCGTGCTTCACGGTTGGGATGGTGTTCTTAGGCTTGCAAGCCTCCCCCTTTGTCCTCCAAACATAACGATGGTCATTATGGCCAAACAGTTCTATTTTTTATTTTTTTTTCATCAGACCAGAGGACATTTCTCCAAAAAGTACAATCTTTGTCCCCATGTGTCGTTGCAAACCGTAGTCTGGCTTTTTTATGGCGGTTTTGGAGCAGTGGCTTCTTCCTTGCTGAGCGGCATTTCAGGTTATGTCGATATAGGACTTGTTTTACTGTGGATATAGATACTTTTGTACCCATTTCCTCCAGCATCTTCACAAAGTCCTTTGCTGTTGTTCTGGGATTGATTTGCACTTTTCGCACCAAAGTACGTTCATCTCTAGGAGACGGAACACGTCTCCTTCCTGAGCGGTATGACGGCTGCGTGGTCCCATGGTATTCATACTTGCTTACTATTGTTTGTATAGATGAACGTGGTACCTTCAGCCGTTTGGAAATTGCTCCCATGGATGAACCAGACTTGTGGAGGTCTACAGTTTTTTTCTGAGGTCTTGGCTGATTTCTTTTGATTTTCCCATGATTTCACACAAAGAAGCACTGAGTTTGAAGGTAGGCCTTGAAATACATCCACAGGTACACCTCCAATTGACTCAAATGATGTCAAATTCTGGAATTTTCCAAGCTGTTTAAAGGCACTGTCAACTTAGTGTATGTAAACTTCTGACCCACTGGAATTGTGATACAGTTAATAAGTGAAATAATCTGTAAACAATTGTTGGAAAAATTACTTGTGTCATGCACCAAGTAGATGTCCTAACCGACTTGCCAAAACTATAGTTTGTTAACAAGAAATTTGTGGAGTGGTTGAAAAACGAGTTTTAATGACTCCAACCTAAGTGTATGTAAACTTTGACTTCAACTGTACAGTATCAGCAGTATTGGTTTCACCTGTACACCACACTGATCCCAGACCAGCATGTAGGTAATGCTTAAGCCCCTGGGCCTAGTTTCACCTGTAAGCCACACTGATCCCAGAGCATCCTGTAAATCTCACCAGCCTTCCTGTCGTTGCGCTCCACGTCGATACAGAACACGGGGATCCTCTCCCTCTTGATGTCATCATCGAAGAAGTCTATGTAGGGGATGGTGATGGTCCAGGCTGAGAGATTGCGAGGGGTGCTGGGGGTACTGACGGCCTCCATGGGGGAGTCATCCTCCAGAACCATCATGGCCTCTTCCACCTGACAGAGCCCAGCCACAGACAGAGGGCGGTCAGAGATAAGAGGGTGAAGGTCAAGACAATGAATGACAGTCAAAGTTTGGTATGGAATCTGGGCCTCTATTCACAAAAGGTTCTCAGAGTAGGCTATTGCAACACTCCTATCAGCTAAAAACAAGAAACGGCTTCAGTGGGCACGCGACACTGGACAATTGAGGAGTGGGAAAACATTGCCTGGTCCGACGAATCCCAGGTCTGTTGCGTCATGCTGATGGCAGAGTCAGGATTTGGCGTAAGCAATACGAGTCCATGGACCCATCCTGCCTGGTGTCAACAATACAGGCTGGTGGCAGTGGTGTAGAGGTGTGGGTAATGTTTTCCTGGCACACATTACGTCCCTTGATACCAATTGAACAACAATTGAACACCAAAGTGTATCTGAACATTGCTGCTGCCCAAACCCAATAGAGCATCTTTGGGATGAGATGGAATGGGCTGTTCGCAGGATGAATGTACCACCATACAATCTGCAGCGACTGCGTGATGCCATCGCATCAGCATGGACAAACATCCCTGTGGAACGTTTCCGAAACCTTGTAGAATCCATGTCCAAAATAATTGGTCCTCTAACTCAGTTGGTAGAGCATGGCTTTGGCTCGTGCAATGCCAGGATAGTGGGTTCAATTCCCAGGACCATACGTAAAATGTATGCAAGCATGTCTGTAAATCGCTATGGATAAAAGCGTCTACTAAATGGCATGTATTATATATAAGAATTCTGGCTGTTCTGGACACAAAGGGGGGTCCGAACCGGTACTAGACGGGTGTACCTAAAAAAACTGTCTAGACGGGTGTACCTAAAAAAAACTGTCTGGTGCATGTATATCAGCACTCCTACTCTAAGACTCTTTGTGAATAGGTGCCTGGTCTGTGGTCCCATACATGGTAAAGCTTGTGTGAAGCCGCACAGATCCACAATGTAAAAAGGGAGACACACTGCAAAGGTCCACTGATATTGAGTGACATATACAAGACGTACTAGAACAAACAACAAAGTACAGGATGTAAAATGGGAGATGTATTCACTGACAGCAGCTCTAGTGGGGGTAAAATATAGCTAGAGTGTGAACTATCTAGTGGGTCAGCTACGGAAGGCTCTGGGAGAAGAAGAAGAGAAACATACTGAGGTCGGCTGTGCAATGCTGTGGGAATGATGATGATACCTAGTCAGAGGGGGCAGGGCAGGGGTCTCGGTCAGTGAATCAAACATGATCATAAACCATTTTTAGTTGAGTTCAACATTATATATTTTCTTAGCAGAAACGCTAAAGATTTCCCCTTGTGGTGAATTTGTTGCAGGGTGTTCACCATTAACATCAAGTAGAAATTATATACTAAAAAAAAGTTCAACCTAATTGTTGTCTGCTTAGTACAAAGAAACACATCATGGTATTGAATAAGCAAACATACAGGCCAGTACATCACCGTACGATGTTTATGGGCCCTGGGACAGAGGACAAGAAACAAAAAGAGTACCTCTGATACTGAAATTGGGTCAACAGGCCACCATTCCAGTTTATTTATCTACCTGACTGTGCAATTGTAAATTATCAACCAGATTTCCAATGAAAATCACAACCTTTAAGTGAAAACTCACAACCTTTAAAAATGACTCCTCTTGGCAATCAGTATTGCTTCATAAAGTCTCTGGCGAATTTATTTCAAAATTAAAATGATCAACAACAAACTTCAAAGAAGTAGAGTCCCAAGCCCATCTTTCATATTCAAGGTACACTCTGCGGGATGACATCATCATATACCATATGGATTCAACAGAAACCATATCTACCAAGACTTCCATAGTTTCACCTCTACCATGAATCCTTCATTTCCTGAGTGTGCGATCCTAACTAATCCTGGCTCCACACTGCAGCCCAGTGGCCACACACTACTCACCATGTCATCCTCTCCCTCCACCAGTCCGTAAGAGGGCAGCATGGCTCCCTCCATGGTGGTGCTCTTGAACACCCCCTTGATCTTGCTGCCGATGCGGCTGATCCCAAACGACTCGCCCCGCTTCGAGGTGTTCCTGCAGGCCAAAGAAGAGAGATTGTTTAATTTTGTGACAATGCAGGAGTTGTGCATGGCTTCAGAAAATCGCATGCAGTGTGGGTGCAGGACAGAAGGGGTACTGTATATTGTTCGGGGTTTAGGTGGGGGAGGTAGAAGCCAGGGTAGCCACACCAGACCACAGATAACAGTGAATTGAATGGATTAATAAAATAGAAGTGGATGAAAAATCATTGACGAGATTATAGGATGAGAGTGGCTTGGGGTATACACTCAAACCACACTCATTTGAAAACAAACTAATGTTGCTTTAGCCAAGTAAAAAAGTACAATTACAACACTGACACTTTGTGAATGACTGATGAAACCACACACTGTGTAGTCACCCTAATCAAAAATGAACACTGAAAGGCAACACAAAATTGACACATTCAAATCAAGACCCATAAAGGTCACAAACAAGGAGGCCATGCTGGTAGGGGAACAAATCAAGAAACATTAGCACCACAAGACAAGTACCCATGCGTAGGAGATGGGAGGCGAGGGCGATTTATAGAGGTGGGATGTAGGATACACACGGGCCTCGCAATGGACCCCGACTTACTTCAGCGAGCCAGGGCGTGAGGTTAGACAGCCATAAGAGCCGGATGGAAGGGCTACAATGGACTGGACATGAAGGTGGTGGTTAACGGATGCAGGTGAGGAGGAACCAGGGGTGCTGGACGGGGACTCAGGGCTCTGGGCATAGTCCCACTCCCAGGAGCTTTAGAGCGGGGAGCCATCAGTGTGTAAGGCATGGAACATCCAGAGGGATGGATGGATAAAAAAAAAAACAAGCACTGTCCAAGATGGTGGATATAGGCGAGCAGTTGGTGAGAGAGAGACAGACAAGGGGAGGGGGTTAGCGACAGGGCCAGTGTTCACGCATGGGGGTGCCGAAGCAGAAAGTGCCATTCTCTACTTGAAAAATTATCCTCGTTCACCTCCTCCTTTCTGACAACCACAGTCCATGCTGCCTTGACCACTGCCTTTATAACAAAGACTGTTCCTACGAGAGAACAATAACTATTCCCCACCCTACCTTCCTTTTTGCTGCAAGGGAGCACAGATCTGTGCAAAAAAATACATTTTTCTCACTTTTCTTTAACAATGTGCGTTATAAAAGGAGGCGATTGTTTATACACAGCGCCGTTGACTAAACTCCACCAGGGTTTGTCGAGTTTGTTACAAAGGCAGTATTCTTTTCCTCAGACTGCATCCAGGCAAGTATAGTTACATATCTTGCGTGCAGCGTTAACTCGGCAATGGACAGCCGTTGCTGAGCACCATACTGAGGGGGCATACTCACCGGATGTCATCCAAACTCAGGCTATTTCTGGAATAATAGCAGGCACAAGGAGTTAAAGATGACAGGCCACTCAAGCACACTACCAGACGACAGACACTAACTGAACTTATCCACTGTGAGACAGGTGTGTACAGATAACAGTCCATCTTTATTTAGCTTGAGTAATATAAGTCCAATGTTATCTGTACACAACTGGACGGCTCATAATAATGGCTGGAACGGAGCGAATGGATTGGCATCAATGCGTTTTGATGTATTTCATGCCATTCAACCTTCGCACTCCAGCCATTACCACGAGCCCGTCCTCCCCAATTGAGGTGCCAGCAACCTCCTGTGATAGACACCCTGGTGAATGAGTTAATATGGCATAGAGGAGCTTCGGATTTCCCTTTTGGTCCTAAACCAAATTCTGGTGGGAGAATTGATGTACTTGTGAGCACAAAAAGGATCCAAAAAGCTCAACTGTGCCTTCGAGATTAACTAGTCTACCGACACCACGGGTGCACAGTAAAGACAAGCCTACGTAAGACACAGAACATAGACACAATATAGATACAACCATCGTTCTATAGACATGGAAAAACAGCACCCACCTGCTCAGTTTAGAGTTCCTGGCGGGGGATTCGGCCCCCCTCAACAGTTGCCTGAAATACTGGAAGAAAGGGGCAGGGAGGAAACCAGTCACACATATTAGGACCTCCTCCCTTCCCTGACTATCTATTTAACACTGAACAAAGTACCGTGATCGGGTCCCAGCGTTTTTCCTGATCATTTGACATGAACAGGAAAAACACCAGGCCATAACCATGATATCTAAGGACTCTTATGAATAACTACTTTCCAGATACTCCATGTATTCAGGGATCGGTAGAAGACAACACTATTTCACCTCATGTTTCAGTATGATAATAAAATGAGAGAATCTGTGTAGTGTAATGTATGATGACTTGCTGCACAAGCTCATTGGTCAGTCGTGTGTCCAGTATTGACGACATGATCTCACGTGTGTTTGTGTGTGTGAGACTAGGGTTGCAAAGCTACCTGTAATTTACCAACTGCCACCAGTTTGACGCCAAAACATTGACAACAAATACATAGACTTTCATTAAAAAAAGAAAATCCCCAGGTGTGTAAAACAAATATAAAAGTATATTTTATGGTGAGACCCTCATATTAAAACACCAATGGTATTCAATAATTTAGTTATATATATATATTTTTTTTATCATCATATTTCATTATATGTAAATGTTATACTAAACAAAAATATAAAACGCAACAATTTCAAAGATTTTACTGAGTTACAGCTCATATAAGGAAATCAGTCAATTGAAATAAATTCATTAGGCCCTAATCTATCGATTTCACATGACTGGGAATACAGATACGCATCTGTTGGTCACAGACACCTTAAACAAAAAAGGGTTGTGGATCAGAAAAGCAGTCAGTATGTAGTGCCTAATTTGCTTCATGCAGTGTAACAGTATCTCTGTGCATTCAAATTGCCATCAATAAATTGCAATTGTGTTCATTGTCTGTAGCTTATGTCTGCCCATACCATAACCACACCGCCCCCATGGGGCACTCTGTTCACAACGTTGACATAAGCAAACCACTCGCCCACATGAAGCCATACACGTGGTCTGCGGTTGTGAGGCAGGTTGGATGTAATACCAAATTCTCTAAAACGGCATTGGAGGTGACTTATGGTAGGTGAAATTAACATTAAATTCTCTGGCAACAGGTCTGATGGACATTCCTTCAGTCAGCATGCCAATTGCACGCTCCCTCAAAACATCTGTGGCATTGTGTTGTGTGACAAAACTGCATATTTTAGAGTGGCCTTTTATATTCCCCAGCACAAGGCACACCTGTGTAATAATCATGCTGTTTAATCAGCTTCTTGATATGAAACACCTGTCAGGTGGATGGATTATCATCACAAAGGAGAGCTACTCACTAACAGGGATGTAGACAAATTTGTGCACTAAATTTGAGAGAAATAAGCTTTGTGTATATGGAACATTTCTGGGATCTTTTACTTCAACTCATGAAACCAACACTTTACATGTTGCGTTTATATTTTTGTTCAGAGTACATGTGATACGGCCACACAAGAGGGCCAGAGACATGACAGACACCTGTGGTAATCTGAAGTACCCAAAAGGGCCACTAGATGTCTTGTGATAGATTACATCAAATCCTTGAAAGACACAAATTCTGGTAGACTTTGAAAGTTTCGAGTAATATACCCTCCCTTTGCAACCCGAGTCCTGACCTCGTCGCTGTGGCAGAACATGGGGGTGAAGACGTTCTCCAGCAGGGACAGGACATGCTCGTAGGCCTCGAACAGGCAGCGCATGGTCTGCAGCTTCACCACCCCAGCATAAGGGCCCTCAGCAACTGGGGAGGGAAACCTACCACATGAGCATAACCTAACCAAGCTGCCATTTGTAATAATGAACATTCTGTTAATAAAACTGTTCATATGGCTATTTATAAACAGTATTTATAGACATTCTGTTGATAAGGCTGAAGATACCATATTAAAATCCATATCTGAAGGAGAGGATACGTTATTATAAGTTCTCAAAGAGAAAATAACAAAAAGCTATGACTGAGCTATGACAAAAGCTATGACGAATACAACGATCGTGCCTTAAAACGGGAAATGCCAAACAAATCCCTGTGACTCACTATTTTTTATCTCCTCTACAATGAAGGGATCAAAGCGGATCTTGTCGATGCTCTCGTCCAGGCAGTAGGTCTCGTAGATCTTCTTCACCTCCTCGTGGAGCGTCAGCATCTCAGAGTCCGACAGCTCCGGACATAGGATCTTGTCGTTGAATTCCTCTGGTGGGGATAAAGGGAAATGTCCAACTAGACTTAACCCAGGGTTGATTAGGCAACAAATCGGAAGCAAACTAATAGTACACGCACAAACTACCAAGCAACAAAAAAGAAATGCATATCCACACGGATTCCATCTGGCCCAGGTTATTTTATCAAAATAAAAAAAATTGCCCAGATCATCAGCCTCAGCCTGACAGCTTCTGAAGATCAATATTATCAAGAAAGGCCTGAAAATTCTCTGTATAAAGCTATAACTCAGATTTAAGAAGTTGATCAAGGTAAAAATCAGACAATATTTTGTTAATTGTGAATGTAAACAGTGACAATGTCTCCTTGAGAATTAATTGACGAGAGGGCAGCCATTCATTAAAAACAGAGTTCAATGGTTAGAAGATGTGATGGATGGCTATCATTACTTTTTAATGGTTTTGCAATGACCTCCGGATAAAAAAAAATAATTGACTTGATGCCTGAGTAAGGAATTCAGCTCGCTTCTTAAAGACGGAGCTGAAGAGCCTTTGAATCACAAAAGGAGGATTGCTGGGTTAAATCCAGGGATTAATATTTATTTTCTAAACCAGATATTCTCGTCGTTCTAGATTTATTCAAATGGGATGCAAACCATGTTGTATTGTCCTTTACAAATCATTTAAAATAGCCTCCCAGACAATCAACTACTGAATTAATATTAAAAGAAATGAACTCTGGAGTAAAGATACGTTCAATTTCCAACAAGGTGCTCTGGATTTGTGAGTTGAAATCAAAAATACAACAGTTTGCATGGTGATCTGATAAAGTAGAATGGAGGATCTAAGTACTCTGTAATAATGGACATAGTGACAGAGGACAAAATGTAATCAATCCTTGAGTAATACTGACGTCTATGAGAAAAGAAAGTAAACTCTTTAGAAGATGGATTTTTCGGTCTCCAAAGATCAACCAGACTAAGGTCTGAGATCAGACGTTGGGAGGTCCTTGGAAGTAGACGTTCGTGAGCTGCTCATAGTTGGATTGGATCTATCTAAACATGGGTTAATAACTGCAGTCGTGTGCTTCTTTGACCAAATTTTAAAATAAATGAAATATATAAAATAATAATTATAATAATAATAAAAGGACAATTGAATCAATATATTAGATAGTGAAATTAAGGTTTTATCAAATATGACTGGAGCATATACAGAGATAAATGATCCTGCCTTCACTGTCATTCCAGGAGTCTATAATGCTGATACCTATAGTTCTACAAACCACCACACACCTCTTGCCCTATTTAGGACAGAAGAAGCTACTACATTGAAAAGGGTATTGCTACATTTATGAACATCCTCTTTCAACAGATGTGATTGTTATATTAAAGTAATAATATTTTTCCTCTGAATAAAATCAAGACATAGTGCTCGCTTAGTTCCAGTGTTTGATTTCTTGGAATCCCCAAGTGGCAAAAAAAAATACTAGTCATAAGTATTCAAAAGAAAAAACACAGGACAATAGGATAGTAGATCTGATTGTCCTGTATTTCAAGTACATAAGTATATTTATACAGTGTACAAAAACATTAACAATAAGAGCTCTTTCCATGGCATAGACTGACCAGGTGAATCCAGGTGAAAGCTATGATCCCTTATTGAGGTCACCTGTAAAATCCACTTCAAATCAGTGTAGATGAAGGAGAGGAGACAGGTTAAAGGAGGATTGACAAGCCTTGACACAATTGAGACATGGATTGTGTATGTGTGCCATTCGGAGGGTGAATGGGCAAGACAAGATATTTAAGTGCCTTTGAACGGGGTATGGTAGTAGGTGCCAGGTGCACCGGTTTGTGTCAAGAACTGCAAAGCTGCTGGGTTTTTCACACTCAACAGTTTCGTGTTTATCAACAATGATCCACCACCCAAAGGACATCAAGCCAACTTGACACAACTGTGGGAAACATTGGAGTCAACATGGGCAAGAATCCCTGTGGAACGCTTGACACCTTGTAGAGTCCATGCCTCGATTAATTGGGGTTGTTCTGAGGGCAAAACGGGAGGGTGCAACTCAATATTAGGAAGGTGTTCTTAATTTTCTGTACACTCAGTGTAGGTCACACAACAATCCATTAATACTACCTGCTCTTTCCCTTTCCCCATGCATTGGTGACATGCAGATGCTGAGTCATACCCCCGTGGGCACCAGATACCACCATATGCTGACAATATGGGTACACCATGCAAACCATAAACAACAACAAAGGTATAATGTTCTTCTATATTAGATATAAACTAAATCCACTGCCGAGTGAAACCGCTACACTCATAATATAAACCAGCCTCAAGACTCCAAGGAAAAGATGCAGTGAAGCAGCAAAAAAGGAAGTTCACATAAGGGTATGCAATTTTATTATAATAAATAGAAGACTTTAGAATACTCTGATACTTTTCTCTCATGCTCAGGCCTCAAAATGAAAGACTATGAGCAAAAGAAAAAAGACCCATACAGATTAAATGGCATGTTTTAGGGAAAATAATATTACCACAACGCAGTATAGACGCGGTCTAGTGTAGATGCGGTGTTTGCGTTCCATCTCAATCACCCCGCGGGATAATAGGCTGAAGAGCCCCACAGGTAGCGGCTTCTGCAGGAATGAAATAGCGTCGCTACCCTCCTGGGTATCAGAAAGCGAGACCAGGCGTAGGGATGAGCGGCATGAATAATCCTCCATCTCGGCTAAACGATCCGTCACTCCCTGGATGTTCTCCGCATTGATGTTGATATCATGGTGTTCACGCTGTTCCGCTTGTATTGTGTCTGTGCGGGCTGATTGTGTTGTGCCGGACTGGTTACCTTCGCAATTTCAATCTCAAATTTAGTGAATTTCATCTTGAATGATTCGATGTCTGCGAGGATGGCGATCACTGTGACTTTAGTAGTTTTTACATCAGTGCACATTTCGGATAGACTCTTTTAGCTCAGCAAGCCTTCCCGACATCAGGAGCAAGTGAGATAGAACCAACTCCTCTTTGACGGGGAGCTGCGTCCCTGTAGACCCATGTACAGAGGGATGCTAACAGCTTTATTTCTTATCTTCTTGATTTTTAGACAGAGACGGAGTAGTCGGCGCCAACATGTTGATATTTCTCTTGGCAGGCATTTCAGCGCTCATTCTTGTACGTGATTAGTTCAGATGGTCAAAAGAACACTAGAATTAGCATTTAAAAACTTTGCACAAGAGTGAGCAAAACTCCTCTGCCACCATCTTGCTCGTAAATAACACGTCGCTTTCATAGCGTATTACTTTTAATTATTAGGGTGTACTAATTGTCAAGTCTCAAAATCGATAACCATCTTACCTCTATATTGTTTTAAGTCCTGCGGATTCGAGAAGAACGACCAACAGGAAAGGGAGCCTGTCAGATAGCCAGTAATGTAATTTCCCAGATTTTTGACAAAATATTTTACCTCTGGCCTCCATTGATTTATTAACCCTAATTCTGGGAAGGGGGGAGTTTCTGGGCTACTACATAGTTGTCAGTCTGTATTGATCTATATCTGGGATAATGGCGAATGGCCAAAGCCTGCTTACCCACAGTGAGGCAGAACTGGAGAACGTGCACGGCCCCCTCCTGCTTGAGGAAGTTCATGAAGCGGAAGAGCAGGTCCTGCTGCTCCCTGATCTCCTTCAGCTCCAGCTTCAGCACCTGAGAAAGAGGGGAGAAGATGAGTGGTTTGGAAGGGCAGTATATGGGGAGAAGAGGGGGAAAGGATGGGTTACTTGGCTACTTACAGAGGGCTTCTTGTTGCGAACGTCAGAGTACTTGTGCAGGAAGTGAACCAAGGTTGAGCTGGGCTCCATGGCGGCCTCGGGAGGAGAGTTGTCGATGAATATGAGAAGCAAATGGTTCACGGTGTCCTAAAATGGAAATGAGCATTGATTTACAACAGAAAATCTATGCCCATTCTGGCTTGTTTATGTCCTCGGAAAGACTTGCAAATTATATCAAGCCTGAAAACAACAATCCTGTATGAATCAGCTATGGGTCCGCGGTCAAACGACCACTCCTCATCATAGTCAAACGCTCCCTAAAACACTTCTGCGAGCAGGCCTTTCTAATCGACCTGGCCCAGGTATCCTGGAAGGATATTGACCTCATCCCGTCAGTCGAGGATGCCTGGTAGTTCATTAAAAGTAATTTCCTCACCATCTTAAATAAGCATGCCCCTTTCAAAAAATGTAGAACTAAGAGCAGATATAGCCCTTGGTTCACTCCAGACCTGACTGCCCTTGACCAGCACAAAAACATCCTGTGGCGGACTGCAATAGCATCGAATAGTCCCCGCGATATGCGGGGACTGTTCAGGGAAGTCAGGAACCAATACACAGTCAGTCAGGAAAGCAAAGTCTAGCTTTTTCAAACAGAAATTTGCATCCTGTAGCTCTAACTCCAAAAGGTTTTGGGACACTGTAAAGTCCATGGAGAACAAGAGCACCTCCTCCCAGCTGCCCACTGCACTGAGGCTAGGCGACATGGTCACCACCGATAAATCCATGATAATCGAACATTTCAATAAGCATTTCTCTACGGCTGGCCATGCTTTCCTCCTGGCTACCCCAACCTCGGCCAACAGCTCCGCACCCCTCGCAGCTACTTGCCCGAGCCTCCCCAGCTTCTCCTTCACCCAAATCCAGATCGCAGATGTTCTGAAAGAGCTGCAAAACCTGGACCCGTACAAATCAGATGGGCTAGACAATCTGGACCCTCTCTTTCTAAAATTATCCGCCGCCATTGTTGCAACCCCTATTACCAGTCTGTTCAACCTTTCTTTCGTTTCGTCCGAGATCCCTAAAGATTGGAAAGCTGCCGCGGTCATCCCCCTCTTCAAAGGGGGTGACACTCTAGACCCAAACTGTTACAGACCTATATCTATCCTGCCCTGCCTTTCTAAAGTGTTTGAAAGCCAAGTTAATAAACAGATCACTGACCATTTCAAATCCCACCGTACCTTCTCCGCTGTGCATTCCGGTTTCCGAGCTGGTCACAGGTGCACCTCAGCCACGCTCAAGGTACTAAATGATATCATAACCGCCATTGATAAAAGACAATACTGTGCAGCCGTATTCATCGACCTGGCCAAGGCTTTCGACTCTGTCAATCACCGTATTCTTATCGGCAGACTCAATAGCCTCAGTTTCTCAAATGACTGCCTCGCCTGGTTCACCAACTACTTCGCAGACAGGGTTCAGTGTGTAAAATAGGAGGGCCTGTTGTCCGGACCTCTGGCAGTCTCTATGGGGGTACCACAGGGTTCAATTCTCGGGCCGACTCTTTTCTCTGTATATATCAACAATGTCGCTCTTGCTGCGGGTGATTCCCTGATCCACCTCTACGCAGACGACACCATTCTGCATACATCTGGCCCTTCTTTGGACACTGTGTTAACTAACCTCCAAACGAGCTTCAATGCCATACAACACTCCTTCTGTGGCCTCCAGCTGCTCTTAAACGCTAGCAAAAACAAATGCATGCTTTTCAACCGTTCGCTGCCCGCACCAGCCCACCCGACTAGCTTCCAATACTCTACTCAGCAAATTGGATGCAGTCTATCACAGTGCCATCCGTTTTGTTACCAAAGCGCCTTATACCACCCACCACTGCGACCTGTATGCTCTAGTCGGCTGGCCTTTGCTACATATTCGTCGCCAGACCCACTGGCTCCAGGTCATCTATAAGTCTATGCTAGGTAAAGCGCCGCCTTATCTCAGCTCACTGGTCACGATAACAACACCCACCCGTAGCATGCGCTCCAGCAGGTATATCTCACTGGTCATCCCCAAAGCCAACACCTCCTTTGGCCGCCTTTCCTTCCAGTTCTCTGCTGCCAGTGACTGGAACGAATTGCAAAAATCGCTGAAGCAGGAGACTTACATTTCCCTCACTAACTTTAAACATCAGCTATCTGAGCAGCTAATCGATCGCTGCACCTGTACATAGTCTATCTGTAAATAGCCCACCCAATCTACCTACCTCATCCCCATATTGTTTTTATTTACTTTGCTGCTCTTTTGCACACCAATATCACTACTTACACACCATCATCTAATCATCATCATCTGCTCATCTATCACTCCAGTGTTAATCTGCTAAATTAATTACTTTGCTACTATGGCCTATTTATTGCCTTACCTCCTCATGCCATTTGCACACACTGTATATAGACTTTCTTTTTTTTCTATTGCGTTATTGCCTGTACGCTCATTTATTCCATGTGTAACTCTGTGTTGTTGTTTCTGTCGTGCTGCTTTGCTTCATCTTGGCCAGGTCGCAGTTGTAAATGAGAACGTGTTCTCAACTAGCTTACCTGGTTAAATAAAGGTGAAATACATTTTCTTAACCTATATTTTCTAAAATAAACATGTTTCATGGCTACAAAGCACTTACAGGATCAGCCAGGTAGTCCAAGGCGGGGAGGAAAACAGAGCCAGCCAACACCTCTCTTATCAGAAGAGTAAGCGATCTGAGGATAATGGAGAGACGGGTATGAAAGAGAGAAATGGGAAAACAGAGACCGGGTTCGTATACAGTTAGCATGAAACAGAAACTCCCCGAAACAAGAAGGCACTATCTGAACAACTAATAAGAAATTCTACATTTTGTTTTCTGTCATAACAGTGTGCCCTAATGGAACACAACCCAGGAGACAATGACCTATATTGCCTCAAGAAATATGGTGCCATGTTACCTGCAGTCACAGGCTTTGGGGGGCAAAATATAGGGGAAGAGCATCTCAGTCAACTTCCTGAGGTAGAGGAGCTCGTCTCTGCGACTGCGTAGTGCCACGTGCAGGTCAGGGCCGTACTCCTCCAGTGCTGCTTGCTGCAGATACTCAGCGTTCTTCACTAGGGGGTAGAAACAAGTCAAGGGTCCACTGGTCAAAGTTCCACTCTTTGGAAAGAACTCTGGCAGTAAAAGATATTTAAAAATTAAGATGATTACCTTTTTGCCTTGCTTTGGTTATTATTTCAATGTGCTTCATGGAAACTTTAAGCAGTTTGGCCGTGATAAGACCTGGGATATCAACCTGAGGAAGAACATAGGACAAATATTATAAAAAATATATATATCTTTAAAAATCATCTGATATCTAGAATAGTCTAAATTCAGTTTGTTTCACCTTTTGAGTTCGACGTACGAGCACAGCGGCAAAGAAACGCAGAGTCACTCTCAGCTCATCCACAAACGCCTCATCGTCTGTGATATCCCTTCACAGGAAAAAAAAAAAAAAAAAAAAACTGGTCATGTCTGCATATACCATGCCAGAGGATGTATTTAATGCAACACGGAGCACTTGTGAGTAATATACAGTAACAAACCTATACCAGGGATACACAAAGTTTTCAAGAACCAGTTCCAGAACCTTGAAACAGAGCAAAAACATATCACATCTTAGAATGACAGAAGCACTTTCCAGAAGGCACAAAATAAAATGAGTTTGATCCAGTGTCCCATACCTCTGATAGAGAGGCATCCACTTTGGAGGGAACTTTCAAGTCCAGCCATGGTTGATAGTTCTCCAATAGTAATGTTGGTCTGTCAATAGAACATTATTTACATAGAGCACCAGTCAAAATTCTGGACACACCTACTCATTCAAGGGTTTCTCTTTATTTGTACTCTTTTCTACATTGTAGAATAATAGTGAAGAAATCAAAACTATGAAATAACACATGGAATCATGTAGTAACCCCAAAAAAAAAAAAGATTTAAAAAAAGAGTTAAGAAAAGAGATTCTTCAAAGTAGCCACCCTTGCCTTGATGGCAGCTTTGCACACTCTTGGCATTCTCTCAACCAGCTTCATGATGAATGCTTTTCCAACAGTCTTGAAGGAGTTCCCCCATATGCTGAGCACTTGTTGGCTGCATTTCCGTCACTCTGCGGTCTGACTCATCCCAAACCATCTCAATTGGGTGAAAGTTTGGTGATTGTTGAAGCCAGGTCATCTGATGCAGCACTCCAACACTGGACTCAGACCAAAGGACAGATTTCCACCGGTCTAATGTCCATTGCTCGTGTTTCTTGGCCCAAGCAAGTATCTTCTTCTTATTGGTGTCTTTTAGTAGTGGTTTCTTTGCAGAAATTCGACCATGATAGTCTGATTCACGCAGTCTCCTCTGAACAGTTGATGTTGAGATGTGTCTGTTATTTGAACTCTGTGAACCATTTATTTGGGCTGCAATCTGAGGTGCAGTTAACTCTAATGAACTCATACTCTGTAGCAGAGGTAACGCTGGGTCTTCCTTTCCTGTGGCAGTCCTCATGAGAGTAATCATGGACTGTCGTTTCTCTTTGATTATTTGAGCTGTTCTTGCAATAATATGGACTTGGTCTTTTACCAAATAGGGATATATTCTATATACCACCCCTAACTTGTCACAACACAACTTTAACATTTAACATTTAAGTCATTTAGCAGACGCTCTTATCCAGAGCGACTTATTGGCTCAAATGCATTAAAAAGGAAAGAAATTCCACAAATTAACTTTTAACAAGGCACACCCGTTAATTGAAATGCATTCCAGGTGACCTGATGAAGCCGGTTGAGAGAATGCCAGGAGTGTGCAAAGCTGTCATCAAGGCAAAGGGGGCTCCTTCAAAGAATCTCAAATATAAAATATATTTTGATTTGTTTAACACTTTTTGGTTTCTACATAATTCCATATGTTATTTCATAATGTTGATGTCTTCACTATTATTCTAGAATGTAGAAATAGTTTTAAAAAATAAAATAAAAACCCTGGAATGAGTAGGTGTGTCCAAACTTTTGACTGGTACTGTACATAATGACAATTAACTCCACTTTTTGTTTTCAATTAGTCTGTGAAATATTGATAAAAGCCATTAGTTCACTCTGTTGTCTCATCTAGCCAAATTACCAATGTGGGACACTTTCAATTCCATTATGTGCTCCAGTATAGTAACGCCATTTAACAGACTGGTGATAGACAAAGTCAACAACTCCAATCAATGAATGTGAACATCAAAATAGTAAGGTATATGGAATTCCTGCGCTATTTTGTCAAATTAATAGAGAGAGATGAACAGTAAACTCACAGAGACCCAACAGTAGGAACATCAAGCAATATTATTCACTCTCAATCCCACATAAATACAATAAGGCCAACATCCTAATAAACATTCATTCACATACAGTATTTTTGGAGCAGTGATCTCACCTGTGCCTTTTACACTTTATTTTCCCGCAGACTGCACAGCTGTGACCCAAGGGAAACAACTCTTGTTGGTCCTGCTGACAGATACAATACCACCCTCTATCAACCTGGACTATAAGTAAATATATAGTTACAGGTAGAGGTCGACCGATTAATTAGGGCCGACATCAAGTTTTCATAACAATCGGTAATCGGCCTTTTTGGACGCCGATTATGGCCGATTACATTGCACTCCACGAGGAAACTGCGTGGCAGGCTGACCACCTGTTACGCGAGTACAGCGTCAAAAGGACCTTGTGGCTGCAAGGAGCCAAGGTAAGTTGCTAGCTAGCATTAAACTTATCTTATTAAAAAAAATCTAACTACACATGGTTGATGATAATACTAGGTTAATTAGCTTGTACTGCGTTGCATATAATCAAATGCGGTGCCTGTTAATTTATCATCGAATTACAGTCTACTTCAACTTCGCCAAACGGGTGATGATTTAACAAATTCGAATTCGCGAAAAAAGCACAATCCTGGCACAAATGTACCTAACCATAAACATCAATGCCTTTCTTAAAATCAATGCACAGAAGTATATATTTTTTAAAACCTGCATATTTAGTTAAAAGAAATTCATGTTAGCGGGCAATAGTCACTAGGGAAATTGTGTCACTTCTCTTGCGTTCAGTGCAAGCAGTGTCAGGGTATATGCAACAGTTTGGGCCACCTGCTCGTTGCGAACAGTGTTTCTTCCTAACAAAGACCGTAATTAATTTGCCAGAATTTTACATAATTATGACAAAACATTGAAGGTTGTGCAGTGTAACAGCAGTATTTAGACTTAGGGTTGCCAACCGTTCGACAAAATACGTAATGGTTCCGTATTTCACTGAAATACTAAACGTTTTGTTTTTGAAATGATAGTTTCCGGATTTGACCATATTAAATGACCAAAGGCTTTTATTTGTGTGTGTTTATTATAATTAAGTCTATGATTTGATATTTGATAGAACAGTCAGACCGAGCGGTGGTAGGCAGCAGCAAGCTCGTAAGCATTCATTCAAACAGCACTTTACTGCGTTTGCCAGCAGCTCTTAGTAATGCTTGAGGCACAGCGCTGTTTATGACTTCAAGCCTATCAACTCCTGAGATTAGGCTGGCAATACTAAAGTGCCTATAAGAACATCCAATAGTCAAAGGTATATGAAATACAAATGCTATAGAGAGAAATAGTCGACACGTCACAATTCCTATAATAACTACAACCTAAAACGTCTTTAACTGGGAATATTGAAGAACTGGGAATATTGAACCACCAGCTTTCATATGTTCTCATGTTCTGAGCAAGAAACTTAAAAACACTAGCTTTTCTACATGGCACATATTGCACTTTTACTTTCTTCTCCAACACTTGTGTTTTTGCATTATTTAAACCAAATTGAACATGTTTCATTATTTATTTGAGACTAAATAAAGTTGATGTATTATATTAAAGTTAAAATAAGTGTTCATTGAGTATTGTTGTATATATACACACAAATAAAAAAATTACATTGTCAGATTAATCGGTATCGGCTTTTTTTGGTCCTCTAATAATCAGTATGGGCGTTGAAAAATCATAAAATCGGTCAACCTCTAGTTACAGGTGTATATTTTCTGTACATAAGGTAAACCTACCTTGGTCTTTGGCTTTATAGACAGTAAGATATTAGGCAACAGAGTCTCTGGGCCAAGAGAGCAGTAGAATGTGACAACGCCAGCCAGGAACGACCAGAAAACCATAATAATGTGCAGATATCTGTGAATTCAATAACATTTTACACATAGGCTTACATTGGGAATGTATTATGACTCATTAGTCTACCTCAGTCATTCCTAAATCGATATGCTAACTCAACTGATGCAAATACTGCCTATTCGTGATCCTGAGCATCATGCAATAGTCTGTTTTATTGTAGGCAGGCCTACAATTTGTAAACGTGTGAAACATTGTAAGCATACAGTAGGCCTATTTGTACATACCTGTTCAACAAAACAGTGGATAAGAGCAAGACAAGTAGAAGGAAGCAGAAGACTGGATACTGCCGGCCCAGTTCTCTCAATAGGTCCAGCTTCATCCTGTGCCTCATCTTCTGCAGGTAGACTCTGATGCATCCCATTGTCAGGATGGACAACGTACACAAGTAATTATAATCACGTAGTTATGTTGCACTTTCACTGGAGAGCAATGGAGGACCTTCCATGATAAACACTGCGACAAATAAGTGCGATGTTAGAAACGTCATATACCTAGGCTAGGCAGAATAACGGTGCAATTTGATAATGTGTCGTCTATACTCACCACAATCAAATATGCAGGATTAGTCAAGCAAGCTAGTTGATGTTTGAAACGCTATCTATCATCATGCTAGCCAAACGTCAACATCCCCTCTCTATACTGCACGCAGCGCACCCATTGACATGCGCACGGTCTTTGACGTGTGCAGGGCACGCGCCAGTCTGCTTTAAACCTGTGTAACCAGTCGAGTCAATAAAGGCTTCACATGCGTTCACCGTCTATATACTTCTGAATATCATTATTATCAATGTCCATCCAACTTCAGCACGCGTACGTGTTTTCGTCGTTAAAATAACTGGACGGCCAGGCTGATGTCACATCCGGTTCATTATGGGATCATGCAACATTCTTGCCGTTATTTTTATATCCCACTTCACCTGCCATGCCCCCTGCGAACATAACGGTGAATATACAGTATTCCAAAATCTAATCACATCGCTACAGTACTGATTTCGTGTAGTGGCAGGCTAGCAGCAAACGACTAACATGCGTGGCAGCAGTACTCACTGCCAACGAAGTGCTTATTATAACTGAATGTAATGATTGAATTGAAATCACAGGATAGTGACGTTACACATGCGCCTCTAGTTGAAGACTCCCTGGGAATGAGAAAGTACACTCAGTGACTGTGTGATGTGCATCAGAAAGCTATAATCAGTGCATAAAATGTGTGACATGGTTTAACAAGATGTCATACAGAGAGTAAGACACAGATAGAAATCAAAAACTTTATTACAAAAATAAGTTACACTCACCTCCATTTTACAGTATAAAACAATTTATTTGCAGGAATGCAAAAACGTGGTTGGCCACCAACAATAGTTTAAAACTGCTAACATTTTTTCAAAAGGTGGTTGTAATTATTTTATTGAGGGAGTTAACAGTGTACAAAACCGGATGAATAGTTCAGTCTCCTTTTCGCTATACATGGAATACGAATAACAGCTGCAGTGTCCCTTTTACAACTGCATGATCACGATCCCCTTCGAAACAGCTACAGGCACACATGCTCGCTGGCTGGGCAGTATGGCAATTCCTTTTTAATCAAGAGACTTGATTACATAGTAGCTGGCTTAGAGTTAGAGGGATCATTCAAGATGTCACATTTATTTTACAGTAAAGGGGGTGGTACTGAACAATCTGATCTATTCTAAAAACAAAAACAATTATTGGAGTGGCAAAGGGACACTGCAGGGCTTTTTCAAAGGCAGTTGATGCCTTTGTTGATGTTCAAGCCTTTACAAAAGTAACATTTTCCAAACTATACAACCAGTAACTACAATAATCTGAAGAAGCAAGGTGTCTTATTCAGTTCAAAATAGGATAAAAGCAGGGCTTGTTCAGGCTCATCATATGAGATTATTTTTGCATGCCCAGTTTGACTGTTTGCCATGTCAGAGCTGCAGCAAGTCCTTTCGGTTCTGCTGCTGCTCTTGTGCATATTTTGTAGGAAACAAGCCCTGCTTTCATCAATATAGTTTCCCTATTTACAGTACAGGCTGGGTAGTTTAATCCTCTGTACTGAGGTAGTTAACCAACCCTTTAAAAAAGACAAGTTCTGAAAATAACCACTTTCCTGGAATGCCTGACTTATCCATGCCAGGTGGTTACACCTAAAACCTGCAAATGTTCTCTTCAAACATCCAAATCAAACGATTAAGATGAACAGGGATATTCCAACAATAAAAATTGTGATTAGCACAAAAATATACAATAGCATCAAGCTCCTTTGAGCCACTTCAAACTAAGAAACTTAAAAAGTGCAAATTCTTCAATAATTATTTAAAATGGCATTTTTGGGGGTGGGTGGGGCATACAGGGGGAGGCAAGTTTTTCTAAATAATCCGCTGATTGTTTAGGTGGCAGTTTGGGGGAGATGCTTCTGTAAGGCTGGAATATTGGACCATTTTGCTGACTTCTCCATCCGTATCCATTGCAGCTTCTGGTGTAACCCAACACAGTAAGTCAGTCTTCATTGTGACAGGTCAGGACCGGCCTCGACCCCTTTTCCCTGCTGACCAAGCAAATAGACAGAATTGGAATGGAATTCAAAATAATAATAAAAAACAATCACAACACAGAACTAATGACATTCAATCATGTATAAAAAAATAATAATAAAAAAAACAAAAAAACACTAGATTAGGGTGACCCTAAATCTGCAGAGGAGCAGACCTTTCAATTAGTGCTCTGAAAGGTGACACCTGTTAAGGTTTAGACCTAAGGCCAAAAGTCAGGTGTGTTTTGAAATGTTGAGAATAAGCATACATACCCATCACTAATTTGAGGAAGCCTTCTAAAGACATGGACAGAAATTTAAAAAAAAATAATGCCAGTCAGATCTTCACGGTAAACTATCAGCGTAACCAGACTTAATCCAAGATAGAATATACATATTTTCATCATTTGGACACCAAAAGCTAAATACAAATCTGTACATTGAAAATTACCATTTGAATGTGAGGCTCAGCTTTCAAAAGACAAGGAATAAAATGGTGACGTCTGCAGACCTGCCAACCTTGAATAATTTTTTACGGGTACCACTTCAGTGTGGCGGCGGCACCCCCAGCTCCCATAACAGCCCGCGTCGACACCCACATTGCTCAAATCATAGGCAAATGCACCTTTTTTTGCCTAATAATGTTGGCAGAAGACTGGCTCAGTAGGAATGGTAGACTATAGACTGTTATGGGTACTTGGTAAGTGGTTGCGCTTCAGTAGATAACTAGAAATATGTCTAAAATGTACAAAATCAGGGCTCTCTCTAGAATTTTCTGACGTGGTGCTGATGTAGACCTACGGTTGGGTAGGGGGAGGTCCAGAGGAAGTTAGAGGATTTATAATTTTTGAAACACCTGTAACTGCCATTTCCTGAAACATAGTCTTAAAGTTCATCAAACAATAGTCAACAGAAGTCTTGTTTGATCCTAAATTATTTTTTTCCTATGTTAAATTTAGGGGTAATGATTATTCTAATTAATAGGTGTCTTTATGTGGATAGTCTAGTGAAAGTGTAAAACTGGCTTAATTTAGTTTGGAGACAAAATTCAGAATATAATTAAATTACTGGATGCAATATAACATTCAGTAGTCTGGTTTACTATAGGCTATTTGGAATATGAAACTGAACTAGGCCTTTCAGCTTGTTTCAGATCTCCATCCCTGACATAATCCATCAAATTAGGTCGGACTACTAGGCTGCCATTCATTCAACATACCTTGGTCATTGGCGAACTGACTATTATCACGTCATTAGCAGCCTACTGTTGACAGCTATATCAAGAGGACAGACCAAGAACTGACTAATTAACATAGGCTTACTAATCTTTAACATAACTTTCTGTGAAGGACGGTATTAGCAGAACAGTTCTCTCCCATGTCTATTGCCATCCACACAGCGACGTGCACTGAACTACCGCAACACTTCACCGTTTCCTTGCTCATCAATGCGCTCGCGCCTACTACCTTTGCAGAGATCAACGCCTGTGCGGCCAAGAAAGTGTTCTCGCTAAACGCTGTAACTAACTAACACATACAATTCTGGAAAATGTAGTCGGCAAACAGTTCGTTCTCCATTTTCCCAACCTTTTTTCCTCACACATCAGTAGTATCAATGGATGAAGTGGATTGGATCAGTTGTCAAAAACCACAGTGTGCCAACTAGAAGCCTATTTATTTTAGGGTTGTTTTTCGTACCAGCGTACTTTGACATCAAATTGCGTGCATGGTACGCAAGATATGTCCCGGTTGGCAGGTCTGCATCTTTATGATTCCTTACTTTCAAGGCCTATATTTTACACAGAATGTAAATAGCGAACTATGGTCAATTTATGCCATAAGGAAGAAATTAATGCAGGTTGAAAACATTTGTTTAAGGTTGTGGAGGGGGGGGGGGGGGCAGTCCTGCCCAAATAGTATGTTTGCATTTTTGTGTAGCTGATAGCAAACATTTGCTATTGACCATTGCCAACACAGCTAGTCCCTATTTACCCAGTGCCCCTTTGGTCCCCTGCACACCTCTGCTCGATCCAGGGCCACTTCCACCTCGCTGAGAAAAGCCACCCACTCTGCCCCTGGGTGTGGCAGCTCCACGGCCCCGGGAGGATAGGGTGGCACCACCACGGGCTCCGCCTCGGGCCCCTCCTCGTCCTCTGCCGGGAGCTTGGAAGTCCTCATAGCCGTAGTAGGGGTCTTCATAGCCACCCCGGTAGTTGTGGTAGTCGTAGCCATAGTAATCGTAGTAATCTTCATAGCCGTAGTAGTCATGGGGGTAAGAGTAGCCTCCTCGGCCGCCGCCTCGTCCTCTGCCTCTTGTGGGAGGTGGCATGTGAGGTGGGCCGTAGTAATAGTAATCGTCATACCTGGGGAGAGGATATGCACTTGTTTAGTAACAGTACAGGACGCATTTGCGCTTGTTAGATCACGTTAACTTTTCTATTCAATCATTCAAAGGTGAAAGGCTGCCCAACAACGCAACTATAATTTTGACCCGTATTTGCAGGCCTCAAGTAACTGAAAATCAATTGTCTTTGCTTACATTTGTGTCTTAGCCGCTTGTCTCTGGGCTTTGCGTTCTTTCCTCTTCTGGTCAGGTGGCTTTGCAAAGACTATTTCAATGTGCTCTCCCTCCAGGTCTTTCCCATTCAGGTCGGCCAAGGCCTGTCAAAAGAGGCAAGTTGAATAACTACACAAAAAACAGCCATTGTTACCAGTTTTGTGATACTTTGGTTAGAGTAATATAAAGACTCCAGCATGTACCTTGACTGCGCTCTCTCTCTCCTCAAAGTGGATGAAGGCGTAGTCTTTCAGCTTCTTCACCCGCTCCAACTTGCCAAAATGACTGAAGGCCTTTTCAAGTATTTCCTCCGTTACAGTGCTCGCAAGGTTTCGGACAAACAGCACTTTCACCTGGGAGGAAAATGGTAGTGGCTTATCAATTACACTTGAAAAGTCTGTGTCTCTGTCTCTCTCATACACTGGTGGTTACTTCCATTCTTACTCCCTGGTAAACAGCGTTGAAATCAAATCAATGTTAACTCTGAAATATTTCACAGGTTTAATGGACAGACAATACAAAACAATTTATCACAGGCGAAATGAGTCCTGTTAACTTTGCTCCACTTACCTTGGCCATGACCTCAGGATCAGGGTCTTCTATGGGGTCAGCCCACTCCACAGTCACCACATTCGCCCACACCTTGACCTTGCCACTCATCAGCCGGCGGCGGGCCTGAGCGGCAGTTTTGTGGTCTTCATATTCCAGGAAGC
Source organism: Salvelinus namaycush (assembly GCF_016432855.1). NCBI lineage: Eukaryota > Metazoa > Chordata > Actinopteri > Salmoniformes > Salmonidae > Salvelinus > Salvelinus namaycush. The sequence goes on from NC_052334.1 coordinate 37,809,202, forward strand.
AAAAGCCTCTGTTCTTTTTCTTGTCTTCTGGCTGATGGTACAGTATGACATCGTTAAGACCCTCTGTTGAAAGAGAGGCAGAAGGGGAAAGGCATAAAGGGTATCCTAGCTGAACAGTGACCAGTGCACAAGAAAGCTTGCTCCTTCTCCATGCAAAAATGCAAAGCAAAAACGAATGGAACGGAGTTACTCTAGAGAGTACCCTATTGAAATAGTTGGCAGCAGAACAAAATATCACACATTCATGGAATGTTTCCTTCGGTTTAGTCAAAACATTTAGTTTTAAAAAACTGTTCTCCTTGGACAAGTCTTGAGACCACGGATTTGTGCCCAGTTAAGTGCAAAGTGTCCAGTCAGATCTTAGCGGTAAACTATCAGCGTAACCAGAGTTACTCCAGGATAGAATAGATGTATTTCATCATTTGGACACTGAACCCTGACACTGGAAATGAGCAATTAAACTGTTGAGCAAATATAGCCCAGCTTTACATAGCATACCATACATAAACCCAAACTCAGACTAAATGCAATCTAACACACTAGCAGTTGATCATGATTGCTGCATTCAGTAACATAAGGCAATGTTTAAACACTGTTGTCACTGTAAATATAAATCTTTGTCAAGCCAGAATATGACTGGCCAAGCAAAATGTCAATTTGTCCCAGAAGATCATTCAACAAAAAGAAGTGCTGCTTACCTGTGACTTTGGCAAATTCTTCCACAATCTGCTCTTTTGTTTTACTCTTGGGGATGGAGCCAACGAATAGTCTATTATTGGCCACAGAGATGCACACACCAATGTGTTTGCCGGGTCGAATTTCATTGTTGTTACACTGTGGAAAGAGGGGAGTGGGTATGAGAGAGTGCATGACATGTCATGATTGGGTGGGCTAAATTCTCCATTCCTATCATGAGAGAGGATTCCAACAAGTGGTACATACCAGCTTGACAGCCTCCTGCGCCGCCTCTTTAGTGCAGAAAGTGACAAAGGCGTAACCTCTGTTCAGGCCACTGAGGGGGTCCATCATCAGACGCAGGTCCCAAATGGGCCCGGCTTTCTCAAACAGAGGGACCAGCTCATCCTCAAATAGATCTCTAGGGATCTTGCCAACAAAAATCTGAGATGAAAGCAAAATTAGGTTAACTTGGTGTGAAAGAAACTTTGGGTCATTGTTACATAATAAATCTCCAAAATACAGAATGAATGGGTGTCCAGTCAGATCTTAGCAGTAAAACAGCACAATCTGAGTTACTCCAGGAAAAATTACATATTTTCATTATTTGGACACAGAATGCAGAAACACTATCATACACACTGAAGTAAACTATAACACACTAATCAAATACACCATTGAATTATTGTAGAGACATACCTCTGTACCAATTGTGGGCTGTGCCCCTGTGTGAGCAGAATCTGGAGGGGGGCCTCCATACTTCCGCTGACCTGTTGTCACATCGAGCGTGTAGCCAGTTCTCTCCAGCAGGGCCTGTTTATTGAAATAACATGATTGAGGTCAAATGCCTTCCAGAGAACAACTGCACAGTATATGATAATGATGACATGTCTCCATTATCACTTATATCAAGAATGTTCGTTAAAACCATACTTTGATTTTGGCCTCATCTGGTCCTTTATTGGAGTCTGAGACTTTGGTACCCTGTTTCTCCCTCTGTCTATATGTCTTCATAACTCCACAAAGAAAGGCACTTTTGTTCTGTTGATTAAAGAAAAATCTGTACACTTTAGAGGGTGAAATGGTAGCATTTGATTTCAAGACTTGATCACACAATGCAATCAATCCACCATCCCCCGCCATACATACCTGAACATGTGAGAGGTCGCTGTCCTTGAACTGCAACAGAACTTGCAGAGCACCTTCTTCGTTGAACTCTTTCAGAGCCTCAATCGCTCTATCATCTAGGTCACTGTGTGATACCAAACCTGAGGGACATAAAAAAAAACATCAGTTACTAGCAGGAACAGAACTACGGGATGCCATATTTTCAAACGGGTCTTGCCACAATGCATGTTTGGGGGTATCAAAGTTCACTTATTTCTGTGACTTCTTTAGGGATTGCTTAAAATTTGAATAATTTGGATAACATAAATCAGAGAAAAGGAACCATTTCAGGAGACCAATATTTTAAATTGGACAAAGTGCATTGAGTAAAAGCACTTTCTTCAACCTCTGCAGAACTAATCATAACAGACGTGATGTTTTAACTTGATATGGCAGTCCTGTGCACTGTACACCCATAATGAGCTTGTGCACATTCTGCTTTTGGCGGGCCCATCACCTGTCCCAGCCACCGACAGCTGCTGCCATTGTTGCTGCATGTGCCCATCTGCCTGAGACTTTCCAGAGAGACCTCCGCTAAACTGTGGCCTAACTCTTTACTCATCTGTGCTGCTACACTGTAATTATTGAGAACACAAAGTGTCCGTGACACCAGTGCTCTGCCCAGATATACCTTTAAGACAATGGACATGTACCCAAAACATTTATTTCACATCGATATTGGTGGTGTATGAATTCTCTTTTTTCCATTACACTGCAGTACCCATTTTGGTAGGAAACCACAAAAAGTTGCTTGAGGATCCCAATTCCCACATTCAAAGTTAATGTAAAATATGACAGCACATGCAATAGCAAAAGTAAAATTTGTGTACGAATATGCTGGATATTCAATGTGCCTTACCTGCTATGTAAATTTCATCTAGTTTTTCAGCAACTTTCTGTGGTAAACCAGCTTCTAATAAAGTCTGGAAGTGTTCAGAATGGGTAACTGCAGCAGTGGTGTCCATTGGTTCTTCTGGACCATTTCCATTAATATGTTCTGTGGCCATGTCTCCAGAAATCTGTGCAAATGCAATGAGCCAAATTAATCCTGGGTCAAGTGCAAGACTGTTGATAGCTTTTTGGGGGAGGGGGGGGGTGTCATGCGCAACAGGCACACATGTGGGTTCCCTTAAGTGGAATCAGGTCACATTTCAATTACGATATTGGAATTTGCATATCTGTACCAATTTTGAAAATGCTGACACCTAATAAAAGTATTGATTGTTATTTAGGATATCTGCATACCTTATACTTATTTTCGTTTGCATGTGAAATTTATGAGGAGTTAGCTAGGCTACATGGTAAAATGTGTACACGTAATGACATTTCCCGCCTTTGACTGTGTTGGAATAACAACTTGGCACAACACTGCTATAGCTGCTAACGTTCGCTAACATCACGTTCATCTCCCGCTGCGTACAATGGCATGGCCTGATCGCTAAATTATAAATTAGCCTACTGATTGCAGACTTGAGCACTACCTAGCTAGCTGCTACACGTGTTCCTTCGGTAGAGTACCGCGACCGAGTCTCCAAGCCACCCGTTTCCGGTAGCTAACAAGACAGTAAGCAAGCATTCGTGCAGGAGCAAATGACATGGTGTGGTAGGCTAACGTTACATCTATCTAGTTAAAATGTTTGATAACGTGTTGCAAATCACTGATAGTTAGCTAACTTGGCTAGTTAGGGTAAATGGAGCAGTCTAACGCGAAGCCATTTCAGTTTGTGCTCATGCAAAAACTCTTCAATGCAGGCAAATAACGTAACGTTTGCGAACTATCTAACGTTACCCAATTCTCTAAAACTTGTCAAGCAACATCGTTATAGTTTTCATAACTTCATTTAGCTAACTATAAACCACAAGTGTTCAGATTGTTAGCCAACGTCATCTAGCTGCGTTATCCATAACGTTAGCTACCCAGCAGCCAGCTAAATAATAGTACGCTAAGTTAAATAATCATGGTCCTCCAACCCTGTCAAGTCACAATAACAAACCTAGCTAGTTATCCATACTAGCTAGGCAACGTTAGCGGAGTGACGACCATGTTTTCCTAGCCAAATTGGTTACGCTAAACTGTCGTTAGTTCGCGAGTTGAATCAAAACTATCTGACAAAGGCAATTCTCGAAGTTTGCACGCTCACGCGCAGAGGTTAGCTCCCTGGTTGGCTAGTTCAGTTAGGTAGTGACAATGATCAAGTCATTCATGATGTAGCATAATTATCCCACTTGGCTGAGTTAGCTAGCGACACCATTAAAACCGCGAAAGCTCATATATGGCTTGATGGTTGACTTAATTCGGCTCGACATGTCCATATGTAGAGCAGAGAGAGGCCTTGTAGTATGGTAACTAGCTAGCTTCGTGGTTTGTCAACGTGCCGCCACATAGGGAGAGTCCATTTTCAAAAAGCCGGTCTGGAGAACCCGTCCCAACCACCCGTTTCCACATTGTTTGAAACACCACACGCTCAACTACTTTAGCTATAAATTGTGCTATGATCACGTGACCAGTTAGTAGTATTCATCATACCTGCCGATGGATCACCAACTTGTATGGTGTTGATTATTTCGGAAGGAAAATTTGATAATTACAAGAGGAAAAGTGTACAACTCCCGGCACTAGTTCAGCTCCACTCATTCACTCTTGAGGATGTAAAATGGCTGCCACGTTCACGCCGCGAGTTTTGTCTCGTCAATGGGGTTTCTTAGACACCCATGCACGGGCTTGCCTTCTATGCATTTACTCTACAGTAGAGTGGAAAATTATTTGTATGTAGTGCTACAGTGATATTTTGCCTCTGATTTTGCATCTGAAATGGCTTGAATGACAAGAGAGAGGCGAGGATTAAAACTCAACATTTCTGTAAAGATAGATTTTGAACAATAGGCTATCATAACAATGTTCAGCACCTTTGCCTAAATTATTATTAGAATTCTAAATATTTGTAAACAGTATATCAGTCATTTTATGTTTTGGATCCATTCAGGAAGTTTTGTAATTGAAAAATATCCAATGAAATTTAAATTGTGGAACTTTACAGTTCTTGAATTAGAATTTGAAACGATTCCTGAAATGCCAGAATTTACATGGAATAAACCTAAACCCTTTTCAAATCTTTTATAAACTGGTTGGCTGTTCTTGAGACCATTGTGATGGGCTATTTTCAACTTCATTACCATTTTTTTTGACATAACTAGTGTCTCATAGAGTGTCTCAGTCATGTTTTTACACAGTTCAGATTCTATTGAATTCCACTGAATATTTTAGAAGAATAATCAGGCACACTGATTTGTGCAAAACCCTGAGGCGTAGAGGCCGGTATTGTTCTCTCAGTCAAACTGTCCTGGTAATGCAGCCAGGGTTTTATTCACTAGTGCACACTGAAAACGTAGCAAAACGGAAAACACCTGTTTCTTATAGGTCAGTTCAGTCTGTTTCCTTCGTGTCTATAATGAATATGACCCTGCTTCTAGTAAGTTGAAATCATCATTGGTTGAGAGAGAGCCGTAGTAAAGAAACACCCTTGAAAATGCCACTTTCCACCACAGCGTGTCACCCTCTTCATTGGCTTGTTTCATACACTTATGATGTGAACAAAGAACTTCAACAAAACAAACAACCAGGCCAATACAGTGTTTACAAAACCCAGTATAGTTTGAGTAGATGAGAATTTGCTGATGAACAGCTTTGATAGTCATTGGCTCTAAAAAAAATTTTTTTTTGCTAAACTGGCACTTGTGAGCGAGCACATGCTGTATTTATGCTTTTCACTCCTCCGACAGACCTTTTCTCAGTAGGCTAATGCTTGGCTTTATCACATTTTTATCATAGGATAGAGGCTATCAAGATTGCATGATACTCCACCACAATCTTACCACTTACTGTTGCTATGAGGAGTTGGCTTGAATGCCCAGAGAGTTTCATATTTTACCAGAGCAATTTGAGCATGCCCTTTCCTTATTCATAAGAGATGGAGCATGAGCAAAGGGCATGACCAATGTCATTATGCAGTGCCCTTGTCATTCATGAGCTCTAGGATAAACCATTTGAGGAAGACAGGACCCTAATGATGGGTTTGTATCTAATTTATTCACTTGGTAGATAGAAGCCTTATGGATAAACGAGCCGTCATTGTAAAATATGCAATTTTTTCTGAATATGTCACACTCATAATCAATTTCCGGAGCTGGAAGGGGTGGTTGGAAGGACTTTCTGAACTTCGTAAATATGCACATAGGCCCACTATATGCCCCCACACCTCAGTGCTTTATCGACAGGTAAAGCTGAGCTTGGTGACCTGACTCTACAGCAGTCGTATCCGAAAACTCTCCCTATCTCCTAGGTTTTGCTTTCCACCGTCCCTCTGGAATGGGAATCCTTGCACAGATGGAGCTAAGCATACGTTTGTACGACCGTAGGTATAACAATGTTTTATACTCTAGTTATTACAAAGCATTAGTTACACTAATTATTAACAACTGCAGCATTGTTATTCAATTACAAAAGTATACAATTCTCCATCAGCTGTTTAGTTTTGTAATTTACGAACTGTTTATATTGTGTATGACAAGCTAAAGGTATGACAGTTTAGGATGGTACCTACGAATTAGGGCTGAGAATTGCCAGAGATCTCACTATATGATATTTTCACGATACCAATAGGATATGTATTGCAATTATCACGATTCTTATGGGTTGAGATTCGATACTGTGATTTTTGCGATTTGATGTTCCAAACATATTGCTCACGATATGTCTGCTGCAGAGGGACAAGAAAGAGACATGCGAAAATGGGTTTTGATCAGTCGTGGAAATAAAAGTGCTGAAAATAATTTGGCTCTCTGTTTAAAAAGAAGATGGAGAACAAGCTACACTACATGACCAAAAATATGTGGGCACCTCTCATTCCAAAGTCATGGACATTAATATGGAGTTGGTCCATTCTTTGCTGCTATAACAGCCCCCACTCTTCTGGGAAGGCTTTCCACTAGATGTTGGAACATTGATGCGGGGACTAGCTTCCATTCAGCCGCAAGAGCATTCATGAGGTCGGTGTGACGACCCTCCCACTCTGTCTACCGTTTTCTCTCTCTCTTTGCTCTTGTTTCCTTATTAGGATGTTGGTGGGCGGAGTATGGAGGGTCGTCAGCTACATGGGAAACACCTGGGCCCGGGTGTGTCCCAGGATAAATAGACCTCTTCCACAGTCATTGGGGGAACTCTCTCCATGCAGACACGTCATAGATTTTGTTGGGGCTGTTTGTGATTTTTTGGTTGTTTGCTTTAGCACCTTTCAACACACCGCATTATCACATTTATGCAAGCAAAACACCCACTTTGATTACTGATTACACACACCATTGTTAATTGCATTTAGGTTACCTTAGTTAAATAAATATATTTTGTTATTCCTTATCTCCACGTTGTCTCCCTTTTGTTACGGGCTTTGAGCCGGTTCGTGACAAGTGGGGGCTCGTCCGGGATTTTGAATGTATTGTTTGGGAGAACGTGGAATTAATGTTACATTTTGTAGGGGTTTTGTTTGCATATTTTGTTAGTTTGTTGCCTTTGGTGGTTTGGTTTGTCTACGGTGTTGGAGAGAGTACATTGGTTAGTTTCCAGGGCCCTGCCCAGCCTGGAAACTCTTGCTCTACTCGCTGCTGGGACATCGGTCTGAGGTGAGTACAATCTGCTGAGTACCTCAGTGGGAGATTTGGATAGGGTAGTACCACTTACTACCCGGAGCTATAGCCTTTTTCCCCTGATAGGCTTAGCGACGTGTTTCATTTTGGAATATGTTGGGCATGGATAATGTTTGTTATTTTTGTGTGGTGTCTGTGGACTGAGCAGTTGTCTCGGGGGCACATCCGTGGCTTGGGGGAATCTGCCAGCGTGCTGGGGGGTTTATTTCCTTGCCAGCGGGCTACAGTGCGTAAATACCTACTGCAAATCCGCACGAAGACTAGGGTTGAGTTATTGTAGGTTTTGGGGAAGCTCCATATCTCATCTCTCTTCTGTGGTGCTCAAGGTGATTGTCATTTCTCGGGTTGTGGTCTGGTGTGCTCAGCAGAGGGGAAGAGTGAGATTTTTTTTGTTGTAACTATGGCGTCTTATGTAGATGAGTTCATTCGCTTTCCATCAGAGGAACTGTTAGAATTAGGTACTAAAGAACAGCTGTTGAAGGTCGCTGAACACTACAAGGTTGAAATTAGTGATAAACGTCTAAAGAATTCTATTAGGTTGATATTGAAGGCCAATCTGATGGAGAGTGGTATTCTTGAAGTTACTGGGGCAGCCTCTGCTGAAGACTCTTCGTCTCCCCGTAACGTTACAGTGGCCATTCCATCGGTTAGTCATGGTAGTCTTCTTTTTGAACAGCAGAAAGAACTGCTTCTGTTACAGCTGGAGCATGATCGTGAGAAGCTGGAGCATGATCGTGAGAAGCTGGAGCATGATCGTGAGAAGCTGGAGCATGATCGTGAGAAGCTGGAGCATGATCGTGAGAAGCTGGAGCATGATCGTGAGAAGCTGGAGCATGATCGTGAGAAGCTAGAGCATGATCGTGTAAAGTGTGAAAAGGAATTAGCATTTAAACAAGATATGGAGCATGCTAAAATCAAGTTGCAACAAGAACGGATAGAGTTGGTTAGGGAAGGAAAGATCTCAGGGGAGAGGTTGTTCTGGGAAGGTGACCCATATTTACCTAGGCGTCGTTCCTCTTTTGGTCGTGCCCCAGACACATTTGATATTGTTGGGAACTTACGGTTATTGCCTCTGTCTCAGGGTCCTTTTCATTAAACTTGCTTTTCGTTGTTTGAGCGTGTTGCTGACGCTAGGAGTTGGCCTGATTCTGACCGCACTTTAATGTTGCAGTGTGTGCTGACTGGTAAAGCGCAGGAAGCATATTCAGCTCTTAGTGTACACGACAGTGCCAGTTATGATAAGGTTAAAACGGCTGTTACAGATTTATGAATTGGTCCCTGAGGCTTACCGCCAACGATTTAGAACTTTAAAAAGGGATGATAAACAGACTCATGTTGAGTTTGCGCGACAATTGTCTTTACAGTTTAATCGCTGGTGTTCCGCCTCTGCAGTTGTGACTTTCCAAGGGCTTTGTGATCTGATTATGTTAGAGCAATTTAAGGACACAATCCCTGGTCGTATTGGCACATATATTAACGAATAAAAAGTGAAGACTGTCGCTGAAGCTGCGGTTTTGGCTGACGAGTATGTTTTGACTCTCAAAAGTGTCTTTGCAGAGCCCCGTATTCGGAGTGAGTGCGGGCGTTCGGCGAAATTTGGGCCTCGCTCACCGAGGTATTTTGGTTCACGGGCAGAGTTCCATTCAACTAGGCTTGAGCCTGACTCCCGTAGTAAAGCTGACTTTAATCAAGAGTGTCATTACTGTCAAGGTTCAGGTCATTGGAAAAACGAATGTCCGGTTCTCAGGGAAAAGGGTAAATTCAGTACGCGTGATTACGCTAAATCTAAGCCTACGGCGTTAGCTGCGCCTGTTCCACATCAGTTCACTCATGACTCATGGTCTCAGTCCCAGGCGCATGTGAAAGTCCATATTGACCCAGACTATTTACCTTTCATTACGGAAGGTTTTGTGTCTATATTAGGAAGTAAGGAATTAGTGCCAGTGAAGATCTTGAGAGACACAGGTGCCTCCGAATCGTTTGTGTTGGAGTCTGTTACCCTTTTCAGCTGAGACTGATTCGGGGAATAGTGTTCTAATTAGGGGAATAGGTTTGAACACTCTTTCAGTTCCATTGCATAAACTGATGTTGGATTGTGGACTGGTAAAAGGTGAGGTTGTTGTGGGGGTGCGTCCTTCGTTACCTATTGAGGGTATCGACGTTATTCTCGGGAATAACTTGGCTGGTGAGCGTGTGGCCTATCGTGTTTCCATCTCTAGTCGTTTCTATAAAGCCGTCAGTTGTTGAGATTCCTGATGAGAGTGTACAGAGCTTCCCAGAGGTGTTCAGTGCGTGTGCAGTGACGCGTTCTATGAGCCGTGGCGAACTGGTCACTGTGCCGACTAATGAGAATACCACAAAGAAGTATGCCACTGCTTTCCCTGTTATTCCGTTATCTGTTACCCGCTCAGATCTAATCAATGCGCAACGGACTAACCCCACATTAGAAGAATTGCTTGACCAAATTGTGCATGTGGAACAGTTGGGAGATGTCGCCCATGGCTATTTTCTCCAAGAGGATGTCCTGATGAGAAAGTGGGTGTCTCATGGTAGTTGTTTTCTGGGGGAGGCGATTAGTCAGGTTGTGGTACCAGTAAAACTTTGTGAGTTGGTGTTGACAACTTCTCACAATGATGTTGCTGGACATATGGGTGTGAGGAAAACCTACAATCGCATATTAAGACATTTCTTTTGGCCTAGATTAAAGAGGGATGTTTCTGATTTCATCAAAACTTGTCACACCTGTCAATTAACTGGTAAACCTAATCAAGCTATTAAGCCGGTACCACTGTTTCCTATTCCTGTACTCAGTCAACCTTTTGAGTATTTGATCATTGACTGTGGGTCCTTTGCCTTGTTCTAAAAAGGGTAGTAGTTACCTGTTCACTGTGATGTCAGACCACAAGGTTTCCAGCAGCCTATCCTCGCCGGTCTATCACGACTAAGTCTGTGTTAAAAGCTTTGACTCAGGTATTCCAAACAGTGACAGAAACTAAGGTCATTCAGAGTGATCAAGGATCTAATTTCACCTCTAATCTGTTTGGTCAGGTTCTCCAACAGCTCCATATTAAGCACGATCTGGCTAGCGCCTATCACGCGCAAAGTCAAGGAGCACTGGAACGTTTCCATCAAACACTTAAGTCTTTGTTGAGAGGTTATTGTACTGAGATGGATAAAGATTGGGAGGAGGGGTTGCCTTGGTTACTGTTAGCCGCTAGGGAGGTTTCACAGGAGAGCACAGGTTTCAGTCCAAATGACCTTGTGTTTGGACATAGGGTGCGTGGACTTCTATCTGTTCTTCAGGATGACTGGAAGTCTCCCGAGCCTCCTCAGTCCTTGTTATCGTATGTGTGTGATTTCCGGCGTCGCTTGTATGCCGCTGGCGAAATGGCTAAAGAGAAGCTATCATCTTCACAGGAGAGGATGAAAGGCATATTTGATCGCCGAACTGAGCCTCGTCACTTTAGTCCAGGTGACCAGGTTCTTGCTCTGCTGCCAATTGTTGGTTCTCCTTTTCAAGCCAAGTTTCAAGGTCCATATACAGTGGTGCGCAAGTACACTGAGCAAAATTATCTAGTTGCCACTCCAGAACAGAGGAAAGCACACCAGCTGTGCCATGTAAATTTGTTAAAACCCTATTATGCACGTTCCTCTGAGACTGAACAGTGGGAATCTACAGAGGACGGTAAACCTGTTCTTTTGGCTGAAACAGTTATTTCCTTGGATTCTTCTCAGGCTAGGTCTGTGAATGAGGAGGAAGATGTTCCTGGTCCCAACGATTGCATACTGCAGGGTAGATTGAAAAATTCAGAGACACTGGATATTTTAGACAGCCTTCTCACTCATCTACCTGTTGATGGGCGGGAAGAGATGGTTGGTCTGATTCAGAGATTTCCAGGTTTGTTTTCTGATACACCAACACGTACAAACTTGATAGAACATGATATTGACGTTGGAGATGCTGACCCCATTCGTCAGCGGTTCTATAGAGTTTCTTCAGAGAAACTGCGTTGTCTGGATGCTGAGGTCAGATACATGCTGGAGAGTAAGATAGCAGAGCCTTCTTTCTCCAGTTGGGCTTCTCCCTGTATCTTGGTCAGAAAACCAGATGGAACAAACAGATTTTGTACAGACTACCGTAAGGTCAACAGTGTCACTAAGCCAGATTCATTTCCTCTTCCTCGGATGGAGGACTGCGTTGATCAAGTCGGAGCAGCTAGATTTGTGAGTAAATTTAATGTTTAATTAATTAATTTAATTTAATGCACTAATGTTGCGCCATTAGTCAGTGTTCCAATTCATCCCAAAGGTTGAGGTCAGGGCTCTTTGCAGGTCAGTCAAGTTCTTCCACACCGATCTCAACAAATAATTTCAGTAGTGACCTCACTTTGTGCACGGGGGAATTGTCATGCTGAAACAGGAAAGGGCCTTCCCCAAACTGTTACCACAAAGTTGGAAGCACAGAAACGTCTAGAATGTTATTGTATGCTGTAGCGTTAAGATTTCCCTTCACTGGAACTAAGGGGCCTAGACCGAACAATGAAAAACAGCCCTAGACCAATATTCCTCCTCCACCAAACTTTACAGTTGGCACTATGCATTCGGGCAGGTAGCATTCTCCTGGCAATACGCCAAACTCAGATTCGGCCGTCGGATTGCCAGATGGTGATTCATCACTCCAGAGAATGCGTTTCCATTGCTCCAGAGTCCAATGGAGGCGAGCATTACACCACTCCAGCTGACGCATGGCATTGCGCATGTTGATCTTAGACTTGTGTGCGGCTGCTCGGCCATGGAAACCCATTTCATGAAGCTCCTGAGAAACAGTTATTGTGCTGACATTGCTTCCAGATGCAGTTTGGAAGTCGGTAATGAGTGTTGCCACCGAGAACAGACTAATTTTAAGCTCTACGTGCTTCAGACGTCCCGTTCTGTGAGCTTTTGTGGCCTACCACTTTGCGGCTGAGTCGTTGTTTCTCCTAGATATTTCCACTTCACAATAACAGCACTTACAGTTGACCGGGGCAGCTCTAGTAGGGCAGAAATTTGATGAACTGACTTGTTGGAAAGGTGGCATCCCATGACGGTGCCACGTTGAAAGTCATGGAGATCTTCAGTAAGGCCATTCTACTGCCAATGTTTGTTTATGGAGATTGCATGGCTGTGTGCTCGATTTTAAACACCTGTTAGCAACTGGTGTGGCTGAAATAGCCGAATCCACTAATTTGAAGGGGTGTGCATACTTTTGTATATATAGCGTATGAAGGGAAAATACTGGCGTTTTGGTACAGCAAACTAGCGCAAAACTAATATTCCGATATTGTATAAACGATACGATACAATATATCGTGAAAAATATCGATTTTGCCCCCCATCACTACTATGAACTAGTCATTTGTGTAGAGAAAGTGAGTGATTAACTATTTTAAAGTATTGTAGGATAAGTAGATTTGATTAATGTTTTCCCCCTATGCTATGGGCTTGCTAGATCATTAATCATTACTCTCCTCATCTTACAGTTTAGGCTGTGCATTTGTAATTTAAATGAAGATTTGGCAGAAGGGCTTTAGTTCTTTTAGTTTCTGTTCAAGTCCCCTTTGATATTTTACATTAGATTCAAAAACATAATAAATAGCATGAAAGTCAAAGAGCTCCTTGAAAGTTGTCAGCTCTATTATGTGTAATGAGCGTGTTGGCTCTGATATGCATTACTCTAGCTCTCGAGAACCCAAGGCATTAACAAGGCATTCTGCTTTATCCCAAAGGTTCTCAGCTAGAAGCACAGCTTACCGTTGGGACCATGTGAACTACGATCCCAATGCTCTGTTTTAACGTTTAGAAACGTCAATAATCATTGCTTGCAATACGGCTTTTGAAACATGGAACTTATCTTTCATATCGGCGAGAAAGAATCTTTCAAATAAAAAATATACATTTCATGTAGCAGGTTTGCACAGATCCATCCAACCAAATCTCGCTTAGGGCCCCTAAAAGGCTAGAGCCGGCCCTGCATATGGCTGTGCGCCTCCAGCCAAGGAACTACACTTCCTCCCCTGTTACGCTTACACACAGGTGTTCAAGCACGTTAGATAGCTCATTAGCACAGGTGGTCATCTCTGTCTTCCGTAAACAAGCGCTGTAACATGGAGATATGGCAGTGTGGGAAAACTAACCCTAACTCTCTATAAAGGTGTGTAGTAATTTTACCTTTAGTTTAAAAAATATATATTTCTCAGTGATATGAAAGATATGTTCCTTATGTTTCCAAAACCGCACCGCAAGCGTTGCGTGTTAATGCTCAGATTGCGCGTAGGGGCTCTTAACAAAACTCCTCCAGACAGAAAATACCTTCATGAATAGACACTAAAGATAACTATCGTCCATGAGAGGGCTATGCATTACTCCAGCTTTTTGGCCAATTGAGTAATGTACTGTATGTGCTATGCATTAAAGTACATTGAAGGACAGCCCAAAGATACTGTACCATCCAGGCCATATTTAGGCCTGAAGCTGCATGACACATCATAAATTGATCCAAGTATTGAGTCATATTAACATATTGTTGACATTAATGTTGTATGCAGGCATTCCAAGATGGCGTAGCAGTGCAGATGTGGTTTGTTGTCCTCTCGTTTACTTTTTGTATTTTTCGTATGTTTTGTATATATTCCAATTTATTTTTCAATCTCTTTTTCTATTTTTAAATTAAATATACCTTCTGGTAACCCGTCTCACTCAATGTGACACGGATCCGCTATTTTTTTAGACCCTATAGCCAAAACTTTCATCAGAAGGTAGCCAGCTAATTAGCTAAGCCTAAGTTACTAGCCATTTAGTCATTGTTAGCCACTGCTAGCGACCTTTACCCTCTGCTCAGGCACCAGCCGTTTTTTTAGCCTGGATAATACCTGCCAGCCTCGGACTGTTTTTCTCCACTACAACGCCAGATTCCTGCCGTAAACCCCTGGACCATTGATCATCACAGCTAGCTATCTTCAACTGAGTGACCCAGCCCCGAAGCTAGCCCTGAGCCAGGCGCATCTCCCGGCTAGCAAACGAAATTCCCACAACTACAATACCTCTTTCGCCATCTGGCCCGGTCCCTTCGTTGACACGGTCCCCCGCTGTACCACCACGACTGGTCCGCAGACGTAATTCCATCAGCTGTGCCTTCAACCGGCCTTTGCCGGACGACGGAGCAGACGCTTCTACTTACCCCGGACTGCTAACTTTAAACGCTGTGTCTCCCGCGTGCTAGCGTAGTAACGACTACCTAGCGGTTTCCCTGTTTCATCTATTGCTCTACACTGGACCCTATGATCACTTGGCTACATAGCTGATGCCTGCTGGACTGTTCATTTATCACGGTACTCCACTTTGTTTACCTTTGTTTATCTGTCGCCCTAGCCCCGAACTCAGGCCCTGTGTGTAGTTAACCGACCCTCTCTGCCTATTCATCGCCATTTTACCTGTTGTTGTTGACTTGGCTGATTAGCTGTTGTTGTCTTACCCGTTGTTGACTTAGCTAGCTCTCCCAATCAACACCTGTGATTGCTTTATGCCTCGCTTTATGTCTCTCTCAAATGTCAATATGCCTTGTATACTGTTGTTTAGGATAATTATCATTGTTTTAGTTTACTGCGGAGCCCCTAGTCCCACTGTACATGCCTTAGATACCTCCGTTGTCCCACCTCCCACACATGCGGTGACCTCACCCAGTATAACCAGCATGTCCAGAGATGCAACCTCTCGTATCATCACTCAGTGCCTGGGCTTACCTCCACTGTACCCGCACCCCACCATACCCCTGTCTGCACATTATGCCCTGAATCTATTCTACCACACCCAGAAATCTGCTCCTTTTATTCTCTGTCCCCAACGCACTAGACGACCAGTTTTGCTAGCCTTTAGCCGTACTCTCATCCTACTCCTCTGTTCCTCGGGTGATGTGGAGGCTAACCCAGGCCCTGCGTGTCCCCAGGCAATCTCATTTGTTGACTTCTGTAATCGAAAGCCTTGGTTTCATGCATGTGAACATCAGAAGCCTCCTCCCTAAGTTTGCTTTATTCACTGCTTTAGAACACTCTGCCAACCCCGATGTCCTTGCCGTGTCTGAATCCTGGCTTAGGAAGGCCACCAAAAATTCTGAGATTTCCATACCCAACTACAACATTTTCCGTCAAGATAGAACTGCCAAAGGGGGAGGAGTTGCAGTCTACTGCAGAGATAGCTTGCAAAGTTCTGTCATACTTTCCAGGTCTATGCCCAAACAGTTCGAGCTTCTAATTTAAAAAATGTATCTCTCCAGAAATAAGTCTCTCACAGTTGCCGCCTGTTATAGACCCCACTCAGCTCCCAGCTATGCCCTGGACACCATATGTGAATTGATTGCCCCCCATCTATCTTCAGAGTTCGTTCTGTTAGGTGACCTAAACTGGGATATGCTTAACACCCCAACAGTCCTACAATCTAAGCTAGATGCCCTCAATCTCACACAAATTATCAAGGAAACCACCAGGTACAACCCTAAATCTGTAAACATGGGCACCCTCATAGATATTGACCTCATCCCGTCAGTTGAGGATGCCTGGTGGTTCTTTAAAAGTAATTTCCTCACCATCTTAAATAAGCATGCCCCTTTCAAAAAAAATTGAACTAAGAACAGATATAGCCCTTGGTTCACTCCAGACCTGACTGCCCTTGATCAGCACAAAAACATCCTGTGGCGGACTGCAATAGCATCGAATAGTCCCCGCGATATGCAACTGTTCAGGGAAGTCAGGGACCAATACACAGTCAGTCAGGAAAGCAAAGGCTAGCTTTTTCACACAAATTTGCATCCTGTAGCTCTAACTCCAAAAAGTTTTGGGACATTAAAGTCCATGGAGAACAAGAGCACCTCCTCCCAGCTGCCCACTGCACTGAGGCTAGGCGACACGATCACCGATAAATCCATGATAATCGAAAATTTAAGCTGGCCATGCTTTCCTCCTGGCTACCCCAACCCCGGCCAACAGCTCCGCACCCCTCGCAGCTACTTGCCCGAGCCTCCCCAGCTTCTCCTTCACCCAAATCCAGATCGCAGATGTTCTGAAAGAGCTGCAAAACCTGGACCCGTACAAATCAGATGGGCTAGACAATCTGGACCCTCTCTTTCTAAAATTATCCGCCGCCATTGTTGCAACCCCTATTACCAGTCTGTTCAACCTTTATTTCGCTTCGTCCGAGATCCCTAAAGATTGGAAAGCTGCCGCGGTCATCCCCCTCTTCAAAGGGGGTGACACTCTAGACCCAAACTGTTACAGACCTATATGCATCCTGCCCTGCCTTTCTAAAGTCTTTGAAAGCCAAGTTAATAAACAGATCACTGACCATTTCAAATCCCACTGTACCTTCTCCGCTGTGCAATCCGGTTTCCGAGCTGGTCACGGGTGCAACTCAGCCACGCTCAAGGTACTAAACGATATCATAACCGCCACCGATAAAAGACAGTACTGCGCAGCCGTCTTCATCGACCTGGCCAAGGCTTTCGACTCTGTCAATCACCGTATTCTTATCGGCAGACTCAACAGCCTTGGTTTCTCAAATGACTGCCTCGTCTGGTTCACCAACTACTTCTCAGAGTTCAGTGTGTAAAATCGGGGGGCCTGTTGTCTGGATCTCTGGCAGTCTCTATGGGGTTGCCACAGGGTTCAATTCTCGGGCCGACTCTTTTCTCTGTATATATCAACGATGTCGCTCTTGCTGCGGGTGATTCCCTGATCCACCTCTACGCAGACGACACCATTCTGTATACATCTGGCCCTTTGGACACTGTGTTAACTAACCTCCAAACGAGCTTCAATGCTTCTGTGGCCTCCAACTGCTCTTAAACGCTAGCAAAACCAAATGCATGCTTTTCAACCGTTCGCTGCCCGCACCAGCCCGCCCGACTAGCATCACTACTCTGGACGGTTCTGACCTAGAATACGTGGACAACTACAAATACATAGGTGTCTGGCTAGACTGTAAACTCTCCTTCTGACTCATATCAAACATCTCCAATCCAAAATCAAATCTAGAATCGGCTTTCTATTTTGCAACAAAGCCTCCTTCACTCACGCCGCAAAACTTGCCCTAGTAAAACTGACTATCCTACCGATCCTCGACTTTGGCGATGTCATCTACAAAATAGCTTCCAATACTCTACTCAGCAAATTGGATGCAGTCTGTTTTGTTACCAAAGCGCCTTATACCACCCACCACTGCGACCTGTATGCTCTAGTCGGCTGGCCCTCGCTACATATTCGTCGCCAGACCCACTGGCTCCAGGTCATCTACAAGTCTATGCTAGGGAAAGCTCCGCCTTATCTCAGCTCACTGGTCACGATAACAACACCCACCGTAGCACGCGCTCCAGCAGGTATATCTCACTGGTCATCCCCAAAGCCAACACCTCCTTTGGCCGCCTTTCCTTCCAGTTCTCTGCTGCCAGTGACTGGAACGAATTTCAAAAATCGCTGAAGCTGGAGACTTACATTTCCCTCACTAACTTTAAACATCAGCAATCTGAGCAGCTAACCGATTGCTGCAGCTGTAAATAGCCCACCCAATCTACCTACCTCATCCCCATATTGTTTTTATTTACTTTGCTGCTCTTTTGCACACCAATATCACTACTTACACACCATCATCTAATCATCATCTGCTCATCTATCACTCCAGTGTTAATCTGCTAAAATGTAATTACTTTGCTACTATGGCCTATATTGCCATACCTCCTCATGCCATTTGCACACTGTATATAGACTTTATTTTTTTCTATTGTGTTATTGACTGTACGCTTGTTTATTCCATGTAACTCTGTGTTGTTGTTTCTGTCGCACTGCTTTGCTTTATCTTGGCCAGGTCGCAGTTGTAAATGAGAACGTGTTCTCAAGTAACTTACCTGGTTAAATCAAGGTGAAATACAAAATTAATAAAAAAATGTATTTCTGTGATACAAATGACCTGTAAATTTATATGGGACTAGGGGTTAGGTCTAGCTACAGTCTCAACCCACTGGTTACAGACGTCAATTTAAAGTCTATTGCACATTGTTTCAACGTCAAAATGATGTGGAAACAACGTTGATTCAACCAGTGTGTGCCCAGTGGGAAGTCACTACAGCCCACATGATTTTGGGCTCTTGTCTGGGCTAGTCATCACTAAATTCATTTAGTGGTGGAATGACATAACACAGACATAGCTGAGGCTGATCATAACCACTGATTCTGTTTCATGACATGGCTTCATGATGAATACATTACACAAAACTGTAGTCCAATCACATTTTATGCATTCCAGTGGTGCACAATGTGAAACTGTTCCTTTCAAACATAGTTATTGAGGTAATAGGTGAGATCTAGGTGAATACTGAGGACATTTGTGGCACCAAGTCAAACTCAATGAATGCTTGGACCCAACGTAGGCCAATATTGAGAAGTTAATAGCCTTGCTGATAAAAAATAATTGTGTCATGAGGCCATTTGGCTAGGAACTAATTTTTGGTGTATAAGATTATAATAATTAATGTAAGACGAATAAGAATTGCCAACCCCAAGATGTCTGCTGCCTTCTGAGGCACAGTGGGGATATTTACATTACGGAGCTGATAGACTGGGAACACGATGGAACATCATTTATCTAAAGTGAAAGAACACTGGACCAAGATCAATGATGCAAAGAACAACTCTTAAAAGAAGACCTCTAACGGCAATCGAAGGACATTAGAGTTTAGCTCCAGCAATTCAAAGAGCTTTGCCTACAAGTCAGCATATAAAGTTGAGAGATGACAGAACCTCTCCTGATTTATACTGGCAGTACCTCCTCACTGATCCAAGAAAGTCTTGGAAGTCTGCGAGCCAGAGCCAGTGCTGTTGTCTCCATGTCAGAAACAGACATTTACCCTTGCTGATGGCCAGTCCCGGGGGCACTTGGGTAATCACACTGACCTACAAATTTCTTCCTAGGTGACTTTCGAATGAAAAGCTCTTGGAACTTTGATGTTGATGTAATGGTTGATGTAATGGCCAACTGCCATCCACTATTAATGGCACCTGACGTTGAGGTACGAACATAACTCAAACTGGATTTCATCAGGAGAACAGGCTGTTCCGGTCAAGGGAAGCATATTCTCTTTATCTGAAGTGGCTCTTAATGTGCTGGCAGAATGATGGGCCTCCTAACTGCATGCTGTGTCATCTCCACCAATGCTTAGACTTTCTGGATTACATGTTGGATGTAGGGACCCATGTATTCGACAGAACAAAGCCAAACCAAATTCAACTAAGCATTGCTGTCCTTGTAAATTGGGACTTCTTTGTGTCCTTCTCAAATCGCAACATTATCAAGCAACAAAGTTGAAGTAACACCTTGGTTAGGCTATATAAAATATGCATGGTCGTGCCAACATCCACAATTATAGGACATAGATAATTCCTTGTCCATGACTTCTGAAAAAGGTAATAATCCATGCATTTAATTACTAATTTCATTCAGACCCAATGAGGTGAAACAGGAGTAGACACTCATTGAGCTGAGTGATAGCTGTGATTGATATAGGTAACAAAAGCTGCCCTTAATTGAATTAACCACAACTCTACTCATCATCATCCACAAGGATGTGTATGGAATTTTAGGCCAAGGGCTGTTGAAACAGTTTAATGTATGATATTTCACGTCTGAGCCCTCTACTCTGTGGCTGGAGGTGGTATAAAATTAGAGAGGTTAGCTATTTCCCTCACACTGACAGCCTCAATCGAGCAAGGGCAAGTACATGGACACGCTATGCGGCCGAAGGCCTGGAAACCTACTCTGAAGTCAATGAAAGAGGCCTTGGCGAATACCTTCGGAAGGGGCAGGATTCATCACGGCACAGTGATGCAGAGAGACAGGGTTTTGTAATGTTCATCATGCATCACAATTAGTAAGTGTTTATGACATGAAAGCAGACAGCTTTGTCAAGATCTCTATTCAGTCAGTTTGCCAATACGCATTTTCATTCAGTGCTTTATAGAACTGGATCATTCTACGAATAGTGTCAAAAATAAAAATGTATTTAACCTAATTTTAACATTCTGTCATAAAGACCTGATATTTAACTTCTTAACAAACATCTCAAGGGGTTAAATTAAGAAGAATTACTATAAAGTGACTAAGCTCAGCAAAAAAAGGACCCTGTCTTTAAAAGAAAATTTGTAAAAATCCAAATAACTTCACAGATCTTCATTGTAAAGGGTTTAAACACTGTTTCCCATGCTTGTTCAATGATCCATAAACAATTAATGAACATGCACCTGTGGAACAGTCGTTAAGACACTAAGCTTACAGACGGTAGGCAATTAAGATCAAAGTTATGAAAACTTAGGACACTAAAGAGGCCTTTCTACTGACTCTGAAAAACACCAAAAGAAAGATGCCCAGGGTCCCTGCTCATCTGCGTGAACATGCCTTAGGCATGCTGCAAGGAGGCATGAGGACTGCAGATGTGGCCAGGGCAATAAATTGCAATGTCCGTACTGTGAGACGCCTAAGACAGTGCTACAGGGAGACAGGACGGAAAGCTGATCATCCTCACAGTGGCAGACCACGTGTAACAACACTTGCACAGGATCGGTACATCCGAACATCACACCTGCGGGACAGGTACAGGATGGCAACAACAACTGCCCGAGTTACACCAGGAACGCACAATCCCTCCATCAGTGCTCAGACTGTCCGCAATAGGCTGAGAGAGGCTGGACTGAGGGCTTGTAGGCCTGTTGTAAGGCAGGTCCTCACCGTCGCTGGACCAGACAGGACTGGCATAAAGTGTTCTTCACTGACGAGTTGCGGGTTTGTCTCACCAGGGGCGATGGTCGGATTCGCGTTTATCGTCGAAGGAATGAGCGTTACACCGAGGCCTGTACTCTGGAGCGGGATCGATTTGGAGGTGGAGGGTCCATCATGGTCTGGGGCGTTGTGTCACAGCATCATCGGACTGAGCTTGTTGTCATTGCAGGCAATCTCAACGCTGTGCGTTACAGGGAAGACCTCCCTCATGTGGTACCCTTCCTGCAGGCTCATCCTGACATGACCCTCCAGCATGACAATGCCACCAGCCATACTGCTCATTCTGTGCGTGATTTCCTGCAAGACAGGAATGTCAGTGTTCTGCCATGGCCAGCAAAGAGCCCGGATCTCAATCCCATTGAGCACGTCTGGGACCTGTTGGATCGGAGGGTGAGGGCTAGGGCCATTCCCCCCCAGAAATGTCCCGGAACTTGCAGGTGCTTTGGTGGAAGAGTGCGGTAACATCTCACAGCAAGAACTGGCAAATCTGGTGCAGTCCATGAGGAGGAGATGCACTGCAGTACTTAATGCAGCTGGTGGCCACACCAGATACTGACTGTTACTTTTGATTTTGACACCCCCCTTTGGTCAGGGACACATTATTCAATTTCTGTTAGTCACATGTCTGCGGAACTTGTTCAGTTTATGTCTCAGTTGTTGAATATTGTTATGTTCATACAAATATTTACACATGTTAAGTTTGCTGAAAATAAAAGTGTTTATTTTTTTGCTGAGTTGATATTCAATGTGCGGGACAAAATTGAGGCTATGATAAAGAAGTTGGAGCTCTTCTCTGTCTCCATTAACAAGGACAATGTCACGTTCTTACCCTAGTTATTGTGTTAATCCTTTGTTTTGTTGGTCAGGACGTGAGCTGGGTGGGCATTCTATGTGTTGTGTTTCTATGTTGGGTTTAATGTGCCTGATATGGTTCTCAATTAGAGGCAGGTGTTTGACGTTCCTCTGATTGAGAACCATATTTAAGGTAGGCTGTTCTCACTGTTTGTTTGTGGGTGATTGTCGCTGTGTCTGTGTTTATTGCACCACACGGTACTGTCTCGTCTCATTCGTTCGTTCGTTCTTTCCTGTTCGTGCGTTCTTCATTTTATGTAGTTTGCATGTTCAGGTCAGTCTACGTTGTCTGTTTGTTATTTTGTATTTATTCAAGTATAGTTCGGTTCAGTGTTCGTCTTGTCTAATAAATTCATGATGTCTACATACCTCGCTGCACATTGGTCTTCTGATCCCTCTCTCCTCTCCTCGTCTGAGGAGGAGGAATATGACGACTACCGTTACAGACAACACACAGGTCTTTCCATCATTGTATGATTTTTTGTGTGCAAATTAACTCAAGTTTACGGACAATGTTGAATGTGATATAGCGAAGCACCTGAGTGAGCTGGGAGCGCAATTCCGCAGGTACTTTCCCGAAACGGACAACACAAACAACTGGATTCGTTATCCATTTCATGCCCTGTCTCCAGTCCACTTACCGATATCTGACCAAGAGAGCCTCATTGAAATTGCAACAAGCGGTTCTGTGAAAATTTTATTCAATCAGAAGCCACTGACAGATTTCTGGATTGGGCTGCACTCAGAGTATCCTGCCTTGGCAAATCGTGCTGTTAAGACACTGATGCCCTTTACAACCACGTACCTATGTGAGAGTGGATTCTCGGCTCTCACTAGCATGAAAACTAAATACTGGCATAGACTGTGTGTGGAAAATGATTTAAGACTGAGACTCTCTCCAATACAACCCTACATTGCAGAGTTATGTGCATCCTTTCAAGCACACCCTTCTCATTAACCTGTGGCGAGTTATTCACAATTTTCGATGAACAAATAAGGTTTTCTATGTAAGATGGTTAAATTAAGAGCAACGTTATTGATTATTATTATATTGTTATTTGTGCCCTGGTCCTATAAAAGCTCTATGTCACTTCCCACGAGCCGGGTTGTGACAAACTCACACTCATTCTTATGTTTAATAAATCTATCGTATAGTGTGTGTGGCAGGCTTACAAGGATGGCAAAAAACAACATTTGAAAGTGCGCTGACCCTGGTGCTAGAGGGGGTACGCAGCTGGAGGTTGAATGTTTGAAGGGGTACGGGACAACAAAAAGTTTGGGAACCACTATTCTAGACGATTCTGTGCTTCCAACTTTGTGGCAACAGTTTGGAGAAGGCAATTTCCTGTTTCAGCATGACAATGCTCCCGTGCACAAAGCGAGGTCCATACAGAAATAGTTTGTTGAGATCAGTGTGGAAAGGCTTGACTGACCTGCAGAGAGCACTGACCTCAACCCCATCGAACACCTTTGGGATGAATTGGAACGCAGACTGTGAGCCAGACCTAATCGCCCAACATCAGTGCCCGACCTCACTAATGCTCTTGTGGCTGACTGGAAGCAATGTTCCAACATCTAGTGGAAAGCTTTCCCAGAAGAGTGGAGGCTGTTATAGCAGCAAAGGGGGGACAAACTCCATATTAATGCCCATGATTTTGGATTGAGATGTTCGACTAGCAGGTGTCCACATACTTTTGGTCATGTAGTGTATATGAGAGAGAACGAGAGATGATAGTGTTCTTACACTTTTCCTGCCAAAGGACTCTGAATATGCACATACAGTCAGGTCCAAAATGTATAAACTATGCCTAGCCAAAAACCTGGTTGCTTCTGCCAGGTGTCTGAAACTTGATCACAAGTGGATCTTCTAGCAAGACAATAAACCGAAGCACACATCAAACTTCTCAAGGAAATGGTTCATTGACCACAAAATCTGCTTTTTGAAATGGCCATCTCAGTCTCCGGACTTGAAAACCTATGGTTTGAATTGAAGAGCGCGGGTCCATAAGCGCAGATGGAGGATCTGGAAAGATTCTGTAAGGAGGAATGGTCTACGATCCCTCCCAATGTGTTCTCCGATCTCATAAAACATTTTAGAAAAAGGCTCAGTGCCTTGATCCTCGCAGGGGGAGGGTGCCCGAGTATTGAAAATAGGGGTGCCAATAATTGTGACCCATTTCATTTTGAGAAAAAAAGTATAATTTAAATAAAATCTATAGTATTTCTTAGAGCAATTGTGTTAGTATAATATAATATAATTCCCCCTTTTTTTGCATACAATGTATCTCAGTATTTGCATTATTTATTTTATGCCGTCTTTTTTGCTCATCTTTATCAAGGGTGCCAATAATTTGTATTCATCAAATATCCTCATAAGACCCACATTGCAAAGACAAGTAGGATGAGTAGCCACACAAGTAGGCTACTCATCCATGGACAATTTATATCTCATTACTGGTCTCCATATTCATTTATACAGCAGGATGCTTACTGAGGCAATTCAGACTAAGTACCTTAGCTCAAGGATACCATCTGGGACTGGAACCACTATCCTTTCCAACATGCCCATGAACTGAGGGGGAAATGTTTTGGAAACTCACACTTTTCAGGGATCAGAGAATGTATCCGATCATGTCTCCTAGCTATTATGGAACATTAAGCATCAAGAAAGAGCTTGAATGTTGGCAAGCATGAGTTCAGGGATGCCATTTAGGTCAGAGACAGATGGGAAAAGAGCTACATTATACACTTATACAATAGTGTACTGGACTCAGACAGCTACCTCACTCAGCAACATTATTTGGGGTATTGGTTGGGATGACCTGCATATTGTAGGGGTAGATTCTCTGACTCAGGGATTTCCAACCTAGAGGGCGGGATATTCATTGATTTGAGGGGTTCAATTATAGATGTATATTTTAATATAGAGATTTGTAGAGATTGTTTGAGATTGTTTATACCGATCTTAAACGCCGCATACATCCGCGATGCTTTAGGCTAAACATGCTGTAAAATGCCAGAGGAAGACATGACTCTTATGCACAGGGGAATATCTTGATTTGTCTCCGTGACATTCAGAAGCTGAGTTAAGACCTTCTCAAGTCGAGGAGTCAAAAGAATTGGACATGGGTAGTCTTCATTTTTTTGTACTTTTACCCCCTTTTCTCCCCAATTGGTTCTTTTGTGAATGTGAATTTCTCAAATGTAAAATAAAAAGGGGGGCCTGGGGGGAAAGGTTTGGGAACCCCTGTTTTGACTATAACACTGACAATAGCCAATATCCAATGGGTGATCATTGATGCTCATCTTCATGAAGTTGATGTTCATTAATAGTAATGTCATGCATGTGCATGTGTTGCGCAAATGAACACAAATGCTACTACTGTATTATGTGCATACTTGTATGGCATGGCGGGAAAGTTCCATCCATCGCCAATGCACAAACGTGGCTATGTTGCTAGCATCTCACGCTATGGAGTAGCCTAATGTCACATTTTGTACTCCAGGAGACAGAGAGCCCTACCGTCACTCCGTTCGGGGAAAAAATGCTCCCTCATTGGCGCGCGCGCGGCAGTTGGACAGTGCCAAACTCCTGCACTTGCGATTTCGTGCATTCCTCTGAAGTGATGGATGTCCGTCTGACCTGTCCTTACTCCTGAGATGAGGAATATCTCGAGGTGCGGACGCACTAGCGAATAATACTATACTGCCGACTTCAGACATATTTGAGAGTCCCATCACCAACACACAACATTTGTTGTAATGGATAAACGAAGATTGAACAATTCAGAAGGTAGGCTATGTGCCCACATTTGTAGCCTGATTTATGTTGCCCAATTTGGTAGCATACCATATTAGATAACGATTTTCCCCCCTTATAGTTTCATTTTATCATACTGCAGCTAAAGGCCACTATCATATTATAAAATGTAATATTTATATATAGCCTATTTTTTTTAATGTTGTTACGGTATGTTGGTTAGGGATCAGCTCCCGTTTTTATGCTTTTGTTTTGCTCCTTCATCTTCTTCATTTAATCTTTGAATGCATTTTGGCATTGCCAGAAGCAAAAATGGTAAATAATAACCTCTACAATATAGGTTCTTGAGTTTAATGAGAAATATCAGGACCAACTCAAACAAGACGATCCCAAGCTTTCACCATGGCACAGGTGGTGCAGGTGCTGCGATGTCTAGAATAGAAGGCATGCATGCCACAAATGTGAACTTTTTAAAGTTAAAGTCCTAACAACTGTATGTTCAATGTGTGCAAATGAAAAATAATTTAGGAAAAGTCAAGTAACACCCAGCACAAATATTTAATATGTATCAATGGGAGTGACTGAGTGAACTGCATGTGTATGTTTGAGCAGTAGACAAAGTGATGAAGGGTGATGACCTTGCATGACCAATCTCTTTAGCATGAGTCATGTCAGTCACTTGTGGACACAATGCTCTCCGGAGTATGGGGCACAGTATGACCATTGATGTTATGCCACAGAGCGGCTTGGATTGACTTCCAAAATGAAAATCGAACTCAGCTCAGCTGCTGCCTTGACCAAACAGTTGAAAAGCAATAGTGTAAGCCACACCATGTAATGGCAGGTATTTCTACTCAACAAAGTGGTTAAACTTGAAGAGCTACTAGCTGAAATTACATAGTTATGACACCATTCAATTATTTGAAGAACACTGATTGCACAGGGCAGATATAAATTCTTAATTTGAAAGGGAAAGTGGCATATGCACAAGAAACCTGTCACGACTTCTGCCGAAGTTGGTCCCTCTCCTTGTTCGGTCGAAGTCACCGACCTTCTAGCCATCGCCGATCCACTTTTCATTTTCCATTGGTTTTGTCTTGTCTTCCATCACACCTGGTTCCAATTCCATCAATTCCATGTTGTGTATTAAAGCCTCTGCCCCCCCCCCCCCCCCCCCCCCATATCCTTGCCCGAAATTAATTGTTGTAGTGTGCACGGTATGCTGATATTTACCGGGTTTTGTTTGACCCATTTATTATTATTCTATTGACGGTGGTTTATGGTTATTAAACACAACCGTTGTAAATCATTTTCTGCTCTCCTGCGCCTGACTTCTCTGCCGCCAGTAGTATCGCATTACAAAACCATTTGAATATTGTTCATATTAGGCTTCCCTTGCTCAATGGATACACACATCAGGCTAGACATGTTTGTCAATTGTCTTTTCATAATTGTTGTTTTTGTATCAACAGTTGAAACCT
This sequence comes from Salvelinus namaycush, assembly GCF_016432855.1. Lineage (NCBI taxonomy): Eukaryota > Metazoa > Chordata > Actinopteri > Salmoniformes > Salmonidae > Salvelinus > Salvelinus namaycush. The sequence continues at coordinate 37,836,688 of NC_052334.1, forward strand.
TTGGAAGTGTCACTCTGACTGAAATGTGTCATTTTTAACATGGTTTTTAAAGCCCTGTATGCAAACAGCCATCTACTCCTGCTCCTTAGTATGTAATAATACAATTATGTGTGCTCCCCATACTCCTAAATTGAGTTTAGGGAAAAATTGTTACATTTAGGGCTTTATGCTGAGTATTGACATTGAGTCATGGGGCTGCAATGAGTTAGGATGCTGAGCATAACTGCCTCCAATATGACTGAATATTTGGCTCACTGATTTACTTGGCTCAAAGATTCCCTGATCAGTTCTGCCACCGTGTGGAAAAAGGTTGTCTGAGTGATCTACTCATTGAGAAGAAGTGACATTTTGAGGACAAAAACTTCAACATGTATCTTATTCAATTTACTGTGTTATGCATAACTTACTCAAATCAATGTTTTTTCACACAAAAAAATAATAAATAATAAACCCAAAATATTTTTTTCTTCCCCTTCACAGTTGGCTCCAAATAAGGGAAAGCATGGAAGTAAGAGAGAGAAAAGGATCTACGTTGGAGTAGGGACACAGCCAAATGTATCCTAATGAGAGAAAGAGGAATATATGGTGGATAGTTGTAGAGCTTAAAAGTTTAAACAAACTGCATGTCAGAAACCGCAGGCTGCTTCTAAATGACACCAGAGAATGATATGGTGCTGGTTGTGACCCTCCTCAGCATTGTGACTATGATCACTGCCTTATTGAACGTTTCAGTCATACTTGCGATCATGAACACCAAAAAACTCCACCTGCCCGCCAACTACCTGATCTGTTCTTTGGCTGTCACTGACTTCCTGGTGGCCATCTTGGTGATGCCCCTAAGCGTCCTCTACATCGCCACAAAGAGGTGGATGTTGGGATGTATAGTCTGTGAGGCGTGGCTGAGCGTGGACATGATCTGCTGCACCTGCTCCATCCTGCATCTATGTGCCATCGCCCTGGACCGCCACTGGGCCATCACCAACGCCCTGGAGTACGCCTGCAAGAGATCCCCGCGCCGCGCCGCCATCATGGTCACCATCGTGTGGACCATCTCCATCCTCATCTCAGTGCCGCCTCTGTTCTGGAGGCACAGCGGGGATGACAACTTCGGCAACTACACCAAGTGTATCATCGAGCATGACCACATCGGCTACACCATCTACTCCACCTTCGGGGCCTTCTACATCCCCATGGCCCTCATCCTCATCCTCTACTACAGGATCTTCATTGCTGCCCGGACCTTGTACCACAAACAGAGCTCCTCTGGGAGCCTGTGTAAGAAGAGAGCTAGCAGCCACAACTGCCTCAGTAGCTGCTGCATTGCACCAACGTCTCTCTGTGCGTCTGAGCTGTCTACCTCAGATCCCGTGCTAAACACAGAGCTGAATAGAGTCAACGATCCCACCGGCCCAAGCCAGGTAGCGGGGGACTGGGGGACTTGTGATGAGAGGACCCAGATCTGTGCCTCCAGAGAGAGGAAGGCTGCCCTCACACTAGGCCTCATCCTGGGGGCTTTTATCCTATGCTGGCTGCCTTTCTTTGTTAAAGAGTTGCTGGTGGGCATCCGGGTGTTTCATGCCTCAGCACAGGTGTCGGACTTCCTCACGTGGCTGGGATACGTTAACTCACTCATCAACCCCCTGCTCTACACCAGCTTCAATGAGGACTTCAAAAAGGCTTTTAAGAAACTGCTCCGATGTAACAAGCGCAAATAGGACTGCTTTCTTGGCTGTGTCTGGGCTGATTGTTGATTGGCTGTAGAAAATGTATTAAAGAAGCCAATTAACATTCTGAATCCTAGAATACAATTACTGTAAGAGTGGAGTAAAGAATATTTATGAGTCATGACATGATTGCGCCATAAGCTAAAAAGAGCCTTTAAATCTCAGACATTTCATGTGCTATCCTCAATGCTTATTGAGTTACATCTGCCAGGTCTAGTCTCCAACGCAACCAAGGCCGGGAGATTTAAAAACACACCGGTAAACAGAAAGATGAAGAGATAGTACTGCATCTTAAAGGGGCAAACAGCAGTTTAAACAATAACAAAGCGGAGACCCCACCACTTTTTTGGTAAACAGCTGAAGGATGGGGTTGGAGAAGTGTTAACACTCAAATTCATAGACAGAGCAATGGATGCAAGGACTGACCATCCATGATATCAATATTATAGTTGTATCTATGTTTTGAGACTATAAAGTGTTTGTTTACAATTACATTGTTTACAAACAATGGAGTAAAACAAGCTTATATTTTGGGTTCTGATGGGGTACAACAGTTGAAATATTACGTTTAGATGTTATGTGATACTAGGAATGTTGTCATGTCAGATGATCAAACTTTATGTAGCTGAAGATATCAATCCCAACTCCTATACTGAAATAGCTAATCATTGTCTTACCCTTTTCCCTTCTTTTGCAACGCAACATGTGGTTCAGAGGCGATGTTCTTTGGGACCAACATGGTTTTCTTGGACCGTAGTGGGGTTGGATAAGCTCTGGAGAAGCAGCAGCCTGTACACTGGTAGATAGGGGCACACAGGTTTGAGAGGGGGGGGGGGGCAATATTTGGAAGGTGTTCTTAATGTTTTGTACACTCAGTGTTTATCACAAATATAAAAGTCAAAAAATGTATGTAGCAATCACAGATTGCCCCTTTAATATTCAACATTCATTATTCATTGCTTGCATTCATGTTAGCACTGTCCCGGAGGATTACAAAGCTCGGCCATGGACTAGTCCTCATGGTTTATATAAGAAACCCCATTTATTTCACGACAAATCTTTCACTTTTGTGTGTATATATTTACTTATTTTTTTTTGGGGGGGGGGTTATAATCCTGCATAGAAAGAGGAATCAGATATTCAAAGTATTAAAAATGACTTAAGATTTAATGATTTACAAAGCAAAAGACCACGAACATAAGTTAAACTAATGACCCAATGACCCTGCCTCGCCCTCTGAGACATAACAGCAGTTATCTAGTAACAACATCCCATCTGTTTAAGGGATTAAAAGCTCCCATCCAGAGTCAGGATGGAAGGATGGAAGTGTGTTTTGACTTGTGACCGCGTGTGCTGTAACTTTTTTCATTTCAAGGATTATGAGGCAGGTAGCTAAGTGGTCAATGCCTCGCAGAGATCACTGATAAGGTTGGAGGGGTTCACCTAATCCCCGTTGAGCACATGGGCAGAGGGACAGCGGTATAAAAGTTAATGATGGGAGCAGTAGGCTCTTCACTGAACGCTGAACAGGCTTCCACCAAGAGACACATACAACAGGTAATGCTTTTTCCACTCAATATATTGGGTTTCCATTGTATTGTTTCACTGCTGTTTTTGTGTTAATGAGTTTTCAACTATGGTTTTCTTCATTTTTCTTGTCAGGTTATTGCCACCCGCCACTGATGTGCTTGTTTAAATTAACTGGAGTGTCCCTCATCCTGTCCATACTTCTGTATATCGCAGACTCTTATCCAAACAGTGACATGACAAACAGTAAGTTTTACGTTACATTACTTTGAAAGTACTGTTTTTATTAATGGTCTACATGTTCTAGAAACAAAATGACCGGTGAGTTGTTCTTGGAGTAGGTTGTCATTAGAGAGAATATAAATTGGTACATGACCTCCTTACTCCCAAAAAGTGTGTGCTTACAAGGAAGAGAGACAACACATTGGTGTTGCATGGTGCATCAAGTTTACAGATCAGACTGTTCAATAGATTTTCTGTTAATTAATGTCTTTATTATCTTTACAGTGGGCTGTGAGGAATGCAAACTCAGGGAGAACAAAGTCTTCTCAAACCCGGGCGCCCCTGTCTATCAGTGTACAGGCTGCTGCTTCTCCAGAGCTTATCCAACCCCACTACGGTCCAAGAAAACCATGTTGGTCCCAAAGAACATCACCTCTGAAGCCACATGCTGCGTTGCAAAAGAAGGGAAAAGGGTAAGACAATGATTAGCTATTTCGGTATAGGAGTTGGGATTGATATCTTCAGCTACATAAAGTTTGATCACCTGACATGACGACATTCCTAGTATCACATAACATCTAAACGTAATATTTAAGAACAACTCAAATTTACCAAATGTGTTTTTTAAAACCATCTCTCTGTCTCTTGATTCTCTCTCTCCTCTCAGGTGGTGGTCGACAACATCAAGCTGACGAATCATACAGAGTGTCACTGCAGCACTTGTTATCACCATAAGTCATAAACTCTCTGTGAGGGCTGGAAATCTCCTTGTTTGCCGAAGTAAAAGCTTGGCAACAGATAATATATATTTTGCACAACTCATTCCTGAAGTTCCTTGTGTTTTAAAAGCCTAGTGCAGTCAAAAATGTTATTTTCCTGTGTTGTATATATATTTTCACACTACGAGGTTGGAATAATACTGTGAAACTGTGAAAATTATGATAGTGCCCTTTTAGTGTAAGGTGTTTGAAAAGACCACCTGAAATGTCAGCCTGTTTTGGTGGGATGAATTTGGGCCTGCCTGGTAATGTCATCAGGCGGTAAATTAGTTAATAGACAAATAAGAGAGTTCCAAACCTCTCTGCCAATAACAGCTAGTTTAAAATGTTCCCCTTCCACTCAGACCCCTCCCAGGCAGTCCTAGCAAATTCTTGCTTGAGAAATTGCTCTTTGCTAAGAAGCTATTTTTGTTTATTTTTGACCATTTTAATTGAAAACAATCACATTAAGATACTTAATGGTTACCCTGAAATGATTTGATATTTAGATAAAAACAGTTGCATTGGACCATCAAGGGAAATCACATATTAGGAAATCATTGTGATCCACCAAAAGTGATAGTCTGCTGAGAATATTTATAGTGCTCTAATGGTCACAATTATATAAAGTTGTATTCCTGTACTGTGTTGATCAAAAAAGACTTTACTGTATGAATTGAATAATTATTCAAATGTCCTTAACATGCATATTATTTTTACACATGATCTCTCCTCTGCTTCTTTTTTGAGAAACTGATGCCTTGAGTAAAACCAATGGTTTATGGTTTTACGAGAAATAAAAAATATTGTTCTTCCCAAACTACACCACACTCAATAGCATATGGATCAACAAAAAAATTGTATAATCACACAGCCTCAGGTAGGCCTAGTATGGCCTATGTTTATAGGCCATACTATGAGTTTATATGTCCTCAAGTAGCCTAACAAGCTGTAGGTTAAGCATGATATTTACTAAAATACTTCAGAACTTTGTAGTATTAGATTGCATGTGGGGAACATTATTCGATTACAACCACAGGCCTAGGCTGATGGGCAATACGCAATTTGTAGTCTAGGTTATATCTAGTAGGCCTATTAACATAATTGTCAACATCTTATATGAATCTTTCAATTAATAAGTAATGTATTATGTATTTTTGGTTTATCTTATTTTTATATAAGATCATGCACGCTTGTGCTGGTAACACTGATGTAGCGCTTTTATCGTCGTCTCTCCCCTCCCCCTGTCCGTGCGTGTGCAAGTCTGGCAGCGTAACATCTGTGCGTACGCGGTCGTGATTGTTGTGAAGATGGCGGGGGGAGAGACAGAGAAGGAATATGACACAAGGAAAGCTATCGAAGGGCTCCGAGAACGGTTCCAGGAATTGACCACAACGCTAAAAGAAAGCTCGGAATCACTGTCTGAGGCCTCTTTGCGTTTCTGCCAGGAATTCTGCCAGGTCAGCATTTTTTTTCTTCCAACTACCCATCCTAGTGGTTTGCAGTCTTCCATCCAGCTTCCAGCCTGATGATGCGCGTGTACGTTAGGTACAACAATGTAGCTAGCTCGCGCTAGCCACATCAGAACATAAAAAACACAATTACTCCCTGTTTTAACTTACAATGATAGTAGTTAGTGGACTATATACATCATACGTGTTTTCCGATATTTAGTTCATTCTCTTACTTTCGAATTATACCCGAGCATCACTAATTTTCCCAAGCTAGTTAGCGAGTTGCTAGTTGAATGCTGGCTAGCTAGCTAGTTAAGGCTCCTTGATGCTGGGAAGAGCTAGTTAGCTTTTTGTGCAGACTTGTACTCACATGCTCTAGCTGTTAGTGTTTTAGGTTTTGCACGAGACGAAACATCATTCATCCATGTAAACGTGCATATTTTACTTTAAATTATGGCAACAGAACGTTTTTCCTTTCGTCCATTGTGTTAGTGGATCAATATTGAGTGTGCCTGCAAAAGTATTCTATAGGGCCTGGTGAACCTAATGGTATTCATTTTCATGCACAGCATAGGTTAACTACGTATGCATAGTTTTAATTGTTAGAAAAACAATATTAACTCATCAGCCTGTTTGTGGGTAGGTTTATTCGGGTTTGTGCTTCATATATAGTCTTGGGTTTTTTGTGTAATGTGGCAAACCTGGTGGGCCTTGTTTGAAGCCCCATCTGTGCGAAGTGATTAATTCATTGGTCACATTAGGGATTATGAATGAATCTCATATCAGGCTCCATTTGGAGATAAGACGACAATAGTGTTTTATCTGACACTGACTGTGTAATAAGAATACACACAAGATTGGCTAAATGGTTACAAGGCTAACTTACTAAAACACAGGGTTTTCTCTGCAACCTCTAAATACCTGGTCACCAAGATTTTTGTGTGTTTATTATCATGTGCTGAGAATTACATTTTTATTTATTTTCATATGTTGGAGATGCAATGAAATACATATGTTAGGCTACGTTTAGCAATAGCCTGAGTTGTAGTCTATTTAGGACTGTCCTTCTTAGAGGACCCTTACTCATTGAGCAGAGATTAGGCTTCCCTTCGACTGGGGGAAGGGATGACAGGCAGGGAGAAGATCGTCAGTGCTTGTAGCATTCAAGCTAGTCTCACTCTCAACTTTGAATGTTGTCCTGCATGGGTAGCCTATTAACTACTCCGTGTGGTTTAGCCTATTGTAGGCTACTGCATACACTATAGGCTCCATTCAGCAGCTGGGCTTATAGAAGTCCAAGCAGCCTCCTGTATAATGCTTGTGTAGCTACAGTGCCTTCAGAAAGTATTCAAACCCCTTGACTTTGCACATTTTATTATGTTACAGACATAATTTTAAATGGATTAGATGTTTTGGTCACTGGACCACAATACCCGACAATGTTTAAGTGGAATTATGTTTTTATATCTTTTTTTTTTTTATATATACAAATGAATGAAAAGCTTAAATGTCTTGTCAATAAGTATTTAACCCCCTTTATGGCAGGCTTAAGATCAGGAGTAAGAATTTGATTAACAAGTCACATAAGTTGCATGGACTCACTCTGCATTAATAGTATTTAACATGATTTTTGAATGCCTACCTCATCTCTGTACCCCACACATACAATTATCTGTAAGGTCCCTCAGTCGAGCAGATTCAACCACAAATACCAGGGAGGTTTTCCAATGCCTCGTAAAGAAGGCCACCTATTGGGAGATGGGTTAAAAAAACAAGAGACATTGAATATCCCTTTGAGCATGTTGTTATTCATTACACTTTGGATGGTTTATCAATACCAGTGGTGGAAAAAATACCCAATTGTCATACTTGAGTAAGAGTAAAGATATCTTAATAGAAATTGACTCTAAAATACACTTAAGTATCAAAAGTAAAAATAATTTAAAAGCAAACCAGACGGCACCATTTTCTTGTTTTGTTTAATTTTCGGATAACCAGGGGCACGCTCCCAACACTCAGACATCATTTACAAACTAAGCATGTGTTTAGTGAGTCCACCAGATAAGAGGCAGTAGAGATGACTGGGATGTTCTCTTGATAAGTGTGTGAATGAGACAATTTTTCTGTCCTGCTAAGCATTCAAAATGTAACGAGTACTTTTGGGTGGTGGAGTAAAAAGTACTTTTTTTTTTTTAGGAATATAGTTAAGTAAAAGTTGATACCCCAAAAATGACATAAGTAGTACTTTAAAGTATTTTTACTGAAGTACTTTACACCACTGATCAATACACCCAGTCACTACAAAGATACAGGCGTCCTACGTAACTCTGTTGCTGAAGAGGAAGGAAACTACTCAAGTAATACTGCAAAAACAATCCAATAGAACACATTACTGAGTACCACTCTCCATATTTTCAAGCATAGAGGTAGCTGCATAATGTTATGAGTATGCTTGTAATTGTTAAAGACTGGGGAGTTTTTCAGGATAAAAAAGAAACAGAATGGAGCTAAGCACAGGCAAAATCCTAGACGAAAACCCTGGTTCAGTCTACTTTCCACTCGACACTGGGAGATGAATTCACCTTTCAGCAGGACAATAGTTTAAAACACAAGGCCAAATCTACATGAGTTCTTCCCAAGAATACAGTGAATGTTCCTGAGTGGCCAAGTTACAGTTTCGACTTAAATCTACGGCAAGACCTGGTTGCCTAGGAATGATCAACAACAAATTTGACAGAGCTTGCATAATTTTGAAAAGAGAATTGGGCAAATGTTGCACAATCAAGGTGTGGAAACTCTTAGACTTACCCAGAAAGACTCTCAGCTGCAATCGATGCCTAAAGAGCTTGTACAAAGTATTGACTCGGGTAGGGCTGGGTGATTAGGGCAAAATATAAAATCATGTTATTTTATGTTTTTGAATAATAAAAGTTATACATTTGCTTCATGGAAAGTGCGTGACCATAGGCTGGCAACATCCATTGAAATCCTTTAGAATGTGTCTTTCTCAATTCTGATTTGTTTTATACTGTTCAATTCAACTTCAACCAAATCAATTTCTGCATTTCCTGCACTAATTTGAGATCATTTTCACACTGCCATGTAGGGTTGCACGATATGGGCCAACAACCTAGGCCTTATTTTTAACCAAATGTTGCAATTGTGATTTGACTTGTGAATTAGAGAAACACTTGGGTGAGCTGTTGGAATGATGGAAATATAATGATTATTCTCCTTTTATAGCTAGAATATAATAGTGGGCACTTTGAATAGTGTTTGACATGAAAATGCCAGAGATGTGTTATTGTGAAAGGGTAGGAACCGAAGTGTTGACAAGTGTTTCCAAGGGGACCCTATAATCTTTGGCTACATTGAATGTTTTCTCTTAGCTACTTCATGTAGCTTACTTATTCATGCTTCGTGTATTCCTCTCTGATTTAAAAGGTAGTGTTGCACAAACATGCAGATTTAGGTCTATACCATCACTGATACAATCAGGCAGTATAGCTAATTATGTTCTCTTACTCGGTACATTTATTAGCTAGCTAGACAGCTAACTTAGCATTAGCAGCAAAGAAGATTTAGGCCCAACTTGCTAAGAAAAGACAAACTAGCTGTTTGCAGATGTAAGAAACACAAATTAAGTGTAATTGTAGAACGCTAGTGGATTTATATTAAGAATCAAAGTGAAAACGGCATCATTGTCGTCAACATTGTTGCATGGGCTGCGTTGACCATGCAGACTGAACGCAAGTGTCTTGTTTTCGAGGAACAACAAATGCGCTCCTTGAGTGATGGGGCGGGGCTAGATCTGTGTGGAAACCAGCATGGAGAGGGAGAGAGATGACTCAAGTAGCGAAGTAAACTATAAAAATGGACAAAACACGGCGTATCCCATTTAACAAACCAAACATTCAAATACCGTTGTAGAAGGTAAAGTAAAAACCCAAACCGGTCTGTGCATCAATACCAGTGTATTGTAAAAAGCCCTACTCGGGGTGAAATACTTATGTAAATAAGATATTGCTGTATTTCATTCTCAATAAATTTGCAAACATTTCGAAAAACATGTTTTCACTTTGTCATTATGGGGTATATTGTATGTAGATGGGTGAGAAATATATTTAATAAATTTTGCATTCAGGCTTTAACACAAAATGTGGAATAAGTAAAAATATCTTTCTGAAGGCACTGTGTATGTTGGTTCATCTTTCATTTTTTTTATTAGACCACATATATGAGGTGAATGTTCGCATTTTACCAAGCTAAAGCTAGCTATCCCAGAAGTTGCTGTCGAACAAATAATGCTTTATTACAAACGCAGTATTTTAAACACATCGTTCGTTGCCGGTGTTTGCTTGTTTGCAGACTTTTTTTGTACAGCTTTGACAGTGCTACTGATGGTAGTGGCACTTGGCTTGGACGTGCAAATCCCTAACACACAACATTCTACAATGGAACTGTTATTTGACGTGTATCTTTTTTGACACGCGAAGACACAACCGGCATTCCATGGTATGTCGTGAAGCTTATAGCAGTGCTATTACTGTGTAACTCCGGTAGGGCAACATCTGAAAAATAGCGCACTTGGTAGTGTATGCCGATGCTCAACCAGTCGGCGAAAGCCAACATCACCCACGACAGAACAGTTGATTGTCAAGGGCAATGAATTCCGGTATCTTGGCGTTAATGGATTTCGCCTTTGCTGTCTCTCTGAAATGTTCTTACTCCATCAATTGCCGGCTGACTTGTTAACTGCTCGATTCACACAGCAGACATTGTGGGCTAGGTTAGGAATGCTGTGTCGCACAGAATTGTACATGCCGTCATTGCATCATGTACCTACGTTATATAGGTACGCACGTCGGCGTTAAACTAGACATCGGGCCAATACAGATGTTGGGTTTTTTGGCTAATATTGGCTGATTTTCCTATATGTTCACCGATATATTGTGCATCCCTATTCTTTACATTAGTAATTGACATAAATATTCCTACAGGAGACTGCACTAGGATTTATACAGTGCATTCGGAAAGTATTCAGACCTTGACTTTTTCCACGTTTTGTTACGTTACAGCCTTTATCGAAAATTGATTATGAAAAAATTATTTAATCAATCTACACACAATACCCCATAATGACAAAACACAGGCTTTTATGAATCTTTGGAAATGTTATATAACCCCCCCTGAAATATCACATTAACATAAGTATTCAGGCTTTTTACTCAGTACTTTGTTGAAGCACCTTTGGCAGCAATTACAGCCTCAAGTCTTCTTGGGTATGATGCTACAAGCTTGGCAGCCCAGTATTTGGGGAGTTTCTCCCATTCTTCTCTGCAGATCCGCTTAAGCTCTGTCAGGTTGGATGGGGAGCGTCGCTGCACAGCTATTTTCAGTTCTCCAGAGATGTTTGATCGGGTTCATGTCCGGATTCTGGCTGGGCCACTCAAGGACATTCAGAGACTTGTCCCGAAGCAACGCCTGTGTTGTCTTGGCTGTGTGCTTATGGTCATTGTCCTGTTGGAAGGTGAACCTTTGCCATAGTCTGAGGTCCTGAGTGCTCTGGAGCAGGTTTTCATGAAGGATCTCACTGTATTTTCCTTTTCATCCTTCCCTCGAGCTTGAGTAAGTAGTCTCCCAGTCCCTGCCGCTGAAAACCATGCTTCACCATAGGGATGGTGCCAGATTTCCTCCAGATGTGATGCTTGGCATTCAGGCCAAAGGTTTCATCAGACCAGAGAATCTTTTTTGTCATGGTCTGAGAGTCCACTTGGCAAACTCCAAGTGGGCTGTCGTGCATTTTTCTGAGTGCCTTCTGTCTTGGCACTCTACCATAAATACCTGATTGGTGCTGGTTGTCCTTTTGGAAGGTTCTCCCATCTCAACAGAGGAACTCTGGAGCGCTGTCAGTGACAATCCCGTCTCGGAGCTCCACGTACAATTTCTTCGACCTCATGGCTTGATTTATGCTCTACCATGCACTGTCAACTGTGGGACCTTTTTTATATATAGACAGGTGTACCTTTCCAAATCATGTCCAATCAATTGAATAATCAAGTTCAAGTTGTAGAAACATCTCAAAGATGAATAATGGAAACAAGATTCAACTGAGCATCAATATTGAGTCTCATAGCAAATTGTCTGAATTCTTACAGTACCAGTCAAAGGTTTGGACACCTATTCATTCCAGGATTTTTCTTTATTTGTACTATTTCTACATTCTAGAATAATAGTGAAGACATCAAAATGATGAAATAACACAAATGGAATCATGTAGGAACCAAAAAGTGTTAAACAAAGATTCTTCGATGGAGCCACCCTTTGCCTTGATGACAGCTTTGCACACTCTTGGCATTCTATCAACCAGCTTCATGAAGTAGTCCCCTGGAATACATTTCAATTAACAGGTGCCTTGATGAAGGTTAATTTGTGGAATTTCTTTCCTTGTTAATCTGTTTGAACCAATCAGTTGTTGTGACAAGGTAGGGGTGGTATATAGAAGATGGCCCTATTTGGTAAAAGAGCAAGTCCATATTATGGCAATAAAACAGCTCAAATAAGCAAAGAGAAATGACAGTCCATCATTACTTTAAGACATGAAGGTCAGTCAATCCTGAAAATGTCAAGAACTTTGACCGTTTCTTCAAGTTCAGTCACAAAACCATCAAGCGCTATAATGTAACTGGCTCTCATGAGGACCACCACAGGAAAGGAAGACCCAGAGTTACCTCTGCTGCAGAGGATACATTCATTAGTTACCAGCCTGAGAAATTGCAGCCCAAATAAATGTTTCACAGAGTTCAAGTAACAGACAGTCTCCTCTTTACAGTTGTGTGTGAATCAGGCCTTCACTGTCAAATTGCTGCAAAGAAACCACTACTAAAGGACACCAATAAGAAAAAGAGACTTGTTTGGGCCAAGAAACACGAGCAATGGACATTAGACCGGTGGAAATCTGTCCTTTGGTCTGAGTCCAAATGTGTGATTTTTGGTTCCAACCGCCGTGTCTTTGAGACGCAGACTAGGTGTACGGATTATCTCTGCATGTGTGGTTGCCACCGTGAAGCATGGAGGAAGTGTAATGGTGTGCTTTGCTGGTGACCCTGTCTGATTTATTTAGAATTCAAGGCACACGTAACCAGCATGGCTACCACAGCATTCTGCAGCAATACACCATTCCATCTGGTTTGCGCTTAGTGGGACTATAATTTGTTTTTCAACAGGACAATGACCCAACACCTCCACGCTGTGTAAGGGCTATTTGACAAAGATGGAGAGTGATGGAGTGCTGTATCAGATGACCTGGCTTCCAGTCACCCAACCTCAACCCAATTTGAGATGGTTTGGGATGAGTTGGACTGAAAAGTGAAGGAAAAGCAGCCTACAAGTTCTGGTGTCATCTAGGCAAGACTCTTTGAAGAATCGAAAATATATTTAGATTTGTTTACTTTTTGTTTACTATGAGTTATTTCATTGTTTTGTTCACTAATATTCTACAATGTAGAAAATAGTAAAAATAAAGAAAAATCCTTGAATGAGTAGGTATGTCCAAACATTTGACTGGTACTGTATGTAACAAGGTTTTTCAGATTTTTATTTTTCAAAATTGTCTAAACCCGTTTTCGGGTATTGTGTGTAGTTTGAAGATTTACCTATTTAAAAATTAAAAATAATGTTTTTATCCAGTTTCAAAGAAAGCTGTAATGGAACAAAATGTGGAAGAAGTCAAGGTCTGAATACTTTCCCAATTGCGGTTGAATGGAGCATCCCAGGACTGAGTCTCAATGGACTTCTGTATCAGGGCTAGGTTTTGACTTGACACATTTCAAGACATAAAGGAAAATGAACTAGCCAACCATTTCCAAGGGGTGCTGCTTGACAGGACATTGCCTAATATATCTGGCTGTGATACCTTTTTGGTTGGTTATATAATCTGAAACGATGCACTGAAAAACAACATTTCTTAAAGTTTCTTCTCAACCACTACAAGCCAGAATGTTGAATAAAAGGTATTTACTCTACCAGTTGTTGGTCCTTTTGTTAATATAAATTTTAGAAAAAATAACCACAGAAGTATTAATAAAGCTGCAATATATAACTTTTTGGGCGACCTGACCAAATTCACATAAATGTGTGTTTTCTATGTCTGTCATTTGCATTGAAAGCAAGTCTAAGAAACAGTAGATCTTTCTATGGCGCAATTTCTATGCTTCCTGTTCTGAAGTGTTTCATTGTTGAGTCTTCAAACAGCTGAAAAACCAAAAATATTGTATATCTAAAATATATTTCACAGTGGTTTAGATGGTAGAATGATTTTCTATGCTGTACTTGCTTGTTTCTGTCACACAAACAGAAATTAGGCAAACTTACAATTTTAGCAACCAGAAAATGACAGATTTCTGTATAGAGCAGCTTTAAACCAACTTGAAAACAAGGGTCTCTGTGGCGCTCATGATTTGTTTGTTCATCGCCCGAGGTAAGCGCACAAGATTTAAGTACATGTACGCGATGCACGCATGCTAACCGAAGTCTTGCAGGTCTTTACATGGTTTTGAGCATGTGCCAAATAATAGAAATCTCAATGCCGGTAACAGAGTTTGAAAAGGCAGTTTAGTACTTTCCTGTGGATATTTATTCTCAAATTTAGAGAGAAAAGGATACTCTACAAGTTACCTGTGTGGATTAAGTTCAAATGTAATTTTATTGAACATTCTTGCTTGTAGATGTTGTGAGTTAACTTTCCAATTTTGTGCAGTGCATTGTTTGACTGTATGGTGGTTTGTTAATACACTTATTTGAGTAAAAGTCATACCGCATATAAAATAACATCGCAACAGCTGTTATTGAAATGGTTTCGATTCAATTTTATAAATGCCAACAATTTGGGAAGAGAGTGTGATACCAATCAGGGCCCTGAGGGCAGGAGTTTCCCATCCCTGGGCTAGAGTAAGGACTATTATTTATAGGGCTGGGATGATGCCAGTATCACAGTATGTTTTCCATGGCAAAAATGTAAACACTAAGCAGGCCAAACTCTTTGGTCCTTTTAAAAACCTGCTATATGTAAAATATTGTGTGCTATAGCTTGGCAAATAAATTAAATGTGACTCTGGATGAGGGCTGTTTTCATAAAAAGTTTTGTTTCGTTGCCACAATACTAAACGAGTATGGTGGTACTGGTGTCGTTCCGGCCCTGATTATTTCCCAATTGTTTTGGTAGTTGTGGTTTTCTCAATTTGCTATTTTAATGGAGTGTAGCCTAATTTACTTGGAAGGACTAATACTTAATGAAATTAGTCCATTTGTCATTTTCTATGATAATTGTCAAGTAGTTAGAAAGTTGAAAAAATACAAATACATTTAATAGCAAGCACTAATCAGCTTGCCACATTTTATTCCAGACTCTGAGAGCATGCCATGATGTTGTCATTTGTTTACAGATCCTTGTGGAACATGCAGGCCGATGGAAGACTGAGGAGGAGCCACTGCCTTTACTGGAGGCATACACAGTGGCCATACTCAGTTATGCGAAGGCCACGTCCTGTCTCTCCTCCGAATGTGAAAATGTGCCACTCGTTCTTGAAAACCTAGCAATGTGAGTACTCGAGATAATGTCTATCTGATTCATATGCATGGATGCTTCATGGAAACAGCTATGCAGTATTTCAGATGGTGCTAGGCCTATGTTGTTGAATGACTGTTTGCATTCCACTTCTGCTAGTGCTACTGACCAATACAACTGTATCCTGCTTAGGGTTGTTATGGTGACCGTATTACCGCCACACCAGCGGTCGTGAGTCAAATTCCAGGTGACCGTTTACTCACGGTAGTTAGGCTTTTCCAAACTGATGCTGCTGATGGTTGTTAGTAGCGTACCAAACTTGCTAACTGCCTGGTACTCTGCACTCTTGTCCCTCTAACTCTGACATCAATGTAATCTAAAATCTAATCAAACACTTCTTGAGCTCATTTTGTGCTACACAATTGCATGAGAAGTTGATGGCCTCTTTTAAAAAGAGGATCCCATTTCTTTTCTATAGGCTAGGCCTGCTATATTTATTTCTCAACTTTCCTAATATTAAGCACATTGCTTCTCTTTAAAACAGGAGTATAGCCTACATCGCTGGTATGAAAATGAACCACGGGAAAAGCGCCCTCCAGTCGCTATTTAAGTGCATAAATGCCATGTATTTTTTATACGCTGCCCCTGTTTCGTGACGGGTGCGTGATAATGGTCCATTCTAAATCAAAACAAATTTCACCCATATATTATTTTGTATATGTAAAGACAAGATTGAATCAATAATGTGATGGGTGACAATATTAGCCTACCACTTGTGAATTATGAATGTGAATGATGCCCAGCTTAAGGCAAGAAACAGCACATGCTTTTTTAACCTTTTGTAGCCTAGCCCATAGGCCTATATGTTTTGATAAGGTTTGTATCACAACTAAAGCGGCCAAATAACTTAAATTGAAGCGCATTTATCCGCTTTACAATGGGTGTAGGAGCCTAACTGGCATACATACACAACGCGTGAGTCAAGTTTGGGGAAGATATTTTTATGGTGAAAATTGCACCCTTATGGGCCTCCCTAGTGGCACCAGCGGTTTAAGGCACTGCAGTGCTATAGGTGTCACTACAGACCCGGGTTCGATCCCAGCTGTGTTGCAGCCAAATGTGTCTGTCTTCACTTGTAGCCTGTGAGAAAGACCCATTCACGTGACGGAGAGCCATGTGAGTGAGAGGTGCCGAGTGCTTCGGGAATGCAGCCGGGAGAAGGGAATTTGAATATGTTCAGCCCAAGGGCACAACGGCCACTGGCCGCAAAAGGCATGGGTTTTTTAAGGGACATTACGGCCACACAAAGGGGATGCAGCCGGGAAATTCAAGTGCTTGTCAAATTGTGAATGAGAGACTGATGACGTGTGTACAGCTTGCGCAAAAAACAAAGCTGAGCTCATGCAACTTTTTTCAAATCATCATTAGTTGCATCATGTAGCATGTGTAAAAAAAATCTAAACGTATAGCCCAACATTTGTATCACAACTGAAGTTACATAACTAAATTAAGCAAATAGGAGTACCTGTTTCTTTTTTAACCGCTCAACACAGAATAGTCTTGTGCGCACTCCCTCAAATCGTTTGGAGAAAATATCCTTTCTATTTTATTCAGCTATGTTCAATTGTATGCTTCATACTATAAAATAATGCCATGGAATTCTAAGCAAATCTTGTCTGCTAAACGAACTAGTGTAGCCCACAGCCATATGGCATAGCCATATCAGGGCCTAACATACGGACAACTCAGAGTATGCTATTCTGTTCTAATGAAGTAGAATACATTTTCTTCAGACCTGTCTAAAATAATTGTTTTATTGTGATGGTGTAGGCTATATTACATGAATTTACTAGACTTTTTAAAATGTAGATGTTCCAAAGGTCCGCATCAATGGCTTGTAGGCTATGCGTGGAAGCCAGGAGATGCTAAATGTTTTTGTTAATTAACGGTCAATTACCGTGAGACCGACAGTTATTTGCTTGACAATCACCGGTTGACAAAATGTCATGACTGCCACAGCCCTAATACTCTGACGCGATACGAGCGTCGCAAAATAAATTTAGAAATCTATATTATCCAATTACTGCACCCACACTGCTTGCGCGAGCAAAGGAGTGTCTGCGTTGCCAAGAGCTAAAATAGAAGTCAGTTCTATTTGTGACGCAGATCGCACTGCAAGTCCTGCCTCTCCCATCTCCTCATTGGTTTATAGAAGCAGGTACCCACGTGCCATCTCCTCATTGGTTATACCCACGTGGGTGACTGAAAGACAAACGAGGTCGGTGGTGGTAATTCACCGAATGTTTTGAAAGTTGCCAATCGCAATATAAAGTCCAGAGAAGGAGGAGAGATGACTAGAAACGATTCGGTTGACCTTTTTATGTGTGGATAAATTGTCGGAGTAGGGGACCTTGTGCATTTCAGGTAAAATAACAACTCAATGTATATATCCCAGGACAAATTAGCTAGCAACAGCAAGCTAGCTAAATAGGACAAATTAGCCAGCAAGTGCAAGCTAGCTAGCTAAATTGCCATAAATGTTTAATGCTTTTTGACCTGCCCCAAAATTGATGTAATTGGTTCAGAGTTTTTGATATTTTAACCTGTGTGTCGTGATTTGTGTTTGGTGTGGGGGGACAAAATACATTTATGCACAATGGCGCACGCACGCAGCCGGTTTGGGTTCCGTGTAATCCTGCCTCACTCATTTCACAAGCTAAATAAATTAGGCTTCCCTTATAAGAGCTGCGGCAGAAGTTCTTTCATTTTAGTCATCTGCACACAACTTTAGCAGCATTAGCATGAACTTAAAGAAACTCATTGAATGACCCTGTTTTACTTGCAGGAGCTGTCTGGAGCTCCTTCTCTCACTGCCTGAGCATGTCCCTGGTGCCTTATGGGGGGAGTTTCAGTCCTCTGTCAAGGTTAGTCTCAATGCTGCTGTTTTTTTTTTTTTATCAACTTTGCATAGAACAGAAATGTATGGAGTGAACTTTTTTATTTATTTATTTTTTGTACTGCCAATTCTCTCTAGAAAAAGAGTGATACGGTGTTGCTTTGCAGCTGAATTGGAATATGCATGCACATATCACAAACCCTATTTGACATAATTGGAGAATCTTGTGTTTTGAAAAGTTGTTTGGTTTGTATATCTGAAAAGTTTTATGAAGTTATTTCCTTTCCTTTATAGTTGGCACACAGCCTTTTGCAAGAAAATGGGAACACACAGCTTCACATGCTATCAGCTATGGCACAGGCGCCTGGTGTGTGGAACAACACCACTCTGTGCAGCATTCTGTCTAATGAGATACCTGAAATTGACAGAGGTTCGTTTTAGCCTACCTGTTTTTTTTCTCTCTTCCTAGTAGAAAGTTTTTGCTATATGTGAGTTGACTGATTAAATGTTGTGGTGACTGCTCAGAAGTGCTATCTGTAATAGTGTTCTCTTTCTCTACTCCCCAGTTAATGAGTTCCTGCAGATGGAAGGTCCTACACTCCTTAATATGCGAATAAAGCACCTTATCAAACAGAATCGAACAGAGAAAGCAGCCGTCTTAGCGAAGATGTGCTCGGAGTATCCAGACTACGAAGGAAAAGGGAACTTCAAGCAGACATACTTTGTTTGCCTGTGTGTGACAAAAACACAAGAACAACTCATGCAAGAGGTGAGTGAATAGCATTTACATCAAGTCATTTACCAGGCAAGTGCATTCGAATAAGGGGGCTGACCAAAGGCTTGTCTTTTAAGAAATTAAACAACTCCTGTTTGATAATGATGAATGAAGATGGCTCTAATGTAAAATGGTCAACTGTGGATGGCAATGAATTACCATAATGTTTTTTCTGTGCCAGATCACGCAGGTAGACTGTAAGGATGCATTGGAGATGATTTGTAACCTGGAGTCGGATGGGGATGAAAAAGGAGCCCTTTGTTTGTGCTCTGCGTTCCTCAAGCGGCAGCTTCTCCAAGGAGATGTGTATTGTGCCTGGTGAGTATTGCCCTCTTCATTTTCCACTTGCTCTCACAATTTAGAGCGGATGTTGTATGTTGACGACAAACTATCTCTTGTAAAGCCCTTCGTGTGTAGCAGACCAATAAGGATATACTTTTCTTACAGGGAGCTCACACTATTCTGGAGTAAGCTTTTAATGCGGTCAGAGTCTTCAGCAGATTCATTTCTTGATCAATGCAGAAAGTTGGTCCTGCTATCAAGGAACGTCTGTCATATCCTCTTCCTCATCAAGGTTATCCAGTCCGAGGTGAAATTCTTTGTGTAAAATTGTATACGTTACTGCCTGGATATAGCCTGTAGCGATTTATATTCTCATGACTGACTTTGGCTTTATTATTTTCTCAGGTTGGAGGAGTGGGACTGCCTGTGTGCATTGAAATGTGCATTCGAGCTCTACAAATGGCATCCAGTGACAACACAGACAGCAGGACAACCATCTGCAAAACTATTTCCTGCCTTTTGCCCACTGATTTCGAGGTGAAACAGGCATGCCAACTAACAGAGTTCCTCAATCAGCCTACTGTGAACTCATATTATGCTGTTGAATCACTCTATAATGAACCTGATGAAAAGCGTGAGGATGAGAATCTTCCAGTACCCAACTCACTACGCTGTGAGTTACTGTTGGCCTTGAAGACACAGTGGCCTTTTGATCCAGAATTTTGGGACTGGAGAACCTTGAAGCGCAATTGTTTGGCATTGATGGGTGAGGAGGCATCCATTGTGTCATCTATTGACACTCTCAATGACACTGATGAGGGACTTGAGGATGATGCAGCAGAAAAGGGTTCAGAGTTCAAAGACCTTGAGGATTTTATTTTGAACACAACAAATGAATTGAATGAAATTGCAGATGAAAAAGAGAAAAATAGGGAAGCTAAGAAATTAAGGGAGAAAGGGTTTGTTTCGGCAAGATTTAGGAATTGGCGAGCCTATATGCAGTATTGTGTTCTATGTGATAAAGAGTTCCTTGGCCACAGGATAGTCCGTCATGCACAGAAGCATTATAAAGATGGGGTCTACACCTGTCCAATTTGTGCTGACAGCTTTAACACTAAGGAGATCCTTGAGCCACATGTAGCATCACATGTAAAGCAATCTTGCAAAGAGCGACTTGCTGCAATGAAAGCAACTAGGAAATTGCCCAAGCCAATGCAATCCACCAGCAGTCATTGGAATCATTTGAAAGATAGAGCTGTCGTTAAGCTTGAGGCAGAGACCAATATCATTCCAAATGATGCTAATTTTCTGGATGGTAATCACAACAGTGCTGAAACTGTCATAGTCAATACTCAAAATCCTGTACAAACTACAGTCAGTCCTCCAAAGCCTGTACAAACTAGATATGAAGCTGAATTTACAGAGGATTGTGTCTGCCCTGTTACATACTGTCAGAAGGTATTCAAGTTTTTTCGGAGTCTTGTAACGCATGTAAAAGCCCACAAAAATGACGAGGAAGCAACACGTTTTTTGGAGATACAACGACAGAAGGTTGTGTGTCAGTATTGTCGTCGGCAGTTTGTTAATGCCAGACATCTGAATGATCATTTGCAAATGCACTGTGGTGCTAAGCCATACTATTGCATACAGCTGAATTGCACAGCCAGCTTTCACTGCAATTCGGAACTTCTCATGCACAAAAGACAACACACTGACTTTAAGGCACGGTGTATGTTCCCTAATTGTGGAAGGATTTTCAATGAGGCCTACCTGTTGTATGATCATGAGGCACAACATTACCTTACATTCACTTGCAAAATAGCTAATTGTGGGAAGATTTTCTATTCACAGTCCCAGCTAAATTTGCATCAGCAGAACCATGATACAAATGAAGTGCCCATCACAAGTGAGAATCATCCTGAACTTAAAATGGAACCTTCCACCCAGTGCTCTGCTAGTCAAGAGGAAACCTGCTCTGCCTCTGTCATTTTAGATCAGAAGACTGCACATGATTATGTGAAGGAAGGAGTAGTTAAATCAGATTCGTCAACATCAACAGTTCCTGAGAACCCAAACGGCACAGTGAAAATAAAACATTCAGTCGAGAGCATGTTGAATTCTGTTATCAATCCTAGAAAGGAGTTACAGAAGTGTTATGTTCCACTCATCAAAACTAAGCTCGGATTGGAGAATGCAAAACTATCTCCTGATGTCCCACTCCAAGATATGATTGCCAATTGTGAGGATCAAAATCACTGTGGAACCAATCCCTTGAAAGGGTATCCAAAAGAGGACCCGGATAACCAACCAACTGAAGCTGTTCAGAAAGTGTTACCACAGGCCTTTCCTCTACCAGAAATTAAGAGTGAACCCCCGTTTTTGCTACATCCATATGAAAGCACTCCTGCAATAACTGGTAGAGATGAAGATGCACATAGTTGTCCACTTGAAGCATGTGACCGCAAATACAGTACCCCCAAAAGTCTCTCCCGACATGTAAAGAAAAACCACCCAGTTATTTTTGAAGACTGGAAACTGGCTAAGAAGTACAAGAAAGTTGCCAAAATAACTTCGAGAAAGGTTCCATCCGTGAACAGGACTTCAAAGGACCAAACATCACTTCATCAAGTATCACAATGCAGAAATACTGGACTACAGCAGTTCGAATATCCGATGGCATGTTCAAGTTTACCTGCTGTTTGCCCTCCTTGGGAAGCCCCACCAAATCAAACTGGGCTAATGCAGTCAGAGATGGGTGAAGCGTGGACATCTACATTGAACAATTGCTATGCAGATGTCTTCCATCCGAATGAATACACCAATAAGAGTGTAACTCCTTGGCAATCAGAATCTCATCCAACTGGCTATCCATTAGAAAGGGGAAGAGAACATACACCAGCAAATATGCATGGCAGTGCCATCCATCCCATTAAATCAGAATCAAGTTTGATGAATCAGATGTCAGAATATGTGTCAAGCTCGCTTATGCTGGATAATGGAGGACACATGCACAGTGGAGGACAACACTATGGGATAATTAACTCTGGGGTTAATACAGATAGTGTTGATGTTTCCCTAATGAGAAAAAACTATTCCAGTATGTTTTCCCAAGAAAGTAATGGTAACAATTTGTCAGCTGGAGGTTTCCTTGCTTCATATGTCCCAGATGAATCTTCCAATCTTAGTTCAAGATCAAGGCCATCAACAGACATTCCAAGCAATGTATTGAGTCATGATGGCCAAGTAGCACCAAGAAACACAGTGGAGATGACCAACATTGAGAACATAACCCATTTTACATCACCCAGTTATGAGAATCAGATGAACAGCTCTGTAGATGACATGCTTCTTAGTCCACATGCTTCTATCCAAACAGATTTCTCGTATGATGAGAACACATGTCATGCAGAATCTGAAGCTATCCCTGCAGACGACAAGAATGCTGTTCATGAGACACAGACAGTAAAACGCTGCAGACTCAGCAAGAGAACGAAATGGCCTGCTATTATAAAGAATGGTAAAGTAATCTGCCGAAGATGCTTTAGAGAATTCTCAAGCACGAAATCTCTCGGAGGTCATCTTTCAAAACGCTCCCAGTGCAAACCATTAGATGAAATGGATTTAACGGATGATTTGCCTACATCATTTCTCGACTTTCTCAATGACCCAAATGTTCCTGAAACCAATGGCTCAACAAACAACTTGGTAAATGTTGAAATCCCACAGGAAGTTGTTGGTAATCTCTCCACACCAAATACCTCTGATTTGGCACAAAAGGAAACCTCAAAACCACTGGATTCTCATTCATTAAACACCTTTCCTTCAGTTTTGACAGGTGGACAATCTAAACTCTGCCCAAATAAAACAGGAGTTTGGATAGAATTGATACAGTCAAAAAATCATGTTGGTAGTCAGCAGGAGGAGGAAAAGTCAAATGATAGTCTTGCTGAAAAAAGGTCAAATACAACTTCCATTGCAGCATGTCAAGATGACAAGGTTATAGAAATTCAAAATGCCTTACAAATGTTGGATTTAGTTGAAGCTGCACATGAGAAAAGTTTGCAGGAAAATTGTTCCTCAAAGTACAATGACCGCCAAAGCAATGCAATCTCAAGCGATAATGTCATGCAAAAAGATAGTGATCAAAGCATGACAACAAAACTGATTATGAAGGAGGACCAGAATCGTGACAATGGCCCCAAGCCGTTCAAGTGTGAAATGGATCATTGTGAATATGGGTTCATGACCAAAGAGGCATTGTTCAGACACCTTGCTCGAGTTCATGATTACACAATTGAGATGATTGAGGACCTCAAGAAAACCCCAGTCAAATTCTCTCCATATCCTTGTCACATTTGCCCGAAAACATTTACCAGAACCACAGGCCTAAGAATTCACTATGAAAAGGTTCACCACCTGACGCAGGCAGAGATGAACAAGTTAAAGGTTGGAAGTCGCAAAAAAAAGTCAAGCAACTCTACTATTGAAACAGAGGTAGAGAGTAGTAATGGAACTGGATCTTCGGTTGTGTCGACTTTAATCAAACAAGAGCCACTTGATATTGACATTGGCTGTCCAATGCAAAGCACAAATCAAGAGGGACATGCACAGTCCTCTGAGATCATTACAGCAGGAGATGTAGTACAAGAGGATTCCTTCCATCAGTCAACAGTTGAGGGAGTGCAATCACCACAAGATACTCTGGAGGACCTTGACAAGTCATTTTACCAGTTAGAATCACCATCAAAGACAGGATACACCAAGAATGAGCCATCATTGACAGCCATGCAAACGAACCACACCCCAGTGTTGAAGCAGAAATTCGGTCAAGGTGACACACTAAAAGAGCCAGAAGCAAGTTCGAACACTAAATATTTTAGCCATGCAACAGAGGCGATATCCAGCCAGGCTGTGAAACCCTCACCTGAAAAGGCAAGTTGTTCAAAATACACAATATCTAAAGATGAGGTTCATGTACAAAAGAAAGAAAAGTTTCAGAAAAGGTTGGGGATTCAACTGTGTGACGCTGACAATTCTTTCAGTCCATATAGGCCGTACCGTTGTGTTCATGAAGGATGCGCTGCAGCTTTTACGATCCAGCAAAATTTGATACTTCACTGTAGGGCTATGCATCAGTCATCCCTTCCCCTGCCTTCAGGAGACCTTGATACTGATATCCCTGGTCAACAAGCTGCTGAAGTCCCGAATAATGAAATCAGATGTCAAGTGAAAGACTGTTCAAGGATATTCCCGGGGATCACAACCTTAGTGCAGCATTACCTCTTGCTTCATAAATTCACTCGCGATAAAGCCACTGTTATGATGTCAAGCATCAAGGTAGGGACATTCCAGTGTGACCGGTCAGAATGTACACTCTCCTTCACATCTGTGGAGAAATACATTGACCACATAAAAAACTTTCACAAGGAAATAAACATCTCTGAGAGAGGCAGTGTGGATCAGACTTTCAAGTGTGAGTATGATGGCTGTGACCGGGTCTACACTACAAAGTCAAACCTCCTTCGTCATGAGATGAAAAAGCATAATTTAATTTATATTCCCAGAACACAGCAACAGAGAACAACCGGCGTCATTCCCAACAATGGTAAAGAGAACATTGAAAACAAATTCAAAGTGAAGAAGAAAAACACTAAGAAGAAAGATGACAAATCACCTGACCACTGGACTAGCTTTGGAAAACCCTCTCTGAAATCTATGGATGAAGCATCTGCCATGTGCACAAAAAACTTCTCTTTGCAATACCCATGCATGATAAAAGGCTGTGATGCTGTTGAGAGGGCTGAACGGAATATATTCAGACATTACACCACACATGGCCTCACTGAGCGATATATAGAGGATCAGAGAAGCCAGTTCATTTTCTGCAAAAAGTACCCACGCTCAAGATTCAAAGATGCAAACAAATCCGAGGGCATGTCAACAGACGCCTCCGCTGAGGAGACGGACCCTAATGAGAGTGAACCTGAGATTTCAAAGACCAACTGTCAGGGACAAGAAGCGTTGGATGGTATCATTCAAGCAGAGGCTAAACTGTCAACTGATGCTAGTTCTGAATCCCAGTCTTCTACTTCAGAGGTCAAAAAGAGGGGGCGTCCCCTAAAATCGGAGCGGCGAGCATTAGCTTGTCCGGACAGAAGATTGACTCTGAGAAATCATTCAGCAGATAAAGTTTACCAGTTGACAGACACTTCAGACCAGAGCTTCACTGCTTCTCAAGAGGAAGAAACGGAGGATGGTGTTGCACTGGACACTTTGTTAAAGTTCCTGGAAACTTCACCATCGACCCACACTCCCAAAAGAAAAATGAGTGGAGGTTCAAGAACGGAGTTGCCATTAAAACAGCAGCGTACCTTTCAGCAGAAGACGGCCAACATTATATGCGAAACACCTGATATATTTATTGAAGCCTGTCAAAACCTTGTAGACTTCAGAAATCCTCTCAGTCTTCAATCGGTGAACAATGTGAAGATAGTAATGGACAAAACCTTTTCCAATGGTGCTGAGCGTTTGCTAAAGCAACTTCAAGATATGCGACCCATGGTTTTAATAAAAAAGTGGCTTCATAGTTGATGGATTGCTCACAGCCTGTTTTTATTTTTTACTCTTAACTCAGGATTAGAAAAGTAACATGCTGCAAACATATGTTAATATTGTTCAGATATCAAATGGTTAACTGTTTTCACCATTAAACAATTGAAGGAGTATTTTCTACTTATTATGGTTGATTTTAAGTTTGGGTAATGTATGTTAGTCATATAAGAACCAGGTAATCTATAGGCAACATAGACTTTAGAACATGTTTGTATTTATGAGGCTTCTAGTACTAAAATTGTTTTTGCTAAATGAAGAATTTTAAGGAAAAACAGTTTTTATATATCCCTATGGGATTATATTTTTTGTTTATTTAAATGTTTCGACACTAGTATCTGTAATATTTACATGTCTTCCACAAAGTGTTAAATAAAATAACTGTTTGCCTTTGTAATACTTGTTTGCAGGATGTTATTTACATTCAGTATTATAACGAAACTATGTGAAGAGCCCATTTGACACACACATTGAGTTAAACCACCATAACCCTGACCCTTATTGAAGGCATAAGAACTGACTTATAATTTGTAATTGATGTATTTATTCAACCAGACCGTTTGAGCCCTGATTCCCTGATACCCTTCACATGGCATCATCTACTACTAGGTCCATAATAATGATCAGACAGTGCCTCAGGTAAGTAATGAAATAAATAGGTTCAGAGCAGTGGGTTTATGATGACAAAACAACTCAAGACGGTGCATCATTTTTGTTGGTTGGTTTTACTGATGTCCAGTCACATTGTTGGGTGAGTGTTTTAAAGACTGATCAAAGATTGTTGAAACTCTGTGCTATAATGATCTTGTCATTCTTGAATGAACCACAAAGAGTCATAATACGGAAATGGTTCCAATCGTTTTTCCACCATTTATTTTTCCCATAGGGGATTTTAGAAACACTTCAGATGGGGTAGTGTTTTGTGTAGGCTTACCCAGGTGTGATGTTTTTATAACTGTGTAAATCTCTCGTGGAAAAGGTGACTTTTATCACTATAAACACCTGTATTTACCCCCCCCCCCCAAAATGAAATGCTAATGTGGCTATCATACAGAACTACAAATGCCTGTCTCAAGCTTCACATCACTCACCAGGGCCATGATTATCTGGATGATACTGCCAAACTGAGGCAAAGGTAAGAATCTCTGGATCTGTTAACTATCTGTTAGCAACATTTTGTATTTGACAATTCTGTGAACTGTCTTGAGCAAGTTTTACATTTACACTAGCTGTTATCTAGCTAGCAACTAGCTCATGGTTAGCTAGTCAGTAGCCTCAGGCTACAAAAAAAGGGAAACCAGGTGTAATAAATACCATTTAAAATAACACAAGCATATTGCTATTACGTTGTTATAACTAACTTCTTTCAAAACAGGGTTTCTCACAAACTCATAAGCAGATACTGAGACCCACACACACCCAAGGACAGAGGGCTGGCACAGACCTTTCATAAACACTGATAAGGCCGGAAAGGCCTTGATCAAAAGGGTGCTTGGGTCTGCATTTCACGAGATACTGAGACACACACACACCCAAGGACAGAGGGCTGACGTAAACCTTTCATATCATAAACACTGATTAAGACAGGAACATCTACGCGCACACAAAATCTCCTGTTTTAGCTGAACATTTTACAGAGACACACAGATATGTCAAAATAGGAACATCTACGCACACACCTAATCTCCTGTTTTAGCTGAACATTTCTGAAGACAAAGAACTCTACTCAGAGCCAATGGGACAGTGATACTAGCCTGAAGTGGACCTCGCCCAACTCATCAGGACCAATCAGAAGACCAGATCTACCAGACTCAACCTACTTTATTACCTGTATAAAATACATTTGCACTATGTTTCGGGGCTCTGTCTGCAGGTTCCTTACGAGCTGAATGAACGAGTCCGTGCACGCTTGTATCAGATATCTTTACCTCTGAATAAACTGCTTTTTATTATACGAATATCCACCCTGTCCAGAGTCTCTACTTCGTCTCAGTTCTCCAGTAAACTTGTGATATCAACACAGGGGAAGTCCATGGCACAAAATCAGTTATAAAAGGGGTGGGAACCCGGTGTAAATCAGTGATGCCATGCAATATGTCAAACCAATCAAATGCCTTGTTTGGGCGAGATTAGTGTCAAGTGCATCAGTGTGTGAGGATGGCGGTGAAAATTGGAGGTTTAAAACCCCATCAAAATATGTTAATGTATGCCGTGTTTGTGGTGAACAGTACAATTGTAACAGGAAGAAACAACCTTTTGGGAGGTAAATCGTCTTCATTGCGATCGGACTACACACGGGCTTTAGAAAATAAAGCAGGACCTGTCACGCTGAGTGATGGGTTTTCAAAAGCAGTATGTGGCTCCTGTCGCAATCTTATACTCAAATATAAAAGAAGTGCCAATGACGTGGAAAGAATCAGCTGTTTTGTGAGGGAAAGAGTAAAGAACGAAATGATGTGGTGCGGCTGTTTCGACCACCAGAGGTCCCAAAAGAGTGTCTGTTCAGCAAAGCACAGAGAGTCCGACAAGACCAGGCCTATTCAGGGACGCGATGACCAGCTGCCAGATATAGGAATGAATCTGCTACACGCACCGGTTTTTGGTGCATCATCGGCTGTAGGTGACGACAACTAAAGTGATCACCGTATAGTTAAGGTGCTCTACCTTTGAACAACAAAGCTATCTACAGTGAACTGTTGTCAATGCTAGAGGCCATGCAGCTACATGTTAACTTTTTGGGGATTGTTTGTTTATTATCCTTGTATTAATCATTGCACTCTTCATAGACTTAACATAGAAAACAGTGTTTTGCAAGTCCGTCAGTTGATCATAGTGACAATTGCAGCCTAGATCATTTATACAGATACTTTGACAGGTGTTTTTTAAATGTATTTTTTAACTTTATTAACCTAGGCAAGTCAGTTAAGAACACATTCTTATTGTCAATGATGGCCTAGGAACAGTGGGTTAACTGCCTTGTTCAGGGGCAGAACGACAGATTTGTTTGACCTTGTCAGCTCGGTCCAACGCTGTAACCACTAGGCTACCTGCCGCCCCTGATGAAGTAACTGATGAAGCTCATTTTATGTGGCACATAAACTTTGTATCATTGCAAATGTGTGGCATAATGCATGACGACAGTCTCTCAGATATTAAAACCTTATTTTCCTTTTATTTAAGGTCACTGTTACAACTACTTCTGGTACCAAATCATGAATAGTTAGAGGTCCTTTGGAAAGATTTGGTGTACGTCTTCAAGGTAATCGGCCCAGAGCAATCCCAAAGCATTTGATGCAAGTTCCAGGTTTGTCACAAGTTATCAAGCGACCACTAAATATGGTGACTGCGGAGTGTAGACGATTGACCAGCAAAAGGGTGGACTTTATACTGCAACACACAAGTCCCTTAGTACTGAAAGAGTGTATATGTGATACATTTTTGGATGAATAGAAAAAGTCAGAACCAAGATTGCTGGAATTTTTGCAATGTGTGAGCACTTTCTCCATGGCTGGCTACAGGAAAAAGAAAAAAGCTTCAGAAGGCGCAAATAAGTGCACAGTGGCCATGGCAACTGCCACTATTTTAAGGGCACATTAAAATGTATGTGTACACAAATGTTTCGTAATGCGCTTGTCATACATAATGGTGGGCCAAAAAGAGATGCTTTGACTGACTATCCAGGCTCGGTGTCTGTGTCCAGGAAGAGTACACTGACAAAGTTGAAACAACAGATTGGTGAGTCATGGGATAAGAAATGCCTCCAGTGGAAGATATACAGTTGATGTCGGAAGTTTACATACACCTTAGCCAAATATATTTAAACTCAGTTTTTCACAATTCCTGACGTTTAAGCCAAGTAAAAATTCCCTGTCTTAGGTCAGTTAGGATCACCACTTTTATTGTAAGAATGTGAAGTGTCAGAATAATAGTAGTGATTTTATTTCAGCGTTTATTTCTTTCATCACATTTCCAGTGGGTCAGAAGTTTACATACACTCAATTAGTATTTGGTAGCATTGCCTTGAAACGTTTGACCCAAGTTAAACAATTTAGTGTAGCCTTCCACAATAAGTTGGGTGAATTTTGGCCCATTCCTCCTAACAGAGCTGGTGTAACTGAGTCAGGTTTGTAGGCCTCCTTGCTCGCACGGGCTTTTTCAGTTCTGCCCAGAAATGTTCTATAGGATTGAGGTCAGGGCTTTGTGATGGCCACTCCAATACATTGACTTTGTTGTCCTTAAGCCATTTTGCCACAACTGTGGAAGTATGCTTGGGGTCGTTGTCCATTTGGAAGACATATTTGCGACCAAGCTTTAACTTCCTGACTGATGTCTTGAGATGTTGCTTCAATACATCCACATAATTTTCCCATCTCATGATGTCATCTATTTTGTGAAATGCACCAGTCCCTCCTGCAGCAAAGCACCCCCACAACATGATGCTATCCCCCCCGTGCTTCACGGTTGGGATGGTGTTCTTCGGGCTTGCAAGCCTCCCCCTTTTTCCTCCAAACATAACGATTGTCATTCTGGCCAAACGGTTCTATTTTTGATTCATCAGACCAGAGGACATTTCTCCACAAAGTACGATCTTTGTCCCCATGTGCAGTTGCAAACCGTAGTCTAGCTTTTTTATGGAGGTTTTGGAGCAGTGGCTTCTTTCTTGCTGAGCAGCCTTTCAGGTTATGTCGATTTATAGGACTTGTTTTACTGTATATATATAGATACTTTTGTACCTGTTTCCTCCAACATCTTCACAAGGTCCTTTGCTGTTGTTCTGGGATTGATTTGCACTTTTCGCACCAAAGTACGTTCATCTCTAGGAGACAGAACACATCTCCTTCCTGACCGGTATGACGGCTTTGTGGTCCCATGGTGTTTATACTTGCGTACTATTGTGTGTATCTTCAGGCATTTGGAAATTGCTCCAAAGGATGAACCAGACTTGTGGAGGTCTACAATTGTTTTTCTGAGGTCTTGGCTGATTTCTTTTGATTTTCCCATTATGTTAAGCAAAGAGGCATTGTTTGAAGGTAGGCCTTGAAATACAACCACAGGTACACCTCCAATTGACTCAAATGATGTCAATTAGCCTATCAGAAGCTTCTAAAGCCATGACATAATTTTCTGGAATTTTCCAAGCTGTTTAAAGGCACAGTCAACTTCGTGTATGTAAACTTCTGACCCACTGGAATTGTGACACAATGAATTATAAGTGAAATAATCTGTCTGTAAACAATTGTTGGAAAATTACTTGTCATGCACAAAGTAGATGTCCTAACCGACTTGCCAAAACTATAGTTTGATAACAAGACATTTTTGGAGTGGTTGAAAAATGAATTTTATTGACTCCAACTTAAGTGTATGTAAACTTCTGAACTCAACTGTGTGTGAGATAGAAGCTCAGCAACAAAAAAAATTCCCTTTTTCAGGACCCTGTCTTTCAAATATAATTAGTAAAAATCCCAAACTTCACAAACCTTAATTGTACATGGTTTAAACACTGTTTCCCATGCTTGTTCAATGAACCATAGACAATTAATGAACATGCACCTGTGGAATTGTCGTTAAGACATTAACAGCTTGCAGACAGTAGGCAATTAAGGTCACAGTTATGAAAACTTAGGACACTAAAGAGGCCTTTCTACTGACTCTGAAAAACACAAAAAGAAAGATGCAAGGGGTCTCTGCTCATCTGCGTGAACGTGCCTTAGGCATGCTGCAAGGAGGCATGAGGACTGCAGATGTGGCCAGGGCAATAAATTGCAATGTCCGTACTGTGAGACGCCTAAGACAGGGAGACAGGATGGACAGCTGATCGTCCTTGCAGTGGCAGACCACGTGTAACAACACCTGCACAGGATCGGTACATCCGAACATCACACCTGCGGGACAGGTACAGGATGGCAACAACTGCCCGAGTTACACCAGGAACGCACAATCCCTCCATCAGTGCTCACTGTCTGCAATAGGCTGAGAGAGGCTGGACTGAGGGCTTGTAGGCCTGTTGTCTGGTGAGGACCTGTCTTACATCATCGGCAACAACGTCGCCTACGGGCACAAACCCACCGTCGCTGGACCAGACAGGACTGGCAAAAAGTGCTCTTCACTGACGAGTCGCAGTTTTGTCTCACCGGGGGTGATGGTCGTATTCGCGTTTATCGTTGAAGAAATTACTGTTACACCGAGGCCTGTACTCTGGAGCGGGATCGATTTGGAGCTGGAGGGTCCATCATAGTATGGGGTGGTGTGTCACAGCGTCATCGGACTGAGCTTGTTGTCATTGCCTGCAATCTGAATGCTGTGCGTTACAGGGAAGACCTCCCTCATGTGGTTCCCTTCCTGCAGGCTCATCCTGACATGACCCTCCAGCATGACAATGCCACCAGCCATACTGCTCGTTCTGTGCATGATTTCTTGCAAGACAGGAATGTCAGTGTTCTGCCATGGCCAGCGAAGAGCCCAGATCTCAATCCCATTGAGCACGTCTGGGACCTGTTGGATCGGAGGGTGAGGGCTAGGGCCATTTCCCCCCCCCCCCCCATAAATGTCCCGGAATTTGCAGGTGCCTTGGTGGAAGAGTGGGGTAACATCTCACAGCAAGAACTGGCAAATCTGGTGCAGTCCATGAGGAGGAGATGCACTGCAGTACTTAATGCAGCTGGTGGCCACACCAGATACTGACTGTTACTTTTGATTTTGACCCCCCCCCCCCCCCCCCCTTTGTTCAGGGACACATTATTCCATTTATGTTAGTCAAATGTCTGTGGAACTTGTTCAGCTTGTCTGTTGTTGAATCTTATGTTAATACAAATATTTACACATTAAGTTTCTTGAAAATTAACGCAGTTGACTGTGAGCAGACGTTTCTTTCTTTGGTGAGTTTGAGACCTACAGTACATACTGTACACATACATAGCCTATTGGCTAGAAAAATGTAACTCCAAACACATTTTCGCTAAAAGCAGCTGTTTAGCTCAGGGGCCTTTTTCTTGCCATGGAACCCTGCCGAGACAGACTGGTGACCTAGGGACCCCAATCATGTTAACCCCCCAAAACATTATTCACTTGTCTTATCAGATGAATGATAATGGCAAGGATTTTCAAATGAATGGACTTGGTACATAGTTGGAAGAGGAAGTAATAACTCTAGCATACCTTTTTCTAGCTAATAGGCTAACTCTCAATCTGGTTTAGCTGGTTGAGCAAAGGTGAGCCATGTGTTGGCAAAATATATGTCCAGGGTCCTGTTTCCCGATAGCGATGGAACTAAGGCTGACAAGTGTTTAAACATGCATCTTTCCAACAACGGCCAAAGATGTAACATGCGTTTCCCAAAACACCACGCAGAGAGAACGCTCGCTTAGTGAGATGTTGGGGCATGTGTCGATACTAATAGGATCGAAAGAAAGTGAGCACTGCTCTCAGATCCGCTTTCTCCATTCAAATCTTACCTTCATTTTATAATTATTTCACAATACTGATGACGGATCAGCTCCAAGAGCGATATTAACACCTACAGCTGCAAATATTGAGGTGGCTTATTTCAATGCCTACCCAATAAAAATTGACTAAATCACTGATTTGGCACAACATTGCGCATGTTAGGTTACATACACATCATGAAATACACTGCTCAAAAAAATAAAGGGAACACTTAAACAACACAATGTAACTCCAAGTCAATCACACTTCTGTGAAATCAAACTGTCCACTTAGGAAGCAACACTGATTGACAATACATTTCACATGCTGTTGTGCAAATGGAATAGACAAAAGGTGGAAATTATAGGCAATTAGCAATAAAGGAGTGGTTCTGCAGGTGGTGACCACAGACCACTTCTCAGTTCCTATGCTTCCTGGCTGATGTTTTGGTCACTTTTGAATGCTGGCGGTGCTTTCACTCTAGTGGTCGCATGAGCCGGAGTCTACAACCCACACAAGTGGCTCAGGTAGTGCAGCTCATCCAGGATGGCACATCAATGCGAGCTGTGGCAAGAAGGTTTGCTGTGTCTGTCAGCGTAGTGTCCAGAGCATGGAGGCGCTACCAGGAGACAGGCCAGTACATCAGGAGACGTGGAGGAGGCCGTAGGAGGGCAACAACCCAGCAGCAGGACCGCTACCTCCGCCTTTGTGCAAGGAGGAGCACTGCCAGAGCCCTGCAAAATGACCTCCAGCAGGCCACAAATGTGCATGTGTCAGCATATGGTCTCACAAGGGGTCTGAGGATCTCATCTCGGTACCTAATGGCAGTCAGGCTACCTCTGGCGAGCCCACGGAGGGCTGTGCGGCCCCACAAAGAAATGCCACCCCACACCATGACTGACCCACCGCCAAACCGGTCATGCTGGAGGATGTTGCAGGCAGCAGAACGTTCTCCACGGCGTCTCCAGACTCTGTCACGTCTGTCACATGTGCTCAGTGTGAACCTGCTTTCATCTGTGAAGAGCACAGGGCGCCAGTGGCGAATTTGCCAATCTTGGTGTTCTCTGGCAAATGCCAAACGTCCTGCACGGTGTTGGGCTGTAAGCACAACCCCCACCTGTGGACGTCGGGCCCTCATACCACCCTCATGGAGTCTGTTTCTGACCGTTTGAGCAGACACATGCACATTTGTGGCCTGCTGGAGGTCATTTTGCAGGGCTCTGGCAGTGCTCCTCCTTGCACAAAGGCGGAGGTAGCGGTCCTGCTGCTGGGTTGTTGCCCTCCTACGGCCTCCTCCACGTCTCCTGATGTACTGGCCTGTCTCCTGGTAGCGCCTCCATGCTCTGGACACTACACTGACAGACACAGCAAACCTTCTTGCCACAGCTCGCATTGATGTGCCATCCTGGATGAGCTGCACTACCTGAGCCACTTGTGTGGGTTGTAGACTCCGGCTCATGCGACCACTAGAGTGAAAGCACCGCCAGCATTCAAAAGTGACCAAAACATCAGCCAGGAAGCATAGGAACTGAGAAGTGGTCTGTGGTCACCACCTGCAGAACCACTCTTTTATTGGGGGTGTCTTGCTAATTGCCTATAATTTCCACCTTTTGTCTATTCCATTTGCACAACAGCATGTGAAATTTATTGTCAATCAGTGTTGCTTCCTAAGTGGACAGTTTGATTTCACAGAAGTGTGATTGACTTGGAGTTACATTGTGTTGTTTAAGTGTTCCCTTTATTTTTTTGAGCAGTGTATAAGGAATTTGACATGATTTATACTTTTGCATTTAATACATAAGTATATTTTAGCAATTGCATTTAATTTTGAACCTTAAGTATATTTAAAACCAAATACTTTTTGACTTTCTTACTCCAGTAGTATTTTACTGGGTCACTCACTTGTCATTTTCTATGAAGTTATCTTTTTACTTTTACTCAAGTATGACAATTAGTTACCTTTTCCACCACTGGTGACTTCCTAAAAAAAAATGTGACAAAATAGTAGAATGTTGTTTTGAATGTTTTTGGTAATTGAAAGTTATTTCCCCTCTATGGGGCACCATTTTCAGCCATTTACTCTTAACTGCATGAATTGAACATTGTCTGAGGACCTGTGGGGAGCCTACATGTTTTAATGCTCTAGGCCAGGGATTCCCAAACTTGGTCCTGCCCCCCCCCCCCCCCCCCCTCCCTCCCGGGTTCACGTTTTGGGTTTTGCCCTAGTTCTACACAGCTGATTCAAATAAACAACTAATCATCAAGCTTTGATTATTTGAATCAGCTATGTAGTGCTACGGCAAAAACCAAAATGTACTACCAGGGGGGGCCCCAGGACAGAGTTTGGGGAAACCCTGCTCTACGCCAGGTTTTCTTCAACTTTTTCAGCTCGAGACCCTAATGAGAAATTGACCGTCCACCCGTGACCCAAATCATCCTCCAAAGTCCAAATGTAAGAAGAAATAGTCTGACTAGATGTATTCTCATAACTCACAACCCCCCTCATGTGCCCAGGGCCCACTTTGGGTCCTGACCCATAGTTTAAAAACCCCTGCTCTAGTCTATGGCTGTAAAAGTCATCTGTCATGTACTGTCCATGCAGTCTCTATTGGGGTTCCCCACTGGACAGCTCTTATCTGGCATGTCTTAAAAGTAATCTCTCTGCTCATCACTTGAGACGAGCAATCAACCAGGCTCCTTTGTATCTGCATGGATGTTAACAAGATGTTTGTTCTCTACAGTTTCATTGTAACAGCTGTGGGTCTACTATAACTTGTGCTTCACCCATCCTACTGGCTCCAAGGAGACTGAGGTTATCAGGTCATGGGGCTCTGTCCACATCCTCCCCATTTCTGATTGTTTGCTACCTGCTGCAACAACCGATTTGCAGGGCCTGCCTGACTCATAAAGCTTGCACACAGTAATAATTGTTTGTAACAATAATAAAGCAATACAGCGAGGACCAGTATGTTTACAATAATGGAAATCTAATGCTGAATGCTGATCAACAATATAAGATTTTTAACAATGACACATATTTTTCTTGTGGTGCTTGACATGGAGGGACTTTAGGGAATGGGAGGGCCTGTGGAGAGTGTTTGACTGAGGCTTTGCGAGGGGTGGTCAATGAACTGTGCTACAGCCATTTCTGCACCTTTAAAAAAAAAAGTTTTTACATTTGCTTTAGTTTGTTACATTTGGTTTTTGGTTCTGAGATTACACTGCAAGTAAAACTTTAAATACATCTATTATATGAAATATATGGCTGTGTATGATAGCTGCGTCTACGTAATCACTTAGAACCTATGACCTCAAACAGTCTACAATCTATAGGGCCTGCTTGAGAGGGAACAGGTCCCAACTACCAGGGATTGAAGCTCTTCCTGATAGCCCATCCCCTGGATCTGAGGAGAGACTTTCTCATCTCAGCAATGCTGGAATAGTATGCACACAGCACAGTTTTTATACATGGCAACTCACAGTAGCTGTCCTTTTATAAAATGCATAACGTGGCTACAGTATCGGTTTGCTACATTCATTTAATTTTGGAACTCTTTGCCACTGTTTGCAATCATCTGGGACAGACTGACAGTGGCCAGGTCCTAATGTCTGAGCGACACTGACAACAACGACGACACTGTGTACAGCATGTGTGTGTTCTTCAGCAGTCTTGGGGGCTTCTTCCTAAGTCACTCTTGGTCTCAAAACAAGGACATCTGCACCTGTTTAAGAAAGTGTAAAACATAACATTGTGAATGTAGTTGTTGAACATATAATTGGTGGTGGGGGGTTGGGTGAGGTAGCCTGGTGGAACAAGACCGACACATGTATACCGCGCCCCAATAACGTAACTACCATCCTCCTTGGTAACTTTTGACAATTCGACCCCTAATTCTACATGATTGATTTGAGCATGATTGATTTGTGTGTGTGAGAGAAAATTACTCGCATGAAAATGATGTCCATCACCCACACTTTGGAATCCAAGACCTAGGTGAATTCCTCTGACATCTCAAGGTATGATTTGTAGGTGTTGGGGATCTCCAAAACACATCCGCAGGTCTGTGATTGGGGGCTTATCACGAAGTCGTCACTCTTCGTCTGCACCTGTATAAGAAAGTAAGACCGAACAGAACAAAGAAACACTAAATTACAGAAGTCGCCTCTTTGACATTGACGTTGACATTGAGACTGGTGTTTTGTGGGTACTATTTAATGAAGCTGCCAGTTGAGGACTTGTGTGGTGTCTGTTTCTCAAACTAGACACTCTAATGTACTTGTCATCTTGCTCCGTTGTGCACTGGGGCCTCCCACTCCTCTTTCTATTCTGGTTATAGCCAGTTTGCGCTTTTCTGTGAAGGGAGTAGTACACAGCGCTGTACGAGATCTTCAGTTTCTTGGCAAATTCTCGCATGGAATTGCCTTCATTTCTCAGAACAAGAATAGACTGACGAGTTTCAGAAGAATGTACTTTGTTTCTGGCCTTTTTGAGCCTGTAATCGAACCCACAAATGCTGATGCTCCAGATACTCAACTAGTCTAAAGGCCAGTTGTAATGCTTCTTTAATCAGGACAACAGTTTTCAGTTGTGCGAACATAATTGCAAAAGGGTTTTCTGATGATCAATTAGCCTTTAAAAATGATAAACTTGGATTAGCTAACACAACGTGCCACTGGAACACAGGAGTGATGGTTGCTGATAATGGGACTCTGTACGCCTATGTAGATATTCCATAAGAAAATCTGCCGTTTCCAGCTACAATAGTCATTTACAAAATTAACAATGTCTACACTGTATTTCTGATCAATTTGATGTTATTGTTATTTTAAATGGACAAAATGTGCTTCTCTTTAAAAAAACATGGCCATTTCTAAATGACACAACTTTTGAACGGTAGTGTATATGTACATATTACCTCAATTACCTCGACAAACCTGTACCCCCGCACATTGACTCTGTCAGGGGTGGGGAGTAACGGATTACGTGTAAGGGATTACAAAAAACGGTAACTGTAATCCGTTACATTACCAGCAAAAATATTGTAGTCAGTTTACTGATACTTTTGAAAAATTTGATTACTTCGAGGATTACTTTAAAATGTATTAAGGATGTTTGCGGAAGAAAATCTTTGACACTACTCTGCTTTCTCAATGACATGCAAATGAGCATTGAAAAAAGGCTCAAGTTTAAGTTTGTTCCACCTGAACGAGTCTGACCACAAGTCAGAGACCACTATGATGATCCATTAAGCACATTTGGTATCGTGGGTAAAGAGCAGGAATATACTTTTTTTGTAGGCTACAGTCCAAGCTGTCTTTCAATGGTGCGGCGTCCAAAGATTATTCAACTTGAATAAATGCTTGGAGGTAAGGATGGCAGCAGTGGCGTAGTCTACGGCGATACGGATATCACTTATTATTGATATCTACATAGCGCATTGATGTGAATCACACTGCTGCTCTCTGATTTAGCTATTTGCACCTTATGGATTGTGGTGGTTGTGGATGGCTGTTCACAAATCTAAATGGTTGAATTCAAGAAGTTTAAGCTGCCTATCAATCATTGTTTTTGAAACCAGTGGACAGCCAGTGAAAAATGCGCTCTTGCAACAGCTGCAGAGTGCGGATCCAAGCCTATGGAATAAGTGGGGCTTTTATTGATCAATTTAATTCACGCTGATAAAAATCCATAGGACTTGGAATTACTGAAATTTTGATAGACTTTGGTTTTTAATGTAAAAATAATTTAATCGTATTATATGTACTAGAAAGCTATGGGTTAGAAGAAGCCTACATAACCACCCCATAAAGTAAAATGTAACATCCATTTATGGCCACTGTAAACTTGAACATAGATTTATCCTGCAATAGATGTCGTTCAATTGGTAACATACATTTTTGTCTTCTAATGCCTCTTAAGGGGAAAGTAATCTAAAAGTAACGGAATGGAATCAGATTACGTTACTGAGTTTGTGTAATCAAAAGGTTATGTTTTTAAATTTTGGACAGGTAACTAACGGATTACATTTAGAAAGTACCCTACTCTGTACCGGTACCCCCTGTATATAGCCTCGTTATTGTTTATTTTATTGAGTTTGTTTAGTAAATATTTTCTTAACTGCATTGTTGGTTAAGGGCTTGTAAGTAAGCATTTCATGGTAAGGTCTACGACCTGTTGTATTCAGAGCATGTAACAAAACATTTGATTTGATTCTGCTGTACTTGGTTCTGTTATTCTTCTCTTTGGAGATAGAGGCAGCTGCCATGAAAGTTTCATCTGCTGGAAAGATATAGACTTAAAATGTTTTCTTTTCTGAGTTCGTATTGTTCGACCAATGAAGTAGATGGGTCTAGCGCTCCCTTCGTAAAGTCTCGCATTTTAAATTCCAAATCATTGACATGCCCTAGTTTTCTTTTTCCATTTGGAAAGATAAGTGCCTTAGTGACCTCCAACAGCTCTGCCATAGTAACCGTCTTTGGTGCCTTTAATTGTCTTGTCCCACCACCTTTTCTTTGCCTCTAACTTGGCAGAATGAGTCGACTCCAACTTGTTCCAGCCATCCAATTTGGAAAGTACGTTCTGTTTTCTTAGCGTTGGAGTTTCCACAAAGTTTTGCAGACTACTTATGACTTTTCTTTGGGCTTATGGAACAATTAAAAAACGGATCTGCAGCTTTGAAAACACTGGATCCCTGGAGAGCGGCCACTTCTCTTTTGCAGTACTGCCTTACGGCAATACGATCACCAAATCTGGGCACGTATTTTGCGAGTTAGGCATCTGTCATGACCTTGACGGCACTGCAGTAAATCTGAAAACAAAAGAGGAGAGTAGTTACAACTTTGTGCAATTAACTTTATTTGATGGATGGTTATAGTGGATGGATGAATACATAGCTCAATTAAAGCAAGAATCCTTCATTGAAACAATAACAAAGCGGCCAACCCTGCCTCTTTTGGTAAAAAGCTGAGTAATGGGCCTGGTGTAATGTAACAACTCTCAAATTCATAGAGAGCTATGGATGCAAGGACTGACCATCCATTATATCAAAATAAAAACAAGATCAAATTTGGGTTCTGATGAGGGGGGTGACTGTTGAACTAAGCTCATGAGGCATTTCTAAGTTTAATATTTTTCAAGAATCAATGTGTGTGTGTGATTTTTTATTTATTTGTATATATAAGTCCCAAAATGGTGTGACAAACTGGGCCCCAACTATCCACTGCCCAAAAGCGGAAGAATTAAACAGTGCATTTGGAAAGAATTCAGACCCCTCGACTTTTCCCACTTTGTTACGCTATAGCCTTATTCTAAAATGTATTAAATACATTTTGTTCCTCAATCTACACACAATACCCCATAATGACAATGCGAAAAAAATGTTTTAATGTTGTGAGACTCGAAATTGAGCTCAGGTGCATCCTGTTTCCATTGATCATCTTTGAGATGTTTCTACAACTTGATTGGAGTCCACCTGTAGTAAATTCAATTGATTGGACATGATTTGGAAAAGCACACACCTGTGTATATAAGGTCCCACAGGAGGTGACCAAGAACCCGATGGGCATTCTGACAGAGCTCCTCTGTGGAGATAGGAGAAACTTCCAGAAGGACAACCATCACTGCAGCACTCCACCAATCAGGCCTTTATGGTAGAGTGGCCAGACGGAACCCACTCCTCAGTAAAATGACAGCCCGCTTGGAGTTTGCCAAAAAGGCACCTAAAGGACTCTGACCATGATAAACAAGATTTCTCTGGTCTGATGAAACCAAGATTGAACTCTTTGGCCTGAATGCCAAGCGTCACATCTGGAGGAAACCTGGCACCATCCCTACGGTGAAGCATGGTGGTTGCAGCATCATACTGTGGGGATGTTTTTCAGCGGCAGGGACTGGGAGACTCGAGGGAAAGATGAACGGAGCAAAGTACAGAGATCCTTGATGAAAACCTGCTCCTGAGCGCTCAGGACCTCAGACTGGGGTGAAGGTTCACCTTCCAACAGGAAAACGACCCTAAGCACACAGCCAAGACAACGCAGGAGTGGCTTCGGGACAAGTCTCTGAATGTCCTTGAGTGACCCAGCCAGAGCCTGGACTTGAACCCGATCGAACATCTCTGGAGAGACCTGAAAATAGCTGTGCAGCGACGTTCCCCATCCAACGTGACAGAGCTTGAGAGGTTCTGCAAAGAAGAATGGGAGAAACTACCCAAATACAGGTGTGCCAAGCTTGTAGTGTCATACCCAAGAAGACTTGAGGCTGTAATCTCTGCCAAAGATGCTTCAACAAAGTACTGAGAAAAGAGTCTGAATACTTACGGAAATGTGTTTATTCCATTTTTTGGGGGGGGAAAACTGTCATTATGGGGTATTGTGTGTAGATTGGGGGGGGGAAACTATTTAGAATAAGGCAATAACATAACAAAACATGGAAAAAGTGTAGGGGTCTGAATACTTTGCGAATGCACTGTATATCTGGCTAGGCAGCGGTGCTGTCCTTTCAGCACCACAGAGTTGACCAGGGTTCCCCAAATGTCATTTCCATGTTATTTGGTTGAGTTTGCTTTGTTTGTCATGCATGCGTCTTTAACTTCCTTAAATAAGTAGGCTTTCTATATTTCATTTAAATTCATCATAAACCTAGATTTATTTGTCGATTTTATCTGTCATTGATTGTATTTACTGGGAATCTGTTATGTGCACCGATAGCAGCCTTGCAGTAACATGACAGCCTTTAGTGGCTTGAATATCAATTTTCTTTTGTGAAGCTCATTAGTTATTTATGGTTTTAGTTATTTATGGTTCGATATATATATATATATGAACAACATTCCTCTGATGCAGTTTATTTATCTGGCTAGAATGTTGTTTTGAGGAGACACTTTTCTTTGACACTTTGAACTGCATTTACTAGTCATGTTGTTTGTTGATAGGCTATCATTTCATTACTACTTTTGGTTATAATAGCCTACGAATTAATTGTTTGTATAGTATTGTCATTTATTATTGAGAAACTCTTTACTGCCTTTTACTCCCTTTTCAGAACTATGGCTGACTTTATAGTTAACCTGAGTCTACTCCAGACTCTGTGGATTTGTGTAGCTCTATGAACGGCGACCTTAAGTAGACTTAAGTTAAGTCATTTCAATAACCTGAAAAGTTAGGACCTTCGCTAGCTGTCATAACTGAATGATGCATGTTTACGACGCAAACTAAAGACACCATGCGCAAACTCGGATTCATGATGCATGTACAACATGAACAGCGCCATCTGCTGGATAATTGAGA
Source organism: Salvelinus namaycush (assembly GCF_016432855.1). Classification (NCBI taxonomy): domain Eukaryota; kingdom Metazoa; phylum Chordata; class Actinopteri; order Salmoniformes; family Salmonidae; genus Salvelinus; species Salvelinus namaycush. Next base: position 37,879,207 of record NC_052334.1, read on the forward strand.
TTACACCATGAAATAGCACTGACATGACAATGGTTCAGGTCATTGGAAAGTTTATTTTGCCTGCCCCTTACCGTACTGTCAACTACATTATTCTATTGCTAATTTGTAAATACAGAGCTCAACCATGCACAGAACGCAACTTTTTCCTCCCGGAACTACGCTAAATGTGCTTGTTTAGTGACATAATTTGATCTTCCAGTAAAACATGGCATCAGGCAAACGCCTTGATGGGTTTGATTGTTTAATTGTCAGAGGCAGAAAGGAATCATTTCTAGGACTGGAGGCTTCGGTGTTAACAGGTGCAAATGTCAATGATGGTGCGCTCTCATCCCTCCGCTATAACTATTTTGTTATGAAACCCCTAAAAGTTAGCTATCACGTAGGCCTACCTTTTCATTGATGAAGGTCTGTACGAGATCCTCATCAAACCCTCGATCTCTCAAAAAGCGCAGCAATTCCTGGCTCTGCTCCATCTCTTAGCTAGCCTATACTCCGGAGGATAGAGGGGGCAGACTGGTTAGATATATATCAAAAGCTAGCTAGCTACGTATGCTAGCCTGGCTATCAGCTAGTATAACGTTACAGGTGAACGTATTGTCATAGCAACAAATCAAATAGCTATCAATTGCTTAAATTGCTACACCGTGAACGAGCAAGACAGCTAACTAGCACAGCTGAGTCCGCCAGCTACATAAGAAATTAGAAATCAATTAGGGGTGCATACACAATGAATGGAAAAACATGCAGATTATTAAAATTGAGGGAATGAAAAAAATTTATGAGGGAACGAATACAAAATCGGAGAGAACTGCTAAAAACAAAAACACGAATTCATTTGAAAAAAATCAGTGAAAGGATTTTTTAAAAATCGGGAGAATTGATACTAGATTAGTCTGGCCGTTTTTTGTTCCCCACCACCATGACTACTAAAGTGCTCCGTATAATCTGTCAAATAATAAAACATATTTTACAGACCATAGTCTGTCTGGGACAGTCACATTTCGACAACTTCATCGGTTTCAAAGGTAGGCTAATGAGTCAATTTGTTTTATTGAGATTCCCTGTTGGGAGTGGTAAATTAATACATAATCGTGGCAAATAACGTTACATCTTTCCCACGTATGTCAGCTGGTTTACTAACTTTAGCTTGACAAAACGACCTTACCTATAATTTTGTTATCTAGCCACAACTTGTTTATTAAATTATTGCTTGTTGTCAGCCAACTGAAGTCCCAATGATCGTGTCATCATGTATATATCCCCCGCATGTCTAGGGTTGCTTTGTGTTCAAGCCCAGTGCCAAAAAGAGAAAGAAGAGGCCAACTGTGGGTGAGTGATTTTATAGATTATATGGGCCTGATCGCGCGCGCGAATGTTTTCTCCAGAGGATTATTTCGCTCATGGCAATGCGGACACAGAGAATAGCAGACATTATTGGAGAAAATGAAGGCAGACACCGAGGTGAGAGCATACTCTGTTCATTATCCTCTCAACATTGGGCATTGGCATCATTGTGCTTATGCCAATCAGCTGTGCCGTGTTTAGGAGGAAGCAATGTTCCAATATAAATATATAATATTGAACATCTATAATTGTCATGCAGAATAGGGAATTGTGTCGGCTCTATTTATTACATTTCTATCTGTAACGTTGTGCACGTTTCACCTCACTGAAAAGTTACAAGCTTTTATCGGGCATGAAAATGTACATTGTTTACTCTTTACAGTTTCTGCAGGATGAGCTGAACAGGATAATCTTAGACAGCCTATTGGAGTTTATCAGAAAGAGTGCCTCCACTTTCCAGCGGGGCACGGATGACTGGGCATCAGGTATGAGAGCCAATGAGATTCCCACAGCTGCCCTAGTGCGTGGTATGTTACTCAAAAGAGAGGGTGTTTTGCATGACCAGGGCTCATGCAATATGCCTAAATTAGTGTATTTTGATATGGTGTCCATGGGATAGAGATTAACTAAGTAACTGTATGTCTCTTCTCTTCTTACTGTGTTGGAGTGAATGTGCCAAATCATGAAATTACCTTCCAGAGCTCCTCTGACCAGCTGCAGCAGTCGGTGACTCCTTTTGTTGTCTCCATACAAGCCAACGAGTGTGCAGGTCAGTCCCATGTATGTGGTACTTGAGAAATAACTCTGCTATTTGAGGTTGGTAATTGGGTAGATTTAATTTATTTATACTTTGATGTAATAAGTATCTGCATGCCATTTTTATTATGACACATGGATACTACCTAACTCAAATCTTCATATTTTCATTTGGTTCTGTTCTCAGCCCTGAAGCACCTGATGCAGAGGGTTCTAGAGAGACTGATGGGTGCTTGTGTGTCAGTGGATGTTGAAGAGGAGGAAGAGCCTAAGCAACACAGTACCAATGTTAACCAGAAGAGGGTGCACTGTTCCCTTGGCACGCTCTGTGACTGGTACATTACTTTTCTTTTTCACCTTTATTTAACCAGGTAGGCCAGTTGAGAACAAGTTCTCATTTACAACTGCGACCTGGTCAAGATAAAGCAAAGCAGTGCGACACAAACACAGAGTTACACATGGAATACAGAAACGTACAGTCAATAACACAATAGAAAAGTCTATATACAGTGTGTGCAAATGAGGTAAGATTACGGAGGTAAGGCAATAAATAGGCCATAGTGGTGAAGTAATTACAATTTAGCAATTAAACACTGGAGTGATAGATGTGCAGAAGATTAATGTGCAAGTAGAGATACTGGGGTGCAAAGTAGCAAATATAAATAACAGTATGGGGATGAGGTAGTTGGAGGGGCTATTTACAGATGGGCTATGTACAGGTGCAATGATCTGTAAGCTGCTCTGACAGCTGATGCTTAAAGTTAGTGAGGGAGATATGAGTCTCCAGCTTCAGTGATTTTTGCAGTTCGTTCCAGTCATTGGCAGCAGAGAACTGGAAGGGAAGGCGGGTAACGGAGGAATTGGCTTTTGGGGGTGACCAGTGAAATATACCTTCTGGAGCACATGCTACGGGTGGGTGTTGCTATGGTGACCAGTGAGCTGAGACAAGGCGGGGCTTTATCTAGCAAAGACTTACAGATGACCTGGAGCCAGTGGGTTTGGCGATGGATATGTAGCGAGGGACAGCCAATGGCAGCATACAGGTCGCAGTGGTGGGTAGTATATGGGGCTTTGGTGACAAAACGGATGGCACTGTGATAGACTACATCCAATTTGCTGAGTAGAGTGTTGGAGGCTATTTTGCCGAAGTCAAGGATCGGTAGGATAGTGAGTTTTACGAGGGTATGTTCGGCAGCATGAGTGAAGGATGCTTTGTTGCGAAATAGGAAGCTGGTTCTAGATGTAATTTTGGATTGGAGATGCTTAATAATGTGAGTCTGGAAGGAGAGTTTACAGTCTAACCAGTGTTAAGAAAATTATGTTTTCAATGTTCATAAACTGAACTTCAATTAACTACTCAGTCTGCAACCCAGAATTTGTAAGAAACTGGTTGAAATGAAAACAGACGGAGGCCCAGCCTACAATAGTCAAATGTTTATTCACCAGAACGTTCTGAAGTCCACAATACAAAGACATCCATTTTATAGCGGCACACATACTTCCACACAAACAGTAGGTATCCTACGCACATACATACGAACAGTAGGTATCCTACACACATACTGTATCACTACCCCGCCGACAAAGATTAGGGAGACCGTGAGAATCACTCCCTGTCCTCCCCCAAGATTAGGGAAACCGTGAGAAGTACTCCCTGCCCTCTCCAAAATTTCTCAGTGGCCCCTAGCCAAGGTCGGCACCAAATTTTGCTCAGACAGTCTGTGTTTAAGATACTATAAAGACATATTGTACAGATATATTGTTTTCCCCTAATTCTGACTAAAACTACACACATCATTTATTATAATTTTACTGACTAAAACTACACACATCATTAATAATAATTTTATGATTCTAATCAATTTCATACAATTATATGGTTTCAGGGTGGAATATTCTAATCATTCATTTAAACATATAAATTCCATTAACACCAGACACCTAGGTATTTGTAGTTGTCCACATATTCTAAGTCAGAACCATCCAGAGTAGTGATGCTAGACGGGCGGGCAGGTGCGGGCAGCAATCGGTTGAAGAGCATGCATTTAGTTTTACTTGCATTTAAGAGCAGTTGGAGGCCACGGAAGGAGAGTTGTATGGCATTGAAGCTCGTCTGGAGGTTAGTTAACACAGTGTCCAAAGAAGGGCCAGATGTATACAGAATGGTGTCGTCTGCGTAGAGGTGGACCAGAGAATCACCAGCAGCAAGAGCAACATAATTGATGTATACAGAGAAACGAGTCGGCCCGAGAATTGAACCCTGTGGCACCCCCATAGAGACTGCCAGAGGTCCCGACAACAGGCCCTCTGATTTGACACACTGAACTCTCTGAGAAGTAGTTGGTGAACCAGACGAGGCAGTCATTTGAGAAACCAAGGCTGTTGTCTGCCGATAAGAATGTGGTGATTGACAGAGTCGAAAGCCTTGGCCAGGTTGATGAATACGGCTGCACAGTATTGTCTTTTATCGATTGTCTTATATCGTTTAGGACCTTGAGCATGGCTGAGGTGCACCCATGACCAGCTCGGAAGACAGATTGCGTAGCGGAGAACGTACGGTGGGATTGGTCGGTGATCTGTTTTGTTAACTTGGCTTTCGAAGACCTTAGAAAGGCAGGGTAGGATAGATAGATTGTGACAAAGGTACGAAGCTACTGCACACAATTAAGGACTAATATAATGTTTTTATGTAAAAGTCACATTTTATAGATTTTGACCTTACTATCTCTACATTTTGTAAATGCTCATTACAAATCATGAGTCTTATGTGCACAAATAATTTGTTTGGTCCTAATAATTTGTCTGGCACCCCAGGCAAAAAGCGTACTTCTGTTGGCAAAGACATGCAACAGCATCCTCCCATTTTAGTGATCTTCAAAGACCTAGACGCTTTCAACCCTTGTGTTGCTGCAGGGGCCCCCCCCTGATGATCATGATCCCTGACCTCTGTCTCAGATTGATTGAATGGAGAAAATACACTTGTACTTGTGAGGGTACATCTAACATATGTTAAAAATGCTAATGCATGACATGCTGTATAATCTCCCCGTTCTTTGCAACAGTCGGTACGTGGAGCAGTTTCCTCTGATGTTCGTCTTTGGCATCACCACATCTCCCAGCACCATTCAGCACATGCTACCCAAGTCCATATCCTTTCTGCTGTGCATTGAGCTCTTCCAGTCCCTGTCCTGCACCCAGCACCTGACCACTGTTACGAATCCCTTTGGCCCGACAGTCTAGGGGGGATGGTAATGGGACCCGTAACACAACTCATGCAAATTATAGTAGTGAAAACATAAGTGAGAACAAATAACACAGACAACTTAATTACCGTCAAACACTAAATGTTTATTTATAAACACACGGTAAATGGGGGGGAGCAGGAAAAGGGGCTGAGCGGGACCCAAGGAATGAAAGAATAATAACTCAAAAACACCCCTAAGCTAGACTAGCCTACTTCACAAACAGCTAACTAACCAAAAATACAGGGGGTGGTCCGCCCAGTTCTAACTAGTGTTTTTAACAATGTTTAACTACGGGTAGTGTAGGCGACTTGTCTGGTTACCCCATTTTCCCACCATCAAACAACCACTCAAACACCATAACCAAAACAATACTCACAGGTGGGGACAAAGTGACATGTAGCTGCAAAACACACAAGCGATCTACAGACAGAAGGCATGTTACAAAGAGATTGAGCTCCGGAGAAAACAACTGACAGGGGTTTTAAACCAAGGGAAAGGGACTGTGATTGGGTAAGGGAAAAGGAGCAGGTGTCTTCCGATTAGCGACTGATTGATGACTGATTGGGGAATGATTATTGTCACCTGTGAGTAGGGGAGAAGGAGAGAAAAGAAATACACACAGGATACACACAGAACACTTGTATCCGTAACAACTGTCATAGACAAGGTAGGTCTGTAGCTACCATGGATTCATCCATTCACTTTGATGTAGTTGTATTGGACACAGTGATCATGCTCCTGTGCCCTATTCCTAAACCCAATAGGGTTCTAAAGGTGCAGTTGAATACCAACTAGAGATCAACGTACATAACAGATTTTCACTCTTGATCCCCATTGATGACATGATTTTTTGTTTTGTTACACATGTCTATCTCAAGTTAGAATTCTGACTTCAGTGTGAGTATTGCTTTCCCATCTGTGTCCCAAGGTAATCCTGACCCCACTGTTTCCTGTTAAGCCCAGTGGCAAGGTGCTGCAGGTGCTGGTCAGCATCTTCCTCCACCACGATTTCTCCGTACGCAACTTCATCAAAGGCCTGCAGGTGAGTACTGCCCTCTGATTGTTGGTGGGACTGTTTTAGAACTGTTCAAATGTGTTGAAGTGGAATAACTGACTGACTGAACACAATGTTGATTGCTCTGTATTGTCTTTCAAAGACTAACTTTGAGATGTGGGCTGGATGTATTATTTTGGATTATTCCTGTGAATAGTTACCTTATGTTTTGCATTGCTTGTTCTCAGGTTTGTGTGTTGACCATGGGGGCCCCCTTACCAGTTGGCTCTGCTGGAGCACTTCCACAGCCAGCCTCTGAGCGTGCTGTGCTGTAAGGAGGTGGCAGCCCTGGGCCAAGCCACTGAGCTCAGCCACGGCATGTAGAGAATCTAACAGCTGCCATCCTTCATGAGGTGACTGTCTCACACATACGCACATGCAGGCCCACAAGTCTCCAACACACACACACACACTTCTACCCATATGATGGTTGAGTAACATTATTTAAATGTTGTGTGGTTCGTCTGTTTAAAACTTGTTGTGATGCTTGGTGTTTACCTCACACCCTTTCCCCCAGGTACGTAGAGAAGCAGGCTCCCCAGGAGCAAATGGAGCTGTTGACCAGTGATGACCATGTGAAGGTAAATATTGAGTGCTGTTGAGAGGTTCTGAACCTTATATTGACAAGACTGAATTATGAGCTTACCGTAATGTATTGATTGTGTGTCCTGCTACTCTTTTTAGGAAGTGTGTCAGAAACTACTGAAAGTTCTTCGCAAATACCATAAGAACTACTACCCCATTCTGAGGTGTCTCCACGTTCTAACGTCTTCTCTACCTAAATACCCTCTGAGGAAACCGGTTTGAACATTTTGTTTATCAAGGTTGCCATTGAAATAATACCTCATGTTAGGAATGTAATTGTAGAGCATGGCACCAACTGTCTCGCCTGTTCCACATATGCCTCGATTTTCAGATAAGGGATCTGCTCATATCCTGTGTGAGTGTGGGTTTTTGGTTTTTCCAATTAAGACCTAGACAACCAGGGGAGGGGAGTTCCTACTAATTACTGACCTTAATTCACCGATCAAGTACAAGGGTGGAGGAGCAAAATCCTGTGGAATGAGATTGACAAGTGCCTTTGACTTGGTAACTCCATAGTGGAGGCAGGGAGCTGTGGTGGAACACAAGCGACTGGGTTGACAGAACCTGATATCATCGGTATATCTACTTGATTACATTATTAGCTATTTACAATTTAAATATTAGATAGTACTTCAGTTAATTAAAGCATTACCCTGTTGTGACGACATGAAACTTAACATTTTATTGTTTTTTCCCCTTCTACTAAGTACATAGGTTTGAAAGCAAAACAGTCAATGAAATAAATAACATTTTGAAAGCGGAAAAAATCTAATGAATTGAAGTTAGTCTTTGTAAAGTCCCATACAAAAAGGCTCTGGGGTATTGCAAATTATCTTCTCCAAACCGTACCTTCCACTTGCTAATAGATTGACCAGCAAACCTTTGTCTACATTCCTTTATCATATATACATGTGTAACAAAGAAATAAAACGGTGAATAAAGTCTGGAATGCCAGATGTCTTTATAAAAGTGAGTGACAACTTATCGATACAGGTACAGCAGGAGAAATGTAGGCCACTGGTAGAGGGGGTCCATATAATTACATTAGGAAGCACATAGTTGCTTACGTGAGAGAGAGAGATTACCACTGACAACGGCTTAGATAAACCTTTGCCCAAAGGAGAAATATGGCACAGTAAGACGTTTCATTAAACCAATCACTTGCATGGATTTCCAAAGATTTAAACTCTAACTTCCAGCAAGAGAAGGTCGCCTGGCAAAGTCGGTCTCTCAGGAAACATCTGGAAATGAATAGATAAAAGCAGAAAACCAGACATATTAACATAACCTTTAGAGTTTCTCCATTCAGGTGTCACAGTTGCCTTCTCACATTCAGCAATGGAATGGTACATGCACTGAGAATTAAATAGAAAAATCGGCAAAACAATACTCACAGCTTGCAGGTTGCTCTCCAAATCTTCGCATCAACTGGTCATGTGTAAACTTCACAAAAGTGTCATATTGTTCTGTAATAGAAATGTGGGAGGAAAGGGAGGGGTTTAATTTGCCTGTAACTAAAAACCACATGGTGCACTTTCTGAATTGTGTTTGACTGTCCACACCTGCCAACTTGGAAGTCATGGTCTCCTCATATTCCTCCCGCACTTTGTCTTCACGCTCCTTCAGTAGACGTTCACAAATCATTCCAACTTGTCTAAGAGTAAATAAGGGCTGTTCTTTCTTTGATGGAGAAGAACCTCCAGCAGATGTGCCTGCAGAGGACACAAGTAAAGCAATTAGGTCATTTGCATGTTGGGGGGGAAAAAAGGAGTAGTTCCTTTATTATTGTGGATCTCCCCCACTCACCAGGGTTTAGGCTAATAGTACACTATAAGCTCATAACAAACCTGGCATACTGGATCCACTAAGATGGGGTGGAGACTCTGGCGAGTAGCAACCCTCTGTCTGTTGGTAAACTCCATCTATGTGCTTTCTCTTCTGAATGCGTTTGTACTCCTGCTTGATGTTGTTCAGAATTTGCTCTAGAATAAGATAGTACACAGAGTCTAAATTATTCAGATAGGACGTTGGTCAAACAACTTGTCAAATCTAATGGAGGCCTCGCACTACAGTGCAATCCTTATCACTCCTTATGGCCGACAACAACATGTTAACAAAGACAGTACAGTATGAAGATATGCAGAAACTGCTTCTCCAATAGAAATCCCTGATCACACTTGTCAGCGATGTCAAGATGATGTTCGCTAGCAAAGCTCATGCGCAGAAACACGTCATCGGGTCTAACAGTCTTGTTGCGCAGGCTGTCAAATGAAAGGCACTCCTTCGATAAAGTTTGTTACTTTCACAAGGTTGTAGTAATGACAGTTGCAGCTACTTCAGACATGGGCTCGAATCTAGGTTTTGGCTTTAAAATGAAAGAAAATGAACAACTAAGGATAAATTTCACTTCTCCCATTGACTTGACAAACCCCGGTCTGATCTGTATGGAGCGAGATAGCTGCCAATAGGTTGAACGTACGTATCGTTAGGACTGTAATAAAATCCATATGTAAATTGTTAGGATCGTAAGAAGAGCCATTAATGAAACATGGAGCGTAAAATTAGATCTGTAAACGTATGTTACAACTATGAATGAACATTTACACGTTTAATTCTTAATTTACGTCTCACTTTACTGGGTTAAAGATCTTTTTTATGTGTACAAACTTTTGTCAGCAATGCAAAGGAATGTAGCTAGTCAATCAAGCAACTCTAGCCCAGAAGTTAGTTGCTTTGCAGCATCTGGTTTCAATTCCAAAATAAGTCTAGAGCTTTTTTTAGATCTGCATTCAATAACAATGTTATACCAGTAGATGGTGTAGTATTGGCTTGGGCCTTTGACTTGTGTGAGAATGATAAAGACACAGAAGTAAATATGATTTAGGCTAGGCCTATTCCGCTAGGCCTATTCCGCTATCGAAATATGCCATGCTGTTGTGTTATTTAATGGCCATATTTATTTTATAGCCACGTGGGGCTACTGTGGTGATCATGTAACCTAATGAATCACACTTTTTCCAGTATTTCAGAGTACGGACTATAGGCCTTTATTAGGCATTTTGACTGTTGTTTTTAAGAATTCCACTCTTTATGTAGGCTTGTTTTAGACATTTGCGTTGCACAACCACATCACGCAGAGGCTATATCCATGTCAATAAATGATGAAACAAAATATTGCATTTAGGATTTTTTATTTGGATATGCCTAAATTAAACATTTAAATGTTAAAATGATAGGCTAAAGAACCTTTTGATAATTTTGAATACTCATAGATTTCAATAAATAAATGGATAAGAATGCTCTATTCTCTTTGATTTAGTTCCTATTGCAACTCAGACAAATTACTGAATGGATGGCATACTGACTGACTGAACTGAATGAAGGATGAATGCAATGTTCAAATATGTTGGAATGACGAGTTGCACGCATCATGCATGCTCATCACTTTATTTGTCTAGTAGGCAAATAGGCCTACATTAGGGTATAACTATGGCTGCATGCCTCCAGAAGTGCATCTTCTGAGGCTGAGGGGTGCTTTTCCAAAGTCGCATGGTGCTGCATGGGGATCACAAGCTCTTCAACTGGGCAGCAGTGTCACGATGGAGAGAATAGCCTATATGGAGACTACTTAAGACCATTGCAACAGAGTTACTGTAAAGTGTGGGAATAAGCTTATGCCGGACTTAGCCTACGTTTAACCTCTCCCTTATTCATTTCACAGTCCATATGTTCATGACCCGGTTCATATAAATCATGTCAAATTATTTTACATTCATGTTAACCCCTCGTACAGAGTATGCTTTGGCAAGATTGAGTGACCTATTATTGTTCTATGTTTCATTATTCCTGGTAGATACTACTGGTTATGATTACAGACAAAGCCCAGAGAATGGGATGGTGCCATATTGAATTAGTCTTATTTTGATAAGGTGCATGGATGGGGATGTCCACGTCACCCAGAGATATGCCCATGCTTTAGAGATACAACAGTGAAGTTTCAGTCCGCTAGGTGTAGGCATAACACAGCTAGTGCTATCTAGACTTGCGCTGGTAAACAAATCCATTACATTAAGTACCTAATGTGAAGTAAACTTAACTAAAGTCTCCATTCTCTATTACTCTTAACTTGAAAACATGCTGGATACCTCTTTCCGGTTTCCTTGACTTTCGTTTTTTTTTTTTTAAATGCTGTGTTGTGCTTGTTCACAGCACTCCTCACAGGCCATTTGGTGTGCGTTTTTTTTTGTTGGTGATATGAAACTGACAGAAAGCTCAAAAGGTATTATTGTTCGTAAAGATTGCAACAAGATTTGTTCAAGCCTAAAATGTTAGTCCGTAATCGTAACATGGTGTTTGTATGTTCACAGATGAAATTTAACGTTTACGTTTCATGTTTCACACATGGCTTTTCTTACGATCCTAACAATTTACATATCGATTTTCTTATGATCTAACGATACGTACGTTCAACCTTTTGGCAGGTCTCTCGCTCCATAAGTCTGCTTCGCAATGCGTTCCCGTAAGTATCACAATGTTGCGCCTCTGGGTTTGAAAACACGGATATTTTTTCAAGATACAGTGCATTTGGAAAGTATTCAGACCCCTTGACTTTGCCCATATTTTGTTATGTTACAGCCTCATGTTACAGCCCCCCCCTCATCAACCTACACACTATCACATTTACATAAGTTTTCAGACCCTTTACTCAGTACTTGAGTACCTTTGGCAGAGATTACAGCCTCGAGTCTTCTTGGGTATGACGCTACAAGCTTGGCACAACTGTATTTGGGGAGTTTCTCCCAAGCTCTGTCAGGTTGGATGTGGAGCGTTGCTGCACAGCTATTTTCAGGTTTCTCCAGATATGTTCGATGGGGTCAAGTCCGGGCATTCAGAGACTTGTCCCGAAGCCACTCCAGCGTTGTCTTGGCTGTGTGCTTAGGGTCATTGTCCTGTTGGAAGGTGAACCTTCTCCCTAGTCTGAGGTCCTGAGCAGGTTTTCATCAAGGATCTCTCTGTCCTTTGCTGCGCTCATCTTTGCCTCGATCCTGAATAGTCTTCCTGCCGCTAAAAAACATCCCCACAGCATAATGCTGCCACCACCATGCCTCACCGTAGGGATGTTGCCAGGTTTCCTCCAGATGTGACGCTTGGCATTTAGGCCAGAGTTCAATCTTGGTTTCATCAGACCAGAGAATCTTGTTTTTTCAAGGTCAGAGTCCTTTAGCCTTTTGGTAAACTCCAAGCGGGCTGTCATGTGCCTTTTATTGAGGAGTGGCTTCCATCTAGTTACTCTACCATAAAGGCCTGATTGGAGAAGTGCTGCAGAGATGGTTGTTCTTCTGGAAGGTTCTCCCATCTCCACAGTCACCTCCCTGACCAAGGCCCTTCTCCCGCGATTGCTCAGTTTGGCTGGGTGGTCAGCTCTAGGAAGAGTCTTGGTGGTTCCAAACTTCTTCCATTTAAGAATGATGGAGGCCACTGTGTTCTTGGGGACCTTCAATGCTGCAGAAATGTTTTGGTACCCTTCCCCAGATCTGTGCCTCGACACAATCCTGTCTCGGAGATCTACAGACAATTCCTTCGACTTCATGGCTTGGTTTTTGCTCTGACATGCACTGTCATCTGTTGGACCTTATATAGACAGGTGTGTGCCTTTCCAAATCATGTCCAATCAATTGAATTTACCACAGGTGGACTCCAATCAATTGTCAGTATGGTGTACTTTGTGTAGATTGATGAGAAAAAACATTTAATCAATTTTAGAATAAGACTAACGTAACAAAATGTGGAAAAAGTCAAGGGGTCTGAATACTTTCCGAATGCACTGTAGCTGCTGCAATAACACAAGTAGCTATTGGCTAACATGCTAACTTAAAAAGCCCAGTGCCATTAACGTGATTTTCCTGTGTTTTATATTTCCACACTATGAGGTTGAAATAATATTGTGAAAAATGCCCTTCTAGCGTAAGAGCTGTTTTAAAAGACCACCTGAAATTTCAGCCTGTTTTGGTGGAATTGAGTTTTGGCCTGCCAGCAATTTTTCTTTTTGACTATCGTTTTAAATTAAAATCACAGTAAGGTACTTAATTACCCATAAATTATTTGATAGTTTGATTAAAAACAACTGCTGCATTGGTCCTTTAACGTGCAGCAAGATTGCCCACTACCTGTCTTGCAAGATGTCTGGTATGAGTTTGGGTTCATCCGGTATAGTACTTACCAGCTGATAGTCTGGATGACACTTCTCCAAATGGTGACGGCTCCATGCGAAGGTATTTCCGTGGTGATGAGGAGGATGATGGGGACACCGGAATACATCTTCTCCTTTTAGGGGACGTCGGACTCATCAATGGATCAAAATCCATGGTCCTTTTCAGGGTCGCTCCACACGCCATGATTTGAACCTAGGAAGGTCTACAAAGACCGAACGAGGAACAGTGTAGCTAATGCGAAACACAAAAGAAAATGGCTTTCTAACGTTCGTTAGCTAGCTAAGAAAGAGCTTATCCTGATGGTTTTTCAGCTAGCTGGCTAGCTTTGCAACTTCGACAAGTCCAGGAAGGAGTCTTGCGACTGTTGTTGGCTACCGTTAGCTAACTTATCACGCTAACGTTAGCTAGCTAGCGTTAACCAACCAAATTAAAACAAATTCCCTTCACCTTTCCGGGGAAAAGTTGCCCTCCTCTTATCACTCCGACGGCCGTGTAACGTTGACTTTTGTTACACTCTTCCCTATCTTATAACGTTATCTGTTTGGATGTCCTTAGCTAGCTAAGTTATACATTCAAACGAAGATATAACTTGCTGCCTAACGTTACCATCTTGAAAGGCAGCTAACGTCAGCTTTTTCTTGTTTTTGACCACCAGAGCCGTCTGTTTCTCATATTGATGACGTCAAATATTCAATTATGCGCTCATGCCGGGTGGGTTGGGCATGCGCTGATGAGACTGACGATGGTGGGATTTGGACTGCGCTCCCTGCAATCTGGGATCCATAGGACGTCCCAACTCTGACATTAGCCGATTGAAGTTGAAATGTAAAATGGTCAAAGAGTTAGATAAGGGTAGGGACGTCTCAAGGCTTCCGGACAGCACTAACCTTTGTAGTGCAGACAAAAGTTGGTCGTTTGTGTGGTAATGGAATTACATAATAAATTACATCATTTTGCGCTGCTACCCATATACATTAGTATATATCCAGTAGCCATATTCATACACATTCTTGTTACTTTAATCTTGAAGATTGGTGTATTTCCATTAGTCTTTGCCTATCTCTTTTGCTCTGCAAATGCATGGGCCCGTAATGTGAAATTGCTTGTTTCACTTATAGGTTTTGTGGCTTTTCTGTTAGTTTTTCACTTTATATTTATTTTTATCTTGGGTTTAACTAACTTTTCGAGGCAGTACAGTACCTCACAAAACATGGCACATTATCCCATGTGCCACTGCCTACACCTCTTTCTCCTCCAGACTGACAAAAACATATACAACCAAAGCCCGATAAGACTACTTACTTCTGATAAGACTATATCGTGCCTGCCTTATGAGTACTGTGCACACTTGACTTTATTCAGAGGCTTGGAAACTAAACCACATAAAGGTGTTTAATCATTTTGAAAATAAATTATGATTGTAAATGAAGTATGTGCACATTTTATCCTAGTAGAGACATCTTAAAAATTCACATTCCTTTAGTTCTTCACTGACTTAGAGGGCCTCTGTAGATTTTCTTTCATTTGTCATTGTTTTGTTCGTTTCTGGATGATGATGGATTGTAAAGCTTTTGGTGTAAGTACAGCTGCAATAAAATACACTGGTTATTGTGTTTCAATTGCTGTGATCAGATGAAAACATTCATATACATTGCTTATTACTAAATTAGCTGGTTTGGAATAAGTAACTGCACATAAAAACGTTATATTTTTTCTGTCTCTGTTTCGTGAGATAACAAGGTCTATTCTTCACAGTAGCATTGCAGTGCCGTCCTCAATCTCATGAGATGCAAGAAATACATGGTTATTATACTGTATGTGGTTCACAAGCTGCTTTCCTGAATGTTTTTTATTTGAAACAGAAATTAAAATGTGTATTCATAGAAAAACACTTATTTAATGCATATGGAGAGGGGGAAAGAACATATTTAATGCTGCACAACATTACATGTCGTTGTGGTTCTTCTTTGGGGGAAATCTGTCTCTGCATAAGATTAAATAATGTGAATCATTGAAAAGATGTACATGATCTACTTTTGTATTTCATAACATGGCCCTCAATTATGCATCACTCAAAAAATAAGAATCAAAACAGTTTCATACAGCATGCTTTATGACAAGAACTACAAACAATCACAATGTACTAATTTACAATATAAAGAGCAGCCAATTTCACCTACAAGCACTTTATAGAGACAAACCATATAGTCAAAGGGCAGATCAGCATGCCACTAAATACACAACTGTGCAGTTTAACAATGCTTATCGCCATTATTTCCCTATGAAAATAAATGAAGTTCTGAAAGATTGAAATAAAAAGCCACATTATCTTATCCTACAGCTACATATACTTCAAAGAACTGAATTAGAAGTTGATGTTTAGCAAACTTTCAGTGCAGTGCTAGTTGGGGTATTGACTGTTCTACATAATTCCTTCAGAGTCGATTCCTTCAGTCACATGATGGCAGACGCAGTTGTCTCAGGGGAGACCAACAGGGTAACTTTGGCCAATTTCACAGTGATGTTTGCACAGCTAGCCGTGGATTTGTAGGCTGTGGCTGTGCCTTTTACGCTCCTGCTGTGGCAATCGGACTCAGCGCTGTTGTCCAGTAGTTGAGAAGTTCCCCTGCATGTCTGGCAGATGTTAAGAAAGGCCCGGCGCAGGTCCTTACTCCTCAGGGCGTAGATGATGGGGTTGATGGTGGAGTTGAGCAGGCAGAGCATGCTGCAGAAGGCAAAAACCGTCTTCATAAAGTTGTTCATCTTCCAGAAGAGGTCGTAGACCATGATGGCCAGCACAGGGCCCCAGCAGATGACGAGGGCCACCAGAATCAGCACTAAGGTCTTGGCCAGGCGGATGTCCATGCGGGCCTGCTCGGGTCGCATTGTCTGCACCTTGGTGCCATGCGCTGTGTAGACGATGATGCTCTTCTGGGAGCGGCGGCTCATCATGCGCAAGGCGTGGTGGTGGGCCTTCCACAGGATGAACATGTAGGCATAGATGATAAACAGCAGCAGCACACTGGTCATCCCTATCCAGAACATCAGGTACTTCACGTCAATGAGTGGGAAAATGTCAGAGCACACTGAGTTCAGTTGCTTACAGTTCCAGCCCAGTAGGGGGAGCACCGCGATGACGATTGAGATAGTCCACATCATGCAGAAGGCGATGACAGCCTTTGTCTTGGTGACGATCCGCTTGTAAGCCATGGGCCTGTGGATGGAGATGTAGCGGTCTATGGCTGTGAGAAAGAGACTGCCCACAGAGGCACTGAAAGAGGCGATGACCCCACCAAGCTTAAAGAGAAACACATTGGGGCTGTCTTTCCGGTGTAGCACATGGAAGTCCAAGAAACTGTACACAAATATGACACTGCCCAGAAGGTCAGCCACAGCCAGGCTTCCTATGAAGTGGTAGGAGGGCCGACAGCGCAGGGTGCTGGAGTGGAGGATCACACACAGTACGATAAGGTTCTCCAGCACTGTGAAGGTTCCCAGGGTGAGTGCCATGATCGCTACTACCAACTGCTGGCTGGGGGTCAGAATCATGAAGCACTCCATGTCCACAAAGTTCTCCCCGCATTGGATAGAATCCCCGCCGTCCACAAAGGTCCCATTGCCAACCAGATCAGAGAAGTTGGTCTGGTAAATGGAGTTGCCATTAAAGATGAGCTCCTCGTCTCTAGCTACTCCAGGGAAGTAGTTTCTAAGTGGGGCAGAGTGAGCCTTCTGTAAATGGAATCCAGTCTTGGCAAAGCCAGAATCAATGGACGGGTCACTGTAGCTCACATCGTTGGAGCCAAGATATTGCAAACCGTTAGTTATTGTTCGGAAAGTGGTGTCAGGTATTCCATCCAGAGCAGACTTCATGGCTGTCCAGTTGGAAGGTCAATTATGTAACATAAGATGAGTATCTAGAGAATAAAGTTCCAGACAATTTTTAGAAATTATCATTACTTTTTATTATTTAGTTTAATTGTGACGTGGGGGATGGCAAACGTGTATGTATTTAACTGTGGGTGATGTGGGTATGTTGCTGGGTGACATTATTGACATCCCTGCTGTATCAGCCAGCTGACTCTCCAGCAGATGCGTCTCAGACAATAGTGAGAGAATTAACAGTCGATGACAAATTAATGAGACCCATATCTAACCTTCTGTGCTGCCCCCAGGATAAAAAAACATTGCATTAAGTAGCCTATGTAGGTCAATCTTTCCTTTCAATTAAGGGGTAATCAAGGATTACGTTTCAAAATAATGATTCAATTAATTATGCATCAAGGTAGTTATATTCTCTCAAGACAAGATTGATTTGTTGAATCAATCTATAGAATTGTACATGACTATGTTTTGCTCTCATAGATAAACAGTACATTTACATTTGATAATTAATATAGCTGTACATTTCATAAAAAAATACAATAACCTACATAGGCCTATTCGACAAGTCTGTTTTTCATTAATAAAAAAGTACAGGCTATTGAGAATAATTGTGATAACATTTTCATGCAGATGTTTATAGATAAGCAAACCATTTACTGGTTTTGATATAGGCTATACAACAATGTGACGATGCCACTTGTCCCACTCATGAACGAATAAGAAAGACCAACAATACGTAAGGTTGCAGAGCGGCTGCAGGCAAGGAATTAGACTCGCATAAGAATATACACTGTCATAAGGTCATAGCGAAATCAATGAAGTAAAACATGTTTGACTATGCATTAACGCAACATTTGATTTTATTAAAACAAAATGTGTTTTTACCTTCACATTCTTTGCACAAATAACTTGCGTCGATCCATATGCTAGATTTAATTTATTACACGAAGACAAGAGAAAATGTATCCACATATCCAATCTCAGGAATCGTAGCCTATTGATGTCAACAGTTGCTTTATCAAAGTGTATCAAAAGTAGTTTTTAATTCGAATTTTCGTCATGATGAGCCTCGCATCATTGTTTAGTAAAGCCAAGAGACAGCGATGTGTCTGTCTGAGGTATGGGATTATTATTTATAAGGAAGGGGTCGCTTTGTGCGCTTCTGTGTCACGTGCTCCGAGGTGCCACAACGCCTTGGACCAGTATAGTGCGCTCGCATCGCATCCCAACATCCACGCTCACTCAATAATGAGACACTCCATCATTTTGAACACCCACCCAACCATTATCGACCAGTGTGGTTGAGGAAAACGAAAGCATGAGTACCATTATTCTAATTAATGTTAAAACACTAACATTTACTTGGTAAACCACTTTTTATTACTATTGTGTTTAGATTCTCACTTCAACCTATAAGAAATGATGACATCCACTAATGGTAGAGTATGCCATTTATTGTGACTGGCAGAAAGGCATGATGTGTTCTATAGCCTGGAAGTAAGGGTGGGTAAAAAAAATATCCAGCCAAGTGTGATATATTTAACCACATGTAGCAGTGTGTAGAAAAATATATAATATCAGGAGCTGCAGAGGTGTTAAAATGAGGTTGTGTGTGTGTAGTGGGACAACTGCAGAGAATAGGCTGGTAAGTGGGCTATTAGAGTCAGCTGCCCATCATGTGAATCCAGTCTGAGGATTACTTCGCATTGAGGAAGTTAATTATTTATTATTTATTTATTCAGGGAAAAACCAATTGAGACCAAGGTCTCATTCACAAGGGTGCCCTGATCCCAGTAACATAACAATCAAATACAATATGAAAAAAAAACTGCTATCAATACAATGTAAAATAAAAATACAGCACAACACAATATTTTTTTTAAATGGTTACATGTCCTCAATCAAAAACTTTAAATTACCTGAGTGGCACCAGAATATTTGGCTGCCTCTGATCTAGTCTAGAAAATCGGACCATAGGCAACAGTGACTAGGGTCTGGTTTCAATCGAAAGCAATAGTAGGCTAAGGGCATCTTTTTGTACGTTTTTCTTTATACGTTTTGTTTCCCTAACTCCAACGAAAATTATCCCTGTAATTCTCCTTTTTTGTTATGATGCAACAAGCAACCTGGTCTCAATATAAGAGGTATAATACTATACCCCCTCGAAGGCATATGATACGTTACATCATCCAATTCGTATGTTATTGTACGACCGGGTAAGATGTATGATACTATACGTCCTATAATTTCTATGATATTGTACTATTCCTTTCATAATGTAACGTAACATTACATCATGGCGCCGGAGAAGATGGCTGACGTTTTACGTGCTCCTAACCAAATATGTTTTTTTTTGTGTTGTTTGTAACTTATTTTTTAACTTATGCTGTACATATTGTTGCTGCTACCATCTCTTATGACCGAAAATAACTTCTGGACATCAGAACAGCGATTACTCACCACGAACTGGCAGAAGCTACTTTTTCCTTTAACGAGTCCGACGAGCCCTACGTGAAGGACATACTGCCCGATCCCCATCATTTGCGTGACGAGAAGACGGAGAAAAAGAGGACTGAGGTCAGGCTGCCTTCTGAGAATTCGTAGGCGATCGAATAAACCCCCACTGCCTTCCGTTCTACTAGCTAACATGCAATCATTGGAAAATAAAATCAAAGACCTACGAGGAAGATTAAACTACCACCGGGACTTTAAAAACTGCAATATCTTATGCTTCACGGAGTAGTGGCTGAACGACGACATTATCAGCATACAGCTGGCTGGTTATACGCTGTATCGGCAGGATAGAACAGCGGCGTCTGGTAAGACGAGGGTGGGCGGACTATGTATATTTGTAAACAACAGCTGGTGTACGATATCTAAGGAAGTCTCAAGGTTTTGCTCGCCTGAGGTGGAGAATCTCATAAGCTATAGACCCTATTATCTACCAAGAGAGTTTTCATCTGTATTTTTCGTAGTTGTCTACATACCACCACAGACCGATGCTGGCACTAAGACCACACTCAATGAGCTGTGTTCCGCCATAAGCAAACAGGAAAACGCTCATCCAGAGGCGGCGCTCCTTGTGGCTGGGGATTTTAATACAGGGAAACTTAAATCCGTTTTTACCAAATTTCTATCAGCATGTTAAATGTGCAACCAGAGGGAAAAAAACTCTAGACCATCTTTACTCCACACACAGACACAAAGCTCTCCCTCACTCTCCATTTGGCCAATCGGACCATAATTATATCCTCCGGATTCCTGCTTACAAGCAAAAATCTAAGCAGGAAGCACCAGTGACCCGGTCAATAAAAAAGTGGTCAGATGAAGCAGATGCTAAGGTACAGGACTATTTTGCTAGCACAGACTGGAATATGTTCTGGGATTCTTCCGATGGCATTGAGGAGTACACCACATCAGTCATTGGCTTCTTTAATACGTGCATCGATGACGTCGTCCCCACAGTGACCGTACGTACATACCCCAACCAGAAGCCATGGAATACAGGCAGCACCCGCACTGAGCTAAAGGCTAGAGCTGACGCTCTCAAGGAGCGGGACTCTAACCCGGAAGCCTATAAGAAATCCTGCTATGCCCTCCGACGAACCATCAAACAGGCAAAGTGTCAATACAGGACTAAGATCGAATCGTACTACCATGACTCCGATGCTCGTCGGATGTGGCAGGGCTTGTGAAACATTACAGGCTACAAAGGGAAGCACAGCCGAGAGCTGCCCAGTGACACGAGCCTACCAGATGAGCTAAACTACTTCCATGCTCACTTCGAGGCAAATAACACTGAAACATGCATGAGAGCACCAGCTGTTTCCGGACGACTGTGTGATCACGCTCTCCGCAGCTGATGTGAGTAAAACCTTTAAACAGGTCAACATTCACAAGGCCGCAGGGCCAGACTGATTACCAGGACGTGTAATGCGAGCATGCGCTGATCAACTGGCAAGTGTCTTCACTGACATTTTCAACCACTCCCTGTCCGAGTCCGTAATACTAACATGTTTCAAGCAGACCACCATAGTCCCTGTGCCCAAGAACACTAAAGTAACCTGCCTAAATGACTACTGACCCACAGCACTCACGTCTGTAGCCATGAAGTGTTTTGAAAGGCTGGTCATGGCTCACATCAACAACATTATCCCAGAAACCCTAGACCCACTCCAATTTGCATATCGCCCAATCAGATCCACAGATGATGCAATCTCTATTGCACTCCACACTTCCCTTTCCCACCTGGACAAAGGGAACACCTATGTGAGAATGCTATTCATTGTCTACAGCTCAGCGTTCAACACCATAGTACCTTCAAAGCTCAACAATAAGCTAAGGATTCTGGGACTGAACAACTCCCTCTGCAACTGGATCCTGGACTTCCTGATGGGCCGCCCCCAGGTGGTAGGGGTAGGTAACAACACATCCGCCACCAACAGAATAATATAAATTGCCTTGAGACCACATTGCTGTTGCCTAGGGTTGGGTTTTGAGACAAACTTTGAACAGACAAGTCTATGGGGGTTTATGAGGGTGACAGGGTTTGTGAGGCTGGCTATTTTTGCTAGCATTATTTGTGTGGTGTGTGTGCCCGTTACCACTTTTTTGCCCATAAATATTATGAAATAATATGTAAAGATTGAAGTAGTTCCTCTCTGTGTTGCACAGCTGCAAAATTACTTCCACCGTGAACCCTGACCCCAAACACCCCCTCCACCAAATGAAAAACAACTTTTCGGGATAATAACATACTATTTTTAGATGCAGCATTTTGGAAAAGGTTCAGACACTTATCATTGTGTATGTGACCTCTACAATATAGCAAAGATGGAATTCAGCACTTACTCTTGGACTGTCACAGAAACTGTGTCCAAAAGCAACACTGTATTTAAATGCCAATGATAATGTATTCATAACACTTTATCAGTCCCATTAGGTATAATCTGTTCCATGTCTCTGCATTTGTAAGACTGTAAAATGTCAGGTGTTATTAATGTAGGACTGCATTAATTTGTTTCTGCATGTCTTTTCTGCCTCACAAATGTAGCCTATGAGACATGGGACAAAACAGAGTAACATAGCATTGATGAAAATGCTGTCTCTCCCGTCATATGAAACAATATGAAAGAAAACATTAGTCTTTCCATCCAGCTCTATTACGCCCATACATTTGAAGTGTCATTACCAAGGAAAAGCACCATAATGCAAAGGGAAATCCAGGGACAGACTGGGACCAAAATTTTGCCCTGGCATTTCAGCAACACCAGCCCACATCACCACGCGCCAGGGGTGAAAGTAGGTTTAATTTCTTACAGGTACGGGGCACCCAAGCAGGCACGCAAACTTTTTTATAACCTAGGTGTAATCAAACAATTACATATAGAACCCAAATAAATGTAATATGATCTCTGTGGGCCTAGTAGCCTATTACCTTTTAATGTGGCATAAACACAACCAGTCATCCTGTTTTCATCTGATTGTCAAACAATCACTTCCAAAGGCGCTCCTGTAGGCTACCCGCGCATGTTAGTCCACTCAAAATAATTCTAGCATTCAAACAGTGCACTGTGCACCCGCAATTTGATGAATGGAAAGAGGGATCCGTTAAAAAATTATTAAACATGTATTGTAATGACATGCTGCGGTTGTTGTCTGCCTGCGTCTCGGTCTCGACCACTCATCTCTGCTTGGAAAAATATAAGTGTTCTCTTTGAACCACAATGCAATTTGTAGCATATACCATTTTTAATTTGGCTGATATGAGGTAATGTTAAATAATAAATAGCCTACATTTTTCTTGGCATTTTGTGTTAATTATTGTGATAGGTTCACTATTTTGCCGTACCGGACCGTACCGGCGTACCTGTCGCGTTCACACAGCACAAACAGTAATGACACACCCCTCGACTTTTTCCACATTTTGTTGTGCTACAGCCGGAATTAAAAATTGATGAAATTTAGATTTTTTTGTCACTGGCCTACAGACAATACCCCATAATGTCAAAGTGTAATTATGTTTTTCAACATTCTTACAAATTAATACAAATGTAAAGCTGAAATGTCTTGGTTCAGTACGTATTCAACCTCTTTGTTATGGCAAGCCTAAATATGGAGTAAAAATGTGCTTAATAAGTTGAGTCCAATGGTGTCTTTTAAAACAGTTAGCGTTTAATGTATTTGTATCTGTATTTATTATGGATCCCCCATTGGCTGTGATAGGAGAAACCTGAGGATGGATCAACAACATTGTAGTTACTCCACAATACTAACCTAATTAACAGAGTAAAAAGAAGGAAGCTTGTGCAGAATAAAAATATTCCAAAACATGCATCCTGTTTGCAAAAAGGCACTAAAGTTTACTGCAAAGAATGTGGCAAAGCAATTCACTTTTTGTCCTGAATATAAAGTCTCATGTTTGGGACAAATCCAATACAAAACATCACTGGTTACCACTCTCCATATTGTCAAGCATAGTGGTGGCTGAATCATGTTATGGTTATGCTTGGCAAGTACTAGGGAGTTTTTTTTAGGATAAAAAGAAACGGATTGGAGCTAAGCACAGGCAAAATCCTAGAGGAAAACCAGACACTGGGAGATGAATGCACCTTTCAGCAGGGCAGTAACCTAAAACACAAGGCCAAATCTACACTGGAGTTGCTCACCAAGAAGACAGTGAATGTTCCTGAGTGGCCGAGTTACAGTCATGACTTAAATCTACTTGAAAATCTATGGCAAGACCTAAAAATGGTTGTCTGTCTACCAATGATCAACAACCAATTTCACAGACCTTGAATCATTTTGAAATGAATAATGGGCAAATTTTGCACAATCCAGGTGTAGAAAGCTCTTAGAGACTTACCTAGAAAAACTCACAGCTGTAATCACTGCCAAAGGTGCTTCTACAAAGTATTGACTCAGGGGTGTGAATACTTAAATAAATGAGATATTTCTGAATTTCATTTTCATTATGGTGTATTGTGTGTAGACGGATGAGAAAAAAAATCTATTTTGATTTCAGGCTGTAACACAACAAAATGTGGAATAAGTCAAGGGGTATGAATACTTTCTGAAGGCACTGCAATTGCCCAAATATGAATGGCTTTTCAGTCCTTAGGCAAATTTTTAGTCCTCAAGTTTGCCTTTGACTCCCATTCTGTGTATATCATAGCTATCATATTTGTGTCTGGCTCGTATTCTTTGTACGGCAATTGGAAACAGGCAGCGCAAACAAAGATGATTGATGATTATTGTCATGAAAACGGTTGTCTTCAGCTAGTAGGCTAATAGTTCCAGTTGCAGGCTGTTTGTGGGAGGCTAGGGGACAAAAGGAAGAAATGGGGCCTATCTCTACATATACTGCATGTTGTGGTGATAAGGTCACCAGGGGACTTTGGGCTTCTATGCGCAATATAAAAAGCCCATAGCAGAAAATGTATAATTCATTTTGTGGTCTCACATTACAATAAATCTCTCTGTGCACACCAAACCGACATGATCTCCATGGGCTAAGAGGTGACAGAGACAGGTACAGTTTGTGAATGGTGATGTGTGGTCCACATTGTGAGTTATGTTTCACCTGAGGATTTTCATCTTCCCAGTCATTTTGGCCAAATGTAAGCAAATGGGTAAATGTCACAAGTTGTTGAAATTAAGGGGTTATACTTGTCATTTGGAGAAAAAAACATACTAGCAGTGTGTCTTGAATAGCATCATTCTGCGTCATTCTGCCCTGTAAAAGAAGGTCTTGAAAACACTTTGGTCATGTGACAATATCACAATGAAATACATGTTTTCAAGACTTTTATTTCAAGACCTACTTTCTATTTTTAAAAGACCTACTTCCAAGACATTTTCTTCTTTCCTGGAAAGTGCCCTATGCCCTGCCAAGACATCTCCCGTGACCACAGTCTGTATGACCAGACATGACCCTCATACATCACTCATCAGTGGTCAACCTCACATAAGGTGAAAGGCTGTTCCATATGTATACATCCTGGGAAACGGAGGTATCAGCTCTCCTTGACCACAGACTGAACCGAATGACTCTGAAGTAAAGCATGATATGCTTGGAGTCATATCACTCCTGGGATGAATCCATGCCTCCCAGAGGGTACAAACCCCCTGCGACATGGCACTAGATCTTTATCCTTATCCCTTTTTCCTATACCAGCAGAATAGTACTGTTGCTGTTTAAGATAAGTAGCTAAAGGATAATTGCTTTTCCTACATAGACCAGTAGTATATTTCTCTTCTCCCATAGTAATGGAAGATCCATGTGGAGACAGACTGGGATAGGGGTGTCATGACGTTGGCCTGTGGGTAAGGTTTAGGACCCCCCCCCCCCCATAAATACCTTTCTCCCCTCTCTCTCTTGACTCTACTGAAGGACTCTTGAATAGCCTTTGTTAAACATAGAGAGTCTGGGAACATCAAACGGTGGGGGGAAAGGAACCATATTTCGGTAATAGAACCAGTTGAAAATATGTGTTGGTACTTAATGAATATGATGTCAGTTCGGTTGCCATCTGAGACATTATAACTGATGACAGGACGACATAAACTGTATCTGGGAAAGTCTACACATTCTAGTTATCAGATTCACATGGAATTGTTGTGCAATTTAAATGTTTGAATATGAAACTATTTGTGAAAAGATTAAATGTAATTTTAGCTTCCAAATGAGAGAATTGGGTTTTCATAAGGTTAGAGCTCAGTGGCCCGCCTCTGTGAAGAGACATGGGTTATAAACTATGAAACACACCCTTCTCTCCCTCCACTATATAAGCCCTCGACGAAAATGTAACCATCTGTTCCGAGGACGATAGGACGACGGTCCATACGTTAAAAAGGACTAACATGTCAACTACAGAACTAAGCCAACCTCAGTGTGAGCTTTGGTTGTGAATGGTATGAACTTTGAACTCTTATTCACTAAAGAAGTGAGACATCCTAGCCGTTGAGTTAGCAACAGCAGCTGTAAACGTGGGCTAGGAAAGGACGGACGACGTATCCAGTCTAACACACAACGAAGATACTACAACGTATCCAATTTACCACCAGAGACATTCTTCCGAGGACAGGAAGATCTCTGTTGGGCAACACGACCAGCATCTACAACCAACCTACCGGAGTGCAGCTCAGAGTAAATATTTATTGCATTTTCCTTTTCCAAATGGGCGGTAATTTAGAATGCATAAGATACTGTATTTACGATAGCACAGCTTCTCCCTTTGTTCCTCAGTCTTTCCGCTCTTTCACTCAAACCCAACCCCCTCCCTTTGTGTAACCAGCCGTCATGTCGGCTCCTTCCACCAGGGACGTTTTCTGTATGACATAATTTGCATTCTGTGTATATGTAATTCTGTGTGATTAGTTAGGTATTTAGTAAATAAATAATTAAACCCAATTTTGTATTGCTGATTCAACTTGTTAGCCAGGATTCGTGAAGATAACCAAGAACTTACAAATTTCAGATGAGACTGAAATAAGGTGACGATTAATATTGACCGCTATTGATGTAAAATATTACTAGGTCTTTCAGAGTTTATTCGGAAGATAACAGCTCTATAAACACTCTTTCGTGGTGCCCCGACTTTCTAGTTAATTACATTTACATGATTAGCTTAATCAGGTAATATTAATTACAGAGAAAGGATTTTATAGAATGGCATGTCATATCACTTAATCCGGCATAGCCAAAGACACGACAGGGGAGTACAGTCTGTTACCTCAGAGAGGTAGAGATGGAATATAGGTGGCTACATGCAAGCAGTGAAAACGTGATTCTGTTGTTAGTATCTTACTGTACAGCATTACTGCTCTCTCACATACCCCGCAGAACATCAGATATTTACGCATTCTTGTGTAAATCACCTCGTGTTTTCATGAGGTGTCCCCAAGTCACACCATTTTGATGTCAGGTTCTTACTGTACATCTGGGTATAGTATGTGTAACAAGTATGCAACATGTGTGCAGATGTGGCAGAAACACAATCTTTCCATCTTCATACAAAAATAAGTAAATTAATGCAACTTGACAATGTCATAATGGGTCGTTCTTGAATTGCGGGGGCATTTGCCTCCCTTGCCTTTGCAACTATCAATAACACAATGACAAATTGTTACACATCATACATGTTTTTGTTTATATTGAACTGTTGATAATTGATAAAACATAATGCCAGTCCTTTAAACTGCAAAACGTTATGTTTATGCATTGTTTAAAGTACTTAGGGTAAGCAAATTGGCTTGTCCCAGTAGTGATGTGACATGCTTTGGGGATTTTGAGATATCTATTATTTTGAATGCCAGAAAGTGAACAAAAGCATTTCATGTATTTTATAAATCAATAAAAGCAAAGGCCATTTAAACAGTGACTATAGAAAGTCTACACCCCCTTGACCATTTTTCACATTTTGTTGTGTCAGTGCCTCAGAGTTTCATACATTTAAATAAGGATTTTTCCCCCGCCACTCACACCATACTCCACATTTTTAAGGATGTTTTTTTTTATTGTGAAAAAAAACTATATATTCAAAATACAAAGCTTAAATATCATTATTGTAT
Organism: Salvelinus namaycush; assembly: GCF_016432855.1. Lineage (NCBI taxonomy): Eukaryota > Metazoa > Chordata > Actinopteri > Salmoniformes > Salmonidae > Salvelinus > Salvelinus namaycush. The sequence goes on from NC_052334.1 coordinate 37,906,857, forward strand.
CAGTCGCAATCCCCCTGTCTGTTGGGATAGGTCTCTACCAACTTTGCACACCTAGATCTGGCAATATTTGACCATTCTTCTTTACAAAATTGTCAAAGCTCTGTCAAATTCTTTGTGGAGCATTGATGGACAGCAATCTTCAAGTCATGCCACAAATCTTCGTTTGGATTTAGGTCGGGGCTCTGACTGGGCTGACGAGGACGTTTATCATTTTATTCGTTAGCCACTCCACTGTAGCTTTGGCTGTGTGCTTCAGGTGGTAGTCATGCTGAAAGGTGAACTTCCGCCCCAGTTTCAGCTTTCTTGCAGAGAGCTGCAGGTTTTCCTCAATGACTTTTCTGTACATTGCTCCATTCATTTTGGGTGATGTGCCGTGTTGGGTTTGCACTAAACATAACGCTTTGCATTAAGGCCCTCCAAAAATATGTTTGTATCGTCAGACCACAAAACTTTTTGCCACTTGGATACAGAATCTCTTGAATATTCTTTTTGCATACCTCAAATGGGAATCAAGGTGGGCTATCTTAAGTAATGGCTGCTTGGGGCACTGTTGTTACATGCACGCTTTAACCCCAAAAATGCCTGTAACTCTTTCAAAGTTGCCATTGGACTGTTGGTAGCTTCTCTGATCCGTCTCCAACATGCTCAGTCATCCAATTTGGATGGATATCTTGATCTAGGTGTGGTCTTAGTGGTGCCATACACCTTCTACTTCTTAGTCTTGACTGTGCTCCAAGGAATATTCAAGGCCTTTGAAATCTTTTTATACTCATCCCCTGATCTGTGCCTTTTCACAACTTTGTCGCAGAGTTCTTTTGAAAGCTCTTTGGTGCTCATGGTTGACTGTTTGCTTTGCATTTCATTACCCAGCAGAGGGAACCTACAGGAACTGCTAAATTCATTCTGAAATCATCTGAATCAATACATGTTAATACAGGTTTTTAATACAGGCCAATTAACTTGGGGTGTGATTTTGAAAGTGATTGGTTACACCTGAGCTAATTTAGGATTGCTATTACAAGGGGGTGGACACTTATCCAAGGAAGCTATTTCAGTTTCGTTTACTTTTAGATTTTCCAAAAAAAGGAGAAGAGCCTTGGACAGGGAGCTGACCAAGAGCCCGATGGTCACTCTGACAGAGCTCCAGAGTTCCTCTGTGGAGATGGGAGAACCTTCAGTTGTAAAAACATCTCAAGGATGATCAATGGAAATAGGATCCACCTGAACTCAATTTCGAGTCTCAAAGCAAAGGGTCTGAATACTTATTTACATAAGTTATTTCTGTTTTCGCTTTGTCATTATGGGGTATTGTGTATAGATTGATGAGGGAAATGCTTTATCAATTTTAGAATAAGGCTGTAACATAACAAAATGTGGAAAAAGTCAAAGGGGTCTGAATAATTTTCGAATGCGCTGTATGTGTATTAAAGCAGTAAAAAGTGAAGTATTTGGTCCCCGTATTTATAGCACGTAATGACTACATCAAGCTTGTATCACGAATAGAAATTAATGGTAAATCATGTATTGTGTCATTTTGGAGTCTTTTTTATTGTAAATAGAATATAATATGTTAATAAACACTTCTATATTAATGTGGATGCTACCATGATGTCCCAATACTTTTGGAGCTCACTGTATGACCTTCGGTGGGCCACAAATTAGGGTGAGGCACCCCGCACTGCCTTTGTCAGATAGTGACAGACAGTGACACAGTGTGAAAGCCGGCTGTGGGGTGCTGGCCTGCTTAACGGAGCTGCATGATAACACATATATCCAAAATCCATTTTAGCAGTGTCCATTCCTTGAATCAACTTTATTGATGTGTTTTTTCTAAGGAGAGGACTCCACATCTCTCTATCTGGGATATTCTTCTGTCCTACACTGTGCCGACATCAATGATTTTCCCCATGACTACTCTCGCTCAGTTCAGCTCAGCGACACACTATCTTTAAGTCCCTAATACACTGGAAGTGTCTCACAGGCTACAGGAAAACAGCAGATGTCTGTGTAGCTTCGAGGTGAGAGTGCTCCTGACAGGACCTGAGTTCAGAGAGGAGAGGAAGTGTTAGGCGTATAGAATGTCTGGACATTTTGTTAGAATCCCCTCCAGAGAGAAAGCACTTTGAGCATACAGGGCAGTAAGGAGAAAAATTGACAGTAAATTTGTGTCTCTCTAGTTTCAGGTTGGAGGGGATACTGTGTCAAATGTAAGCAGAGAGGCACATTATACGAAATACTTACAGTACCAGTCAAAAGTTTGGACACAGCTACACATTCATGGGTTTTTCTTTATTTTTACTATTTTCTACATTGTAGAATAATAGTGAAGACATCAAAATTATGACAAGTGCTCAGCACATGTGGGAACTCCTTCAAGACGGTTGAAAAAGCATTCCAGGTGAAGCTTGTTGAGAGAGTGCCAATGTGTTTAACACTTTTTTGATTACTACACGATTCCATATGTGTTATTTCGTAGTTTTGATTGCATGCAGTTTATTAGGCTCCAGATGAAATAAGTTATGATGAATTTCACAGAGTGGTGAAAGTGCATGATAATTGATGCTCCTTTGAATATCGAGGGTCTTATTCTGGTGAAATCATGATCGATGCTTGGCTGCCTTTTAACAAAAAAACATCTTGCTCTTTTGTCCATAATCATCTCATCATGTTGGCAAGCCTTCCTGCACTGTCTGCCATGGCGATTTTAGCATGTAAATCTTGGTGGGGCAAACTCACTTAAAAAATATGTTACATGCCAGCAAAGCCACTACACAACACAACACTAACCAATACATGAATTGCACTATAACGGTGACAAACGGAGCCTACAAACCGTTAGGGCCTTCATAAAGCTGTCCCAAACAGCAGAGCTTTCTTTTCAGCCCCATGAAGTGAGTCCTTACCACCGCTACACCTGACTATCAGTGGAGCCTTGTCTGGCAGTGAAACAGTTCATTCAGCCTCATTTACCGCCTTTTTAAGAAGCATAGCTGATATGGCTGACTTGCTTAACAAAGTGGGGGGGTTTCTACTGACAATTGAGATGTACAAACTATGGCATGAGGGAACAATGAGTGGATAAGAGGCAATCCATAATTTTGATTAAGAAATGAATGACCGAGCTAAGACGGACGTAGTAAATATAACTATTTGTTCAGCACTTTTGAAATGTACAGCGACAGGATTCAGAACATGGTATTCAGTATTCTCAGTAATCTTCCTGTACACCAAGTCAGAACCATAGGATACATAAAGGGGGCTTATAAGCAGACAAAGAAAGCTCTTACAAAGTTCAATGATGACATTTCTCTAAAACAGGCTACAGGCTACATGTGCACCACCAAGTCCGAACAGTAGGCTAAGTTATGAGGGGGAAAGGGACAAAATGATCAGCTTAATACACAACATACACTTAGTATTACTTTCTTATCTGCGGTATATTACATAATTTATGCAGCATCATGCAAGACATTTTTGGACTCACCGTGTTGTGCTGTGCTCTCCTGAACAGGAAGGTGGTGCAGCGGTTCTTCTTGTGGGAAAATTTTGTTATCAAACTTCATCATCAAAGTTTTGGCATTTCTAGATTTATGGTGCTTTCAAGACAACTGAGAACTCGGAAAAAAACAAGGTCGAAACATGGCGTCAGTGATCTTCAGGTCGGAGCTCTAGAAAGAGGCCCGAACTCCCGACTTGGAATTCAGAGTTGGATGACCGTTCAAAACGTATTTTCCCAGTCGGAACTAGTTTTTTTTTCAGAGTTCCCAGTTGTCTTGAACTCACTGAAGTTGGAGATTTCCCAGTTCCCGAGTTACCAGTTGTTTTTAACGCGGCAGAAGTCATGCTGGATTGACAGCATGGCCAATGTATTCGGAAAGGCTCTGGAGCAACGAACCGCCCTTGCTGTCTCTGCCTGGCCGTTCCCCTCTCTCCACTGGGATTCTCTGCCTCTAACCCTATTACAGGGGCTGAGTCACTGGCTTACTGGTGCTCTTTCATGCCGTCCCTAGGAGGGGTGCGTCACTTGAGTGGGTTGAGTTACTGACGTGATCTTCCTGTCTGGGTTGGCGCCCCCCCTTGGTTTGTGCTGTGGTGGAGATCTTTGTGGGCTATACTCGGCCTTGTTTCAGGATTGTAAGTTGGTGGTTGAAGATATCCCTCTAGTGGTGCGGGGGCTGTGCTTTGGCAAAGTGGGTGGGGTTATATCCTTCCTGTTTGGCCCTGTCCGGGGGTATCATCGGATGGGGCCACAGTGTCTCCTGACCCCTCCTGTCTCAGCCTCCAGTATTTATGCTCCAGTAGTTTATGTGTCGGGGGGCTGGGGTCAGTTGGTTATATCTGGAGTACTTCTCCTGTCTTTTCCGGTGTCCTGTGTGAATTTAAGTATGCTCTCTCTAATTCTCTCCTTCTCTCTTTCTTTCTCTCTCTCGGAGGACCTGAGCCCTAGGACCATGCGTCAGGACTACCGGCATGATGACTCCTTGCTGTCCCCAGTCCACCTGGCCTTGCTGCTGTTCCAGTTTCAACTGTTCTGCCTGCGGCTATGGAACCCTGACCTGTCCACCGGACGTGCTACCTGTCCCAGACCTGCTGTTTTCAACTCTCTAGAGACCGCAGGAGCGGTAGAGATACTCTTAATGATCGGCTATGAAAAGCCAACTGACATTTACTCCTGATTATTATTTGACCATGCTGGTCATTTATGAACATTTGAACATCTTGGCCATGTTATAATCTCCACCCGGCACAGCCAGAAGAGGACTGGCCACCCCTCATAGCCTGGTTCCTCTCTAGGTTTCTTCCTAGGTTTTGGCCTTTCTAGGGAGTCTTTCCTAGCCATGCTTCTACACCTGCATTGCTTGCTGTTTGGGGTTTTAGGCTGGGTTTCTGTACAGCACTTCGAGATATTAGCTGATGTACGAAGGGCTATATAAAATAAATTTGATTTGATTTTGATTGATATTCAACTTTTTCTGGCCCATGGTGTTGCATGTGAATGTTTATCCTTTTAAAAAGGAAAAGAGACCCTTAAAGCCAGAATTGTACCACACACCCACTCTACTGAATAGCAGGCTAGTGATTGCTTTGCAACGTTTGCAGTTAGTCACTGATTCCAATGGCCGATGTTTATGTCCAATGGCCGATGAGCACCGATACCTTTTATCTTAATTTCTCTTCATATGACAAGGATTGAGAATTAAAAACAGGTTCAGCCTGTCACGTTCCTGACCTGTTTTCTTTTGTCTTGTATTTATTTAGTTGGTCAGGGCGTGAGTTGGGTGGGTTTGTCTATGTGTGATTTTCTATGTTGGGATGTTTGTGTTCGGCCGGGTATGATTCTCAATCAGAGGCAGCTGTCAATCGTTGTCCCTGATTGAGAATCATACTTAGGCAGCCTGGGTTTCACGTGTGTGTTGTGGGTGTTTGTTTCCGTGTTTGTATTCGTGCCACACGGGACTGTTGTCGGTTGTTTCATTTTGTTATTTTGTTTCGTGTTCAGTTTCGATTTAATAAATTATCATGAGCACTACCCACTCTGCGTGTTGGTCCGATCCATGCTCCTCCTCGTCTGAGGAGGAGAACGACTATGACGACCGTTACACAGCCCCTGGTTCGACCGTGATCTTGCAGAGTTACTCCACCTCAAGAATTGCATTTGGCGAATGGCTCGACACGCGCATACTCAGGCTGACTGGCTATCGTTCAGGCAAATGAGAAATAAGTGCACTCAGGCTATCCGGAAGGCCAAAGTTAGTTACTTTAAGGAGCAGTTCTCTCTCTGTGGCTCTAACCCCAAAAAGTTCTGGAAAACGGGTAAAGACCTGGAGAATAAACCCTCCTCCTCACACTTGCCCATGTCCCTTAATGTTGATGATGTGGTTGTTACTGACAAGAAGCACATGGCTGAGCTCCTTAATCACCACTTCATTAAGTCTGGATTCCTATTTGACTCAGCCATGCCTCCTTACTCGTCCAACCTTTCCTCATATCCCATCCCTTCTAATGCGACTATCCCCGATGCTTCTCCCTCTTTTTCCCCTGCCCCGCTACAAAGTTTCTCCCTGCAGGCAGTCACTGAGTCCGAGGTGCTAAAGGAGCTCCTTAAACTTGACCCTGAGGATTGAATGTACACTAGCTGTACCATTTGACCGTTTCTAGGCATAAGCGACATAAGTGGCCGTTGTATTGGATTTACCCTAAATAACACAATGTATTCAGGACAAAAAGTAGCAATGTTGATCGGTGCGGCTGGCTTCTGAGTTAAGTGGGCTTTGTGTCAAGAAGCAGTGCGGCCTGATTGGGTTGTGTTTTGGAGGACACAGTGCTCTCAACCTTCACCTCTCCTGAGTCCGTACGGGAGTTGCAGCGATGAGACAAGACTGTAACTACCAATTTGGATACCACAAAATTGGGGTGAAAAAGGGGTAAAAATATCTATATATATTTTTATAAACATTTTAAAACGCTATTATTGCACACAGAGTGAGTCACTGCAACTTATGTGACTTGTTAAGCACATTTTTACTCCTGAACTGTTTTATGCTTGCCATAACAAAGGGGTTGAATACTTGTTGGCTCATGACATTTCAGCTTTGCACTTTTAATTAATTTGTAAAGATGTCTAAACATAATTCCACATTCCACAACATAATTCCACTTTCACATTATGGGGTATGTGTAGGCCAGTGACACAACATCTCAATTTAATCAATCTTTAGTTCAGGCTTTAACGCAACAAAATGTAGAAACAGTCAAGGGGTGTGAATATTTTCTGAAGGCACTTTAATAAAACCTGCAATAGGGTGAATGTAAACCAGGGAAAAAACACACAATTCTAAATGAAATAGTTAAAACCATTCCATATATTAGCTTAGTAGAACCCCCCCCCCCCAGCCCAGCACCTCTGATCAGCTGTGTGAGTGATGAGGGTGAAGGTGTTGACCTTTCTTGCTGTATTGAGCCTGGTCAAAAGAAGACAAAAAAAGGTCAAAAGAAGTTCCAATCTTCAAATAGTCTTAACCTTTTTGTGATGATTACCATCATCATATTATCCAATGTGTCTGTATAGCTGTCCCAGTGCTGTAGTAATTCACACATTCTTACTGTTTCTATCCCTCTGGCAATTGGCTCTGACTACTATCTATGTCCCCAATCAAATAACATCTAGACAAATGCAATTATCAATCCCCATTTGAAATTACATTTAGGGAGATTATGAGGAGGAATAATACAATTTTACCCGCATTGGAGGGCAAATCACCATAGCAACTTCACCAAAATTCTTTGACCGTACTGTACCAGACACTCTGATACTCATTATGTCACATATGTAAACCTTCCCAAGAGGCATACAGTATACAGTACAGAGCTATAGCAGTCATTGGCTGAGGTAGTATTTTCATACATCCCTTGGTGTAATACAGTACCATGGTAGATGTCAAGATGAGGGCAGAGCTTCTCCAGTGAAGGCCAATGCCACATGTCTTGTCAGGAGACTAAACTGAACCATCTCCCATTGTCTTCTATGCAGCCCATACATCTAAATGGTTTACCTTTTAACTACATTGAATCTCTCTCACTCCAACTTGTGTCCATGCCCAAGGTCAAGGGAGTTCATTGTTAGGTTTTGATTGATTAATGGCACTGTCAAACAAGGACACCTGTTCGCACAGGAAGATCAGCATATTATACTTTTCATCAAGCCCAAATGTGAAATTGATGTCCCAATATATTATTTAAATGTGGCCTCTGGAGCACATGGTCGTTATCAGCCTCCCTTCATTCTGTTTGAGGAAGCAGTGGTTTCAGAATGGGAACATTGATTATGTCATTGATGTATGAGCTTTAAATATGTCACTGATAGACAAGACTTGGTTCCGACTGGCTGGGACAAAGTCAGTGTAATGTCACAGGAGGTAGACATCGGGATCTCTATCTATAATCATAGGATATTACAGTGGTTTGTCTTCTGCTGTTCATCTGATCTGTCATTGTTTTCCATCCACTGTCCGCTATATTCTTTCAAATAAGATAAATTCCTCTCAGTTCATCAAAGGAGACTGTTTCATTTTCATCATTTGATGCTTTAAGGATATTGTTTAATAGAAAGACAATCTTCCCATGATTAGAATACGGATACAAGATGTTCTAAAGCTAACAAACATCTCTGAGTATGGGTGCAGACTCTGCAGAGTGATATACTGTTTCGATTCAGTATTGACATTTAATTTGGGATGATGCCATTCCATCAACGATGTCATGCTCCGAAATAGTGTATTAGGAACCAATATTATCTGGTCATGTTGAACAGAACCATTATAGAAGGGGAAATAGTAGGTTCTTCTGATCAATTTGTGTCTGTACTATCATGGATGGCATTTTCTTTGGCAAACATCTCATCTACTAACATGTTTCTGATTGGAAATAGTACTGTTGATTATAGTAGGGGTGAAGTCTGCATTTTGCATCCCTTTAGTCACAGCATGGAGTGAAGCCATCATTAAGCTTTTTTTTAGTAATCACTGATTGCAGAAGATACTCGTTATAATTTCCTGTGAAATTATTTTCAGATTTTGTGATTAGTATACATTTTATAATAGTAATCAAATCTGAGCTGATTGGATCTCTATATGGAACAAAATGAGTCTTTGTAAAGCAACAATGGCAGATATTTAGATTTTCCCCATTTCTCCTCCACTAATACTTCATGAACAATCCTGTGAGAACACTTGTATTACTGTAAAAAATGTCATGACAGGCCTAATGTAAAAATAACATTTGTCTGCAAACTTTACAAATGTCGACTATATAAAATACGCTAGACAAGATATTTTTGTGTCGATAAAATTAATTATGTGACAAATGTTGCTGGAAATGCATTTATGCACAATATTGATATAATAACCATCGCATCGAAATAAACTTGGGAGTTATGCAATGACATGTTGTGTGGCCCTCCCACTAAAATGTCTCAAAAGCAGGGTTGCCAGGTCAAGCAAAATTGATAGTCTAATGACCACTCAAAACTCACCCAAAAGGCCTGAAAACTAGCCCAAACCCCGGGGGTGCCTTATTGCTATTGCTATTGCTTATTGCTAAACTGGTTACCAACGTAATTACAACAGTAAAAAGTAATTTTTTGTCAAACCTTTCAGCCAATCAGCATTCAGGGCTCGAACCAGGTTTATCATAGTAAATAAATCCCCTTTGCGCATGTGCATAACTATAGATAAACCCGACAGGAGAGTTTGAGTGGATTTCGAAATCTCTGAGCAAGAAAAACTTGAATCAACATAAAAACCAATGTTAGGCTCTTTTCTGGCTATTGTGCTGTTATTATGTGCCAAATATTAAGACTACAAATGACCCATTTCAATAGTCATAGGCTGCAGACTCAAATCTGGGTTTATGATTGTAATTAAAATTTGCCATGGTTTGCTTGGATTAAGGCAAGTATTCTATTGCCCCTGATAGGCCTAGATCTCATTTCCGATGGTATACAGTAGCCTAGACAAGATGTAGGCAAGATGTAAACTGAACGATTTAGCAACTTGCTTAGTTCAAATTATCAGACTAATTTATTCAACATGAATAGTGAGGCTATTAAGAGGTAAGAAGTGTTTCCCAATAGCCTACTGGAATAGGCTACTGAGGATGGGGTCATCATTTGAATCACTGAATTAAATATAAAACATATGTATATGAACTGAATATGCTTGTCAACAACAGCCAGTGTTATTTTTTAGAATTTGTTTTACCTGTAGCCTAATCTCCTCTCGCTCACATGACTCAGCCAATAGCTGCTGCTCTCTCAACACACACACACCCCTCCGGCCCTCCCCACCACTCACTCAGCAACAGCCTGCCTCAGTCAGCAGCAGGTCACAGTTAAATATATTTTTTAAAGGCGGCAGTGTGCAACTAACATGCTGACCAGACCGCACGCGTGCACCATCGCGCGCATGTTGATTTTGTCACCCCACACCAGACACGATCAGGACACTCAGGTTGAAATATCAAAACGAACTCTGAACCAATTATATTAATTTGGGGACAGGTCGATAAGCAAACATTTATGGAAATTTAGCTAGCTAGCTTGCTGTTGTCCTGGGATATAAACACAGGGTTGTTATTTTACCTGAAATGCACAAGGTTCTCTACTCCAACAATTAATCCACAGATAAAACGGTAAACCGAGTTTGTTTCTAGTAATCTCTCCTCCTTCAGGCTTCTTCTTCTTCGGACTTTATATGGTGGTTGGCAACCAACTTTAAGGTGCATTACCCCTCCGACTGGACTGGAGTGTGGATCTCAGTTCATCTTTCAATCACCCATGTGGGTATATGCTCCTAAAAACCAATGAGGAGATGGGAGAGGCGGGACTTGAGGCGCATCACACGTCATAAATAGAACCAAGTTCTATTTTAGCGCCTGGTTACGCGTGCAAGCAGTGTGGGTGCAAAGATTGAAAACATGTATGTGTACATTTATTTTGCAACCCGCAACAAAAACCCGCAATTTTCACCCGCGACATCGTTTTCAAAGTAGCCCAATTTTGCAGGAAAACCGTGAACATGGCAACACTGCTGGAAAGCATGCAATTTATTAGTCTACAGATGAAATAAATTATGATGAACTTCACAGGGTGGTGAAAGTGCAAGGTGATGAAATTATGCTACTTTCCAATAAATATTGAGTGTCTTATTCTGGTGACATGACCATCGATGCCTGCCTGCCGTTTGACAGTTAAGCAATAAGGCAGAGGGGTTGTGGTATATGGCCAATATACCATTGCTAAGGGCTGTCCTTATGCACGCATCACGGCTTGCCTGTACACAGCCATTAGCCATCGTATATTGGCCATATACCACAACCCCCCGAGGTGCTTTATTTATACTGGTTACCAATGTAATTAGAGCAGTAAAAATACATGTTTTGTCATACCCATGGTATAAGGTCTGATATACTACGGCTGTCAGCCAATCAGCATTCAGGGCTGGAACCACCCAGTTTATAAATTACAATAATCTGGTCGCCACTAGTTACCACAACCACAAAGTCATAAACCCCTATCTATTTCTGCAACTTCTCTTCTTAAAATGTGATTTTAAACCTAACCCTAACCTTAACCCTAGCCTTTACTTAATTTCTAACCTTATGCCTAACCCTAACCTTAAATTAAGACCAAAAAACGTTTTTTTTTTTTCAATACATTTTTACGATTGGCCAATTTGTACTTTGTGGCTGTGGTAAGTAGTGGAAACCAATACATTTGTCCATAAAAATCTCATCATGTAGGCTGGCCTACCTGCACTCTATCTGCAAACTGTTGTCTAGAGCGCATGTGTCAATACCAGAGTGGGCACACTTGCTATATCACACAACATGGTTTTTTTTGTGAGAAAACCATCGGATGAGTTGAAAATGCAATGGAAACCCATTTCATTTGTATGTGTATTATGTCAACATGCACAGCCTTTTACAGTATCTGCAACAAATCAATTTGATGGAAACACATCTCTGGTTTGAAAATGCGCATATTGTTTTTATGTGGATTTGAACATATTTGCATGAAAATCTGTTGCCAATTGGATGGAAACATAGCTACTAATACAAAAAAGAGTTGAATATGAAATGTAATCACACCCTACTTATTATGTAAATATTATACTGTTGAAGGGCCAAATGTGACCTAATGGGTATGATGCATTGTGCATGAAATCATCCAAAATGTATGTGCATTTTGTGATGTGAATACTGATGTTTGGCTGATCAATACAGTCAAATCCATCAAGTAATTTAATCATGACTCTGGTTCAGTTGCTATTAATAATGAGTAGCTCTTTTTAATTTCATATTCATGATATTATGGTATCATTCTTGTATGACTGTGTCCATGAGCAGAAGACAAACAATGTAGAGACAACATTATTCTTCATTCAGAAAAAGAATTGCGTCATCACTAGAGTTTAAAATTGAAATTATCAAGCACATGACATTCATTAAATTGAATTAGTTCTGCGGGATATTTCAGTAGTATACATAGTAATTGAATTAAAGTAAATATTTTTAGGATACTCATACTTTTTCATACTATAGAAACATTACTTAACAGCATTTATCACACTAACAGCCAGGGAATGCACAAAGTAAATGCATCAGTAAACACTTGCAATAAATCAAATCATACACTAACAAGTAACCATGTGGACATGGTCTCTAGTGTGTAACAACAATACATGTTCAAAATGTGTCAGGTCTTGATTTAAACACCCTCTTCTATTTTCTATGGACAACAGGTCATGATAAAACCCTTTCTTTAAAGAGCGAATATTAAGTATGTGCATTATTCAAGGAGTGTGAATCCAAGGAAGCCGTGGCCAATCACATTAGCTCATGAACACCAAGGACAAGGAAGATGCCCCAGAGTTCCCATAGGAGAGTTACCAATTACTCTAGCTCTCTGGCTGATGTGTTGGAGTGAGTGAGTGCGTGCGTGAATGCGTAAGTGCGTGCATGTATGCACGTTTGTAACTGTGAAGTTAGAGATCCAACCAGAAATGAAAGAAAGAAGTTTGAAATCCCCAGATGGTCATATTTTATTTGTTTCTTTAAACCTTCTTAGAAAACATTTTCGACATATAACTTGGACAAAAACAAAACCTAATGTTACCTCTGAGAGACCCTGTTTATGACTCACATCTACTCGTATCCTCCAAGTGGCTGTGACCAGTCCACACTGAGGTAGTGGATATTACCATTTGTGACTGCAGGTGTTCCAGAGAGAGAGAGTTCACCTCAGGACAATGACACGCCTATCTGATCCTCACCCTTCTTTCCCCCCGCCCACCTCATGCCTACTACGCTAAATCACAGTAGATCCATTTCATAGCAACAGCTTGACTTTTGAGCTACAGTTTCACCTTTTTGAATTGAACCACTGTGAGGAGGAATACATCAGCCTTCTTAGTATTCAGAGTGAGACAACGCAACATTTGTGATATCGATGTGTTTTTATACTCGACAGTGCACTCCAGTCCACAGGAGGCTGGTGAGAGGAGGACGGCTCTTAATAATGGCTGGAATGGAGTGAGTGGAACTGTAATAGCGTGTGTGTAGGTGGCAGGGAAGTCAGGCGCAGGAGAATCGAACTTGGTATAAATGGAGTCGTTTAATAGACTTAACAAAACTCCATAACCAAAATTACAAGATAAATAAAAGTGGGTACAAGAACCCGTCGCGCACCAATACATAATACACAAACATACAAACAAACAATCTCCGACAAGGACATGATGGGAAACAGAGGGTTAAATACACAACATGTAATTAATGGGATTGGAACCAGGTGTGAAGGAAGACAAGACAAAACCAATGGAAAATTAAAAATGGATCAGTGATGGCTAGAAGATCGGTGACGTCGACCGCCGAACACCGCCCGAACAAGGAGAGGGACCGACTTCGGCGGAAGTCGTGACAGAAACGGTATCAAACACATGGAAACCATGTTTTTGATGTGTTTGATACTAATCCATTAGCTCCGTTCCAGCCATTACTATGAACCCATCCTCCCCAATTAAGGTGCCACCAGCCACCTGTGCTCAAGTCCCTCGTCACCAGACCATGTTTTATTTATACCGCTTTTCAAAGACCTATAACCCATCATCTCAACAATGAATGCACCAGAGGAAGAATCCTGTGATGATGAATCTATCTGTGAGGTAAAATGAACTATCTTCCTTAGTGATAAGTCAACTGCTGTAATTCAAAGGTCATGGCAAAGAACATGTAAACTGGTAAACTAAATCAATAATAAAGATATGTGGCATCATTATGATGAAAATAGCAATGGAAGGATGCACAGATACGAGAGAAAGAGACAAATGAATCACAGACCCAAAACAAAAAGCTAATCTTCAAAATATTAATAGATCTAAATATCTTTGTCCTCACCTTACCAAGTGGGAAATATCCAACAAAAATCTTTCCATTGGGGAATGCACTGCGATTGTAGCTTCTGTAGCTCTCATGTCTTTGTGAATACACATGCAGGGTTCAGTGTTTGAACGTTCAAGCCAGTAGAAGACATTCTAGTCGTAATAAGCTCTCACAGAGGAGGTATTGTAGGTCCTCTACCAAAATGTAAAATCTGTGAACGCTCCACCGACACTGACTTAATTAAAGATTTGTTTGCCTGCTGGATTGTTGTTGTCTGTATGTATTAGTTTACACTTTGTCGCTTAGTATTGGGGACTATAGGTTTGATACAGACAGACACACAGACCAGTTCCAACCTTAGTTCCAATCTCATTGTTGGTACTTTTGTAGCATTGGATGCGTCTGTTTGAGAAATGTCTAATGATTATTTTTCTCCTCATGACCAGGATGTAGTTGTCTCTGCACTGCACTGAGACTATGACGGTACACTACAATGCCATTTTAGCCTCTCAACAGACTTAAGCACAGCATGCGGTTAACCTTTTGTGGACAGAAAAACCATGAGACTGTGCTAACCTTTGATTCTCTAGACCTCTCCACCCACCCTGCTGATAGGCTATTCTGCGGTAGGAGGAACAGCTCACTCTTTCCTGTTCAGCGAGACTCGGAACAAAGGCTGACATTATTGAGACTGGCAGCAACCGTTTCTGTGGTTTCACAAAGGAACTATACGCTCCTCCAGTGGAATATTGGGGAGTAGCTGGGCAGTTGTATGGGCTCTCTGTGTGAATCTTGAGAATCACAATACACTGACTGACAGAACTGAAGTAGGCAGAAGAATAGGACCCCCGTGCATAATTTATCTAAGGAGAGAAATGCATTACAACATTGTTTTGTATTACAATGCTGGGGAGGAGCTTTTGGAGGGAATATTTGTGTTTTTAGCAAGCATTTATATACTGTATTATGTTTTACCTGATATTGTACCTGGACAATATTTTGAAACAGTTTTTGTCATTCGGTCTTCACAAAACCAGGACCATTACTGAGAGAATCCCACCCAACCTCCTCCTAGACCTACAGGAAGAAAACAAAAAAATTTCAAAGGTGTTTACCACAGCAGGAGTGCTGTGATTGTGTGTGCAGTGTGACATAAATGACAAGAAGGGCTGTCAAGCAGCATGCAAACAGACACTCTCAAGAGGCCATGCGGCCTCTCCTCCAATTATCAGAGCTCTTGGCCTGAGGAGCAGTGCATGCTGGGGTGTGCTTTTTTTTCCGATAGTGGTATTGAGATCCCATCTTTCCAGAAATAATGACAGAATGACAGTTCACCTCAGTCGACTGAAACCTCATGTTTTAAAACCGTCTGATCAGTACTGTCTGAGTGTGTCTCTGAGGACATCACTGATTGTGATGAGAGTCATTGACACACACACACACAGACACACAGACAAACGCACCACACACACACACACACATGTACGCACGCACGCACGCACACACACACACACACACACACAACAAAGGTAGCACACAACACACACAACGCAGTAAACACAGGTGTTTGTTATCCAATCACTAATTTAATTGAAATGAGGAGCACAGTTATTCTGCCTAGCAACACACTATTCCCTAAGGAATTCCTGTTGTTGTGATGCCTGTATGTGCATATCATATCACTCTACTTTGGATTGATGCCAATTCACTGACGGATTGCATCGATCAAGTCATCACGTCAAGGGTTACTTGAAATATTGAACATAGGAAATGTCTCTATGTTGCTGCAAGAGAGAACTTTATGGATTCGGCAAGGATTTTATTTGAACCATCATTCAGAATGGCATTCATGGCACCTTTAATGCATATTAAGACACGAGTTGAAATGTATTCTACACTATTGAGCTAATATCGTACCGTCTGTTTTAGTAGTGCAATAACATAGATATTATATTAGAATGTTTTATCCACCACTGAGAAACGGAGAGAAAGCTGACGGAAATTGTTTGGCATGGAACAGTCTTGATCCTCTCAGGGTAGATATTAAAGGGTATGAAGCACTACTAGGTAATCAGGTGGAATTAAACAGCTGTCCACAAACTAAATCAGTGGTTAAGAAAATAGGAAAGCAAAAGGGTTATTTCCCTCATGTCAGTTAATTGACGGACAATAGAGAGTGACACCGGTGGTGTGTAAAGTAAACTGGGTGACAGGCCCTGTCAGAGAGGGGTACTGGTGACAGCATGCTCTGGACTGTCCAACAACATCTCCTCCTGTGGCTGACAAAGACCCCAATTAACCCCCCAACTCCTACACGGCAGCCCCTCTATACACACGCGCGCATGAAGAGTGCGCACACACATACACACAGCGCATGCACACAATTGCTCTCTCTAACACACACACACACACAAACGCACACACACTTGAGTCATCTGTCGTAGCGTGACAGCCATATGGCCTTGTCTTTATTAATTTGGCACTAATTGAGCTCGTTCCGCTGGGTCAGACCTTGCTCGCTGTTGTGTAGCCCCATCCCAAGGTACTTCGTTGTTTCCTGCATGAGTGTTTTATTATTCGAGTGACCATGAAAAAAGTATTTTGACATTCAAAAAAGGAGGGGGGAATAATTTATTCCTTCTATGCTTTTATTTCACACTATTGTCAGTTTGGATTTCATTATTAATTCAAGGTGAGAGACAAATGTTGTATTCAATACAGTCTATTGTCTTTTTCACAAAATGGATTCTGAAATAATTCCTGCAAAACCCTCATTCTGTCAAATAATAGGATTTTAAGTGCTGTAGGCATTGATATATAATACAGTAATAACAACCATGGAGCATGTTGCTTGCATCGGCACAAAAATATTACTTTGGGTCCCTCTAGTGTAGTAATAGTGAAAAAGAACCTCTGATTCTATTTATTAGTTTCATATTAATTGAAATGCAGAAGGCTGATGGACTTCACTCGATTCGCTTCTCGTTTAGCCTACATATGTGAGATTGCAAAAATGACACCATTCAAAACAGTCTCAGCCTTGCTTATGACCATCTATAGATTAAGACAAATGCTTTCCAGGCCTACTTAAAAAAAAAAAAATCTAGTTAATTTCAGAATGGTTTAAATTATAGCCCCATAATAATTACAGCCTTCCTCAGATACCTCACATTGAATAAGTGCACATTCTTACTCCAGACAGTAGATGGCGGTGAGACACCTCTGCCCTAGTTATTATCTCAAAATCAGTATGCCACAGAAAAATTTAAAACATAAACAACTTTTACTGCGCAAGACTATTACTAGTTTGCTGGACTGCTAAACAGATTACGGCACTAGGCTCTCAATCGCGTGAAAATAGAATGCAGTTGAAACACAATATTGGATCCTGCATCCGACACAATTCAAGACAAGCTGTTCATTCTAAACCAAGACATATGGTGGTGTCCAGAGCGTGCGTATGGGGAGAAACAGTCACACGACAGGCTCGTTCGTTTTCTCTCTGATGATAACTTATGGGAAGTTTAAAGTCACATACTGCCTACCGCAGTTATGGCGACATGGGGCCCATTAGGTGGCAATGGCGGCGACAGAGCTTTGAATGTGGGATTCCTTTGCGAGTACGACGCGTTGCCAGGTATTGGCCATGCATGTGGACACAACCTTATAGCAGAAGTCGGTGTGACTGTTGCACTAGGGCTGAGGATTAGTAAGAGAACCAACAGACTGTCTGACTCCTCTCCGTGTAAAGGTACATTTTTCCAGCAGCGAGTGCATATATTGTGGCATTAAAGGTGTGTCCATTTGTCCACTTACTAAATGATTGTGCATGGATAAAATGTCACCATCTGACATTTGAATAAATGATCGATTGACCTACTGATTGATTAAATTGCCTCAGTAAACACAGCCATGTGTCATTGCCATAGGTGACAGTTCTTGGGACCCCAGCAGAAGAGGATGGAGGAGGGAAGGTTGACCTCATCCTGGCTGGGGCATTTGAAGACATGGATGTTGTCTTCATGGCTCATCCCGCTCAGCAGGATGTTGCCTTCCTACCCTGTGTATCCATTACAGAGTGACAATCCGTTTCTGCCGTCTGTATCCAATTCCAGTTTACAACATTTTAACTGACCGTTTCTGCCGTCTGTATCCAATTCCAGTTTACAACATTTTAACTGAACGTTATATGTTCCATTTTGGTTCAATCTTTGTTAATCTATTCTCAGTGTGACAGTGAAGTACCATGGGAAGGATTCTCATGCTGCAGCTTACCCCTGGGAGGGGGTCAATGCCCTGGATGCAGCAGTGCTGGCGTACAGTCAGTTCTGAGGCAGCAGCTAAAGCCAGACTGGAGACTCCATGGTAAATAATGAATGAGAGAGGCTCCTACTGTCATGTACCTGCATGCAGGGGCGCAACTTTCACTGGGGACGGGAGGTATACAGTTGAAGTCGGAAGTTTACATACACTCAGGTTGGAGTCATTAAAACTCGTTTTTTGACCACTCCACAAATTTCTTGTTAACAAACTATAGTTTTGGCAAGTCGGTTAGGGCATCTACTTTGTGCAGTAATTTTTCCAACAATTGTTTACAGACAGATTATTTCACTTATAATTCATTGTATCACAATTCCAGTGGGTCATACGTTTACATACACTAAGTTGACTGTGCCTTTAACAGCTTGGAAAATTCCAGAAAATGATGTCATGGCTTTAGAAGCTTCTGATAGGCTAATTGACATCATTTGAGTCAATTGGAGGTGTACCTGTGGATGTATTTCAAGGCATACCTTCAAACTCAGTGCCTCTTTGCTTGACATCATGGGAAAATCAAAAGAAATCAGCCAAGACCTAAAAAAAAAAATTAAAACATTGTAGACCTCCACAAGTCTGGTTCATCCTTGGGAGCAATTTAAAAACACCTGAAGGTACCACGTTCATCTGTACAAACAATAATACGCAAGTATAAACACCATGGGACCACGCAGCCGTCATATCGCTCAGGAAGGAGACGCGTTCTGTCTCCTAGAGATGAACGTACTTAGGTGCGAAAAGTGAAAATCAATCACAGAACAACAGCAAAGGACCTTGTGAAGATGCTGGAGGAAACAGGTACAAAAGTATCTATATCCACAGTAAAACGAGTCCTATATCGACATAACCTGAAAGGCCGCTCAGCAAGGAAGAAG
The DNA here is from genome assembly GCF_016432855.1 of Salvelinus namaycush. Lineage (NCBI taxonomy): Eukaryota > Metazoa > Chordata > Actinopteri > Salmoniformes > Salmonidae > Salvelinus > Salvelinus namaycush. The sequence continues at coordinate 37,925,987 of NC_052334.1, forward strand.
CCACTGCTCCAAAACCGCCATAAAAAAACCAGACTACGGTTTGCAACTGCAGATGGGGACAAAGATTGTACTTTTTGGAGAAATGTCCTCTGGTCTGATGGAAAAAAAAATAGAACCGTTTGGCCATAATGACCATTGTTATGTTTGGAGGAAAAAGGGTGAGGCTTGCAAGCCAAAGAACACCATCCTAACCGTAAAGCACAGGGGTGGCAGCATCATGTTGTGGGGGTGCTTTGCTGCAGGAGGGACTGGTGCACTTCACAAAATAGATGGCATCATGAGGAAAGGAAAATTATGTGGATATATTGAAGCAACATCTCAAGACATCAGTCAGGAAGTTAAAGCTTGGTCGCAAATGGGTCTTCCAAATAGACAATGACCCCAAGCATACTTCCATAGTTGTGGCAAAATGGCTTAAGGACAACAAAGTCAAGGTATTGGAGTGGCCATCACAAAGCCCTGACCTCAATCCTATAGAAAATTTGTGGGCAGAACTGAAAAAGCGTGTGTGAGCAAGGAGGGCCTACAAATCTTCTCAGTTACACCAGCTCTGTCAGGAGGAATGGGCCAAAATTCACCCAACTTATTGTGGGAAGCTTGTGGAAGGCTACCCAACACGTTTGACCCAAGTTAAACAATTTAAAGGCAATGCTACCAAATACTAATTGAGTGTATGTAAACGTCTGACCCACTGGGAATGTGATGAAAGAAATAAAAGCTGAAATAAATCATTCTCTCAACTATTATTCTGACATGTCACATTCTTAAAATAAAGTGGTGATCCTAACTGACCTAACACAGGGAATTTTAACTAAGATTAAATGTCAGGAATTGTGAAAAACTGAGTTTAAATGTATTTGGCTAAGGTGTATGTAAACGTCCGACTTCAACTGTATGTATATATATTATGTCCCCCCCACACTTCTAAAACCAAAGTTGCGCCCCTGCCTGCATGTGTGTGCATAACCATTGAAAGTAATGTTTTGATTTGATGTGCTTTAAAGTGATATTTTGGTATTCACCTGTTGCGCCTGTGCAGTTAAGTATCAAGTTTTTGTGTACACCATTGATGGCTTCATACTGTAACAGCTGTTGAACAAACCATCATACCTGGCTGATCCACACTCTCTGTGTACACCTCTTTCTTATCAGACATAAAGGTTCATTTGGTTTCTTCTTTGTCTTCTTCCACAGGCATCATCAACCATGGTGGAGTGAAGCCTAACATCATCCCAGCCTACACCGGGCTGGAGTACTACTTGCGCACTCCACTGGTCACGGACCTGTCTGACCTCAAAGCCAAGGCAGAGGCCTGCTTCAGGTCAGCTGCCATGGCAACTGGTTGTCAAGTAAGCATGCTCAAAATAGCATTTTTTTCCGTTGTCCCTTGTTTACCATCAAGGTTGAGGGAAAATATGTTGGTGGGTAAGTCGTATAAGTTTATTTCCCATAGGTGGAGATAACTTATCCAAACCACACATATTCCAACATCCTTCCCAACACCACCCTTGCACAGCTCTACGAAGAGAATGGTAGAGCCTTGGGGATTGAGTTTGTGGAAGTGCAGAACAATTTCTCAGGTAGCAAAAATGAAATAATAATAATTGTAGAGAGAGTAATATTACTGGAGATGAGCACTTGTCTTCATAGTCTTGTCTATGTCTTGGCAGGTTCCACTGACTTTGGCAACGTGTCATTTGTCGTCCCTGGGATACACCTTTTCTTTTACATTGGCACTGATGCACTGAACCATACTGAGGAGTATACCGCAGCGGCGGGTAGGATCCAGTAATAAAAAGAGATGGGTACTGCTCAACTTGATTTCAGCCTATTTTAAGCTCTATAAAATAAACTGTGAATACAGAAAATGGATACAAAATGGACCCTGGTACAGACTGAGTTTCTGACCGTTATGACATTATTCACATCAGTGTAGGCTGTTGAGGGGAGGACGGCTTATGAGCCATCCTCCCCTCAGCAGCCTCCACTGATTCACATGCCTATTCCATTGAATGGTCCAGGTGCAGAAAAGGCCCAGTTTTACACGCTCCGGACGGCCAAGGCCCTGGCCATGACAGCTGTGGATGTACTGTGCTGCCCTGAGCTGTTTCACAAGATGAGGGTGGAATTCTCTGAGGCCAAACTGAAGCAGGAGCAAGGACCGAAAGACAAGGACACTACTGGCTCCACACATTCATGGAAAAAACATTGATGACCTCGTGATTAACAGGAAGTATTGATTCAAACTACCTCTAGTCAGAGGCTGCTCTGCAATCAGTGCCAAGTTGCTCATGATTTTCGAAGAATGGTAATCATTGTTATCAATGAAGCAATTCTAATACACCATAAAGCAAAGTTTCTAATGAGAAGCTACAACATTGCAATTACTGTAATATGTCAATTTCCATGTCTTTACTTTGCAGTAGGCTAGTTCAAAACGTGTTCTTCCATTTCAGATGCAATGACTTCCTCTTTCTCAGAAAACATCACATTTTATTAAATATGTTTAACAGTGATCACAACATAGCTTTACATAGGTGTGTTGAGTGATTCTTCTCATATTGATTATAAAAATAAGGGGTATTTGGAGACACAATCTCTCCTAGTAAGACAATAATATATCCATCCTGTAGCTACCATATGAGGTTATCTACGAGGTTATTTATTCAAACGGATTCAAAGGGGAACAAACTCTAAAACCTGAAATGACTAATACAGTGAATCTCACATAATAATATACACGAAGAGACATTAACGTCAAAAGTATCAAAATAGTGGGAAAGAAAACAGTCTAAAGTGATTTGTACATTTGGCTTCAAAAAACCTAACCTGTTTGTTTCTTATGTATTAGTGTCACATGTAGTTGTGCTATTGATGTGAAAATGATCACAAAGTGAAATGGTTGCTTATTACCAACAAACTAGTGTTTAAGATCAGAAGCAACGATACATAACATCCAAATAGGGTGTTCATATTTTAGAACGGCAAATACGAAAATAAAAATGAAAGATATCGCCTGAAATTCAGGCTTTCGAGTTTAACTGGCTAGCGCTCTCCGGGGCACTATCTAGTCATAGTCATGCTAAGTCACTAATATATACACGTCATCTCAAGGCCCTTCACCCAGTGGGCAAGCCTTAAGATCTGAAACCTATCAATGTTGTTTTTCAGTTGCTTAGTTGTCCATTGGTCACAATCAATATGACACAATCCCAAAAAGATAGAATTTAGAATTAATCGTGACCATAATTTAAAAAAACGTCTCAATGTCAAATATATAATCAACAAGGGGCTATACGTTCTATGGGAAATAATTCACAACATTGTATTTCAAAATTTGACATTCCCAAAACATTGCAATCAAAAATAGTTTTTCAACCCCGATGCACCAGTTATCAATATTAATTAGTCTGATGTTTGAGAAACCATATTGTAACTGAACATTTTCAGTGGATGTTTAAATAAAAATACTGCACTCAATTTTGTAATGCTTGACCCGGTGGCTCAGTGGAAATGACGATAAACCCTTATAACTGTTTTCTTGAATGGAAAGAGTACATATTTAAATAAGTCCATTTAAGAGGCTCGGTCAAGAAGGCAATGTTCCTTGCATTTTATGAGCCATATCTCTTTCTCTGTCTTGAAAAACAGACAAAAACATGTTCTCTCTGTGGCCACTATCCCTGTTAATGGAGTCCTGGGTCATATTCATTAGGGCACACTCTAAAAATCGACAAGTTCAGGTAGTCCCACTCCCTCCCTGTTTAAGTCAGTTCTCTGTCCATTTGGTGCTTAATAAATATGACCATGTTGTGCTCTAACTGCAGCATGTGAGTGTGATAGGGTAGAAGAGTCCTTCCCCATTTGTGGCACAGGTCAGGCGTTAGGAGTAGATAGACCAGTAGATGATGTTGAACAGGGCGTAGGAACCAGGGAATAGGACCCGTGAGTACTTGTCTATGGCGTGGGTGTCTATCCAAATGTTCACATAGCCTGGCCTCTTTACCTGGCCCGTGAGCTGGGGATCCCCCAGAACCACCTGGGCCAACATCCTCTCCTGCCTGCCGCCGTTCTCTGGCATCCCATAGTTCCCTGCTGTGCCATAGTTCGCTGTGCTGTTGACGTCCATGGTGGTGTAGCCGGAGATCTGGGGGTCGCACGTCATGTCGTCCGGGTTGCCAATGCCACAGGTACAGGGCAACTGCAAGTATGCGGAAGTAAAAGGTGAATTAACGGACAAGACTTAAACTACAAAACTGAAGTATTTGAAGTGGCTTTAAAGACACTAATATGTCTAATATGCAACTTATTTTGCATAGGGCTTCTAAAGAAGGTTGTTTGTGGCAAGAAAAGTTTTCGGGGACTCTGTGTTGAAATACTTCCTCCTGAGGCTACTTATGCAGTTTAAGCTCCTTATGCCACAACATTTGGCATATGGAGAGATATGAGCAATGTTGTGCACCAGATGTTGTCCTAAAAATAAATGAATACAGAAAAGCAGAAAAACATTTCATGTTAATGAAATTAAACAAAATGTACCCTTTCTCTTAGCTTCCTCTCTTTCCGTTCCTGCACGGTCGAGAGGTAGTTGACCGCTGCATACTCTATGACCGAGAGGAAGACAAACACAAAACTGACCCACAGGTAGATGTCTACTGCTTTGATGTAGGACACTCTGGGCATGGAGGCGTTGACTCCAGTGATGATGGTGGACATGGTGAGCACCGTGGTGATACCTGGACAGTCAAAACAGAGGGTTCAGCAACCTAGGTGATTTGACACCGATCTCCATTGAAATAGCTTTTTAGTCTGTCCCTTTACAGTTCATTTTAAGCCTCATTGGGGCCACCATTGAGACCAAACATCACAATCAAACACATGAGCATCAAGACTGTACTACATCTCAAATAGAAAACTGAAATATCCATTAAACCTAGAGCTAGAAACTTTCTTGTCCTTCTGGCAAGGGCCTTTCATACCCAAAGGGACCCTAGCGGGGACAGCCCTGCGGTCAATCCAGAAGGAGACCCAGGACAGCATGACCATGAGGGTGGCAGGGAAGTAGGTCTGGAGCAGGAAGAAGAAGACGTGGCGTCGTAGAGTGAAGTGGATGTACAGACGGTTGTACCAGCCTGGGAAGGAAAAAGAACACAGCTGATATTCTACGCAGATCCTGTCCCTTTCATTTGTTTCCATTCCCACAGTGCAGAGGTCTGAAACTCACGACCCGCTGGCTAAATGCGGCCCGCAAGGCAATTTAATGTGGCCCATGGTTGTCTTAGTAAATATGTGACTTCAGGGTTACCTGTACTGCTATAAAAGGCCAGCTTTGTAGTGGTGTGGAACTTCTGGATGAGGAACTGGGATAAAGATATCCTCTCGTCCGTGTTCAGTGACTCGTTGCCTTTCTTCCAGTACAGCATGAGGTCATCGTCCGTGTACGCGTCTGATGAGAGAACGTTAAAACCCCCCCAATGAATACCTCACATGATTGTGATAAAACTGGATCAAATGTCATCAGAGATGTGTAGGTAAATGGTGAAGTTGAGAGATGCACTCACAGCTCTCTATCTCCAGCGAGCAGGTCTGTGTGTCCAGAGGGAAGCGACTCAGGTCCATGTTGCACATGGCCGTGACTGTGATTCTGTAAGAACAAAAGTGACAGCATAGCATGACTTATGTCAATTTAACGTCTAGTTTTGATTTACATTTGGTTGAGTTTTCAACTAACGTGAATTCAATCAAAAAAATGTCACCATGTCATTGGGTGAAAAAAAGACGACAAAATGCCCCTACGTTGATTACTATTTGCAAAGCCAATCAGTTTTCCACATTGATTCAACGTCATGCCATGATCTTTGGGGGGTGAAATGATGTGGAAACAGTCTTGAGTCAACCAGTTTTTGCCCAGTGGGATGTCACTGAAGGACTTATGTATAACATGGGTTACATGAGGTCTCTATTTGGTTGGGGAAGGGAAAGTGTTTAGCATCCATTTCAGTGTTGTCCATCTGTCTCATAAAATGGAAAATTATGTCACGCACTGTATATCTTTCAATGGACATAATTTATTCAATGGACAAAATATGTGTTAAGATAACTCATTCAAGTGTTCCAGGTTGTCCAATTCAACAACCCAGGAAGGTTGCACGCACGTGACCAAACCTTTTCCCATATGGTAACATTACATGCTTACTAAGTAGCATGTTCAATAGCTTTGTTTAGCAGTCCAACAAATCGGCCTTCTTCATATACCTTGATAAATTAGTTTGAACATGAGCTCAGCGCTAAATCCAATACCCTTGAGGGTAAGTCATCAAACGAGGGTCGTGTTCAGCTAGCATGAAAACGTTCGGAAACGGGGTACTATCGGAACCTGTCCAATAAGAAACGCTTGTTTTCGTGTTCCGTTGCAAAACTTTTTCTATGGTGTGCCCTAATGGACACGGCCCAGTTCTCATCATTCTAATACAGGAGAGCTGAGCAGCTACCTTAGACTGTAGAGCACATTTCCGTCAGGGTGCACCCTCAGCATGACGTTGTCTGTGGTGGTGTCATGGATGAAGGACCTCTTGGAGTGGACGAAGAACATGTCAGGAACCCAGATCTTCTTGGCCAGCCTGCTGTCGAAGGTCATGCTCTGGTTATTGGTGCTGGGGAAGGACAGGCGCTCGTCCTTCCAGTAGTGCCTCAGGTACAGGGTCATGGTGAAGTCCTAAAACAACACAACAGGGGCTTGTTATGGCGGTGGTGGTGCCCTTTGTCGGGGGACAATCACACCTATCGATGAAGCTGCTTTTTGAATTGAATGTAGGTACAGCATGTGTTGAAGGATTCCACATATGAGATATCTGATTTGAGTGAGCTTAATTTTTTGTGCTTACGTAATATTCATGAAAGGCTTCTCTGGTTGAAACATTTTCTAGATAGTGGAATACTTTTGCAATAGTATGGGGCAAAGATTTAGCTTGGTCAAGCAGACTGACTGCTGTGCTCACGTTTCCTTTCGCTTCAAAGTGAAACAGAATGTGAGCTATCGCGCTATGAGGCTTGTTACACCAGGCTAGGAAAGATTACTCTTCACTGTGTAATAAAAATACTCAAATCCCACTCACCATATCCACTTCAGAGATTGTGTCCAGACTTTCAACCTGAACATCTACCCCAACTGGAATAGGGGGTCCTGTAATTAAAGACAATTATATTAATATAAAGTTCAGTGAGAGAGTAGATTTTCAGATTGAATTTACTATATTTGACCTCTTTTCAAAAAGCTATCAAAGAAATGTAATTACAAGAGCACTACAGTTTTTCCTTCATTCATTCATGCATTGCTGTAATGGATACTCATTGATTCTACCACAGAGAACATCATGTGTCAGGTACACCACCCCGTTCACGAAAATGGTTCACTCCTACAGACAGTGAGTCACATGGCCGTGGCTTGCTATATAAAGCGGGCAGACAGGCATCGAGGCATTCAGTTACTTTTCGATTGAACGTTAGAATGGGCAAAACGAGTGACCTAAGCGACTTTGAGCACAGGTTCCAGTATCTCAGAAACAACCGGCCTCCTGAGCTTTTCAAGCATGACAGTGCCTAGAGTTTACCGAGAATGGTGCGACAAACAAAACACATCCAGTCAGTGGCAGTCTTGTGGATGAAAACAGCTCGTTGATGAGCTGAGAGGTCGAAGGAGAATGGCAAGAATCGTGCAAGCTAACAGGCGGTCCACAAGCAGGCAAATAATGGCGCAGTACAACAGTGGTGTGCAGAACAGCATCTTGGAATGCACAATTCGTTGACCCTTGTCACGGATGGGCTATTGCAGCAGATGACCACACCGGGTTCCACTCCTATCAGCTAAAAACAAGAAGAAGCCGCTCCAGTGGGCACACGATCACCAACACTGGACAATTGAGGAGTGGAAAAACATTGCCTGGTCCGACGTCATGCTGATGGCAGAGTCAGGATTTGGAGTAAGCAGCATGAGTTAATGCCCCCTTCCTGCCTGGTGTCAACAATACAGGCTGGTGGTGTAGTGGTGTGGGGAATGTTTTCCTGGCACACGTTAGGTCCCTTGATACCAATTGAGCAATGTTTCCATGCCCTGAAGAATTCAGGCTGTTCTGGAGGGAAAGGGGGGTCTGACTCGAAACTAGATGGGTATACCTAATAAACTGGCCACTGAGTGTATTGTGACTAGGCTGTGTGGAGTATACAGTAGTTTTATTCAAATACAGTGTAGGCCTATTAATAGGCTGGATTTGCTTGTGCCATGACTGGATATTTTTGACCTATTTTAGCCTTTACTCGCCATCATCCGCCATTGTACAGGAATACAATTAGGTCACAATGGATCAAGTTGTTGCAGCGTCAAACATCTGGAAGCTATTGAGATCTTTTTTTTCTCTCTTCCAGACAGTTTTGGAGCTGGTGTGGCAAAAGGAGACATTTTTTGCCCACTTAACCCGGAAGCCTGCCGCACCAATGTGTCGGAGGAAACACTGTGCACCTGGCGACCATGTCAGAGTGCACTGCACGCCACAGGAGTCGCTAGTGTGCGATGGGACAAGGACATCCCTGCCGGCCAAACCCTCACCTAACCTGGACGACGCTGGGCCAATTGTGCGCCGCCCCATGGGTCTCCCGGTCGCAGCCGGCTGCGACAGAGCCTGAATCTCTAGTAGCACAGCTAGCACTGAGATGCGATGCAGTGCCTTAGACCACTGCGCCACTCGGGAGGCCCAATAGTAGACATTTTAAAGGAGGATCATTCATAGTGTGATGTTTTTATCACTCAGATTACTCTTACAGTCTGTTATTGTTTATTTTTATATATTCATAAAACAAGATATATTTGGCCATTGTTCTGGTCAAAAATATGACATTCATTTTCAGCAACCCACATGTTGCTTGATCCATGGGCTTGTGTGAAACACATTTTGTCATTTGGCCTAGATCATTGATGTATCTCTGACCTGAGATGGCCGTCCTCAAGGTATTATGGATTCCAAACGTGTAAATAACTCAAAAAGAACATGTCACTTTAACATGAGAACCCATTAAGCCTCTCACTAATACAATAGATCCCACATGCAGGGCCTTTAATCCCACAACAGCAAATCCCTGTACGTTGACCATGAAACCACAAACTCTGTCAACATCCCTGTTAAAAGAAAGAGTACTAGCATGCCAATGTACAGCTTGTCATGTTGCTGGTGTCATAAGGGCTTTTGGAGGCCTGAGCTGATAAGACCATTGGATAGATTGGACGACCCCGTTTAAAGGGAAAAAATGATGCTCTAAGCAACATTGAAAAACAACAAAAAAGCAACTGCAACAACAACTAAAAGGAGCGAATAAACTATTTGTACATTTTGCCCTCAAAGTAATTTGTGCATCACTGTTGATGCACAGTACGTACATTGATGAAGTGGACCTTCAAATCTTATGTGGAGCATGTTTTTCACATACAGTTGAAGTCGGAAGTTTACATACACTCAGGTTGGAGTCATTAAAACTCGTTTTTCAACCACTCCACAAATTTCTTGTTAACAAACTATAGTTTTGGCAAGTCGGTTAGGACATCTACTTTGTCCATGAAACAAGTAATTTTTCCAACAATTGTTTACAGACAGATTATTTCACTTATAATTCACTGTATCACAATTCCAGTGGGTCGGAAGTTTACATACACTAAGTTGACTGTGCCTTTAACAGCTTGGAAAATTCCAGAAAATGATGTCATGGCTTTAGAAGTTTCTGATAGGCTAATTAACATACTTTGAGTCAATTGGAGGTGTACCTGTGGATGTATTTCAAGGCCTACCTTCAAACTCAGTGCCTCTTTGCTTGATGTCATGGGAAAATCAAAGAAATCAGCCAAGACCTCAGAAAAAAAATTGTAGACCTCCACAAGTCTGGTTCATCATTGGGAGCAATTTCAAATGCCTGAAGGTACCACGTTTATCTGTACAAACAATAGTACGCAAGTATAAACACCATGGGGCCACGCAGCCGTCATACCGCTCAGGAAGGAGACGCGTTCTGTCTCCTAGAGATGAACGTACTTTGGTGCGAAAAGTGCAAATCAATCCCAGAACAACAGCAAAGGATCTTGTGAAGATGCTGGAGGAAACAGGTACAAAAGTATCTATATCCACAGTAAAACGAGTCCTATATTGACATAACCTGAAAGGCCGCTCAGCAAGGAAGAAGCCACTGCTCCAAAACTGCCATAAAAAAGCCCGACTACGGTTTGCAACTGCACATGGGGAAAAAGATCGTACTTTTTGGAGAAATGTCCACTGGTCTGATGAAACATTAATAGAACTGTTTGGCCATAATGACCATCGTTATGTTTGGAGGAAAAAGGGGGAGGCTTGCAAGCCGAAAAACACCATCCCAACCGTGAAGCACAGGGGTGGCAGCATCATGTTGTGGGGGTGCTTTGCTGCAGGAGGGACTGGTGCACTTCACATAATAGATGGCATCATGAGGCAGGAAAATTGTGGCTATATTGAAGCAACATCTCAAGACATCAGTCAGGAAGTTAAAGCTTGGTCGCAAATGGGTCTTACAAATGGACAATGAACCCAAGCATACTTCCAAAGTTGTGGCAAAATGGCTTAAGGACAACAAAGTCAAGGTATTGGAGTGGTCATCACAAAGCCCTGACCTCAATCCTATAGAAAATTTGTGGGCAGAACTGAAAAAGCGTGTGTGGTAAGAAATAAACGCTGAAATAAAGCATTCTCTCTACTATTTTTCTGACATTTCACATTCTTAAAATAAAGTGGTGTTCCTAACTGGCCTAAAACAGGGAATTTTTACTAGGATTAAATGTCAGGAATTGTGAAAAACTGAGTTTAAATGTATTTGGCTAAGGTGTATGTAAACTTCCGACTTCAACTGTCCTAAACCTGATGATTTCACTAGGTAGAAATATACAAATTATATGACTCCTGTAACGTCTTACCTCCAAATGCTGGTCTCATGGTAAAATCATGGTCATCTATTCTTAGGAGCTGCTCAGATTTTGTCATGGGAGATTTTGTCATGTCTGAACTTCGCTTTAGAATTGGTCTGTAGATAGGAAAATGTGTTATTTTATAGGGTTAGGCTATGAGATTATCTCTTTTTTTCAATGGGCAAAGACATGTTTTACACTGTCAAGTAGGGTATCAAATTACAATATCAGCTTTACTGTATTTACAATATCAATAGTAGTGATAACACCTTTCATGTTATGCTATGAGTTTGCAACCCACTTTTTCAGATCAGCGTTTTTGTACAATGACAATGAACTCTAACCTTTCAGACTTGCTATGAGTTCCTCCATCCATTCTTGACGTTTGTCTCCTGGATCTGTTGATGGGAAAAATCACAAGATGTTTGCAAACAACTTCTGGTCAAAATGTCAAGATGAATTCCAGTATAGGTGGTAGAAACAGAAGTGACAAAGGAGCATAGAAGTGTAGTGATTACATTTACGTCATTTAGCAGACGCTCTTATCCAGAGCGACTTACAAATTGGAAAGTTCATACATATTCATCCTGGTCCCCCCGTGGGGAACGAACCCACAACCCTGGCGTTGCAAGCGCCATGCTCTACCAACTGAGCCACACGGGACCTTGTAATGACCTATAATCTTGCTGAAGACCATTGTATGACAGTAATGTGAGGCTGAAATACAAAGGAAGTTTGGTGCAGCAACAACAACAAATAAATAATTCAAAGCAAAAAAATACAAAGGCTTAGCCTACAGTGAGCTACGAACGTATTGGGACAGTGACACATTTTGTGTTGTTTTGCCTCTGTACTCCAGCACTTTGGATTTGAAATGATACACTGACTATGAGGTTAAAGTGCAGACTGTCAGCTTTAATTTGAGGGCATTGTCATCCATATCGGGTAAACCGTTTAGAAGTTGTACATACAGTAGTAACCCCCATTTTAGGGGATCAAAAGTATTGGGACAAAGGTTTAGTATTTGGATCCATATTTCTAGCACGCAATGATTACATCGACCTTGTGACTCTACAAATTATGGTAGCATCCATATTAATGTAGAAGTGTTTAGAAACATATTCTATTCTTATTTACAATAAAAGTGACTCCAAAATAACACAATACATTATTTGCCATTCATTTCTATTGGACCAAAAATATTCTGAAACACAACCAAAACAAACAGAAAATGCATCCAACATTTTTTTGTAGAGTCACAAGATTGATGCAGTCATTGTGTGCTAGGAATATGGGACCAAATACTAAACTTCGGACTACTTTAATACACCTATAAGTGAATTTGTCCCAATACTTTTGGTCCCCTAAAATGGGGGGACTACAGTAAGTACAACAAGGGCTGTAATTTCTAAACGGTTTACCTGATATTGATGAAAATACCCTCAAATTAAAGCTGACAGTATGCACTTTGTATCCTTCCAAATCCAACGTGCTGAGTACAGAGCCAAAACAAACAAAAATGTCACTGTCCCAATACTGTCACGTTCCTGACCTGTTTTCCTTTGTCTTGTATTTATTTAGTTGGTCAGGGCGTGAGTTGGGTGGGTTTGTCTATGTGTGATTTTCTATGTTGGGATTTTGTGTTCGGCCTGGTATGATTCTCAATCAGAGGCAGCTGTCAATCGTTGTCCCTGATTGAGAATCATACTTAGGCAGCCTGGGTTTCACGTGTGTTTTGTGGGTGTTTGTCTTTCGTGTTCGTATTCGTGCCACACGGGACTGTTTTCGGTTGGATTCTATTTGTTAATTTGTTTCATTGTAGTGTTCAGTTAATTTTATAATAAATTATGGACACTTTCCACTCTGCGTCTTGGTCCGATCCCTACACCTCCTCTTCAGACGAAGAGGAGGAAATCTGCCGTGACAAATACTTTTCTAGCTCACTTTATATCATGTTTTCTTATACAGCTAAGCAAAATTTTACTCTCAACTTGGCACAAGGAGATAGATCAGGCTGATTCATTGCCATTTTTATCCCAAAAGATAGGAAGGGCATGAAGGCATTCAGAGAAACACTCTATTTCAAGAGAACACACTCATCTCTTGACAACGCTCAAAGAGATCCTACATCTGAATGAATTGTCTCTTTGATTGCATTATCCCAGTCAGGGCATAAACATTTGAAACAGAATACAAAAATAGATTTCCCCCTAAAACCCTAAACTGGATTAATGGGTAGCCTAGACGCATGAGTGCATGTGGTGACATGCCCCACAGGCGTGCATGGAGAGAGAACAGCCGACAGCGATATTATCTACCGTGACAATCAGAGAGAGAGAGCTACTGGGTGCTAACTGCTGTGGGCTGATGGGTAATGGATGCTATTCCTCTCTGTACGCCCCAGCAGCTAATCCGCTTGGCAGAATCCCCTACACGAACCAGAGACTAGAACAGTCTGTCAGTGTGTGTGTGTGCATGTGTGTGTGTGTGTGTACGACTGAATGTGTGTGTCTGTGAGTGTGTGTGCGTGTGTGAGTCTGTCTGTCTGTCTGTCTGTCTGTCTGTCTGTCTGTCTGTCTGTCTGTCTGTCTGTCTGTCTGTCTGCAGAACACTGCCTTTGGGCTTCCTATAGTTCTGCTGCTGCTATACAGCTGCCTGCCTTTTCTGGACAGACGGAGTCAACAACATGATCATTAATAGACTCCTGTTAAGTGCACATAAGAAGTGCAAACTCAGTTAAAAGTGCATCGCAGTTCACAGATCCCAATTGAAAATTGCTCTGTCCAGAAATAGGTTTGCTCAGGTTTTGTGATTGGATCCACAGCAAGCCAACAAGCCATTGCATTTCTCAGAATCGGATTGTACTATTGATTATTGTTGTTATTTGGTGCCATTCAAGAGGACAGAGAATGTTTTTCATGACCTTTGGAGAAACACCTTCGGGGTGAGAAGTCAGGGTTAGTTAGTATACCATCAGTGTCTGTTAAACTTAGCTAAGCTGGTCTGATAGGGTTTTTGTTGTACTCTGTTCGCTTGTTTTTTATAGAGAGAAAATAACACATGTTCAAGTCTAAGCCATATATGTACAGTTTATAGGTCTGGTTCAAGTTATGTGTCACTAACATTTGGTATCACTCAGGCTACTATGTTTCAATTGCAAAAATGTGTGGCCTCTATGACCATACAATTAATAATTTCCAGTCTACATGAGAGAGAAATTGGTGATCTACAACAATATTTGAAGAGTCATTTCCAAACGCTATTTATCAACTGGGTGGTTCAAGCCATGAATGCTGATTGGCTGACAGCCGTGGTATATAAGTATACCACAGGTATGATAAAACATTTATTTTTACTGATCTAATTACATTGGTAACCAGTTTATAATAGCAATAAGGCACCTCAAGGGTTTGTGGTATATCTGCGTTGCGTCGTATATACCCTTAGCCATGGTATATTGGCCATATTGCCTAAATTATCTGTACATTTTCAGAAATGTTGGTAAATTAGCTTTTATTGTTTAAATAAATGATGAAAGCGATTGGTGTGTTTTTTCACAATCTAATCATGGCATGGGGTTGTTTAATGACAGACATGTATTTATTTAATATGTATCACTTGATGGTTTCATTTCAAGAAGACAAATAATCATTTTTCTTTTGCAAAATCCCTTGCAAAAGTATTCATACCCCTTGGATTTCTTCACATTTTATTATGTTACAAAGTGGGATAAACATGTATTTGTCATTTTTTGTCAACAATGTACTCAAAATACTTTGTAATGTCAAAGTGGAAGATAAAAAAAAAAAGATGAATAAAAATGTGATTCATTAAATATAGTAATTGCATAAGTTTTCAGCCGCTTTGTTCAGGCAAGCCTAAATTAGTTCAGGAATAAAATTTGGCTTAACAAATCACATAATAAGTTACATGTAATCACTCTGTATGAAATAATGGGGGTTGACATAATTTTTGAATGACTAACCCTTCCTTGGTCCCCCATACAGTACATACAGCATCTGTAAGGTCCCTCAGTCAAGTATTGAATTTTAAGCACCGATTCAACTACAAATCCAGTGAGTTTTTCGAAAGCCTCATAAAGAAGGGTAGTGATTGGTAGATGGGTAACAATAACAAATCATACATTAAATGTATATTTAACAAGCATGGTCAAGTTAATAATTATGTATTAACCACCCAGACACATCAAAGATACAGTCGTCCTTCTGAACTGAGCTGTAAGGACAGGAATGAAACTGCTCAGTGATGTTACCATGAGGCCATTGGTAATTTTAAAACAGTTTCAGAGTTGAATGGCTGTGATGGGCGAAAACTGAGAATGGCTCAACAACATACAGTAGTAGTGATTCCACAATAAGGCACTAAAGTAATACTGCAACAAAAAAAGCATGGCAAAGGAATACACTGTTTGGCCTTAAATGCTAAGCTTTATGTTTGAGGCAAATCCAACAGAAAACATCACTGAGTAACTGCGTCCTTAATTTCAAGCATGGTGGTGGCTGCATCATGATATCGGTATGCTTGACATCGGAAAATACTGGGGAGTTTTTCAGGATAAAAAGAAACGGGATGGAGCTAAACACAGGGAAAATCCGAGAGGAAACCCTGCTTCAGTCTGCATTAGACCAGACACTGGGAGAGGATTTCACCTTTCAGCAGGACAATAACCTACAACAAAAGGCCAAATCTACACTGGAGTTACTTACCAAGAAGACAATGAGTGTTCCTGAGTGGCCAAGTTACTGTTTTGACTTAAATATGCTTGAAAATGTATGGCAAGACTTGAAAATTGCTGTCTAGCCATGATCTCCAAAATCTTGACAGAGCAGGCCTTGAAGAATTATGAAAACAATGATGGGCTAATATTGCACAATCCAGGTGTGTAAAGCTCTTTGAGACATACCCAAGAAGACTCACTGTCACGACTCCGACCGAAGGTGGCTCCCCTTCCCGTTCGGGTGGCGCTCGGCGGTCGCGTTTGTGGTGATTAGTTGGGCTTTATTAGTCAGCCGGCCCGCCTGTTTCTTTGTGCGGGATTGTTTGTTGTAACATTTGTGTATGTTGGAGACGAACGTGTTTGTTCCTGTTCGTGGGTTTTGCTGGACTGTTTTAGTCCCTGTGTTTTGGGCATTTGTTTTTTAGCACCCAGTGTTTCGTGGGGTGGCCTATGTACGCCGTGTGTGCATTAAAGAGCACTACCTTGAACTCTCTGTTTCCTGCGCCTGACTTCACACCCACGACACCCAGATCGTTACACTCACAGCTGTAATCGCTGCCAAATGTGTTTTTAATATGTAACATGTTTAATCCACCAGAAAAGACAGAACAAATATTACAACAAATGTTATGGTTAAACTCAAATATACAAAAACAAATAATTGGGGGGAGGGGACTCAGGGAGCTGACTATATTTTAGTTACTTAATATCTCTTCATCTTTAATTATCTTTTTTTAACCTTCCACTTTGACATTACAGAGTATTTTGTGTAGATTGTTGACAAAGAAATGACAATTACATTCATTTGAATACCAAATTGTATGAAAAATCTGAGAACAGTGATATTTTTACACACACATGAAGGTACCCATAAGCAAACATTTCTGATGATAAAAAAAACATGTGAAGAAGTGGTGAATATAGCATTTTGGAAATAAACTCTTAAATTTGTATAACTTTGAAATAAAGAACTTTACATTTACCCTGAAACATATAATTGTGATTCAATATCTTAACACAATGTTTTTTCCTTTAAATTTAAAACATGGTTGTCCTGTAAAAGTATGCGTTGCCTAATGCCTATTGATAGACTATATCTCTTGTGAGAAGTCAGACTCTATAACAGGGATCATCAACTAGTTCAGCCACGGGATGATTTTGTTTCTTGAGCGGATGGTGCTGGAACACAATTACATATCATTTGTAGACAGGAAATTGACCGCAAGAAGCCCAAAAAGATTTAACAAAAAATTCTAATTTAAAACTTTGCTTACATTTATTTGTATACAATCACATATATCTCTTGGAGCTGATTTACTGGTGTTTTTACAGTCTTTTATGTACAACAATTAAAACATGTAAATACAAAAACTTGATATAAACCATTGATATATATTTATAAGCCATCTGTAAGATTGGTCTAATGGTGAACAGATTTCTAGTTGCTGTTTTCAGATCAGACCTAAAAATAGCTCAAAGGGCCATGATCACATGAGAGTGATACTGTCTAAAGGAGACATGGTTTGTGGGATTATGATATGAAAGGGCCTTTGGAATACATTAAGTGGGTATAAATCACTCAAAGCTGATAAAGGCACCCTGCACTTTGGATAGGATTTTTTTTTCATCTTTACCAGAGATTAACGGGTGCACTTGTCATTGTAATGTAGGATTCAGCTATCACGTTTAAGGAATATTTCATATTTTGCATGCTGTGGTATTTGTTATGGTATTTGCGGCTAGCAATTAATCCATCAGTCCCGCATAATTAGTTATGTTTGTTGTTAAGTGTATGCATTTCATACAAACTATTCATTGAGCCTAGCCTGGTCCCAGATCTGTTTGTGTTGTCTTGCCACCAGCTATGGTCGTTGACATGCCAAAAATAGGTGACTAAACACCACAATACAGCACAAACAGATCTATGACTAGGCTAGGTTGAGCTAGGGCTCCATAAACATGTATCATAAACGGATCAGAATTACATACATTATATCTGCCAATAGTGCCACATCCAGCACACCATGGAGCAACAGCCAAAACATCCACCAATAGAACATAAATAGATACTGGAACATAGGTGCCCTCTCTAATCCCCTTTCTGAATAAATCTGAATTCACCTGGTGGGGTGAGGAAACAGGTGAGGAAAACAGAACAGGTGACACATTATTATCACCAAGTGGACCTCACCCAGGCACTCAGCACCAATCAAATATGTGTCAGTTGGTAGAGCATGGCGCTTGCAAAGCAAGGATTGTGGGTTCGATTCCTGGGACCACCCATAGGTAAAAATGTGTGCACGTATGACTATACATCGCTTTGGATGAAAGCATCTGCTAAATGGCTTATTATTAATACTATTATTAAATACTATTATATTAAATGAAATCACTTTAAAAAAAATACAGATTCACATTTTAACCCATGCCCAGATCTAAAATATGAATCAAATTATACATTTCATGCCATTTTAAAATGTATTTCATGTATAGATGCCAGGATGTAAGGTGCATTTACCTGCTTTGTTTGTAGGTCTCTAGCTTTTGGCCTCTTTGATGAGCTGATCTCCCAGCAACCCCCATGAGGCAGATGCAGAACAGCACAAACACAGTATCCACTTGCATGGTGCACATACCACTGTGGACCCCTCAAAGTCCAGTCAAATTCCACACCCCACTAGGGCTAAAACCTCTCTGCGTGGGTCCTGGAACATTGTCTTCAGCAGAACAGCTTCGGGCTGGGTAAGAAGCAGCAGCTCTGGCCTGACCAACAAAACATCCCACGGTGCTTAATCTCCACAGTGGAGAAAAGCAATTTTGACTAAACCTATAAATCCTTGAGCGTCAGATTGCACAGATTAGATCCCTCCAGTGGCGGATGTGGCTCACTCGCTCTGCTCTGCTGCTCTACTCTACTCTGCTCTGTACCGCCCAGACCAATTCTCATAATGATGCGGCATGCTCGTTTGGGAGGTCAATGGTGGGAGATATTGTAGCTACAGGATCTGGATCGCACAGTCAGACACAGAGTCCTTGATGTGGAAGGCTGTTAAATCCCTCAGCTGCGTGTTTATGTGCTATTCAAAGTGTCTCCCGAGGCTATTTTGCTAAGACATCTTCGAAGGCTGCAAAAGTATGCTGCTAAAATATGGCTTCAGCCTGAGTTTTGCTAACATAGTTATGTGGGATTAGCCTACATACACTCTCTAAAGAGATTGGTGTCTATTGGATGAGCCTAACCTATTTAAACAAATCGTTCATTAATATATAAATTAATCATATTCATCAATGAGGAGTATACCAGTATAGGCTGTCATTCATTATTTTAGGAAGTCAGCTCTGTTTCTGAGTAGTTATTTTGATAATCCACATAAACTCAGCAAAAAAAGAAGCGTCCTCTCACTGTCAACTGCGTTTATTTTCAGCAAACTTAACATGTGTAAATATTTGTGTGAACATAACAAGATTCAACAACTGAGACATAAACTGAACAAGTTCCACAGACATGTGACTAACAGAAATGGAATAATGTGTCCCTGAACAAAGGTGGGGTCAAAATCAAAAGTAACAGTCAGTATCTGATGTGGCCACCAGCTGCATTAAGTACTGCAGTGCATCTCCTCCTCATGGACTGCACCAGATTTGCCAGTTCTTGCTGTGAGATGTTACCCCACTCTTCCACCAAGGCACCTGCAAGTTCCCGGACATTTCTAGGGGGGAATGGCCCTAGCCCTCACCCTCCGATCCAACAGGTCCCAGACGTTGGGACAATGGGATTGAGATCGGGCTCTTCACTGGCCATGGCAGAACACTGACATTCCTGTCTTGCAGGAAATCACGCACAGAATGAGCAGTATGGCTGGTGGCATTGTCATGCTGGAGGGTCATGTCAGGATGAGCCTGCAGGAAGGGTATCACATGAGGGAGGAGGATGTCTTCCCTGTAACGCACAGCATTGAGATTGCCTGCAATGACAACAAGCTCAGTCCGATGATGCTGTGATACACCGCCCCATACTATGACGGACCCTCCACCTCCAAATGAATCCCGCTACAGAGTACAGGCCTCGGTGTAACGCTCATTCCTTCGACGATAAACACGAATCCGACCATCACCCCTGGTGAGACAAAACCGCGACTCGTCAGTGAAGAGCACTTTTTGCCAGTCCTGTCTGGTCCAGCGATGGTGGGTTTGTGCCCGTAGGCAACGTCGTTGCCGGTGATGTCTGGTGAGGACCTGCCTTACAACAGGCCTACAAGCCCTCAGTCCTGCCTCTCTCAGCCTATTGCGGACAGTCTGAGCACTGATGGAGGGATTGTGCGTTCCTGGTGTAACTCGGGCAGTTGTTGTTGCCATCCTGTACCTGTCCCGCAGGTGTGATGTTCGGATGTACCAATCCTATGCAGGTGTTGTTACACGTGGTCTGCCACTGCGAGGACGATCAGCTGTCCGTCCTGTTTCCCTGTAGCGCTGTCTTAGGCGTCTTACAGTACGGACATTACAATTTATTGCCCTGGCCACATCTGCAGTCCTCATGCCTCCTTGCAGCATGCCTTAGGCAAGTTCACACAGATGAGCAGGGACCCTGGGCATCTTTCTTTTGGTGTTTTTCAGAGTCATACGACAGAGGGTGGACAATGGTTTCTCCTCAGGGAAGTGTGTTTAGTCCGGTGTCGTTCACCCTGATGATAAATGACATATTTAAGGAGGTGGGACAGGGAGTGGTTGTGGCCTTGTATGCCGATGATGGGGCTGTATGGAAGAGAGGTGGGAATGTGAAATATGTGATGAGGAAGATGCAGGAAGCTGTGGGAGTTGTGGAATATTGGTCTCTTACATGGGGGTTTATGGTGTATTCTAGGAGGAAGGTTTAAGATGTTAGGCTGCAAATATATGGTCAGGATATAAGTAGGGTGTCTGAGTTTAAGTATTTAGGTTTGTGGTTTAATGAGGGGCTTACGTGGAAGAGACATATTGAGCATATTGAAATTAAGTGTAGGAAGGTGCTGAACCTCATGAGGGCAGTGGCAGGATATGATTGGGAGTCAGATAGACATACACTGTTGTATATGTACCAGGCATTGATCAGGTCATATTTGAATTATGGATGCTTTGTATATGGATCGGGAGACAAAACGGTACTACAGTGCCTGAATAGGATACAGTCAAGGGCCCTGAGATTGTGTGTGGGTGCCTTCAGGAAGACACCTGTTGAGGCATTGCAGGTGGATAGTGGGGAACTGCCACTGAGGATAAGGCGGGACGAACTTGCATTAGTGTACTGGGCGAGATCGAAAGGGAGTTCAGAAGGACATCCTGCAGTCACGGCAACTGGGGAATGCTGGGAGCGAGGAGTGTGTAAGCAGAGGGCGTACTGTACGGGTGGACTATCGGGCAAAAGGTGGTAGAATATGGACTGGGGAAGAGAGAGATAGGGCAGGCAATTGCATTGGGGAACATTCCTCCGTGGCTGTTTCCGAAACCAAGTGTAGATGTGGACATGATTGAGGGTAGGAGTGAATGGGGTGATGATATATGTGTGGAGAGATACAGTTGAAGGCGGAAGTTTACATACACCTTAGCCAAATAAATTTATACTCAGTTTTTCACAATTCCTGACATTTAATCCTTGTAAAAATTCCCTGTCTTAGGTCAGTTAGGATCACCACTTTATTTTAAGAATGTGAAATGTCAGAATAATAGTTGAGAGAATGATTTATTTAAGCTTTTATTTCTTTCATCACATTCTCAGTGGGTCAGAAGTTTACATACACTCAATTAGTATTTGTAGCATTGCCTTAAAGTTGTTTAACTTGGTTCAAACGTTTCGGGTAGCCTTCCACAAGCTTCCCACAATAAGTCGGGTGAATTTTGGCCCATTCCTCCTGACAGAGCTGGTGTAACTGAGTCAGGTTCGTAGGCCTCCTTGCTCGCACACGCCTTTTCAGTTCTGCCCACACATTTTCTATAGGATTGATCTATTTTGTGAAGTGCACCAGTCCCTCCTGCAGCAAAGCACAACCACAACATGATGCTGCCACCCCCGTGCTTCACGGTTGGGATGGTGTCATTCGGCTTGCAAGCATCCCCTTTTTCCTCCAAACATAATGATGGTCATTATGGCCAAACAGTTCTACTTTTGATTCATCAGACCAGAAGACATGTCTCCAAAAAAGTACAATCTTTGTCCCCATGTGCAGTTGCAAACCGTAGTCTGGCTTTTTTTATGGCGGTTTTGGAGCAGTGGCTTCTTCCTTGCTGAGTGGCCTTTCAGGTTATGTCGATATAGGACTCGTTTTACTGTGGATATAGATACTTTGTACCTGTTTCCTCCAGCATCTTCACAAAGTCCTTTGCTGTTGTTCTGGGATTGATTTGCACTTTTCGCAACCAAAGTACGTTCATCTCTAGGAGACAGAGCGCGTCTCCTTCCTGAGCGGTATGACGGCTGCGTGTTCCCATGGTGTTTATACTTACGTACTACAGATGAACGTGGTACCTTCAGGCGTTTGGAAATTGCTCCCAAGGATGAACCAGACTTGTGGAGGTCTACAATTTTTTTTCTGAATTCTTGGCTGATTTCTTTAGATTTTCCTATGATGTCAAGCAAAGAGGCACAGAGTTTGAAGGTAGGCCTTGAAATACATCCACAAGTTGTGTCAATTAGTGGTAGGCTTGATTACCAACAACGACGAGACGGCCTACAGGGAGGAGGTGAGGGCCCTCGGAGTGTGGTGTCAGGAAAATAACCTCGCACCCGACGTCAACAAAACAAAAGAGATGATCGTGAACTTCAGGTAACAGGTGGAAACAGAGGGAGCACCCCCCTATCCACATCGACGGGACAGTAGTGGAGAAGGTGGAAAGTTTTAAGTTCCTCGGCGTACACATCAGGGACAAACTGAAATGGTCCACCCACACAGACAGAGTGGTGAAGAAAGCGCAACAGAGCCTCTTCAACCTCAGGAGGCTGAAGAAATGTGGCTTGTCACCAAAAACGCTCACAAACTTTTACAGATGCACAATCGAGAGCATCCTGTTGGGCTGTATCACTGCCTGGTACGGCAACTGATCCGCCCACAACCGCAAGGCTTTCCAGAGGGTAGTGAGGTCTGCACAACGCATCACCGGGGGCACTACAACTACCTGCCCTCCAAGACACCTACACTACCCGATGTCACAGGAAGGCCAAAAAGATCATCAAGGACAACATCCACCCGAGCCACTGCCTGTTCACTCCGCTATCATTCAGAACGCAAGGTCAGTACAGGTGCATCAAAGCTGGGACCGAGAGACTGAAAAACAGCTTCTATCTCAAGTAGAGGTCGACCGATTAATTGGAATGGCCGATTAATTAGGGCCGATTTCAAATTTTCATAACAATCGGAAATCGGTATTTTTGGACACCGATTTGGCGATTATTATTATTATTATTTTTTTTACACCTTTATTTAACTAGGCAAGTCAGTTAAGAACACATTCTTGTTTTCAATGACGGCCTAGGAACAGTGGGTTAACTGCCTTGTTCAGGGGCAGAACGACAGATTTTTACCTTGTCAGCTCGGGGATTCAATCTTGCAACCTTACGGTTAACTAGTCCAACGCTCTAACCACCTGCCTCTCATTGCACTCCACGAGGAGCCTGCCTGTTACGCGAATGCAGTAAGAAGCCAAGGTAAGTTGCTAGCTAGCATTAAACTTATCTTATAAAAAACAATCAATCAATCATAATCACTGGTTAACTACACATGGTTGATGATATTACTAGTTTATCTAGCGTGTCCTGCGTTGCATATAATCGATGCGGTGCGCATTTGCGAAAAAGGACTGTCGTTGCTCCAACGTGTACCTAACCATAAACATCAATGCCTTTCTTAAAATCAATACACAAGTATATATTTTTAAAAGCATATTTAGTTAATATTGCCTGCTAACATGAATTTCTTTGTGTCTCTTCTCTTGCAACAGAGTCAGGGTATATGCAGCAGTTTGGGCCTCCTGTATGGTTGCGAACTGTGCGAAGACTATTTCTTCCTAACAAAGACAGCCAACTTCGCCAAACGGGGGATGATTTAACAAAAGCGCATTTGCGAAAAAAGAACAATCGTTGCACGATTGTACCTAACCATAAACATCAATGCCTTTCTTAAAATCAATACACAGAAGTATATATTTTTAAACCTGCATATTTAGCTAAAAGAAATCCAGGTTAGCAGGCGATATTAACCAGGTGAAATTGTGTCACTTCTCTTGCGTTCATTGCACGCAGAGTCAGGGTATATGCAACAGTTTGGGCCACCTGGCTCATTGCGAACTAATTTGCCAGAATTTTACGTAATTATGACATAACATTGTTCATGACTTCAGGCCTATCAACTCCCGAGATTAGGCTGGTGTAACCGATGTGAAATGGCTAGCTAGTTAGCGGGGTGCGCCCTAATAGCGTTTCAAACGTAACTCGCTCTGAGACTTGGAGTAGCTGTTCCCCTTGCTCTGCATGGGTAACGCTGTTTCGAGGATGGCTGTTGTCGATGTGTTCCTGGTTCGAGCCCAGGTAAGAGCGAGGAGAGGGACGGAAGCTATACTGTTACACTGGCAATACTAAAGTGCCTATAAGAACATCCAATAGTCAAAGGTATATGAAATACAAATCGTATAGAGAGAAATAGTCCTATAATTCCTATAATAACCACAACCTAAAACTTCTTACCTGGGAATATTGAAGACTCATGTTAAAAGGAACCACCAGCTTTCATATGTTCTCATGTTCTGAGCAAGGATCTTAAACGTTAGCTTTCTTACATGGCACATATTGCACTTTTACTTTCTTCTCCAACACTTTGTTTTTGCATTATTTAAACCAAATTGAACATGTTTCATTATTTATTTTAAACAATGCCACTTTTTATAATGTTTACATACCCTATATTACTCACCTCATATATATATACTGTACTCTATACCATCTACTGCATCGTGCCTATGCCGTTCGGCCATCGCTCATACATATATTTATATGTACATATTCTTATTCATTCCTTACACTTGTGTGTATAAGGTAGTTGTTGTGAAATTGTTAGATTACTTGTTAGATATTACTGCATGGTCGGAACTAGAAGCACAAGCATTTCGATACACTCACATTAACATCTGCTAACCATGTGTATGTGACCAATAACATTTGATTTGATTTGAATTAGCCTATCAGGAGCATCTAAAGCCATGACATCATTTCCTCGAATTTCCCATGCTGTTTAAAGGCACAGTCAACTTAGTGTATGTAAACTTCTGACCCACTGGAATTGTGATACAGTGAATTATAAGTGAAATAATCTGTCTGTAAACAATTGTTGTTTGTAAACAATTGTGGTTGAAAAACTATTTTTAATGACTCCAACCTAAGTGTATGTAAACTTCCGACTTCAACTGTATACAGATGGTTCAGAGGATCCAGTCAGTGGTACAGTAGAGTGGGGGCAGGGGTGTATATCCCAGATTTCAATGTTAGAGTATGTAAGCGGTTAACTGATTATGTGTCAGTGTATGCGGACAAGTTGATGGCCATGATTCTAGGTTTGAGATGGGTGGAGGAGGTGAAACCACTCAGAGTGGTGAACTGCTCTGATTCTGATGTAGTGTTGAGTAGTGTGAAGACGGGCAGGTCGGATAGGATGGTGCTGTTAATGGGATTTGAGAGAATGGGAGTGGTGGTAAGCTTTTGCTGGGCCCATGTGGGTGTGGAGGATAATGAGAAAGACAATGTTGTGACTAAGAGTGCTGTGAGGAGAGAGGGAGTAGATATTCAGGTCCCGCTGGGCCGCAGGGAAGTCAAGTTCTTGATCCGGGCAAAAGGGCTCAATCTTTGGCAAAGGGAGTAGGATGCTAGACGTAAGGGGAGGCAATTTTATCCTCTGCACCGGTCAGTAAAGGAAGAGGTGGGGAGTATGGGATGTAGGAGAGAGGAAGTTGTGTGGAGTAGACTACGGTTTGGGCACACAGGTTTGAATGTCACGTTATGGATGATAGGGAGACATGAAACAAGTCTACGATTATTAGTGTTTAGTGGAGGAAACGGTGCAAGTGTGTTGATATTTTGTGAACTGTATGACGTAGATAGGGTGAGATTGGGTGAAAGGGTTGGAGAGGCTGGACGGGTTTGGGTGGTGTAGTGAGGGGAGGGAAGTGGTGTCTAGGGCTCTATTTCACTTTCTTAGAGGAACAGGAATAATGAAGAGAATTTATTAATGTAGGTAGGCCGTGACTGGCCTCACACTCCATTACAGTAGGTGGCGGTGTATGCACCTTAAACGTTGGATATGATCTGCCAACCCAATCCCGAAGAAGAATAAACAT
The DNA here is from genome assembly GCF_016432855.1 of Salvelinus namaycush. NCBI lineage: Eukaryota > Metazoa > Chordata > Actinopteri > Salmoniformes > Salmonidae > Salvelinus > Salvelinus namaycush. The sequence goes on from NC_052334.1 coordinate 37,952,050, forward strand.
TGGCGGGATTTTATGGAAAGTTATTGAGACGACAACAAATGATTTTAGCTACAAAAAACGGATTAACGTTAATAATCGGAGTATGTAGGAACTATGGTTCATGATCAAGAAAAATGTGAGTGTAGAAATCGTATAATGAGGTAGTCGGTAAAGTCGAACAGCAGACAGAACAATAAAAACGGTAGCTGATGTTAGTGTCTTCACAATCACTCCTAGTTAGCCAGCTAATTTAGCTAGCTATCAAGCCAGCCGTGTAACGTTAGTACCTTACTCTGTCAATGATAGCTAGCTAGCTAGCTTGCAGATCTTCGATTTATTTGGTCAGTTCTGCCTAACGTACGCTTTCAAACGGGACAAGATGAGCACTGCCCGGGAGATAAAACGTAAGTTGCTCACCTTTACTCCGATCATGTAACGATAAGTACTAGCTGGCTAACGTTAGTTGCCAAAAGCTGCATTGGCTGTTAGCTAAACTTGCCAGAACGTTTTTATATATATCATGATTGCCTGGTTGCTGTTGACATGATGTTGAAGGTGTGGCAACGCGAGACTATTGTTGACCAAACATACCTCATACCAAGGCATTCTGGCAATTGTCATTTGTGTATATTTGTGTGTGTATATATATATTATTTTACACACACATATTTTTACCCACAGAACTAGAGAAAGCTAAGAGTAAAGCTCAGAGCAATAATAATCTGAGAGAAGAGGCCAGTCTGTGCAATCAACTGGGAGAGGTGCTGTCACGAAATGGTAATGTGGTCATCTTTTTACTGTATTGCATAGAGAAAGTGTCAATTTAGTCATATCTATTCTTTATGAAACTCGGACATAAAAAGACCATGAATTTTGGTATTTTAACAAATCCATAGAATAGTCCTTTTGGAGGAAGGATTGTTGACATGTTTGTATTAAAATTATTTCTCAGTTATGCTATTAGGAAAGTTGGCATATTTATGACATTTTGGCCTTTTCCCAGGCCTCCTTTAAGACTCCATAGGGTTTCATCTTTAGGTGGTACGAAGCAAATGTTGGTTTTATATGAAAATGTACTGCTTGCTCTGTAATATGATAGTATTTTGACTTCAATAACCTTTTTATATTAATATTGAAAAATATAAACATGAATATTGAAAATAGAACATTTTAGATTTTAATCTTTGTATATATTATTGAATATAATATACTCTAAGGGAATATCAAAGTTCCAGGGTGTGATCTCTGCTACTTTTAGAGTTATGATCCAATTTGTAAGCAATACCGACAGAGTGAATGTGAAAATGGCCGCCCTCTGTTGGCGATCCCACTCTGGAACTTTGATATGCAATAGAGTATTATGTTCAACAATATTGAAACATTTGCCAAATCTAAGATTTGGGATTTCAATATTCATGTTTATATTTTTCAATATTGAAAAATTCATGTTTATTTGATTCAAATCAAAAATACTACTCCTATTACAGAGCAAGCGTTAAGTTTCATATGACCCCAATTTTTGTTTTGTGGCGTCTACAGATGAAACATGGAGTCTTAAAGAAGGCCTGGTTGAGGCCAAAATGTCATACATTTAGCAATTTTGAGTAATTATTTCTCAATCATATTTGACATTTGTATCTAAAAGCATATGTCAACAATCCTTCCTCCAAAGGACTATTCTATGCTTTACATTTCGAGAAAATCCCCCAAGTCATGTTCTTTTTTTTGTCAGTGTTTCATGAGGAATCATTTAATCATCATGTTTTTTCTTGATTCATCTCTACGATTCTGCACATTTTGTTTCCTATCAGGTGATTATGGAGCTGCCATTGAGGAACATCGTCAGGAATTGAACATTTCCACGGCAATACATGACGTCATTGGACGTGCAGTGGCAAATCGTAAGATCGGGGAGTGCTATGCGGAGATGGGGAACATTGCGGCGGCTTTGAAGGTGAGTGAACAACTCAAGCTTTACTCTCTGATCCTCTACCTGCTTTTGTTTCAGATGGGCACATTACTTGGGATGCCAACTGTCCACAGGACTGGAGCTTCAGATTGGTCTTGTGCTACACATTTGGATACATTTTTGTGACTAACTATGCAGCCTGAAAGGCACAACAAGAACAGGCAAAATGTTTAATACAATCAGATTCTGTACTAACCAACAGTTTATTACAAGAGTATCCCCACCATTTCACTTGTTGCCAATCATACACAAGCAGAGTATATTAATTAAGAGTGTGTATTTGGATTCAGCACCAGCGACGTCATCTTCATCTGGCTCGCGACGTCAATGATCATGCAGAGGAACAAAGGGCACTGGCCACCATTGGAAGAACCTTCCTCTTCCGCTACGAGTCTGACCAATCGAGGGACAGCTTGAAGCATGCGGAAGATGCCTTTAAGAAGAGCATGACTATTGTGGACAAAGAACTGGAAGGTGTGTACACGTTTTACTATACTTGTGAGTACCACAAGAACAGTAAACCAACAAAAATTCGGAGAATTGAGGACATTTTGACGGTCCTCACACATAAAAAGGGTTTTCTTTATTTAAATTTTATTATTTGTAGAATAATATTGAAGACATCAAAATTATAAAATAACACATGGAATCATGTAGTCATCAAGTGTTAAACAAATCAAAATATATTTGAGATTCTTCGAAGTAGCCGCTCTTTGCCTTGATGACAGCGTTGCCCGCTCTTGGCATTCTCTCAACCAGCTTCATGAGTAATGCTTTTCCAACAATCCTGAAGGAGTTCCCACATATGCTGAGCACTTGTTGGCTGCTTTTCCTTCACTATGCGGTCCAATTCATCCCAAATCATCTCAAATGGGTTGAGGTCGGGTGATTGTGGAAGCCAGGTCATCTGATGCAGCACTCCATCACTTTCCTTCTTGGTCAAATAGCCCTTACACAGCCTGGAGGTGTGTTTTGGGTCATTGTCAAATGATAGTCCCACTAGGCGCAAACCAGATGGGATGGAGTATTGCTGCAGAATGATGTGGTAGCCATGCTGATTAAGTGTGCCTTGAATTCTAAATAAATCACACACTGTCACCAGCAAAGCACCATCACACCACCTCCTCCATGCTTCACAGTGGGAACCAAACATGTGGAGATCATCTGTTCACCTACTCTGCGTCTCACAAAGACACGGCGGTTGGAACCAAAAATCTCAAATTTGGACGCATCAGACCAAAGAACAGATTTCCACCAGTCTAATGTCCATTGCTTGTGTTTCTTGGCCCAAGCAAGTCTCTTCTTATTATTGGTGTCCTTTTAGTAGTGGTTTCTTTGCAGCAATTCGACCATGAAGGCTTGATTCACGCAGTCTCCTCTGAACAGTTGATGTTGAGATGTGTCTGTTATTTGAACTCTGTGAAGCATTTATTTGGGCTGCAATCAGAGGCTGGTAAATCTAATGAACATATCCTCTGCAGCAGAAGTAACTCTGGGTCTTCCTTTCCTTTGGCGGTTCACATGAGAGCCAGTTTCATCATAATGCTTGATGGTCTTAAAGTAATGATGGACTGTCGTTTCTCTTTGCTTATTTGAGCTGTTCTTGCCATAATATGGACTTGGTCTTTTACCAAGTAGGGAAATCTTCTGTATACCACCCCTATCTTGTCACAACACAACTGATTGGCTCAAACACATTAAGAAGGAAAGAAATTCCAAAAATTAACTTAACAAGGCACCCCTGTTAATTGAAATGCATTCCAGGTCACTACCTCATTTAGCTGGTTGAGAGAATGCCAAGAGTGTGCAAAGCTGTCATCAAGGCAAAGGGTGGCTATTTGAAGAATCTCAAATCTCAAATATATTTTGATTTGTTTAACACTTTATTGGTTGCTACATGATTCCATATGTGTTATTTCATCGTTTTGATGTCTTCACTATTATTCTACAATGTAGAAAATAGTTTTCAAAAATAAAGATAAACCCTTGAATGAGTAGGTGTGTCCAAACTTGACTGGTACTGTGTGTTTGTGGGATGGCTTTTATATATGAATCCAAGTGAGGCAAATAAATGTGTGAACAGAAAAGTCACATTTTTGGGCATATTTGGGGCCCAGAGTTTTTCCTGAACACTTGATCTGATCAGGATAAACCCCTGGGCCTATTCATGGTTTTCCGTCTTTCTCTTCCTCCTGTACAACGCTTCATCTCCTCTCTCCCTCAGGAACAGTGGGTGCTCTGGAGCTGAGTGAGATGAGGGCTCGCCTGTACCTCAACCTTGGGCTGGTGTGTGACCACCTGGGGGAGCCCAAGCAATGCAGTGAATACATCCGCCTCAGCATCTACATTGCAGAGTAAGAGCTCACCTCAACCTGGGCCCGTATCCACGGGGGATCAGTTTGGCCTTTCACATCATAATTGATAAGATTATATGGACAGGTGGGATTCTGATCCTAAATCAGCACTCCTACTCTGAGACGCTTTGTGGATGCGGCCCTGGTCTGTCAATGGTAACACAGTTAGCACACCATGACACCAACGCTTGCTGTTCAGTGGCATCGGCTAGACTACAGATACACCTGCAATGCCACACATTTAATAGCAGACAGAACATGAAGTACAGCCCAATACAATGCCACACTCTGTAAATATATACCTAGGTCTAATACACTTTGAACTAGGACCTAGAGTAAGGTTCAAGCCATGGCATCCTTGTACCTTTCCTAATATCTTACCTTTAAGTGAGTTGGTGTCCCTCTGCCTTGTCTGTATAGGAAGAACCAGCTCCTGGAGGATTTGTACCGTGCCAACTTAAACCTGGGCAACATCTACTTCCGCAACGGGCACCACTCCAATGCCCTGCGCAGTCTGGAGCAGGCCAAGGAGTGTGCCCGCAAGATCAAAGACAAGTTCAGCGAGAGCGAGTGCTTCCACTCCATCGGCAAGGTAAGGAGTGGAAATTCTCTTGGCGTTCGATTTTTCATTTTAAATGAACACACTAATTCAGTCAGTAATAAAGCATTACAGTTGTATGTTAGAACTGACTTCACATTAACAGTATAAGCTAGTGTGTGTGTGTGTGTGTGTGTGTGTGTGTGTGTGTGTGTGTGTGTGTGTGTGTGTGTGTGTGTGCGCATTTGGCTGTGCATTCGAGCATGCGACAGGGTTCGAGCCTGGGTCTCCACCTGCCCATTAAAAGCCTGGGTATTAACTCGCAATGCAACTCTTCAGATCTTAAGCAGGGTTTCTCAAGGGATCACGTGAGGGTGGTCACTCAATCACCTCTGTTACATGTGTCTCTATGTACGTTGTGTGTGTAGGTGCAGCTGTCTCTGGGGGACTTTGTGGCGGCCAGGCGTTCCCTGAAGAAGGCCTTCTCTCTGGGCTCCCAGCAGGCTGTGGACAGGGAGGCTGTGAAGAAGGCCTTCAAACAAGGTGAGAGAGAGAGGCTTGTTTGTTTCTCTTAAAACCACAGAGATGGAGAGAGTGGGGCTGGGCCACACATGTCAACATGGACTGGGCTTTCTGTCTGTGTCTGGGGGAAAATGTCATTTTCATAGATTCAATGGTTTTTCTTACTCTTGCAGCAACTTTGAACTCTGTGTGTGTGTGGTTGCCGTAGCGATTCGGGGCAGTCAGCTGGAGGAAGCAGTGGGGGAGCTGGGTGACGAGGGGCGTTCCCAGGAGGCTGTGGGACTGGCGGAGCAGCTGGGGGACCTCTATTGTAAAGTGGGATGCTACCACAACGCCCTGGACGCCTACCGTACGCAGGTGAAAACATCACACTCACTTAGCCCCACACAGTCACCACTTCCGGTGTCCATTTTCACTTCCTGTTTATTAAAGTTGAACTATTTAAATCACTTGCCTGGATGAGTACACGTCCATCCAAACGTTCCTTATCCCCACTCCCGCCGTAATGTATACCTGTCAGTCTTGTGTGTCGTGAGCTGCATGAACAATCCATGTATTTATTGTGTAACCTTGACCTATCCAATGACATGACACTTGTCTGTTGCCGCTGTTCGGTAGCTATCCAGTGCAGAGGCGTTGGGGAAGCCTGCTCGGGAGCTGGCTGTCATTCACGTGTCCCTGGCTGCCACCTACACAGACATCAGGCAGCATGACAAGGCTGTGGAGCATTACAGACAGGAGCTGGCCCTCAGACAGGGCAACCCCAAAGAGGTACGACCTGCCTGGGTGTGCCTGGGACTCAGGCCTGGGGCTGGACAGAATGGGGCTGGATTTCTTAGTCTGGGCTTGTCATATAGAAAAGTTTCTTTTGGTGCATACTATCTTATCAGCATTGACTGTGCTTCTTTTAATCCATGTTCACGTCATTTTTGTGTGTGTTTGTGTTTGTCAGGAGTGTAACACGTGGCTGAACATCGCAGCAGCCCAGGAGGAGAGTGGGAGGACAGTGGAGGATGTGGACTGTAGCTACGACACTGCCCTGCGCTGTGCACAGAGGGCTGGCCAACCCAAACTACAGGTACTGTAGGTTGTAGTGGTCCACTGACTGGGCTCACCATAGAAATATGCTAATCGTTTTCCCCCCCAGTGAAATGAAAAGCACTAGGCCTGTATAGATCAAATCTTTTTTTCTACGGACAGCAGAAACCGCGTTTTTCTTTTCCATCTTAATTTTATTTATTTCTCTCTGTCTTTCTTGGTCTCTCGCCTTCCTGTCGCTCTCTTAATCAGAGGCGAGTCCTGAAGACGTGGCTAGCTGCCCAGAGCCGCAGGGGCTCGTCGCAGACTGATGACACGCAGGCCAGGCTAGAGGAGCTGTGTGCCACCGAGGGCTGGAGTCCTGAGGGGGGGAGCGAGGGAGAGGAGGACGAAGAGGAGATGGAGAACAGTGAACCCATGGAGGACAGCGATATCCAGCTCTCAGACTCTGGTGAGTGAGACTACGGCCTCCACAGCTATGTTTGTCCTCTGCGGGCATCTATCATATGACAGAATAAGCACCTTTTATCTCAGTTTGAGCTATCCAGTCATTTAGTTTAGCATACAGGATGTTGCTGAATAAAGCAATGAAAATTGGCACTGCTTTGGCAGATTATTTACGTCTGGCTAATTGTCTGAGTGTCTTTCTCTTGTCTCTCCGTAGAGGACGATGACAAGATGGTCTGTAGCGGCAAGAGAAAGTCGGGTCGGGTAAGTGCCAGATTTGTCAATGATGGCTTTGTTTTTGATTTGTCTGGGATAAAAAAAAATGTTGCTTGTGTAAGCAGTCTGCATTCAAGTTACTGAAAGAAGCAGAGGCTCATGTCTGTCTCGATTTCAGTGGAACAAGAGGAATGAGAAGGGGGAGACATCTCTCCACAGAGCCTGTATAGATGGGAACCTGAAGCAGGTCCAGTACCTGGTGGAGCAGGTGAGTGGAACTGGGTTTATACTCCTACTACTTCTCTGTGGCTATGGTACTGTCTATGGTAGTATTCAGCCAGTATGTCTGTGTCTCAGGGTCATCCTGTCAACCCCAGGGACTACTGTGGCTGGACTCCTCTCCACGAGGCCAGCAACCACGGACACACAGGTAACAGTTAAAAGTATGCAGAAATGAATAGGGCCTGATTTTTAAAATATATATTTTTTAAATGTTGCACGTTTTTTAAATTTTATTTTTTTATTTTAATAAAAAATAAATCCACTGAGTAAATCTAACATCCCGATTCTCGAGCTGCAACACACAGACATGTAAGGGGTTTGTGTCAACGGACATGGAGGTTAATACATCATTATTCGACGTAGCTACCCCCTGTTTGTTGTGATGCTGAGTTTGCCGACTGTCAGCTGTACGTAAACACATGGCCAAATCCCTTTTCGACTCTGTGTGTTGTGGAAAGGTGAACATGGATTGTTTCAAGCTAACGTTAGCGAACATAAGATGGACATTCAGTGGGCTTTAAAGTGCCAGCAGTTCACCTGCATTTGCTAGTGAAAGAAATGAAATGCAAATACAAAAAAGAACTGGTCACGTTTGTGCGAGTGTGATATACATTTAATTCTGCATCCCATTAGTTGTATTTTCCACGTAACATTACGAGGATCACGCAACCTGATAGACTGTAACTGTAATTATGATCCACGTCACAAAAAAGCATTACAAAAGTATACGTAATCAAAATAAATATAAACATCTTGGCATTAAATGGAGTCGGGAGTTTAGAAGACGGCGCGATGAAGAATGAATGAGTGTCCTGTATTAGCTATAGAGGCAATGCTTCTAAAGTGCCTTTGCACTAGATTTGAGATTTGATCAATTTCAAAGATCTGAAATGATGTATGCGTTGCAAAGAATTCCAATAGGCACCTTTACATAGGCTGAAACACCGGACTCTTCTAGCGAACAGCGGCCAGATTCCCTTTGCGGTAGCCTACTGAACAGCGGTCAGATTCCCTTTGCGGTAGCCTACTGAACAGCGGTCAGATTCCCTTTGCGGTAGCCTACTGAACAGCGGCCAGATTCCCTTTGCGGTAGCCTACTGAACAGCGGCCAGATTCCCTTTGCGGTAGCCTACTGAACAGCGGTCAGATTCCCTTTGCGGTAGCCTACTGAACAGCGGCCAGATTCCCTTTGCGGTAGCCTACTGAACAGCGGTCAGATTCCCTTTGCGGTAGCCTACTGAACTGCGGTCAGATTCCCTTTGCGGTAGCCTACTGAACTGCGGTCAGATTCCCTTTGCGGTAGCCTACTGAACTGCGGTCAGATTCCCTTTGCGGTAGCCTACTGAACAGCGGTCAGATTCCCTTTGCGGTAGCCTACTGAACAGCGGTCAGATTCCCTTTGCGGTAGCCTACTGAACAGCGGTCAGATTCCCTTTTGCGGTAGACTACTGAACAGCGGTCAGATTCCCTTTGCGGTAGCCTACTGAACAGCGGCCAGATTCCCTTTGCGGTAGCCTACTGAACAGCGGCCAGATTCCCTTTGCGGTAGCCTACTGAACAGCGGCCAGATTCCCTTTGCGGTAGCCTACTGAACAGCGGTCAGATTCCCTTTGCGGTAGCCTACTGAACAGCGGTCAGATTCCCTTTGCGGTAGCCTACTGAACAGCGGTCAGATTCCCTTTGCGGTAGCCTACTTAAGCTTTGTGTAGCCAGTTTGCAGTCTGTGTCGATGCGATCTAGTGTTGATTAGGAACCGTGTCTAAAAAGCCAAGACTTGTGAGCTGGCCTTGGTGAATGGTCCTGTTTTGAGAGGTGACAAGCGTTCCTCTACTATAGAGACTGAACTTGGTGTCCAAGGCAAGCTGGATCTGAAGACCTATGCAGATGTCAGCAATATATTTTCTTCTGCAGTAGACTACATGAAATTTCCATTTGGAGATGTGCTCCTCCAGCATGCAGTGGTCGCTGACATTGCCAACAGGCAGACAACCAAGTTCTCATCCCTCAACTTTTTCCATGGCACGCTTTCCCTGCGTTATTCCCGAGGGAGCCTCTGTTGATCTGGTGGAAGATGAGTTTAGACTTTATCAGGCAACAACCTTTGAGCAGAGTCTGGTCAACATGCGCACGGATCAGGCCTGGAGAGAAATCGGCACAATGAGAAGGGGGGGGCAGCCTGGTCTACTCCCACCTTTCGGCTGTGATGCTGGGGATATTGGTCATAGTCCACAGCAATGCAGACTGCGAACGAATACTCAGTCTCGTTTCCAAGAACAAAACCCAGTACAGAGCCTCCCTCAGTACAGACATGCTGAGTGCCCTCGTTACCAAGTAGGTTTCAACGATTGCCAGAGGAACTGTTTGCCACAGAGAAGTCTACCCTGATGCTCTGCTGCGTGAGCCTAAATCTGCTAGCTACCAGGCAAATCTGTCTCCAGAAGATTTGTTCTCACCCACTGTTTCCTATCATAGCTTTTTTGTTTTTATTATGGATAACATGTTTATTTGATACTGATGCTCTGCTTCAAACAATTATCAGAGTTTCCATTTTTTTTTATCGTGGATAAGACGTTTGTACATTTTGTACCTAAACAAATAACTTTGTTATTTTGTTTAATAAAATAAAAAAACTTCAAGAATGAAGGCCCTTTGTGTGTTCTTTCTAATTACATCTTGTTAGTGACTTTTACCATATGTGTAAATGGAATGCTGTCAAGAAGGTACTCCAACCTTTTATAGACTTCATTTGGTACAATTGATCAGACTCACACAGTGAGCGTTCGAGGGGGGGAGAACTTTTTGGCGCTTGAGTTGAAACCCCAATTTGCCGCGCGCGTCTGGTACTCTAAAAAGCTGGACAGGGTTGGCAGGTCTGGACTTAATCAGCATTTTAACCCTCATCTGCTTCTCTCTCTCTCGCCCTCTGTTCTCTCCCTCTCTGTTCTCTCTCTCAGACGTGGTGGCTCTGTTGCTAGAAAGGGGGGCTGACATTAACGACCCGGGGGGGTCACTGTGTGAGGGGGTCACCCCCCTGCATGACGCCCTCTACTGTGGACACTTCCAAGCGGCCAGATTACTGGTGGAGAGGGGGGCCTCAGTCACTGTCCGCAATGCCAAGGTCAGGACAAGATGGTGTGTGTGTGTTTTGGAGGACTGTGCGCATGTTTGTTTGGGAGGGGTGTGCATGCACCTGTGAGTGTTTGTGCAAGTGGCTCATGTATGTCTGTGTCCCCCTCAGGGTGAGACACCCCTGGACAGCCTGCGTCTGTGGCAGAGGATGTACAGAAGAGAGCTGGACCAGGAGGCTAGACATGAGCTGTCCAGCACAGAGGAACTGCTGAGGAGGGCCCTAGCAGGGTTAGGTGAGGCCTACATACTTCCTCTGGTGGGTGTAGGCCTATGCAATACAAGAAGGCTAGAACAGTGAAGAGTGGTTTATATAATGAAACTGTGTGGTTATGAGGCCTTTATGTTTGGGTTGGGGTCAATTCCATTGAAATTCCAGTCAATTCAGAAAGTAAACCAAATTCAAAATGTTCCTCAGTGAAAAAGCGTCAAAGAGAATTGGAATTTCAGTGTACTTCCTGAATTGACTAGAATTAAAATGAAATTGACCCCAACCCTGTTGTATATTCAATGTGTCACATTTAGTTTGTGTTGTGTGTAAATATACCCCGTACATGTGAATTCATCATCTTACACACACACTGTTTGTGAGGCCTAAAATCTGCTTAATTAATGTCCAGAAAATATGGCGTCTCACACAATATACATTCCTGTTGCTGTAAGGACGTTAACTATTCTACTGTGCGCTTAACTTTTCTACACTCTCTTTACCACAGTCCCCACCGCTCCCGCGCCCCCCAAGCCATTTGATGCTCTGCAGGACAGTCAGCTGTTTGATGCTGAGAACTCAGAGCCTCTGATCCCCACCGGAGGGCGCCATTCGTCCACCAACATCCAGCCCAGAACCAGGAGCCCCAAGGAGAGCGCAGTACCACCTATCCCCAAACCGAGCCACTCCAAAGGCACAGCGGGGCCCCAACAACGACACAGAGGGACAGAGGCCTCCATCCTCTTTGGGGTACTAGTTGAATTACAACATAGGAAATTAGATGTCTGTCATAGGTTTGAAACCAAATCTCAATGACCCAGCACTTTACGACTGTCATAGAATCTCAGTCAAGAGCAGCGTTCATAAAGTTAGTTGTTGTGAAGCAGATTTGCAAGTGAGACACTGTTCCTGCTGACAAATAATCTCTGTCTTCCTCAGGATGACAGCAGCTCCTCCGACCACAGTGACTTGGATGGCGCGGTTAGCCCTCTGCACCCTGTCCGACCACGCCGACGTTTCCGAGCAGCCCCAGCTCCACAGGAAGATCCCCCCAGCCAGGAAACGAGCTCTTCTGTTCCTGAAGCGAGAGAGTCTGCGGTACCCTCTGTCTTTGGCAGGGAGGAGTACCACAGTGCCATTCGTGGCCTAGGCAGTGCCAAGACCCGCCTTCTCTCCCAGAGCCTGCCACAGTTCAGCAGCACACCAGCGGTGTCGTCAAATAGCAGGCCAGCGCTTGTTCCTGAGGAGGAATATCTGATAGATGATTGGCTGGAGAATGACATGGGCAATGTTCAGCCAAAGAAAAAGAGGAGAGTGGGGGAGGAGCAGAATGGAAGGCGGGACTTGAATATGATGTCATCAGGGGCCAGGAGTCAGAACTGTCGTTCAACCACGACTGAAATGGCTAGCAGAGGTGTGTAGCAGCTGCACTGATTACACGCACATGCACACGCGCGCACACACACACACACAGCCCCATCTCTATACTTCAATGTAGAAACCACATGGAAGCTAACAGAGGAGCACAAGCATATCCATGTTACTATCTATGAACTATAAGGGGCAGTAATAGCCAGTGGAATCACAACCAGTTTTTTTGTTTGTTTGTTTTTTCGTCCTGCAGTGTCGACCTCCTCCAGTAGGGGTCTCCCTCTGCGCGGCATGACGCGGCAGGTGAAGATGACTCAGCTCTCAGGCATGGTAATGCTGGGCCGCCGAGAGGTCAGCAGGCCACAGAGTCCCACCGTAACTGACGACGACGACGACCCTCAAGCTTCCACGCCGCCTCAGACCCGCTACAGCACTCAGCAGGTCAGAGAGATCAAGTGAGATCCTACCTGGGTTCAAATACTATTTCAAATCTTTCAAATACCTTGAGCGTTTTCATTTAGTCTGCCTGGAGTGCCAGGTGGGCGGGTTTGCCCTTTTGGACCTTTTCTATTGGTTCAATTTTAACAAGCAAGCTCCATCAAGCACAGCGCGAGAGACAGTCAAGTCACATCATTACTGTAGCAGGACATATTAGGCTGTTACCGGAACATCGTTCATCAAGATTCTGTTTTGGACTGTCAGGGACGGACTTGCAAAGATATGTCGCAGACTCAGTTCATGGGTAGTTCATGGTTTGTAACGTAGAAATATATTTTACTAGACTGGTTCACCCATCACGGATCATTGACTTGAATGGGGATTTTGTTCTAGTAGTTCTATTTTTATTGTTTGTAAAATTGTATTTCTCTGCCTCTCAACCTCAGGTCCCAAACCAGGCAGTCGCTGCGCCAATGCTTGCACCAATCAGAATGCGGGTCAGGGTTCAAGCTAACGTGTTTCTGATACCAGTACCACATAGGTTGGTGTCTTTGTCTTCCTGCATGTATGTGTGAAAGAGAGTGAATGTCTAAAGTGGTACATTTAAATTGAAATGTTTGTCATTTAGCAGACGCTCTTATCCAGAGCGACTTACAGGAGCAATTAGGGTTAAGTGCCTTGCTCAAGGGCACGGACAGATTTTTTACCTAATCGGCTCAGTGGTTCAAACCTGTGACCTTTCGTTACTTGCCCAACAATCTTAACCGCTAGGCTACCTGCCGCACTTGGGGGGCCCTTTTGGCCTTGCTTGAGATTCAGCTTCTATAATAAAATCAAATCAAACTTTATTTGTCACATGCGCCGAATACAACAAGTGTAGACTTTACCGTGAAACGCTTACTTACAATCCCTTAACCAACAGTGCAGTTCAAGAAGAAGAAAATATTTTGTAACTGGGGGGGTGTGTGCGTGCGTGCTCATAACACTGTGTGTGTGTGTAACACTCTGTATTCCAGCGAGGCAGACTCATGCACGGTGTCGTGGCTATGTGAACAGGCGGCCCAGCGCTACTACCAGGCCTGTGGCCTCCTGCCACGCCTTTCGCTGCAGAAAGAGGGCGCTCTGCTCTCTCCCCAAGACCTGCTACTGGCTGTTCTCCACACCAATGAAGAGGTGAGGCCAAACACTTACGATAGTGTGGAAATACACATAAAACACCGGAGGTTGGAATAATTGTGTGAAAATGATAATGCACTTTTAGTGTAAGAGCTATTTGAAAAGATCGCCTGAAATTTCAGCCTGTTTTGGTAGGATGGAGTAAATTAATTAATAGACCAATAGGAAAGAGTTCCAAACTTATCAAATCAAATTATATTAGTCACCTGCGCCGAATACAACAGGTGTAGTAGACCTTACAGTGAAATGCTTACTTACAAGCCCTTAACCGACAATGCAGTTTTAAGAAAATACCTATAAAAAATGTAAGAGAACAATAACAAATCATTTAAGGGCAGCAGTAAATATCAATAGCGGGGCTATATACAGGGGTACCGGTACAGAGTCAGTGTGCGGGGGCACCGGTGTCGAGGTAAATGAGGGAATATATACATGTAGGTAGAGTTATTAAAGTGACTATGCATAGATAATAACAGAGTAGCAGCAGCGTAGAAGGAGGGAGGGAGGGGGGGAGGGCAATGCAAATAATCTGGGTAGCCCTTTGATTAGCTGTTCAGGAGTCTTATGGCTTGGGGGTAGAAGCTGTTTAGAAGCCTCTTGGACCTAGACTTGGCGCTCCGGTACTGCTTGCCGTGCGGTAGCAGAGAGAACAGTCTGACTAAGGTGACTGGAGTCTTTGACAATTTTTAGAGCCTTCCTCTGACACAGTCTGGTATAGAGGTCCTGGATGGCAGGAAGCTTGGCCCCGGTGATGTACTGGGCCGTACACACTACCCTCTGTAGCGCCTTGCGGTCGGAGGCAGAGAAGTTGCCATACCAGGCAGTGATGCAACCGGTCAGGATGCTCTCGGTGGTGCAGCTGTAGAACCTTTTGAGGATCTTAGGACCCATGCTAAATCTTTTCAGTCTCCTGAGGAGGAATAGGTTTTGTTGTGCCATCTTCACGACTGTCTTGTTGTGCTTGGACCAGTCAGGAAGTCCAGGATCCAGTTGCAGAGGGAGGTGTTTAGTCCCAGGGTCCTTAGCTTAGTGATGAGCTTTGAGGGCACTATGGTGTTGAACGCTGAGCTGTAGTCAATGAACAGCATTCTCACGTAGGTGTTCCTTTTGTCCAAGTGGGAAAGGGCAGTGTGGAGTGCAATAGAGATTGCATCATCTGTGTATCTGTTGGTGCTGTATGCACATTGGAGTGGGTCTAGGGTTTCTGGGATAATGGTGTTGATGTGAGCCATGACCAGCCTTTCAAAGCATTTCATGGCTACAGAAGTGAGTACAACAGGTCGGTAGTCATTTAGGCAGGTTACCTTAGTGTTCTTGGGCACAGGGACTATGGTGGTCTGCTTGAAAGATGTTGGTATTACAGACTCAGTCATGGAGAGGTTGAAAATGTCAGTGAAGACACTTGCCAGTTGGTCAGCGCATGCTCGGAGTACACGTCCTGGTAATCCCTCTGGGTCTGCAGCCTTGTGAATGTTGACCTGTTTAAAGCTCTTGCTCATATCGGCTGCGGAGAGCGTGATCACACAGTCGTCCGGAACAGCTGATGCTCTCATGCATATTTCAGTGTTATTTGAATCGAAGCGAGCATAGAAGTAATTTAGCTCGTCTGCTAGGCTCGTGTCACTGGGCAGCTCTCGGCTCTGCTTCCCTTTGTAGTCTGTAATCGTTTGCAATCCCTGCCACATCCGACGAGCGTCGGAACCGGTGTAGTACGACTCAATCTTAGTCCTGTATTGACGCTTTGCATGTTTGATGGTTCGTCGGAGGGCATAGTGGGATTTCTTTATAGGCTTCCGGGTTAGAGTCCCGCTCCTTGAAAGCGGCAGCTCTACCCTTTTAGCTCAGTGCGAATGTTGCCTGTAATCCATGGCTTCTCGTTGGGGTATGTACGTACAGTCACTGTGGGGACAACGTCCTCGATGCACTTATTGATAAAGCCAGTGACTAATGTCGTGTACTCCTCAATGTCATCGGAAGAATCCCGGAACATGTTCCAGTCTGCAAGCAAAACAGTCCTGTAGTTTAGCATCTACTTCATCTGACCACCTTTTTTTTTATAGACAGAGTCACTGGTGCTTCCTGCTTCTCTGCCAATAACAGCTAATTTTCCCCTGCCCACTCCGACATTCCTAGCAACATTTTTGTTGCTAAGAAGCTATTTTTGTTCCTTTTTGACCATTTTAATTGTAAACATTCACACTGAGGTACCTAATTGTTACCCAGAAATGATTTGATATTGAGATAAAAACTGCTGCGTTAGACCTTTTCTAACCACTGACACAGGATCAGATCTTATTTAATCCCTCAGTCTAATGGTTAACATTAAGAGTGAGGATAGGGTAATCTGATCCTAGATCTGTCGGTAGAAGAAACTCCTACCTTGAAATTGGCATAAGTAGGAATGTGACATTCTGCTACTTGTGCTGATAATCTGGAACAGCGCTGCCTCAGTTATAAATGGTGATGTGAAGGATTGCAATATTAGATGCACAAATGTGTAATCTCTGCAGTTGTTCATGTAGTGAACATAACTAAATAAGGAAAAGGCTGATGATTATGTCCACTGCAGGTCCTGGCTGAGGTGTGTTCGTGGGACCTCCCCCCTCTTCCTGAGCGCTACAAGAAGGCCTGCCACAGCCTGGCAGTGGGTGAGTATGTGAACAACTGATAACCTCCCTGGTTAATGTCCTGCCCGCGGAGATGTGCGAGTAAGGGAAGGAAAGGTGAAAACCTAGTCTGTTGCGCAATTTAATGCATTCAACCTAAATGTGTCTTCCGCATTTATCCCAACTCCTCTGAATCAGAGAGGTGCGTGGGGCTACCTTTATCGACATCCAGTTCATCGGTGAATAACAGAATTAAACGTTTTGAGAGTGTATGCCTAAATTACTGGTATTTGAATACCTGAAGTGCATTGTTAATCCATGCCATGTGTTTCTGTGTGTGTGTGTGTGTGTGTTGTCTCTCTAGAGGAGAACAAGCGTGTGGCTCGTCTGTGTGAGGTGCAGGACGGCAGTCCCTCTGTGTCAGTGTGTGGCCTCAGCCTGCCCCCCTCCTCCCTCTCCCCTCTCCTCCGTGCACTCAAACTGCAGGCCAGCCTCACCCAGCTACAGCTGTCTGGCAACCGTCTCCACGATGACCTCTTCCCTGAGTTGGTCGCCGCTGCCGTCACCATGCCCCGGCTCCGCCATCTGGATGTGTCCTCCAATCACATCACGGGGGAGGGGCTGAAGAAGGCGGCGAACGCCTTGGAAGGGCAGACTCAACCTGCTTTCCCGGTAACTACACTGAACAAAAATATAAACATAACATGCAACAATTTCAAAGATTTTACTGAGTTACAGTTCATATGAGGAAATCAGTCAATTTAAATAAATTCATTAGGCCCTAATCTATGGATTTCACATGACTGAGAATACAAATATGCATCTGTTGCTGACAGACACCTTAAAAAAAAGGTAGGGGTGTGGATCAGAAAACCAGTCTGTATCTGGTGTGAGCATTTGCCTCATGCAGCGTGTCACGTATAGAGGCTGTTGATTGTGACCTGTGGAATGTTGTTCCACTCCTCTTCAATGGCTGTGCGAACTTGCTGGATATTGTGGTGGAAAATCGTCTTACAAATACAGTGGGGCAAAAAAGTATTTAGTCAGCCACCAATTGTGCAAGTTCTCCCACTTAAAAAGATGAGAGAGGCCTGTAAATTTCATCATAGGTACACTTCAATTATGACAGACAAAATGAGGGAAAAAAATCCAGAAAATCACATTGTAGGATTTTTTATGAATTTATTTGTAAATTATGGTGGAAAATAAGTATTTGGTCAATAACAAAAGTTTATCTCAATACTTTGTTATATACCCTTTGTTGGCAATGACAGAGGTCAAACGTTTTCTGTAAGTCTTCACAAGGTTTTCACACACTGTTGCTGGTATTTTGGCCCATTCCTCCATGCAGATCTCCTCTAGAGCAGTGATGTTTTGGGGCTGTTGCTGGGCAACACGGATTCATCTTCCAGGAATTGTGTATAGATCTTCGCGACGTGGGGCCGTGCATTATCATGCTGAAACGAGGTGATGGCGGCGGATGAATGGCACGACAATGGGCCTCAGGATGTTGTCACGGTATCTCTGTGCATTCAAATTGCCATCGATAAAATGCAATTGTGTTCGTTGTCCGTAGCTTATGCCTGCCCATACCATAACCCCACCATGGGGCACTCTGTTCACAATGTTGACATCAGCAAACCGCTCGCCCACACGACGTCATACACGCTGTCTGCCATCTGCCCGGTACAGTTGAAACTGTGATTCATCCGTGAAGAGCACACTTCTTCAGCGTGCCAGTGGCCATTGAAGGTGAGCATTTGCCCACTGAAGTCGGTCACGACGCCAAACTGTAGTCACGTCCTGGTGAGGACGACGAGCCCGCAGATGAGCTTCCCTGAGACGGTTTCTGACAGTTTGTGCAGACATTCCTCGGTTGTACAAAACCACAGTTTCATCAGCTGTCTGGGTGGCTGATCTCAGACGATCCTGGTGGTGAAGAAGCCGGATGTGGAGGTCCTGGCCTGGCGTGGCCACACGTGGTCTGCGTTTGTGAGGCCGGATGAATGTACTGTCAAATTCTCTAAAACAAAGTTTGAGGCAGCTTATGGTAGAGAAATTAACATTAAATTCTCTGGCAATAGCTCTGGTGGACATTCCTGCAGTCAACATGAAAATTGCACAGTCCCTCAACATTGTGTTGACAAAACAGCACATTTTAGTGGCCTTTTATTTTCCCCAGCACAAGGTGCACCTGTGTAATGATCATGCTGTTTAATCTGCTTCTTTATATGCCACACCTGTCTAGTGGATGGATTATCTTGAAAATTGAGAAATGCTCACTAACAGGGATGTGAACACATTTGTGTACTAAACAGAGAAAAGCTTTTTGTGAATATGGAGAATGTCTGGGATCTTTTATTTCAGCTCATGAAACATTGGACCAACGCTTCACATGTTGCGTTTTATATTTTCGTTCAGTATAAATAGGATTGATTTTGTATTTACTTAGTTCGTTTGTATTTACTTAGTGTAATTTGTAAGAATAGTTTCTTATTTTCTAATGAAATACTCTCAGCTGGAACGCAAGTGAAGCTATGAATGTCAGAAGTCCTTGAATGTCCTTGAATGTTTTAGCATCCCAGAATGTTGTTTCATAAACATATGCATCACTATGGGACTGACGTATAATACTCACCTGTAAGACTCTCGCGGTGCCCCTATATGGACTTGTAGGGGCCCAGGATTCTGTACCCTATCTTCAGTGATGGTTTACAGGACACTGGTCTGTGTAATTTTATATTGTTCTATTCTGCACAGAGCTCATGTTATTTAAGAATAGTATATGGACTGACCAAAAGTTTGAATCAATAATGTAGTATGTATGTGTTCACTATTGTTGCTCACCTATAGGTTCAGCAACGTGTCGATTATTCATATCTAAACTATAAGAACAGGATGACTATGTAAAGGATGGCGTAGTGCGGCTACATCAAGTCCGCCTTGCTACATATGGATGGATGTGTTGATGGCTAGCTAAACAAAATGGTCGTCTCTTCCCTCCCATCTCTCTCTAGTGTCTGGAGGAATTGGACCTGAGTGTGAACCCGCTGGGTGATGGTCTGTCCCAGGCCCTGTCCTGCCTGCTGTCAGCGTGCCCCCTACTGGCAAGCCTCTCCCTGCAGGCCTGCAACCTCACAGCCCGCTGCCTACAGCAACACCGTCTCCTACTGGCCAGAGCCCTGGCAGGTAAACAGGCTCATTAATATACCCTTTTCACACTGATATTCTAAATGTTAGCATTAGCCACTCCAGATTCCCGGGACCACCCATACATAGAATGTATGCATGCATGACTGTAAGTCGCTTTGGATAAAAGCATCTGCTAAATGTTATTTTATTATTTTTATTATTAAATATAATGTAAATAAATGGTGAAGGAGACAACTCCAAATGGATGCATTGCTATCTGTTTGAGGTAATTTGAAATGTTCCAGAAGAATCAGTATCATCTCATCATCCTACAGGTACAGGGCACCTGAAGTCTGTGAATCTATCCCATAATGCTCTGGGCTCTACAGGCTTTGAGCTGGTCCTGAAGACTCTGCCTCTCCACTGTCTCACACACATCCATCTGTCTGCCATCCGCTGTGGACCCGCTGACCACCCTGCTTTAGAACACCTGACGTCAGTCCTGTCCCAGGTACACAGCACATGCAAACACACAAATGCGCGCTGGCCCACACACACACACACACAAATTCAAATACTGCATCATTAGAATACTTGACATTAATTAAGCATTGTTTGGCTAAAGAACTGCACAAACTATCACATTCTCTAAGTAGCCTTAAGTGGGTGTAAATTTGTCCATGACGGTACACGAAAAGAAACTGATGTGCAATTACAAGAAATAAATTGGTAAATGATAAAAAGCTTTTATTGGTATTTGTCCAAACAATTGGTTAGGTTTCTGGTAACTCTTGTTTCTCTGTAACCAGTAAACCCATACAGGTTACTGCCAAAATAAAGGAAACACTTGAGTAAATGAGGGATATAAAGTATATTGAAAGCAGGTGCTTCCACACAGGTGTGGTACCTGAGTTAATTAGTATAAAAATGCCCATCACTACCGTGTCCCACCATCTTGGCCTGGATGAGGGCAAGGTTCTTGGCAGTCTGGCGAAGCACACTTCCAAGCAAGGGCTTTGGGATGGAGATGCAATATGGCAGTGGTGCCAACATATCTCCTCAGCCACCTGGTGGAAGGGACTTTGTGGATCTGAGGCATCCTACAAATCCCACCACCAACAGCCACCTCAGAGCGCAAATGGTCCTTGTTTGGGAACACACACACCAAAGCACTCAACAGGCTGACCAATACAAGGGTTGAAAAATTGGTGGCCGTTCGGGCAAATGTGAGGCTTTTTGAGCCTGACAACGAGCCATCCTCAACAAGGTTGGAAAGTGACAGTGAAGATGAGGCCTCAGTCTGATGTTAAAGAGGTGGACATTGAGGAGGTCCAGGGAGAAGACATGGAAGCCTGAGAGGAAGACAACCAAAGCTTTAGTTTCTAGACTATCATTTTACTGATGTATGTTGAAAACATTTTTGGGAGATGCGATGGATCATTGGGGATCATTCAATAGTCCCTTTCTTTTGTTGTTCAGTGAAATCTTCCCATGTGAAGAGTCAACTCATTTAAGTTAAATTTGTAACTAAATAGTTTCTTTTTTTCTATTGGAAGGATTTAATCATTTGCAATTATGTCTACTTATGATAAGGTAAAAGGTTTCTGTCTCCATATGATATGGTAAATATATCCGATGCAAAAAAACATCTACATTTAAATGGTATTAATATTAATTTGCATATATTCCCATTAATTCCTATGTATTCCCTTTAATTCCCATATATTCCTGTTAATTCCCACGGAAAGTTTCCACCTCTGAATGTTCCCCATAATGTGCAACCCTATACAGGATTATGAGATCTTATACATTTTCTTCTATGAGATCTCATCAGCTAACATCACTTTTTGTGAATTTTGTAAAAAGCTAACATCTGTGCTAACATGTAAAAAAATAAAAATAAAAAAAAAACCTCTGGTCGCATGCCTTTGACGTCTAGCTAACAGACTTGGCTTACTTATTAGACGGACCCAAAGTCTCCTCGGGACAACATCGTTTGAGAAACGATAAAATGAGCACCTTCCCGCTGAAGAGATATGGTTTGCAGCCTGGAGCAAAACAATATACCATCCTTGCATTTTTGTTTGAGCTGGTAAGCAGAAGGGCTAACTAAACCAACTAGCTTTTTGGCGTAATGTAGCGTAGACTAGTTTGCGTGGTCGCTGTAGTGATGTGAAAATGTTGCGACTAATGTTGTAGTTCCATTTCTCTGACAGTTAGTGACTCGTTGGCAACTTACTTATTTTGAGCACATAAAGGCTCTCCAAGAACAAAGCGTGTAAGATATCTTTAGCCTGTGTTATGCCAAAAATAAGTTCTGAGGTTATCTCCCTATACCCCATTTATTTTCCCCATTCATTTCCCCTTTAGGAATGCCCAACGGAACGAGAGGTAGAAAATGCGAACTAATTTCCGCTTATTGAACACTTATGGGAGATTCTGGAGTGGCGCCTGAAAATGTTTCAACACAAACATGAAACACCTAATGATGGTATTTCTCATGGAAGAATGGTGTCACATCCCTCCAATATAGTTCCAGGCACTTGTAGAATCTATGCCAAGGTGCATTGAGGCTGTTCTGGCGGCTCGCAGTGGCCCAACTCCCTTTGTTGGGGTTTCCTTTATTTTGGCAGTTACCTGTACCACAGGTCTGAGGCAGGCGCAGCTGAAAGCATGTGGAAATAACATTTCACAGGTTGAAAAGGAAGCATGTCATTCACACTTATCTGCTGCACAACTTTGCCTTTGCTATTCAGGCCAAGAAACATGTGCTGATATGTTGAGGAAGACACAATGGTTGTATCTTAAAGTGTGTATAGCATTTGACTTAAAGGGGAGCTATGTCAAGATTGTCTTCAATAGAGGAACAAATGTAGTGATAGTCCCCCTGTAAGTAGGATTCATGTCGCCTAATGTTTAAGCTGGAGGCCAAGCTGAGAACTCAACATTGATATATTGGGTGACATAGTACTAACTGCCTGGTACTAAGCAGACCTGGGTTCAAATACTATTTAAAATTTCTCAATTACTTTCCCATACTGTACATCTTGAAGTAAGTATTCAGATATTGTTTATTTGAAAAGACAAGTAGTTGAATATTTAAGCAATAAGGCCCAAGGAGGTGTGGTATATGGCCAATATACCACGGCTAAGGGCTGTTCTTAGTGCCAGGACACAGACCTTAGCCGTGGTATATTGGCCATACAGTGCATTCAGAAAGTATTCAGACCCCTTGACTTTTCCCACATTTTGTTACAGCCTTATTCTAAAATGGATGAAATAAATTCCTCAATCTACATGAAATAACCCATAATGACAAAGCAATAACAGATTTTTAGACATTTGCACATTTGTTAAAAATAAAACATTTATTTACGTAAGTATTCAGACCCTTTGCTTTGAGACTTGAAATTGAGGTCAGGTGCATCCTGTTTAAATTGATCATCCTTGAGATGTTTCTACAACTTGATTGGAGTCCACCTGTGGTAAATTCAATTGATTGGACACGATTTGGAAATGCACACACTTGTCTATATAAAGTCCCACAGTTGACTGTATGTCAGAGCAAAAACCAAGCCATGAGGTCGAAGGAATTGTCCGTAGAGCTCCGAGACTGGATTGTGTCGAGGCACAGATCTGGGGAAGGGTGCCAAAACATTTCTGCAGCATTCAAGGTCCCCAAGAACACAGTGGCCTCCATCATTCTTAAATGGAAGAAGTTTGAAACCACCAAGACTCTTCCTAGAGATGGCCGCCCGGCCAAACTGAGCAATCAGGGGAGAAGGGCCTTGGCCAGGGAGGTGACCAAGAACCTGATGGTCCCTCTGACAGAGCTCCAGCGTTCCTCTGTGGAGATGGGAGAACCTTCCAGAAGGACAACCATCTCTGCAGCGCTCTACCAATCAGGCCTTTAGTGTAGAGTGGCCAGACGAAGCCACTCCTCAGTAAAAGGCGCACGACAGCCCACTTGGAGTTAGCCCAAAGGCACCTAAAGGACTCTCAGACCATGAGAAACAAGATTCTCTAGTCTGATGAAACCAAGATTGAACTCCTTGGCCTGAATGCCATAAGCTTCACATCTGGAGGAAAACTGGCACCATCCCTACAGTGAAGCTTTGTGGTGGGGATGTTTTTCAGCGGCAGGGACTGGGAGACTAGTCAGGATAGAAGGAAAGATGAATGGAGCAAATTATAGAGATCCTTGATGAAAACCTGCTCCAGAGCGCGCAGGACCTCAGACTGTGGTGAAGGTTCACCTTCCAACAGGACAACGACCCTAACCACACAGCCAAGACAACGCTGGAGTGGCTTCGGGACAAGTCTCTGAATGTCCTTGCGTGGCCCAGCCAGTGCCCGGACTTGAACCCGATCAAACATTTCTGGAGAGACCTGAAAATAGCTGTGCAGCGACGCTCCCCATCCAACCTGACAGAGATTGAGAGGATCTGCAGAGAAGAATGGGAGAACTTCCAAAATACAGGTGTGGCAAGCTTGTAGCGTCATACCCAAGAAGACTTGAGGCTGTAATCACTGCCAAAGGTGCTTCAACAAAGTACTGAGTAAAGGGTCTGAATACTTATGTAAATGTGATATTTATATTTTTATATACGTTTTTTATTTTTAATAAATGTGCAAAAATTGTAAACCTGTTTTTGCTTTGTCATAGGTTATTGGGTGTAGATTGATGAGGGGAAATAAACAATTGAATCAATTTTAGAATATGGCTGTAACGTAACAAAATGTGCAAAAAGTCAAGGGGTCTGAATACTTTCCGAATGTACTGTAGATCACTCCCCCCTGAGGTGTGTTATTGCTATTATAAAAGTAAATAACAGTTTTGTCATACCTGTGGTATACCACGGCTGTCAGCCAATCAGCATTCAGGGCTCGAACCACCCAGTTTATAATGAGCCCTGCGCGTTTATAAACTGGGTGGTTCGAGCCCTGAATGCTGATTGGCTGATAGCTGTGGTATGTCAGACCGTATACCACGGGTATGACAAAACACTTATTTTTACTGCTCTAATTCCATTGGTAAACAGTTTATAATGGCAATAAGGCACCTCTGGGGTTTGTGATATATGGCCAATATACCACTGCTAAGGGTTGTGTCCAAGCGTTGGGCCTTCCTCTGACAGCGTTGCGTTGTGCTTAAGAACAGCCCTTAGCCGTGGTATATTGTCCATATACCACACCCCCTCAGGCCTTTATTGCTTAATTATTTCCATACAATTGCGCGGTATAATTCAATGGCTATGAAGTTCATTCTTACATGTTCTATTTTTGAGCTGCTTTTGAAGGCAAAAGTTGAATTGAAAACATTGGCATTGTTTAATTAGATTTTCATAATAGCAAGCCCAGGATGATGGTTTGGTTACCAAGGCAACTACTGCCACTATCTAGCCAGTAAACTTGCTAGCTACTTCAGTGGATGTTGTCACATTTTCTACTGGCAAATGAATACATTTCTAGCGGCAAATACGTTAAATTATAGCCATGGTATGTATAAAAGGGATAATCAACTCAGGGCTTTATGCGTTCTCTGAAAAATAATGCAACTCCGCTAACGTGTCGTGGAACACCTTCCACGTCATGCATTATTTTCCAGAAAACACATTTTTTGGAAATCCACTTGAAGTATTGGCATGTATTTGAAAAAAACAGTTCACTGACTCAAATACACTTCCATCCATTTAACCAATAGAAGTAGTTGATTCGGGACACATTTATTTGAAAATACTCACACATAAAATAACTATTTGAAATATATGATCAAATACACACCCAGGTCTACTACTAATACATAGTTCTAATTGCCTGGTCAAGGGCACACCATGAGATCAGGGATTTGATTGGTCCCTTGCTGAGTCACGGAGGACATGGTTCTGACTGGTTCTTTGTGTGTTCCACAGGATGACTGCTCCCTGACCCACCTAAGCCTGGGGGGAAATGGACTGACGGACAACAGCGTGGCCACCCTCGCCAGGTGTGTGTGCATTTTGTGTTTTCTCTCTATTCATGTCACCCTTGTCCTTTTAGTTGAGCTGCCTGTGCCTTTTCCAAGTGTCCGCCCTGTACAGTACCTCTGGTTTATGTGATTGTCCAGTATTGAGATCCGTATGTTCTGTGTGTCCAGATGTCTGCCTCTCTGTCCCTCCGTGGTGTCTGTGGACCTGTCAGGGAACCCGGCAGTGACCTCAGCAGGACTCTACAGCCTCCTCTCCGCCCTCCGTGATGCCCAGAGACCTTTGACCCATCTCAACCTCCAAGGTACATTAGGCCTATAGTAGTCTATTGGTTCTCAGTCTGTCTCTGTCTCTCTCTAAGTCCCTCTAATTTGTTCCATCTCTCTTTCTCAGGTTGTCAGGTAGCCGGCCCCTGGGACAGCTGTAGTTTGGACGGCCTGTCAGAACAGGTCCAGGACCTGCGGCTGTGCTCCCAGAGGCTCAACAAACTGGACCGCGAGGTCCTGCAGCAGACCTGGGGCCAGAGGAGTCCCGTGGGCCACTTCCTCTCCAGAGATGCCAAGTGCCTGCTCACTGCTGCCCCCTCACTGTGAGGACGCCTCCTTGAGTTCTCACACCGTTAAAGACAAGTGTCACTTGGATTCCAATACATACACTTGAGATGATTTACACCCTTTGGTCCTCATATTTGAGGCATATTTTGGTGACACAGGCTACAGAAGGATCTCAGAATGAATGATCTTGTATGCGTAATGTAGATATACTTTTCTCAGTGTGTTTGTGGGTGCGTTTATACATGTATTGTCTATGTATTTGTATGTATTCAATGGGAAACAAAAAAAATAAAGTGAACATGATTGTCATTATTTTGGGCTGTTTATTTCCATGGTGCTTTTATCCTCCTCACAAAGTTAGCTGATTTTACGGTCAAGCTGTGAAATGATTCAATCCCTCTATGCTGTCTCTTTCCTCAGCCGCTGTCTCCGACACAACTCTCAGGGTGGAGCAAACGGGGCTGTTCCCCGCCTACTTGGTGTGAGCTTCTGAAGACACAGTTGCACACTGTGGTTTCCTACCTTGTTAGTTAACCCACTGACTGGCCTTCTCACTGTTAAATAGTTCCACAGAGGAGGGTGTTGGGTGGGCTTCAAGCAGAGGTAGCAGGAGCTATAGGAGGTCCGGCTCATTGTAATGTCTAGAATGGAATTAATGGAATGGTATCAAACATGGAAACCACATCTCCTCCTATAGCTCCTCTCACCAGCCTCCACTGGCTTTAAGATCATGTGGGAAAAGTGCCTACTCACACCACACACCTCAGTGTTCCACAATATGACTCACTTATTGTCATTTCCAATTTTATAAAAAATGTGTAAATGGTTTTTGATGGTGCTACTGCCACTTTGTTAACTGTTTAAGTAGACCCAAACAGAAGCCATGGATTACAGGCAACATCCACACGGAGGTGAAGGGTAGAGCTGGCGCTTTCAAGGAGCGGAACTCTAACTCGGAAGCCTATAAGAAATCCCCCTATTCCCTCTGACGAACCATCAAACAGGCAAGTGTCAATACAGGACTAAGATTGAATCGTACTACACCGGCTCCGACGCTTGTCGGATGTGGCAGGGCTTGCAAACGATTACAGACTAAAAAGGGAAGCACAGCCACGAGCTGCCCAGTGACACAAACCTACCAGATGAGCTAAATTACTAATATGCTCTATTCGATGCAAGTAACACTGAAACATACATGAGAGCACCAGCCGTTCCGCACGACTGTGATCACGCTCTCCGTAGCCGATATGAGTAAGACCTTTAAACAGGTCAACAGTCACAGGGCCAGAGGGATTACCAGGGCATGTACTCTGAGCATGCGCTGACCAGTTGCCAGTTGACAAGTGTCTTCACTGACATTTTCAACCTCTCCCTGACAGTCTGTAATACCAACATGTTTCAAGCAGACCACCATAGTCCCTGTGCCCAAGAGTTGATTGTGGACTACAGGAAAAGGAGGACAACACGCCCCCATTCTCATCGTCGGGGCTGTTAGTGGAACAGTTTGAGAGCTTCAAGTTCCTTGGTGTCCACATCACCAATAAACTATCATGGTCCAAACACACTAAGGCAGTCATGAAGAGGGCACGACAAAGCCTATTCCCCCTCAGGAGACTGAAAAGATTTGGCATGGGTCCTCAGATCCTCAAAAGGTTCATCCTGACTGGTTGCATCACTGCCTGGTATGGCAACTGCTCTGCCTCCGACCGCAAGGCACTACAGAGGGTAGTGCGTACATCCCAGTACATCACAGGGCTAAGCTTCCTGCCATCCAGGACCTCTATACCAGGCGATGTCAGAGGAAGGCCCTAAAAATTGTCAAAGTCTCCAGCCACCCTATTCATAGACTGTTCTCTCTGCTCCCGAACGGCAAGCAGTACTGGAGTGTCAAGTCGAGGTCCAAGAGGCTTCTTAACAGCTTCTACCCCCAGCCACAAGACTCCTGAACAGCTAATCAAATGGCTACCCAGACTCGTCTTTTACGCTGCTGCTACTCTGTTTATAATCTAAGCATAGTCACTTTAACTCTACCTACATGTACATATTACCTCAATTACCTTAACTAACCAGTGCCCCCGCACATTGACTCTCTACCGGTACCCCCTAGATATAGCCTCGCTTGTTATTTTACTACTGCTGTTCAATTATTTGTTACTTTTATTTTCTATTTAAAATGTTTTCTTCACACTTCTTATTTATTTTTCTTAACTTCTTCAAGCATTGTTGTTAAGGGCCTGTAAGTAAGCATTTCACTGTAAGGTCTACACCTGTTGTATTCGGAGCATGTGACAAATAAAATTTGATTTGATGTGTAAACTGTTGCCAACTGCAGTATTATGGTATAGGACAGTGTTGCAAATGTGCAGCAAGTGCATATCTGTGGTCATGTTCTCTTCCCACAGCTGCTGTGCTAACCTATGAGTGTAAGGCAAGCCAGACGAAGACATGTCAAATATGAGAAATCTCTGGTTATGGTGCAAATTCACGAAGTATGACTGACAACCAGGTATGTTTCACAATTAACAATACTTTATTTGGGAAAGGTAGGAAGTGTCTCTTAAAAACAAGGGCGGACTGGGACAAATTCCCCCCTCTCATTTTACTGTACCAGTGACCGGTGAAACATAGTCCTTTTTTTTAACCAGCTCATGTTTAATAAAAATACAACAGGTAAAAGCACCACTGGAGATACAACTCACCAGTATAACTGTTCCTCTGTTGCCTCCCTGGTGTGCAGTCTGTCTCTGTCTGCCTGTCACTGTCTGTGATTCTCCTTGTGCTCCTATGTTGTCACTCTGTCTGTCACTGTCACTCCTAAGTGTTAATTGCTATTACATATAGAGCCAACATATTAACTGGCATTACATCTGTGTGTCTCTCTTCTCCTATATCTACTGCACTCACTTCTGAGCTGTCTCTGCTAAAAACTAGTATCCTTTCCCACTGCACTGGTACCAGAAGAACAGGGGACCACACTGCATGTGCTGGGCCCAGCAACTTCCTACTTATGAATGAATGAACACATTTATTAGATAAAGAATACATATTACTGAATAAATGCCTAATAGATGACCATTGGCTTATATAATACCTTATAACAGCCAAACTACATATTTCAGATTAGTGCATTTCAAGTGTTCCCCCCTGCCCACTTTAGATAAGTGTTTAAGTATTAGGCTACATATGATTCAATACAATAAAACGGCGAGAGAAGGAGAGAGAGACTATAGCCAATTGCTACATTAAGGAATTGGCCGTCTCTCTACCTCTCTGTTTTCTTCTTTTGAATTCAATTTACAACCTTCCGTGTTTGTCAAAGAACAATGCCGGGACTAGTTCATGTGGATGCAGATAGATTTCCAGCGGTGTGCTTCATTTGACAGTGTGATAGGCGGGACTTTCCAGCCTCCAGAGTCACTTCTTAAGACAGCTCATAACCTCACTTGCTGGGTTGAAGAGACTGAGATTCAGAAGCGAATACACATTGATAAAACAATTCAAATAAGAACAATTCTTATTTACAATGACCGCCTACCCCAGCCAAACCTTAACCCGGACGGCGCTGGACCAATTGTGCGCCGCTCTATGGGACTCTCAATCACGTCCTGTTGTGATACAACCTAGTATCTGTAGTGATGCCTCTAGCACTGAGATGCAGTGCCTTAGACCGCTGCAACTCTCGGGAGCCCTGAGTGACAAGAGTGTGTAAAGCTGTCATCAAGGCGTGGCTACTTTGAAGAATCTCAAATATAAATATATTTAGATTTTTTCAACACTTTTTGACTACATGATTCCATAAGTATTATTTCATAGTTTTGATGTATTCACTATTATTCTACAATGTAGAAAATAGTAAAAATAAAGAAAAACCCTGGAATGAGTAGGTGTTCAAACTTTTGACTGGTACTGTATATATTTAATTCAATTTCGTTTAAATGTTTACTTCATCTTTACAATCATTTTTATGATCTTTTGATTGAAACTCTTCAGTTTTTGTTGGAAAGAGAATGGTTAATACTGAAGAGAAAAACATATCCAATCAGGATTTTCTTTGGTGGTCTCTGGGTAGAAAAATCGAGCTAGCTCAGTCAAAAGTGGGACAGAAGGCCCAGATAGCCTAGTTAGGTCATGCTCAGGGACTTTGATGAGAAGATCTATTCAGTTGATATACTATTGAGAGATTTATCTGAACACATTTGTTCATTGGGGAGGAGGATGTTGTAACTTTAATGGGTTACAGAGTTAATGTTTACAGTTAATTAATTGAGCTCTATCTTAAAATATTTTATTTTACAGTTATTTACATATGTAAGAGTAATTGTATTAGAATTCAAGTGATGGAGATTGAGAGAACTATGTACATATTTCTGTTGTATTGGTTACTATTGGATTACGCTATTGACTGCACGTACCAGAATGCCTTGCGAAATGAAGGAAGAAAAAAACGAGAACACGCCAGTTATGTACAAGTGACAAGATTATCCTGGCTTTCACTAGCTACTTTCTTTTATTGTTTTGTAGAATCTAAAGTGGTAAAATGTAATGTGAACAAGTATTATTACTAAAAAGAAGCTTTCATCTCACAACCGAAGTCCCGAGTCATTACTTTGAAGGTAGTTATTCTATAGTTATCAACTTCAAGGTGGATGTTGCTAATACAGAGGTAAAGACAGTTTAAAGTTGGATATTCGACGGATATTCGCGCTTTCAAACGTCAATAGCTTTCAAACCACTTGAGCCACAGACTCCAAATAAGTGTCATGATGTTGGAAGAATTGCGCACAAAATTGTACCGGTCTTATTTTCATGATTTGGACATTAATTCACTTTCCAACGCTAATAAACATGTGGAAATGTGAGCGGCATTTTGTATTTCTAGTTGAATTAGTTAGGGAGCGTAAACAAAGTACCAACTTTTTTTTTTACATTCTAATTTCAATAGCTCCTTGGTCATGTGACCTAATGACTTCAAACAAGGTTCAGAATGTCCACTGACCACCCTCCTATATTGCACACCCTTTAGTTTGTCCATTTTCATCTCACAAGATTTTACATTCGTTTTTCAAAATTTTGAATTTCATTAGCTCCTTGGTCATGTGACCTACTGACCTCAAACAAGGTTCAGAATGTCCACTGACTATACCTTCATATCGCACACTCTGATGTTTGTCTACTTTCATCTCATGCTATTAGACTTAAATCTGCAAGCTTTGAAGGCCTTCATTTTACATGGGTGTTAAAAACTATTTTTTGAAGTTAACAAATGTTCCATCCTCGCAATATCTATCTTTCACATGGACACTGAAAAGATCTGCAAATGGCTGTATGTGGTATGGATCAAGGACAGGAGAGGTGTTCAAACAGAGGTGCTTAAAGGAAGGCGCACAGGTAGGCCTCATGAAAAACAATGTTTCATATGCACTTTTTAATCACAGTAATAGGCAGTGGTTTGTCAGTCAGAGTGAGCTTGATAACGTGAAAGAATCCTTTTCATAGCATCACTTTCATATACTGTACATTAAGACAAATCCTTCTACGTTGAGTATTAGAACGCAGTTTACATAACCTGATAATGACTTGATATTTGAGTGCATTCAAAACAAGCCACCTGCAGACAACTTACAAAATGCAATAGTGCATTTGAGGGTTAGTTTTTCTGATGAAAATAGTTATTTGATGCATGGCCTACTATTTCTCACTGGAAAAATAAATTCCTATGTCTTTTGTGAGTAAAATCCTTTTTCCAAAATGTATTTAGGCACATTTTTGTGAAGAGGTATGAGGGTTGTGATATGGGTCATTTAATAGTAAAATCATTTAAGGGATCAATACATTTCTATATTGCTTCACCAGTATCTGCATGAACCATCAGGCCAAGTGTTTTTGGTTGACCCTGCTGGACAGAAAGAGAAGGAGGAATCGGAACACGCTGCATTCAAATTCAGGTCTTAAGGAAAACTACAGGCGAATATCCATCAAATTTCCAACCTGAAACTGTCTTTACCTCGGTGTTGCTAATTTGTTTGCCTCACCGTTATGGTCTCTGGTCTTTCAGCAACCACCAGCCTGTCACCTTTGATGTGGCATGGTTGTTGTTGCTATTGGTGATAGTGTGACAGTGTTGTTAGGGTACCATAGGTTGTGTAAACAGTGTTTTTGTTTTGCTAGTCACATTATTTTACGTGTCACATGTTGTGTCCATGCCGGTTCTGTCTTTGTGAATGCGGCAGCCCGAAGCGCAGCTAGGCCTGTTTGATTCATTCATAATGTCATCAAAAAGCATTGCTCTTCCTTCACTAAAACTAGAATGGTCCGACTATAGAAAATATAATGTCTGGCGCATTAAGGGATTTTTGAGTTTGATACAGAAGGCATGGGGTCCCAACGATCCGCCAACTTTCCATGTGATCTCCTGCGGAAACAATGAAAAAGTCCTCCAGGAGGACCCCATCATGATGCTGCACCCACTGATCCACCTGTCTTGGGACATGTGACTCCCAAGGACACATTTAATGGGCAACCGTGCATGTCTGCAAACCATTAGAAAGTGTGGAGTGTACCCAGTCCTGCTGTGGACCGTATTGTTGTAGGCTTGAAGGATAACTGGTAGCTGTTCTTCCCAATGTGCCTGCACTTCTTCGCTCAGTGTGTTTAACAGAGTCAACAGTGTCTGGTTCATTCTCACAAGTATCCCCATACAATTCACACAGCTGTTTGACCACTGTGGACTCAAGTTGTCGCTCGGTTGCTGTGAACACGCTTGGGGTAACCAAAGGTTTTGAAGAGGTGTTTCCATAGCTCTCAAGCTGTGTTGTGGTCCGTCTGGTCCTTTGTGGGCCCAGCCCATGCGTACCTCATCAACCATCACCAGTAAGTGGGGACATGTAGATAAGAACTCTCTTGGTAGATAGTGTGGTCTACAGCTTATCATGAAATATTCTACCTCCTTCCTCTGGAAGCCTAGAGAGGACATCAGCATTTATACTACGGGCTCCTGCATGGTACTTGATGTCCAACTGGTAGTTTGCCAACTGTGCGGCTCAGAGCTGCTCGACTGCCCCGAGGTTGGCTTTATGCAGATAGCCAAGCGGATTATTGTCAGTGTAAACAGTGAAAGTGGAGGTAAGGTTTACATTTCTCTGTTACCACTCATTTCAGTCCCAGCAGTTACAGCTTGACGGAGCTGTGGTTTTGATTGTTTCGATCAGACTCCGGCTGCCGTAAGCGATGACCCTTTCCAACCCATTCTGCACTTGAGACAACAGCCCCCAGCCCTCGGAAGCTTGCATCAATTTAGAGCAGGAAGGGGGAGAGAAAAGTCAGCATGTGCCAAAAGGTTAGTTTTCAAGGTATCAAAAGCAGTTTGACACACTAGAGACCACTGTACTGGGACACTTTTTTTTTCGTGAGCTGAACACCTCTGGCTGTCCAATAGCTCATTGAGAGGTACGGCAATCATGGAGAACTTGGGGGTTAATCACATATAATACCCCACACAGCCCAGGATCGATTTTACCTGACTCACTGTGGTAGGGGTAACCCATTCCTTTACTGCTTCGACCTTACCAGGGTCTGGTGTGGCCCCCTGGGTGCCCACCACATGCCCAAGGTAAGTGACCTGCCTCTGGAACAGGTGACACTTCAGGGGTTACATCGTCAAGGTAGATAACCAATGATTATCCTACCTGGTTCCGCAGACACCATTGCATCAGGGGCTGGCAGGTAACACAACCCGAACGGCATCTGTTTAAACTCGAACAGCCCAGCGGGGTGATGAAGGCATTCTACTCCCGGTCTCGGGGGTCCACCTCCACTTGCCAGTAGCCACTGGCGAGGTCAAGAGTGGAGTACCAGGCATCCTTTTTCAGGTTAAGGAATACTCGATCCTGGGATGTGGATTACTGAGTTGAGCTTTCTGTAATCAACACAGAAACGCCATGTACCATTCTTCTTCTTGACCAGGACAATAGGTGCAGCCCAAGGGCTAGCACTCTCACGTACCACTCCTCTGTCCAGCATTTGTTTCAAAAGGCTGTGAATTTCCTGGTAGAGTGATGGGGGATTGAACGGAACCGTTCTCGGCTGGGTGGGGTGGTGCCTTTGGGGATGTGGTGGAGCACTGAATCTGTGTGGCCAAAGTCTTCTTCGTAGAGTACAAATTAGTGATGCGTGGGTTGAAATATTGTGTGGATGAAGGACGGGTGTGTGGTGGGTTGAATGAAGAGAAAACAATGCATTCAAATCCATGAATGTGTCATTCTTGTGCAATTCATTCTATAGGCTTCCACTGAGGATTTTCATTCAGAATTTTTGTCTGTCGTTAGAACTGTTACGCCCTCCAAATACACTGAGTGTACAAAACATTAAGAACACCTGCTCTTTCCATGACATAGACTGACCAAGTGAATCCAGGTGAAAGTTATGATCCCTTATTGATGTCACATGTTAAATCCACTTCAATCCGTGTAGATGAAGGGGAGGAGACAGGTTAAAGAATGCATTTTTTTTAAGCCTTGACACAATTGAGACATGGATTGTGTATGTGTGCCGTTCAGAGGGTGAATGGGCAAGACAAAATATTTCAGTGCCTTTGAACGGGTATGGTAGTAGGTGCCAGGTGCACCGGTTTGTGTCAAGAGCTGTTGGGTTTTTCACGCTCAACAGTTTGCCATGTGTATCAGGAATGGTCCACCACCCAAAGGACATCCAGCGCAACTCAATACTAGGAAGGTGTTCCTAATGTTTGGTATCCTCAGTGTACATGCCAATTACCAGTAGCCTAATGTTTGGTATCCTCAGTGTACATGCCAATTACCAGTAGCCTAATGTTTGGACAATATTTGGTGAAGTGGTAAAAGAGGATGATAGCAGTGTTATGTGTGATGATTGTGAGGCACTATACAAATTCGACAGTCACAAGACGTGACTTCAAAATGGCACGTCAAGGGAACTATAGGCTACTTTTCAGATTTTTTGTTGGATTTTATTAGCATCCTCATTAGCTGTTGCAATAGCAGCAGCTACTCTTCCTGGGGTCCACAATGGAATAGTAGCCTGGAATTTGGATACTGACTGTAGGTACAGTCATGGCCAAAAGTTTTGAGAATGACACAAATATAAATTTTCACAAAGTCTGCTGCCTCAGTGTCTTTAGATATTTTTGTCAGATGTTACTATGGAATACTGAAGTATAATTACAAGCATTTCATAAGTGGCAAAGGCTTTTATTGACAATTACATGAAGTTGATGCAAAGAGTCAATATTTGCAGTGTTGACCCTTCTTTTTCAAGACCTCTGCAATCCGCCCTGGCATGCTGTCAATTAACTTCTGGGCCACATCCTGACTGATGGCAGCCCATTCTTGCATAATCAATGCTTGGAGTTTGTCTGAATTTGTGGGCTTTTGTTTGTCCACCCGCCTCTTGAGGATTGACCACAAGTTCTCAATGGGATTAAGGTCTGGGGAGTTTCCTGGCCATGGACCCAAAATATCGATGTTTTGTTCCCCGAGCCACTTAGTTATCACTTTTGCCTTATGGCAAGGTGCTCCATCATGCTGGAAAAGGCATTGTTCGTCACCAAACTGTTCCTGGATGGTTGGGAGAAGTTGCTCTCGGAGGATGTGTTGGTACCATTCTTTATGCATGGCTGTGTTCTTAGGCTAAATTGTGAGTGAGCACACTCCCTTGGCTGAGAAGCAACCCCACACATGAATGGTCTCAGGATGCTTTACTGTTGGCATGACACAGGACTGATGGTAGCGCTCACCTTGTCTTCTCCGGACAAGATATTTTCCGGATGCCCCAAACAATCGGAAAGGGGATTCATCAGAGAAAATGACTTTACCCCAGTCCTCAGCAGTCCAATCCCTGTACCTTTTGCAGAATATCAGTTTGTCCCTAATGTTTTTCCTGGAGAGAAGTAGCTTCTTTGCTGCCCTTCTTGACAACAGATCATCCTCCAAAAGTCTTCGCCTCACTGTGCGTGCAGATGCACTCACACCTGCCTGCTGCCATTCCTGAGCAAGCTCTGTACTGGTGGTGCCCCGATCCCGCAGCTGAATCAACTTTAGGAGACGGTCCTGGCGCTTGCTGGACTTTCTTGGGTGACCTGAAGCCTTCTTCACAACAATTGAACCACTCTCCTTGAAGTTCTTGATGATCTGATAAATGGTTGATTTAGGTGCGATCTTACTGGCAGCAATATCCTTGCCTGTGAAGCCCTTTTTGTGCAAAGCAATGATGACGGCACGTGTTTCCTTGCAGGTAACCATGCTTGACAGAGGAAGAACAATGATTCCAAGCACCACCCTCCTTTTGAAGCTTCCAGTCTGTTATTCGAACTCAATCAGCATGACAGAGTGATCTCCAGCCTTGTCCTCGTCAACACCTGTGTTAACAAGAGAATCACTGACAGGATGTCAGCTGGTCCTTTTGTGGCAGGGCTGAAATGCAGTGGAAATGTTTTTGGGGGATTCAGTTCATTTGCATGTCAAAGAGGGACTTTGCAATTAATTGCAATTCATCTGATCACTCTTCATAACATTCTGGAGAATATGCAAATTGCCATCATACAAACTGAGGCAGCCGACTTTGTGAAAATGTATATTTGAGTCATTCTCAAAACTTTTGGCCAGGACTGTATATAACGTCTCACATAGCCTAATATTAACTCCAGCAGAATTAACAATTTCATGCATAAAAATTATTCTCCAGATGTGGAGAAAGATTATTTCTTTCAGCATCTTGAGATAATGTGCATTCAGGGACCATCTGTAAAGGTGCTATCTTTATCACCATCATAAAAGCTGATAGTATTTCAACCACATACTGTAAAATATGCATCCAAGCCAAACTGAAATCTTAGCATAAACAGAAGTTAGCACATTGACGGTACTGTCTTCAGACGAGTCCCATGACACTTGTGGGGGTCCTAGTGCAAAAAGGAGAACACCATCGTGTTCGTGAGAATCTCCCCTTTCCACAGTTTGTACAAACAGAAGTTGGCACATCGATAGATACTGACTTCGGACGCTTTCGCGAGAAGACCGATTTTCGGGATGTGTCATGGTCTGACAAACACCGGGATGTCTCATGTTTTGAAAAACCTTAAACTGACAGATTTTTACTTAGAAAGACGCACCTAGAATACTAAATCGACTCTACTGGGTTATTTAGTATTCTAGGGCAACAAGTAATTACAGAAAAGCTGCATGTCTCTTTAGACAAGTTGACTAACAGTCTACAAACATATAGGAAATTATAGGCAGAAACATAGATGTACACTCTTAGAAAAATGGTTCTATCTAGAACCTAAAAGTGTTCTTTGGCTGTCCCCAAAGGATAACCCTTTGTAGAACCCTTTTGGTTCCAGGTAGAACCCTTTTGGATTCCATGTAGAACCCTTTCCAGAGAGGGTTCTACTTGGAACACAAAGGGTGACTACCTGGAACCAAAAAAGGATTCTACCTGGAACCAAAAAGGGTTCTCCTATGCAGACAGCCGAAGAACCCTTTTGAGTGCATCTATAAAAAAAATGCTCTGACATTTCTGATTGTACACCGCATTTTCTATATTTTGCGGGTTGATTAATGTTAAGATTGGAATTTCCGGTGGAGACAGTGAGGGAAGGTTTTGTTACCTAATGGTCACATTTAATGGTACCAAATTCTGCCTGTCCTCAATATGTGCATCTAATGTGTTCAACCCCTCCTTTTTTATGGTCTAAAGCTAAAGTTGTAGGATTTCTCAGACTATGTTCTCATCCTGGGAGATGATTTGAATTTACTAGTTGACCACTCTATTGATTCTACCCTGACATCTCTGCAGGAAGGGCTTCATTGAATTTGTTTTTATGTCTGGCGTCTGAGAAACCCAACTACCAAGGACTACACCTTCTTTTCCTCTCGCCACCATTAATTTTCTCAAATTGATTATATACAGTATATATTTTTTAATGGATTACCCATGCAACTATTAGATTCTCTTGTCAGATCATGCGCCTGCCCTGATTTATTTTGAACACCCCTGGACCTTCTGGGTTGAAGAGGTGGCATTTCAATGTTTCTCTCTCACAGAATAACGACTTCTTGAACCAAATTAAGAAAGGCGGTCAAGATTTTTTCGAGGTTCATTCTCAATCAGATGTCAATTCACACTACTTATGGAAAGTAACAAAGTGTTTCATAAAGGGAGCTTGTATATATGTCACGCTCTGACCTGAGATATCTCTGTTTTCTTTATATTTTGGTTAGGTCAGGGTGTGACTAGGGTGGGTACGTTAGTTTTTGTATTGTCTAGGGTTTTTTGTAAGTCTAGGGCTTTTGTAGGTCTAGGTATTTGTATGTCTATGGTGGCCTGATATGGTTCCCAATCAGAGGCAGCTGTTTATCGTTGTCTCTGATTTGGGATCATATTTAGGTAGCCATTTACCTTTTGGTGTTCATGGGTTCTTGTTCTATGTTTAGTTGCCTGTCTGCTCTACTCATATTAGCTTCACGTTTTGTTATTTTGTTACCTAATGGTCAATCTAAGCTTGATGCCCTCAATCTCACACAAATTATCAATTAACCTACCAGGTACCACCCCAAAGCCGTAAACACGGGCACCCTCATAGATATCATCCTAACCAACGTGCCCTCTAAATACACCTCTGCTGTTTTCAACCAAGACCTCAGCGATCACTGCCTCATTGCCTGCATCCGTAATGGATCAGCGGTTAAACGACCTCCACTCATCACTGTCAAACGCTCCCTAAAACACTTCAGCGAGCAGGCCTTTCTAATCGACCTGGCCGGGGTATCCTGGAAGGATATTGATCTCATCCCGTCAGTAGAGGATGCCTGTTGGTTTTTTTTAAAAATGCCTTCCTCACCATCTTAAATAAGCATGCCCCATTCAAGAAATTTAGAACCAGGAACAGATATAGCCCTTGGTTCTCTCCAGACCTGACTGCCCTTAACCAACACAAAAACATCCTATGGCATTCTGCATTAGCATCGAACAGCCCCATTGATATGCAACTTTTCAGGGAAGCTAGAACCCAATATACACAGGCAGTTAGAAAAGCCAAGGCTAGCTTTTTCAAGCAGAAATTTGCTTCCTGCAACACAAACTCAAAAAAGTTCTGGGACACTGTAAAGTCCATGGAGAATAAGAACACCTCCTCCCAGCTGCCCACTGCACTGAGGATAGGAAACACTGTCACCACCGATAAATCCACTATAATTGAGAATTTCAATAAGCATTTTTCTACGGCTGGCCATGCTTTCCACCTGGCTACCCCTACCCCGGTCAACAGCACTGCACCCCCCACAGCAACGCGCCCAAGCCTTCCCCATTTCTCCTTCTCCCAAATCCAGTCAGCTGATGTTCTGAAAGAGCAAATCACCCCTACAAATCAGCCGGGCTAGACAATCTGGACCCTTTCTTTCTAAAATGATCTGCCGAAATTGTTGCAACCCTTACTACGAGCCTGTTCAACCTTTCGTGTCGTCTGAGATTCCCAAAGATTGGAAAGCAGCTGCGGTCATCCCCCTCTTCAAATGGGGGGACACTCTTGACCCAAACTGCTACAGACCTATATCTATCCTACCCTGCCTTTCTAAGGTCTTCGAAAGCCAAGTCAACAAACAGATTACCGACCATTTCGAATCCCACCATACCTTCTCCGCTATGCAATCTGGTTTCAGAGCTGGTCATGGGTGCACCTCAGCCACGCTCAAGGTCCTAAACGATATCTTAACCGCCATCGATAAGAAACAATACTATGCAGCCGTTTTCATTGACCTGGCCAAAGCTTTCGACTCTGTCAATCACCACATCCTCATCGGCAGACTCGATAGCCTTGGTTTCTCAAATGATTGCGTCGCCTGGTTCACCAACTACTCTGATAGAGTTCAGTGTGTCAAATCGGAGGTCCTGTTGTCCGGGCCTCTGGCAGTCTCTATGGGGGTGCCACAGGGTTCAATTCTTGGACCGACTCTCTTCTCTGTATACATCAATGATGTCGCTCTTGCTGCTGGTGAGTCTCTGATCCACCTCTACGCAGACGACACCGTTCTGTATACTTCTGGCCCTTCTTTGGACACTGTGTTAACAACCTTCCAGACGAGCTTCAATGCCATACGAGCTTCAATGCCATACAACTCTCCTTCCGTGGCCTCCTATTGCTCTTAAATACAAGTAAAACTAAATGCATGCTCTTCAACCGATCGCTGCCTGCACCTGCCTGCCCGTCCAACATCACTACTCTGGACGGTTCTGACTTAGAATATGTGGACAACTACAAATACCTAGGTGTCTGGTTAGACTGTAAACTCTCCTTCCAGACTCACATCAAACATCTCCAATCCAAAGTTAAATCTATAATTGGCTTCCTATTTCGCAACAAAGCATCCTTCACTCATGCTGCCAACCATACCCTTGTAAAACTGACCATCCTACCGATCCTCGACTTCGGCGATGTCATTTACAAAATAGTCTCCAATACCCTACTCAATAAATTGGATGCAGTCTATCACAGTGCCATCTGTTTTGTCACCAAAGCCCCAAATACTACCCACCACTGCGACCTGTACGCTCTCGTTGTCTGGCCCTCGCTTCACACTCGTCACCAAACCCACTGGCTCCAGGTCATCTACAAGACCCTGCTAGGTAAAGTCCCCCCTTATCTCAGCTCCCTGGTCACCATAGCAGCACCCACCTGTAGCACGCGCTCCAGCAGGTACATCTCTCTGGGAACCCCCAAAACCAATTCTTCCTTTGGCCGCCTCTCCTTCCAGTTCTCTGCTGCCAATGACTGGAATGAACTACAAAAATCTCTGAAACTGGAAACACTTATCTCCCTCACTATCTTTAAGCACCAGCTGTCAGAGCAGCTCACAGATTACTGCACCTGTACATAGCCCATCTATAATTTAGCCCAAACAACTACCTCTCCCCTACTGTATTTATTTATTTATTTTGCTCCTTTGCACCCCATTATTTCTATCTCTACTTTGCACATTCTTCCACTGCAAATCTACCATTCCAGTGTTTTACTTGCTATATTGTATTTACTTCGCCACCACGGCCTTTTTTTTGCCTTTACCACCCTTATCTCACCTCATTTGCTCACATTGTATATAGACTTATTTTTCTACTGTATTATTGACTGTATGTTTGTTTTACTCCATGTGTAACTCTGTGTTGTTGTATGTGTTGAACTGCTTTGCTTTATCTTGGCCAGGTCGCAGTTGTAAATGAGAACTTGTTCTCAACTTGCCTACCTGGTTAAATAAAGGTGAAATACATTTATTTATTTTTATTTATTTATTTATTTTTGAAACAAGTTATTTTTTAAATTTCACTTCACCAATTTGGACTATTTTGTGTATGTCCATTACATGAAATCCAAGTAAAAATCTATTTAAATTACAGGTTGTAATGAAACAAAATAGGAAAAATGCCAAGGGGGTGAATACTTTTGCAAGGCACTGTACATGTGAATTGTGTCTATTTGTATTGTGTCTATGTATTTGTATGTATTCAATGAAAAATAAAATGATTTTTGGACTACTGTATGTTTATTGCCATGGTGATTTTTTTCCTTGCAACCTCCCAAAATTTGCTGACTGACCGAAGTAAAGGTCAAACCCAAACATTTGCCTTTCATTCTGCTATGTCCCCCCTAGTCTCTTCCCACAGCCGCTATATCTCCGACAACTCTATGGGTGGAATGTCATTAAAACTATTTCCCCCCCTACTAGGTGTGAGCTTCTAAAGACACACAGTTGCACACTGTGGTTTCCTTCGTTCTCAGGGTGTTTTCACACATGTAGTGGAAGACTGAGAGAAGTTGATACTCGCGACTTGTGACTGGCTGGTGTGGCAGCACAGCGTGATGACTTAATCAGGATTTATGAC
Source organism: Salvelinus namaycush (assembly GCF_016432855.1). Lineage (NCBI taxonomy): Eukaryota > Metazoa > Chordata > Actinopteri > Salmoniformes > Salmonidae > Salvelinus > Salvelinus namaycush. The sequence continues at coordinate 37,993,878 of NC_052334.1, forward strand.
ATTGTTTGAGTGAAAGACCATCTGTGGGTTATCACGGGTCAAACACCTGATCTGTGGCAATCTCGATGAAGAGACATTCTCACGGAAGTCCTCGGGTCACTGAGTCAGTGATGTTCTGGGGTCACTGACTAAATGAATGATATTCTGTGAGTTCAATTGTCATGTTTGGATTGTTTTAAGAGTTCATGAAGAGCAATGAATGTTGATATGTTTCATTGCACTGTAAGTGCTATGGGTGTATTGTTACAGAGAACCTGTGTTATTCTGTACGGCAGATAGTTCGAAGAGGAGCGACACGTATCATACAGTGTTGATGTGTGATGATTAGATCTGAGAATGCGTGTAAAGTTTCATGCCTTTGTTTTAATGTTTAGGTCCATGCAAAGTGATGTTAATTAGACGATAGGAGATATTGGGAGTTGGTGCTCTTGGAAGAATAAAAGCTGGGTTTAAACTTAGATCATGAAGTCATTGGTAAACCGATCTCCTGATGTACGTTTGTATATTTTATAGTAGGTAATTTTCTATGCTGTTAAGACATAGGATATTTTGTATTCGAGAGGTTCAAGTTCCTTGGTGTTCACCAACGAACTGTCATGGTCCAAACACACCAAGACAGTTGTGAAGAGGGCACGACAAGATCCTCAAAAAGTTCTACAGCTGCACCATCGAGAGCATCCTGACCAGTTGCATCACCGCCTGGTATGGCAACTACTCGGCATCTGACCGTAAGGCGCTACAGAGGGTAGTGTGTACAGCCCAGGACATGACTGTGGCCAAGCTTCCTGCCATCCAGGACCTATATACTAGGCGGTGTAGGGAGGAAGGCCCAAAAAATTGGCAATGACTCCAGTCACCAAATGTAGTTTATTATTATTCAGCCTAATCTTTACACATCTGTATAATGGAGACCCCTCATCCTCAGTTGATGGGGATTTCCACCAACCTACATAATGGATGGATAATTTCCACCAAACTATAAATGGTGACTCACCAGTTGATGGGGATTTTCTATATTACACTGCATACATGGTTGTGAGCTATAGTTCAAATAAAATTGATTATTTGTTACATTGTATTTTTTCATTTGGTGCAGGGAGATAGGTATTTTCCTACTTTGACATATGAAAACATTTCATTTTTTTCCGATCTCGAGTATCATCCTATCCGACTATCAACTGTCAATTTATAGATATGTTTACGAATACGAGTATGGCCATAACGGCACACACCTGGTGTTCACACCAGTCCAACCGAACTAGGGTGTTTTTCACACACAGTTTTTCACACATAGTTTTCAAAACGGAGTTCAATTATTTGTCACATTATTATATATTTTTTCATTTGGTCTGGTTGGTTTCACATTGCCAAATATCAAACAAACAAAAATTCCTAAACAAAACCAAGGTCCATGCTCAAGTTAAATCCATCTATGATTATCATGAAGCATTACTTGTCTGTCCCAATCTTAATATTACTTTCTCTTTGGTCTTCCAACAACATGCAGGAATAGCCGCTCTAACTACAACGTGAATAGGCTATATTCAGTAGCCTATATCCCTGGTATAGCCCTGTCTCCCCTAATCTGCATCAGATAGACCTGTCTCCCCTAATCTGCATCAGATAGCCCTGTCTCCCCTAATCTGCATCAGATAGCCCTGTCTCCCCTAATCTGCATCAGATGTGCTCATAAATGCACTGCTACTCACAGAATGTTTCAGACATATCAAGTCAGGATGCTGCATTTCATCAAATGCTCACAGTCAAACAACCAATAATACTGTGTGACTCTGGTTATTTTCCTGCGTTTAGTCTGGACTGTGTTGTCATCTGAAGCGAACTGCCACGGTACGAATCGGACTGAGACCACCCTTTTTGTGCGAACCACAGTGTGTTGCTTACTGCGTTCCCCGAGTGCGAATAGAGTGTTTACACCAGTCCAGAAGAACTGAACTAACAGGGTAAATGCACCAGAGTAAAAAAAGCTCCAAACCAATATGGTGTGAAAGCCCCCTTAGGGAACCGAATTTGAACCTGGATTCTCCGGCTGGAGTGGTTGCCTGAGGCCTGTCTGCATTCTCATTGTAATGCATGGCTGACAGGAGAAGTCTGTAAGAGAACATGACAGACATGTAGGTGAACATCTCAAGTATGTTAAACATTCAATTGATCAAATCTAGATATTGTACTTTGGCACAGCAATACATTTCACCTATAAAATGTATCAGTAAAACACATTTAGTCATAAATGACCATTACACTGTAGTGACCTTGTATCTTACAGTTCGCCATCGCCGATAGTGTCGTCATCTGGGTGATAACTGAAGTCATCGCTGGAATAGTCCACTCTTGGCTTTTTCACTGGAATGCGAGTATGCACTGAGGCTTCAGGCATGCATACCAATGTTGCTGTATCGCAAGACGCACACACATTTTCGCATATACTGGGTGGTTGTAAATGCAGAAAGACAATGCCGATTGTGTAGTGTCTCAGTGGTACCACGACCCCAGCCTGCGATCCACATGCAACTCTTTGGGATGATAAACAGGCAAATGACAGGTTTGATAATCTGGTGAACTGTAGGCTACAGAAATTAGGCTGTTCATTATCTTATTCTCATTGGCAAGCCCATTCAAACTGTCTGCCCCCAAAGAGCTTCCCTACCCAGAGTGCAGCCCTTTCCCTAGGCTTTCACAATATCCCGACCCAGCTACAGCTCCACTGAACCCTACCTCAGAAAGAAAGCACATAATGTGTGTCGATATTGTTGCTCTGTCTTTCAATTGAGCTGCATATTCTCACAGTATAGGCCTGTATTCTGTTCGAGATAATCAGAATGTCAAGCATGTCAGTGACAACAGTAACATGAGGTTAACATTACATCGGAGTAGGTGGGGCAAGGCAAAAGGAATAGCCAAGTCAACTAGTTAGTTAGCTAATTATTCTGGTTGTCGATCTGTTGTTATGAGCACCATTGTAGTTTATAGCTATTTAGGCATCATAAACTCACCATTGCTCCTCCGTTGCATTACACTGGGGATGCTTGTGCTGAGAAATCGCAAACCTGCAGTGGGCCGATCTCTCATGCTAGAAACCTGTAAGTAGATGTAACTATGACCTCTCACTTTATTCCGAAGTTCTGATACCATAACATTACACATTTAGTACAGCTAACGTTAGCTAGATAGCTACTTGCGTAAGCATTTCAAGAAACTCATTCCCTACTATGGAAACAGGTACAAAAGTATCTATATCCACAGTAAAACGAGTCCTATATCGCATAACCTGAAAGGCCGCTCAGCAAGGAAGAAGCCACTGCTCCAAAACCGCCATAAAAACGCCAGACTACAGTTTGCAACTGCACATGGGGACAAAGATCGTACTTTTTGGAGAAATGTCCTCTGGTCTGATGAAACAAAAATAGAACTGTTTGGCCATAATGACCATTGTTATGTTTGGAGGAAAAAGGGGGAGGCTTGCAAGCCGAAGAACACCATCCCAAACGTGATGCACGGGGGTGGCAGGATCATGTTGTGGGGGTGCTTTGCTGCAGGAGGGACTGGTGTACTTCACAAAATAGAGGAAAGGAAAATTATGTGGATATATTGAAGCAACATCTCAAGACATCAGTCAGGAAGTTAAAGCTTGGTTGCAAATGGGTCTTCCAAATGGACAATGACCCCAAGCATACTTCCAAAGTTCTACTTCCAAAGTATGTAAACTTCCGACTTCAACTGTAGCTATATATAGCAATAGGAAGTGGACGTCGAAAGACTGTTTGGCTCAGTAGGCTGCTTTGCAGGTGTTTCTGATATACTGTACTGTGCCTTTCAAAAGTATTCATGTCCCTTGGATTTCTTCAAATTTTATTGTGCTACAAAGTGTCAACAATCTACACAAAATGCTGTAATGTCAAAGTGGAAGAAAGATGATGATTATTATTTTTTGATTAAGCTAGAGATATCTGTTTTTTTGCATGGACTGCGTCTCATTCTACCGCATCCGCCAATGGCGACCTTATTCATTGACTATCTGTTTTTCCATGTATGAACCTATTATTCAATGCTTTGTTATGGGCTAATAGCAGTAAGGCCAAATTCAATGTTTCATCAAAAAAATGTTTTATACTTAATGGGGACCTAAAATTCAAAAGGAAATAACCAAATTATTCTTGGTATGACCATCTTAAAACAATTTCATATGTTATCTTAGTGGAATAGAATAGATTTAAAAGCAGATTTAATTCAAAACTGTAACTTGGCCATTCAGGAACATTCAATGTCTTCTTGGTAAGCAACACAAGTTTAGATATGGTCCTGTGTTGTAGGTTATTGTCCTGCTGAAAGGGGAATTTCTCTCCCAGTGTCTGGTGTAAAGCAGACTGAACCAGGTTTTCCTCTAGGATTTTGCCTGTGCTTAGCTTCATCACATTTATTTATCCTGAAAAGCTCCACCAGTATTTGCCGATGTCAAGCCTACCCAAACCATGATGCAGCCACCACCATGCTTGAAAATAAGGAGACAGTTTCTCAGTGATGTGTTGTGTTGGATTTGCCCCAAACATAAGGCTTTGCATTTAGGCCAAAAAGTGCATTTCTTTGCCATGTTTTTTTCTTCAGTATTACTTTCGTGCCTTGTTGCATACAAGATGAATGTTTTGGAATATTTTTATTCTGTATATTTTGTATTCTTCTTTTCACTCTATCATTTAAGTCATTATTGTGGAGTCACTACTATGTTGTTGACCCACCCTAAGTTTCCTCCCATCACAGCCATTTTAAAATCACCCCTGAGGAGTTTCCTTCCTGTCCTGCAGCTCTGTTCAGAAGGACGACTGTGTCTTTGATGTGTCTGGGTGGTTTAATACGTAATCCACAGCATAATTATGAACTATTAACAGTGAATGTCTGATTTGTTATTGTTACCCATCTACCAATCGCTACCCTTCTTTGTGAGGCTTTTGAAAAGCTCCCTGGTCTTTGTAGTTGTATCTGTGCTTGAAATTCAATACTTGTCTGAGGGACCTTACAGATGTTGAATGTAAGTGGGACAGAGGAAGGGTTAGTCATTCAAAAATCATGTCAACCTCTACTTTTTCACACAGAGTGAGTCAATGTAACTTATGTGATTTGTTGAGCCATTTAAAAAAAATCCTGAACTAATTTAGGCTTGCCTGAACAAAGGGGCTAAACACTTTTGTAACGACTATATTTTAGGAATCACATTTTGAGTAGATTGTTGAAAAAAAGAATAACAATGTAATCCCATTTTGTAGCACAATAAAATATGAAGAAATCCAAGGGGTATCTGTAATTGACAAATAAAATGAAATTAAAATGAAGATAAGACAGTGGAGATGAAAAAGAGATTAAAGATTGTCGTGGGTGGGGGTTGTACAGGGGGATGTGGGTAGACGGACCTCGGTGTATAAAGGGGCTTGTCTGAATCATAAGTCACTTTACCAAACCCCACCACAACTTTACTCTTCACATCTCTACCACCACAAATCATGAAGACTTCTCTGGTCCTCCTTACCCTCAGTCTACTGGCTTGTTCAGGTGAGCTTTCATTTGTTAACTCAAGTAGTAACTGCTGTAAATGTAGCAGATACATTTGATTGGGTCACGGTGTATGAGAATCTGTAAAGGGGGGACCTAAATCCACTCCAAGTTCACCTTTCGTTTCAGTACAATATAATGGAATGTTGTACCATTTTTATTTCACAGTTTGGGAAGTCTGTGGACAATGCCAAGAGGTTAACCTTGATGACCAGGAAGACCAGGAAGTAGTGGAAGCACAGCCAGAAAAGCACATGGTAACAGTATGCTATATGGTCAAAATTGTATGAACTAGCAGTAGACATTTCTGCAACTTTCTATTGGAATACTCAACTAACCTGCTACTATGTAATAGCACATAACCAAAGACATGAATGCAACCAAGACATTGATGAAACTCTTATCCAACCTGACTTTCACTCTTACATTACGTATTCAAATGTACTTAAACCATAATACTGAATACATCACACCATGTACATTATTGTCTGTTTATGCTTTCCAACGGTGCAACAGTTAAAGGGAACATGCTGGGCGTGTATGTGGGCACTGAACAAAGTGAAGAAACACATCTCGTCTTCCTCTAGCGAGGTAACTACCCAATAGCATTACAATTCATGAGAGTGTCCCTTCAAGAAATTTCACTATTTACTATTTACTGAAATATTTCTCAGAAAATTTCAACTGGTGTTGATGATTTCTCTTCAATAGGTGCAGATAAAGCAGAAGCTATTGTCTGTTTGCGATAAATTGGGCCTCCTTAAATCTCTGTGTAAAGGCATGGTAAAAAAGCACTTGTGGGTGTTGGTTGAGGAGCTTAGCACCAGCGATGACGTGAGGACCATCTGCATTAACATTAAGGCCTGCAAGTGAGTAGAAGAAACTGCTCTGGATACTCTTTAGTGACTGTTCAGATGACTAAATAGTATAGAGATTATCACCTGAGCTTGTTAATTGAAACACTATTGAATAGAATGTATTCATTAATACATAATATGTGGTTATGTCTTTTGATCTTCCACTCATGTCATCTTTTTGTGTATCTTTCAGACCAAAATACATTTTGGATCTGAGCTACTGATCAAGCAGCCAGTATCCAGATTCCAAAGTGAGAAGATGGATGTTCAGGTGTCAAGACAATGCTATGCTGCCAGCCTCTTGCCTTTTCTCAAATGAGTCACGACACAAGAATGATATGTTTTTGGAATGATTATATGTTCTGAAATAATGTTTTTGGAACATTATTATAATAGTGTATAGTCATTCTTAAATTGCAGCACATTTTTTATCATGTAATTTTTGTTCACTTTTTGCTATTTTAGTATAAAATAGTCTATTATTCACTGAATTCTTTATGTTTGTGTGAATTTTTTGGCCAGCAAAAAATAAACTTAATTTAATATATAGTACAACTGCTACCCTTCTTTGACACCAACCTCTTTATCCAAAAGAAAACTTTTGGCATCTGAACCCATTTTTACTCATCCGTAGTCAAAGATTCAATGATAAAACATTTCATTACAATGTCTAAACTCATGTTGACATTTTTATTTAGAATCTCGGCTTTCTGTAAAGAATCTTGATCGCTTAGTAGGAAATTACATCCAGCAAGGGCTGTCGTCTGAAAAATGTATAGAAATATGAATTATTAAGATTATGTGATTAAAAGCTATTTTCACACCTTTCAACTTTTTCACAAAGATTTGAGGAAGCAAATTTCACCACAGACAGCCACCAGCTTCTGTTTGATCCCTTTATGTAGAGTAGAAACACATGACATACAGTGCATTCGGAAAGTATTCAGACCCCTTCACTTTTTCCACATTTTGTTACGTTACATCCTTATTCTAAAATGGATTCAATTGTTTTTTTCCCCTCATCAATCTACACACAATACCCGATATTGACAAAGCAAAAACAGTTTATAATTTTTTTTTGCAAATGCATTGAAAATAAAAAACGGAAATATTACATTTCCATAAGTATTCAGACCCTTTACTCAGTACTTTGTTGAAGCCCCTTTGGCAGCGATTACAGCCTAGAGTCTTCTTGGATATGATGCTACAAGCTTGGCACACCTGTATTTTGGGGAGTTTAACCCTTCTCTGCAGATCCTCTCAAGCTCTGTCAGATTGGATGGGGAGCGTCGCTTCACAGCAATTTTCGGTCCCTCCAGAGACTTGTCCCGAAGCCGCGTTGTCTTGGCTGTGTGCTTAGAGTCGTTGTCCTGTTGGAAGGCGAACCTTTGCCCCAGTCTGAGGTCCTGAGCAATCTGGAGCAGGTTTTCATCAAAGATCTTTCTGTACTTTGCTCAGTTCATCTTTCCCTCAAACCTGACTAGTATTCCAGTTCCTGCCGCTGAAAAACATCCCCACAGCATGATGCTGCCACCACAATGCTTCACTGTAGGGATGGTGCCAGGTTTCCTCCAGACGTGACGCTTATGGCATTCAGGCCAAGAAGTTCAATATTGGTTTCATCAGACTAGAGAATCATGTTTCTCATGGTCTGAGAGTCCTTTAGGTGCCTTTTGGCAAACTCCAAGTGGCCTGTCATGTGCCTTTTACTGAGGAGGGGCTTCCGTCTGGCCACTCTACCATAAAGGCCTGATTGGTGGAGTGCGGCAGAGATGGTTGTCCTTCTGGAAGGTTCTCCCATCTCCACATAGGAACTCTAGAGCTCTGTGAGAGTGACCATCGGGTTCTTGGTTGCAAAAATGTCTTAAACCTGTTTTCGCTTTGGCATTATGTGTAGATTGATTATGAACATTGTTTATTTAAATCATTTTAGAATAAAGCTGTAACGTAACAAAATGTGGAAAATGTGAAGGGGTCTGAATACTTTCAGAATGCACAGTATTATAAGACAAATAAGACATTATGAAGGCTCACACATTCTTATAACAAGCGTTAAAGGGAAACTGCATTTCCTGATTTAGCCTTGTTTTTCATCAATGCTCATTAAGAAATGCTAGCCGCCATCGCTGAAGGCAAACTGCTACGATGAGCGAAGGGGGGGAACCCAAGAGCCGACTCAGCAGAGGAAACCGGGATGAATGTACAATATGTTTATTGAACACAGCCAATGGGGAGTGCAGAACCGGGACAGCTCAGATGAGTTGCAATAACCAGGAGTGTAGAGTGAGGTTGGTGTTGGCAGAATGGAACAGGGGAACAGGTCCTGGGGGCAATCCAAGATAATGGTGGTGAGTAATATCCAGAGCAAGGTGGTTGGTGGTGAGATGGGAAACAGGAGACAGGAGCCAGAGACAGAGCGGTACTGCAAGGAGAGGACAAAAATTATGTAAGTCAAAGAAACAAGCACAGCAGTGCAAACAGGATCTAGAGCAAAGACAAAAGGCTAGAAACATAACTGACTAGTATAGATTACAATCTGGCACTGTGAAGATGGCAGGCTTGAGTATATGTAGAGGTCTTGATTATGGGACGATATGCAGCTGGTAGAGATTGCCCTGACTCCAGCACACCTGTCTCCAACCACACAATCACACCATGAGAGAGAGTACACCAGGAGAGAACTGAAGGTTAGGACAACACCGGATGGACAGCAGAGGGCGTAGTGGGAGCAGATGTGACACAAACGATAGTCATCTTGGGTTATAGAATGAAATTATAGATAAAATGTATCGGAGCTCATCGGCCGTTGGACATAAACATTACACAACAAGTTGGAAATTGAAATTCAACAATGAGTGGTTTGGAAGGAATAAGTGGCTAACTGCAAGCATTGCAATGCAATCCCTAGTCTGCTGTTCGGTGGAGTCGATGTGTGGTCCAACTTAAGAGGATAAACATTCAACATTGGCCATGCTGTCAATGCAATGCTCTGACTGGGAATGTCACGCCCTGACCTTAGAGAGCCTTTTTATGTCTCTATTTGGTTTTGTCAGGGTGTGATTTGGGGTGGGCATTCTATGTTTTGTTTTCTATGATTTTGTGTTTTTATGTTTTGGCCGGGTATGGTTCTCAATCAGGGACAGCTTTCTATCGTTGTCTCTGATTGGGAACCATACTTAGGTAGCCCTTTTTCCCTCCTTTTGTTGTGGGTAGTTGACATTTGTTAGTGGCACTTAGCCCTGTAAGCTTCACGGTTGTTTTCTTCGTTTGTTGTTTTGTTGGTGTCATTTTTTCAAAATAAAAGGAATATGTACGCTCACGATGCTTCACTTTGGTCCACTTCCTTTGACGGCCGTGACAGGGAAAACATGTTTCGAACGGTCATCCAACACAGAATTCCAAGTCGGGAACTCGGGCCTCTTTCTACAGCTCCGACCTGAATATCACTAATGTCATGATTCAACCTTGCTTTTTTCAGAGTTCCCAGTTGTTTTGAAAGACAATATTCCAGAGAATGGCAGACTTTGATGACAAAGTTAGAAAATTTGCCCACGAAGGACCGCTGCGCCACCTTCCTGTTCAAGTGAACACAGCACAACAACGTGAGTTCAAAAATGTATTGCATGCTTCTGCATGAATGATTTAATATGCCACGGAGATATGTATATTGTAGCTAAAAAAGTTATAAATCAAATCAAATGTATTTATATAGCCCTTCTTATATCAGCTGATATCTCAAAGTGCTGTACAGAAACCCAGCCATGCAATGCAGGTGTAGAAGCACGGTGGCTAGGAAAAACTCCCTAGAAAGGTCAAAACCTAGGAAGAAACCTAGAGAGGAATCAGGCTATGAGGGGTGGCCAGTCCTCTTCTGGCTGTGCCGGGTGGAGATTATAACAGAACATGGCCAAGATGTTCATAGATTACCAGCATGGTCAAATAATAATCACAGTAGTTGTCGAGGGTGCAACAAGTCAGCACCTCAGGAGTAAATGTCAGTTGGTTTTCATAGCCGATCATTAAGAGTATCTCTACCGCTCCTGCAGTCTCTAGAGAGTTGAAAACAGCAGGTCTGGGACAGGTAGCACGTCCGGTGAACAGGTCAGGGTTCCATAGCCGCAGGCAGAACAGTTGAAACTGGAGCAGCAGCACGGCCAGGTGGACTGGGGACAGCAAGGAGTCATCATGCCAGGTAGTCCTGAAGCATGGTCCTAGGGCTCAGGTCCTCCGAGAGAGAGAAAGAAAGAGAGAGAATTAGAGAGTGCATACTTAAATTCACACAGGACACCGGATAAGACAGGAGAAGTACTCCAGATATAACAGACTGACCCTAGCCCCCCGACACATAAACTACTGCAGCATAAATACTGGATGCTGAGACAGGAGGGGTCAGGAGACACTGTGGCCCCATCCGATGATACCCCCGGACAGGGCCAAACAGGAAGGATATAACCCCACCCACTTTGCCAAAGCACAGCCCCCACACCACTAGAGGGATAACGTCAACCACCAACTTACCATCCTGAGACAAGGCTGAGTATAGCCCACAAAGATCTCCGCCACGGCACAACCCAAGGGGGGGCGCCAACCCATAATACTAAGTGTATGTTGTGTAGTAAGCTGTTAGTAGCCCATGTGGTCCCTTTTCCCCTCATAATTTAGCCTACTGCTCTGACTTGGTGGTGCACATGTAGCCTATAGCCTGTTTTAGTGAAATGTCATCATCGAATACTGTAAGAACTTTCATTGTCTGCTTATAAGCCCCCTTTATTTATCCTACGGTTCTGACTCAGTGTACAGGGAGAATAATGTAAGAATGTTCTGAATTCTGTCGCTGTACATTTCAAAAGTGCTAAACAAATAGTTATATTGACTACATCCTGTCCTAGCTCGCTCATTAATGTCTTAATCGAAATTAAAGATTGCCTCTTCTCCGCTCGTCGTTCCCTTATGCCATAGTTTGTCAGTAGAAACCACATTTTTTTCAGCAAGTCAAGCCATATCAGCTATGTTTTTTTAAAAGGCAGTAAATGAGGCTCAATGAACTGTTTCACTGCCAGACAACGCCCCACCATGTGTAGCGGCGGTAAGATGTTGGGACTGCTGTAGGGACTCTGCTGTTGGGACAGCTTTATGTAGTCCAATTCATGTATTGTTTAGTGTTGTGTTGCGGCTTTGCTTGCGTGCATCGACATATTTTTTGTTGTTTGCCCCACCAACATTTACATGCTAAAATAGCCCACTTGTTAATACTATATATAGCTAATTGTTTCCTCAAGCTAATGTTAGCTCATCTAATGTTGTAACACTAGCTAGCTGGCTGTCTGACTTCGTTAGCCAGGAAATTTTCACATCATAAACTCAATTTGATCAGCTAAGTTTCTCTGGCAAGCTAATGGAGAAGCAAGCAAGATACTTAACAATGCTAACAATTCTTGTTCCACCACACTAGTTCCCTAACTTTCCAAACGGCAGTTATTTTTCGGTTACAGCTCATGAAGTACGCTTCATCACCTTCTCACATCCGAAAAGAGAGAAAGCCTGCCTGCTGGGCTGTCGGGGAGCTTTAACTGCGTGGACTAAGGCTGTATTGGATACCAAGTTGTGAAGCTGGAAGAGAAGCCAGATCTGGAGCTGGTTTGGGGACCTGGGTCAAAGTCTTTTAGGCCTGATCTGAGGCTTGGCTGAATAAATATGCGGCAGTGGAGGCCGCAGGATGTCGTCATGTTGGCCCTCGAGTGCATGGTGTCATCATGCGGTAGGCAACATGGGTGGAGGTGGATATTGTTGTGTTCCCGGCAGGAGGGTTAGCCATAATCATCCGACCAAAGAGAGGGAGAAGTAGTTTAGTGGAATCATGGCTGGATGGACGCATGAAAATGGCATGCGTCTCTAGAGTGAGAAGGAAGATAGTATGAGAAGGATGATAGTATGTGGCCAATATGGTGAATTTGCAACCAATTGATGCTATCTGATACTATGTGTGGCCTGCCATCACATGGACTGTGGCACACTTGACCCTGGAGCTTTAATCTGGTCCACCGAGGAGCGGGGCATGTGGCTTTCATCTGGCCGGGAGATGCGCTGGTGCGTTTGCTGAAGCAAGGCCGTGGATAGTTGGGAAATTCGCTTGGGAGAGCACACTGTGAATGGGCTGTGGAGCTGGCCAACTTGGCGGAGAGGAAATGTTGTGAAAGCTGGTTTGGTCTGTGATATGAGAAGAACGAGGGATATAAAGAGCCTGAAGATGGCAATTAAAAACAAAAGAACTCTAAAGCATGTGGTTGAGAGATGAACGAAGTAGAGGTTAGTAGTGATGAGATGATTGCTACCGGAGCTCCGACGCAGTTTTTAAAGCACTATTGATCCGACAATGTACCGATGCTTGTTTCGAAGTAACATTATCATGTGATCAATGACATCCAAAGCTTTGTATGATCATGGGCTTCACAATGGTCCTCAGGATCTCTTCATGATATTTCTGTGCATTCAAATTGCCATCGATATCCTTAGCTTATGCCTGTCCATACCATAAACCCACCGCCACCATGGGGCACTCTGTTCACAACATGGACATCAGCAACCTGCTCGCCCACACAACGCCATACAGGTTGGTCTGCGGTTGTGAGGCCAGTTAGACGTACCAGCAAATTCTCTAAAACAATGGTGGAAGTGGCTTATGGTAGAGAAATTAACATTCAAATATCTGGCAACAGCTCTGGTGGATATGCTTGCAGTCAGTATGCCAATTGCCCACTCACTTAACTTGAGACCAATGTGCCATTGTGTTGTGACAAAACAGCACATTTTAGAGTGGCCTTTTATTGTTCACAGCACAAGGTGCACCTGTGTAATGATCATGCTGTTTAATCTGCTTCTGTTATGATATGCCACACCTGTCAGATGGATGGATTATCTTGGCAAAGGAGAAATTCTCATTAACAGTGAAGTAAAGACAGAAAGCCTGCAAGATTTTAGAGAAATAAGCTTTTTGTGAGTCTGGAAAATTTCTTTGCCCACTGACAAAGAAATGATCGGTCTGTAATTTTAATGGTAGGTTTATTTGAACAGTGAGAGACAGAATAACAACAACAAAAATCCAATAAAACGCATGTCAAAAATGTTATAAATTGATTTGCATTTTAATGAGGGAAATAAGTATTGACCCCTCTGCAAAACTTGACTTAGTCCTTGTTGGCAATCACAGAGGTCAGACGTTTCTTGTAGTTGGCCACCAGGTTTGCACACATCTCAGGAGGGATTTTGTCCCACTCCTCTTTGCAGAAATTCAATTTCTGGCAGAATGGAATAATTGATTACTCAGGATTTCCACAAAGCATCAAGGAGGCTGCAACTCTTTTGAACAGGTAATTGAAACAATCTAGCTGGTTGGTTTTTATCAAAATCTTGCTTTAGTGTGTAGGGTGCTGTCCAAGGTTCTGATAAAGCGCAGCTGAGATTTTGTGCCGTTGAACCTGTCAGTTCTTGGCCAAAAGCATTTGAACTTCTATGTTAATTGTGGTATATCGTGAAATAAGCATAATATAATTCCAATTCAAGAACCCAAATGACGCCGGATAGTCAAATTAATTGATAACTGACACAGACATAGTGTTGAAGTAGGAAGATCGGAATGCCGTGAACCAAGAGGTTGTTAGCTCAAATCTCAGGTGAGGACATGATGAATAATAATGATAACTGTATAAATGAACATGTAATTATTAATGTTAAGTTAAAGTGAAGTTGAAACATTGTATGTTAAAAGCAAGGGTTGCTTCCCGAGTGGTGCAGCGGTCTAAGGCACTGCATCGCACAGCTGAGGTGCCACTACAGCCTGGGGTTTGATCCTAGGCTGTGTCACAGCTTGCCGTGACCTGGAGCCCCATAGGGCGGTGCACAATTTGCCCAGCGCAGTCTGGGTTAGGGAACGGTTTGGCCGTGGGTCATTCCTTGGCTCATTGCGCTCTAGTGACTCCTTGTGGCGGGCTGGGTGCCTACAAGCTGACTTCAGTTAGTCGAACTGTGTTTCCTCTCACACATTTGTGCGGCTGGCATCTGGGTAAAGTGAGCAATGTGTTAAGAAGCAGTGCGGCTTGGCGGCCTTGCCTGAGCCCTTTGGGGAAAAATGGGGTTACATTTTTTTAAATAATATTTAAAAAAATTAAGAGTTGGAACTGAAATGATTTTACAATCGTTTCGTTCTGAACAGAACCATTATTTTAGGTCATTCTGTTCCACTGTTCTGACCAGCAAAATAAAGTTATGTACAGGTCAAAACCCCAAAAAGTACCGTTTTGTATTGCTCCTTTCTCTTCCTTTTTAAACCTCTAAAATATTTAGGGCGACAGGGTAGCCTAGTGGTTAGAGCGTTGGGCTAGTAACCGAAAGGTTGCAAGTTCAAATCCCTTAGCTGACAAGGTACAAATCTGTTGTTCCTTTCTCTTCCCACTGTTCCTAGGCTGTCATTGAAAATAAGAATTTGTTCTTAACTGACTTGCCTAGTTAAATAATGGTAAAAAAAACTATAATAATTTATTTGTACATTTAGGGCAACATTAAATTACTTCACCAGCAGTAGTAGAAAACGTACCCCATCTCATACTTGAGTAAAAGTAAATATACCTTAATAGAAAATGATAACCAAAAGTATTTGGTTATAAATATACTTAAGTATCAAAAGTAAATGTACTTGCTAAAATATACTTAGGTATCAAAAGTAAAAGTACAAATAATTTTAAATTCCTTATATTAAGCAAACTAGACGGCACAATTTTCTTGTTTATTTATTTAACGATAGCCAGTGTCACACTCCAACACTCAGATATAATTTACAAACAAAGCATTTGTGTTTAGTGAATCCGCCAGATCAGTGGCAGTAGGGATGACCGGGGATGTTGTGCGAATTTGACCATTTTCTGTCCTGCTAAGCATTCAAAATGTAACGAGTACTTTTGGGTGTCAGGGAAAATGTATGGAGTAAAAAGTACATCATTTTCTTTAGGAATGTAGTGAAGTAAAAGTTGTCAAAAATATAAATAATAAAGTACAGATACCCAAAAACACTACTACCGCTTCTCTCTCCCGGATCCGGGATCCTCCTCATCAAAAAAGCTGACTAGCATAGCCTAGCCTAACGGGACAGGGATATCAAGTCCAATACAGCAAATTAAAGATAAACATCTTGTGAATCCAGCCATCATTTCCGATTTAAAAAAAATGTTTTACAGCGAAAACACTATGTATTTATATTAGCTAACCACAATAGCCAAACACACAACGGCATATTTTCACCATGTTTCCACCGCATAGGTAGCTTTCACAAAACCCACAAATAGAGATACAATTAATCACTAACCTTGAACAACTTCATCAGATGACAGTCTTATAACATCATGTTATACAATACATTTATGTTTTGTTCGAAAATTTGCATATTTATAGCTACAAATCCTGGTTTTACATTGCAGCCACCATCACAAATAGCACCAAAGCAGCCAGAATAATTACAGAGAGCAACGTGAAATACATAAATACTCATCATAAAACATTTATGAAAAATACATGGTGTACAGCAAATGAAAGATAAACATCTTGTGAATCCAGCCAATATTTCAGATTTTTTAAAGTGTTTTACAGCGAAAACACAATATAGAATTATATTAGGTCATCACAATAGCCAAACACACAACGCCATTTATCCACCGCAAACATAGCTTTCGCAAAAACCAGCAATAGATATAAAATTAATCACTAACCTTTGGACAACTTCATCAGATGACAGTCTTATAACATCATGTTATACAATACATTTATCTTTTGTTCGAAAATGTGCATATTTAGAGCTGCAAATCGTGGTTATACATTGTGAATACGTAGCAACAATTCACCAAAATCTCCGGAGATATTTTGGACAGTCACCTAATCTAATCAAAGAACTCATCATAAACTTTACTAAAAAATACATGTTGTACAGCAAATGAAAGATACGCTGGTTCTTAATGCAACCGCTGTGTTCGATTTTTTAAAATAACTTTACCACAACATACAGCATGCGTTATTGTGAGACAGCGCTCACCTATTCTCCGCGGTGTTGGAGTCAACATATTACACAGAAATACGAAATAACATCATAAATGTTGTCTTACTTTTGCTGTTCTTCCATAAGAATGTTGTTCAAGGAGTCCTAGGTCCAGAATAAATCGTTGTTTGGTTTTAGAATGTCCATTTCTTCTGTCGAATTAGCAACTTTGGCTAGCCATGTCGAGCTCACGTGTCCATCATCTCTTGACGCATGGAACGAAAAATTCCAAAATTCCCAATAAACGTTGAATAGACTGATCAAACTCGGTTGAAAAATCCTACTTTATGATGTTTTTCTCATATGTATCAAATAAAATCAGAGCCGGAGCAATTCGCCGTGTATACCTAACGCTTTTCAGAAGACAATGTCGAGTTCCCCCGCGCGCCGTCGAAAACTGACAAAATACCGGACCTGCCACTCCAAAAGCTCTTATTCGGCCTCAGATCAAGCTAGACACCCCATTCAACCTTCCACTGCCTGTTGACATCTAGTGGAAGGCGTATGAAGTGCATACATATCGATAAATAAAAGCCAATTGAATAGGCAAGCCCTGACACAGAGCCTCGTTTTCAGATTTTTCACTTCCTATATGGAAGTGAAGTTTGCTGCCAAATGAGTTCTGTTTTACTCACAGATATAATTCAAAGAGTTTTAGAAACTTCAGAGTGTTTTCTATCCAATAGTACTAATACTATGCATATTGTATGATCTAGAACAGAGTACGAGGCCGTTTAATTTGGGCACGATTTTTCCCAAAGTGAAAACAGCGCCCCCCTATTCACAAGAAGTTTTTAAGTAGTACTTTAAAGTATTTTTACTTAAGTACTTTACACCACTGTTCACCAGTCAGTGCGGATAGAGATGCTCGCTGTGGAGCGGGTAAGCGATTTAATCAGTATAGGAATGTCGTTAAGAGCAAATCGTTTTTTCTGTAACAGCATGGTTTAATTATAATGAAAGACAAACACACACACTGTGCTGCCAGTCAAAGTGTAAGACGTGAGTTGCAACTGAAATGTTGAGGAGGAGAGCGAGCGAGGATGGAGGAAGCTTGCCTTGAAGTGCTGTTCATCTTATGACATGCATTATCTGAATTAGGCCCACAGAATTATACCTATGGAGGAGTGGCTTCTATGGAGGAACTTTGAATGTCTTTGAACTTCCGAGTTGGTTTAACATTGGACCAGAGCAAACGTTTGCTAGTTAGAACAAAATAATAGCCATCACCACTTATCCTGATTCAGGGCTAGTTAGTAGGTGGAAAAGCCAGGCAAAATCAGTGAAGTTAGCACCAGCAACAACAGATAACATTAGCTAGCTATATAAGTTAGAAAGCTAGCTTTCTAGCTACACTGACAGTTGTCAGTGTTGTTGTTTCTCCGTGTGGAATTCACCACATTTCGTGTATTAGTGGCCTACTTCATTCTTTGGAGGTGGAACCTAAACAAGCATTTCCTCTCTAGGACAGGATTATGTTGAAATAGGGGTGGCATTTAAAACCTGTTCAGCTAGCCCTGCAAACAAAAATGAACCGTTAGGGTGTCCCTGGAACGTCACGAAATTGTTGCCTAAAGTTGTAAAGACGTTGTGTAAGGGTCCTTTGGAGGTTTTGTCTAGTTCCTGGTTAGTTCCCGGGACGTCCCCAAGGATGATTTTAGGATGTTCTTGGGATGTATTTTGACCCTGTGGAGGTTTTGTCTAGTAGGGGAGAGTGGGTAAGTTAAGCCAAACGGTTAGTTGTGCCACCCCTTGTTTCTAGGAAACCATACACATAATTAATAATGTGACCAAATTTTAGGAAGAGGTCATCATTTCATGGAGTCTGTGAAGGAAGAAACCAGATGGAAAAAGTGCTAAGCAAGTTGCGTCCCAAAAATAATATATATTGTGTTATAGGTTTCATGATGCTTGTATCTTAACTAAAGTAGATTGTTTTAAGATTGTTTTATACATCAGTTGGGGTCTCTATAAGCTACAACATGAGGTCCTAAACCTAGCATGAATGTCACGTGGAGCGGAACAGGTGAACCCAAGAGCAGACTCAGACGAGAAGATTGGGATGAGGTAACCAAGGTATTTATTGAAACCCAGGGGAAAGATGGGGTGCAGGCCAGGGGAAGCTCGGACGGGTTGCAGGAAGCCAGGTGCTGAGGCTGGAGCGAGGGGAGTGGGACTGGGTAAGCAGTTCCGGAGAGGAATCCAAGGACGCCGTGGGGTGGGGGGTCCAGGACAGAGTAGCAGGACTGACGAGATATGGGACTGGAGACAGGGGCCAAAGTCAGAGCGGGCATAACTGGAGCGGAGAGGAAAACAGCGTCAGGCAAGGGTAAACAGGCATAACACGAAAACAGGATCTAAGCAGGAACAAATGGCTAAAAAACACAGACTGATTGAGCAGAGGTTACGATCTGGCAGCGTGGAAGTGGCAGGGATGAGTATTTGTAGAGGTCTTGATTATAGAACAGGTTGCAGCTGGTGGGGATCTGCTCTGCATCCAGTACACCTGTCTCCGCCCACACAATCACACACACACATAAAGAGGAAGAGAGCACTGGGGGAGTGGCGGCAGGTTAGGGAGACACAGGATGAGAAGTAGAGGGCTTGACAGGAGCAGATGTAACAATGAAAGTCCATCCTTGTAGCTGTCTGGGCTAATAAACTCAGCAAAAAAAGAAACGTCCTCTCACTGTCAACTGCAAAAAAAGAAACGTCCTCTCACTGTCAACTGCGTTTATTTTCAGCAAACTTAACATGTGTAAATATTTGTATGAATATAACAAGATTCATCAACTGAGACATAAACTGAACAAGTTCCACAGACATGTGACTAACAGAAATTGAATAATGTGTCCCTGAACAAAGGGGTGGTCAAAATCAAAAGTAAATGTCAGTATCTGGTGTGGCCACCAGCTGCATTAAGTACTGCGGTGCATCTCCTCCTCATGGACTGCACCAGATTTGCCAGTTCTTGCTGTGAGATGTTACCCCACTCTGCCACCAAGGCACCTGCACCATCCTGGACATTTCTGGGGGGAATGGCCCTAGCCCTCACCCTCCGATCCAACAGGTCCCAGACGTGCTCAATGGGATTGAGATCCGGGCTCTTCGCTGGCCATGGCAGAACACTGACATTCCTGTCTTGCAGGAAATCAAGCACAGAACGAGCAGTTCGGCTGGTGGCATTGTCATGCTGGAGGGTCATGTCAGGATGAGCTTGCAGGAAGGGTACCACATGAGGGAGGAGGATGTCTTCCCTGCAACGCACAGCGTTGATTGCCTGCAATGACAACAAACTCTGTCCGATGATGCTGTGACACACCGCCCCAGACCATGATGGACCCTCCACCTCCAAATCGATCCCGCTCCAGAGTACAGGCCTCAGTGTAATGCTCATTCCTTCGGCGATAAACGCGAATCCGACCATCACCCCATGTGCGACAAAACCGCGGGCAGTTGTTGTTGCCATCCTGTACCTGTCCCGCAGGTGTGATGTTCGGATGTACCGATCCTGTGCAGGTGTTACATGTGGTCTACCACTGCGAGGACGATCAGCTGTCCGTCCTGTCTCCCTGTAGCGCTGTCTTAGGCGTCTCACAGTACGGACATTGCAATTTATTGCCCTGGCCACATCTGCAGTCCTCATGCCTCCTTGCAGCATGCCTAAGGCACGTTCACGCAGATGAGCAGGGACCCTGGGCATCTTTCTTTTGGTGTTTTTTTTTTTGGAGTCAGTAGAAAGGCCTCTTTATTAGAGTCCTACGTTTTCATAACTGTGACCTTAATTGCCTACCGTCTGTAAGCTGTTAATGTCTTAACGACCGTGGATGTTCATTAATTGTTTATGGTTCATTGAACAAACATGTGTTTAAACCCTTTACAATGAAGATTTGTGAAGTTATTTGGATTTTTACCAATTATCTTTGAAAGACAGGGTCCTGAAAAAGGGACGTTCCTTTTCTTGCTGAGTTTATTAGTCAACATGTTTGACTTGGGGTAGGTTGATCCAATGGCCACCATACCCCATACAAATTATGATTACATTTTGTCCATTTTATGCACAATATGCATAGTATCTTTGCAATGTGTCATGCATATGAACTAATTTGTATTATTACAGAGCAGACATCATCATGCCCTGTGTATACAAATGTAAAACAAGGGGTCTATCTCCCTTTGAGGTTCTAAAGAGAGCAGCCAAGGAAGTGAGAGAACAGAAGGAAATAAATCCGTTCAAGCAGCAGAAAGGGATGAAAAAATGTACTGAATGGCACTGAAGAGCAGGGTTGGGGAGTAACGTACTCTGATTTAAAAATAAAACCGAACTGTAATCAGTTACATTACCAGAATAAATATTGTAATCAGATTACAGATACTTTTGAAAAAATAGATGATTACTTCTTGGATTACTTTTAAATTCAGAAACACACAACATGATGAGTTGGCGCCCCCCCTTGGGTTGTGCCGTGGCGGAGATCTTTGTGGGCTATACTCTGCCTTGTCTCAGGATGGTAAATTGGTGGTTGAAGATATCCCTCTAGTGGTGTGGGGGCTGTGCTTTGGCGAAGTGGGTGGGGTTATATCCTGCCTGTTTGGCCCTGTCCGGGGGTATCATCGGATGGGGCCACAGTGTCTCCTGACCCCTCCTGTCTCAGTCTCCAGTATTTATGCTGCAGTAGTTTGTGTCGGGGGGCTAGGGTCAGTCTGTTATATCTGGAGTACTTCTCCTGTCTTATCCGGTGTCCTGTGTGAATTTAAGTATGCTCTCTCTAATTCTCTCTTTCTCTCTTTATATATCATCAGCTGATATCTCAAAGTGCTGTACAGAACCCCAGCCTAAAACCCCAAACAGCAAGCAATGCAGGTGTAGAAGCACGGTGGCTAGGAAAAACTCCCTAGAAAGGCCAAAACCTAGGAAGAAACCTAGAGAGGAACCAGGCTATGAGGGGTGGCCAGTCCTCTTCTAGCTGTGACGGGTGGAGATTATAACAGAACATGGCCAAGATGTTCAAATGTTCATAAATGACCAGCATGGTCAAATAATAATAATCACAGTAGTTGTCGAGGGTGCAGCAAGTCAGCACCTCAGGATTAATGTCAGTTGGCTTTTCATAGCCGATCATTAAGAGTATCTCTACCGCTCCTGCGTTCTCTAGAGAGTTGAAAACAGCAGGTCTGGGACAGGTAGCACGTCCGGTGAACAGGTCAGGGTTCCATAGCCGCAGCCCCAAGGCGGCTCAACTTACCCTGCCACTATATTCAACTTACCCCATGTCAAGAGACCGCTTTTTTTTGGACAAGATAGGTTTTCAAAACGTATGTTTACATGAATTCTGATTATTACCAGGAATACACAACATCCAAAAATATATGTAGATATCTTTGTTAGAAATAATACCATATTTCCCTTGACGTAGTGATGCTGAATGTAAAAATTGCTGAACATACCCCACTCACCCCTACCCGGTTTGTTCTGGGGATGTCCCCAAGGATGTTTATAGGATGAACTTAGAACGTTCTGTCATGGTCACCTGGAGGTTTTTGTCTCGTTCCCGGCTTGTTCCGGAGATGTCACCTGAACAACACAAAAACTCTAACCACGGCACATGAACCCTAGTTTTATTACACGTGGTTAAATTATCCGCCCAGATACTAGAAGTTTGAGTCATACCATAGACTCTTATATTATTGGACAACTGAGGGAAATGGACCAAGTGGATAGAATGGAAGAGGGCATTGTAAGACAAACAGGCATCATGTTGAGCTACAGGAGAGTTATGATTGTTTGAGGGCCCAGCTGTTGAAGGTACCAGCCAGGAGGCCAATGCCAGTTTTCACAACGGGCACTGTCACACAGCTCATTGGCATGACAACTGGGAGAGTGTGAGTTATTAACGTCAGCCTCATGTTCATTCAACCACTTAAATGACTCTATGGGGAACCTCAGTTAAGCTACAACCTGCAACTCTTAATATAATCCTCAACACACTTTTGAGGCAACTTCTTCTACTCATTTCATAGGTCAGTGACTTATTAATAGTTGTATATAAATCCTGGGGATGAATCAAATTATTGTTTTGACAAATTGTGGCACCTGGCATGCTATATACCTGTGAGGAGTCTTTTGTTTATTAAAGTATTTTTGTAACTTCGGTAGAAGGTTGTGTTGAGGTGGCATACCTCAAGCATACCTGAAGCAGCCTCTTTTCTTCTTACTTTCCCAGGCAATCTCACTGAATATCTGGAGATAGTCCAGGCATTCCTAGCTGAGGCGAAGCAATGAAGCGGCCAAGTGGGTTTTGCTGTGTCATCAGTCACAGCTAATTTTTGCTACAGTTTCTCTTTTGTTTTTCTGTCAATAGCTTCCTTTTTTCGTTTTAATTTTGCCTTCCAAAATGAGCCAAGTGACAAACTACTACCATAGCCTATCTATTATGGCTTAGAGCTAGTCAATTTTTTTTTGCATATATATATATATACACACGTATTTGGTTTGGGCTTCGTCCCCGTCATGTTCATGACGTACGCTATTTTGGGTAGAGAAATTTTAAAAAGTATTTTTGTATTCCTGCGCATGTCTCCTATTCATTATACAACGTGACAGGAAGAGTAGCTGCTGCCTTGGCATCAGCTAATGGGGATCCATAATAAATAATTTATTTTATTTAGGTTAGTCAGTTAAGAAAAAATTATTATTTACCATGACGTCCTACCCCGGGCCAAACCCGGACCATGCTGGGCCAATTGTGTGCTGCCCTATGGGACTCCCAATCACAGCTGGATTTGAACCAGGGTGTCTGTAGTGATACCTCAAGCACTGAGATACAGTGCCTTAGACCACTGCGCCACTCAGGAGCCCTCCAAATCCAGTCCCTGGGATGCTGTGATAGACATTCTGTTGCAAAACATTATGAAAATACTTATAGAATCCTGCTGCATTATGTGTGGGAGCCACAATACAGCGGCTTTCATGAGCATACAAATCATAATAACAGCTTGATGGGGCGAAGATAGCTTAAGTGGTCCAGTTGAGCAAATTATGAGCCATTTAGCATAAGCTAATTCACGTGTGGGTGCAAAAACTGGAGGCCCGGCTATCTGTGTGGGACTTTTATGAATAATTTGTGACAGTTGTATAAAGAGAAATGAAAAACTGTATGATTCAGTGACTTGGCGACTATATTGCTTATTGATGCTATGTATAATCATGGGAACACAATGTTCACTATGCTGTCTATAGATGGTGCTCTTCTGCATAAAATGTGTGATCAATCTAGATTGCCCATATTGCATTTAGTTAACAGTTCCAATGTGTGAGCTAATGAAAATGTCAATTATTGTATTACCAGAGATTTCAAAGGGAAATATATTTCAAAGGGAAATAAAGGGATTCCAATTCCCTCATAAGAAACCAGAAGAATATGGGCATCACGTTGATCTTTTCTGGTAATATTCATGCTCTACCTTTACATACCATTGGATATACTGTCTTGTTTCTCATGTGGAAAATCTGTATGGTGCTCGAGGAGATGAGGACGAGGGGGATAGCAGCCTCTTCGGCACAGTGAATTTTCACCTCACTGAGTATACCAAACATTAAGAACACCTTTCTAATATTGCGTTGAGTGCCCTGTGTTCGAAGAGAAAGCTATCGAGACCAAGTTAACTTCTTATGGCTGGGGGCAGTATTGAGTAGCTTGGATGAATAAGGTGCCCAGAGTAACCTGCCTGCTACTCAGTCCCAGAAGCTAAGATATGCATATTATTTGGATAGAAAACACTCTGAAGTTTCTAAAACTGTTTGAATGATGTCTGTGAGTATAACAGAACTCATATGGCAGGCAAAAACCTGAGAAAAAAATCCAACCAGGAAGTTGGAAATCTGAGGTTTGTAGTTTTTCAACTCATCGCCTATCAGTGGGATATTGGTCATATTGCACTTCCTAAGGCTTCCCCTAGATGTCAACAGTCTTTAGAACCTTGCTTCTACTGTGAAGGAGGGGGGAATGAGGGCTCTTTGAGTCAGGGCTCTGGCAGAGTGCCATGAGCTGACCACACGCGTTCACGTGAGAGTTAGCTTGCGTTCCATTGCATTTCTGAAGACAAAGGAATTCTCCGGTTGAAACATTATTAAAGATTTATGATAACATTCTAAAGATTGATTCTATACATCGTTTGACATGTTTCTACAGACTGTAACGGAACTTTTGGACTTTGTCTGCTCGCGCCTCATGAATTTGGATTACTGGGCTAAACGTGGGAACAAAATTGAGGTATTTAGACATAAATTATGTACTTTATCGAACAAATCAAACATTTATTGTGGAACTGGGATTACTGGGAGTGCATTCTGATGAAGATCATCAAAGGTAAGTGAATATTTATAATGCTATTTCTGACTTCTGTTGACTCCAACATGGTTTTGTCTGAGCGCTGTACTCAGATTATTGCATGGTTTGCTTTTTCCGTAAAGTTTTTAAAAAATCTGACAGCGGTTGCATTAAGGAGAAGTATATCTCTAATTCTGTGCATAACACTTGTATCTTATATTAAAGTTTATGATTACTATTTCTGTAAATTGATGTGGCTCTCTGCAAAATCACTGGAGGTTTTGGAAGCAAAACATTACTGAACATAACGCGCCAATGTAAACTGAGAATTTTTGGATATAAATATGCACTTTATCGAACAAAACATACATGTATTGTGTAACATGAAGTCCTATGAGTGTCATCTGAAGATCATCAAAGGTTAGTGATTCATTTTATCTCTATTTCTGCTTTTTGTGACTCTCTTTGGCTGGAAAAATGGCTGTGTTTTTCTGTGACTAGGTACTGACCTAACATAATCGTTTAGTGTGCTTTCGTCGTAAAGCCTTTTTGAAATCGGACACTGTGGTGGGATTAACAACAAGCTTCTTTAAAATGGTGTGAAATACTTGTATGTTTGAAGAATTTTAATTATGAGATTTCTGTTTGAATTTGGCGCCCTGCACTTTCTTTCACTGGCTGTTGTCAAATCGATCCCGTTAACGGGATCTTAGCCGATCTCAGCCATAATTAAGGTCAATGTGCTTTATATATTCTGTAAATACTTTCACAAAATGCTGATAAATTGATCAGAAATAGATGTTTGATTCTGTACAATACAGTGGCCTTTGACATCCAATAAAGCCATGTTTCAGTACAGATTAGATTAGTTTAGATAGAGACAGATTTACTAAAATACCTTTCCTTTAACAGTTCATTTATAACAATATTTTAAAACAGAAAACAAATATGCACGTGGATGAACAAGAAATCTTAAAAGAACATCTCAGTGAAGAGAAAGGAATAGCCCCGGACTGTGATAACGTTGACATTAAAAGGGATAAATAGATTTAAGTTACATCTCAACAAGCATGTCTTGATCTGACATAAAATATTCTTCAGCATTTGCTCGAAAGTTTACATTGGAATAAGGCTATAGCCATATCTGAGTGACCATTTAGTGCAATTGGAGTAAGCATACATGAATGTAAATCAAAGCCAAATGTCATGTAGCTCATGCTCTGAAGATACTGTATCATTTCTATACTCTAGATGTCCTATACTCCCATTAACTTGTTTCACTGAAAGGATTATGATCAAATACCTTGAAATAACAGGTATGCAGATTTGATGACATTACATTCAAATACAATGTATCTAACCACTTATGAAAGGTTGCCCACTTACTATAGTGAATTCACATCCTCTCTTATCAAATCCATTATCCTTTACAAATAAAAACAAACTATATATCATGACAAGCTACCTGAAGAGAACATTATCACCAGACTTCAACTAGCAAATTAGGTATTCATTGTTTTCAAATATTCAAAGAATCTCTTTGACAGGTTTTAGGTGTTTTCATGAGTCAGAATTTTTTATGCAAAGCTCCGTTTGTCTTACGATGGGTAAGCAGCTAGACTAGATACATCACTAGCTAGATTTGTGCAAAAGACTACAGTATTTATTTGAAAGAAAAAGGAATTCCTCATATTTGATTCCGTCTGACTCCTTTGAATAATACTCCCCTCAGAATCGACACATTTCTGCTTCGTCTGATTCTTTTTGTTGTTCCTCTCCAGTTACAAAACCATTGAATTCTTTGTGTCAGAGGGTCTGATAAAATAACTCTGTCTCAGGAGAATGGGCTTTTAATTGTGAGCTAGAGCCTATCAAGGCTCAGTGGAGCCATTGTACAAGCATAGAAGAAAAGGGATTTATGCTGTTTGTAACATCAACCGCTTTCATCAAAGTAATGTGAATTATTATCTAGGCCTATAGGCAACTATTTGATATAGAGAACAAGTGTTTGAACATTTGGGCATAAGATAAACAGGTAATTGAAACATACTGCAGCTGACGCTAAATAAGCAAGCATGAATTCAGTAAATTCATGCATGATGTGTCACCTGTATTCTCCAATGGGAAGTCACACAAAGAACAAACGAGGTACAGCAGTTCTCTAAATCGAACAAAATCAAAACAAAAATCCAAAATCCAAATCAAATCAAACCAAAGTCAGTGATACAAGGAGGGAGAGTGGGGTCATTGTGACCAGAAATTCAGATTATTTGATCCATCTCAACCTGTTCCCATTCAGACTTAAAGGAAATGGGGAAGGTTGGCTTTGACTTCTGACAAAGCCATTCCCTTAATGCCAACAGCAACATTTTGGAGTCCTAGCTCAAGAGGGCTTCCTCCATGGTCTCAGGTGGCCATTTTGTAACTACAATCGTCCTCCTCACGCCTGAGAGGGCGGCAGCTGATCAGAACTACTGTCAGAGCCATCCCTGTACACCAATGGAGTGTGTGACTGTGCCTCTCCTCCCTCCACTCTCTCCTTCTCTTCCTCTCGTCATCTCTCTCCGGCTCTTTCTATTTCTCTCTCTTTCTCTCTCTCTCTCTCAGATGTTCTCCAGGACATCACAGGGCACGTAGCCTCTCTTCTTTCCACTGGCCACTCGGATGAAGCCGCTGTGTTCATCCTCACCGCTTACACAAATCTGGTGAAACAGAGACGAATACTCTTGTGATCTGGTTGCTTTTTGTACAAGCAAAATACATTTTAACACATTCAATAAACAATGCACATTGGCCTTAAGGGGCAAAGTAGCTTTAGGGCCACTGTAATAAATATATAATTTCCCCCACCATATAACAATGACACCTGACTGTAATTGGCCTGATAGTCTTCAATACAGCTGCAGAGAGGTAGTGTGAATGGCTGTGTGACTAGAGAGAACAGATGTTGCTACTCATTGGGGATCGAGGCAGAGCTAGGAGGTCACTGACTCATCTTCAAAGTGTTTGGAATGAATGCATCTCCATTTGGCGTTAACAGCCTGAACTCTCCTCTGAATCTCAAAATGCCCCTGCAAAGCATTGTGGGAAAAGGATTTGAGACAGCAAAGCCATTTGCCATGCCAAAATGGTAATGCCATGGAAACTGCTGAGAGACGGGTGACTCCCAATTGGCCAGCTCAGGTCAATCCTTTGAAGTGAATGTTCTGGGAGTGAATCTGTGGACTGAGTGCTCAGGATTCCCATTTGCCTATGAGAATTGGTGAGAGGAGGAACTATGTCCGATGCCCACTTTTAGCTGGGGCTTGATCATAAACTGTGCCAAATAAAGTAGTACATGGAAACAATTAAAGGACATTTTTTAACAATGGATAATAACAATCATGTTTGCTTGTGTATCATTTCAAATGGGCATTAGTGGGTCCTTTTTTGTTGCAAAGTAGTTTGCCATATTGTATTTTTATATAACAGTGGGATCACGTACCTGTCCCTCCTTCAGGGTGATCTGGCCTTGCTCCTTGCAGCCGATGAACGTCCGGTGACACCTGAACACTCTGTCCCCGGCCTTCACCTGGTGAGCAAAGGCTGCTGGGAAGAAACCAATCCTGTCCTCGATCACGCCCTGGAACCATCATCCAGAGAAAATGTTATACACCACGACAGCTAGTACTTATACTATCATGGCAGCAGACTTGTGTGGTTTAAGTGTAAGTACTCGGTGCACTTTAAAAATAGGACTCAAAACACCATGATTGTGTAATGAAACCATGAAAAGTAGTGCACCTAACCTAAGATCTGGTGTTTGGAGGGGGTAAACCCAATGTAAGTGCTTTGACACACAAGTGTTTTAAAACATATACACTACCGTTCAAAAGTTTGGGTTCACATAGAAATGTCCTAGTTTTTGAAAGAAAAGCAATTTTTTTGCCCATTAAAATAACATCAAATTGATCAGAAATACACAACTGAGCAAGAGGACAAGTACATTAGAGTGTCTAGTTTGAGAAACAGATGCCTCACAAGTCCTCAACTGGCAGCTTCATTAAATAGTACGCGCAAAACACCAGTTTCAATGTCAACAGTGAAGAGGCGACTCCAGGATGCTGGCCTTCTAGGCAGAGTTCCTCTGTCCAGTGTCTGTGTTCTTTTGCCCATCTTAAACTTTTCTTTTTATTGGCCAGTCTGAGATATGGCTTTTTCTTTGCAACTCTGCCTAGAAGGCCAGCACTAGGCTACCTGCCGCCCCAAATAGAAGTACTCAAAGTGGTTCTTCAATCTGAATACGTTTTTTTTAACAGAGTGTAGTGAAAACCCTTTTTGGAGTTTCAGTGCATTTAAAAGGCAGCATCGAAACACACACACACACATTTTTTTTGCAGACTGTGTCTATCAAATGGTTAAGAAATGAAATTGGTTTATAGCCTAAATATTCTATTGATGATGAGGGCCTATGGATATAATTTTTTGTGGAATTCCACCTTTTTCAATGCTTTATTGAGACAGATTAGAGTGAAAGTGGGACAGGCGGAAACAGGAATTGAACCCAGACTTCTGGGGCCGTAAAATGGTACATTTCATTGGAATTTCAATGGAATTAACACACTCAACCACACAGCAAAAATATTCTGTGGCGAATTGCAATTTACCCCCAAAAATGTAATAAACAAATCCGCTTTAGCCAACATATTCGCATAGCGATCCACATAGCGGTTGTTTTGGCGTGTCGGAGGTGGAACTGCATTAGAACTGTCAAATCCACAAGTGGCATTAACAGAAAGCCTAGTTTACATGTTCGAACACTGGAATGTGAGATGTAATCTACACTTCGATTAGGATGATAGATATCTTCATTATTTAGTTAAATTATTTTTCAATTTGAGCGTAATTATATCTATGTAGCCTACACTTTCTCGTTCGGAACTTCTAACACGAGTGGGGGGGGGGGTGGCTTCATGACAATGATCACAAGAGCAGCTGCTCACCGATTTGACAGGTCCAACGCAGCTCCACCTTCGACACCGCCAAAACATCCGCTATGCGGGTGTCTGCCATCGCCGGTTAACGCTTGATCTGATTGAATCTAAGCCTTAATAAAAATGAATGCAAGTAATTTCTATGATTTGTTCATTTAATTTTACCCAAAAAATTCGGAATAAATCCCACTTAATATGTTGCTCAAAATGTATGTATATTTTATGAGGATAACCAAAGATATACAAAATTGCGTGATTGAACTAATAGTAAATCTGGATTTAATCTCCTTGCACTTCCTATCTTGCCACATGGCTCTGTTTTTAGAGGATTGTGAGTAATTACATTTTTTTTGAATTTATGATTCTTATACACAATGTTGTATGCATGTTTGAAGACAGAAAAGTATACTTCTATATTAGTATTAATCAGCTTGTTGTGCTATGAGCTGTAATTGGTCATGATGAACAGATATTAAACCAGTCAGGCAAAATTACATTCAAAGATGAGACGACCCATTCCCACATTTCCAACTTTTAATTGTAGAGACAAATACAGCGTCCTGCAACGTCTGCTGTAAAACCTATAGTTATTGCTGGTGGATTGAGTACTGTGCTCAACAATGCCTACCATAATGGGTTAAACTGGCAAATGATCAGATTCATAAATCAATGTTAAACATAAAAATACTCCAGAGGAAGAGATGTAATTCTGCATTAGGCAGGATTTGAAACACCATTATAGTGTTTAGAAGCTATAGAGAGGGAACGACACCAAAGGAGAATTCTGCACTAAATACAACAAGTGTTTTTAACCATTTCTGTCAAGGTGTTGCACAACACTTGATTAAGTGGTGTTACAACACACCATGTAATGTTTCAAAACATCTCAGGATGATGTGTTTCAATACTCCAGCAAAGTTAAGGTTTCGTCTCCTTCGTGTTGGTGGCAGCTCAGTTGCCACTAGTGTTCTGGTGTTACAAAGCACTTAATTTAAACAGTGTGTCTTCTGTGGTGGATGAATCAGAATTAGTTGGGTAACATAAGTAATTAAGATGTCATATCTGCATAATATTCTTATGTGATAAACGTTTTATTAGAATGTATCCCTTTGGACTAAGGACTATAGTGTTGGCAGTTGCACTTTTCCCTTCTCAGTCACTTGGGGCCCAGAGAGGGGAGAGGTCAGGCTTGTCTTTCACATGTCCATGGTGCTATGCAGAATATCAGAAAGGGAAGAGGACAGAATGGAACATTGTCTTCATATGTGAATGTATCTGTTAAACCATGTGAAGGGATGGCGTGATTAAGGGGGAACCAATTACTTGTCTCCACAATGTCTGTGCGCAAGTCACTCCCCTCAGTGAGCTTGTCCAGGAGTGGGGTCAAGAGGGGGTTTACTTGAGATGGGAGTACCTAGAGTTGACAATTGAGTTATGCCTTGGATGAGGTAATGTTTTTGTACTATGAAGTACCAGGAACGAGATTAGAACCTCGTCTTAGAGACCAAACTGAACGATAATTTATAGCGAATGCTATCTGGCTATGGGATACTCCTCTCTCAAGTAAAAGTCTTTCTTTGTGAAGAGTTCCTAAGATCTGTGGTTCGTCATGTAAGTTGAGAGGGGTGTATCTTGGCTATAAAATATATTTTTATTCTACTGTAGGGACTCTCAGAATTCATTATAGACACTGAATTGATCTGAGAGTCAAAGGGCTATTGTAAAGCTCATATTATTAAAGATTACGTTTAAGTATAACTGACTGGTGTGTGGTTTGTAACTCTCCTCATTTGGTAATACAGGAAATTGCCACGACACTTCCAAAAGTGACACACTTTCATACATACCTTCCACCAATCATCATTGGAGTCGTCCGCCAGTACGATTCTGTCTCCGGGTCTAAATTGGAAATAAATTGCGTATTAAAAATCAAAGTCACAGGAACAGCCAAATACATACATTGAATGTACAAAACATTAAGGACACCTGCTCTTTCCATGACAGACTGACCAGGTGAAAGCTATGATCCCTTATTTATGTCACTTCTTAAATCCAATTCAATCAGTGTCGATGAAGGGGAGTTGACAGGTTGAAGAAGGATTTTTAAGCCGAGACAATTGAGACATGGATTGTGTATGTGTGCCATTCAGAGGGTGTAAGTGCCTTTGAATAGGGTATGGTAGTAGGTGCCAGGAGCACCGGTTTGTGCCAAGAATTGCAATGCTGCTGGGTTTTTCATGCTCAACAGTTTCCCGTGTGTATGAGGAATGGTCTAGCACCCAAAGGATATCCAGCCAACTTGATACAACTGTGGGAAGCATTGGAGTTAACATGGGCCAGCATCCCTGTGGAATGCTTTTGACACCTTGTTGAGTCCATGCCCTGATGAATTGAGGCTGTTCTGAGGGCAAAATGTGGGGGGAGGGTGCAACTCAATATTAGGAAGCTGTTCCTAATGTTTGGTATACTCAGTGTATAATCTAAAACATATTGCTGGTATGTCAGTATAAATATTGGAGGACAAAGGACTGTTGGATATTCTGGAGAACAGAATATGGTGATTCAGACACATGCTACTGCTGTTCCCTACAGGGTAGCTGAAGTAAGTGAAAACTGCTGCCTCCTCACACTGTTCAATGGCACTCCATTATTGTCAGTTATCAATGGCCATACAAACGATGCCTCAGTTTTCACCTATTGTTTTTCCTTCCTTAATGTGTTCTCATTGTTATCCATTCAAAGCCTATGCGAAGCCTTGACAAATATTTTTCAACCAATGAAAAACAACAGTCAGTGTAGTTGTTTCCTGCTTGTCATTCATCTCTTGTGGTCTAATTAGAGGACTGGTACTGAAAATGCTCTCTGAGTTACTCAGAGAGAATAGAGCTCTGGTGCTCTAAATGAGATCTCATCTGACAATAAGAAAGACAAACCTGAAATAATGTTGTTTCAATTACCACTTGTTGCTTCCTGAAGTCATACGCCTCTTTTAACCATGCTGTCTATTGCATAATGACTAGGGTTACTTTTCATATAAATTTTCCATATATCCTGGTTCAAAGATTCGTGGAATTATAAGGGAATAAGCAGGAAATCCGTGAATCCTCCTACCAGGATTTTGGGAAAACATCGAAATTTGGGGAAAGTTATAGGAATTTTGCTGCCCTAAACAGGACTGTTGAGTTTGAACATGATACAAATTAATTAATTTTAGACGGATTCCCTATTGAATTCTATCGATCCTTTTTACCCAAACTAATTGAGCCTCTGCAGTATGTTTATTATGCCATAGAGACAGAAAAGCTCCCAGACACACTTGAACTGATCACAGTTTTGTTAAAACCTGGGAAAGATCCTCTGCTTTGTGGGTCATATAGACCAATATCTCTATTGAACACTTCATATAAGATTCTTGTGAAACTCATAGCTCTTAGACTGGATAAGGTTCTTCTGGACTTGGTTGATATGGACCAAACAAGCTTTGTAAGAAACCGCTCATCTCCTGATAATATCAGAAGATTATTTAAAATTATGCATTATGTAGAGAATGACCAAGAATCTGTAGTGGCGGCTTCATTAGATGTGGAAAAAGCTTTTGACCGCATAGAATGGAACTACCTGTTTGAAGTTATCCAGAGGATGAATATTAGACCTAAGTATGTTGGTCTGATTAGATTACTGTACAAATGTCCGGTAGCTCAGATCCTGACTAATGGAAACATTTCCTCACAGTTCTCTCTATTACGTGGCACAAGACAGGGTTGTCCCGCTAGTCCTCTCCCTTTTTCTTTGGCTATAGAGCCACTGGCAGAAGCTTTTAGATCTCATCCATACATCCATGGTGTTCGTATAGGTGGGCGTGAACATCTGGTCTCGCTATATGCCGATGACATTTTGCTTTACCTCACTAAGCCAGAAATTTCACTCCGAGCATTAGTTGACATCCTGAAAGAATATGGGACCTTTTCAGGATATAAAATAAACCTATCGAAGTGTATAATTATGCCTTTTAACAGGGCAGCTATGCAGAACCCAATCTTAGACCAGCCGTTTTCTTGGAAACCACAGAAAATGACATATCTTGGATTGCAAATTCCTTCTGAAATTATTAAGACATATCAACTGAACTATACTCCACTTCTCAAAAAGGTTGGGGAAGAATTGGATAGATGGCGGGATTTACCAATTACTCTTATTGTGCGGGTCAATTGTGTAAAAATGAAAATATTACCAAAATTCTTGTACCTTTTTCAAACCTTGCCCTTTCCTATTCCCAAAGCTTTTTTCAAACAACTTAATAGGAAGGTTTCTTAATTTCTGTGGAAAGGGAAACCCCCCAGAGTGATGCAAACCATACTCAGGAGGAGGACTTACTCTACCTGACTTCCAGTTGTATTACTGGGCATCTCAGTTAAAGGCTGTGTAGGTACGGCAAGATACAACAACAAGTTCACCCTCTTGTAGACAGATAGAGGAGGAGTGACTGACCCCTGCTACATTGGCATCTATACCTTATATTAGCCCACCTAAAGCTTTGCTAGATCTCATAAACAACCCTTTCATTAAAAACACTTTAAATATATGGATAGAAGTCTGTAAACAAACAGAAGGGCTTAGATCTATATATGAACAAACACCTTTCTATAATAACCCCATCTTACCCAAAGCCCTGAGAGATGGTATAACATTTTCTTGGTTCAACAAAGGAATTAAAACATTTGGTAATCTCTATAGAGAAGGTGAACTACTATCCTTTCAAAAACTGGCATCTCATTTTCAGTTACCTCAAACGAATTTCTTCAAATACCTACAGGTTAGGCATTACATTGCCACTCAGCAGGGAGGTAGAATTCAGCCCATGAGTAAACCTAAAACTGATAAACTGTGGTTGGAGAGGAAAGGGGTAAAATGTTTCATTTCCTACATGTACTCTGGTCTTCAAGCTCTGTTGGGGAACGATGAACCTTGGAAAGCTTGCATGAAGTGGCATGATGACCTTGGTCTCATTGTTGAGGATGAGAAATGGGGAAAGCTCTTTTTAGATGCTCAGCACCTTTCATTTAACACAAGGCACAAGTTGATGCAATTCAATATTTTACATATAGTCTACTTTACACCAGAGAGACTGTATAAGATCAATTTTAAATATTCAAAATTTTGCCCAAGGTGTAGAACGGGAATGGGCAGACTTATTTATGCATATGTTTTTGTCCTGCCCTGAACTAAGCAATTATTGGAAAGACATGATTCAGATCACAGGTCACTAATATGACGGTACCACTAGATCCTTCCCTTATACTTCTTGGAGATGATTCTGTTCTACCAGTTAATATTGGTAACAAAACCAGATTCATTAAATTGGCAGTCATTGCAGCCAATAAATGCACAGCTATTACATGGAAGAGTGACACTCCGCCAAGCAAGCAGATGTGGCTAAAATAACTATCTTCCTATATTCCATCTGAAAAAATAACATACAATTTACGTAATAAACCCTTTGAATTTACTGATGTCTGGGGGGACTTTCAGCAGTTTCTAGAGACGTCACCGTAGCTGCCTCATTACTACTTTCTTCATTAATCTATTATTATTATTTGTTTTTGTGTTGAATAATTTATTTTCTAGCATGGAATGTGAAGGTTATTCTGTTTCTTTTTTTGTTGTTGATAATCAGTGAAGCTAATACCGGTCGAGTGGAGGGAGGGGGGTGTTCCTGTGTTGGGGAGGGAAGGGTTTTGCACGATGTGCCCCCATGTAGCATGGTGTTTTGTGTAGGTGGAAGGAATAACGGGCCATTATCTGTGTCATATTTTGATGATTGTTAAATTGTAAAAAAGAAATGGCAATAAATAAATTGTACAAAAAAAATATATATATATTTTTAAAAAGACAGTTGATTTTGAACAATTAAGTATATAGCCAATCCGAATATGTTTGGAAACATGCTTTGAGTATTCATAATCACCATCATAATCATGTAGCAATAGGCTAATCAAAAAATGCCAAAGAAAGTTATCACAAGCCAGGTATAAAAAGTCCACAACATGTAATGTAAAAGAGATTGAAATGTTCCCGTTTTTGATGAGGGTGCCTACATTGTGATTTTTTTGTGTCCGTCTGAAGTATTGATTAAGGTCTGTATTGGGATCCTGAGACCTTGATCATGTCTAGCTTGGCTTTCATTGGAAAACATTTAAAACAACACTTGGAGCAGCGGGCAACTGTACAGCAGCTAATTGTGGGCTAGGAGTCATGCTGTGCTGTGGGTGTCAATACATTTCAAATTAAGTGTGGGATGATTGAAATCTGTCTGGGGATCTCATATTGGAGCGTCAAAGAGAAGACTATCAGGATTACTGAGGGAATGATGTAGTAAAATGGATACTTAGGGCCAAGGGCTGTTGAGAGAGAAACCCTTATTTCGTAACGGCGAATCAAAAAGTACATTAAAAAAAGATTTACGTTATGGTAGTCCAGACAATTGTCAGCTTACAAAAGGTTTTAGAAAATCTCAGACACAGAGACATTGTCTCATAACCATCATATTGTCATCGGGTCAAATTATATCTTTATAATCTTTTTTCAGTTAATGTTTGGTTTACACTCCATGAAAAAAGGGTACAGTTAGGGAACAGTATTGTTCCCTGGGGTACAAAAATATAAATACACATAATGTACCTTCAGAGTGATCTCACATCAAAAGTGCCTTTTCCCAAGAACACCAAGGTAACCTGCCTAAATGACTACCAATCCGTAGCACTCACGTCTGTAGCCATGAAGTGCTTTGAAAGGCTGGTCATGGCTCACATCAACACCATCATTCCGGAAACCCTAGACCCACTCCAATTTGCATACCGCCCCAATAGATCCACAGACGACGCAATCTGAATCACACTCCACACTGCCCTTTCCTGCCTGGACAAAAGGAACACCTATGTGAGAATGCTGTTCATTGACTACAGCTCAGCGTTCAACATCATAGTGCCCACAAAGCTCATCACTAAGCTAGGGGCCCTGGGACTAAACACCTCCCTCTGCAACTGGATCCTGGACTTCCTGACGGGCCACCCCCAGGTGGTAAGGGTAGGCAACAACACATCTGCCACGCTGATCCTCAACACTGGGGCCCCTCAGGGGTGAGTGCTTAGTCCCCTCCTGTAATCCCGGTTCACCCACGACTGCGTGGCCAAACACGATTCCAACACCATCATTAAGTTTGCTGACAACACAACAGCGGTAGTAGGCCTGATCACAGACAACGATGAGACAGCCTATAGGGAGGAGGTCAGAGACTTGGCAGTGTGGTGCGATGACAATGTCAGCAAGATAAAGGAGCTGATTATGGACAACAGGAAAAGGCGGGCCGTACAGGCCCCCATTAACATCGACGGGGCTGTAGTGGAGCGGGTCGAGAGTTTCAAGTTCCTTGGTGACCACATCACCAATGAACTATCATGGTCCAAACACACCAAGACAGTAGTGAAGAGGGCACAACAACACCTTTTCCCCCTCAAGAGACTGAAAAGATTTGGCTGGGGTCCCCAGATCCTCAAAAAGTTATACAGCTGCACCATCGAGAGCATCCTGACCGGTTGCATCACCGCCTGGTATATGGTATCTGACCATAAGGAGCTACATAGGGTAGTGCGTACAGCCCAGTACATCATTAGGACCAAGCTTCCTGACATCCAGGACGTAAAGTTGAAGTCGGAAGTTTACATACACTTAGGTTGGAGTCATTAAAACTCGTTTTTTTTCAAATTTCTGTCTCCAAACTATAGTTTTTGCAAGTCGGTTAGGACATCTACTTTGTGCATGACACAAGGAATTTTTCCAACAATTGTTTACAGACAGATTATTTCACTTATAATTCACTGCATCACAATTCCAGTGAGTCAGAAGTTTACATAAATTGACTGTGCTTTTAAACTGCTTGGAATATTCAAAAAAATGGTGTCATGGCTTTAGAAGCTTCTGATAGGCTAATTGACATAATTTGAGTCAATTGGAGGTGTACCTGTGGATGTATTTCAAGGCCTACCTTCAAACTCAGTGCCTCTTTGCTTGACATAATGGGAAAATCAAACGAAATCAGCCAGGACCTCAGAAAAAAAATTGTAGACCTACACAAGTCTGGTTCATCCTTGGGAGCAATTTCCAAATACCATATTCATCTGTACAAACAATAGTACGCAAGTATAAACACCATGGGACCACGCAGCCGTCATACCGCTCAGGAAGGAGACATGTTCTGTCTCCTAGAGATGAACGTACTTTGGTGTGAAAAGTGCAAATCAATCCCAGAACAACAGCAAAGGACCTTGTGAAGATGCTAGAGGAAACGGGTACAAAAGTATCTATATCCACAGTAAAACGAGTCCTATATCGACATAACCTGAAAGGCCGCTCAGCAGGGAAGAAGCCACTGCTTCAAAACCGCCATATAAAAGCCAGACTACGGTTTGCAACTGCACATGGGGACAAAAATCTTACTTTTTGGAGAAATGTCCTCTGGTCTGATGAAACATTAATAGAACTGTTTGTCCATAATGACCATCGTTATGTTTGGAGGAAAAATGGGGAGGCTTGCAAGCCGAAGAACACCATCCCAACAGTGAAGCACGGGGGTGGCAGCATCATGTTGTGGGGGTGCTTTGCTGCAGGAGGGACTGGTGTACTTCACAAAATAGATGGCATCATTAGCCAGGAAAATTATGTGGATATATCGAAGCAACATCTCAAGACATCAGTCAGGAAGTTAAAGCTTGGTCTCAAATGGGTCTTCCAAATGGACAATGACCCCAAGCATACTTCCAAAGTTGTGGCAAAATGGCTTAAGGACAACAAAGGTATTGGAGTGGCCATCACAAAGCCCTGACCTCAATCCTATAGAAAATGTGTGGACAGAACTGAAAAGGTGTGTGCAAGCAAGGAGGCCTACAAACCTGACGCAGTTACACCAGCCCTGTCAGGAGGAATGGGCCAAAATTCACCCAACTTATTGTGGGAAGCTTGTGGAAGAAAAAGACCCCCCCCCCTAACCCCCTTTCTCTCCCCAATTTCGTGGTATCCAATTGATAGTAGTTACTGTCTTGTCTCATCACTACAACTCCCATACGGGCTCGGGAGAGACGAAGGTCGAGAGCCATGCATCCTTCGAAACACAACCCAACCGCACTGCTTCTTAACACAGCACACATCCAACCCGGAAGCCAGCTGCACCAATGTGTCAGAGGAAACACCGTACACCTAGCGACCTGGTCAGCGTGCACTGCGAGGAGTCGCTAGTGCGCGATGAGACAAGGATATCCCTACCGGCCAAACCCTCCCTAACCCGGACAGAGCCTGGGCTCGAACCCAGAGTCTCTGGTGGCACAGCTAGCAGTGCCTTAGACCACTGCACCACACGGGAGGCCAGTTAAGCAACTTAAAGTCAATGCTACCAAATACTAATTGAGTGTATGTGAACTTCTGACCCACTGGGAATGTGATGAAAGAAATAAAAGCTGAAATAAATCATTCTCTCTACTATTATTCTGACATTTCACATTCTTAAAATAAAGTGGTGATCCTAACTGACCTAAAACAGGGAATTTTTACTTGGATTAAATGTCAGGAATTGTGAAAAACTGAGTTCAAATGTATTTGGCTAAGGTATATGTAAACTCCTGACTTCAACTGTATATACTAGGCAGTGTCAGAGGAAGGCCCAAAAAATTGTCAAAGACTCCAGCTACCATAGTCATAGACTGTTCGCTCTGCTACTGCACAGCAAGCGGTACCGGAGCGCCAAGTCTAGGACCAAAAGGCTCCTTAACAGATTCTACCCCCAAGACAATAGACTGCTGAACAATTAATCAAATGGCCAGCCGGAATATTTATATTGACACCCCCACTCCATTTGCTTTTACACTGCTGCTACGCGTTGTCTATCATAGTCACTTTACCCATACCTACATGTAGAAATTACCTCGACAAACCTGTACACCGCACATGGACTCCGGGTACCCCCTTATTGTGGTTTTTTGTTGTTGTATTTTTTACTTTAGTTTATTTAGTAAATATTGTTATAACTCTTTCAGCTCCACCTTCGACACCGCCAAAACATCCGCTATGGGGGTGTCTTCCATCGTCGGTTAATGCTTGATCTGATTGAATCTAAGCCTTAATAAAAATGAAAGCAAGTCGTTTCAATGATTTGTTAATTTAATTTTACCAAAAATTGCCAGAATAAATCGCACTTAATATGTTGCTCAAATGTAAGTATATTTCATGAGGATAACCAAAGATATACAAAATTGCGTGATTGAACTCATTGTAAGTCTGGATTTAATCTCCTTGCACTTCCTATCTTGCCACATGGCTCTGTTTTTAGAGGATTGTGAGTCATTCAACATCGTTGGTTAAGGTAAGTAAGCATTTCACGGTAAGATCTACATCTGTTATATTCGGCGTATGTGACAAATAAAAATTGATTTGATTTGGACCGCTCATTAATAAAAATAAAATGGTACTCTTGTCGTTTGTAAAGTCATGCCCCTCTCCGTCCTCGACATTTCCTAAATAAGTCTATATAACACACTGTCGTTGTTAGAATCGTAATATCAGAAACAGAACTGGAGTTATACCTAGCCCAAAGGCCGGTAGATGGTGATATTGAGTCATTTCATCTTACTATCCAAATGCATTGTATGCAGCCGGCAATACATTCGTATCTCTCGCGGACTGGTTCGTACCTAAAACATTCTCCATTCAGGCTGCATATGCTTAGGTTTCTTCCTCAACTTTATTTAAACTATACCGAAACTAATTTCACACATATAACAACCAGCCGGTGACAATGTTACGGGACGAGTATCAGTACAAAATGTCCTCACTGAGAGAGCAGGCCCTACATCTCAAGAAAAAAACAACATCAGCAACGCACTCAACAGCTTTTGTTGTTTATGTGACATGGACATTCTCCAACTGATGCCATTGCGTGAAGACGCACACCATGTAAGCACAAGCTGACCATTTTTAACTGCTGTCATATCGACATTTACATTATATTCATTATAATGTCATTTTTGCTTTTGTGCTGATTTTCACTATTTATCAAGCACACTTGGTGCTTAAAGATGTTTAGGCTACTGACGTTTTCATAATTTGGCCGTGAGTCTCGATGACTGTGCATCTTGGTGGTTGGGGTATATATACACTGAACAAAAATGTGACTCATTTCAGGAAACTAGACGTATGTCACGCGTCACTACTTCACAGGAGAGCCATTTGAACGTACCCTTTTTTTATCTAAATGCGTTTTTTGGCAGAAATGCCTTCTGGAATGTGAACTTTCATGTGCCTTAACACACTTGTATGCCATCTGTAACCTTCCTGCTAGCCATG
This sequence comes from Salvelinus namaycush, assembly GCF_016432855.1. NCBI lineage: Eukaryota > Metazoa > Chordata > Actinopteri > Salmoniformes > Salmonidae > Salvelinus > Salvelinus namaycush. Next base: position 38,035,063 of record NC_052334.1, read on the forward strand.
ATTGGCTGATATATTTTGTCAGCTGGACATGCCGAGAGATGAGTTCTGATTGGTCTTCCATGTAGCACTCTTCTGTCTATAACATGAGCTGGTCAGTATGTGTAGGTAATCATTTCTAATGCAGCTTTTTTTGAAAGATATCACGTAGTAGAACTGCATAAGTGTAGCTCTCCACTTTCTGGAGGACCGAGTATTGAAATCCGTGGAATTAGAGTATGATAGCTAAGGAGATGGAGAATATTCTGGCGTTGGATTGTAAATATGCAGACAGAGTCCAAAAGAGAACACACAAAAGGCTGTTGTATAAAACACCTGTCTCCGGATTACATCTTCAAACTAAGGGCAACCATGACATCCGTGACAGAGAGGGAGAAGCGTCCATCCATTTATACGGGTAAGATAGTCTAGCTAGCTACATTTTCAGATATTACACGTTTATAAGTCATTTTCATTTCAGGTTAAAGTGTACTGTTAGCTAGCTAGATAATGTAAGCTGGCTGGCTCGCTAGCTAACGTTACGTGTATAATAAGTGTAGTAATATTATTTGTATCTCAGAGCCATTTTCATTGCTAGTTAATGCCTAATGTTAGCTAGTTAACATTGAACCTGGTTGGTTAGCTACCTGCAGCTTCATGCAGGGTAGTAACGTTATGAGTTGGGATTATGGTTCATTGTTTAGCTAGCTAGCTAGCTACATGTCTTAACAAAAGACTCCACTATGCAAGTAACTATTTCAATAGAATGTTCATGATGTCACTGCGACAACTGTCAATAGACAGAATAATTTACGAATTTACGAACACCAAACACCCGTTGAATATGGCCGGTGTCAGTAAACATTGGCAAAAAAGCGTAATTAAATTGTTGCCAGCAACACAGTTGCAATCACCAAAGCTCTGGATAACATAAAAATAGCCTAATCAGCTCTGTTAGGGAGAGTAAAATGGTCAGAGTGAGCTGTTCTCTCATTTGTGTCTGGAAGTAGCTAGCCAGCTAGCCAACGTTAGCCAGTTAGCTTGGGTGCTTGACTGCTGTTAGGTCAGAACGCTCAGATCAACCCTAGTTCTCGGCCAGAGCGTCCAGTGTGAGCTCTAAATGCTCTGAGAGCGAAAAGCTCTGAATTTACGAACCCCCAGAGCACACTCTGGCACTCCAGATTAAAATTTACAAACACACTCTGTCACGTTCCTGACCTGTTTTCCTTTGTTTTGTATTTATTTTAGTTGGTCAGGGCGTGAGTTGGGTGGGTTGTCTATGGTTGATTTTCTATGTTGGGATTTTGTGTTCGGCCTGGTATGATTCTCAATCAGAGACAGCTGTCAATCGTTGTCCCTGATTGAGAATCATACTTAGGCAGCCAGGGTTTCACTTGTGTTTTGTGGGTGTTTGTTCCTGTGGAGGTTTTGTTGCCACACAGGACGGTTTCGGTTTTGTCACGTTGGTTGTTTTTGTATTTTGAAGTGTTTTGTTGATTTTCATTAAAAGAATGAACACTAACCACTCTGCGTTTTGGTCCCCACCTTCTGTCAGCGAGGACAGCCGTAACAGAAACACCCACCACAAGAGGACCAAGCGGAGTGGAGAAGGGCAGCGACAGCAGCAGAGACAGACAGAGGAATGGACATGGGAAGACGTCTTGAACGGCAAGGGTTGCTACACATGGGAGGAGATCCTGGCTGGAAAGGATCGCCTCCCATGGGAACAGCTGGAGGCAGCGAGGAGAGCAGAGGCAACCGGAGAGAGGAACCGGAGGTATGAGGGTACGCGGCTAGCACGGAAGCCCGAGAGGCTCACCCAAAAATTTCTTGGGGGGGGGCTAAAGGGGAGTGTGGCGAAGCCGGGTTGGATACCTGAGCCAACTCCCCGGGCTTACCGTGGAGTGAGAGGGCGTCGTACTGGTCAGACACCGTATTATGCGGTGGAGCGCACGGTGTCCCCAGTACGCGTGCTTAGTCCAGTGCGGGCTATTCCACCTTGCCGCACTGGTAGGGCTAGGTTGGGCATCGAGCCGGGTGCCATGAAGCCGGCCCAACATATCTGGCCTCCAGTATGTCTCCTCGGGCCGGCGTACATGGCACCAGCCTTACAGGTGGTGTCCCCGGTTCGCCTGCATAGCCCAGTGCGGGCTATTCCACCTCGCCGCACTGGCAGGGCTACGGGGACCATTCAACCTGGTAAGGTTGGGGAGGCTCGGTGCTCAAGAGCGCGTGTCCTCCTTCACGGTCCGGTATATCCGGCGCCACCTTCCCACCCCAGCCCAGTACCATCAGTGCCGACACCACGCACCAGGCTTCCAGTGCGTTTCCAGAGCCCTGTTCCTCCTCCACGCACTCTCCCTGTGGTGCGTGTCTCCAGCCCAGTGCCTCCAGTTCCGGCACCACGCACCAGGCCTACTGTGCGCCTCAGCAGGTCAGAGTCGGCCGTCTGCCCAACGCCGCCTGCGCTGCTTGCCTGCTCAGCGCTGCCCGAACTGTCTGCCTTCCCAGCGCTGTCTGAACTGCCTGCCTGCCCAGCGTGGTCTGAACTGTCTGCCTGCCCAGCGCTGCCCGTCTGTCCCGAGCCTTCAGAGCCGTCCAGCCAGGACCAGCCAGAGCCGTCCAGCCAGGACCAGCCAGAGCCGTCCAGCCAGGACCAGCCAGAGCCGTCCAGCCAGGACCAGCCAGAGCCGTCCAGCCAGGACCAGCCAGAGCCGTCCAGCCAGGACCAGCCAGAGCCAGCCAGCCAGGAGCTGCCAGCCAGCCAGGAGCTGCCGGAGCCAGCCAGCCAGAATCCGCCAGAGCCTTCCGCCAGCCAGGATCCGCCAGAGCCTTCCGCCAGCCAGGATCCGCCAGAGCCTTCCGCCAGCCAGGATCCGCCAGAGCCTTCCGCCAGCCAGGATCCGCCAGAGCCTTCCGCCAGCCAGGATCCGCCAGAGCCTTCCGCCAGCCAGGATCCGCCAGAGCCTTCCGCCAGCCAGGATCCGCCAGAGCCAGCCAGCCAGGATCCGCCAGAGCCAGCCAGCCAGGATCCGCCAGAGCCAGCCAGCCAGGATCCGCCCCTCAGTCCGGTGCTGCCCCTCAGTCTGTTACTGCCCTTTAGTATAGTGGGATTGACATGGAGGGTGGATATTGGGAGGAGGCCACGGAAGCGGGGGTTGACTATGGTGGGGTGGGGACCACGACCAGCGCCAGAGCCGCCACCGTGGACAGACGCCCACCCAGACCCTCCCCTAGACTTTGTGCTGGTGCGCCCGGAGTTCGCACCTTAAGGGGGGGGGGTTCTGTCACGTTCCTGACCTGTTTTCCTTTGTTTTGTATTTATTTTAGTTGGTCAGGGCGTGAGTTGGGTGGGTTGTCTATGGTTGATTTTCTATGTTGGGATTTTGTGTTCGGCCTGGTATGATTCTCAATCAGAGACAGCTGTCAATCGTTGTCCCTGATTGAGAATCATACTTTTTTTTATTTTTTTTATAATATGTTTATTATTTTCCAATAAAAATAAAGTAAAAAAGACAGCAATACAAACAATGACATTCATTGTACTGTTGGATGGGATGGCCAGTTTAGAGGACAAAACAAAAGTTAACTCACACATACACAAAATAAAACAAAATCCTATTAGGTGGTACATGTATAAGAAGACAGCATATAGTCATTACAAGCAGTGTAGTTCAGCCAAAAATAAATATTGAGTGGAGTACAGCACAGAGTAGCAGCAGATCGTCAGCCCAGTTATGAAGCGGGACTAGACCATTTATCCAGTATCGGCTGCCATATTTTGTAAAACAATGGACTTCTATTGGAGGTGTTGTATCGAATCTTTTCCATATGGATTACATTCCCTAAATCCCGTAACCACATTTCAAAGGTAGGTACAGTCTCCAATTTCCAAAATTGCAATATGAGCCTTTTGGCTAATAGAGTACAAAGAGAGACAGCTTTCCCCTCCTGGTTATTCCCATCAACTGTACCAAACAGAGCGATCAATGGGTCTGGGGCTAGAACTCTATCAAAGGCCTTAGATAAGTAATCAAAAATGAGAGCCCAGTAAGCATGTAATTTAGGGCATGTCCAGAATAAGTGGGTCAACGTCCCCTCCTCCTGCTTGCACCTCTCACACAGTGGTGAGGTGTCCGGGAATATTTTATGCAGTTTTACTTTTGAGTAGTGTAACCTGTGTATCACCTTAAACTGTACAAGGTTGTGTCTGGCATTCACTGAACTGTGGTTTATATTCCTGAGAGCTTCTATCCAGTCCTCATTTGAGATTTCTGAACCAAGTTCTTGTTCCCAAGCCCTTTTAATGGTGTCTGTGGATACCTCTATGTGGGCCTGTAGCACATCATACAGTCTAGAGACCGACCCTTTTGAATGGGGTTTGACAAGGATCAAGCTATCTAATGTAGGACTATTTGGCTTCATGCCATACTGTGGGATATGTGTCCTTAAGAAATTCCTGATTTGGAGGTATCTGAAAAAATGTGTTGTTGGCATGTTGAACTTTGCCTGTAATTGTTGAAATGAAGCTAACTGACCGTCTATGTATAAATTACCAATTGTTGTGAGCCCCTTCTCCCTCCACTGTGAAAACACCACATCATCCAATGCAGGGTGGAAAGCATGATTCAGGCTAATCGGGCTGTCTATGTAAACAGTGGGTATGTTAAGAAAATCCCTAATCTGTTTCCAGATCCTAAGCGTATGACAAATGACTGGATTGGAGTCATAAGTGGCTTTTTTCACATATGATGGGCTATTAACAAGTGCAGGGAGTGAGGAACGTTGACAGGAGGCCTGCTCGATCAAAAGCCATGAAGGCATATCCTTCTGTCTCATCGCAGGTAAACTTTCCCTCCAGAAAGACACAATGTTCAGATTAGCAGCCCAATAATACAGTTTGAAGTGAGGAAGGCCAAAGCCCCCCTCTATCTTGTACTTGCATAAATGCTTCTTTGAAATTCTGGCTGCCTTGTTATCCCATAAAAATGGAGTTACTATTGAATCCAGTTTCTTAAAATAGCTTTGTGGTATGAAATTGGGTAGACATTGGAAGAGGTAAAGAAACCTGGGTAGGACAACCATTTTAATAGCGTTTATACGACCAACCAAGGAAATAGGCAGAGTTTTCCAGAAATCTATATTTTGTTTAAGCTGATATATTTTCATGTCCCAATTCACTTTCAATAGCTGGTCAAGGTCTCTTGTCACTACAATGCCAAGGCTTGTGAACTTGTCCCTCACTGTTCTAAACGGGGTAGATTGCAGAAATTGCATATCCACAGGCCGTGATATTGGCATCAACTCACTTTTTTGCCAGTTTATCTTGTAGCCAGAGAAGGAGCCGAATGTGTTTATCAAGTTAAGTAATGGTGGAATAGAAGTTTTAGGCTTGGACAAAAACAAAAGAACATCGTCTGCATATAGGGAAATTTTGTGCTGTGTGTCTTTTATTTTAACAGAAGCTATATCGGCACATGCCCGAATGCGAGTAGCAAGGGGTTCCATGGCTATAGCGAAGAGAGCAGGCGAAATAGGGCACCCCTGTCGGCACCCCTTGAACAGGCGGAATGACTGCGACATTTCCTGATTGGTCACCACGGACGCCATTGGGTGTGCATAAATAATTCTTATCCAATTAATAAATTCCTTTCCAAATCCGAAATGCTCCAGAACCGACATCATATACTTCCACTCAATCTGATCAAACGCCTTCTCTGCATCAAGAGCTATTACCACTGCCTCAACTTTATGATCATGATACATTACGTTGAAAAGGCGTCTCAAATTGTAGTATATATGTCGGCCCGGGATAAAACCTGTCTGGTCAGGGTGTATGATGTCGGAAATATATTTTTTCAATCGGTTTGCCAATATCTTTGTCAACACCTTGTTTTCTATGGGGAGTAACGACACGGGGCGATACGACGACATCTCCATGGAATCTCTATCTTTTTTCAAGATCAGGGCTATTGTAGCCTCATACAGTGTTTGCGGGAGTTTGGTATTTTCTTTGGATTGTTGAAACATTCGCAGCATAAGTGGAGATAGACTAGCGCAGTACTTCTTATAGAATTCTATTACATATCCATCGGGCCCAGGGGCCTTGCTGTTTGGAAATTGTGCTATCGCTGTGTTAATTTCATCTAAGGTTATCCCTGCATCGAGTGCGGCAGCTGCCCCCCTGTCTAGTTTAGGAAGTTCACATTCAGCGAGAAAGCGTTCCATAGTTTGTGGATCAGTAGCATCGCATTTTGATTGGTATAGCTCTGAGTAAAACTGTGCAAAGCATTTATTAATGTCCTGCGGATCTGTTACTATTTTACCCTTCTTGTCTTTTATTTTGTGAATAGCTCTAGATGCTTGTACATGCCTTAGCTGTCTTGCTAATAATTTATGTGGTTTGTCCCCCAGTTCAAAATAACTTTGTTGCGTTCTAGCAAGTAAAGAGCCCACCCGTTTCGAAAGGATGGTATTGTATTCATACTTTAACTTTGTGATCTTCTCAAGGACTGTATACGAGGAATTTGTCCTAAAAACGTTCTCCTGTTCCCCTAACTCTCTTTCAATTTCTCTCAGCCTAGTATTGGCACGTTTCTTCCTCTCTGATGTATAAGAAATAATGTAACCTCTAATCACAGCCTTTAGAGATTCCCAAAGGGTGGAGTCGTCAACATCCCCCGTGTCGTTAGTACTGAGGAAAAAGGCAATCTGCTCCTTCAAATACTGACAAAAAGCCTCATCTTTCAACAGGTATGCGTCTAAGCGCCACGGTCGCCGACCTGTCGACATATTGTCGAGTTTCAGCACCATGGACAGAGGAGAGTGGTCCGTAATTAGAATGGGGTGATAGGTAACCGACTCAGCTGCTGAAATTAGTTTGGAGTCCAACAAAAAATAGTCAATTCTGGAATATGATTTATGAACTGATGAAAAGAAAGAATAATCCCTGTCTGTTGGGTGCGTCAGTCTCCAAATATCGACAATGTTAAGGTTTGTCATCAATGTATTTAGACAGACACTGGCATTTGATTGTTGAAGTGACCTTGATAGCTGTTTATCTAAAAGAGGATCTAACGTACAGTTAAAGTCACCTCCAACAATAACACTTGTATCCGAGATATTTGGTATGGCCTTAAATACCCTTTGAAAAAATAATGGATCATCGAAGTTGGGTCCATATAAATTGACCAAGGTTATTGGTTTTGAATTCAGTGTACCAGCCACAATAATATACCGACCATTAGGATCTGAAATCGAGGTTGAGTAAATAAAAGGAATGTTTTTCCTTATCAGGATTGCTACCCCTCTCGCTTTTGCATCAAAGTTAGACTGGTATATCTGACCGATCCAGCCGACTCGTAGCTTGGCCTGCGCGGAGTGTTTAATATGAGTTTCTTGAAGAAGCACTATGTCAGCACCCAGTGATTTAAGATGAGAAAAAACCTTAGCTCGTTTCACGACATGCCCTAATCCATTACAGTTCCAGCTGACTATCTTTATTCCACCTGGTCTACTCTGTGCTCGGTCACTATGTGGCATTTCTTATTTTAAAGCAAATTGCTGCTGTCATACAAAACCCAGAAGAAAAACGTCCCGCCGTGCGGGAGCTTGTCATGCCACCTGTACTAATAAACGTGAACATAAAACACAGACCCCATCCCCCCTCCCGTCCCTTTACTGAGTGACTTCCCCAAACGAAGCACTCCTTGGCTAACACACAAACGTTAGGGTGTCTAGACATAAAGCTTGAACTAACTCGTCGTCTATAGATGCTCCGCATATAAACTAATATTAAATAACACTTAACTTAACTCTCACGTAAGGGGGTGAGTGGCGCTAAAACATGACATGCCAAACAATGCTATATTAGCCACAACATCTCACCTATCATATAAGTCCCAATTTCTGATCTTCTGATCGAAAAGACATAGGCCGGAAATTCAATTCACACACATTCCTGGCCTGTATTTGGCCATTTAGCCTGCTGGCACAGCCGTTCTGTATCCTCAGCCGGGGAGCTTGCTTGTCAAGAACAGATCGGCCTCTTTTGCGTTGTCAAACGTACGTGTTGATCCCTCGACTGTCACCTTAAACCGGGCTGGGAAGAGGAATCCATATCGGATGTTGGCCGCCCTGCATTTGTTGCGTACCTCATCATACTCTTTCCGTTGGTTCCTCACCTCCAAGGTAAGATCTGGGTAGAAAGACACCCTGGCTCCGTTGTAGTTAAGGGGGAACTTTTGACTAGCCAGCTTGAGGATGAGATCCCTGGTGTGGGGATAGTGCAGCCTTACAATGAATGGCCTTGGTGGCCCGCCCTTGGCCGGCTTCGTTGCCTGTGCTCTGTGTGCGCGGTCGATCAGGATGGCCGTTTTGAAGTGTTCACTCCCCAGCAATGCCGGTATCAGCTCCGAGACAAATTCAGTGGGTTTCCCTTTCTCAGTGTCCTCCTGGATCCCACATATTCGGATGTTCTGGCGTCTTGAATGCGACTCGAGCATTTCCAGTCGGGCCTTCAGGGTTTTGTTGTCATTTTTGAACGTTGCGCACTGTTTCTCTATGTCCTGTAGCCTGGCCTCGTGATCGATTGTCGTCTGCTCAACCTCGTGCACCCTTCCCTTAGTTGCCTTCACAGTTTCGGCCAAAGTCCCAATACTCTTTGAGATATCAGCCAACCTTGTGTCCACCTTCTTGCTTAGTGCGTTTATGGCAGCCAGTATGTCACTTTGAGTAGGATCTGTGGGGAACTCTTGGAAGCTAGCCTCTTCAGCTAGCTCCTCGTGGGTCGGCGACGTTGAAATTGGTTCGTTGTCTATCTCATTCCAATTATCTTGTTTAGCGCCCCCTTTTTTGTTGCCTTTTCCCTTTGTCATATTTGTTTGAAGTTATAGGTTGTGAGAGGTTAAGATAAATATTAATTTGTTTCAAAATTGAGCGGAGCTCTAGCAATGCACGTCTACTCCATAGCACGCTCTCTAGCGCCCCCTGAGAATCATACTTAGGCAGCCAGGGTTTCACTTGTGTTTTGTGGGTGTTTGTTCCTGTGGAGGTTTTGTTGCCACACAGGACGGTTTCGGTTTTGTCACGTTGGTTGTTTTTGTATTTTGAAGTGTTTTGTTGATTTTCATTAAAAGAATGAACACTAACCACTCTGCGTTTTGGTCCCCACCTTCTGTCAGCGAGGACAGCCGTAACACACTCGTAGTATAAACCAGCCTTTAGTCTTGTAATCTTTGGTTGTTTAGTACATGGCCTCACATGTGAATCGTTAAAGAGATGGGTGGAACTCAAGCTTAAGAGGGTGTGAACGATGCTGTGGGTGTAGACAAAGAAGAGCTCTCCAGTAGGTGTACCAAAAATATTCATGGGCCATTTTCACAAAAGTGAGGTTAGAAGTTTATCAACTTTCAAAGTAGAATTACTTTCCCATTGTTCCTCAACTGTAGTGTGTGATATACCATTTTCTAGCTATGAGTATCTACTTTTATCCAATGTAAAAATGTAAAAACAGGTAACAATTTCAAATATTTTACTGAGTTCATAAAAGGTAATCAGTCAATTGAAATAAATTCATTAGGCCCTAATCTATGTATTTCACATGGCTGGGCATGGGTGGGCCTGGGATGGCATAGGCCCACTCACTTGGGAGCCAGGCACACCCAATCAGAATGAGTTTTCCCCCACATAAAGGCTTTATTACAGACAGAAATACTCCTCAGTTTTATCAGATGTGCAGGTGGCTGGTCTCAGTCGATCCCGCAGGTGAAGAAATCAGATGTGGAGGGCTGGCATTACACGTGGTCTGCGGTAGTGAGGCCAGTTGGACGTACAGACAAACTCTTTAAAAAGACATTGGACGCGGTTTATGGTAGAGAAATGAACATTCAATTCTGTCACGACTTCCGCCGAAGTCGGTCCCTCTCCTTGTGCGGGCGGTGTTCGGCGGTCGACGTCACCGACTTTCTAGCCATCGCTGATCCATTTTTCAATTTCCATTGGTTTTGTCTTGTCTTCCTTCACACCTGGTTCCAATCCCATCAATTACATGTTGTGTATTTAACCCTCTGTTTCCCCTCATGTCCTTGTCGGTGATTGTTTGATTGTATGTTATGTGCAAGTTATGTTCTGGTGTGCGGCGGGTTTTGTACCCACTTTTATTATTTTGTATATTTTGGTTTTCTGAGTTTTGTGAGCACTTTTTAAATGACGCTCAAAACTTGAGACATCTGTGTCCTTGTGTTGTGTGACAAAACTGCCTTTTATTGTCCCCAGCTGTCACGTTCCTGACCTTATTTCCTTTGTTTAGTCTTGTTTAGTTGGTCAGGACGTGAGCTGGGTGGGCATTCTATGTTATGTGTTTCTATGTTGGGTTGTCAACTAGCCTGATATGGTTCTCAATCAGGGGCAGGTGTTTTACGTTTCCTCTGATTGAGAACCATATTAAGGTAGGCTGTTCTCACTGTTTGTTGGTGGGTGATTGTTGCTGTGTCTGTGTTTGTTCGCCACACGGTACTGTTTCGTTTCGTTTGTTCCTGTTCGTGCGTTCATTTTTATATGTACTCAAGTTCAGGTCTGTTCACATCGTTTATTGTTTTGTAGTTTGTTTAAGTGTTTTTCCGTCTTCGTTTAATAAACAATAAGTATGTATTCAAACCACGCTGCGTTTTGGTCCGATCCATGCTCCTCTTCAGACGAGGAGGAAGACGAGCGTTACACCAGCACTAACAGGGACGTGGACTTTATATGTTGTTTATATTTTTGTTCAGTATATATATTTTGTTGTTGTTATAAAAAGAAGATGCTACTGCATAACATTTATTGAACACTAGAAAAAAGTTGTTATTAGTTTTCTTTTGTTTTAGCATTTAGCCTACAGTAACATGCAATTGCAATTGGGTTATTTGAAATATTTTTTTGTATCTAATGTTACCTAAGACCTTCATAAACACAACCAAATTATAATTTTTGTGATAGCATATATGCATTAAATACACCTTTAGAATGTTGCATTCAGAGTAACTGTTCATTAGCTCGAAGGGGGGTCCCTCAAGGCCCAGCGTTTCAAGTGTTAATGCTGAAACTGCCACGTCTGTGTGATATTACAACAACAAAGAAGTTACTGCAAACAACAAACACTGTTTTTTGCACGCGTGATAGAACAGAAGAATATGTACTTACATTTTTTTACCACACTGCTCACCTCCGTTTGGACGCACCTCACCTCCATTTAGTCAACAAAAACAATAACAAATGTGCCTGGGGAGACCAGTGGCGCTGTTTCAACTTTCGCGGATCTCAGCTTTACAGTTTTTCTTATTTGCGTACAAGCAATTTTTGGATCTGTGTTAAAACGAATCTATAGCAGAATAGCAATGATCAAATGCTTAAATACATGAACAGAACTTCTGATACTTTTCCTGGCTTTGTACCTGACTTGCATATCTTAGACCACTTTTTGCTAAACTTTAACTTTAAATTCAAATGTCATCAGTGAATACAAAATGTACTGTTAAAGGGGCAATCTTCACTTGCTACATCAATTTTTTTAACTTAGAAATTAATAATATGTACCCACTGATTCTTGCAGAATATAACTTATAAATGTCTCATGAGCTTAGTTCAACTGTCTAAGCCCATCAGAACCCAAAATATAAGCTTGTTTTACTCCAATGTTTGTAAACAAAGTAAATGTAAACACATAGTTTTAACCATGTTTTGAGGCTATCATTTTGATATCATAGATGTTCAGCTTTTTACTGAAATAGGGGTGGGGAGATTGCTTTGTTTCAACAGCTGATTGCTGCTTTAAGTGTTTTGTTCACCGAATATTAACATTGTTTTCAACAGAGAGAAGAAATGTGTGCAATTGTTCTTACTGTTTCCGGCAATCCGTGAACACTAGTGCATAAAATTCTAAATCACCCCATCAGTGTCATACCATGTACAATATGGGGAAATACTGTATCTAGGCAATGGACTGTCTAATTTGTATGAATTTTTACAATATTGCGGACATGCAGAGATGAAGATGAAGTTGGGTTACTTCTAAGTAACTTTGGGTTACTCCTAAGTCATTGTCTCTAACATTGTGACCTTTCATTTTAGAGCTTTGCTTTGGTGTGGATTGAGGCCTATACATTCATACCAGTTGTGTTCCTCCATTGTATTCACCCTTCCTTATTTCTATTGTGGATTGTGTTTCTGTGTGCCAATGGAAAGTCTACAAAACTATGAGCAAACCAGTCTATCTATTGAATACATGGATTTGGATTGTGATGATACCGAAGAATGAATCCTTTACAAATTGTGCTTTTTGCTTCTTTAAAAAAAATATAATAATAATATTGGATGCGCATGAAATTGTTTGGTGAAATATGCATAAAAGGAGTGTAATTGCCCATAATTCTGCACCTTTGGATAGTTGTACTTCCAATTTTGATCATCATGATTTAGTGACCGCAAAGAAAATGTATCTACTTGTATTTTTAACAAACTTTTTGTTTTGTCTGCTTGGACTCAAGAGATAAGTATGGTTGCGTTAATCTTTTTGATTGATCTTTTTGCAATTTTGACGGTATAATATTGTTTTGATGGATGTATTTATGTTTTGAGAAGGCAACTACATTTTGAAAACATATGTACTGTTTCGCAAAATGCCACAGAGTTCTGTGTCACCAACATTGTTCCAAAAAATGCTTGTATGCGATTGAGAAAAAGTATAAGTACAATTCTATACCTTTTTCTCTGAGAGTGTATGATTAGGAGACGGTTTTATGGTCATTTAACTGAGCAGGTATAAACGGAAGATCACACACAAATCACAGACAATTAAATTATAATGCGTAACAAAAAATATAATGTTTGTTCATGTTGTATTAGAGAAGAACTCTGACAAATATCTATTGAGCGGTGATTAGAGCATGCATTCAGTGACGCCTGCCTGCTTATCTAGGTAAACACAGTATATGTTAGATATTCAAAATGAGCATAGGTAATTGTTAACACAATGGGATTACAAAGAGAATGCAGGAAAAGTTCAGGCAAAGCCAAGGCCCTTTAGAAACCAATCAAACATCCATCCAGTTCTGACAGTGAGCTGCTAGGAGCTTTTGGCCTCTGTAGATAAGTGACTTTTAACTAAGCAATCCAACAAATTAGTCTGACAGTTGATCAGTCTGTTTTTTGTTACTGTGTGTGTGTGGATCCCACTGACCTCATCTCCAGGTCTTCACTTTCCTGGGGTGTGAATGTGAACAAAGCCACATAGGTGTTGAGCTGCAGTATGTCCTTCTGCAGCAGTCTCCTCTCCTACAAAGCACACACACACACACACACACACACACACAACACACAACACAGAAGCTGTCAGCACAATCCACCAAACAGGTTGTCTGAGCATAGACATCCAAAACAGCTTTTTGTTATTCACTAATCGACTCAAAGAGGAAATGCATAATTTATTTACTAGAGGTTCACAGCGACATGGTCAAATAACTCAAGCATACATTGGTAACTTTTTTTCTAATTTGGCACACAAACTTTGGACACATGGTGTAAAAAATAAAACGATCACTATCTATCACTGGTATTTTAGATACTAATGCTCTGTCATAAGTGACTATCCTTTTTTCTCTCTTTCCTTTCTTGTATGCTAAGCCATTTTGGAACACAAATCAGTCAACTATTTATGTTGAAATTGTACATTGTTTATATGTACAGTACCAGTCAAAAGTTTGGACACACCTACTCATTCAAGGGTTTTTCTTTATTTTTACTATTTTCTAAATTGTAGAATAATAGTGAAGACATCAACACTATGAAAAAACACACATGGAATCATGTAGTAACCAAAAAAGTGTTCAACAAATCTAAATATATTTGAGATTCTTCAAAGTAGCCACCCTTTCCCTTGATGACAGTTTTGCACACTCTTGGCATTCTCTCAACCAGCTACACCTGGAATGCTTTTCCAACAGTCTTGAATGAGTTCCCACATATGCTGAGCACTTGTTGACTGCTTTTCCTTCCCTCTGCGGTCCAACTCATGCCTTCTGATCTGAGGGCCTGGCTACACCAGACCAGTAGGCAGCACTATAGATGTCATTGGCACCATAGGATAGTGGACTTTGTCTCATGCAAATTAATGTTAGATTTCAATTATGCATTTACATTTTACATTTAAGTCATTTAGCAGACGCTCTTATCCAGAGCGACTTACATTTAACCTTTATTTAACTAGGCAAGTCAGTTAAGAACAAACTCTTATTTTTCAATGACGGCCTAGGAACAGTGGGTTAACTGCCTTGTTCAGGGGCAGAACGACAGATTTGTACCTTGTCAGCTCGGGGATTTGAACTTGCAACCTTTCGGTTACTAGCCCAACGCTCTAACCACTAGGCTACCCTGCCGCCCCGCATGCAGATGAACAATGTGAAATATCGTGATTAGTATATCATGATTAGTATAATCAAATATTGTTGCCATATTATGTGGTCTGAACATAGTGAAAAGGGGATATTTTATACTGTAAAATGAGAATGAGTCCTGCCGCTAACGCAGTCAGCGTATTACTGCTATGAGTCCATTTGGGAATGCTAATGTTGAGAGTACCAACTGTGATTTAAATCAACATAGTAATGTTTTCAATGATTGCACATAAAGTAAGATAGTTCCTACATGATAGAGTGCTTGCTTTGTTATCAAACTAATCTTGTGTCCTTTCTGCCATCCTGTGAACCCCAATCATTGCTCTTCGGAGCTATGTTTCCTTTTGATTATTCCAAGATTATAATGAGCTGTTGTTCCAATCGAAGGAAGGAGAATTGCTCAAGTCGTTCTGCTACTGTAAAGTTTCCACAACATTATATCATCAACATGAGTGGGAGGAAGCATCCCCTTGTTTAGTTGTTCTGTTTTCATAAGCGCCCAGGAAATTAAAAGACAATAAAAGCGGGGGCGGAGAGGATGTTGTTAGAGAAGAGCTAACACAATTATCGCAGACACATTTTGTTAATGTAATTGCACACACCCACACCGAAAGGCATTTTTCTACTTTTGTCACAATTAGTCGCGAGTTCACAATGACCTAAAATATTGCAACCAGTCAACAAACTTGTTCTCATTGTAATTCTCTTACAGGAGAAAATACTTTGGTGTCATGAATTGAGGGAGAATCATAGCAAAGTAGAGACCGCAATGTACTGTACATTTGCTAAACGGTCTTATTCCATTCCAACAAAAATAACAACATCTCAAAGTCCCTCTCCTCCCAGACTGCCGTTATGGTACTGCATAGCTATGATGTGTCGTGTCTTGGGATGACGTGTTCCAAATTGGTCAGCATGCATCACCCAGGTGGGCACCTGATATTAGTGATGGATGAGCTGAGTTACTCTCTAGCAATGCTCTGCTGGCTCTGGGTTAAAATGCAGTAAGGCACAGAAACTTTAGGCGATTCATTATGGCAAACCAACAGCTCTCTGGGGGCCTTTCGACTCTGATGGCTAGCGCTAGGTGATAATATATGTACTGTATGTGTCTGTATGGTGGCCATTACATTGGGAAAGCGGAGATCACTGAAGAAAGACCAATAAGAAATAGTGAAGCATTAGAGGTTATATGAGGAGCAGCAAATAAAATCTACAAGCTCACATTTTAGTGTGAGAAGTACAAGCCATTTGATTAGTTCTCAATCGTTCAATACATGGGGACATTAAATGTCCAGGGAACAGGTGTGTTCGGAATATGGGAAAATAAATAGGCTGCAAATTTGAACAGGCCAGCCGGTTGTTTGTGGCTCTTATTTCAGATAGGACAGGAGGCACCATGGGGCAATCTGCTCCTGCAGTGTGTGGTTAATTCAAAGTCAGAGCCTGTGTCTCTGTGCCAGGCTTTTATACACCTGCCTTCAGACAGACAAATGACCTCCACCCAGCTGTGCTAAGCTCAGCCAGATAAGAGTGGAAAATACCACTTTACATGTTTGAGCGAGCTGGCCAGGAGAGATTGCATAGTGTATGCGTGTGCAGCGTGTGTGTTTCAAGTTTTATTTCAAGATTCAAGTTTTATTAGTCATTTGTAGAGGATACACATGGTATACACCGTCCAATAAAATGCTTAATTGCAGGTTCCTTCTCAACAACAATAAGAAATAATAAAAGATAAGAATACAAACATAAAGTTATAGGAGTATTGCTAGAGGGTAAAGAAAAATATTTTTATTTGGGTTCTAGGCAGGTATAAACCCTGCCTAAAGGAAAAGAGTAGGATAGATAGAGACCCACTACCAGATGCACACATATCAGAAGAGACTGCCTAGAGGGTAGCCTGTTTGCCAGATAGCCTGTTACGGCTCTCGTCGAAAGGAGTGGACCAAAGGAGTGGAAAGTGTTCATGATTTTTATTTTCAAAAAACACTCAAACAAAATAACCGAAGTGAAAACGAAAGCGCACAGTTCTGTCAGGTACACCCACGAAACAGAAAACAAGATATGATCCCCAATCAGAGACAACGATAGACAGCTGCCTCTGATTGGGAACCACACTCGGCCAAAACAAAGAAATAGAAAACAGACTTTCCCACTTCGAGTCACACCCTGACCTAACCAAACATAGAGAATAATAGGGATCTCTAAGGTCAGGGCGCGACATAGCCAGTGAAGAGAAAGGATAAGACACACCATATAAAACACATGTTACAGCACGGGGGTAACCAAACCAATAATACCTTATAAAAGAATAATGCCAACTTCATAGAAACAATTGACAAGAATGAACCCAGTCATAACCCTTAGAGAATTTGCAATATTCTGTATTACCTCCCAGTGGAGGAGTGAGGGGGAATTAATAGGTGTGTAGGTGTGTGTTCATAGACAAAGGCCTTAAAATGTCCAAAATCTTCTCGGCCAAATGTCAATAGTACCACACCAAATCAATACAGTTCAAAGAACAATAAACAAACTTGCACACAACCTTCCTTTAACTAAAATGTCAACCCAAATGTCAAATAAAATAAAATTGTATTTGTCACACGCACCGAATACAACAGTTGTAGACCTTACCGTGAAATGCTTACTTGCAAGCCCTTAACCAACAATGCAGTTTTAGGAAAATAGAGTTAAGAAAACATTTACTAAATAAACTAAAGCAAAAAAAGTAACACAATGAAATAACAATAATGAGGCTATATACTGCATCTGCCATTGCTCTAATTCTGTGAAGGGAGGTCTTTACCAGATACAGGATTCCAGACCAAATTCTCTCTGACCAAGGTCCACAGTTCATCTCAGAATTTACAAAGAGCTCAGACAGTGCAACAGCTAAGACCCCCCCCCCCTCTCTCGCTTAGTCTAATTTTCTCTCTATCATTCCAGTGCTATATACTGCAGCAGACTTCGTTTTTTTCAATGTGCTCCCTTTGATGTTCAGTGTCGCTGGAGTATTATTGCCATTCCAGATGTATTTGGGTTGACATTTTAGTTAAAGGGAGCTTGTGTGCGAGTTGATTTGTTTATTGTTGTTTGAACTGTATTGATTTGGTGTGTTACTACTGACATTTTCCGGGGACGATTTTGGACATTTTAAGGCCTTTGTTTTGTCTGTGAACACACCGCCACACACCCATTCATTCCCCCCTCCTCCACTGGGAGGTAATACAGAATATTGCAAATACCGGTACCGAGTCAATGTACGGGGGTACAGGTTAGTCAAGGTAATTTGTACATGTAGGTAGGGGTAAAGTGACTATAAATAGATAATAAACAGTAAGTAGCAGCAGTGTAAAAACAAAGGGGGGGGGGGTATCAATGCAAATAGACCAGGTGGTCATTTGATTAATTGTGGCTTGGAGGCAGAAGCTGCTAAGGAGCCTTTTGGACCTAGACGTGGCGCTCCGGTCCGCTTGCCTTGCGGTAGCAGAGAGAAGAGTCTATGATTTGGGTGACTGGAGTCTTTGACAATGTTTTGGGCCTTCCACTGACACCGCCTAGCATATAGTTCCTGGATGGCAGGAAGCTTGGCCCCAATGATGTACTGGGCCATACGTACTACTCTCTGTAGTGCCCTACTTTCGGATGCCGAGCAGTTGCCATACCAGGCGGTGATGCAACCGGTCAGGATGCTCTCGATGGTGCAGCTGTAGAACATTTTGAGGATCTGGGGCCCCATAACAAATCTTTTCAGTCTCCTGAGGGGGGAAAGGTATTGTCGTGCCCTCTTTACGACTGTCTTGGTGTGTTTGGACCATGATAGTTCGTTGGTGATGTGGACGCAAAGGAACTTGAAACTCTCGACGCGCTCCACTACAGCCCCGTCGATGCGAATGGGGGCGTGTTCGGCCCTACTTTTCCTGTAGTCCACGATCATCTCCTTTGTCTTGCTCACGTCGAAGGAGAGGTTGTTGTCCTGGTACCACACTGCCAGGTCTCTGACCTCCCTATAGGTTGTCTCTTCGTTGCCGGTAATCAGGCCTACTACAATTGAGTCGTCAGCAAACTTAATGATGGTGTTGGAATCGTGCTTGGCCACGCAGTCGTGGGTGAACAGGGAGTACAGGAGGGGACTCAGCACACACCCCTGAGGAACCCCCGTGTTGAGTATCAGCATGGCAGATGAGTTGTTGCCTACCCTTACCACCTTGGGCAGCCCGTCAGGAAGTCCAGGATCCAGTTGCAGGGGAGGTTTTTATCCCAGGGTCCTTAACTTAGTGATGAGCTTTATGGACACTATGGTGTTGAACGCTGAACTTTAGTCAATGAACAGCATTCTCACATATGTGTTCCTTTTGTCCAGGTGGGAAACGGCAGTGTGAAGTGCGATTGAGATTGTGTCACCTGTGGATCTGTTGGGGCGGTATGCAAATTGGAGTGGGTTTAGGGTTTCTGGGATGATGGTGTTGATGTGCGCCATGACCAGCATTTCAAAGCACTTCATGGCTACAGACGTGAGTGCTACGGGGCGATAGTCATTTAGGCAGGTTAACGTCGCTATCTTGAGCACTTTTCTTTCTTTTCTTGAAACATGTAGGTATCACAGCCTCGGTTAGGGAGAGGTTGAAAATGTCAGTGGACTTGCCAATTGGTCCGTGTATGCTCTGAGTACACATCCTGGTAATCCATCTGGTCCTGCGGCCTTGTGAATTTTGACCTGTTTAAAGGTCTTGCTCACATCGGCTATGGAGAGCGTGATCACACAGTCATCCGGAACGGCTGGTGCTCTTATGCATGCTTCAGTGTTACTTGCCTCGAAGCAAGCATAAAAGGCATTTAGCCGTCTGGGAGGCTCGCGTCACTGGGCAGCTCGCGGCGGTGCTTCCCTTTGTAGTCCGTAATAGTTTGCAAGCCCTGCCACATCCGACAAGCATCAGAGCCGGTGTAGTAGGATGCAATCTTAGTCCTGTATTGACGCTTTGCCTGTTTGATGGTTTATCTGAGGGCATAGCGGGATTTCTTATAAGCATCCGGATTTGTGTCCCGCTCCTTGAAAGCTGCAGCTCTAGCCTTTAGCTCCCGGGCTACCAAGTGGCGCAGTGGTCTAAGACACTGCATCGCAGTGCAAGAGGTGTCACTGCAGTACCTGGTTTGTATCCAGGCTGAATCACATCCGGCCGTGATTTGGAGTCCCATAGGGCGGCGCACAATTTGCCCAGCGTCGTCCGGGTTTGGCCGGGGTAGGCCATCATTGTAAATAAGAATTTGTTCTTAATTGACTTGCCTTGTTAAATAATGGTTAAATATAATTTTTTTAAATGCTCAGTGTGGATGTTGTCTGTAATCGATTGCTTCTGGTTGGGATATGTACGTACGGTCACTGTGGGGACGACGCCGTCGATGCACTTATTCATGAAGTCGGTGACTGAGGTGGTATACTCTCAATGCCATTGGAAGAATTCCGGAAACATATTCCAGTCTGTGGTAGCAAAGCAGTCCTGTAGCATAGCATCCACGTCATCTGACCACCTCCGTATTGAGCGAGTCACTGGTACTTCCTGCTTTAGTTTTTGCATGTAAGCAGGAATCAGGAGGATAGAATTATGGTCAGATTTTCCAAATGGAGGGTGAGGGAGAGCTTTGTACGCATCTCTGTGTGTGGTGCAAAGGTGATCTAGAGTTGTTTTTCCTCTGGTTGCACATGTGACATGCTGGTAGAAATTAGGTAAAACGGATTTAAGTTTGCCTGCAATAAAGTCCCCGGCCACTAGGAGCGCCGCTTTTGAATGAGCACTTTCTTGTTTGCTTATGGCCTTATACAGCTCGTTGAGTGCGGTCTTAGTACCAGCGTCGGTTTGTGGTGGTAAATAGACGGCTACGAAAATATAGATTAAAACTCTCTTGGTAGATAGTGTGGTCTACAGCTTATCATGAGGTACTCTACCTCAGGCGAGCAATACCTGTTGGTTTGTATGCTTCACAATAATGTTGCTACTAATCCATGCGATCAATAACAGGAGCGGTCCCGAAAGTTTACAACCACGACCTAGAGCAGTAACACCGCCTATCGTCTTAAACACTTTACATTACATTTACATTTAAGTCATTTAGCAGACGCTCTTATCCAGAGCGACTTACAAATTGGAAAGTTCACACATATTCATCCTGGTCCCCCCGTGGGGAATGAACCCACAACCCTGGCGTTGCAAGCGCCATGCTCTACCAACTGAGCCACACGGGACCACTTTACAAACTAAGCACGCTGAAAATAGACTTCTGCAGAGTTGCACACACTATCAAACTGCCGCGACAACCGAGAGCTCCCACACAGAGCCGGAAGAGCTATCTTTATTTTCTCCTCCCTGACTGCTGATGCACTCTTACAGTTTTTTACGATTGCTTACACACTAAAATTTTACTTTTCCCACAATTAGCAAAACCTTACACTCAAGGAGCAAAACACAAGGCTAGATTTGCACAACTGTAAGCACATTGTCAGCTTCACACTATTTGCAAAATATTACACACAGTGATTTGCAAAACACTAAACACACTTGTATACATCAGACACAGAAGTATATCATGATGTCACGTCCTTGCAATTCCAAAGCACTGACTGTCAAATTACCACACCTATGAGCCAATCTGTTAAACACAGCCATCAGGTGCACAAACACATGATTTCTAAATTGTAGACACACCAATCAGGTTTAAGCACTATAAAAATGCAGCAGGTAGGTTCAACTGCCTTCAACCAAAATGGAAGGAGTCAGAAGAAGAGTGAGGATGAGAGGAGGAGTACACAGAGGAGGAGAAGGAGGTAGAGGAAGAGGCAGAGGCCGAGCCAGAGGTCGAGGAAGACCTGAAGCAGGAGGAGAACGTGCACAAAGAAGAAGAGGACCAAACTTATCAAATGACATTCGTGCAACACTAGTGGACCATGTTGTGAACCACGGACTGACGCTGAGGGAGGCTGGACTGAGAGTTCAGCCAAATCTTAGCAGATATACAGTGGCATCTGTCGTAAGGACTTTTCAACAGGAAAACAGGTAAAAGATCTGTCTACAGTTACAGTAATCAGCCGCTTATTGTATGCACCATATCAGCACTTGTGATACCCCTTCCTGTGACATTGTACAGTAAGTTACATGTATTATTCTCTACATAGGATTGAGGGTCGGGAATGACAAGGAGGAGGGGGGCCCATATTCACGCAAGAACAAGAGAGATAATAAACATGGTTTTGGCCAATAATGCTATCAGGCTCAGAGAACTACAAGCCAACATTATCGGTGACCATGCCATTTTTAATAATGTCCATCAGGTCTCTCAGTCAACACTGGCACGCATCCTGAAAAGACATCAGGTTCAAATGAAACAACTTATCGAGTGCCTTTTGAGCGAAATTCAGAGAGGGTCAAACGGCTGCGGCATGAGTATGTGGAGGTTTGTATTGTTCACTTTAGCACTGTGATGTTGCATACTGCACACATTACTTTTTTACATTAACTGTATACTCGACCTATCCTGAACTACACAATCTTGTCTTTCACTGTATTTCAGGGAGTTTTGCAGATGGATGCTGAGGAAATCCTGCATGAATTCATATATATTGATGAGGAAGTGTTCAACCTCACAAAAGCAAGAAGGAGAGGCAGAAATATCATTGGCCACAGGGCTATAATCAATGTCCCAGGGCAACGTGGGGGTAACATCACCCTTTGCGCTGCCATTTCACAGCATGGGGTTGGCCTCCGTCATGCCAAAATGGGCCCTTACAACACACCTCACATTTTCAATTTTTTGGACCGATTGCACCACATCGTCACAGCAGGTAATGAAATGCACCAGATGCAATATACGGTCATCTGGGACAATGTGTCATTCCACCGCTCTGCTTTGGTCCAGAACTGGTTTCAACACCATCCACAGTTGACAGTACTATACCTTCCACCATACTCTCCGTTTCTAAACCCTATCGAAGAGTTTTTCTCTGCATGGCGGTGGAAGGTTTACGATCTCCAGCCCCAGGCTCAGGTACCCCTCATTCAGGCCATGGAGGACGCCTGTGACCAAGTCGACGCCGCAGCTGTGCAAGGATGGATTCGACGTTCAAGATGGTTCTTCCCACGTTGTCTTGCTAATGACGATATTGCTTGTGATGTTGATGAAATTCTCTGGCCAGATCCAGCTAGGCGAAGAGATAATGTATAGTATGTTTACTGTAGTATTTTCTGTACAATATTGTCAGTTTTTTTCAGATTATTTTTTATGTTGTTGTTATTTACTGTAATTGTAACCTGTACTGGATACAGTATTTTACGTTTGTCTGTTTGCTGAGCCAACAGTGTTATGCACACTACTGTAGTAGCATGAAAACTGGGACATGTTTTGTTGTGATTCTCCATGTTGACTGATTTGGGTATATGGAGAGAAATAAATGATATTTTCCTCAGTCTGCAGCATTGGTCTTGTGTAGTGTTTGTATAGTTGCACTTTCTCTGTGTACTTCATTTACAGTAGTCTAATCACTGACAATTAGACTTGCTAAAAGTGTTTTAGGTTAGCAACAGCAGTGTGTAACTGGTTAAAAAAGATTGAAGTCATATGAAATGTTTCGTATGGTAACAAAATATTATTTTTATGAAGTTGTGTATAGTTTTGACAAGTGTTCCATTTTGCAAATGATCTGAAGTGTTGTGCTACTTTGGTGTAGGGTTGTGCTAATTGTGTGTAGTGTTTTGACAAACCGGGCCCTGTTTTCAAAATTGTGCTTAAACAATTGAAAAAAACTGTAAAGTGTCAGCGCACGGTAAAGGCTTTGTGCAGGATTTTGCCACAATGTAAATAGCTCAGTAGAATAGAATAAACACTTGCTGTGTGTGTGTGTGTGTGTGTGTGTGTGTGTGTGTGTGTGTGTGTGTGTGTGTGTGTGTGTGTGTGTGTGTGTGTGTGTGTGTGTGTGTGTGTGTGTGTGTGTGTGTGTGTGTGTGTGTGTGTGTGTGTGTGTGAAAAAGCTGTGTGTTTGTAGTGCATGTTTGATTGTATATCTTTGTGTTTATCTGATCTTTTCCAAAGTTGACATTAAGGATAAACATGCCAAATATATTATAAATAGAGACTGGATAGAAATATTACAAATATGAACGTTCTGATACTAGAACTTTGTCATTCTACCATCGTAGAAGCCAGAGAGGGTAAAATAAATATGTCTAAGATTTGCCCATAAAATGTTCAATATTATAGTGGGCAATATGGAGTTTGCACTGGTTTGCCAACTTTCACTGAGACAAAACAATGACGTCTGTAACATGTCAGCTGCACGCAGAAAATAAATATTGCACAGACCAGAGCTGGAGATATAAACATTAGGATCAGAGCCTATTCACATCTGTGTGTGCCAGTGGCCAAGGCAGGAATATAATTTGTCTGTAAGGGAGATAGGGTTTTTCTCCCAACTCCTGGGAAATTCAGAAGTAATGGGAGTCTGGCCAAGAGTAGCACACTGATGGACACACACACAGCAAGAACTGGCTCAGGATCAGTTCTCAGGCTAAAGGGGCAGAGTAGAGTACAGCCCGCCAGCAAGCACAGTACAGACACATTTCTCAGAGGCTTTCAATAGCATACTGTTATTAGCTCCAGAGCAGTTGGTGCTATACTTAGAATTCTACGATGTCAATGTGTTAGTCCGTAGGAGAAATGGGCACTGGACTAAGGATAGCTGTGGGCAAAAAATCCTGCAGCATGCACAAACAATAGGGACTGAGAAGAAAATCTGTCACAGGGCTCCACAAAAGAACATTAGCTTTGCATTTTCTATTTCCAGACCAGAAGTTATTATGATTTGTCATGAACAGCTCTCGCAGAATTTATTTATACCTGTGTTCAATGTGCCAGCAATCTTTTTCAATGCGTTTGTGCTTGGTCATAAAATAGCGCAGCACCCAAGACAAAAGGGCTGCCGATGAGGCAGGCATCTCGCGAGAGACGTTATAAAACAGTATGAAAATCAAAAGAATCCTTATTTCTGTTTGTGTGTTCTACTCTGTTCCACTAGAGTAAGACAGACAGGCCGCTTCACACACCCACATGTGCCACACCGTACCATTTCCTCAACCATTTTCTAGTGTTACATCCATTTTCTCTTTCTACTGGCCCTGATTAAAGTATCTGGGTGTTAAGGGGCCTCCTGGGTGAGTAAAAAGCACAATCAAACAATAGAAAAAGAACTATAGCATTCCAATGATATACAGTGGATTCGGAAAGTATTCAGATCCCTTGACTTTTTCCACATTTTGTTACGTTACAGCCTTATTCTAAAATGGATTTAAAAAATATATATCCTCATCAATGTACAGACAATACCCCATTATGACAAAGCGAAAACAAGTTTTTAGAAATTTTTGCAAATGTATTAAAAGTAAAAAACAGAAGTACCTTATTTACATAAGTATTCAGACCCTTTGCTATGAGACTCGAAATTGAGCTCAGGTGCTTCCTGTTTCCATTGATCATCCTTGAGATGTTTCTACAACTTGATTGGACTCCATCTGTGGTAAATGCAATTGATAGGACAGGATTTGGAAAGGCACACACCTGTCTATATAAGATCCCACAGTTGACAGTGCATGTCAGAGCAAAAACCAACACATGAGGTCTAAGGAATTGTCCGTAGAGCTCCGAGACTGTATTGTGTCGAAGCACAGATCTGGGGAAGGGTTTGGCCTCCATCATTCTTAACCTCTTGACGCTAGGGGTCAGATTTAAAAAAATATATATAACTTTCCCAAGGTAAACGGACTATTTCTCAGGTCCAGATCGTAGAATATGCATATAATTTACAGATTAGGATAGAAAACACTCCAAAGTTTCCAAAACTGTCAAAATATTGTCTGTGAGTATAACACAACTGATTCTGCAGGCGAAAACCTGAGGAAATCTAACCCGGAAGTGATTTTTTTTTTTTTTTTTTTTTTATCTGTGTTTCCTGGCCCGTCTTTCTTCCATTTAAAGGGTATCAACCAGATTCATTTTCCAATGGCTTCCTCAGGCTGTGAACAGGCTTTAGACATAGTTTCAGGCTTTTATTTTGAAAAATGAGCGAGATTTTTCAAAACTAGTCAGGTGTCCTCTGATTAGTTCCTGCGCGCGAGAGGGGTAGCTCTCCATTTTCTTTCTCTCTTTTATTGAATAGGTTACGGTCCGGTTGAAATATTATCGATTATGTTTGTTAAAAACAACCTGAGGATTGAGTATAAAAAACATTTGACATGTTTCTACGAACATTACGGATACTTTTTGGAATTTTCATCGAACGGAACGAGGCTTTGGTTTTCTGAACATAACGCGCAACACAAATGGCGTTTTTTTGTAATAAAAGTAATATTTATCGAACAAAAAGAACATTTGTTGTGTAACTGGGAGTCTCGTGAGTGCAAACATCCGAAGATTATCAAAGGTAAGCGATTAATTTTATGCTAATGTTATGCTAGGTGTTGTAGCATTGATTGATACACTCACAAAAGCTTGGATTGCTTTCGCTGCAAAGCATATTTTCAAAATCTGACACGATAGGTGGATTAACAACAAGCTAAGCTGTGTTTTGGTATATTTCACTTGTGATTGCATGATTATAAATATTTTTAGTAATATTTTTCGCCCTGCAATTCAGCGGTTGTTTAGGAAAATGATCCCGCTAAAGGGATCCGTAGCGCAGAGAAGTTAAACAGAGAAGTTTGGAACCACCAAGACTCTTCCTAGAGCTGGCCGTCCGGCCAAACTGAGCAATCGGGGGAGAAGGGCCTTGGTCAGGGAGGTGACCAAGAACCCGATGGTCACTCTCACAGAGCTCCAGAGTTCCTCTGTGGAGATGGGAGAACCTTCCAGAAAGACAACCATCTCTGCAGCATTTCACCAATCAGGCCTTTATGGTAGAGTGGCAAGATGGAAGCCACTCCTCAGTAAAAGGCCCATGACAGCCCGCTTGGAGTTTGCCAAAAGGCACCTAAAGGACTCTGACTGTTAAAAAACAAGATTCTCTGGTCTGATGAAACCAAGATTGAACTCTTTGGCCTGAATACCAAGCGTCACGTCTGCAGGAAACCTGGCACCATCCCTACGGTGAAGAATGGTCATGACAGCATCATTCTGTGGGGATGTTTTTCAGCGGCAGGGACTGGTAGACTAGTCAGGATTGAGGGAAAGATGAACGGAGCAAAGTACAGAGAGATCATTGAGCTCCAGAACGCTCAGGACCTCAGACTGGGGCGAAAGTTCACCTTCCAACAGGACAACAACCCTAAGCACAAGTCAATGCAGGAGTGGCTTAGGGACAAGTCTCTGAATGTCCTTGAGTGGGCCAACCAGAGCCCAGACTTGAACCCGGTCAAACATCTCTGGAGAGACCTGAAAATAGCTGTGCAGCGACATTCCCCATCCAACCTGATAGAGCTTTCAGTTGAGTCAACTGCAGAGAAGAATGGGAGAAACTCCCCAAATACAGGTGTGCCAAGCTTGTAGCGTCTTATGTAAATGTGATATTTCATTTCAAATTTTTTATATATTTGCAAAAAATTCTAAAAACCTGTTTTTGCTTTGTCATTAATGTGGATCAACAACATCCGGTGAAATTGGAGGGCGCGCAATTCAAATAAATAATCGTAATATTAAACATTCATGAGCATACAAGTATCTTATATCATTTAAAAGCTTAAATTCTTGTTAATCTAACTGCGTTGTCCGATTTACAATAGGCTTTACAGCGAAAGCATACCATGCGATCGTCTGAGGCGCCCCACATCAACATATTTTTCAACCAGCACAGGCTTCACAAAATCACAAATAGCGATTAAATAAATCACTCACTTTTGAAAATCTTCCTCTGTTTGCAATCCCAAGGGTCCCAGCTACACCATGAATGGTCGTTTTGTTAGATAAAATCCTTTTTTATATCCCAAAAAGTCTGTTTAGTTGGCGCCATCGATTTCAGTAATCCACTCGTTCAACATGCAGACAAAGGAATCCAAAAAGCTACCGCTAAACTTCGTTCAAACAAGTCAAAGATGTTTCTATTTAATCCTCAGGTACCTTAAAATGTAAATAAACTATAATATTTCAATAGGAAAGTAAAATTTGTAAGCACGTGCTCTCTTCCTCGCTCGCCGAAAGACTGATATTGTTCCGGTGGTCTTTTCACAAAAACTCAAAAGTTCTTGCTCGTTTTTGAAGAAACAAGCCTGAAACCTTGAATAAAGACTGTTGACATCTAGTGGAATCCATAGGAATTGCAATCTGGGAGCTGGAATTACATAGGAACAATAGCTTTCCATTATAATAGCCTGGGACCTCAATAAAAAACAATCTGGTTGGTTTTTCTTCAGATTTTTGCCTGCCATATCAATTCTGTTATTATATGCATATCCTGGCTTCTGGGCCTGAGTAACAGGCAGTTTACTTTGGGCACGTCAGTCAGGCAGAAATTCAGGAAAATAGACCCTAGCTCTAATTAAGGGGTGTTGTGTCCAGACTGATGAGGGGAAAGCATTTTTATTCCATTTTTAGAATAAGTTTGTAAAGTAACAACATGAGGAAAAAGTCAAGGGGTCTGAATACTTTCTGAATGCATTGTACTTTGGTAGGAATTAAAGTGCAATTCCGCCAATTTTCAACATCATATTCATCATCTCCAGCATCCTATATACAGTGCTTTGAAAAAGTATTTGACCCCTTTCCAATTCACTCTACTTTTGCATATTTATGATACTGAATGTTATCAGATCTTCAACCAAAACTTAATATTAGATAAAGGGAACCTGAGTGAACAAGTAACACAACAATTACATACTTATTTCATAAACAAAGTTATGCAACACCCAATGCCCCTGTGTGAAAAAGTAATTGCCCCCTTACACTCAATAACTGGTTGTGCCACCTTTAGCTGAAATGACTCCAACCAAACACTTCCTGTAGTTGTTGTTCAGTCTCTCACATCGCTGTGGAGGAATTTTGGACCACTCTTCCATGCATTACTGTTTTAACTCAGCGACATTTGTGGGTTTTCAAGCATGAACTGCTCATTTCAAGTCCTGCCATCTCAATTGGGATTAGGTCTGGACTTTGACTAGGCCATTCCAAAACTTCAAATTTGTAGCTTTTTAGCCATT
Organism: Salvelinus namaycush; assembly: GCF_016432855.1. Classification (NCBI taxonomy): domain Eukaryota; kingdom Metazoa; phylum Chordata; class Actinopteri; order Salmoniformes; family Salmonidae; genus Salvelinus; species Salvelinus namaycush. The sequence continues at coordinate 38,063,633 of NC_052334.1, forward strand.
TCCATGTAGACTTGACGGATGGCCTGACATTCTCCTGTAGAATTCTCTGATACAGAGCAGAATTCATGGTTCATTCTATTAAGGTAAGACGTCCAGGTCCTGAGGCAGCAAAGCATCCCCAAACCATCAGACTACCAGCACCATGCTTGACCGGTTGTATAAAGTTCTAACTGTGGAATGCAGTGTTTGGGTTTTCACCAGGCATAATTGGGCCCATACCGTACAAAAAGTTATACTTTTGACTCATCTGTCCATAGAACATTCTTTCAAAAGTCTTGATGATCATCCAGGTTCTTTTTGGCAAACTTGAGTCAACTTTTTGGACAAGATGGGTCCCATTGGGTGTTGCATAACTTTGGAATTGGGTGTTGCATAACTTTGTTGATTAAATAAATGAAATAAGCATCCATTTTTTTGTTATTTGTAAACTCAGATTCCCTTTATCTAATATTAGATTTTGGTTGAAGATCTGATAACATTCAGTATCAAAAATGGTCCAAAATAGAGAAAATCAGAAAGGGGGCAAATACTTTTTCACGGCACTGTATGTGAAAATGGCAAGTTTATATCTTTATTCTTTGGTGCCGCTGCACATTGACTCTGTACCGGTATCCCCTGTATATAGCCTCGCTACTGTTATTTTATTGTTGCTCCTTAATTATTAGTTATTTTTCTATTTATTTATTTTATTTATTTATTTTTTACTTCAGTTTATTTTAGTAAATACTAAACACTCATTTTTCTTTAAACTGCATTGTTGTTAAGGGCTTGTAAGTAAGCATTTCACTATTGTATTCGGCGCATGTGACAAATATAATTTGATTTGATGTTAGGCCCTGTTCTGGCTATGCCATATGGCTGTGGGCTACACTAGTTTATTTAGCAGACTAAATTTGCTGAATAAAATATAAATATTTTCTCCAAATAATTTGAGGGAGTGAGCACATGCGGCTATTCTGTGTTGAGCGGTTAACAAAGAAACAAGTACTCCTATATGCTTAATTTAGAGTTATTTATGTAACTTTGGTTGTGACACAAATGTTGGGCTATATGTTAAGATTTTCTATACATTCTAAGGCGGCATGATGCGGCTCTAAAAATGATTTGAAAAAAGCCGCATGAAAGGCATGAGCTCTGCTTTGTTTTTGCGCAGACTGTACACACTTCATCAGTATCTCATTCACAATTTGACATGCACTCGATAATGCCTCGAATTTCCCGGCTGCATCCCCTTTGTGTGGCTGTAATGCACCCTAAAGAAATCCATGCCTTTTGCGGCCAGTGGCCGTTGTGCCCTTGAGCTGTGTGCCTCTCACTCACATGGCTCTCAGTCACGTGATCGGGTCTATCTCAAAGGCTACAAGTGAAGACAGACACATCGGGGACGCAACTTCACGCGTCCTTATCCAATTCCGAGGCGCATATTGAATATATTGGAAGAACTGTCCACATTTACTTTTCATCAGCCAACAAGATTAGTAGGCCTAACGAACAGCAAAAGCACTAGCCTATGTCAATCTACTATCCCCCATAGTACAAAAGTTGACCTATTCTGTGTGAAAAATAAATATTCAAAACATAGTCCGGGACAGTTGTGGGATGCGATAGATCCCAAATGAATACAACCACTAGCATCAAAAAACATGTTTTAAGCAATGAGCCTAATGCAACAGACGAGAATGTTTAGCTTAAAATGTTGACAAACTATTAGGCTATTTCTTCACATTATAAGCGCAGCAATGCGCACACGGCAGCAGGCTATAAGCGTGAATGTTCCATTAGCCGGAAAACACCATTTTATGGTGAAAATTATCTTCCCCAAACTTGAAACTCACACGCAGCTCATGTATGCCAGTTAGGCTCTATACCCCTTGTAAAGCAGATGAATGCTTACTTTTAAGAAGTTATTTGCCAACTTTAGTTGTGATCAAAACATATAGGCCTATGGGCTAGGTTACAGGAGGGTGTGTGACTATGATTTGAAAAAGTCGCAAAAAAAGCTGGGCATCATTCACAAGTGATAATATATCATTCACAAGTGATAGGCTAATATTGTCACCCATCACACTATTATTGATTCAATCTTGTCTTTACATATACAAAATAATATATGGATGAAATTTGTTTTGATTTAGAATGGACAACTTAAATAGCGAATGGAGAGCGCTTTTCCCGTGGTTCATTTTCATACCAGCGAAGTAGGCTATACTCCTGTTTTAAAGAGAAGGAATGTGCTTAATATTAGGAAAGTTGAGAAATAAATATAGTAGGCCTAGCCTATAGAAAGGTAATGGGTTCCTCCTCTTTTTAATAGAGGCCATCACTGTTTTCTCACGCAATTGCATAGCCTATAGAAACGTTGCGTAACATGAGCTCATGGTTCTGCTATGAAGTGTTTGATTTACATTTGCATTGACATCAGAGTGATTAAAGGGACAATAGAGTGCAGAGTACCAGGCAGTTAGCAAGTTTGGTAGGCTACTAATGACCATCAGCAGCATCAGAACTAGAAGAATCCTAATTACCGTGACTAAACGGTCACCTGGAATTTGAATGTCGTCATGACTCATGACCGCCTGTGTGGCAGTAATACGGTCACCGTAACAGCCCTACCCCACACTCTTGTCATTGTGATGTTTAAAATTGGGTCGGATTTACAGAAAGTCAAAGCCGGAATTGAGGTAATTAACTGCCAATCTGATGTTCAAAAGTTCTTGTCGGTTGTAAGAAATGATAGCGGATACATTTCATGAAAATAAACTAAAAATAAACTGCAAAAGAATCACAAAATAGCGAAGTTGGGTCGAAAGCTTGCAAAACGGCGGCCATCCAGTACAGCGCCATCGCCATCTTCATACTATACTGTATGTTAAGTGCTTGGGCTCCTTACCGGTGAATCATCAGGTTTCCTCTCGGCCACATGGCAATAGGGAATGGGCTCCGTCCCGTTCTCAAGTGATGTGAACACTGGAACACAAAACATTTAATGAATCACCACATATCAATGACAAATACTTCAATTATCAAAGACATTAAAGCTATAGAAGACAGAGAAGCTTGGTTGAATCTCTACAGCAGTGGGATTTTATCTACTGAATGTCCTGGAATAAACCTAAGCATTCATTTTACAAGCTTTGGTAGAGAAGCTATTTCATTAATAAATACATATTTCAGAAAGCCACAGGGTATTCGGATGGGATTACAAACGGGGAAGATTCTCATACTTTAAGTTTGGGTCATTTTTTCCCTACTGAGCCCTGTCCAGATATTCAAGTATGGTTGAGTAGAAATTCCAGTCTCTACACGTGGCAAGCAGAGAGGAACACAGCACAATGTTTATATTTCTCTATCCTTATGGGACAGATGATATTCTGTGTGGATCTTCAAATGGCATTTTGAATAGTGTGCTTTCTTTGACTTCATTGTTCTGGGTGAATGCTACTGCAAGCAAAAAGTCAGGCTCATTGGCTTATTTCTCCTATAATTAAATGTGTCTTTGAGATCTTACTCTGAGTACTGTACAGTACATAGAACTGAGAAGCAAGTAGGGGAGAGTGGGGTAAGTTGGGCAGTTCTTTAATTCCACATAACTCTGTCAAGGGAAATATAGTATTATTTCTAACAAATATATTTACATATACTGTATTTCAGGATGTTTTGTATCCCTGGAAAGAATCAGAATTCATGTAAACATAGCTTGTCCAGAAAAAGAGGTCTCTTGGCTCAACTTACCCTGGGTATGGGGTAAGTAGAGCTACAGGACAGGGTAAGTGAAGCTGCATACACATTTCTGTACTGAATTAATTTTTACCACTACCTTTTTAAGACCATGTCTATCTTTATTTCCGAAACACAATTCAACACAATCGCAATTGCTCTTTAATCTTTTAATAATTTAAAGCATATTTTAACTCAGGCTTAACACCTAACAAACACTTTGTACTTAAAAAAAAGTTAATTAATAACCTCTTAAGGCTCGAACCCTTTTTTCAATTTATAGGCCCTGTTGTTACCTCATATCCCAGCGATAATGCCTTGCAATTTGCTCAACTTGCCATTGGCCCAACAACTGGCTCAACGTACCCCAAGGCAAACATTTTGACTATATTAGCCGACACAGCTACAAGGATGCACTTTCATGCTAGGTTTAGGACCTCATACTTAAGCTTATAGAGAATCCAACTGATATATAGAACAATCTTAAAATGATCTACTTTGGTTTAGATACAAGCATCCTGAAACCTCTAATAAGGAAGAAACCATGTGGTTTCATGAACATCCTTGTAGCTGTGTCGGCTAATGATTACCTCTTCCTACATTTTTGGTAAAAAATGTAGGACACATTGGATTTATTTTTTATTTTTTTGCATTGTAATTTCAGAAAATGTCTGTAATACACTGAGTATACCAAACATTAGGAACACCTTTCTGATATGTAGTTGCCTTCAGAACAGCCTCAATTTGTCAGGGAATGGACTCTACAATGTGTCGAAAGCATTCCACAGGGATGCTGGCCCATGTTGACTCCAATGCTTCCCACAGTTGTCAAGTTGGATGGATGTCCTTTGGGTAGTGGACCATTCTTGATACACATGGGAAACTGTTGAGCGTGAAAAACCCAGCAGTGTTGCAGTTCTTCAGACAAACCGGTGCGCCTGGTACCTACTACCATACCTCGTTCAAAGGCACTGAAATATTTTGTCTTGCCCTTTCACCCTCTGAATGGCACACATACACAATCCATATCTCAATTGTCTCATGGCTTAAAAATCCTTCTTTAACTCCCGTTCATCTACACTGATTGAGGTGGATTTAACAAGTGACATCAATAAGGGATCATAGCTTTCACCTGAGTTCACCTGGTCAGTCTATGTAATGGAAAGAGCAGGTGTTCCTAATCTTTGTACACTCAATGTATGTAATATACATGTTTGGTGTATTGGTCAATTGTTTTGCAAGGCCTTCTACGGATTCTACGGAAAAGCTCAGTCAATGTCACCTCCCGGGTTCTGTAAGATTCCTTCATACATTGATATAATTGATTTTCTGAAATACTGTATGTTATACAATCATGATAAACTTTTCACTACAGTCTAATTCCTATTCTGGCAATACTTTCACCTTGAAGTTCTATAATTTTCTTAATGTTTTGAATACTCAGTGTATATCTGCAGTAATAGTGGAATGATAGTGTTTCACATTTTTACTTACTCGCCAGTGTTGTAATTGGCTGTGATATTCGGCTATTGATTTTTCCCGCCGGAGCGGCATCTGTTGTTAAAATGGGAAAGCTGTTTTGACTTTGTGGCTATGTTATCTAGTGGAAATCGGGTCAAGTGGCCAATGTAGAAATCGCTCTGTTATTTCCTGGATGCTAAAATCGCTCAATTTCAGTTTACGTGAGAAAACAAGCACTGAAAAGTGTAGAGAATCATTATACCATCTAAATTGCTATGAAATATATTTTCAATAACAAAAAATATTATTTTTACAGCCCTTTGAAGCTGGTGGACTAAAGTAAAAGGCTCATGTGCGACCCTCTGCCATGTTAGAGGAAATGGGATGCGTGGGAGGGGGAGATTTGTTTTGAATGCAGCCTAGTACTGTTGCAATTCACCTAGCTTCCACTTTAGGGGTGACATTCTAAGAAATTCTAGGTATAGAATTTTTAAGGTTATAGACATATCATTAAGTAGTCAGTAATGTTTAATTCATAATGTCTATGCATAACAGAAGTGCATTTCCCAGTGTCACTAATGGCTGCCTCTTGGTACACCCAGTGGTGGAAAAAGTAAAAGTGAAAGTCACCCAGTAAAATACTACTTGAGTAAAAGTCTAAAAGTATTATGTTTTAAATATACTTAAGTATCAAAAGTAAATGTAATTGCTAAAATATGCAAAAGTATAAATAATTTCAAATTTCTTATATTAAGCAAACCAGATGGCACCAGTTTCTTTTTTTTACGGATAGCCAGGAGCACACTCCAACACTCAGACATAATTTACAAACAAAGCATTTGTGTTTAGTGAGTCCGCCATCAGAGGCAATAGGGATGACCATGGATGTTCTCGTGATAAGTGCGTGAATTGGACAATTTTCCTGTCAAATCAAATCAAATTTTATTGGTCACATACACATGGTTAGCAGATGTTAATGCGAGTGTAGCAAAATGCTTGTGCTTCTAGTTCCGAGCCTGGTAAGCATTCAAAATGTAACGAGTACTTTTGGATGCCTGGGAAAATGAATGGAGTAAAAGGTACATTATTTTCTTTAGGAATGTAGTGAAGTAAAAGTAAAAGTATAAAAAAATATATAAATAGTAAAGTAAAGTACAAATAACCCCAAAAATCTACTTAAGTACTACTTTACAGTATTTTTACTTAAGTACTTTACTCCACTGAGTACACTGTGTAGAGTACTCACCATTATCACTGTGCTTCCTGGTGAGTTCATGTTGACTGCTGTGAGCGACGGCCTCTTCTGGAACCTGGGCCAAGTCACTGGTCTGTGGGAGCAGATAGAAGCTATTACATCTAACTGACAGATTGATACCAGTCATTCAGATCACCCATCATACAGTAGATAGGTACCCAGAACATGCACACACTGCTTTCTACAACATCCTAATGTTTGCCAAACTTCTGAAAATCGTAGAGGGTGGTCTAGATGTAGGACCACTTTCAGGACCACCAAAAAAGCTTTGATGTTATCTTGAATTTACAAAAGCTGCTCAATGGAGCTCCAAAACATTGACTAATATTATGACTGGGCTACAGTTGAAGGAATCATAACAACACTGATGATCCCATCAACTGAATGTGGAAGTAAAGTAATATGGGATCAAAATCTGCAGTTGGTCATTATTATTGTATGTAGTGGTAAACAAAAGGGGTGGGTGAGCTGAGTTTACTTGAGTTTGCCCTCTTCTATCATTGATGGTAACCCTTGCTGTGATCACATTGTCCCAGTGTCTAAACACATAGTAATTTAGACCCACTCCATAGCAGTTGCCGTTGACAGGACTGCCCTAGTTGCTTTGAGACATCCTTGTAGAAAGGGCTGATTCAAGTAGCAGTACAGTTAATGTGAGATTTACACAGATAAACTGCAGAGAAGCGAGGAGATGAAAGGTGTAATTTTTATGCTTTGAGTCTTCGAGTCCTCCTCTCTGTCTAAAAGCTCTGTAATCTGAGCGTTTTTCATGAGCAGATATCTCTCCTGGAGTCCTCATTCCAATCCCCCCTAGATTTCCTTTATTGGTCATATTTACTCCACATTGGCTGTATCTGAGTACACGATCAACAGTGGTGTAAAGTACTTAAGTAAAAATACTTTAAAGTACTACTGTACTTAAGTAGTTTTTTGGGGTATCTGTACTTTACTTTACTATTTCTATTTTTGACAACTTTTACTTTTACTCCACTACATTCCTAAAGAAAATGATGTACTTTTTACTCCATACATTTTCTCTGACACCCAAAAGTACTCGTTACATTTTGAATGCTTAACATTACAGGAAAATGGTCCAATTCACGAACTTATCAAGAGAACATCCCTGCTCATCCCTACTGCCTCTGATTTGGTGGACTCACTAAACACAAATGCTTCATTTGTAAATTATGTCTGATTGTTGGAGTGTGCCCCTGACTATCCGTAAATTTAAAAAACAAGAAAATCGTGCCGTCTGGTTTGCCATATTTAAGGAATTTTAAATTATTTATACTTTTACTTTTGATACTGAAGTATATTTTTGATATTACATTTACTTTTCATACTTAAGTATATTTAAAATAAAATAATTTTAGACTTTTACTCAAGTAGTATTTTACTGGGTGACTTTCACTTTTACTTGAGCCATTTTCTGTTAAGTTATCTTTACTTTTACTCAAGTATGACAATTAGGTACTTTTTCAACCACTGACGATCAGATATTAAAGAGCTGGAGTAAATATACAACAAGAACACCTGTATTGAAGCTGCTGTACTGTAGCTTTTCAAACGGTTCTTTGTTTCAATTGTACAATCATTGCATTCCAATCATTGCTGTAAGAAACAGAGCACGCTAGTTTTGGCACGTACTTCAATGTGTGTCTCTCATCTATACCATTAGTCCAGCTGAATATGACAGAATATATAAAGTACATAATGTATTCACTTGACCCGTCAACCATGCTGCCAGGCTAAAATGAGTGATCGAACTCTAATCAATTAAGCCAGTGTAACAGCAGCCACGCAACTGTGCCGGAGCACAGATACACCACCATGTTTCCTAGGTGCCAGTATCTGTCCTAATGTAATGAGTCCCTACACTTATTCTCTGACTCAGAGGAGTTAAATGCGGAAGACACATTTCGGTTGAATGCATTCAGTTGTGCAAATGACTAGGTATCCCCTCTCCCTTTCCCTTCCCTTATTCACTCACAGCAGGTAAAGATTAATGCTGAGCGATTATTCCAAAATGTCCAGTTATTTTTCGTTTTTAAAACAACTAATTGGTTAAATTATTTGAATACCACTTCGTTATGTTTTTTTTATTCTGTGAGCTGTAGAGATAAATCAGATCAAGCCTGAACTGTGCAATGTAGCAGGGAGTTGTAGTTTCAAACCACCCAATATTCGACATAGTTTAGCACAGAAAATGTGGTAATTAACTACAATGACCATAATCCATTGCTTAACACTAGAACCGCCTGGCCTTTCAGCATATAAGTATCCGCTAGGGAACGTTACGAGACGTCCTCTTTAGCATATGCATCAGATGCATATCAACTTGCAAGATGCGCAAACATGCTTGATAAATAGTGCATAAACTATTGTAAAGGATTAATTCAATAAAGAAATATGCGTGGAAATATATAAAATATATAAATGTTTAGATAGAGTCAAGGAACTGTTTTGTATAATTCTACAAAGTCCTAGAAAAAACATAGGCCTATAGCCTATTTTAATTTCCCTTGCAATTAAAACATTAAAGTTTAAACAATTTGATCAACTTTATTTGTATATTTGATTAGTAAGAGTTATAGTAATTAATCAAGTCCAGTTACAGCTTGTTTAGACAAAGTAGAAACGAAAATGATAATAATTGTCCAGGTGTTGCCTATCTTCCCCATTATCCCCAGTGTATTTATACCTGTGTTCTCTGTTTGTCTGTTGCCAGTTTGTTTTGTTCGTCAAGCCTACCAGCGGTTTTCCCTTGCAGCTGTCTTTTTCTAGTTCCTGTTTACCTGGTTTTTACCATTTCTGCCTGCCCTGAGCCTGCCTGCTGTTCTGTACCTTGTCACACCACCCTGGATTATTGATGTTACGGCTTTCTTCCTGGGATGAAGGAGAGGACCAAAATGCAGCGCAGTTAGTGTTCAACATGTTTAATTAAACAATAAACGATGAACATTAACAAACATTACAAAACAACAAACGTGAAAGCCGAGACAGTCCTATCTGGTGCAGAACATAAACACAGAGACAGGAAACAACCACCCACAATCCCCAACACAAAACAAGCCACCTATATATGATTCTCAATCAGGGACAACGATTGACAGCTGTCTCTGATTGAGAACCATATCAGGCTGAACATAGAAACAGACGAACTAGACACACAACATAGAATACCCACCCCAACTCACGCCCTGACCAACTAAACACATACAAAACAACAGAAAACAGGTCAGGAACGTGACAATTGACCTCTGCCTGCTCTGACCCCGAGACTGCCTGCCGTTCTGTACCTTATGGACTCGGATCTGGATTACTGACCTCTATCTGCCCTTGGCCTGTCGTTTTGCCTGCCCCCTGTTCTAGTAATAAACTTTTGTCACTTCGACACTGTCTGCATCTGGGTCTTCTCCTGAAACGTGATAAATAATAATAATACAAACAGCCAGCTGCGCAGGTGAAATAATTTGCTGTATTCCTAAACAAAAGCACCAGTGCATGAACAATTGCAAAGGATTAATTGCATGAAGAAATATTTGTGGAAATATATTCATGACAAGATATAAAAACAGTCATTTGTTGATCGTATCAGACACTGTATTATGCCCTTATACCCGTGCCTTTACACATGAATCAATCGCGTCTTCTCTTTATGCTTCGGGTCCACAGTCAGCACACAGCTTCGGGGCTTTGTGTGAGCAAATGTGCCTTATTCCGCATGCACCTGCCGACTTGACATTGTCTTCTTTTTCCCGAGTGGGATCTGTGGTGCTTGGGGAAGAGGGAGAGCAGGACCTGCTGCCTTGGCAGCCTGTTTGACGGCTGTAGCTTCTTTCTTGGCGTTCATGTGGTTCTCACAATGCTCACATGCCAGATCCATGATGAAATCTCTCCTGCTGACTGTCTTATCAAGGCATTGCTTGTACAACACGTACGCGTTGATAGCACCCATGTCGAGCACGTTGTAGAACACCGCAACAGGACAGCTGCGAGTACCTCCTTTTACAGAGTACAGTCTTGCCATCTGGCCGAGTGCACCCACACTAACCTATTACATAAAATAGAATAGGTTAGAATTATATAGAATAATAATAGTAATAATATTATTGTAATATAATAAAAGGGGACCATATTTGGTGTTTGGCAGATGGAAAGGCTATCTGTATATGGCAGAGATGTATACCATTGTGCGATTGTAGTCTGTCACCGTCTCCGGTTTCTTCTTCTGGTCACTGCCGATGGCAACAGTGGGATGCATGGTGCTGAGGATGCTGAGGTTGCTTTACCACAGCTCCACTGGTATGTTGTTTTGCGCAGAGGGGGGTAGCTCCCGCCTTTGTTTGTTCACTGTTCCAAGCAGGCTAGTCTTATTTGCAATCAACTTGTCTGCCAGGGGAATTGATGTGAATAAGTTCTCCATGGTCACATTTCTGTCTTTGCCCATGTAAGGCTCCACGAGTCTCAAAACCACAGTCTCAGAAAATCGCTCACCCGCTGGCCTGGTTTCATCTTTCTCCAGATATGGAAAGCCATTGAGCAAGTACTTGGCTTTGACATCTAACCAAAACTGAGTCATCCACTGACTTCAGGAAACAGTAGAGGGAGCACCCCCTATCCCCTATCCACATCGACATCTGCAGCTAACCAAAACTTAACTAAAGTGACATGCACCATTATCAATATCTATCTGGTTTCTATCGCCCATTCATCCATTGACTTCAGGAAACAGCAGAGGGAGCAGAGGGAGCACCCCCCTATCCCCCTATCCACATCGACGGGACAGCAGTGGAGAAGGTGGAACGCTTCAAGTTCCTCGGCGTGCGCCTCTTCAATCTCAGGAGGCTAAAGAAATTTGGCTTGGCACCTAAAACCCTCACAAACTTTTACAGATGTACAATTGAGAGCATCCTGTCGGGCTGTATCACCGCCTGGTACGCCAATTGCACCGCCCACAACAGCAGGGCTCTCCAGAGGGTTGTGCCATCTGCCCAACGCATCACCGGGGGCAACCTACCTGCCCTCCAGGACACCTACAGCACTTGATGTCACAGGAAGGCCAAAAAAATTATCAAGGACAACAACCACCCGAGCCACTGCCTGTTCACCCTGCTATCATCCAGAAGGCGAGGTCAGTACAGGTGCATCAAAGCTGGGACCGAGAGACTGAAAAACAGCTTCTATCTCAAGGCCATCAGATTGTTAAATTGCCATCACTAGCACATTAGAGGCTTCTGCCCTATACACATAGACTTTAAATCACTGGCCACTTTAATAATGGAACACTAGTCACTTTAATAGTGTTTACATATTTTGCATTACTCATCTCATATGTACACTACCGTTCAAAAGTGTGGGGTCAATTAGAAATGTCCTTGTTTTTTAAATAAAATAAAATGTATTGTCCATTAAAATAACATCAAATTTATCTGAAATACAGTGTAGACATGGTTAATATTGGAAATGGCTATTGTAGCTGGAAACGGCAGATTTTTTTTAATGGAATATCTACATACAGTAGGTGTACAGAGGTCCATTATCAGCAACCATCACTCCTGTGTTCCACTGGCACGTTGTGTTAGCTAATCCAAGATTATCATTTTAAAAGGCTAATTGATCATTAGAAAACCCTTTTGCAATTATGTTAGCACAGCTGAAAACTGTTAAGAAAAGCCAAGAAACAGAAGATCTCGTACAATGCTGTGTACTACTCCCTTCACAGAACAGCGCAAACTGTCTCTAACCAGAATAGAAAGAGGAGTGGGAGGCCCCAGTGCACAACTGAGCAAGAGGACAAGTATATTAGTGTCTAGTTTGAGAAACAGACGCCTCACAAGTCCTCAACTGGCAGCTTCATTAAATAGTACCCGCAAAACACCAGTCTCAACGTTAACAGTGAAGAGGTGACTCCAGGATGTTCCTCTGTCCAGTGTCTGTGTTCTTTTGCCCATCTTAATCTTTTCTTTTTATTGGCCAGTCTGAGATATGGCTTTTTCTTTGCAACTCTGCCTAGAAGGCCAGCATCCCAGAGTCACCTCTACACTGTTGACGTTGAGACTGGTGTTTTGCAGGTACTATTTAATGAAGCTGCCAGTTGAGGACTTGTGAGGTGTTCTGTGAAGGAAGTCGTACACAGCGTTGCACGAGATCTGTCTTAATCGACAGCCACGTCTTTGGTGCCCCGGGAACAGTGGGTTAACCGCCTTGCTCAGGGGCAGAACGACAGATTTTTACCTTGTCAGCTCAGGGACTCGATCCAGCAACCTTTCGTTTACTGGCCCAACACTCTAACCACTAGGCTACCTGCCGCACAGCCAGAGCAATGCTGCCACGCGAGTGGCCATGTGCTGAATGTATGGACGGCACGGACATTCTTGGAAAAAGTTACATTTGGAAATAGAGCTGCACCTCTTGAATTTTGAGAGTTATTTGAAAAAGGTAAGTGTCATAGAAACTTCAGAATATGCTATTTCAGATACTATGTAGAAATGAAAATATTTTAGCTGCATGTGACTCTGAAGGCGGATTTGATAAAGCGATGCTCCTTTTCCTGCATCTGTCAATTACAAAATGCTCCCATCTCTTCATGTACAATTTGACAATTTATAGGCTTAATATTGTCACTCATCAGATTATTGTCAATGTAATCTTGTCTATTGGCTAACTCTTATTATGTGTGAAATTAGTTTAGGTATAGTTTAGGTGTAGTTTCGATGGGCCTGCTGTGCAGGCTGACTGGCATCGTTTGTTTCCCGCTCATCAACTTGGATAGAGTCAAGGATATGTTTTGCATTATTCTAAAGGCCTACTGCAACATATAGCATGTTTTAATTTCCCTTACAATACATTTTATTAGTAATAGAGTTACAGTAAATAAAACAGTCCTTCAACAGCTTATTTTTACAAAGTAAAACATAAAAGAGAATGGTATCAATCTGCAAGGCACGCGGTCAAATTATTAACATGAGCGCCATTGCTGATAAATAGGCATAACACAAACTCACCATTACACTATTGTTGTTCTAAATTAAATCAACCTCTTCACCCTCATCATTCAGTTTGGCCTAATTTAAATGTGATTGTAAAGTAACTTGCACAATTATTGCCCATTCCATTCATTTGTCATTCCTTCAGTGGGCTGGCATCGTTTGCTACACTGCATAGAGTTAATGATATGTTTTGCATTATTCTTAAGGCCTACTGCCACATGTAGCATGTGTTCATTTCCCTTCCAATAAATTTGATTAGTAAAACGTAAAAGAGAATGGTATCAACCTGCAAGGTGCGCGGTCAAATTATTAACTGAGCGCCAATGCTGATAAATAGTCATAACAAACTCATCATTACACAATTGTCTTTCTAAATTAAATCAACCTCTTCACCTTCCTAATCATTCACCCTCCTTATCATTCAGTTAGGCCTAATTTAAATTCAATTGTGAAGGTGCATAATTATTGCCCATTCATCCATTTGTCATTCATTCAGTGAGGAAAGAGAGACACATTAGCACCTGGCTGGGTACCAACGACCTACAGCAGATTGTCTTGGTGGATTAAGTTGGGAATAGGTGTGACAAAAATGGGTAAAAAGGCTCTAAATACTTTTCTGTTTGTGATTTCAAAATTCTGACAAACGAGCAGTGTAAAAAAACATTTAGGGAAAGTCAGGAAAGGAGCAGGGCATAGTTTTTTGGTGGGGAGCAGATTTTTTTATTTACAAAATCAAACGTCAGTGGCCGTTCGGCTATGGCGGTTCTAGTGTTAAACTTGTCCGGTCTGTGAGGAGCAGACATGGAGACTGAGAGAAGAGAGAACCCACGATCTAGAGAGATGGAAAGCAGTTGCTTCGCGAGCCTGAAAATACATGATCTAAGTGATTGATAGTTGGTATTCAGCAGTCATAAAAGTATGCCTTAATTACTTTGACAAAATCACTGTTTTAGGAGTTTTTCAGACAGCATAGGCAGCAGCTCATAGTCATAAAATAAAACAAATATTTGATTTAAAGTAAAGGAAATGTAATATATGATGGTTAATAAGTGATAAGCAGTAATGGGCAGTCACTAACATCATTGGACTTGTATTCATTATTTTATTCGGTGTTGTTACAGCATTCAACCCACATAATGCATCGAAACCCGTGATATTTTTTTTAATAATCAATCTGAACCGACCTCAAAAAGCACCAAAGCACAGAACTTCATGACATAAACACATTCAAATCACCTGCTTAATGATTGTTATGTTAGTAGCCTAGCCACTGGTTTGACATACTATAGCTATTAGTTAATTAGTTATTAATCACTATGTGTTGCTGATGGGCAGTGGCATATATTCATGATTTCCAAGGGAAGCCAGGTGTCCCCAAATATTTAACCAATAAAAATTCTAAGATAATTTATCTTTCGTCTCTGTGTTTTCATACATTTCCATGAATTAGCAAGTGGCTGAATCTCAGTATGTGTAGCCCATGTATCTGATGCTGTCTGGACCAAAAGAGTATGGCATGTTGCCGCCGTAGCATTTGATTGATTGATACCTGCAAGCATTTGGCCATTTGGTATTTGGCCTAAAATAATTAGCCAATCATCGTTGAGCTGAGCTGAACTGTGGGTTGTCTTGGTGCAGCAAAATGCCCGACCAAGGGAAGCCAGTTTGGATTTGGCTTCAGACCAATCAAAACACTTTCTAAGCAAAACACAATTTTCAAACTTGTCTGTTTCTGATCTGCTGTGTTGATGTCCTGCAGTAGCTAGCTTGCTAAATCGGGCCTTTCCTAAGCCATGGATGGAGATGGGGATTTGGACTTGTGTTTTTGGCTTAATTCTCTGTACAGGCCAATGATTATGATGGCGATTCTGATCTAACAATAAATGAATATGTTGTGCCACTGGCCTGAGACGATTGAAGTTCAATATGTAGCCTAGATGTATCCTAGTAGGCTCACGTTAACTAACTAGCTAGCTAACTTAGCTGGTTCATTGTTGCCCATACGAGGAACTGAGGCTAGCAAACATTTTAGCTAGGTAGCCTATAACAACAAAAATAAAAGTGTACTGTATGACTGAGCCATAAACCATTTTGCCAACATGAAAGAGAGGAGGATGGCATTGCCGTTCAACTAGTCTACAAGTAGGGTGAGTCAACATTTTTTGTTTTACTTGCATGAGCACGGACGCACACACGCACGCACACACACACAGATAAATCAGTACCATGGACAGCCACATGATATTTAGCCACATTGATTGGACTAAATTGTTTTTGGTATCTTTAAATTTGTTTTCAGTGTATTAAACTAAGCATATATAGCCTTGTTGATTTGATTATGTTTAAACGTTTACTTTGAAATAGTGCTGGAATAGCGGAGGCAGTGCTCCTGTTGTCTTTGTGGTGACTTGCGGTAACTCCGTGGTTCAAAATCAGTAGTTGTTTAGTAAACTGTCGAAAGGATGAACTTATTGACCATGCTACAGGTGATATAACGTGTTACATGCAATATTTGCTTTGTGAACTTCACCGGTTTTGTGATGAAACAAACGTACGTGTAGTTGAATATATTCCGCCACTGTGTGACTGTCTTTTTATGGTCACGGCCTTATTGTATATCTCGGTTGCGTATGAATGAATGGGTTATAGAGCAAACAACGCAATTATCACAACAGGTTGTAATATGGCTTTTTTACTGGCTTGGCTTGGCTTCCTCAGTGATTTTACCCACGCACTGCTACTGTTGATGGAGTAGTTTCCTAAATGACTGTCAGCTGTTGAGTTGCTGATGAGGTTGTTTCATTAATACATTGTGTTGTTGTTCTTACAGAGTTTCTGTGGGGGGACTCAAAACCACTGGCCCTCTTGTTCTTCTGTGCCAGAGACGTCCCGAACCGGAGAGCTTCATACACAGGGTCCACTTTACTGCCACAAGCTGGGAGGAGACATTGAGAAAACCTATTTTCAGTCAAAGCAATCACACAACAAGAACCCCTATATGACAGTCTAGCTGTGTATCAATGTAACCTACTGTTCATGTTGTCCTTTTGAAAGGAATATAAAGTCCTTTGTCTTGTCTCAGTAAATGATGAAGGCATTTGCCGAAACGTGTTGGTTTCAACAACAAAATATACTTTTTTTAAGGAGACTTAATAGCTGAGTATCTTCTGTTCATGCACATTGGTTTGTAGTGACATCTCTAGAGTATTGTCAAGGCAAAGGGAAAGAGAGTGTGCTTACCAATGGGCATGACTTCTTTGATGTAGCCAAACTGCTCTGTTATCAGCAGTGGGGAGCTGTAGTACCTTCGAAAGCCCTTTGGCTGTGGAGGGGGGAGGGAGAGGTTAAGAGAGGGCAGGAACATCATAGTGAGTGACAGATCGATACGTCAACAGAGAGCACAGCACACCACCAGCAAAATACATTAGAGCCACTGCATAACCTAATTTCTCTGTTAAGTTTCCACATGCACTGTATTAATAAATCAAATTGTATTTGTCTATACTGTACTTTAGTCTGGGTTTCAGAGTGTTTCTGCATTCAACCACGCAACATCATTGTTTGTCTCGACAATGAGTTGGCCAAAGCAGAGGAGCCATGTTAGACATATCCCAAGCGAGAAAAACTGGTTAAAACCTATTCATCACTTTAGACCACTCTGTGACATGTCCTTCCTGTTTCCCCCCTAAACCACCTGCTGATCACTCTCCCTACATCAGCCATGCTAAACAATATTATCTAATGTTTAGTTTAAATTTCTTAATGAGGGTTGATTGAAGAAGTGCATCTGGACCAGGAGCAGATTAGTCCAGCATCAATTCTGTTACTTTAAGTAGTTATTGTACAGTTTGTACAACTCAGCTGGCAGAGTGCCAGACAGCAGATTTCATAGCCCGTATTCACATAGTTTCAGAGTAGGAATGCTGATCACGGATCAGTTTAGCCTTTTAGAGCATAATCAATAAGATTCTATGGACAGGAGGGGGACCTGATCCTAAATCAGCACTCCTACTCTGAAACCCTTTTTGAATACAGCCCCAAAGTTATTAAGAAGATGTATACCAGTCTCTTTGCTGTTAAGTCCCGTCCCATTCCCCACATACCAAGTTCTTACAAGGACACTCCTCCAGATATCTATCATTTATCTAACCATGACATTTCTGTGTTTACTGCTTCCCATACAATCAATATTTCCCATCAGAGATGTGTCCCTCGTATATCCAGAAAAATGACAGTGGACAGCCTCAATTTTCTGAATCAGTATCTCACCGAAGAAAGAGTAATCTGAGGTAAGGATGGTAATGTCAGTGAAATACATGCTTGTATAAGACAAGTAGGTGGAATAAATAACATTTTACTGCAGTTGGCTAAATCAGGCTCACACAGTGTTTCTTGTTTAGTCTTTTTTTAAATATATATATATATTTTACCCCATTTTCTCCCCAATTTTGTGGTATCCAATTTGAAGTTACAGTCTTGTCCCATCGCGGCAACTCCCGTACAGACTCGGGAGAGGCGAAGGTCGAGAGCCGTGCGTCCTCCAAAACACAACCCCGCCAAGCCGCACTGCTTCTTGACACAATGCCCGCTTAACCCGGAAGGCAGGCGCACCAATGTGTTGGAGGAAACACCGTACACCTTGTCAGCATGCATGTGCCCAGCATGCATGTGCCCAGAGCACGATGGGACAAGGACATTCCGACCGACCAAACCCTTCCCTAACACAGATGACGCTGGGCCAATTGAGCACCGCCTCAAGGGTCTCCCGGTTGCAGCCGGCTGCGACACAGCCTGGAATCGAATCAGAATCCGTAGTGACACAGCTAGCACTACGATTCGGTACCTTAGACTGCTGCACCACTCGGGAGGCCTTGTTTCTTGGTAGTCTTAAACAAATCTACTTTGAAACAGAAGTATACACCTCACACATGGTTATGGGCTTAAAATAAGAAGACACCTGTACCATGTCAGATATAGTACGTTTTGAGTTTGCATCCCAATATTACACTTTAAATACATCACAGACGACTGAAATATAACAAAACCGCTTTACATAGAAGCAAAGGATTTTCAGCGGGTTTTTAAAATAATGTTTATCATGGAATTATGAAAATATTAATATCATTCCATCCATGAGGCCACAAGGTCATTTGACTGCAGGAAAGGGCTACATCAGGTGTTCATCAATAACGACGTTTATCAAAACAAGGAGAGATTCAACTCAGCATAATATACAGTGAAAGGTAATTTCCTTACTGGGATAATGATCTGACAATGAAATCTACTTGTTTTGGGTTTTTGGCAGCTATACAGACGATGCATTAGTCCTACAATTAGCACAATCATTCTGCCTCCACTGCACAAAGGAGGAGAGGCCTCCTTTTGTTTGTTTACATTTTGTATGATCAACCGTGTGTTCAAGCAATCTGCATAAGTAGTCTGCCTTGATTGATTCTCAATGTGCCGCGGCTGATAATGAGAAGCTGAAATAAGCAACTCTCGAACTCTATAAGCACCTCTCAAGTACAGCCCAATAGTCACAGTTTCACTGTTATATTTTTATCTTCAACTCAAACGTCGCATCATGATATATATTTGGTTTCAAGATAGCCCCAAGCAGCAATGTACTCTCTTTTTACTCCGACCACATTATGTTGCCAAGAGAAATGAGCAGGGTTGTAGAAATACAACCTGCCAAGTTTAGAGAAACCTTAATTTAGAGGCGAGCCCCACTGGGAGTATATTCTCTTTTTATGCTTGACCCTTCAACCTCATTTTCCACTCCTGAAAGCTGATCCCTATCTCCACAAGGCTCATCCTCAAGGCATTGGGCAGCTCATGGAAGAAGAAAAAAAGGAGGGAAAAGGGAACACGTGTCTCCCTGTATCTAATATATTCTCATGGTTCACAAGGTTCACTGAACCCCAGGTCAATCCTGATCATTTTCATTTAATCCTACCCATTACTGGTCAGTTCTCCATTTAAACTCAGTAATGTCCAGTTATTCCCAATAATTCCCTGTCAATCCCAGTAAACTCCCTCCTATGCAGGCCAGGAACAACCTGGACTCTGGAGGAGTTAGTCACTGGCTCAATCACACATGACAGAACTGCACAAGCTGTATATTTTCTGCGTGGGACGTGTGATTCGATATGAATGACTTAAAAGCCCCTGTGTAGTCGTGACTGCCAGCTCCCTTGAGTACAGTGGACGACGGCGAAATGGCGGATGGGTGTTCGTATTCTCTGCAACTACCCCCCCCCCACCCCCCCCCCCCCCCTTCTCACAAACTGTATCCTTGATCATCCTGTTGCTGAATTCTTTTTACGAGCTGCCTATTGACTCATATGGCAGCTGCAGTGGACTTTGAGGTCCACCATGATTATTCAATACTGTATTTGCAGTGCCGCATTACTAATCTATCTTTCCTGTCTTTGTGATGAGTACATTAACCTCTGTGGAGTTGTGCCTCGCTGCACAATATGTTCCACACCACATCTTTAATCTGGTATTCTGTTGGGACTTTTGAGACGAATATATGAACATGTGAATAATACTAAACAACAGGCTTCAATCCCGATGGTGTACTTCTAACAGAATGGCATGTACTGTAGGGCGTCAATAAATTACATGTAATGAAAAGATGCCTCGAGTCCAGACCTATTGATTTTGGATTAATGCTTTATGCAGGGAGACATACTGTACTGTAGGCATGAAGAGAGGTTGATGGTGCTGATGATGACGTTAATACAATATTTTCAATATGTTCTTTGGCTAGCTGGAGAGAACGCTGATGATTACACTGATGATGTGTGATAGAACATAGTGTTTGTATGTCTATGGATGATGACAGTGGTGTAATTGATGATGACATTGATGACGACAATAATGACGACACTGGTGATGATGTCTATAGAGATACAGTACATACCATAGAGATACAGTACATACAGTATTATACTAGTATAGTACTACATTTAATTCTATACTGAACAAAAACATAAATGCAACATGCAACAATTTAAAACGTGGGAAAAGTAAAGGGTTTTGAATACTTTCTGAAGACACTTAATAGAAACAAATACACTGAACAAAAATATAAATGTAACTTGCAACAATTTCGAAAATGTACTGAGTTACACTTCATATAAGGAAATCAGTCTATTGAAATGAATTAATTAGGCCCTAATCTATGGATTTCACATGACTGGGAACACAGATATGCATCTGTTAGTCACAGACACCCTAAAAAAAGGTAGGTGCGTGGATCAGAAAACCAGTCAGTATCTGGTATTTGCCTCATGCACCGCGACACATCTCCTTCGCATAGAGCTGATCAGGCTGTTGATTGTGGCTTGTGGAATGTTGTACCACTCCTCTTCAATGGCTGTGCGAATTTGCTGGATATTGGTGGGAACGAATTTGCTGGATATTGGTGGGAACTGGAACACGCTGTCGTACACGTCAATCCAGAGCATTCCCAACATGCTCAATGGGTGACATGTCTGGTGAGTATGCAGGCCATGGAAGAACTGGGACATTTTCAGCTTCCAGGAATTATGTACAGATACATGCGACATGGGGCTGTACATTATCATGCTGAAACACAAGGTGATGCGGGTGGCGGATGAATGGCACGACAATGGGCCTCAGGATCTCGTCATGGTACGTATGTGCATTAAAATTGCCAGCGATAAAATGCAATTGTGTTCATTGTCCGTAGCTTAAGCCTGCCCATACCATAACCCCACCGCCACCATGGGGGACTCTGTTCACAACGTTGATATCAGCAAACCGCTCGCCCACACTGTGCCATACAGGTGGTTTGTGGTTGTCAGGCTGATTGGACGTACTGACAAATTCTCTAAAACGACCTTCGAGGCGGCAAATGGTAGAGAAATTAATATTCAATTGTCTGGCAACAGCTCTGGTGGACATTACTGCAGTCAGCATGCCAAATGCACGCTCCCTCAAAACTTGAGACATCTGTGGCATTGTGTTGTGCGACAACTGCACATTTTAGAGTGGCCTTATTGTTCCCAGCACAAGATGCACCTGTGTAATGATCATGCTGTTTAATCAGCTTCTTGATATGCCACACCTGTCAGGTAAATTGATTATTTAGGCAAAGGCGAAATGCTCACTAAAAGGGATGTAAAAAAAATTGTGCACAAAATTTGAGAGAAATAAGCTTGGAATATATTATATCAGCTCATGAAACATGAGACCAACATTTATTTACATGTGTTTATATTTTTGTTCAGTGTATATTTAATTTTGTGACGATGTTGAGGCTCTTACCAGCTTGCCTTGGCAGCGTTGCGATCCCACTCCTTTCTCACACTTGTGGTGGATGCTCATCTTGCAGGCTTTGCAGCGAAGGCCATGCTTGGCTGTGTTGCCTGCCAGCATCACCACATGCTTGGAGGTGGTGCCTGTTGAAAACATTAATCTTTATGTGATGTGTTCAGAAATTATTTGGCTGAATCATCTACATTTTCCATTACACAGTTCATTCGGGAATTCCCATGGCAGAATAAAATTCCAAAACATAATTCATTCCGCATTTTCCATGACACAGTACAATTTCATGACTCAATTCACTCAGCATTTTTCATGACAGAAGAAAGGGGATTCAATCACAAATAGTACCATGCCATGTGAAATCAAATCAAACTTTATTTATCACATGCGCTGAATACAACAAATGTAGACCTTACCGTGAAATGCTTACTTACAAGCTCTTAACCAACAGTGCAGTTCAAGAGGAGTTAAGAAAATATTTACCAAATAAACGAAAGTAAAACATTTTAAATAATATAAAGTAACAGAATAACATAACAATAACGAGGCTATATACAGGGGGTACCGGTTCCGAGTCAGTGTGCGGGGGTACAGGTTAATTTGTACATGTAGGAAGGGGTGAAGTGACTATGCATAGATAATAAACAGCGAGTAGCAGCAATGCACAAAACAAATGGAGGGGGGCGGGGGGTCAATGTAAATAGTCTGGTGGCCATCTGATTAATTGTTCAGCAGTCTTATGGCTTGGGGGTAGAAGCTGTTAAGGAGCCTTTTGGTCCTAGACTTGGCGCTCCGGTACCGCTTGCCTTGCGGTAGCAGAGAAAACAGTCTATGACTTGGGTCACTGGAGTATCTGACAATTTTATGGTCATGATTGCTTTTACCAGACTACATGCAGAGGAATTCAGGACAGGTTAGTTAACTATCATTCTGTTGTAATCACAGTCATTGCTACTAAGTACTACTAAGACATTGCCCATTTGCAGTGCTGTCAGTCTCAGCCACAGCAGCGTTCACCTTGAGAGTGCAGTGGACCAGACTTATCTAGACTTGTCTGTCTAGCTAAGGTAAATAAATCAAGTCTTCAATAAACAAAGGGAACAAATATGACCTCCCTCAACCCCAAACCATTTACCGCAAACTTCCTTTCTTAAACTTTGATTAAATTGGACCCAACTTAATCTAATACTCTTCTCCTCAGTGTCTAGATGCGCTTCCATTCACATTCAAAATCTTTCCCCTAGTCTGGCTACAACAAAAAAATATCCCCATGTGGAATTATACCTCCTGTCTCTGTGTCTAAACTGCCGCGTTTCATTGATGTATGAGTCACAGACGTTGGCATAAATGAAGATTAATTAGGCTTAATTGCGTTCGGAAGTTATGAAACAGACAGTGTGACTTTCTGTAAGCGAGAGAGAGAGAATTGTTTGGGTGAAGGAGCCCTGGTGATGATAGCAGATGCTTGGCACCATCTTTCTGACTGGCTTCCAAATTTTTATGAATGGTATTTTTTGGGTCGGGAATCAGCAGCACGCTTAGGCTGTCTGTAAATAAAGTTTTTTCCTAAAGACATTTGCCACTGATAACCTTATCACAGGGCTCACATTTTTAACCTTTGACCCTTGGAATGTCAGAGCAGAGGGTTGTTTCAGCCTCACTGAGGAAGGTTAGTACTTTTGAATGAAGATTAAATCCTTGCCACGTATACCATTCTAATGACATGTAGCATGTGGCTGGCCTGAAAAACTGCAGTTAACCACCACTGATTAAACGAAATGTCCTTAATACTGGATTTTATTATCTGTTATCTGTGTCTATATTTCCGTATCAACCCCTTTTCCTCTCTTTTCTGCCCATGTTATTGATTGGCTTTGTAGAGTAGACTTCACAATAGCGTGTTCCTATGAAACCTAACTGATATTTAATTCCATCGACAATGGTGATCACGTAATAATATGCAACATATGAGTCTGTGATACAAAAATTACGTATTTACCTGGGTTATTTGATATTAATGGTTAACAATTAATATTGAACTAATAGTAAGACATTTCTGTCCTGTTAGTGTCTGTGTTTTTATGGTCTCCACTCTAGTTCCCTGGAGCTAATCTGGGCATATGGTCACCAGAGATGGCTTGAGCTGACAAATTAGTTAAAGACTGCATTACATAAACAAGATGTGGTGGGTGTAACCGAGATAGAGATAGCCAGGAGGAGTTTAGAACAATTCCTAATTTTCTCTAAATCATCCTTGCATCTGGGAAACTAAGCCAGGGTGGGGTTAAGACAACAACCGACATGCAGATAACAACAGGATGAACCCAGAGTGGCTTATCAAATCAAAATCAAATGTATTTATATAGCCCTTCTTACATCAGCTGATATCTCAAAGTGCTGTACAGAAACCCAGCCTAAAACCCCAAACAGCAAGCAATGCAGGTGTAGAAGCACGGTGGCTAGGAAAAACTCCCTAGAAAGGCCAAAACCTAGGAAGAAACCTAGAGAGGAACCAGGCTATGAGGGGTGGCCAGTCCTCTTCTGGCTGTGCCGGGTGGAGATTATAACAGAACATGGCCAAGATGTTCAAATGTTCATAAATGACCAGCATGGTCAAATAATAATAATCACAGTAGTTGTCGAGGGTGCAGCAAGTCAGCACCTCAGGAGTAAATGTCAGTTGGCTTTTCATAGCCGATCATTAAGAGTATCTCTACCGCTCCTGCGGTCTCTAGAGAGTTGAAAACAGCAGGTCTGGGACAGGTAGCACGTCCGGTGAACAGGTCAGGGTTCCATAGCCGCAGGCAGAACAGTTGATGCTCCTTGGTCTGCATGAGGGGGTTTGAACCAACCATGAATGAGCATTGTTAGTGTCAGCTATACATAGTATTCTGCATTTGTGTAAATGTTTGGTTACTCGGTCCAACACTCAAGGGTGGGGGGTCGACCAGCCTCATTATTGCAATAAATAATCGATATTAAATAAAGATGATTGTTTGAAGAAATGACCAAATCTCTTTCAGTACTGAATTTCCACGACAAGCCCCACTGTCATTTGCCATTTGTCTGGCAAAACGATTTGCTTCCAGTAATTGATTAATCAATGAGCACGTGCCCATGCAGCCCAGACACTGTGTGTGTGTGAATATGTGAACACACAAAAGCCTGATTGATTCCTTCACATCGCACCGAGGCAGAGTGAGCCCTGGTTTGTTTGAGTTCTGTTAGTGTCCATGTTGACTTACTGCACAGCTATCATTCATAATTTACAGTGGAATCTGGATTAGCGTTGAGATGTGATACAGGCCCAAATTACAGTAGTAAAATCTGATCCATAGGATGAGAGCTGAATATACAGGTGACGTTTGGAGAGGCCCTGTCCAGGCTAGACTGATGAGACTGTCTGTGTCTCTCCCTCTTGTCAAACTGAAATTATCCTTAATTAATGACTTGTTGACGTGACTCTCAACGCATCAGTGCTTGAATTGAGCTGGTGTACACCGGTATGGACTACATCGGCGTACCAGCACCTAAAATGTAGAACTCCAAGAGCAGGAATGAACAAAACTGCAAAGAGCAACAGCCATAGTTCCCATTAAAAAACGGTCATATAGGTACACAGTAAAAGCAGTAAAAACAGTACTCAATGCCTTCCAAGCCATATGAGTTCACATAGTTGTAACACTTATTGAATATCTGCATACAAAACAATTTGTATATTGTAATTTCATACAAAGTTGTAAAGTACTGTCTATGAGCACCGACCTATAAAAAAGGTTAATGATGACGCAATTATCATCATAAATTACTTTTTTTCTTAACAGGTCATGAATGACTGAGCACACCTTCACATCCCCCATCCGTCCAAAACAACTTTAACCAGAGGGAAAAGATAGGTTCTTATCCTGCAGTCTGTCCTGTGTTGTTTGACTAAGCCTCATTAATAGACAACAACAGGAGTTGTTAGTGATACTGAGATGGAAACCAGAGGAATAGGATCCTTGTCAGATCACAATCAACAACAAGGCAACAAACAAACCAACAGCAACTGTAAACCAGAGGGGAACATGAGCCCTATAAACCTACACCTGTAGAGATTTTGTTCACGCAAAGTCAGGTTATTGATAGTCTTGTGCACTACAGTAGACTTCATAGGCCTGGCAAGGTTAGGTTACTGCTAATGTCAAATGTCAAGGTTACAACAAAGTGAACTCATACTAGTATGACTTGGAAGGCATGGATTACTGTTTTTACTGCATTTACTGTGTACCCTTTATGACTGTTTTTAATAGGAACTGTGACTGGCCTTGATCACAATATATTGTGATCACTGCAATATCTATCTGGATAGCTTAGAGTGCCTGATTGACAGCATAGAAAACCAGTGTAGCCACTTGGAGACAATGAAACAGTAATCATTCACGTCTCTTCCTGTTGAACGCGGAACGAGGGAGAGCTTGGTTTGTTGTTTTTGAAAGTTTGTTGTTTTAAAAGTGTATTGAAAAGTTTCTTAGTAGCTTGCTATCTTTTGAGTTTGGATCCCGCAACCCGGTTGGCATTAGTTGCTGGGACTGCTACTCTCTGTCCAGCACAGGAGGTTAGTGGCACCTTAATTAGGGAAAACGGGCTCCATTCGTTCCATTCCAGCCATTATTATGAGCCGACCTCTCCTCAGCAGCCTCCACTGCTGTCCAGTGATCTTGCCGACCAAGGCCGGGTCTGAGGAGCTATTTAGTGTAGCTGCTAGCCAGCTGTTAGCTAGCTGCCTATCAAGCTAGCAGGGTTTTCTTGAGGGCTTGAATGCAGCCCACGACGCGGTTAGCCATTGTGGCTGGGACCACGGATTGTCCCGGGCTTGTGGCTATGTAGATCCCTGCTGTTTATTGTTTTCAATCTTCCCACGACCTGACCTGTCTGGAACTGCAAGGAGTAACAGCGCAACCTACTTTGCTACCATGACAAAGACCAAAGCCGGCAGGAGTACCATTGAGGACAGTGGTGTCTCTATCACAGGTGAAGGATCTTTTAAACAATCAAAAATAGTTCTACAAGCAGTAGTTACAACAACAAGAAAATAGCTTCAAGTGTTTTGTCCAAATACTGGTGGAGTCAACTAATAAAAGAATGCACGACCTGACCAGAGAGGTCCAGGACCTGAAGAACAGTTTGCAGTTCTCCCAAGATGACAGCAATCTGTAAGTCATTGAGAGAGGACATCAGTTCTGTATGTGAATCCATGATAACAATGACAGAGAAATCAGATTATCTCGAGGTACAATCAAGGCGACACAACATTGTTGTGGACGGAATTGCAGAATCTCCACATGAGACCTGAGGACAAAGTGAGGGAAATTATCTCAGAGAAACTGAAGATGGACCACAGGAAGATTGAGGTAGAGCGCACCCAGAGAACTGGAAAACCCACCACCGGGCCCAGGTGACAGGCCCGGTAAGTGGTCAAGTTCCTGAGGTTCAAGGACAAGGTAGCTATTCTGGAAAGAGCCAAGAACATGAGAGGAACATACATCTTCCTCAATGAGGACTATCCTAAAGCTGTGCGCCAGAAGAGAAAATAACTTATCCCAGCCATGAAAGCTGCCATAGTGTGTGGGATCATTGCTTGAATCCGCTATGACAGGCTCATTGCACACCCTCCCTCCCAAAAGACTGGAAGGGATGATAGAGCCAAGCTTATGGGTTCGTAGCTTCAACCCGCAGCACACACACACACCAACTGATTAATGGAATGTATATTTTGTTTTCTTGCTTTGTTTTCTCTTTTAGAGAAAAGCCTTAGAAGCCTTAGAAATAAGGCTACATATATAACATTCATATAATAGCCATTTCTGAGACTCACTTAGATAATTAATTTGATGATACAGCAGTAGCAATACAAGGATATAACATCTATAGAAGAGACAGACATGCTTATGGGGGAGGTGTTGCTGTATATATTCACAGCCATATCCCTGCAATGCTTAGAGAAGATCTTATATCAAGGGTTATTGAAGTGTTGTGGTTACAGGTTCACTTTGCACATCTAAAGCCTTTTCTTTTGGGATCTTGCTATAGGCCACCAAGTGCTTACAGTCAGTATCCAAATAATGTGTGAGAAATGCTTGATAGTGTGTATGTGATGTAAACAGAGAGGTCTACTTTCTTGGGGACCTGAATATTGACTGGTTTTCATCAAGCTGTTTGCTCAAGAGGAAGCTTCTCAATGTAACCAGTGCCTATAATCTGGTTAATCAACTACCAAGGTGTTTACAAACACTACAGGAACAAGATCATTCACATGTATCAATCACAGTTTTACTAATACTGTAGAACTTTGTTCTAAAGCTGTATCTGTACTCATTGGATGCAGTGGCTATATCCAGGAAAGCCAAAGTTCCAATAGCTGGGCCTAAAATAGTGCTGTGACTCTTATGTGGATGACGTTGAAGATATTTGTTGGTCTGATGTGATTAATAAGGAGCATCCAGGTGCTGCACTTGAGGAATTTATGAAATTGCTTCTTCCAATTATTGATAAACATGCACCTGTTAAGAAACTGACTGTTAGAACTGTTAAGGCTCCATGGATTGATGAGGAATTTAAAAACTGTATGGTTGAAAGAAATGAGGCAAAAGGAGTGGCTAATAAGTCTAGCTGCACAAATAACTGGCTGATTTACTGCAAATTGAAAAATGATATGAGTAAACTCAACAAAAAGAAGAAGAAACTGTATTATCAAGCCAAGATAAATGATATAAAGAATGATGGAAAAAACGTTGGAGTACTTTAAATGAAATTATGGGCAGAAAGACAGCTAATGAAGCCACTGAAAATCTTAACAAAGAGCTGCAGTCTGTTTTGGAATGGGTGGCCAGTAAAAAAATGGTCCTGAACATCTGTAAAACTAAGAGCATTGTATTTGGTACAAATCATTCCCTAAATTAGACCTCAGCTCAATCAGGTAATGAATGGTGTCGCTGTTGAACAAGTTGATTATCTTGATTATTGTCCAGTCGTGTGGTCGAGTGCTGCAAGGAAAGACCTAGTTAAGTTGCAGCTGGCCCAGAACAGAGAAGCATGTCTTGCTCTTCATTGAAATCAGAGGGCTAATATAAATACTATGCATGCCAGTATCTCTTGGCTAAGAGTTGAGGAGAGACTGACCGCATCACTTCTTCTTTTTATAAGAAACATTAATGTGTTGAAAATACCAAATTGTTTGCATAGTCAACTTACCCACAGCTCTGACACACACACTTATCCCATCAGACATGCCACCATGGGGTCTTTTCACAGTCCCCAAATCCAGAGCAAATGGAAGAAAGCGTACAGTATTATATAGAGACATTATTGCATGGAACTCTGTTCCATCTCATATTGCACAAATGAACAGCAAACCTGGTTTCAAAAGACAGATAAAGCGACACCTCACGGCACAACGCCTATCCCCTATTTAACCTAGATAGTTTATGTGTATGTATTGATATGTAGTCTACGTGTGTCTTTTTTAAATTGATGTAGTTCTGTCCTTGAGCTGTTGTCTATTAATGT
This sequence comes from Salvelinus namaycush, assembly GCF_016432855.1. NCBI lineage: Eukaryota > Metazoa > Chordata > Actinopteri > Salmoniformes > Salmonidae > Salvelinus > Salvelinus namaycush. The sequence continues at coordinate 38,092,910 of NC_052334.1, forward strand.
TCTGTATTATGTAATGTTTCATGTTTTGTGTGGACCCCAGCAAGAGTAGCTGCTGCTTTTGCAACAGCTAATGGGGATCCTTAAAAAATACCAAATATTACCAAAGGCCAAATTAAACCCTTGTCACACAGTTGTTGAATGGGGGTGCTTTCACTGACTCATTGTGATAACATGGAAGAATGATGATGATTGATTCTTCCCTCACGCTGAATGAGATGAGTGCAGCTATAGAATGAGCCATGGTGCCCAAGTGCCTAGACACTTCCATCTGACAAAAGCCATCCACACTGCCCTTTCAGCTGGGTATTGACATACGGTGGTGAATGGTGGCTGGTGGGGTGAGTTGGCAAGAAGCTTCAGATTATAACAGGAGAAGTGATGACACCATGGCAACAGCAGTAATAGTTTGGACAAGTGCCAGACCTGAACCATTTATTGTCACTTTCTGAACTTTTTCGCATTTTGTTGAGTTACAAAGTGGAATTTAAATAGATTTGAGCCCTAGGACCATGCCTCAGGACTACCTGGCATGATGACTCCTTGCTGTCCCCAGTCCACCTGGCCGTGCTGCTGCTCCAGTTTCAACTGTTCTGCCTGCGGCTATGGAACCCTGACCTGTTCACCGGACGTGCTACCTGTCCCAGGCCCGCTGTTTTCAACTCTCTAGAGACAGCAGGAGCGGTAGAGATACTCTCAATGATCGGCTATGAAAAGCCAACTGACATTTACTCCTGAGGTGCTGACCTGTTGCACCCTCGACAACTACTGTGATTATTATTATTTGACCATGCTGGTCATTTATGAACATTTGAACATCTTGGCCATGTTCTGTTATAATCTCCACCCGGCACAGCCAGAAGAGGACTGGCCACCCCTCATAGCCTGGTTCCTCTCTAGGTTTCTTCCTAGGTTTTGGCCTTTCTAGGGAGTTTTTCCTAGCCACTGTGCTTCTACACCTGCATTGCTTGCTGTTTAGGGTTTTAGGCTGGGTTTCTGTACAGCACTTTGAGATATCAGCTGATGTAAGAAGGGCTATATACATCAATTTGATTTGATTAGATTTAATTGTACTTTCTTGTCATTGATCTACATAAAATAATATATAATGTCAAAGTGAAAAGAACATTCTATTAAAAATAATAATAATAATAATATATATATATATTTTTTTATAGAATGTTCTTTTCACTTTGACATTATATATTATTTTATGTAGATCAATGACAAGAAAGTACAATTAAATCTAATCAAATCAAATGTATTTATATAGCACTTCTTACATCAGCTGATATATATACAGTACCAGTCAAAAGTTTGGACACACCTACTCATTCAAGGGGTTTTCTTTGTTTACTATTTTCTATATTGTAGAATAATAGTGAAGACATCAAAACTATGAAATAACACATATCAATCATATCAATCATGAATCATGTAGTAACCAAATCTAAATATATTTGATATTCTTCAAAGTAGCCACCCTTTGCCTTGATGACAGCTTTGCACACTCCTGGCGTAGAACATTCCGGAGCAGCTTAGTAATGTCATTTACTCGAGCTCCGGGATAGGACAGTGTTTTTGCACCAGGAACAGTGACATTTCTTACCATGGAGCTGCCCAAAATCACGGCTGGCGAGAAGGACGAGGAAATCTGCCCACTTCCATGCTTCACAGGATTCGGAGAACCCTTTAAGGACGGGCGAGAGGCAGGATAACTTGAGCCCGTAGCTCCCAAAGCTTGGTGCAGGCCTCTGACAGATGGAGAAGCCCCGCTCGATCCAGAGCAAGGACGGAAGGTTGCCGATGTCGACTTCGAAATTGTAGGGGAAGGAATAGGCACAGCGTTCGCAGACACAGGTACCCCCAGCGACGAAGGAGTAGGAAGATCAGGCTCCAGGGCAGCGAAACTATTCATTGTTTGTATCCGCTCCGGGCCTCTCGTTGGGAGTGTAGCCTACTTTGCGTGAGGACGCGGTCTTCGGATTCCACAGCTCGTGACATGCAACCATAGTTAATTGGCATGCTCCTCTTGCTGTGCTCCTTCGACTCTACTATCACATGGGGGAGGAGAGGCAGGAGATGGCTCCCCTGGCGATTGAACTCCGGGCAACACCAGCCAGTCGGACAATGACAAACGGCAAGGCAGAGATGCAGACAAGCGTGAACTCCGTCCAGCTACCGGTGTAGAAAAGGTAAACATTACACTCTGCTTTTTCCCCAGTTTCTTACGTAGACTGGTGACCTGCTTGATCAAGGAAGCCACTTCAATCCTCGGCAAGCAAACAATTGCTGCATTGGAACTCCGAGTGATCCAGCTTGTCCCAAAACAAAGCGTAGTAGATACAGCTCCTACAGCGCTGGAACCGTTCATTTACTTCTCCAGACAAAGAGGGCTCCATTGCACAACTCATCTGGGACTAACTTCTTTAGCTTGATGGCTAGCTAAGGTTAGCGGCTCTGTCAAGCAGGCTTCAACCTGTCTGTTAAGTGGGATTCCGGGACAAAAAAAATGCGTTTCTAGCTGTTAAAAGCTAACCGCATCGCAGAATTCATGCAAAAACATGTTCAGGATTTACAGTGGGGCAAAAAAGTATTTAGTCAGCCACCAATTGTGCAAGTTCTCCCACTTAAAAAGATGAGAGAGGCCTGTAATTTTCATCATAGGTACACTTCAACTATGACAGACAAAATTAGAAGAAAAAATCCAGAAAATCACATTGTAGGATTTTTTATGAATTTATTTGCAAATTATGGTGGAAAATATGTATTTGGTCAATAACAAAAGTTTATCTCAATACTTTGTTATATACCCTTTGTTGGAAATGACAGAGGTCAAACGTTTTCTGTAAGTCTTCACAAGGTTTTCACACACTGTTGCTGGTATTTTGGCCCATTCCTCCATGCAGATCTCCTCTAGAGCAGTGATGTTTTGGGGCTGTTGCTGGGCAACACGGACTTTCAACTCCCTCCAAAGATTTTCTATGGGGTTGAGATCTGGAGACTGGCTAGGCCAGTCCAGGACCTTGAAATGCTTCTTACGAAGCCACTCCTTCGTTGCCCGGGCGGTGTGTTTGGGATCATTGTCATGCTGAAAGACCCAGCCACGTTTCATCTTCAATGCCCTTGCTGATGGAAGGAGGTTTTGTATCTCACGATACATGGCCCCATTCATTATGTCCTTTACACGGATCAGTCGTCCTGGTCCCTTTGCAGAAAAACAGCCCCAAAGCATGATGTTTCCACCCCCATGCTTCACAGTAGGTATGGTGTTCTTTGGATGCAACTCAGCATTCTTTGTCCTCCAAACACGACGAGTTGAGTTTTTACCAAAAAGTTATATTTTGGTTTCATCTGACCATATGACATTCTCCCAATCTTCTTCTGGATCATCCAAATGCTCTCTAGCAAACTTCAGACGGGCCTGGACATGTACTGGCTTAAGCAGGGGGACACGTCTGGCACTGCAGGATTTGAGTCCCTGGCGGCGTAGTGTGTTACTGGTGGTAGGCTTTGTTACTTTGGTCCCAGCTCTCTGCAGGTCATTCACTAGGTCCCCCCGTGTGATTCTGGGATTTTTGCTCACCATTCTTGTGATCATTTTGACCCCACGGGGTGAGATCTTGCGTGGAGCCCCAGATCGAGGGAGATTATCAGTGGTCTTGTATGTCTTCCATTTCCTAATAATCGCTCCCACAGTTGATTTGTTCAAACCAAGCTGCTTACCTATTGCAGATTCAGTCTTCCCAGCCTGGTGCAGGTCTACAATTTTGTTTCTGGTGTCCTTTGACAGCTCTTTGGTCTTGGCCATAGTGGAGCTTGGAGTGTGACTGTTTGAGGTTGTGGACAGGTGTCTTTTATACTGATAACAAGTTCAAACAGGTGCCATTAATACAGGTAACGAGTGGAGGACAGAGGAGCCTCTTAAAGAAGAAGTAATAGGTCTGTGAGAGCCAGAAATCTTGCTTGTTTGTAGGTGACCAAATACTTATTTTCCACCATAATTTGCAAATAAATTCATTAAAAATCCTACAATGTGATTTTCTGGAGTTTTTTTTCTCATTTTGTCTGTCATAGTTGAAGTGTACCTATGATGAAAATTACAGGCCTCTTTTATCTTTTTAAGTGGGAGAACTTGCACAATTGGTGGCTGACTAAATACTTTTTTGCCCCACTGTATATCTAACGAAGATTGGTTACCTTTAGTCAAAAACAACAAAAACAACAAACCGAGTGTTTCCAGCATACAGTGTTCAGCTGCGCACTGGGGTGTTTTTCAGGATAAAAATAAACGGGACGGAGCTAAGCACAGGCAAAATCCTATATGAAAACCTGCTTCAGTTTGCTTTACACGAGACACTGGGAGAGGAATTCACCTTTCAGCAGGACAATAACCTACAACACAAAGCCAAATCTACACTGGAGTTGCTAACCAAGAAATTAATGTTTCTTAGTGGCAAAGTTTTGACTTAAATCTGCTTGAAAATCTATGGAAAGATTTGAAAATGACCTTCTAGCCACGATCCTCAACACCGTGACAGAGCTTGAAGAATTTTGAAAAGAATAATAGGCAAATATTGCACAATACAGGTGTGCAAAGCTCTTATGAAACATACCCAAGAAAACTCACACCTGTAATCGCTGCCAAAGGGGTTTCTACCATGTATTGAATCAGGGGGGTGAATACTTATCTAATCAAGGTATATTAGTGTTTTATTTTTCATGAACCTTTAAAAACATTTTTCTTACAATTTGTCATTACAGAGAATTTTATGCAGATCGTTGACAAAAAAATGACAATTCAATCCATTTTAATCCCACTTTGTAACACAATAAAATATGAAGAAATCAAAGGAGTGTAGACTTACAGTAGGTGGCCAATAACCCAATGACCACTCTGACAGAACTACAGTGTTCCTTGGCAGAGATGGGAGAACCTGCCAGAGAGTCCAGACGGAAGCCACTCTTGAGAAAAAAGCACATGACAGCAGGCCTGGAGTTTGCAAAAAAGGCATGAGAAGGACTGAGCGCCTGTCACGCCCTGGCCTTAGTTATCTTTGTTTTTTGTAATATTTTGGTTAGGTCAGGGTGTGACAGGGGGGATGTTTGTGTGTATTTGTCTCGTCTTGGGTGGTTGTATGGTATAGGGGGTTTTGGTAGAGTGTAGGGGTTTGTGTTGAGTGTAGGTGTCTAGGTAAGTCTATGGTTGCCTGAATGGTTCTCAATCAGAGACAGCTGTCATTCATTGTCTCTGATTGGGAGCCATATTTAAGGCAGCCATAGGCATTAGGCTATTGTGGGTAATTGTCTATGTGTAGTGTTTAGTGTCAGCACTATTTTGTTTGAATAGCTTCACGGTCGTCTGTTGTTTTGTTCGTTTATATAAGTATTCGTGTTCGTCTTCTTAATAATAAAGAAGGATGTATTGTTATCACGCTGCGCCTTGGTCCACTCTTCCTCAAAGTTACGACGATCGTGACAGAATTACCCACCAAACAAGGACCAAGCAGCGTGTTAAGCAGCAGCAGGAGCAACCTACACAGGATTTATGGCAATGGGAGCAGAGTCTAGACTATACTACGTGGGAGGAGATCGACAGGTGGGCGATCGACCCAGGGAGAATGCCGGAGCCCGCCTGGGATTCTCTGGAGCAGTGTGAGGAGGGATACCGGCGAATGGAGGCAGCACGACGACGCAGTAGGAAGCCTGTGAGTCAGCCCAAAAAATGTATTGGGGGGGGAGGGGGCTAAAGGGTAGTGTGGCGAAGTCAGGTAGGAGACCTGCGCCAACTCCCTATGCTTACCGTGGAGTGCGAGAGTACGGGCAGACACCGTGTTATGCGATAGAGCGCATGGTGTCTCCTGTACGTGTGCATAGCCCGGTGCGGGTTATTCCACCTCCCCCCACTGGCAGGGCTAGATTGGGCATTGAGCCAGGTGCCATGAAGCCGGCTCAACGCGTCTGGTCTCCAGTGCGTCTCCTCGGGCCGGCATACATGGCACCAGCCTTTACGCATGGTGTCCCCGGTTCGCCAACACAGTCCAGTGCGGGTTATTCCACCTCCCCGCACTGGTCGGGCTACGGGGAGCATTCAACCAGGTAAGGTTGGGCAGGCTCAGTGCTCAAGGGAGCCAGTACCCCTGCACGGTCCGGTATATCCGGCGCCACCTCCCCGCCCCAGCCCAGTACCACCAGTGCCTACACCACGCACCAGGCTTCCAGTGCGTCTCCAGAGCCCTGTTCCTCCTCCACGCACTCGCCCTATGGTGCGTGTCTCCAGCCCGGTACCACCAGTTCCGGCACCAAGCCTCCTGTGCGTCTCCAGAGTCCTGTGCGTCCTGCTGCTGCTCCCCGCACTAGCCTTAAGGTGCGTGTCCTTAGCCCGGTACCACCAGTTCCGGCACCACGCACCAGGCCTACTGTGCGCCTCAGCCGGCCAGAGTCTGCCGTCTGCCCAGTGCCGCCTGCACTGCCCGTCTGCCCAGAGCCGCCTGGGCTATCCGTCAGGCCAGCGCCGTCTGAACTGCACGTCTGTCCCGAGCCCGTCAGAGCTGCCCGTCTGTCCCGAGCCGTCAGAGCTGCCCGTCTGTCCCGAGCCGTCAGAGCTGCCCGTCTGTCCCGAGCCGAGAGCTGCCCGTCTGTCCCGAGCCGTCAGAGCTGCCCGTCTGTCCCGAGCCGTCAGAGCCGCCCGTCTGTCCCGAGCCGTCAGAGCCGCCCGTCTGTCCCGAGCCGTCAGAGCCGCCCGTCTGTCCCGAGCCGTCAGAGCCGCCCGTCTGTCCCGAGCCGCTAGAGCCGTCCGTCAGTCAGGAGCCGCCAGAGCCGTCCGTCAGTCAGGAGCCGCCAGAGCCGTCCGCCAGACAGGAGCAGCCAGAGCCGTCCGCCAGACAGGAGCAGCCAGAGCCGTCCGCCAGACAGGAGCAGCCAGAGGCGTCCGCCAGACAGGAGCAGCCAGAGGCGCCCGCCAGACAGGAGCAGCCAGAGGCGCCCGCCAGACAGGAGCAGCCAGAGGCGCCCGCCAGACAGGAGCAGCCAGAGGCGCCCGCCAGACAGGAGCAGCCAGAGGCGCCCGCCAGACAGGAGCAGCCAGAGGGGCCCGCCAGACAGGAGCAGCCAGAGCCGCCCGCCACCCTGGAGCAGCCAGAGCCGCCCGCCAACCAGGTTCTGCCAGAGCCGCCCGCCAGCCAGGTTCTGCCAGAGCCGTCCGCCAGCCAGGTTCTGCCAGAGCCGCCCGCCAGCCAGGTTCTGCCAGAGCCGCCAGTCAGCCAGGATCTGCCAGAGCCGCCAGTCAGCCAGGATCTGCAAGAGCCACCAAAGCGGGTATTAACTATGGTGGAGTGGGGGCCACGTCCCGCACCCGAGCCGCCGCCGTAGGAAGGCCCACCCGGACCCTCCCCTTCTGTGTCAGGTTTTGCGGCCGGAGTCCGCACCTTTGGGGAGGGGTACTGTCACGCCCTGGCCTTAGTTATCTTTGTTTTCTGTAATATTTTGGTTAGGTCAGGGTGTGACAGGGGGGATGTTTGTGTGTATTTGTTTCGTCTTGGGTGGTTGTATGGTATAGGGGGTTTTGGTAGAGTGTAGGGGTTTGTGTTGAGTGTAGGTGTCTAGGTAAGTCTATGGTTGCCTGAATGGTTCTCAATCAGAGACAGCTGTCATTCATTGTCTCTGATTGGGAGCCATATTTAAGGCAGCCATAGGCATTAGGCTATTGTGGGTAATTGTCTATGTGTAGTGTTTAGTGTCAGCACTATTTTGTTTGAATAGCTTCACGGTCGTCTGTTGTTTTGTTCGTTTATATAAGTATTCGTGTTCGTCTTAATAATGAAGAAGGATGTATTGTTATCACGCTGCGCCTTGGTCCACTCTTCCTCAAAGTTACGACGATCGTGACAGCGCCAAAGGCAAAAGATTCTGTGTTCTGTTGAGACAAACATTTTTACTCTTTGGCCTGAATTCAAAGCGCTATGTCTGTAAAAAAAAAGGTAATACTCATCACTCGTCTAACACTATCTCTACCGTGAAGCATGGTGGTAGATGCATCATGCTATGGGGATGCTTTTCAGCAGTAGGGACTGGCAGACTGGTAAGGATAGAGGGAACAATGAATGGAGCCAAATACAGGCAAATCCTTGATAAGATCCTAGACTGGAGCGAAGATTTATGTTCCATCAGGACAATGATCCCAAGCATACAGCCAAAGCAATGCTGGAATAGCTTCAGAACAAGAATGTAAAAGTCCTTGAATGAACCAGCCAAAGCCCAGACTTGAAAATCTGTGGAAAAATTTGAAGATTGCTGTTCACCGCCGCTGCCCATCTAACTTAACAGAGCTTGAGAAAGTCTCCAAGGACAAATGGTAGAAAATCCCCAAATCCATATGTGCAAAACAACCTACCCAAGACGACTCTAAGCTGTAATCACTGCCAAAGGTGCTTCTAGAAAGTATTGACTCAGGGGTGTGAAACTTATGTAAATTCTGTATTTCATTTTCAATAGATTTGCTAAAATATTTAAACATTTTGTCATTTTGTCATTATGGGGAATTGTGTGTAGACCTATTTAATCCATTTTGAAATCAGGCTGTAACACAACAAAATGTGACTCACCACCTGGATTTGGTTTTATGTAGCAAAATTTGAAATTGTGTTTCTTACATTGGATAAAATTAGACTCAGAGCTACAAAATGGTATATCATACACTGCATTTGAGGAACAATGGGAAACTAATTATGCTTTGAAAATGTATACATTTGCAAACTCACTTTTGAGAAAATGGCCTTTGAATGTTTTGGTATCTAGTGAAGAGCTATAATTTGTCAACACCCATTCAACATCGTTCACCCCCTCTTAAGCTTTAGCCCCACCCATCTCGTTCCGCTCTCACAACGTTTAGAGTGCACACTTGACGCTCTGGCCGATGATTTGTTTACCTCTGGATAACATGAAAACAGCCTAACCAGCTCTGCTGTCTACAATTTCATTACGCTTTTTTGCCGACGTTTACTGACACCAACCATATTCAACGGGTGTTGTACACTTTAGCTTAAGACATGTAGCTAGCTAGCGAGGTAAACAATGAACCTAGCTAGGTAAACAACGTGTAAGATCACACACGTCACATAACGTCGACGTTAGCTAACGAGCCAGCCATTTAACGTTAGCTAGTTAAATAACAATGAACATAGTGCCAATCATGTTGTTACTACCCTGCATGACTATGGTGGAGGCTAACCAACCAGGTTCAATGTTAGCTAGCTAACTGTAGGCTCAAACTAACAAAGAAAATGGCTCTGGGATACGAATAATAACGTCATACACGTAACGTTAGCTAGGGAGCCAGCCAGCTAACGTTAGCTAGCTAACAGTACACTTTAGCTTAAAATATCTAGCTATCTAGCTAGGTAAACAATGAACCTAGCTAGGTAAACAACATGTAAGATCACACACGTCACGTAATGTTAGTTAACGAGCCAGCCAGCTAACATTAGCTTGTTAAACAACAATGAACATAGTGCCAAATCACGTTGTTACTACCCTGCATGAATCTGCGGGCCCTAACCAACCAGGTTCAATGTTAGCTAGCTAACATTAGGCTCTAACTAGCAAAGCAAATGGTTCTGGGATACGAAAAATAACATCATACATGTAACTTTAGCTAGGGAGCCAGCCAGCTAACGTTAGCTAGCTAGCTAACAGTACACTTTAGCTTGAAATGAAACCACTTACTGTCAAAATTAGAAACGTGTAATATCTGAAAATATAGCTAGCTAGACTATCTTAAAATACATCATCATGCATGATGGACGCGTCTCCCTGTCACGGATGCCATGCCACGGTTGCCCTTAGTTTGAAGATGTAATCTGGAGACAGGTGTTTTCTCCATCTCTTTAGCTATCAAACTCTAATTCCACTGATTTCAAAACTCGATCCTCCAGAAAGTGGAGAGCAACACTTATGCAGCTCCACTACACAATACATTTTTTTAAATGCAGTATTCGACAGGATTACCAACACAGACAGACCAGCTCAAATAGACAGAAGACTTCTATATGGCAGACCAATCCGAACTCCTCTCTTGGCATGTCCAGCCCACTCATTATCTCAGCCAATCATGGCTAGTGGGAAGGTTGCTCACTTTTTCTGTGGCTAAACCGCTAAACCAACAACGCTCGTAATTTAACAATTTTATTCGTATTTACAGATGGCATACAAGTTTGTCATTAAGGCACATGAAAGTTCACATGTTCCAGAAGGCAATTTTGCCAAAAAACACATTTTGATACAAAAAAATACCCCCAAAAATCTAATGGCTCTCCTGTGAAGTTGTGACTTGCGACATACGCCTAGTTTCCTGAAACGGGTCACAAAAGTGTTCAACAAATCTAAATATATTTTAGATTCTTCAAAGTAGCCACCCTTTGCCTTGATAACAGCTTTGCACACACTTGGCATTCTCTCAACCAGCTTCACCTGGAATGCTTTTCCAACAGTCTTGAAGGAGTTCCCACATATGCTGAACACTTGTCGGCTGCTTTTCCTTCACTCTGCGGTCCAACTCATCTCAAACCATCTCAATTGGGTTGAGGTCAGGTGATTGTGGAGGCCAGGTCATCTGATGCAGCACTCCATCACTTTCCTTCTTGGTCAAATAGCCCTTACACAGCCTGAAGGTGTGTTGGGTCATTGTCCTGTTGAAAAACTAATTATAGTCCCACCAGAAAAGTACCCCCACACCATCACCACACCTCCTCCATGCTTCACAGTGAGAACTACACATGGGGAGATCATCCGTTCATATACTCTGTGTCTCACAAAGACAAGACGGTTGGAACCAAAAATCTCAAATTTGGACTCCAGAGCAAAGAACAGATTTCCACCGGTCTAATGTCCATTGCTCGTGTTTCTGGGCCCAAGCAAGTCTCTTCTTCTTATTGGTGTCCTTTAGTAGTGGTTTCTTTGTAGCAATTAGACCATGGAGGCCTGATTCACACAGTCTCCTCTGAACAGTTGATGTTGAGATGTGTGTGTTACTTGAACTCTGTAAAGAATTTATTTGGGCTGCAATTTCTGAGGCTGGTAACTCTAATGAACTTATCCTCAAGTCTTCATTTCCTGTAGCGGTCCTCATTAGAGCCAGTTTGATCATAGTGCTTGATGGTTTTTGCGACTGCACTTGAAGAAACACTCAAAGTTCTTGAAATTTTCCAGATTGACTGACATCATTTTTTTAAAGTAATGATGGACTGTTGTTTCTCTTTGCTTATTTGAGCTGTTCTTGCCATAATATGGACTTGGTTTTTACCAAATAGGGCTATCTTCTGTATACCACCCCTACCTGAACTGATTGGCTCAAACGCATTAAGAAGGAAAGAAATTCCACAAATTAACTTTTAACAAGGCACGCCTGTTAATTGAAATGCATTCCAGGTGACTACCTCATTTAGCTGGTTGAGAGAATGCCAAGAGTGTGCAAAGCTGTCATCAAGGCAAAGGGTGGCTACTTTGAAGAATATAAAATATATTTTGATTTGTTGAACACTTTTTTTGTGTTATTTCATAGTTTTGATGTCTTCACTATTATTCTATAATGTAGAAAATAGTAAAAATAAAGAAAAACCTTTGAATGAGTAGGTGTGTCCAAACTTTTGACTGGTACTGTATTTATCACCCCAGAATGGCCGTTATTCCAGAGGTGCAATATTTTTTTATGATGCATTTGGTGATGTTCAATTAATTCGCACAAAACGTATAAACAAAAGCATTCACTGTGAAAGTCGATACATGTAGGCCCTTCATATATATGCTATGCGCAGCACATTAAATGTATTGAATTCAATAAAACAAGACTTGTGACTGTCGAATTTGTATAGAGTCTCACAATCATCACACATAACATAACACTGCTATCATCCTCTTTTACACACTTCACCAAATATTTTCCAAATATTACTTTTATAGCTCTCCTTTCTCTTTATTTTAACTCTCCTTTTGCAGCTTTTGTTTTATTAAATTAAACTTCGACAATATCCTTTTGCATCCGTGGATTGACCTTAACTTTTTCTGCCCTTCCCAAAAGCATTATTTGGCGATTGGCTGTGTAGGCTATTTGGCGCACATACAGTTAAACCCTGAAGTTTAGGCTTATGCAGTAATACCAGATAGGCTACATTGAGGTTTTTCTTTCATTACTTTAGGCTATGTAAATTGCACAATAATTATACTTTTTTATATGTTTTTAAGGTATTGTTTCTCTTTATTCAACCCGTACGCTACCCACCCGCCCTTTAGCCCCACAATATTTATTGACCCTAAACCCATCTGCCCAGCGACAGCAGGTTGAGTCAACCCGCGCATAACTGGCCTCCATACATGCTTTATAAGCTGCATTAAGTCTGTTTGTTCAATACTCATACACACACGCATACACGCATAGCTTACAGCTAGAATATTATTCATATCGAGGCATTCAGTAAAAGCTGGACGATTATTTATCACCTCTTTTCAACTGTAAATTAATTTCCACCCTCTGTCACCCCCCTATAACTCTCCTATTCACTCCCCAGTAACAAGGTAGACATTTATTTAATAGGTAATTTGCAGCAAGGCCCTTTAATCAATAACCGAGTAACGTGCAGTGCTCAATCAGAGGCAACTAATCTGCTGTGGAGTTCCCATCACGTTCAATAAGAGAGACTTTAATGGCCAAGGCCTACATCCGCGGAACGCAAGGAGCCTTCTAGTCAATTAAATGGCTTTTTGAAAAGCCGACTGAAGCTTATTTCCACCAAAATTTGAGGGAGCAACGCACAAGACATCTTTCAAGTGCTTGGGGCCAGTCAGAAAAATAATATCACCTTTAGAGAGAGAGAGAGGTGGCGAGAGAGGGCTAGATAGTATAGCATGGACTTTTCTGAAATATTTTTTGCGACAAAACCAAAAAGTGCAAACAGGGTGTTGTTGACTCCTGGCAGAGAATTCTCAACAGGTGTTCTAATACGGCTTACTTCCAGCTATCTACAGTCTAGACAGGATTTAGAGATGCATTGATCGCTGAGGAATGTTCATCAGGCCCCTTAATTGATGCATAGCATCAACAGTGAAGAGGTGACTCCGGGATGCTGGCCTTCTAGGCAGAGTTCCTCTGTCCAGTGTCTGTGTTCTTTTGCCCATCTTAATCTTTTCTTTTTATTGGTCAGTCTGAGATATGGCTTTTTCTTTGCAACTCTGCCTAGAAGGCCAGCATCCCGGAGTCGCCTCTTCACTGTTGATGTTGAGACTGGTATTTTGCGGGTACTATTTAATGAAGCTTCCAGTTGAGGACTTGTGAGGCGTCTGTTTCTCAAACTAGAAACTCTAATGTACTTGTCCTCTTGCTCAGTTGTGCACAGGGGCCTCCCACTCTTCTTTCTATTCTGGTTAGAGCCAGTTTGCGCTGTTCTGTGAAGGGAGTAGTACACAGCGTTGTACGAGATCTTCAGTTTCTTGGCAATTTATCACATGGAATAGCCTTAATTTCTCAGAACAAGAATAGACTGACGAGTTTCAGAAGAAAGTCTTTGTTTCTGGCCATTTTGAGCCTGTAATCGAACCCACAAATGCTGATGCTCCAGATACTCAACTAGTCTAAAGACGGCCAGTTTTATTGCTGTTTTAATCAGTACAACAGTTTCAGCTATGCTAACATAATTGCAAAAGGGTTTTCTAATGATCAATTAGCCTTTAAAAATGATAAACTTGGATTAGTTAACACAACGTGCCTTTGGAACACAGGAGTGATGGTTGCTGATAATGGGCCTCTGTACGCCTATGTAGATATTCTATTAAAAATCTGCCGTTTCCAGCTACAATAGTCATTTACAACATTAACAATGTCTACACTGTATTTCTGATCAATGTTATGTTATTTTAATGGACAAAAAATTAGCTTTTCTTTCAAAAACAAGGACATTTCTAAGTGACCCTAAACTTTTGAACGGTAGTGTACGTAATAACAAAGCACTTTTTACATAATAATAAAGCACTATTGTTCCTCAAACTCAGAGAGGAAACAAATGATCCATTCCCCTGGTACTCCCATCTCCCCAACACATCAAACAACACCAAAAGCACGTGGTCCCTACCTACCTACCGTCTGTTTTGTTTTATTGGCTAGCTGAGAGGCTGTCAAACACTGGCTTAGCAGATGGTCTGAAGCGACCCTCATTACTACCTTGTTACATAAGCTCCCGGTGGTCCCTGCCTGCATGGTGCCTAACAAGGGGGCAAGGAAGGTGGAGCATCTGTTTGGGGACCGCCATATGGAACTGTGCTGCATGTCAGACACTGAGAGAGACCGACTGACCTCTTTCACTAAGCACCCTGTTCATACTGCAGCTCCTGGACAGCTCTGACACATTTCCGCTGTCGGGCTGTTCCTACGGGAATGAAGCTAGTGGTTAAGTATGACTCTATGACACTTGTGACCGCCTGACACATTTTGATGGATAGAACTACAGCTCACCGAGAAAGGGGTGGTTTCATAACAATGCTTTCCCTTAATCATTGGAATACCATATGTAGTAATTACAGAGGAGCATTTCAAAACATCAACGAGAGTCACTGGATAAGTGACACCTTCCAGATCATCTGCATTGAGGTTTTTTCTGCAATACAATGCGGTGCAAATGTTTATTTGGGTTGGAAGGTTGACCATTACCTACGATCATGTGGTTGCAGACGTCGCAGAAGATGGGCTTCTTAAAGATGTGCTCCATGAAGCCGTGTCCGGTGGGGTCGATGGCGAGGGGGTGGCGTCCCGGGGAGTAGACCAAGGAAGGGGGGGCACATGGGATAGCCGGGGGCGCATTAGAGATCACCAGGTTGGAGGTTGAGCGAGGGGGGGCATGGTGGACAGGGTGGACGGGATTGGCCACCGTAACCCCGATGATGCTCATTTGGCCTGTGATGCTGCTGTTGTCCGAGAGCAGCTCTGTCGACAGCTTGGCATCACTGTTGTTGCGCTGAAAGAAATTGTCTGCGCTCTTGCTGCGCATTCTCTTGGTTTTGAAGGAAAAGGAGCGCTTCAACTTTTGCATCTAGAGAGAGAGAGAGAGAGAAGCTTGAGAAGAAATTGACTATAGTCCCATCATAATATATTAAAGCATGTTTATTACATACCGTACAGTATGTATCAAATTCAGTCAATCTTACCCATACATACTACAGTCATGAGCATCTTTGCTCCTGAAACTTCCATCACTATACGCATTACATCTGTACAAGGTTCCGTAAAGTCCTGTTCTGCACTATTACTCCTTATGACTTCTCATTGGGCTGTTCCAAGAAAACTAACATTTAGTCTTGCCTCAACTGAAAGAGACAACCATTCATGAACTTTCATTCATTTGTAGCTTTCTGATGCTCAATATTGCCCACTTACATTGCCAGGGCAACCTGATTTTGTTGTTGTTGTGAAAACTCTGTATACAGTAGGTCCGGTCCCCCACCTCGAAAGGAAATGCAATTTCCTGGGTTAGGCTATGCATCATGGAAGTAGCTTATCATTTCTACCATGCTGGGCGGCAATTCCGTGCCAAACCTGAATCAATTTCATTACTGCTTCTCTTTTTTAAACTATAATTTATAGAGCAACCCTGGAGACAGGAAACAGCTCCTCTACAACCTCTAGAAAATGTATTTCCTCATCTTGAATGACTTATCGTTTACTACGCTCCCACTTGGGTCATGACCAAGTCTCAACCGAATGATTCTCCAACAAACGATCATTTCATTGCTTCCGAATCTGTCCAGTCAGTGCCTGCAGCGTCACATTGTAAATAATAATTTGTTCTTAACTGACTTGCCTATTTAAATAAAGGTTAAATAAAATAAAAAAATAAACATTGAAGAACACTTCTTTATAAATTATGGTGAATGACGGTCATAGAATGGTCTCATAAAAACATGATGTTCAATTACACAGGACAGGGTTGGCTCTGTAATTGGGACCCAACACCAGGGTGAATTGAGTGCCTATTTTCTGCTTGCTATTTAGGTGCATTTGTCACTGCTGTTCAATCGAGTACAGGCTTAACTGAATGAACAACAAAGACGGAATGCAATATGACATTTTATTAAATAGTTTGGGGAATGACCTCGTTTCCGAGGGAAAATCCTCGATGCCAGATGATGTGATGGCAGGTAGCCCTATGCAGGGCTGCTGGCATCGAAGCCCCCCGCCCGCTGGGGTAAAGGAGTTCCAGTGACGGGTCTTAAGATTAATATAGCTGCTGGTGGTGGGGAAGTGGATGGTTGTTAAATTGTTGCTAACAAACAGCAAGTGATAGAACATGGGTAAGTTGACATACAGTATAAATACATCCCAAGAATTACACCCATTGGTTGAGAAAGAGGAAGGTGATAATTGCAAGGTTAAACAGTGTGAGGAATGTGGATTATTATGCTGTGTTATAGGCTATAAGGTAAGTAGGTGAATGACATTCCGCACATGGCTAATAGGAAAGAGGAGAAGAAACAAGACGCTATTTTGATGATGATACATTTGTATTCATTCCCAATATGCCCGTGGAATAGGAAACAAAGTGAATTATGTTATGCTTCAGACCAGCCTTCATGATTGAACTTATGTAAACTACATTTGATCTGGTTTTATTAGATTGGCCTCAACAATGATTTCTAGGTTACATGACTGGAAAGTGTTGAGGTTAACACACATAAGCCTATACAGTCAGAGGATCATTAATGTTTGTTAAGTTGAAATCACCTGGGGTGATCAATGATTGTATAACAGTTCAAATCAACTGAGTGGCATTGTGGCAGCAAGTGTATGATCATGACCTATTGATTACTCAGGTCAATCTGGAAACAATCAATCCAGCCCTCTACCACCCACACATCACGGTACTCTGGGAATTCACTGAAGCTTTGATGTAGCCTTCACTCTAGGAGATGGTGATTAGGAAAGAAAATACCTATCGATAATGTTCAGAAACACACAACGTTCTCACTGAGAAACGCTACCTTTTCTGTTTGTTTACCTTTTTAGTAATGAGATGTAAATGAAACTACGGTCGAGATAAAAAAAAATTGGCATACATTGTGGCATCTTGAAAGTCAAATTGTAACGTTATCTCTCTTTCCATTTCGATTCAAGTCTAATTGAATTAAACAGATAAGGTGGGGTAAGACATGAGCTGATAACTTATCTAAGGAATACCTGTTTTCCATTTCAATAGGGCCTGGCTGAGAAGTATAATCATAAAAGCAATGTCTAGCATTGTCTAGCTACAGGAGCATTATCATTGAATTTTGCACTTTTTTCTCTACTAAGACCAGAGAGCGACATAATACAGTAGACATTAGTACTTTATGAGCATACAATGCATGTGTGTTACCCAAGAAAAGCACATTTTTTGTCCATTAAAATAACATCAAATTGATCGGAAATACAGTGTAGACATTGTTAATGTTGTAAATGACTACTGTAGCTGGAAACGGCTGATTTTATATGGAATATATACAGTACATAGGCGTACAGAGGCCCATTATCAGCAACCAGCATCCCGGAGTTGCCTCTTCACTGTTGACGTTTAGACTGGTGTTTTGCGGGTACTATTTAATGAAGCCACCAGTGGAGGACTTCTGAGGTGTCCGTTTCTCAAACTAGACACTCTAATGTACTTGTCCTCTTGCTCAGTTGTGCACCGGGGCCTCCCACTCCTCTTTCTATTCTGGTTAGATCCAGTTAGCACTGGAATAGCCTTCATTTCTCAAAACAAGAATAGACTGACGAGTTTCAGAAGAAAGTTCTTTGTTTCTGGTCATTTTGAACCTGTAATCAAACCCAAATGCTGATGCTCCAGATACTCAACTAGTCTAAAGAAGGACAGTTTTATTGCTTCATTAATCAGAACAACAGTTTTCAGTTGTGCTAACATAATTGCAAAAGGGTTTTCTAATGATCAATTAGCCTTTTAAAATGATAAACTTGGATTAGCTAACACAACATGCCATTGGAACACAGGAGTGATGGTTGCTGATAATGGGCCTCTGTATGCCTATGTAGATATTCCATAAAAAATGTGCCGTTTCCAGCTACAATAGTCATTTACAACATTAACAATGTCTACACTGTATTTCTGATCCATTTGATGTTATTTTAATGGACAAAAATGTGATTTTCTTTCAAAAACAAAGACATTTCTAAGTGACCCCAAACTTTTGAACGGTAGTGTATAAAAAAATATATTGTCCACTCTCACCCTCTCTCCCTCCCTCAGTAAGGGGATGATCTGTCTGTGTTATGATTAAGTCACAGAGCTACTATGGAATTAAATAGAACATTTGCTGTACCTCAATTCTAAAACGATTTGACATGCATTACATTGTATAGAAAACATTTGCACCTATATATTGCTTCCCAACTATGAAAAATGAAACAAACTACTTTCTGGATGAAGAGCTTTCAGCTATTTCTATTACTAAACAATGAAGGCTCAAGGATGCAATGTTCTCTTTCTCAAGACTGGAAATTAACATAAAGGTTGTCAGCATAATAAGAAAATAAATGCATCAAGCAACACCAGACTGTCAGTGCACCATTGGGAAATAGCTGGCTGTTGATACGGGATCTATCACAAGAGCAATAGCCACATGGACAAGCTTAAAAGGAGCCATGAGAAGGGGGGGAGGATTTCAAGCTAAAACCTAATTTACCAAAAACACCTCAGGGAATATGATGAATTTTGATTTTCCCAAGGAAGCTTAAATAGTGTTTGTCATTAAGACTATACAAAATGAGAGTTTTAGCAAAGATACTGATGCAAGTTTTGATAGGGCACTTAACTTTTCTTACTTTATGAACCCCAACTTTTCCTTAAAAGGAAAAACCATAAAAGTCACATTCAAATGAATGAAAGAGTCCCTATATGGTGTCTTCAAAAAAGTAGCCTAGCTTCTTTCTCTGCGACTTCATGAACATGTATTACAAATGGTTTATTATGCATTTTGAGTGAAATCAACAGTCTGTGCCATGTGCATTGTTGAATCACCCATGTGAGGTATGGTTCCATGCACTACTCTGACCTTCTAGAATGCTCTAGAACCCTCAAACTCAACTCTGGACCTCGAAGCCAGTTCCACTGCGTTTTTTTTATTGTTCCCCTCTAATCAGGGACTGATTTAGACCTGGGACACCAGGTGGGTACAATTAATTATCAGGTAGAAAAGAAAACCAGCAGACTCCGGACCTCGTAGGGTAAGAGTTGAATACCCCTGCCCTAGAGTATCAAGGGAATTCTGAGAGCAGGCCAGTAACCGAAAGGTTGCTGGATCGAATCCCCGAGCTGACAAGGTAAAAATCTGTTGTTCTGAGCAAGGCAGTTAATCCACTGTTCCCCGGGCGCCAATGTCGATTAAGGCAGCTCTCTCTGATTCAGAGGGGTTGGGGTTAAATGCTTTTCCCTTTCTAAGATATTATTTCTGATTATTAAAGAGTATAATGGCACCTGGCTAAATAGTTCATTATCCATTTAGAAAGCAATCAACATACTCAAAGTCATGCACCTCTCAAAGGAACCCAACCATAGCATCCCAACTGAGACACCTGGAAGCAAGTAGTACAGTTGCTTGCCCACAGCTGCTAACTATGCCAGGATACCTACCACGAATCCCTTCAAATCGCACAGTCTAGTGACCACATTTACTGATGTGTAGGGATAGGGAGTGCTACAGTAATGTAACAATGAAAGGGAAAGAGTTCTCATTTTGCCATCGCCGGAGCAACTGGCTGCCATGGAGAGGAAATGGAAAAACTGAAATGAAAACAGGTCAGTGATGAAAGAAAAACTCAGAAGCTTGTCTAAAGTGTCCTGCTTAAGCCCGAGAGCTTTGGGACAGGAAGGGAGCGTAACTGGTTTAAAATCTACAACTATAGTGATTGGTCCAGTATTTTACATCTAATTGAAGTACTTACACAGGGTTACAGGTGACCCAGATAAATGGGTGTGGACTACAAAACTACAGATATGGGATATTAATTTGATCACTCTATTGTTGCTGAGAATATTCAGGAAATGCAAACGTATAGTTATGAGTATAGTGTAAAAGGCTTCTAAAGTTTGTAAATTCCACTTTGAAATTTCAGACTTGATTTGCCCTAATGAAAAATGTATCAACCCCTATAAAGATTTCCTGCAACCGCAGTTTCGTGTTTTTGTTGAAAGAAGTGGAACTCTGTAAGGTCGTCGGCTGCCGTACCCCCCTTCATATCAAGGTATTGATGAGCTGTGCATTCTTTTATGGGTAATTTCCTGTTGCTGCAGGGTTATTTCCCTTCTGTTCATGATTATTTTTCTGCTGTAGCAAACTGGATCAAATTAAGAGCTTACATCTGTAGACAAAATGCCAATGGCAGAGCTGGAACAATCCTATAGTTCCCACATTGCAACCCCCATAACTTTTAGGGTCCATCTGTCTGTCCTATTCATACATATTAAGCTGTTTATGATACTGTACTTTCATTGGCAAGGTTGAATGTCATAAATTAATATTATTGGCTGAAAACAATAAGTGCAAAAAATAATTTCAGACTAAATAAACTCAGGAACAAACAGTGTTGTTATGAAAGGCTATTAAGCTATAATGCAAAATAGTTGCTTAGAATAGCATTTCAGAGTAGAGGCTTAATTTTTCAATCATATAACTCTACCTCAATAATGCCTATTATGGGACAGATACGTTTTAATTAACATTTTTGGAATACATAACTGAATACATTAAATATGTATGAATGGGTGGAATATACAGTGTGAATATCTTTTTGTTTCCACCATAGTGCATAAGTGAAGTATGACCATGTCCAATATATGAGCCATTAAAAATATACAACATAGCAAATTCATTGAATAAGCTAAATTTGTCAAATACATGTCAAAGCTTTGGCTGTTCCAGACTGAGAGGCTGCATATTTAAAATATATAATTAATTGAACAGGCTAAATTTGTAAAACACATGTCTAAGCTTTGGCTGTTCCAGATTGAGAGGCAGTCATGCAGCCTCTTTATCTATTTAATACCCTTTCACGATCTATTGACTAATGGAATGGTCGCATCACCTAAAAACGACCTTCTTGGGTACACTACCTTTGTCTCCTGTTGACTAGCACTGGGCGCTGGTGACTGATGTGTCTCGTGCTGATCGCGCCCATTCTTGCCCAAACTCTCGTCCTGCATGATGTTAGCCGGTGGTATCATTTTCTCTCCTCTTGGACAAAAATAACTGAAAGAGTAGCTTCGTGTTGCGTTGAGGAAGTTTTCACACTCTTAAATACCCCAGTTGGCTACATATTTCAGTGTTTTCCTGTCTTCGTCGTGACTTCTTCAACTGTCCTTGTGAAGAGAAGTCTGTCTGATGCCGGCGGTTCTGGAATACTGTAGATGATGTCTGGAATTCCGTCGAAAGGGAAAGGTAGGCTACAGAATCGACTCTGATGAAAATAAAACAATAGGGTGTGTAGAATAAGGTTTTAAAATTACCTTTAGGTATGTGGACACACACTTGTAAGCCACATGTGTTATAATTCGCCTACTATCGACTCTGTTCAGTACTTTCCACCACTCTTGTGCTGCGTAATGTTGCCAACAACACACCCGTGTCCATGCGCGCGCTGCCTCTGGTCTCGAGCTGTTCTTGCCCTTGCTGTCCTGTCAGTGATCAGCTGGATTCTGCTGTCAGCTTGTTTATCCGTGGATAGCTGAGCTAGAGATCTGTATATAATGACGAGATGATAATGCCTCCGCCCTAACAATGGGAGTCCTTGTCCCAAGGACGGGAAGGCAGGCAACAAGTTGAGGTGCAAAATAAATGGAAACGCATTGGGCTTATTTTGGACAGATTTTGGCTAGACTAAAACCTCTCGCTTACTCTCTGTTTGAGCGCTTGCCTCATGGCGGATGTGGAGGGATGGGGTCTTTCTTGTCAATGTAGTTTGGTAAGGCAGTCCCAGACATCCTTCTATTTTTGTCATCATAAATTTCAGAAAGAATACTACATGAATTTGGTTATTATTCTTGGGTCAGATTGAAGCAAGCAGCAGGCAGGCTATCATATTTAATATACAATGAGTGTGCAAAACATTAAGAACACCTTGCTAAGTTTGAGTTGCACCCCCCTTTGCCATCAGAACAGCCTCAAATTGGTGTTGAAAGTGTTCCATGGAGATGCTGGCCCTTGTTGATCTCAATGCTTCCCACAGTTGTCAAGTTGTCTGGATGTCCTTTGGATGGTGGACCATTCTTGATGTTTTTCCAAATCTCTAGTGTTCAGTGTTTTCATTCCTTAGCCCACTGCAACCGCAGTTTTGTGTTTTTGTTGATAGAAGTGGAACTCTGTAAGGTCGTCGGCTGCCGTACCCCCTTCGTGTCAAGGTATGATGAGTTGTGCATTCTTTTATGGGTCTTTGGGCAACAATGCTGTACTGGACTGTCAGTTGACTAACTGTAGCCCGTCTGTTGCTCTGTACAATTCGTGTCAGCCTCCTTTGTCCTCTAACATCAATGCCTGTCGTTGGCTGGATGTCCTTTGGGTGATGGACTATTCTTGATACACACAGGAAACTGCTGAGAATTTAAAAAAACAGCAGCATTACAGTTGTTGACACACTCAAACCTGGTGCACCTGGCACCTACTGTACTACCATACCCCGTTCAAAGGCACTGAAATATTTTGTCTTACCCATTCACCCTCTGAATGGCACACATACACAATCCATGTCTCAATTGTCTCAAGGCTTAAAAATCCTTCTTTAACCTGTCTCCTTCCCTTCATCTACACGGATTGAAGTGGTGACAGGTGAGGGATAATAAGGGATCATAGCTTTCACCTGGATTCACCTGGTCACTCTATGTCATGGAAAGAGCAGGTGTTCCTAATGTTTTGTACACTCAATGTATACTGTATATTATAAACTGGGTGGTTCAAGCCCTGAATGCTGATTGGCTGAAAGCCGTGGTATATCAGACCACATACCACGGGTATGAAAAAACATGTATTTTTACCCTTCTAATTACGTTGGTAACCAGTGTATAATAGCAATAAGACACCTCGAGGGTTTGTGGTACATTGGCCATACACCACACCCTCTCTGGCCTTATTGCTTAAATATACGTGTTTGGTATGTTGGGCAATTTGTTTGCAGGGCCTTTGGATTCTACGGAAAATCTCAGTCAATGTCACCTCCTGGGTTCTGTAAGATTCATTCATACATTTATATAATATATTTTCTGAAATACTGTATGTTATACAATCATGATAAACTTTTCACTACAGTCTAATTCATATTCTGGCAATACTTTCACCTTGAAGTTCTATAATTTTCCTGTCACTCTCCAGATCCAGCATATCTAGTTTAAATTAGAACACTTGATGAAACTCTTTCAAGCAATTGGACCAAATGCCATGACGTTTGGTATAATTAATTTGAGTTTCTCCATACCTTCAACATTACTTCCACAGTAGAGCAGAAACAGAATTCTGCGCGAGACAGTCAATACAATTAGACAGACATGTGTCTTTATTGCCAATCAGTTTGGTATTATTCCCCAATATGTTGTAGCCACAAACAAATTATGCATATATTTTAGATTTTTTTCTCATGTGTTGTCATTATGTTTAAAATTTACTTGGTTTGTAGTGCAGAACTATAATGAAAAGCAAATTTACTCACAAATGAATCCCTGTCGTGTCATCCTAGTAGTGACAGATCACTCTGCCTCCCCCAAGGCTCCCCTGTGAGGTGATGTCCTTGAAATAATAGCAGAGCGAGCTAGACTGCAGCCTCTCTGTGACTTGAATACAAACACCACAACAGAGCAGGTTATGAAATACAGATATTATGCTACTGATCTTATATCAGGATGCATTAATCCAAAAATAGTAAGGGTCAGAAATAACAATAATCTTAACATCATAGGATTGTCTATATTTTTTTATTTTTTTATTTAACTAGGCAAGTCAGTCAAGAACAAATTCTCATTTACAACGACGGCCTACCCAGGCCAAACCGGATGACACTAGGCCAATTGTGCGCCGCCCTATGAGATTCCCAATCACGGCCGGATGTGATACAGCCTGGATCCGAACCAGGGACTGTAGTGACGCCTCTTCCACTGAGATGCAGCGCCGTAGAACGCTGCGCCACTCGGGAGCCCATATGTCTGAAATCAATTCTGATATGTAGTTTACTCTACGAGTTTTGGTATTATCCTGCAGGCCTTGTGCTGCTTGAAAATGAATGAAGACAGCAAGCCCTAAATAACATGGCAGTTGTGTGTATTCAAGGATGCCAAGGGAAGCCATGCTTCCCAAAAACATGTACCAACAAAAAAAATTAAAAGCATAAAATAATGTATCTTTCGTCTCTCTGTGTTTCATAATTTTCCTTCAATTCGCAAGAGGCTGAATGTATCTCACAGGAGAAGGCATCCGAGTGAGCAAAACAGCGCCCCTCTGTCTCTCTATGTGTAGGCCATCTATCTGATACGGTCTGGTCCAAACGAGTATAACATTGTTGCCGCCCGTTGCATTGAAGGCAAGGGAAGCCAGCGAGCATCTGACCTCCCTTGACAATCAGCATTGAGCTAAACTGAGCAAGCTCAACTGTGAATGGTCCTGGCGCAGCAACAAAACAGTGTTAAGGGAAGCCAGCTTGGATTTGCCGTGACTTCTATCAAATCCAATTGAAAGCATAAGTAATTTACAGAAAAACTTGAATTGTTGCATCTCGTTATGTTGTTGTCCTCCAGTGCCTAGCTAGCCAGCTAGCTAAAATTGTCCCTTTCCTAAATTAGCCATGGATGGAGATAGGGATTTGGACTTGTTGTTTTACTTAATTCTCCGTATTGGCCAATGATAATGACGGTGATTCTGATCCAACCATAAACTCATACATTGTTGTGCCCCTGGCCTGAGAGGATGGAAGTTTATTTTGGCCACAAAGTCTTTCTTTCATCAGCATAAAGACTCAACAGTGTCAGATCAACAGGTTCATGACAATTCATTATCCCTAATGAAATCAGTCACAAGTGAGTGAGAAGAACTCACACAAGTGAGCGAGAAGAACTCACAAGTGAGTGAGGGTGACTCAACCAAGATGGTGGGTTACCGAGAACCAATTCATCAGCAATTAAGACAAAAATGCATCACCACTTGCAGACAGGAAGTGGGAAAGTGAAGGAGAAGAAACACTATAATTTCTACTCTCAGCTGCTGGTCATGACTAAGAGCCAAAGGCTAGGAGAGATGCAGGGTTAATTATATCAAATTAAGGGTCTAGGCTGAGGCACTGTGACGAGCTGACTTGTGTAATTTCATGGCTGACAGACTGATTATCACAGATTATTTCTTTTCTATCAGTTCTTTCTTTTTTTCTTTCTTTCCTTAAACACCAAGACTCTGCTTAAAGAAAACAAAGGCTACAGCTTCACCTCTGCCATTGGGAAAATTTTAGTCCAATTTACCACATTGTTCTCTCAGGCAAAAGTTCAGATATGACTGTTTGAAGACTTCCAGGGTTGGAAACTAGATTTATTTCGCATTATAACTCCAAAATGCAGTTGTGGTTCTAATCCAGGGGGTTTACAGTTTTTGCCAGTCTCTGGAAGAAATCCAGTGAGATTGTTTGCGTGTTATGGAACTCCACAGTATAATGTACATCCTATCAGGACAGGATCTACAAAGACATTTTGTAAGACTTCTCCTTGATTTAGCAAACAACACTATTGAAGTGCTAATCTTCAATGACCTTGTCAGTGAATGTTCACACTCTGTTCTTGGTACCAGAATCATAGTGCCAGGCAGCCACTTTATGGAATTATATTTGCTAGGTGGAATGAGGGATGATAAATACATGAATTAACTTGAAATTACCTTTTAAGCACTGCATGACTGAAAGTCTTGAATAATGAGAGGTCGTGATCATTAACTTCTCAACTGGATATAAATGGGTGCCAGCTTTATTTTTCACATTGGGGGAATTCCAAAGCACAGAAGAAACACTTAAAAATGACAAATATCCACTTGAAATAGTGTTGACATTCACAAGTTGACTGTTTGAGAGCCCAGTGCATGTGGTTCCCCTGGCAACATTTCAGCAATTTGCAATTTCCCCCAAATTCAGGAAATATTCCCCCAAATTCAATCGCATTCCACACTGCCCTTTCCCACCTGGACAAAAGGAACAGCTATGTGAGAATGCTGTTCATTGACTTCAGCTCAGCGTTCAACACCATAGAGCCCACGAAGCTCATTACTAAGATAAGGACCCTGGGACTAAACACCTCCCTCTGCAACTAGATCCTGGACTTCCTTACGGGCCGCCCCCAGGTGGTAAGGGTAGGCAACAACACATCTGCCACGCTGATCCTCAACACGGGGGCCCCTCAGGGGTGTGTTCTTAGTCCCCTCTTGTACTCCCTGTTCACCCACGACTGTGTGTCCAAGCACAACTCCAACACCATCATTAAGTTTGCTGACGACACAACATTGTTAGGCCTGATCACCGACAACGATGAGACAACCTATAGGGAGGAGGTCAGAGACCTGGCAGTGTGGGTCCAGGACAACAACCTTTCCCTCAACGTGAGCAAGACAAAGAAGTGAATCGTGGACTACAGGAAAAGGAGGGCCGAACACGCCCCCATTCACATCGATGGTGCTGTAGTGGAGTGGGTCGAGAGTTTCAATTTCCTTGGTGTCCACATCACCAACAAACTTCATGGTCCAAACACACCAAGACAGTTGTGAAGAGGGCACGATAACACCTTTTCCCCCTCAGGAGACTAAAAATATTTGGAATGGATCCCCAGATCCTCAAAAAGTTATACAGCTGCACCCTCGAGAACATCCTGACTGGTTGCATCACTGCCTGGTATGGAAACTACTCGGCATCCGACTGTAAGGTGCTACAGAGGGAAGTGCTTATGGCCCAGTACATCACTGGCTTCCTGCCATCCCGGACCTATATACTAGGCCGTGTCAGTGGAAGGCCCAAAAAATTGACAAAAATTCCAGTCACCCAAGTCATAGACAGTTCTCTCTAATACCGCACGGCAAGCGGTACCGGAGCGCCAAGTCTAAGTCCAAAAGGCTGCTGAACAATTAATAAAATGGTCACCCGGACTGTTTACATTGACCCCCCCCCCCCCCCCCCCCTTTGATTTTACACTGCTGCTACTCACTGTTCATTATCTATGCATAGTCACTTTACCCCTACCTACATATACAAATTACCTTGACTAACCTGTACCCCCGCACATATATAGCCTCTATTGTTTTTTTATTGTGTTACTTTTTATCGTATTTTCTTAACTCGATTTCTTGAACTGCATTAAAGGCTTGTAAGTAAGCATTTCACGGTAAGGTTGTGTTCGGCGAATGTGCCAAATAAAGTTTGATTTGATTTGAAAATTCCATAATTCCATAGTCCATTAGCTTGTGTATTAAATTAAATTAAATTAAATTGTATTTGTCACATGCTTCGTAAACAAGACTAACGATGAAATGCTTACGGGTCCTTTTCCAACAATGCAGAGTTAAAGATAAAAAATAAAATAGAAATAGTGACACGAGGAATAAACACACATTGAATAACGAATAACAATAGCAAGTAAAAATAACATAGCTATATACAGGTAGTACCAGTACGAAGTCGATGTGCATGGGTACGATGTAATTTAGGTAGCTTGTACATATAGGTACTGTAGGGGTAAAGTGACTAGGCAACAGGATAGATAATAGACAGTAGCAGCAGCGTATGTGGTGAGTGTGAAAGTGTGTGTATGTGAGTGTGTGTGGCGTCATTATGCATGTGTGCACATGTTAAGTGTGTGTGTGTGTGTGTGTGTGTGTGTGTGTGTGTGTGTGTGTGTGTGTGTGTGTGTGTGTGTGTGTGTGTGTGTGTGTGTGTGTGTGTGTGTGTGTGTGTGTTGGGATGTCATTGTAAGTATGTGTGCGTGTGTGGGTAGAGTCAGTGCAAGAGAGTTAGTGAAAAATAAATAAATAGATATAAATTAAATGTTTACGTTGACAGCTTCTGTACAGCCGGTGGATAAGAATGATTGGAAAGTGTAAAAGGTAAGAGTTCTTTGTGTAATCTATTCTGGGAGAGAACTGTATGGCACAAGCCCATCTATTAGCAATCAACTGAATTCTAAATGGGAGAAAATGGAAATCAAATAAAGAATACCCCAATCACAGCCCTTTAACAACCTAATGTACAGTACCGACACCAATATCAACCATCCTTTGATTTCATTTCAGATGAAGAAATATAGAAACTCAGGCTTTTGGTGGCCATTCAAAGGATTGTATTTACTATATGGATGTTGTGTGATACACAGAGAATAGAGAAACAATGGGTTTGGCTGTGATAGATGCGCCTTTTGCGATAACGGTCAATGC
Organism: Salvelinus namaycush; assembly: GCF_016432855.1. Taxonomy (NCBI): domain Eukaryota; kingdom Metazoa; phylum Chordata; class Actinopteri; order Salmoniformes; family Salmonidae; genus Salvelinus; species Salvelinus namaycush. The sequence goes on from NC_052334.1 coordinate 38,121,359, forward strand.
CTTGGGAGTACCTTTCATGATTTAGTCCTTGTACGTTGCAGTCATATCTACAGAATCAGTGCTGTGCTGTCAGACCCACTGCCTCCAGAGAACACACACACACACCACACACACATAACATCCATTAGAGCCCACAGATGCTACTCATTAAGGGGAGGTCATTTCAAGTCTCTCAGCGGTCTCATCACCTACTGTGTGTGGCTACAGTCTAGTATAAAAACACGCTCAATATTCTCGACTGCATTCAAAAGCCTGCTTTTTACCATTATGACATTACATTTATAGTCATCACAAAGCAACAAGAGAGCTGGTGTGTTAGTAATAATAATAATACAAGTAATAATCATATGTGTTCAATTGAGAGCGCTTCTGCGTTTTCTCAGCTCTCAATATACGAACATCTACACAGTCTGGTCCAAGACCACAGCCTTTCCACCAGTCCCTATGATCCCAGAACCATTCTGTGGCTCACACCATTCTGTAGGCCTATGAAAAGCCTGAGCACCTCCCATTAGATATGGCTAATCTCTTAAAGGCTGTGGTCCTGATGGGAGCCTCTTTCCTGGGTTAAGCCACCCAGTCCTGAATGCTGTCCTGTACTGCGTCCATTATCCATGCATTAGCCTCTGGGAAAGGGGCTAGCTACCAAGAGACCTGTTTTTATTTATTTTTTTGTGTTTTTTATGTGTACTGTTCTGCCACAAGCATTTGGCATTTAGCACCTTATTGGTAATGTTGACTCTCCCAAACCACGTTACACGTTACACATGTACACATTGTAATGATGTCACTGTCGCTGCCAAACCACACCCAATTCAAACACGGTATGATAATTATGGAGGCAAATGGAGATATTGGCTACAGAATCAAGGTTTTGTCTATGAGCCATCTGCATCTGTGATTACCATGCTAATCCTTACATAGCAGATGATGATATAGGCTACTAGGTTTCAGAAGCACTAAATATACAGAAGCCTCAACATTCTCAGTACCTTCACCATGTTGTCAGATCTTCTGGGTTTATTTAGGGACCTGTCGAGTTAAGCATGTGTGAATAATGTACTGGGGTGCTCACTATCTGTTTGCAGGTTGGCATCAAGGAGCTGAGAATACTACACTGAACAAAAATATAAAGGCAACATGTAAAGTGTTGGTTCCATGTTTCATGAGCTGAAATAACAGATCCCAGAAATGTTCCATACGCAACATTTGGCCACAAATTTGTTTACATCCCTGTTAGTGCGCATTTCTTCTTTGCCAAGATAATCCATCCACCTGACAGGTGTGACATATAAAGAATCTGGTTAAACAGCGTGATCTTTACACAGTTGCACCTTGTGCTGGGGACAATAAAAGGCCACTCTAAAATGTGCAGTTTGTCACACAACACAATGCCACAGATGTCTCAAGTTTTGAGGGAGTGTGCAATTGGAATGCTGACTGCAGGAATGTCCACCAGAGCTGTTGCCAGAGAATTTAGTGTTAATTCCTCTACCATAAGCTGCCTCCAACTTCGTTTTAGAGAATTTGGCAGTATGTCCAACCGGACCACGTGTATGGCGTTGTGTTGGCGAGCGATTTTCTGATGTCAACGTTGTGAACAGAGTGCCCCATGGTGGTGGTGGGGTTATGGTATGGGCATGCATAAGCTAAGGACAATGAACATAATTGCATTTTATCGATGGCAATTTGAATGCACAAAAATACTGTGACGAGATCCTGAGGCCCATTGTGAGGCCCATTTTTTTTTAAAGGTATCTGTTACCAACAGATGCATATCTGTATTCCCAGTCATGTGAAATCCATAGATTAGGGGTAATTCATGTATTTCAATAGACTGATTTTGTCATATGAACTGTAACTCAGTAAATCAATGAAATTGTTGCATGTTGCGTTTATATTTTTGTTCAGTATAGATATACACGGTTCCAATTCCACACTGAATATTTAATGATTTCACACAAAATTGTGCTATATTGAAATAATATGATACAGCTGCTTGGTTCCCTCCCTATAATGCTCTACAGTTAACCTAGAATTTGTCACTAGTACTGACATAACATATGCAGAAAGGCTTTTTATGGCTATTTGTTTTGACTTTTGTTCGAGATTGTTTTGCGTTACTGTAGAACACATTTCCCTATGCCGGCTGCTAAATTCTCATTCCACACCAAAAACAGTGCCAGAATGAGGTAAGATGATAAATATAACTGTAGATTGGAAATGGACTGTCTATCTCTCTCTGCTTCATGAATTACATTTGCCTTGGTGCTGATCAGAATGTCAGGGTACCATTTCTTTCTTAATGCATCAGAAGCTTTGTCACCCTTGTCTGCCAAAATCTCAACTTCCTTCTTTTTGGTTCTCAGCTCCCCTGAGAGACTAATATGTCGGCCAGTTATTCTTAGAATGTAGTTTCCTTCATCCACACATGGTGTTAACTGCTTTGATGCCAACAAGAAATGGTAAAGGTAACACTTTACATTACAGTGCTAATTATCACTGTTTATCAGGTGAGAATGTACTGTACTGTACTTACATATTTATGTGGTAATACTTCTATTTTTAAATAACCACTATATCAACAAGTTCTTACGTAAGATGTTCTTTGGATGTTACCCTGATGTGATACCACTGTAATGTAATGTGTCAGGTCATCTGCAAAAATGTAACAACAAATCATTGTTTTGAGTGAGGAGGAAAATGATTTCACAATGTCTAAATCATGCTGACATCACCCTGTAAAAAACTTCCTCGTAAAAATCCAGTAAAATTGACCTTTAAAGGTGAGGCGCTGCGAATGTATCTGTATTTCAGTGAAATTTCAAAGTTATGGATGAAAGATTGCTTATTCTTTGGCATAATCGCCTTTCTTTGGCATGAATTCTCGCTGATGGCCATATTAACTATTACAGGCTGTGGGAATGTCAGCACTGCAGTTATTCTAATAGAATTTTGATCAGGACGCTAACAAGCTTTGAATCTCATACTGACAGAGAAGACCTCAACCTAAGGATGTTGAAAACAAAAATGTGACCTGAAATATACTGTGACCCCACCCCACATGACCTGACACACACCTCCCATACTGTCTGTACCGACTGGGGATGGCGGAAAGAGGCACAGCGTGTGTTTGGAGTAATGGGTAAATGGATTCCCTAAGAAGCTGTGCACTGGCACCGGGCTAATTAACCCAACTCATAATGAGGAATCCAAGGAATGGTCTCAGCAGGGAGGTAGACTGATAAGAGATAAAAGACAGAAACTATTATTATAAGTGAATGTTGCTTTTAAGATAAAAATGATAATCGATGGCGGTGCACAGTATCACTTTTTTAAACAGAATAATATTGATACCATGGTCAGGGTGTAGTAGTGCCTGTGGAGCACCAAATTGCACTTTGATATCACCATTTGATATCAATTATGATTATGTCTGATGTGAGAGCGGGTGTGTGTTATATCACAAAAACTCAATAGGTGTAACTCAATATCACAAAAACTAAATTTATTGAAAAGGTCAAATGCACTGCCTAAATTCTTAGAATGGAGAAAATATAGTACTCCCTTTTCATTGTCTTTGCCAAGTGTCATGTTTTGAACTTTTCATCCTGTGTATTTCATCCGGTGACGCAAACCACTGAACCCCTAAGACCATGATGCTGGTCTCCAGCTGGTCACTCTGTCTCTGTGTTCACCAGCCAGCGTTAATGAGGCTGCAGACTTGGGCTGAAAACAGCACGCAACAGTAACAGCAGCCCCCTGCCTCACTGAAAGCATCTCTCTCCTAGAGTGGCACTGTGGTAAAGGCTGCCTAACCCCAGGGAGAGATGCAACACACATTGAGGGCTCACACAGTGAAGATGGTCTGGTTGTATTTTTCCCCTTTATAAATGTTCTAGCGCGTATTCCTCTCATTCCCTCAATCCACACATTGCTCATTCTTAGCTGAGGTGATACCTCTATATAAGTAATAATTGTCCGAAGGTATTATGAGTGTAGCAAAATAATACCTGTCACCTGTCAGTAGGCACATACAAGGATGATGCAGTTTCTTCAACATATGCTACTGTGCTGAACAACATTTTCACCTAAAAGCAACATGCTCACCTAACATACCTAAGAGAAAATGCCACAACACTTTAGAGGAAGCTGTCAGTTGTTTAACTTTCATTAAAGGTTTTTCTTACTGTACTGTACAGGGGGTCTAAAATTTTGTGGCTTAATCGTGTATGTCTGAACCTGACATATTGGAATATGGCTCTAAATAGCACAATGTGTGGCCCCTTGTTTTTGGCGAACTCTGGGGCTGTGTGCTTTAAACTGAATGCCAGGGGGAACGCGCTCATATCTCTCCCATAACCTCTACCTATCTAATGTGGTTATTAGTTAGCATAATGTTGGCACAAGGTCTTATAGTCAGCACTAAAGATGTATGTCATACATGCTGAATGTATATGAAACGACTTCCACCGAAGGTGGCTCCTCTTCCTGTTCGGGCGGCGCTCGGCGGCCGTCGTCACCGGTCTACTAGCTGCCACCGATTCCCTTTTCCTTTTCTGTTGGTTATGTCTGTATTGGTTTCACCTGTTTCTCGTTTGGGGTTTTGTTCAGGGCTATTGAAGCCTTCTAGGCCCGCCTGCTTTTGTGCGGGCTTGTTTTCTGTTCTGTTTGTGGATGGTTGTGTTTGGTTCTGTTTTTGGACTGTTTGGTGTCCTATTTTGGGGAGGTCATTATTTTCGCCTGTTGTTGTTGGCATGACCTTATTCTTACCGGGATAAATACGGCAAACCCGAAGAACCCTCTGCTCTCTGCGCCTGACTCCGCACCCACCACTCCTAGCTACGTGACAAAAGCGTTGCTATATTATGCTACTATCTGTCATACCGTTCCTCAGTTGTTAACTGTGATGGTAAACCATTCTCTTTTTGATATTCTCATAAATGTTAAGATATTGTATTATGGCAGCCGATAACTCAGTTTCAACTCAGTTTTGTTTGCTACATATATCTTTCAAGATAACCATCACATGCAAAAACATTGCTTTTATATGTGAAAAATTTGAATTTCCCTTTGATCTATATGGGGAGAGCTTAGATAAGATGTTTCATATATATACAGAGATGTATCATTTGACATGAAAAATGGCAGTAACACTTTATAATAAAGTTGTTTATAAATATGTGAATAACTAGCTTACTAACATTTACAAATGTGGGACTAATGATTAATAAATGGTAAGCAAACTCTTTGCAAATGACTTACAAATGGTTTATTACTGAACATTATTATAAAGTGTAACCAAAAGGGCATTGGCATACAGCATCAGTATTAGGAGGATGTTTTATGAAACCATGTTATATCACATGTACATTTTCATTCATTTTTAACATTATTTACAGTACTGTATATTCTGATTGTGTCATTTTGGTCATGGTCAATTTCAGTGTGCGACACCTGTGCGACAGTAGGTTAGCCACCATTGCTAAATCAAGCACATTGTTTTTGTGAAGGCAGGCACAAACACTAATGGAGTGGGCAACATCACAAAAGCATGAATCATCTCTGACTGAAAATGAATTATTTGTGTTCTGATGCAAGAAATGTCCAATTGCTCACCAGTAGTTATTACACTATATATACAAAAGTATGTGGACACCCCTTCAAATTAGTGGATTTGGCTATTTCAGCCACACCCGTTGCTGACAGGTGTATAAAATCGAGCACACAGCCATGCAGTCTCCATAGACAAACATTGTCAGTAGAATGGCATGTACAGAAGAGCTTAGTGACTTTCAATGTGGCACCGTCATAGGATGCCACCTTTCCAAAAAGTCAGTTTGTCAAATTTCTGCCCTGCTAGAGCTGCCCCGGTCAACTGTAGGTGCTGTTATTGTGAAGTGGAAACATCTAGGAGCAACAACGGCTCAGCCGTGAAGTGGTAGGCCGCACAAGCCCACAGAACGGGATCGACGAGTGCTGAAGCGCATAGCACTCACTACCGAGTTCCAAACTACATCTGGAAGCAACATCAGCACAAGAACTGTTCATCTGGAGCTGTGCACAATGCCAAGCATCAGCTGGAGTGGTGTAAAGCTCGCCACTATTGGACTCTAGAGCATTGGAAACGTGTTCTCTGGAGTGATGAATCACGCTTCACCATCTGGCAATCCGACTGACTAATCTGGGTTTGGCGGATGCCGGTAGAACACTACCTGCCCGAATGCATAGTGCCAACTGTAAAGTTTGGTGGAGGGGGAACAATGGTCTGTGGCTATTTTTCATGGTTCGGGCTAGGCCCCTTAGTTCCAGTGAAGGGAAATCTTAACGCTACAGCATACAATGACATTCTAGACGATTCTGTGCTTCCAACTTTGTGGCAACAGTTTGGGGAAGGCCCTTTCCTGTTTCAGCATGACAATGCCCTCGTCCACAAAGCGAGGTCCATACAGAAATGGTTTGTCGAGATCGGTGTGGAAGAACTTGACTGGCCTGCACAGAGCCCTGACCTCAACCTCATCAAACACCTTTGGGATGAATTGGAATGTTGATTGTGAGCCAGGCCTAATCGCCCAACATCAGTGCCCGTCCTCACCAATGCTCCTGTGGCTGAATGGAAGCAAGTCCCCGCAGCAATGTTCCAACATCTAGTGGAAAGTCTTCCCAGGAGAGTGGAGGCTGTTATAGAGGCAAATGGGGGACCAACTCCATATTAATGATTTTGGAATGAGATGTTCGACGAGCAGGTGTCCACATACTTTTGGTCATTTAGTGCATTTATATTAGACTAAATGGCTTTATTTGTGCGTATAACTCCAGAAGCTATGACGGAATCAACAGGCACTCTGCTACATGAACTGAATAATCAACATTTGTTGGGTTGCTGAAGAAAGCAGCACAAATAATTCAATTTTTCTCCTGTAATTGTTACTTCATTAGCTCAGCATTAATTCTCCTCCCAAGTCATATTCTTACCATATGAATCTCATTATTGTTTTGAAAGAACGTGTTAGTCCTATCTGACAAAAAACAAACTCAGTGACATGAAACACATTATTTTGGTAATGAACCCCAATAACACTTCAATTATACCCTATAAAGTAAATATTTAATAGAGACAGAGAGATACTTCAAGAATATATGATAATTCTCATATTCCCCCCCATAAATGTGATTGGTTTCTTCATTTGGTCTTTAGTGTTACAGCAACATAACATGTCTCCGCTAACCCAGAAGCCTTGTTACCAGAGTGCCATCTGTGGAAGACAACTGCCTCGCCTCAGTTTCTAATCAAAACGTGACCCTGAGCTGAGGATGAGGGGAAAAAGACTGCACAATTACTCTCATTCTCCCTCCCCCCCCCCCTCTCTCTCTCTCTCTCTCTCTCTTTCGCTCTGTTTCTCTCTCTTTCTCCAGCTCTTATCCCTTTTATCAGCTATTGGAGGCAGCTGGCGGCGGAGGCAGGCTGGGAGTAGGCCAGCCAGGATGAAAGAACTGTGCCCCAAATCATACCCTTTGTTACAAAGGTGTCATATTAACTCCAAACCCCCCACACAAGAAGACGGCTGACTCGAACAGAACCATGGTGATGGCATTCTCCAATTAACGGTGTAACTGATGATTTTGAGCATCCCAAAAATATCTGGGTTTGTATTGTTTTCAAACAGGACTGATCCTCAGCTCCCCTCTCTGTTTGACAATCCTCTAATCCATACAAAAACCAAATGAAGCGTCATGAACACATTTGTGAATCTAACTTTATGCCGTTGGGGTCAATTTCACCTCAATCTCATTTTAGGAATTTAATCACACTCCAATATGATGGGATGCCATGTCCAGAATAACTTGGAATGATTTCTCACCTGTACAGAAAAGACAATAAATATGGAATACATGTTCAAAATACTTTCAAATGAGCAAAGCCATAAATCTATGTAGTGAAGAAAACACTGTTCATTTCTGATAATTCAGCACAATTAATATGTCATGAGATTAGTGGAGCTCTTAAGAAAAAACAGGCGGTGAGTTAGCGAGGCAGCTTTCAGCCAAGACTGATTCACAATAGGTAGTTTGAAGGTCAACAACATTAGTGTTGAACTACAAAGCTATATTGCGTGATAGTTCCCTAGTGTGAGTCCTCCTTCATTTCCCGAGTGCTATCTGAGTACCATTAAGGACACACTTTATTTTCCATTACAAAGCATCAAGAGGAGAGGCCAAACATATTTTCAAAAGCAGGAGAAATCAGAACGCTGAAAATAGATCCAAATGAATATACAATACATCTGATAAGGAGACCCTCTTTGTTGTTGAGACTTTCTTGTCTTGGCTGTGAATCATAAGCATTTGGTGTATTTGAGGCGACTGAGGTGGGTGGTGAGGGCGGTGGGGGTGTTCCCCAAGACTCTTGTCCTCCATTTAGTTTAACAACACCTAATTGGCTGTTGCTACGATACCTCCCGATGCGTGATGTCAGGAGGCAAGAAATGACTCCCCATGTACACGCAAAAAGGATTTCCAACTTTTTATACTCATCCTGGGAACCATTTATTGCACTGCAACAGACCTCATCACGCCCAGCTTTGACTAAGTCATACACTCTTAGAAAAAAGGTTTCGAGATGGGTTCTTCGGCTGTCCCCGTGGGAGAACCCTTTGAAGAACCATTTTTGGTTCCAAGTAGAACCATTTCTGATTACAGGCAGAACCCTCTGTGGAAAGGATTCTACATTGAACCCAAAAAGGGTTCTACATGGAACCAAAAAGGGGTCTTCAAAGGGTTCTCCTATGGGGACAGCCGAATAACCCTTTTTTCTAAAAGTGTATTCGTTTGAAGTAAATGCGAGGGTGATCAAGATTCAACCCAGTGTCCATAGTGTATATTCTTGTCATTATAACAATCTAAAAGTTGTCAGAACCCCTTTGAAAGATTGCACAGTTTTAGTTGTAGTTCTGGTAGTTTAGATATTGTTAAGTGATTGATTACTTCATAAAACCTATGAATGATAGCGCTGTATATTCCTGCGCCTCCATCTAACCATTTAGTAGACAGTTGGGCCTCATAAAGCAATCATAATAAGACAGAGGGCAGGAGCAAGGTGCTGTCAGAGAATGTAATTAATATGAAATACTGGCGTAGGGTGTGTTCCTAAAGGTAATGTTCTCCTGCTAATATGTTGCTATGGGTATGGTTGAGACAGAGTTCAGGCACTGTAATGCTCATTAAGCTGTCAGCTGTGTGCTCTCGGCTTCTGCTATTTTCAAATTGGCAAGTCATTCATACTCATCTGGACAATGGCATCATTACAAGAGCTTTGGATCCTATGGCAACAGATACACTACATTCCCAAAAGTATGTGGACACCTGCTCATTGAACATCTCAATCCAAAATCACAGGCATTAATATGGAGTTGTTCCCTCCTTTTCTGTTATAACAGGCTCCACTCTTCTGGGAAAGCTTTCCACTAGATGCAAAACATTGCTGTGGGAACTTGCTTCCATTCAGCCACAAGAGCATTAGTGAGGACGGGCACTGATGTTGGGCAATTAGGCCTGGCTCGTAGTCAGCGTTCCAATTCATCCCAAAGGTGTTCGATGGGGTTGAGGTCAGGCCTTTGTGCAAGTCTAGTTCTTCCACACCAATCTCGACAAACCATTTCTGTATGGACCTCGCTTTGTACACGGGGGCATTGTCATGCTGAAACAGGAAAGGGCCTTCCCCAAACTTTTGCCACAAAGTTGGAAGCACAGAATCGTCTAGAATGTCATTGTATGCTGTAGCTTTAAGAATTCCCTTCACTGGAACTGAGGGGCCTAGCCCGAACCATGAAAAATAGCCCCAGACCATTATTCCTCCTCTACCAAACTTTACAGTTGGCACTATGCATTGGGGCAGGTAGCATTCTCCTGTCATCTGCCAAACCCAGATTTGTCCATCAGACTGCCAGATGGTGAAGCGTGATTCATGTCTCCAGAGAACGCGGTTCCACTGCTCCAGAGTCCAATGGCGGCGAGCTTTACACCACTCTAGCCAACGCTCGTCATTGCGCATGGTGATCTTAGGCTAGTGGGCGGCTGCTCTGCCATGGAAAACCATTTCATGAAGCTCTCGATGAACAGTTATTGTGCTGACGATGCTTCCAGAGGCAGTTTGGAACTCAGTAGTGAGTGTTGCAACTGAGGACAGACGATTTTTACGGGCTTCAAGACTCGGTGGTCCCGTTGTATGGGCTTGTGCGGCCTACCACTTTGCGGCTGAGCCGTTGTTGCTCCTAGACATTTCCACTTCACAATAACAGTACTTACAGTTGACCTGGGCAGCTCTAGCAGGGCGGACATTTTACGAACTGACTTGTTGGAAAGGTGGCATCCTATGACAGTGCCACGTTGAAAGTCACTGAGGTCTTCAGTAAGGCGTTCTACAGCCAATTTTTGCCTGTGTATATTTCATGGCTGTGTTCTCAATTTTGTACACCTATCAGAAATATCCGAATCCACTAATTTGAAGGGGTGTCCACATACTTTTGTATATATAGTGTATTGTGATTGTCTTGAGATTATGGGGGATTTTTCAAAGGAGAATTCTGTCATACGCAAGTGAATTTTAGCCAATTCAAGTATAACTCACACTTTTTAGTTTGATATGACATTGTGATAAAATACAATACAAAGTAATTTTTTTAATATTGTATAATAATACACTGCTCAAAAAAATAAAGGGAACACTTAAACAACACAATGTAACTCCAAGTCAATCACACTTCTTTGAAATAAAACTGTCCACTTAGGAAGCAACACTGATTGACAATACATTTCACATGCTGTTGTGCAAATGGAATAGACAAAAGGTGCAAATTATAGGCAATTAGCAAGACACCCCCAATAAAGGAGTGATTCTGCAGGTGGTGACCAGAGACCACTTCTCAGTTCCTATGCGTCATGGCTGATGTTTTGGTCTCTTTTGAATGCTGGCGGTGCTCTCACTCTAGTGGTAGCATGAGACGGAGTCTACAACCCACACAAGTGGCTCAGGTAGTGCAGCTCATCCAGGATGGCACATCAATGCGAGCTGTGGCAAGAAGGTTTGCTGTGTCTGTCAGCGTAGTGTCCAGAGCATGGAGGCGCTACCAGGAGACAGGTCAGTACATCAGGAGACGTGGAGGAGGCCGTAGGAGGGCAACAACCCAGCAGCAGGACCGCTACCTCCGCCTTTGTGCAAGGAGGAGCACTGCCAGAGCCCTGCAAAATGACCTCCAGCAGGCCACAAATGTGCATGTGTCAGCATATGGTCTCACAAGGGGTCTGAGGATCTCATCTCGGTACCTAATGGCAGTCAGGCTACCTCTGGCGAGCACATGGAGGGCTGTGCGGCCCCACAAAGAAATGCCACCCCACACCATGACTGACCCACCGCCAAACCGGTCATGCTGGAGGATGTTGCAGGCAGCAGAATGTTCTCCACGGCGTCTCCAGACTCTGTCACGTCTGTCACATGTGCTCATGTGCTCAGTGTGAACCTGCTTTCATCTGTGAAGAGCACAGGGCGCCAGTGGCGAATTTGCCAATCTTGGTGTTCTCTGGCAAATGCCAAACGTCCTGCACGGTGTTGGGCTGTAAGCACTACCCCCACCTGTGGACATCGGGCCCTCATACCACCCTCATGGAGTCTGTTTCTGACCGTTTGAGCAGACACATGCACATTTGTGGCCTGCTGGAGGTCATTTTGCAGGGCTCTGGCAGTGCTCCTCCTTGCATAAAGGCAGAGGTAGCGGTCCTGCTGCTGGGTTGTTGACCTCCTACGGCCTCCTCCACGTCTCCTGATGTACTGGCCTGTCTCCTGGTAGCGCCTCCATGCTCTGGACACTACGCTGACAGACACAGCAAACCTTCTTGCCACAGCTCGCATTGATGTGCCATCCTGGATGAGCTGCACTACCTGAGCCACTTGTGTGGGTTGTAGACTCCGTCTCATGCTACCACTAGAGTGAAAGCACCGCCAGCATTCAAAAGTGACCAAAACATCAGCCAGGAAGCATAGGAACTGAGAAGTGGTCTGTGGTCACCACCTGCAGAATCACTCCTTTATTGGGGGTGTCTTGCTAATTGCCTATAATTTCCACCTTTTGTCTATTCCATTTGCACAACAGCATGTGAAATTTATTGTCAATCAGTGTTGCTTCCTAAGTGGACAGTTTGATTTCACAGAAGTGTGATTGACTTGGAGTTACATTGTGTTGTTTAAGTGTTCCCTTTATTTTTTTGAGCAGTGTATTTAATTTTTAAAAAAAATCTGCTAAAATAATTCTCCACTCCATGTAGAAACGTATAGATGCACATAAACAATGACTACATCTCATACAATACAACTTTAATTTACACAAATACAGAGATAGTGTACATTAATACAAACGTTGTGCAGTTATTTTCCGCTTATTTCCATAGAATGGGTATGAACCATGGATGAGGATATTCCACTGTGCTGAAGTGACATCCCTGACAGTCAAAAGAGGGTGTAAATCTGCCTAAATGACACCCACTTTCACACATTCCCTGCAACACCTGCCCTGCAGCTTTCAGTTTAATGAGACTGATGTCTGTTAGGTCATCAATCTCTCTTCCCCTGGTTGGAGCTGAGACGTCAGGCAAATCACTCTTCACCTCAACCAAGCCAGGCCTCAGAATTACCTCTCTGCTCAGTCTCATACACACTCTTAGAAAAAAGGTGCGATCTAGAACCTAAAAGGTTTCTTCAGCTGTCCCCATAGGAGAAGCATGTGAAGAATCCTATTTGATTCCAGGTAGAACCCTCTGGTTCCAGGTAGAACCCTTTTGAGTGCCACATAGAACCCTATACACAGAGGGTTCTGAATGGAACCCAAAAGAGTTCTACTTGGAACCAAAAAGGGTTCTACCTTAACCAAAAAGGGTTCTCTTATGGGAACAGCTGAATAACCCTTTTGGATCTTGTTTTTCTATGAGTGCAGTGCCTGACAGATTTGTCAGAAATATTAAAAACTTCATCACTTTGCTGACAAAGTGTCTTGTTCCTGTGTCACTTTGAAGACTGACAACTAAACAGCAATACTAACAATCCTAGTCTGTGACTGGAACAAATGGAAAAGTTATAAATGGTGATGGCAATGTCTGGGAAGTGAAGAGAACTTTAAGAGCATTGGGAAAGTTTCTGTGCTTAATGACTTGTCTGTTTATAAAGAGTTTCCGGGAAAACAAAAGAGGAATTGATGAAAAGTTGAAAAACCCTGTTGGTCAAGCCCATATGACAGATAGGAGCACTCTATTCATGAAACCACGACCCTTTGCGGTAGCTAGCAGCCTAGTTGAAATGGCAAAGGAAGTGTAGGAACTCTAATTATTTATCAAAGCCTGCGGTTACCTAAACATTTTTGCCAAAGTTACTTTGGATCCCATATATAACATGGTGTCAGAAGTGGGATCTACAGTCATTTTGACAAAATTGTTATATATGGATGAGGCTGAGAGACATGAGTCAAATTAAGATGTTCAGGACCTGAACACGGATTATCTGAGAGGATAATATAGCAAAAATACAGATTATGCATCCAAGTATTTGATCTTGAGCAATATCGAATTAACCCTTTACAGGACAAGTTGTGGCAGGCATTTGTAAGGGAGAATTCAAAAGGACCAAAACTCCATGTCACATTATTGCATCCACTTACTGTGGAAATGTTACTTAGACCAAGGGAAAGAAAATAAGTTTACTATTGCAGACACAATCTCTCATGGGGCTTCTCATGTCATGGTCCCTTTATTTGCTCTTAGAAGCACAGTAACCTGTTTTGAGGAGCTTTACGTATATCTTGGATTACAAAACAGTCTCAATGTCACCCTAAGGTCTATATTAACAGTTAACAATGCCACGTCGTTACACTGAGCTCTATTTGATGAACTCTCCACAGACATCTCCCAGCATCTAAAATAGGCAGGAAGCTCTTGGTGGAAGTGAGAGACAAAGTATGCCAAGGACTCACATGGAAAAACAGACTGGCCTGGATCATCTTAGGCCTTCGAGAAAGAGAGTAGAAAGAAAAAAAATGAGGTTAACTAGAATCTTCAAATTTATTAGCCTCCCAAGAGAATGAAGGAGAGAGAGGAGCTTTTAAAGATTTTGAAATAACTGAAGGTATGATGGTGGATAGGGCCAGGGCAGGTGACCCCATCTTAACAAAAGGGCAACAAGATCTGAGCAAATGACACTGGCTAATGATTTATTTTTATATATTTTTTGTGCTTCTCCTCTAGTGTGCTACTGTAGCGTGAACAGAAACCACAGGATACATTTTTGCTTGGGGCCCTGCCATTTCAGAATAAGTCTGGAGGATGTTTTTATAGAATGGTACTACTGTCACTATTTTGAAATGAAGCATTATGTATAACAATATAAAATGCCTACACACCCAAGAGGAGAAAGGGGTTGTACATTATAATACAAAGAATGTGCTCTACCACTTGGTTACATATGCAAAAAATGTAAATCAATTTAATGATTTAATTCTTGACACAGTATAACAATTCAGTCAATAGTGAATCTACACTGCAACCCAGTGGTGATCTAGTGTCACTATATGGGAATGCACAACTACCTAATGGTGGTAATTTTGGCCTGTTTTGGGTTTACAATCAAAATATAGCCAATCATACCATCAACTGTTGACACTATTTACAGCAATGACAACTTGTAAGGATTTATATTACAACATTGTGAAAGTCAGTAAGACTTTTTAAAGAATGGTCTATTATCAAGCAGGAATGATAAAGAATGAGTCTGGAGTTTAAAACGTCAGCCCATCTTTATTTAAGTTTAAACACAAAACAAACAAACACAGCTCTTTCTTCCATTTGGCAGAATACAGACACATGGCAGGTATTTAATCAGAGACCATTAGATGGCATGGTCACTAGATAGCCAAAACAAAAATGGTGACAAAGTAGAATACAAACACAAAGCTGGTGACTGAAATGTCAATAAAGATCCCTTTTTATCAATGAGAATGTGGTGCACCAAGAATAGTGATAACTGCACTGATTCCGTTCCCATAAACTCTTGACTAGATATGAGCAATGCCAAACCTTAAAAATAAATAATTCTTAAACATACTTCTTTGTGAAATGCTCTGCTCAAAGCTTTGCTTTGTTGTCTCGATCTTGCACACAAAAAAATGCCTATTTGGTGAGCCAGACACTGAAAATAACTCCGACAGTAACAGAGCTGGGCAAATCCTTATTCACCTGATATATATACAATATACACAAAAGTATGTGGACACCCCTTCAAATGAGTGGATTCGGCTATTTCAGCCACACCCGTTGCTGACAGGTGTATAAAATTGAGCACACAGCCATGCAATCTCCATAGACAAACATTGGCCTTACTGAAGAGCCCAGTGACTTTCAACGTGCCACCGTCATAGGATGACACCTTTTGAGAAAGTCAGTTAATAAAATTCTGGCCCTGCTAGAGCTTCGCCAGTCAACTGTAAGTTCTGTTATTGTGAAGTGGAAACGTCTAGGAGCAACAACGGCTCTGCCTCGAAGTGGTAGGCCACACAAGTTCACAGAACGTGACCGCCGAGTACTGAAGCGCGTAGCGTCTACAAATCACCTGTCCTCAGTTGCAACACTCACTACCAAGTTCCAAACTTCCTCTGGAAGCAACGTCAGCACAATAACGTTGAGCTTCATTAAAATGGGTTTTCATGGCCAAGCAGCCAAGCACAAGCCTAAGATTACCATGCGGAATGCCAAGCGTCAGCAAGAGTGGTGGACTCTGGAGCAGTGGAAACGCGTTCTCTGGAGTGATGAATCACGTTTCACCATCTGGCAGTCCGATGAAGGAATCTGGGTTTGGCAGATGCCAGGAGAACACTAGCTGCCCGAATGCATAGTGCCAACTGTAAAGTTTGGTGGATAAGAATATGATTTTCATGGTTTGGACTAGTACCCTTAGCATGATATTGCCCCTGTGCACAAAGCGAGGTCCATACAGAAATGGTTTGTTGAGATTGGTGTGGAAGAACTTCAACCTCAACCCCATCGAACACCTTTGGGATGAATTGGAATGGCGACTGTGAGCCAGGTCTAATCGCCCACATCAGTGCCCGACCTCACTAATGCTCGTGGCTGAATGGAAGCATGTCCCCGCAGCAATATTCCAACATCTAGTGGAAAGCCTTCCCAGAAGAGTGGAGGCTGTTATAGCAGCAAAGTGGGGACAAACTCCATATTAATGCCCATGATTCTGGAATGAGATGTTCGATGAGCAGGTGTCCACATACTTTTCACTGCAAACTAAACTAGAGTTCCCCTTCCTAGACACAAGTTGCTATTCAAACATCTCAAAGAGTACAGTAATAGAATTACTGTCCTGATATAAGAGCTTAAAATAAGTGGAGAGCAGGATTTCTTCTGTGAAGGGGTAGGGGTTTCGTGACAAAGATTAAGAAATTACACCTGATTGGCTCCTGAGGTAGTCAGTCACTTGATTTATGCAAATGTCATCAAAAGTGTGGCGGATGCATACAAGTTTATGGGGCTACAGAGGATGTAAATGGAGGAAAAAGCCAAAACAGTGGAAAGACAAATGGGGATGGGTTGATAAAAATAAAAAAGCACACTAACCAATGAATAAAAGGAAAAACTGTCATATTGATAGAGGCAATAGGTTTTGTAGTAAGGCATGCACAGGATAATTTATTTTCAAAAGCCACACAAGTGACACTTATACTCATATATTTAGTATATTGTGACAGCACACATGCACATGGTCTCCTACACCTAAGAGCCACAGATTCTGTAATAAAAAAAACGGCAGTTTATCGCTGGTGTCTTAACAGGCAGATATAGCACAACAGCACACAAGGAAGGAGAACACTTAAATTCAAATTTTATAGTAGATTTACAAGTCTTCCAAGCTGTCCTTGTATCAGACAAGTTCAAAGACCACACACATCATTATTATTTAGTCATGGCCGTCGACCGATTTCAAATTGGGATTTATTTCTCTGTATCATGTTGCACAGCGTCCATCAATCAAGCTACATTCTGAGAGTTATTACCCTAAGGACAGCGATAACATTTTCTCCTACTGGTACAATGGGGTTATGAGTAGGTTAGGAGCTATGTGAAGAAGATTGTTTATTTGCAAACTTATGCTGTACACATTGACCATGACTAACAAACTTGAACAGATGTTTTGCTGTAAATTAACAAAGAATTGTGTAGGTATTGCAGTACTCTGTTACTTTCTGCAGTCTTATTTGTACATACAACTTCAAGGACTATACAGAAATGAAAAGATAAAAAAATAAAACTATCCCACTCCAACAAATGCATTCATCCACAACTCTTCTGTTGAAGCTTGTTGGGAAAAAAAGGGGGAATGGTTTCTCTCATGGTACCAGGACAGGCACTATACAGAAGAGAAAAAAGTTACTAGGCAGCACTTGTAGTCAGTCTGATGGTGAGCAAGAGACATCAAAGTAGGTGAAATCTGAAGTGGAAGTTGTACAGCACCCACAAAATGAAGTTGCTTTGACATTGCTTTTGAACCAATGGGATAAGGAATCCTCCTTTTGGGGAGGTGTGTGGGCTAAGATAGTGAGCGTACGGGGAGTGTTGATTGAATAACAGGAGATGTCGTGCATGGACATTGGGGTATGGTTTCAATTTGGTTTGGTTCAGACCGACTTGGCCTGCTGGGAGGTGGTTGCTTGTTTTTCCAGAAGAGTTGTTTAGCCATTGCCATGGTTGATGAGGTGCATCCGGGTCTCCATGGGGACTGGGTCCTTAGGCACAGGCCTGGCAACAGAAGAGAGAGACACGGAAACAATGAAACACAATCCTCTGTAGACCAAGAGTAAAATCCTGGCATGCAACACATAGGAGTGTCCACTGGCAATTGACATTTTAAAAGTAAAGCTTGATAGATAAATGTTTATTTATGTGTCCGTCTAATCTTGCGAGCCCTATTGTGTATGAATGTCTGTCGACATGGACTACTTTCGATGTGGCCTGACTTATGTGGGGAGGTGGAGTTGGGTGGAGGTTGAGGACTACAGAGCCTTCTTCATCCCCACAATGTCTTTATCCTTCAGGGTAAAGTTCTTCCTCAGGGCCTCTGAGATCAGCGAGGCAGTTTCTGACTCCCCCCATTAGGGAGGTGCAGCCTCTGTTATACCTGCATGGACACACACGTTAAAAGCATGGTCTGGTACAAAGACATAATCTGAAACGTATTACCTAATAATTGTTTCCTCTCGCAGTTTTTTACCTGTGGAAAACAGGATGACAGTCAGCTGCCAATGCATTATCACACACCTTCTGCTAACATGATATTTAGACAGTGTGTGTGTGTGTACTAATGGAGAGGGAGGCATTTTCCTCAGTGTCCTGACTCGCCCTTTAAACCTACCTGTCCTTGCTCATCTTCATGCGGTTCATGTCCTTCAGGATGTCCATGACGTCGGCGAAGCTGGTGGACTTGGACAGCATCATGTCCTCCTCCGCCTCCCGGAAGTCCATGCTGGGACGGTCCAGGTCAAAGGCCGACATGTTCGCAAGTGGCAGGGGGTCTGGCATCAGCTCCGATACAATGGACACCACGTCCTCCTCACCACGTCGCTGATGACGAAGGAGGCAGAGGCGGCGGGCTGGTAGGGCGCCATCTTGAAGGGCGCCATTGAAAAGCTCATGCTGGTGTCGTCGGGGGAGAGGGGGTCAGGTGTCAAGGGGTTTGAGCTTGAGCGGTGCAAACAGAGCAGAGTAGTGACAGGCAAGTTATTGAACTTGTCAGAGTTAATTTAGATACCATCATTTTCCCATTAATAAACCTCAGAATTGGGACAGACAGAGCCTTAAAAAAGGGACACAGATTGGCAATCAACTCGTCTCCTGCACTGTTGTCACATGTTCCTTCTAAGCTGCTCGCGGGCACGCAGTAGCCCCGAGACTGCCGCGCAGCTCCCCCAGGACTGCCAAGCAGAAGAAATATCAGCCCACTGAGAGAAGCATGAGATTGAACTTCACTTTCTAGAGTTTTCCCTGCGAGTTATTAGCCCAGTTATAGTTCATTTGTAGTCTGACTGCTTCCTACAAGAGCATAAAACGTGTACTTTTCTACACATCTTTGAAAAGTGAATCAGGTAAAGAGCTTTTTGTGGTCTTAAAGGGGCAGTGTTGTATTTTGATGCAGGCTTGAATAAGCTAAGTAGCCAATAGGCAGAGGTGTAGGCTCATTTGTCTGATTCTCTGTAATAATGGTTTGGAAATAATAATGCATTTTATTTTGTAAAGTAGTTTCTTGCATCAAACGAAAACATTTGCAGTCACCTCCTTGTCTGAAGGACAAGTGGATAAACAGGTTAATTTCAAACCCTGCATTTGTATTTATTTTGTGTCATGGAATGTAGGCCTCCATTGAACACCACACATTGGCTGCTACTGTAGGCTGAATGATAGAACATGTTAAAATGTTATGGGATACATTTTCTTTTTTTTGATGGTAGGCCACTCTGGTAGGCCTACATTATTATTTAGAGTTTTTTTATTTAACCTTTATTTAACTAGGCAAGTCAGTTAAGAACAAATTTTTATTTACAATAATGGCCTACCCCGGACGACACTGGGCCAATTGTGTGCCGCCCTATGGGACTCCCAATCACGGCCGGATGTGATACAGCCTGGATTCGAACCAGTGAATGTAGTGACGCCTCTTGCACTGAGATGAAGTGCCTCAAACTGCTGCGCCACTCGGGAGCCCAAATTATGATCAAATACGAGCCTACTTAGCCACTTAAAACTGTAATTTAAAGTGGGTACAGCCTCAGTGTTCAGAGTAAACACACACTGGAAGTTGCACAGAATTTTCACAACATTCAAGTTTGCGTTCAGCAGACCTGAAATTTGTTCAGTGGCAAAATACATTTTAGGGAACATTGGTCACATAGTCAGGCTATTTTTAATAGAATGTCCTTGATGAGTTTCTGAGGCATGGGTGGGTCAGTGTTTTTTCAGTTTCAATGCCAAAGCCCATCACTTTAAGAAGACAAGCCCTATGCTTGTCTAGGAAAAGCGCATTGGCTAGAGCATGTGAAACAGGTCATCATAATCCCTGCAACAATGACATGACTTTATGCCACAGAGTTCCTGTGCATATCCATGCAGAAAGACATACAATCTTAATGACCAATAGACAAGCCTACAAAAAAATATACACACAGTAACAAATAAAACTACATTTTATTGATCACATGCGCCAAATACAATATATGATGACCTTACCGTGAAACGCTTACTTTACAAGCCCTTAACCAACAATGCAGTTCATGAAATAGAGTTAAGAAAACATTTACAAAATAAATAAAAAATTAACACAACAAAATAACAATAACGATGCTATATACAGGGGGTACCGGTACTGAGTTAATGTGTGGCGGTACAGGTTAGTCGAGGTCATTTGTACATGTAGGTAGGGGTAAAGTGACTATGCATAGATAATAAACAGCAAGTGGGAGGGTCAATGTAAATAGTATGGGTGGCCATTTGATTCATTGTTCAGTCTTATGGCTTGGGGGTAGAAGCTGTTTAGGGAGCCTTTTGGACCTAGACTTGGTACTCCGGGACCGCTTGCCGTGTGGTAGCAGAGAGAACAGTGTATGACTTGGGTGACTGGAGTCTTTGCCAATTTTTTGGGGCCTTCCTCTGACACCGCCTAGTATATAGGTCCTGGATGGCAGAAAGCTTGGTCCCAGTGATGTACTGGGCTGTATGCACAATTTTCTGTAGCACCTTACAGTCAGATGCCGAGTAGTTGCTATACCAGGCGGTCAGGATGCTCTCGATGGTGCAGCTGTAGAACTTTGAGGATCTGGGTACCCATGCAAAATCTTTTCAGTCTCCTGAGGGGGAAAAGGTGTTGTTGTGCCCTCTTCACAACTGTCTTGGTGTGTTTGGAGTCCAAACACCATGATAGTTGGACCATGATAGTTTGTTGTTGATGTGGACACCAAGGAACTTGAAACTCTCGACCCACTCCACTACAGCTCCGTCGATATGAATGGGGGCGTGTACGTCCCTACTTTTCCTGTAGTCCATGATTAGCTCCTTTGTCTTGCTCATGTTGAGGGAGAGGTTGTTGTCCTGGCACCACACTGCCAGGTCTCTGACCTCCTCCCTAAAGGCTGTCTCATCGTTGTCGGTGATCAGGCCTACCACTGTTGTGTCATCAGCAGACTTAATGATGGTGTTGGAGTTGTGCTTGGACACACAGTCGTGGGTGAACAGGGAGTACAAGAGGGGACTAAGCACGCACCCCTGAGGGGCCCCCGTGTTGAGGATCAGCATGGCAGATGTGTTGTTGCCTACCCTTACCACCTGGGGACAGCCCGTCAGGAAGTCCAGGATCCAGTTGCAGAGGGAGGTGTTTAGTCCCAGGGTACTTAGCTTAGTGATGAGCTTTGTGAGCACTATTGTGTTGAACGCTGAGCTGTAGTCAATGAACAGCATTCTCACATAGGTGTTCCTTTTGTCCAGGTGAGAAAGGGCAGTGTGGAGTGTGGTTGATTATTACAGGAGGCTCTTAATCGGCCCAGAATCAAAATGAATGACTGCCCAGAATTGGCCCAAGTACATCGGCCGTTTCCTTTTACCGGAATTCAGCCGACATTGCCGGCATCTTACCATAATCCCCCCCAGAAATGGACCGATGCAAATTTAAATAAATGTATACAAAATTACCCGATTTAGTAATTTTAAACATTAATATTATACATACAAATTATACCCATCCACAAAAAAAATATTTGCGCCTGGCCCACCACAGGAGTCGCTACAGCGCGATGAGACAAGGACATCCCGGCCAGCCAAACACTCCCCTAACTCAGACAACGCTGGGCCAATTGTGCGTCACCTCATGGGTCTCCCGGGCACGGCCGGCACGGGTCTCGAACCAGCATCTGTAGCAATGCAGTTTGCACTGCGATGCAGTGTCTTAGACCGCTACACCACTCTGGAGGCTCAATCCAAAGTTTTTGATGCTTATCAATTGCCTTGCACAAAGTATCAAAATACTAAAATACTACACAGGGCTCTTAAAGAATTTCATTTAAATGTCAATTGTATTTTTTGATTACATAAACAATGAAAAATACGGAGAAAAAGAAATAGGAAATGTTAATATAAATGCGTTATATAAATAAAGCAGCATGTGAAATCATCTGCCAGAGAGTAGCCCCAATCGGCCCGAGCCCCAAGTAATACATTTGGGCCAGATAACTGTCACCGGAATCGGCCCAAGCTCAATCCCCGCATCCTAGCAATAAGTAATAATGCCGAAGCGGCCCAGACTCAGGCCACATGAAGTCGGCCGAGTGACTCTCAGCCAAGTGCCCCGACTCTCAGCCGGAATCTGCCCAGATCCACTGTGCTAGCTGGGACATAAGTGCATTTGTAGCCTGCAAGCTACGTTAGCTGCTAACCTTAGTGTGTTCAAAGTTCAAGCTAGCTAACATGGATACTTAGGTAGCTAGCTAACATCTTCTGTATTTGGACTGCTTTGTATTCAAAGAAATCTAATAATACCATCATGCAGCTACACTGCATAAACCCCACAAGATGCCATGCCTTCATTTAAACTAGCTAACTTTAGCTAGCTAAAGCTAGTTATGCAAATTGCTGACATAACGTTAGTGTGTTTGGTTTGTAGATGATAATGCTACCTAGCTAGGTGGTCAAACACCAGTCTCAATGTCAAGAGTGAAGAGGCGACTCCGGGATGCTGGCCTTCTAGGCAGAGTTGCAAAGAAAAAGCCATATCTCAGACTGGCCAATAAAAAGAAAAGATTAATATGGACAAAAGAACACAGACACTGGACAGAGGAACTCTGCCTAGAAGGCCAGCATCCCGTAGTCACCTCTTCACTGTTGACGTTGAGACTGGTGTTTTGCGGGGACCTCACAAGTGGATGGCTTGTGAGGCGTCTGTTTCTCAAACTAGACATTCTAATGTACTTGTCCTCTTGCTCAGTTGTGCACCGGGGCCTCCCACTCCTTTGTATTCTGGTTTGAGCCAGTTTGCTCTGTTCTGTGAAGGGAGTAGAAAACAGCGTTGTACGAGATCTTCAGTTTCTTGGCAATTTCTCACATGGAACAGCCTTCATTTCTCAGAACAAGAATAGACTGACGAGTTTCAGAAGAAAGTCTTTGTTTCTGGCCATTTTGAGCCTGTAATCGATCCCACAAATGCTGATGCTCCAGATACTCAACTAGTTTGAAGAAGGCCAGTTTTATTGCTTCTTTAAATCAGTACTACAGTTTACAGCTGTGCTAACATAATTGCAAAAGGGTTTTCTAATGATCAATTAGCCTTCTAAAATGAGAAACTTGGATTAGCTAACACAACATGCCATTGGAACACAGGAGCGATGGTTGCTGATAATGGGCCTTTGTACGCCTATGTAGATATTCCATTTAAAAATCTTCCGTTTCTAGCTACAATAGTCATTTACAACATTAACAATGTCTACAATGTATTTCTGATCAATTTGATGTTATTTTAATGGGGGAAAAATGCTTTTCTTTCAAAAACAAGGAAATGTCAAAGTGACCCCAAAGTTTTGAACGGCAGTGTACATGTACAAATTACCTCAACTAACCTGTACCCCTGCACAATGATTCGGTACCGGTACCCCCTGTATATAGCCTCGTTATTGTTATTTTATCGTGTTACTTTTTATTTGTATTTCATTTTTTACTTTAGTTTATTTAGTAAACATTTTCTTAACTCTTTCTTGAACTGCATTGTTGGTTAAGGGCTTGTAAGTAAGCATTTCACGGTAAGGTCTACACCTGTTGTATTCGACGCATGTGACAAATAAAATTTGATGTCTCCAGATTGACTTTAGAAGCAGTATAACATTAGCTAGCTAGCTAGGATTGAGGGGAGACCACCGGTTTAAGACATTAACATTGCTAGCTATTTTGGACAAACTTTGCTAGCTAATGACAGCATTGTCATCTGTCTAAAGCAAATTTGACAACATGATAATGGCAAAGCTGATTCCTACTAAATAGTTGCCTATTTTAGCAATGCCATCGTATTTCCAGATCACTACCGTGTATTTTAGACTAAACAGTCATTAGCCCCCTTTCAGAATACTGTGATTCACAGGACGTTTGGGCAACAATATGGCCACGGCGTCTGTTGAATGTTCATAATAATGGCAACTACGCAACAGAGTGACGGAGGTGCAACCCATGAATAGGCCTAATATAGCTAACTTTGCCAGAGATTGTAAATAAGAATTTGTTCTTAACTGACTTGCCTAGTTAAATAAAGGTTAAAAAAAACATTTACAAGCCAATCATTTCGACCCCACGATAGCTGCCGACAATTTTTGCTGCCCCACTAAAGGACTATCCTCGAGATTAGCAGACCGTTATTCTGCACTGTGGGTGAGAGAAGCACGTTCTTACCGCACTCTGGCATAGGTCTCAGACTCCTCATCTGCTGCAATCCAGGCAATGTCTGCCAGTGTGGGCACCATGGGGCCATCCATGGGCCGCAGCGGAGGGAGGACTAGAAGTTCCTGGTAAACAGATGCAAGTGCTCTTGGTTAGCACCTTCAATGGAATTTGGCAACAAGGTCTGCCTTCTGACAAAGTCAATGTCTGTACTATGTGTACTATTATGGCATGTGTTGAATTTGGAAAATACCATATTTACCTGGAAACATGCCCTAGGATGGGGTTTCATGGGCACAAGGGAGCCTCACCACACTGCGAGTCGATCCATGAGGCTTGTTCTGCCAAATAGGAATAACCTCCTGAATAGTGGTAAGAAATGTGATGTTACTTTTTCAAACATCCACAAACTTAGCATGGTCCCAGATCTGTTTGTGTTCTTGCCAGCTTTGCTGTTATTGTCAAGCCACACATGACAATTCCGTCAGGAGTTGGCAGGAGAGTAGAAAACAACTGGCACCCAGGGCCCAGGCCACCACAAACTCTTGTTAGTAACCTTACTCTACAAAATGCATGCTTTTAATCTTTAGAAATAGCTAGATAATAGCTACAGTGTATATACAAAAGTATGTGGATTCGGCTATTTCAGCCCCACCTGTTGCTGACAGGTGTATAAAATCGAGCACACAGCCATGCAATCTCCATAGACAAACATTGGCAGTAGAATGGCCTTACTGAAGAGCTCAGTGACTCAACATGGCACCGTCATAGGATGCCACCTTTCCAACAAGTCAGTTTGACAAATTTGTGAAGTGGAAACGTCTATGAGCAACAACGGCTCAGCCACGAAGTGGTAGGCCACACAAGCTCACACACCGTGACCGTCGAGTGCTGAAATGCGTAGAAATAGTCATTCCTCTGTTGCAACACTCACTACCGAGTGACAACCTGCCTCTGGAAGAAACGTCAGCACAAGAACTGTTTGTCGGGAGCTTCATTAAATGGGTTTAAATGGCCGAGCAGCCGCACGCACACAAGCCTAAGATCCCCATGCGCATTGAGAAGTGTCGGCTGGAGTGGTGTAAAGCAGTCTGATGGAAGTCTGATGGAAGAATCTGGGTTTGGCGGATGCCAGGAAAATGCTACCTGCCCCAATGCATAGTGCCAACTGTAACGTTTGGTGGAGGAGGAATAATGGTCTGGGGCTGTTTTTCATGGTTCGGGCTAGGCCCCTTAGTTCCAGTGAAGATAAATCTTAACACTATAGTATACAATGACATTCTAGACAATTCTGTACTCCCAACTTTGTGGCAACAGTTTGTGGAAGGCCCTTTCCTGTTTCAGCATGGCAATGCCCCCGTGCAAAAGGCGAGGTCCATACAGAAATGGTTTGTCGAGATTGGTGTGGAAGAACTTGACTGGCCTGAGCCCTGACCTTAACCCCATCGAACACCTTTGGGATGAAATGGAACGCCAACTGCGAGCCATGCCTAATCGCGCAACATCAGTGCCCGACCTCACTAATGCTCTTGTGGCTGAATGGAAGCAAGTCCCCACAGCAATGATCCAACATCTATGGAAAGCCTTCCCAGAAGAGTGGAGGCTGCTATTGCAGCAAAGGGGGGAACAACTCCATTATTAATGCCTGTGATTTTGGAATTACATGTTTGACGAGCAGGTGTCCACATACTTTTGGTCATGTAGTGTATCTAGCTATCTAACTTACTGCTTCGGTTTCCATGGTGATTGATCTTGCTTATACACTGTGCAGAGGACACCAAATCTGTGCTGGGCTTAGTTGGCTACTTGTGTGTTTAGTAAGCAGTCTTCAGACGCTGATAGTTAGGTCTTCCAACATCTGTAAAGGAGACAAACACACATGTTGACAGTGAGCATTGAGGAGCTATAGATTATCAACAGAATGGATGGTGGTATTTACTAGCAACTAAACGAAAACAAACAATTCTACCTGAATTTGTTCGATGTGAAACGTTTTGCAACTGTATGCTACAGCGTGCACTAATGATTACACCCCAGGCCACACACAAACATCTGGAAGTTATAAAATTATTTTTTTGCTTCATAGCCGCTGGAAGTAGTTTGGGGGTGTGGGTGCTGCAATTATTTCACACTACAGAAGGCTATATATGTACGCTAATACAGGACTATTAAAGGCCCAGTGCACTACTTCTGTGACAAAAACATTTTCCCCCCAAAAAATTGTTTTTATTGATGTAATAGTGCAGTCTGTCTTCGCTTCACAAGTCAGTAGGTGTGTAGTGCTTTCAATGTGAGAATACACAGAAAATGTATTTTTATCAATTATAAATAAATTATATTTAATTAAACACACAAAATCCATGAAAAACAATAGAATGACAACCAAATAATGGTAGTTTCTTCCCTGTCTTCACTGTAGAGGCCTGTTGGAGGCTTGACAACTTCAGAACGTCAGAATGTCTGCCTTGATATTCATAAAACTCCACCGACCTGCTCTTGCACAGTTGAACCCAGAACGATATGTGACCACTTGGTTACAGCAACAACGTTCTGCCGAGGACACCTAAACCAGTGTGGCCACCGCAAAGCCCAAGAGCCTGACCCTCTCTGGAAGTTGCTGTAGGCCTGCTTGGGATATTTAGCCTATATTGGCTATTGGTTGAGAATCAAGGCCCGCTCTAGCTTGGTAGGCTATGTCGGAGTGGGAAATTGGAAATGTGATTTGGGCCAAATTGGAGGTAATAATGCATTTAGGTGATGGTTTATTGAAGTGCATGAATGTACCACACCAAAAGCTTGATTTTATGGCTGTTTTAAAACAAATTTCTTGCAATTCTACGTAGTAATTATTTATGTTCACTACTTGGTCAATTGATTTGATACAAGAAAGGCTAATAGTTTATCATCTGCTCTAACACGCTCACAAAACAGTAATTCAAGAAGATCGAAATGCATAGGCCATTCCCATGAAACTGATTGAGATCAATCAAATGATTGGCATGCAGATGCGGTTTCACCGGTAAAACTTAAATAATTATCATTCACGATTGACTGTGATGACGGCCTATTTTGAAATGAGGTATTCCTAACTTGGTGTTTGAGGGTATTAAAAATATACATTTTTCTTGAGACAATAGGCCTGTGTGTGGGCATAGGCAATTGCAATTGGAGGATGCATTTTATGCAGATTTTATAACAGGGCTCTCCAACCCTGTTGCTGGAGCGCTACCATCCTGTAGGTTTTCATTCCAACCCTAATCTAGCACACCGGATTCTAATAATTAGCTGGTTTACAAGATGAATCGGGTGAGTTACAACTGGGTTTGGAATGAAACCCTACAGGATGGTAGCGCTCCAGGAACAGGGTTGAAGAACCCTGTAGTAATAGGCTACATCTGTACGTACAGACTGAGGAAATTGTGACATCATTTACATATTTTTTCCGCTCCCTTACCTAAAAAAAAGCACTACAAGTAAGATCTGTGGTAGGCCTGTAGCCGGTGGTGTCTGTATGCCGCATGTGTTCCCCGCTGGCTTCATCCATCTGCGCAGAAGCCAAAATGCAACCGTCACGTTCTCATTACGAACAGGGTAAGTAAAATACCTTTAATGACAGCACCATGGACAACTCCTTTCACCCGGAGACTTCGTGTCGCTATTTTGATCTGCCGCTGACCAAGTTTTAGCCTTCTCCATTTACATTGTGTCATAGGCTACATTTGGATTATTTTACTGCACCAACATTGCAATCTAATGTATGCACGATTTATGCAATAAACAGATGTATTACGGCACTGTACATTTTTGGGGACCTGTACTACAGACTGCTAGGGCTGGGCGATATGGCCAAAATATCATATCCCGATAACGATACATATCAATATATAGCACATTTTCTGTAAATTCAATTAATAAATAGTTTATATAAAATGACCACATGTAAAGGCCTATTTCTTATTATATTTCGAATTACACTCAACAAAGAGGTACTTACTCATTAGATTATTTCTCCTTTTATTTCGAACCTTTGTGCAAATGTTCAATTAAGCATGTAAAAAAATATTAATGTATAAAATCTAAAAAGGTAAATAGAAAACACCAACTATAGTTGCGAACAAAATAAATATAGGCCTAAAATATATACAGTGCTGTGAAAAATGATTTGCCCCTTCCTGACTTTTTTTTTTTTTTGCACATTTGTCACACTTAAACATTTCAGATCAAACACATTTTATGACACAAAGATAACTGCATTTTATTTACTCTGGTTTTTAAGTGATGATTTTATTTATTAAGGGAAAAAAGCTATCCGAACCTTCATGGCCCTATGTGAAAAAATAATTTCCCCCTAAACCTAATAACTGGTTGTGCCACCCTCCCCAGCAACAACTGCAATCAAGCGTTTGCGATAACTGGCAATGAGTCTTTCACATCGTTGTGGAGGAATTTTGGCCCACTCTTCTTTGCAGAATTGTTTTAATTCAGCCACATTGGAGGATTTGAACATGAACTTCCTTTTTAAGGTCACGCCACATCATCTCAATCGGATTCAAGTCCGGACTTTGACTAGGCCACTCCAAAACCGTCATTTAGGTTTTTTTAAGCCATTCAGGAGGTGGACTTGCTGGTGTGTTTTGGATCATTGTCCTGCTGCAGAACCCAAGTGCACTTCAGCTTGAGGTCACGAACTGATGACCGGACATTCTCCTTCAGGATTCTTTGGTAGAGAGCAGAATTCATGATTTCATCAATCACAGCAAGTCGTCCAGGTCCTAAAGCAGCCCCAGACCATCACACTACCACCACCATATTTGACTGTTGGTATGATGTTCTTTTTCTGAAATGCTTTGTTACTTTTATCCTGTAACAGGATGCACACCTTCCAAAAAGTTCAACTTTTATCTCGTCAATCCACAGAATATTTCCCCAAAAGTCTTGGGGATCATCAAGATGTTTTTTGCCAAAAGTGAGACGAGCCTTTTGTTGTTTTTGGTCAGCAGTTTTCGCCTTGGAACTCTGCCATGGATGCCATTTTTGCCCAGTCTCTTTCTTATGGTTGAGTCATGAACACTGACCTTAACTGAGGCAAGTGAGGCCTGCAGTTCTTTAGATGTGGTTGTGGGTTCTTTTGTGACCTTTTGGGTGAGTCGTCGCTGCACTCTTGGGGTAATTTTGGTAGGCCGGCCACTCCTGGGAAGGTTCACCACTGTTCCAAATTTTCTCCATTTGTGGATAATGGCTCTCACCGTGGTTCGCTGGAGTCCCAAAGCTTTAGAACTGGCTTTGTAACCCTTTCCAGACTGATAGATGTCAATTACTTTGTTTCTCATCTGTTCCTGAATTTCTTTGGATCGCGGCATGATGTCTTGCTTTTTGAGATCTTTTGGCCTACTTCACTTTGTCAGACAGGTTCTATTTAAGTGATTTCTTGATTCAACAGGTCTGGGTGTGGCTAGTGAAATTGAACTCAGCTTTCCAAAAAATATGATTAACCACAGTAAATTCATGTTTAACAAGGGGGGGGGGGCAATTACTTTGTCACATAGGGCCATGAAGATTCAGATAACTTTTCCCCCCCTTAATAAATAAATGTATCACTTAAAAACTGCATTTTGTGTTTACTTGGGTTATCTTTGTGTAATATTAAAATGTGTTTGATCTGAAACATTTAAGTGTGGTAAATGTGCAAAAAAATAAGAGCACTGTATATTTTGGGGGCTTGCCTGTTTTGCATGTTATTTTGGCATTAATACATGCAACATATCAATTTGCATTTGGTACCTTGGGTCGTTTCTCGACCGTGTAAATTGGGGCCATGTCTTTGCAGATGTACAGTTGAAGTCAGAAGTTTACATACACCTTAGCTAAATACATTTAAACTCAGTTTTTCCTGATATTTAATCCTAGTAAAAAGTCCCTGTCTTAGATCAGTTAGGATAACCACTTTATTTTAAGAATGTGAAATGTCAATGATTTTTCAGCTTTTATTTCTTTCATCACATTCCCAGTGGGTCATAAGTTTACCTACACTGAATTAGTATTTGGTAACATTGCCTTTAAATTGTTTAACTTGGGTCAAACGTTTCAGGTAGCCTTCCACAAGCTTCCCACAATAAGTTGGGTGAATTGTCCCATTCCTCCTGACAGAGCTGGTGTAACTGAGTCAGGTTTGTAGGCCTCCTTGCTCGCACACGCTTTTTCAGTTCTGCCCACAAATTTTCTATAGGATTGAGGTCAGGGCTTTGTGATGGCCACTCCAATACCTTCACTTTGTTGTCCTTAAGCCATTTTGCCACAACTTTGGAAGTATGCCTGGGGTCGCTGTCCATTTGGAAGATCCATTTGGCGACTAAGCTTTAACTTCCTGACTGATGTCTTGAGATGTTGCTTCAATATAACCACAATTTTCCTGCCTCATGATGCCATCTATTATGTGAAGTGCACCAGTCCCTCCTGCAGCAAAGAACCCCCACAACATGATGCTGCCACCCCCGTGATTCACAGTTGGGATGGTGTTCTTCGGCTTGCGAGCGTCCCCCTATTTCCTCCAAACATAACTATGGTCATTATGATCAAACAGTTATAATTTTTGTTTCATCAGACCAGAGGACATTTCTCCAAAAAGTACAATCTTTGTCCCCATGTGCAGTTGTAAACCGTAGTCTGGCTTTTTTATGGCCGTTTTGAAGCAGTGTCTTCCTTGCTGAGCGGCCTTTCAGGTTATGTCGACATAGAACTCGTTTTACTGTGGATATAGATACTTTTGTACCTGTTTCCTCCAGCATCTTCACAAGGTCCTTTGCTGTTGTTCTGGGATTTATTTGCACTTTTCACACCAAAGTACGCTCATCTCTAGGAGACAGAATGCGTCTCCTTCCTGAGCGGTATGATGGCTGCGTGGTCCCATGGTGTTTATACTTGTGTAATATTGTTTGTACAGATGAACGTGGTACCTTCAGGCATTTGGAAATTGCTCCTAAGGATGAACCAGACTTGTGGAGGTCTACAATATTTTTTCTGAGGTCTTGGCTGATTTCTTTAGATTTTCCCATGATGTCAAGCAAAGAGGCACTGAGTTTGAAGGTAGGCCTTGAAATACATCCACAGGTACACCTCCAATTGACTCAAATGATATCAATGAGCCTATCAGAAGCTTCTAAAGCCATGACATCATTTTCTGGAATTTTCCAAGCTGTTTAAAGGCACAGTCAACTTTAGTGTATGTAAACTTCTGACCCACTGGAATTGTGATACAGTGAAATAATCTGTCTGTAAACAATTGTTGGAAAAATTACTTGTCATGCACAAAGTAGATGTCCTAACCGACTTGCCAAAACTATAGTTAGTTAACATGAAATGTGTGGAGTGGTTGAAAAACGAGTTTTAATGACTCCAACCTAAGTGTATGTAAACTTCCGACTTCAACTGTAAGTTGTAAAGGCAGCTGTTATCTCCTTCCATCTTTGGGATTCTTTGCTATATGGTGTGCCACGTGCAAAAGCCTCTTGCAACGTCTGACTCGGGGGTTTGATTTGAGCACTCAACTTTACTTTTTTGGGTCTCATCCGTAGACTCTCTGTACTGTTTCACATAATTCTTGCGTAGGTGGTAAGAGGTTAGTGGTGTTTGAGCCTGTTGTTGGGTCCGGCCTGCGGCATATTTTGCAGAGGACGGTTTTCTGGTCCGTGTCAGACTTTTATACCCAAACCCCGTCCATGCGACCGAAGTAGACCCGTTTTTAGGTACGGTCTCCGTGCTCTGTCACGTTCACGCTCCATGTTTGTTTGTTTGTTGCAAATTTCCTTCCACATGCAAACCGTTGTCCAATTTACAAAACATATTGCCCAAAAGAGTGTGATTTGCGACAACGAAATAAACGATAGAGCGTAATATGAAACAATAGACGTTTTTCAATCGTCACATGATATATATCGTCATATCGCCCAGCCCTACAGACTGCTATCGGTCCGCTAATATAGTACTAGTAAAGGTCCAGTGCACTACTTTTGTCCACTTTTTTTTATAGTGTTGCTTCAGCACCCCTACTTCCTGCAGCTATGGTTAGGTTACTAGTTGGTAGCTAGCCCAATGCAATGATCCCTAAAAAGGAAGGTGATCATATGGTCACATTGACTGGCTTTTAAATTGAGATCCTTCTAATTCTAACTTTTACAACCTTTGTTTTGAGGAAAAATTCCGGTTTTGATTTGATAGAGGGCATGCAGTCTATCAAATGTGTATTTCTATCAAATCAACTGGAATTTCTACTCAAAGTAAAGGTTGTAAAAGTATACTACACATTTATAGAATAAATCATACCTAGTTTGATTCTGTCATAATCAGTGAAAACGTTGATTTATACAGCTTTAAATTGCCTTTTATAGATGGTGTATTTCTATCAAGTCAACTGGATTTAAAAAAAAAAATCTAAACAAAGGCTGTAAAAGTATGCTTGACATTTGTAGAATAAATCATATCTAGTTTGATTGTGACAAACGGTGAATTAGTTATTGATTTGTACAGCTTTAAATTGCATTTTAAAGATTTTATCTATTTCCTTCAAATTAAAACTGGATTTTGTATTCAAAACAAAGGTTGTAAAAGTATGCTAGACATTTATAGAACAAACCAAATCTATTTTTATGT
Organism: Salvelinus namaycush; assembly: GCF_016432855.1. Taxonomy (NCBI): domain Eukaryota; kingdom Metazoa; phylum Chordata; class Actinopteri; order Salmoniformes; family Salmonidae; genus Salvelinus; species Salvelinus namaycush. The sequence goes on from NC_052334.1 coordinate 38,154,503, forward strand.
TTCTGTGACGATGAATTAGTTACTGATTTTTACAAATTTAAATCGCTTTTGGCGAATGTCTGTCGAATGTCTGAATGTGTGACTATAAAACAAACTGTACCTTGGTTAGCTTCGCTGGATGGAGGCACCCATAGCGCTATGGATCAAAACTGCAACATTAAGCATTTTTTATTTGAAGGATTATTTCTCGCTGATGAAAGATAAGGGCCATATGTTTCGAAAGCGATGATTACTGACGTTTCTAAACGTTAACCACAGTGTAGGGGATTCGAGTTCACATGAGGAAGTCGTGGGCGAAGCTATGGCTGAACTGTATGGAGAATGCCGCCTAGAGTTTGAAAAAGCTAAAGCACGGCTAGCTATTTAGTTGTGTTTAACGTTAGTTGCGCTCTACTGTTAGCTGACGAGGCTTGTCAGTTAACGTTAACTAGCCCTTCAACCGGTCTTCCTGGATTATTGACCCTCAGTTTAGACATCGAATGATACCATGTATTGTAGCTAATGTCGGTTATCTTAACACAAAATACAGATTGGCGTTGCTTTTCCTAGCAGGTTAGAGTATTTTAGCTAACCCTTTTCCTAACCTGCTGCCTAAATTCACCCTTAAAGGCGCTCCATGGGCAATCAGATGTCTGCATTGGCCGTGCAGCATTTACGGTGATACAGCCTCAGCAGGAGTCAGGGCATTCATACTTATTGCGCAGAGTTGTTAAGGTAGTGCGTTTGTGTTTATACAGGACCTCCCGCATTCACCTACCGTCATCAATCATGTCAATGCGTAGCTATATGGAGCCGTCCATATTGTTACAACATTTGAGAGGCTCATGGCGAGGCGGTACTGAGCTCATTTTCGCCTCTACTGTAACGTTACATGCCTCTGTAGGATCCGCTACTGAGTCACACCATCCATATGGCACCGCCGACCACATTTCGGATCAAGCATAAATTGTCTCTTAAATGCACTGCATGTTCAATCTGAGGTCTGCATTGGCCTTGCAGCATTTACATGATATTGCCTCTGCAGAAGTCAGGGAGTGCATTCATACTTCGGCTTCGCAGAGCTATATGGGAGGTCCTGTAAAACAAACTCACGTCCTTGACAATTTATTTTACATCAACTCAGCGAAGCGGGAAGAAGTATGAATGCCCTGACTTCTGCAGAGGCCGTATCAGCTGCACGGCCAATGCTGATGGCAGATTGACCATGGAGCGCCTTTAACCTGCTATGAAAAAGTTACGTTTGGTTTTAGCTGTACTCACTCTAGTCAGAACTGTATTTTTCTCCAGAATTTGAGCATCAACAAGCGAAGCGACGCAATGAAAGCGCTTCGAGTGGCAGAAGGCAGGTGCGAGGCCTTTTGCGGAATTTATTTATAAGCTATATATATTTCCCAAAGGTATAAGCCACTCCAGTTTTCTATTCTAAGAAAGGCCATGTTATTTTCTGCGAAAGTTATGTATAGGCTTTTTCTATCTGCAATTAGTTAGTGCAACAAACCAAAGTCATTTTGAAAAGTTACCATTGTAATCTATGCTATTTTAAGGCGTTTGTATGGGGAATTTAAAAACATGGGGGTTGGATTGATTATTACAGTGAGTTAACCGTTATTCCAGCCATGTAATGATTCTGCTCAACCACGGGCCCTTTAAAAAGGATGGAGGATGAGGGAAATAGGCGGAGCATACATGCTCAAGGTGTTTCTGTTGGCGTTGCAGTACTGAGCTATACTCTGCAGTGCTATCACAGTCTACAGTCACACCGCAATATGAAGTCAGCCGAAATCACCCGCTCTCCATCAACATTCCGGGCAGTCTTTGTGACAGGTCAGTCCCCATATGCTTGTAATATGTTGCTGAATTCAGGGTACCCCACTACTACGTTTTATTTCCGCGTCCCCCGGATTTTCGATATGGAAGTGGGATCATTCATGTGTAGGAAGACTACAGTAAATGCAATCTTCTCCACGGCATAATGATTTGTCGGCATGCTTCATACAGTATTGCACGTAGAACCCCTATTCATTATGAACTTGAGCTAAGTGGAGAAACCGATCTCTTCTGACTGAATGTGCTAGAAAGAAAAAGGAAAATAGATGACATTGAATGCACCAAAATGCCATTCAATATACACTACCTGACCAAAAGTATGTGGACACCGGCTCATCGAACATCTCATTACACAATCACGGGCATTAATATCGAGTTGGTCCCCCCCTTTCTGCTATAACAGCCTCCATTCTTCTGGGAAGGCTTTCCACTAGATGTTGGAACATTGCTGCTTCCATTCAGCCACAAGAGCATTAGTGAGGTTGGGCACTGATGTTGGACGATTAGGCCTGGCTCGTAGTCAGCGTTCCAGTTCATCCCAAAGCTGTTCGATGGGGTTGAGGTTAGGGCTCTGTGCAGGCCAGTCAAGTTCTTCCACACCGATCTCGACAAACCATGGACCTCACTTTGTGGACGGGCGCGTTGTCATGCTGAAACAGGAAAGGGCCTTCCCCAAACTGTTGCAACAAAGTTGGAAGCACAGAATCGTCTAGAATGTCATTGTATGCTGTAGCAAAAAGATTTCCCTTCACTGGAACTAAGGAACTTTTTGTGCTGACATTGCTTCCAGAGGCAGTTTGGAACTCTGTAGCCATGTTGAAAGTCACCGAGCTCTTCAGTAAGGCCATTCTACTGCCAATGTTTGTCTTTGGAGATTGCATGGCTGTGTTGCTCGATTTTTATACACCTTTCAGCAATGGGTGTGGCTGAAATAGCCGAATCCACTCTTTTGAAGGGGTGTCCATACTTTTGTATATATGGTGTACATGCATTTACTTCCTCTCCTCTCCCCTGGCATTTCTCTTGTCTAGATAGTCTTTGAGAGCATTTTCTCAATACAAAATGTTATATTTTTATTGCTTATTTGACCTTTTTTGTGACAATATTTCCAGCGCAAGGTTATATGCCTGCTCAGATTGCATCATTGATTCTCCTGAAAGACCTGACTCCATTACTTGGAGTATATGCACTGTCTCACTCTCTCATTCTTCTATATGTGCACTAACTTACACTCTCCTGTAGGTATGATTACGGGGGCCTAATAAGCATGGGGACCCAACATAGGAGGACGGATGCCAGCTGAGCCCCTCAACTCACCAGACCATCGCTATTGTCAATATCCCAGAATTCTCAGCTAGGCCCCTGAGAAGGCCTTCTTGCAAACCCTTGGAGCCATGGAACACAAAATACAACAGCGGGACAAAAACAGGCCCAGCTACTTTGGCAACGTCAAGACCAGGTCAGGCCTGCGATTAACTGATTATTGGCAAAAAAATGAGGAAACGCACTGCTTAGAATTGTGACACGTTTAGTTAATCCCAGAATGCGTCCTATCCTTTTTTGGGTTGCTCTCCCTACGTGTTGTGTTGCTCTCCCTACATGTTGCAATGAATGGAGCATAGTAGCTCAAAGTAGAACTTCAACACCTTCTTTGATATAGTCACTCTTTTGAATTTACTTCTCATTTGAATAAAGGAACAGTCATGGGCATTACGTGGGCAAGAGGAGTGCAGGTGTTGCCAGAAACAGTAACAACCCATATCCCTAACTCCCACTATCCTATGAATCACAAATGTGATTGCCAATATCGAGCAGTCTTTTTTTAATGTCAAGACAAAATTATAAAGAATCATAGCTGATTGCCTCGGATGGGTTATCAACTATTTTTACCCTTACATGCTCATATACTGTAGATGGGGTCAGAAGGCTTTAATGACCATAATAAATGGTGAACTAATAAACATCCCAGTAGTTTTCCCTACCACCAGTATCCCTCTGTTCTTTCTCCCCTCCAGACTGGGGTCCAAGCTCCCTGTTGGGGACACCCAGTCCCCCAGGTTAATTTCCGGACCCTTGGAGACAGGACCTCAGACCGGCCCAACCAAGGAGGCCAGGGCCAGCGGTCAGGGCCACCGTGCCGTGGGGCGTCCCCTTGACCACGTCCCCCACATCCGGAACCCCCGACTGAGACAGTATTACCTCCAAGGTGAGGTATCTCTCAACAAGGTTATAGCGATATCTCTGGTTTGTTTGCTTTAGTAGGTGCTTGGTAGCTGCAGTAGATCCATAGCCAATTATTTGTATGGCATTTATGTTGTGTATTTTCGTAGCAAACCATTCTAGAGCCTGACAGAACACACACAAAGGGAGGTTAAGGAGAACTCCTCTCTAGATGTAGCGTTATTTAACTTTTGAGGAATTGCAACACTGCCGCAAAGAAGGCTTGAACTTCTGACAGATAAATTACCTGTTGACTCTAACACAACAAAATGTAGAGTAAGTCAAGGGGTATGAATACTTTCTGAAAGCACTGTACCCAGAACCACAGATCTGCCCCTGTTAATGTTGACATTTTCATAGAAGGACTTATTGGATCAAAGTGATCACTCCTCCCGCGGGCTTTCAATTTGATCTAGTTTGCTGACACATGACATTGAGCCAGAGATCTGACATTTCTATGTCAGTGTGTCAAGGCCAACAGTGCTGCCTTGTTGCACACCTGAGGCTCTCAAAGAGAAACCCCAGTACCCTAATAAACCTCAAATGTATATAATTTCAAAGGAGCCCACACAGGGCCAGAGAGAGTGGGGGGTTGTTTTGCATGAATTAAACTATATACAGTACCACAAACAAGTTGTAAGTCAGCAGCAGAAAGAAGAGTACTGGTGGAAAGCGTTATCGCTTCTCAACATCATGTTTTTAAATCTTGCCTTCATAGAACCTAGATGGGGAACGGAGGGAACCATGGCCAAGTCCATGGGCAGAGATCAACAGTCAGATGACAAGGTAGACACTATGGTGAGTCACAATCTCATGTAGACCTACTCCTATGTCAATGATCTTAAAGACCTGCTGCACCCTCACATTTGATAACCAATACAGTGCATAATATATGGTATAGATAGATTCTGATAATGAGGGTTCAAATGTCAGACCAGCTGTATTTCAGTGAAACAGTGGTCACAGATCAGTCACAGATCTTCCTTATTTCAATGGGTATGCAAGGGTATATTCTGAGGCTCTACAACCGTTATAATGGAAGGACAGTGTATTGCAAGATATGTGTTGAAAATAAATGTTCGTAATTATATCACGTGCAGATGAAGAAGCTTCTATCACTGCAGCTTTCAAACGTTATCAGATTTCGTAAAGGGGAAATTGATACCGTTGAAGTCGGAAGTTTACATTAAAATTAATTTTTAAACCACTCCACAAATTTCTTGTTAACAAACTATAGTTTTGGCAAGTCGGTTAGGACATCTACTTTGTGCATGACACAAGTAATTTTTCCAACAATTGTTTACAGGCAGATTATTTCACTTATAATTCACTGTATCACAATTCCAGTGGGTCAGAAGTTAACATACACTAAAGTTGACTGTGCCTTTAAACAGCTTGGAAAATTCCAGAAAATGATGTCATGTCTTTAGAAGCTTCTGATAGGCTAATTGATATCATTTGAGTCAATTGGAGGTGTACCTGTGGATGTATTTCAAGGCCTACCTTCAAACTCAGTGCCTCTTTGCTTGACATCATTGGAAAATCAAAAGAAATCAGCCAAGACCTCAGAAAAAAAATGGTAGACCTCCACACTTCTGGTTCATCCTTGGGAGCAATTTCCAAACGGCTGAACGTACCACGTTCATCTGTACAAACAATAGTACTCAAGTATAAACACCACACACAGCCATCATACCGCTCAGGAAGGAGACACGTTTTGACTCCTAGAGATGAGCGTACTTTGGTGCGAAAAGTGCAAATCAATCCCAGAACAACAGCAAAGGACCTTGTGAAGATGTTGGAGGAAACGGGTACAAAAGCATCTATATCCACAGTAAAACGAGTCCTATATCGACATAACCTGAAAGGCTGCTCAGCAAGGAAGAAGCCACTGCTCCTAAACCGCCATAAAAAAGCCAGACTACGGTTTGCAACTGCACATGGGGACAAAGATCTTACTTTTTGGAGAAATGTCCTCTGGTCTGATGAAACAAAAATATAACTGTTTGGCCATAATGACCATAGTTATGTTTGGAGGAAAAAGGGGGAGGCTTGCAAGCCGAAGAACACCATCCCAACTGTGAATCACGGGGGTGGCAGCATCATGTTGTGGGGGTACTTTGCTGCAGGAGGGCCTGGTGCACTTCACAAAATAGATGGCATCATGAGGCAGGAAAGTTGCTTCAATATAGGCACAATATCTCAAGACATCAGTCAGGAAGTTAAAGCTTGGTCGCAAATGGGTCTTACAAATGGACAATGAACCCAAGCATACTTCCAAAGTTGTGGCAAAATGGCTTAAGGACAACAAAGTCAAGGTATTGGAGTGGCCATCACAAAGCCCTGACCTCAATCCTATAGAAAATGTGCGGGCAGAACTGAAAAAGCATGTGTGAGCAAGGAGGCCTACAAACCTGACTCAGTTACACCAGCTCTGTCAGGAGGAATGGGCCACAATTCACCCAACTTATTGTGGGAAGCTTGTGGAAGGCTACCTGAAACGTTTGACTGACGTTAAACAATTTAAGGCAATGTTACCAAATACTAATTGAGTGCATGTAAACTTCTGATCCACTGGGAATGTGATGAAAGAAATAAAAGCTGAAATGAAATAAATCATTCTCTCTACTATTATTCTGACATTTCACGTTCTTAAAATAAAGTGGTGATCCTAACTGACCTAAAACAGGGAAATTTTACCAGGATTAAATGTCAGGAATTGTGAAACTGAGTTTAAATGTATTTGGCTAAGGTGTATGTAAACTTCCGACTTCAACTGTATGTGGAACTACTGTAAATCCTACTGTAGCCTAAACATAACTTAATCAAGGCAAAAACATGTATTCAATAACTTTGTTTTTTTCGGTCTAGAAAGTCCCTTTGCAATGCATTTCAGTCTAGAAAATATACATTGAAACCATCTACAGCATAGCAAGACGCTTTCAAGGACCAATATTGCTTTGAGTCTGGTATAGGGGGATAGGGGTGACGTGTTTGTATATTGATTTATGCAACATGGAGTAGTCAGAATGTATGCCTATTTTATACTCTTTTTATTCTTTGCAGTTTAGTACATGGTCTATAAACTTCTGTGTTATGAAAATATCAATGAGTTCCATGGGAATGTAATTTAGGTCAATGGACCATCTGTCAATAGCTAAATCCTGTGTTGTGTGGGAGCGGATGGAAGGTTCACATGATATTGGGCTTGTCAGAGGACTGTGGAGCCTCAAATGAAGGGAACAGATTGGCATTTATTTGGTCTGATTTCTTAAAATATTGGAGTACTACCTAAAATGGATTTCTGCACTGCGTACACACAGGCTCACCATGAAGACACGGTGTTCAGTGTCAACTCCAAGTGCAGTAGCTTGGCAGATCAGACTAAGCTGAACAGGCAGCTCTCCACCTCCATCTCTTCCTCCCTCATCTCCCGGCAGGTAAGAGTCACCATGGTTCCCACCCTTTATCAGATGCTACATCCTATACAGTATCTTCCAGAGCCAACATTTACACTTTATATATATACAGTGAGGAGAACAAGTGTTTGATACACTGCCGATTTTGCAGGTTTTCCTACTTACAAAGCATGTAGAGGTCTGTAATTTTTATCATAGGTACACTTCAACTGTGAGAGACGGAATCTAAAACAAAAATCCAGAAAATCACATTGTATGATTTTTAAGTAATTAATTTGCAAAATTTATGACCAAAATTATGTGAACACTTGCTTGTCGACCATCTCATTCCAAAATCACGGGCAATAATATGGAGTTGGTTCCCCCTTTGCTGCTATAACAGCCTCCACTCTCCTGGGAAGACTTTCCTCTAGATGTTGGAACATTGCTGCGGGGACTTGCTTCCATTCAGCCACGAGCATTAGTGAGGTCGGGCACTGATGGGCGATTTAGGCCTGGCTCGTAGTCAGCATTCCAATTTATCCCAAAGGTGTTCGTTGGGATTGAGGTCAGGGCTCTGTCAAGTTTTTCCACACCGATCTCAACAAAGCATTTCTGTATGGACCTCGCTTTGTGCATGGGGGCAATGTCATGCTGAAACAACAGGAAAGGGTCTTCCCCAAACTGTTGCCACAAAGTTAGAAACACAGAATATTCTAGAATGTCATTGTATGCTCTAGCATTAAGATTTCCCTTCACTGGAACTAAGGGGCCTAGCCCGAACCATGAAAAACAGCCCCAGAACATTATTCCTTCTCCACCAAACTTTACAGTTGGCACTATGCATTTGGGTAGGTAGCATTCTCCTGTGATCCGGCAAACCCAGATTTGTCTGTCGGACTGCCAGATGGTGAAGCGTGATTCATCACTCCAGAGAACGCGTTTCCACTGCTCCAGAGTCCAATGGCGGCGAGCTTTACACCACTCCAGCTGACGCTTGGCATTGCGCATATTGATCTTAGGCTTGTGTGCAGCTCCACCATTTCAGGAAGCTCCGGACGAACAGTTCTTGTGCTGACGTTGCTTCCAGAGACAGTTTGGAACATAGTGAAGGTTGCAACTGATTTTTACGCACTTCAGCACTCAGCGGTCCCGTTCTGTGATTTTTGTGTGGTCTACCACTTCGCGGCTGAGCCTTTGTTGCTCCTAGACATTTCCACTTCACAATAACAGCACTTACAGTTGACTTGTGGGAAAGGTGGCATCCTATGACGGTGCCAAGTTGAAAGTCACTGAGCTCTTCAGTAAGGCCATTCTACTGCCAAGATTTGTCTATGGCGATTTCATGACTGTGCTCAATTTTCTACACCTGTCAGCAAATTGTCTGAAATAGCCGAATCCACTAATTTGAAAAGGTGTCCACATACTTTTTTGTGTGTGTGTATATATAGTATGTTTTACTTGTACCTTCCACTATGATTTGACATGCAAAGTGAGGGAAAGATTATGTAGCCTTCACCACATAGCCTTCAGAGAACCCACAGGTAACTGGAAAAATAAAATAAACACCAACATAAAATGTCTTAATAGGGCGTTGAGCAACCATGAACTGCCAGAACAGCTTCAATGCACCTTGGAATATATTCTACAATTGTCTAACTATTGGAGGGATGTAACACAATTTTTCCACAAGAAATTCCATAATTTGGTGTTTAGTTAATGGTGGTGGAAAATGCTGTCTCAGGCGCCGCTCAAATCTTCCATAAGTGTTCAATTGGGTTGTCTGGTGACTGACACTCTCCCCCTATGCTCCTTTGAGGCCACTCTTTCAAAGTCACAGATCTCCTCTAGCCATGTTAGCCAAAATAATGGGCAACTCTGCATTTTTATACATGACCCTAAGCATGATGATGTTATTTGCTTAACTCTGAGACCGCACCTGCTTTCAATATACTTTGTATTCCTTATTTACTTGCATTTCCTTCATTTTGGCAGTTACCTGTATTTGCATGGTTACCAAATCAAGCATCCACCCCTCCACTCCAGTAGGCTACAGATAAGACCACAGTAAAGCAGATTTAAAGTTCACAGTACAATGGAAAGAGGAAGTGGGAGGTCTTAGTCTGGGCAGAGTTGTATTTACAGCAGTGCACGAATGTGTGTTGTGATGTTACTGTGCTTTCATTCTGAAGAACCTCCGCGTTCCCAAGAGTAAAGGCTCTGGCCAAGGCTCATCTCCCGCAGTGATGCACCTTGACCCCAACCTCAGGCTGGAGCCAGAGTTTGACACTAACCCAGGGCTTGGGCTTTTTCCGGCCCCATCTGCCAGTCCTCACTCCCCGTCACCAGATGCAGAGTATGACAAACTACTGGTAAGGATAATGTGAATTAATTTATTCCACAAATCATACAGAAGAGGAGGTACATTTGACAATGTTTTAAATTATTTAACCATGATTATCTGGCTCCTATCAGGCCTTTAATGGAGTGTGTTCTTGCTTTTCTGATGGTAGAATTGAATGTTCTTGTCAGGAGAGGCTAACAGTTTTTAAATTAAGCTGAAATTGTTCAATAGAATAAGAGCCAATGCAGGACTGGAAAAACTTGGCTAACTGGCTCATGGCAATGATTGATTTCTGTGAGAACTGTTCTTTTTAAAACCAGCTAATTCAGCTCTGTGTATATAAAGCACTGTCTAACGAGTGGCTACGGTTGTGTTTTTGCTCCGTGCTTGTTTTGATTCTCCCAGGATGTGGAGGCGGTGCCAATGCCTGACGGACAGCTCTGCCTACTGGCCCTCCCTCCCGAGTGCTCCCAAAGGGAAGGGCAAGCCGCCATGCCATATCTCAAATTGTTCTGCCGCTACATCACTGACCGCAAGGTGGGTGGAGACTAGCGCCATTCTCACTCAACTCTCACGCACCTCGCTCTCGCAATTCTTGCTCACCCCTCTCACCACCCGCTTACCTTTCTCACCTCTCTCTTTCACCAGGGTGTGGTTTCTGGTATCTTGCTAGTGACGTCCAATAAGATCTTCTTTGACCCGTGTAAGACCCACCCGTTGGTGATGGAGCACGGCTGTGAGGAGTACCTGCTGTCTTGCTCAGTGGACAGCCTGGACTCTGTCTCGTTCTACACGGACATTTCCCACGTACACTTCAACACCTCCACACACAGGTCAGCATTAAATGACTATGTGCATGATTGAGACACACATATTTGGTGCAGCTCTTCACAGATCAACATACTGTGTCTTCACATTGCCTGGAAAGGCGTTTTAACCAATAGGAGGTCACTAAAATAATCCTATATTCTGGGCAGACCTGTCAAATCGGTAGATCGCAAATATGCACTATGACTGGATCAGTGTGGGTGAGTCTCTGACAAATCCACAGGTAGCAACAGTGACCTTAATATTCTGTATGTTCTCTGTGATATCTAGCAGTGCAAATGGGAGTATAGCCAATGAAATTGGTCCATGGATTTCTATGGTATCAAGGAGCGCTTGCTGGGTCACATTGCAGAACATGCAACATACATAGGTGGTTGTTTTTCTGTTACTAGGTGGAAAGGAACTAAAAAGACCCAGAAAACTGGCGAGACGCTCCAGCAGGGTGGGAGGCGAAGCAGCAGTAGCGCACAGCACAAGGGGGAGACTGTCCCAGTGCTGGTCTCTGCTGCTACGTCGGAGCTGAGGTCTGCCCTGGCTCTCAGCCTGGTCCAAGGGTTCGCTGAGGAGGAGAGTAGCAGTGACGTGACTAAGGCAGAGAAGCAGCTGGAGGGGAAGGGAAGCCCACTGGAAGAGCAGGTTGTGCAGTCATCCGGGGCTGTGCTGAGCAGTGCTGCCACCTTCTGTTGTGGAGGACAAGAGGCAGCAGGGACGGGAAATCTAGTGAGAATGGAGCAGGTGGACAGAGAGGGGACGGAGAAGGAGCAGTCTGTGAGGAATCGGACGTCAGGTAAGGAAAGGAATCAAGTCAATAGTTTTGTCATTGTTTTATCCCAAGCAGCACTGTGTGGTTGAAGTCTGCTTGATAAGTTTGTAGGAAGATGGTATCATAACAAATGGTTCGAACTCAGTCTCTTTTTCTTTGTTTTGCTACCCCCTCACTTTCTCTCTCCTCTCCCCTTTTCTCTCTCTCGCTCTCTTCCCCCCCTCCCCCCTACTTCTCTCCTTCTCCAGGCCTCTCTAGACCTTCAGGAACTTTTGGGTGTCTCATGTTTGTCAGGCTGCGGCTCCAGGGGTCCGCTGGGAAGAAGGGTGTGGCTGCAGGCTTGCAGCTGGGGACAACAAAAACCTTACCCCGGAGGGATGCCTGGTTCGCCTTTTCCCAGGAGAGGTAACAGTCTGTAGCCACAGAAAGACTGTTTTAGTTTAGCATTAACACTCCACTTACATTCTGTGAGCATTAGCACCTCACACTGACCATGTCTAACATTAACATAATGTTTACATGTCTTGTTCAGCAATTTCAATGCCCTCCCTTGCTGAGGAATATATAGACTTTTACAATTCTCACTAGAAGTAAGTCAAAGATCTTTAACACTAAATCTTTCTGCTCTCATGTCTTGTTGTCTGTAGCTCAGACGAGCTCTACGCCTATCTGAGCCACTGGAGGCCTGACCTATGCATACTGGAGGGAGGGTCGGAGGAAGGGGAGGGCGACAAAGACGAGTTTGTACTGGTCGACAACGGAGAGGAGGAGGAAGAAGTGTCCAAGAACCACGGACGGACTGGGGAGGACTGGGAGGTAAGTCTGTATATTATTAAAGTCTGTAGTGGCTGACAACAAAAATGGCTATTTCCATTAACTTTGACTAGAGCTTCAGTGGTGACGATGCATCTTTTGCACATCTTGCCCTGGGGAAGTTTGAGCAGTGTTTTAGGTAGGGTGGGGTCCGGAGTTGTTGTTTGAGTGTGACACGTGTCACGTTTGAGTGCGAGGTTAATGGGTTTATAACTAGGTTGTGTGTCTTGTCTTGCAGATGGTGTCAGTGGAGGAGGGTGGCGGGAGACTACCTCTGGTCATGGACAAAGATCCAGAGGGACTGTGTGAGATCGTGGAGCAGAGTCGCATCTTGGACGCAAAGCTTGTCAGAGAGGTAAGCACCCAACCATAGACATGTATGTCGGATCTTCACAAAACACTGTCTGATCTAATCACAAATGCACAAATACACAATGGAAGATTATTCTCATCCATTATTGGATAAGAAAGAGATAATGACCTCATTAATCCCCAAGGGAAAATTAAATTAAAGCTTCTCATGACATGTCACTGGTCAGCACCACACATATAGAAGAAATTGCACACATTCCTCTTCTTGCCTCTAGTTCCACAAATGCATTACAAGTTCAGCATTCCCAGACTGGTCTGGGTTTAAAGATAAATCCAGAGTCTGAGACAACCTGACTTTTCTGCTTCTACCTCGGTCTCCCTCAAGCAGCATTGGCCTTCAGTCATATACACAGAGCCATTCATGACTGAACCTTCGTGCTGAGTGGAGTACTGAAAATACTCAACCCCTACTGTGGCCATGTCTCACAAAGGGGGTTATGCATAAGGTAGAATGCTGGTAGTGAACTCCTGTGGCGAGATTTAAGCAGAGCAGTGCTGTGAGCACTTTGAACCAATACATTAGCTATGGCACCTGCAGGTCAGATCTTCAAATGTCTCATGTCCAGGCTCATTCACTTGTTGGATAGATGATTAGCTCAACAGAGGAAAAGCGTAGCTAAAGAAAAGGGTAATATAATTGGATATCAATGATTACCGTTTTCTCCCTTTTTCTTTAGCTCAACAGAGGAAAAGCTTAGTTTTTTAAATTTAACTAGGCAAGTCAGTCAAGAACAAATTCTTATTTACAATGACGGCCTACACCGGCCAAACCCGGACGACGCTGGGTCAATTGTGCGCCGCCCTATGGGTTGTGATACAGCCTGGAATCAAACCAGGGTGTCTGTAGTGACGCCTCAAGCACTGAGATGCAGTGCCTTAGACCGCTGTGCCACTCGGGAGCCCACTTGTGCCCCTGCTCTCCAACCCTCTCGCACAACTCTTTCTCCTTCTCAATCCTTCCCTCTCTCCAGCTCTCAGCCGAGTTGCCTCCCAGGACAGTGGGCCACATGTGGCATCTGGCCTACAGCACGTCTCTTCACGGCTCCAGCCTCAAGTCCCTCTACCGGAAGCTGAACGGCAGCGACTCGCCTGTACTCATGGTCATCAAGGACTCGCTCAATCAGGTGCCCTTTTTTATGTACTCAGATTTGAAATGTAATAGTCACAAACTCTCCAATGTTCCACGCACCACCCTCAACATTTTTAATATCTATCCGCTTCAGAGATTCAACACAAACACGTACCATAGAGCACTTGCTTTTCATGGCATTTGCACTATTGACTTCAGACACTCACAACTGCTCCAGAAACTATGGTGGGGTTGGTTTGAATAACATATGATTTGCCAGGAGTCACAAGAGTTCATTGTGGACTTGTGGTCACCTATGAAGACCCCCATTGTATGAGCTCAGTCTTGTTTGGTTACCAGAGGGTTGTGTTTTTGTTAATGGTAGGTATGTTTCTGTGCCCCAGGTGTTTGGGAGCTTTCTCTCTCACCCACTGAGGCCGAGCGAGACCTTCTATGGCACAGGAGAGACATTCCTCTTCATGCTGCATCCTCGATTCAAGGTCAGACAAGACACACACACACTGATGCATACACTACACTTACACAACCATTGCCAAACAATTCTCTCCCACATGTTCCAATCCGAAATGTGTCTTAAGGTATTGCTGCAGGATTGTTTTGTCAACCTAAGTGAAGACAATACTGTTTGTTGCTAATCTTGCTGATGTAACATTGCAGGAGTTTTCATAGCAGCCAAATTACTATTGACATCAAGGTCTCTACCAACGTCACATGATCAATTTAATGCATGACTGGATTACGAAAGGTCACGTTTTGTCTTTTTAAGCACAAACAACATTTAAGAAGTTAGGAACTCATTGCTATCAATCACATGAGGTTGGTGGCACCTTAATTGGGGAGGACGTGCTCGTGATAATGGCTGGAGAGGAATAGGGGGAATGGTACCAAGCACACGGTTTCCATGTTGATGCCATTCCATTAGCTCCGTTCCAGCCATTATTATGAGCCGTCCTCCCCTCAGCAGCCTCCTGTGCTATAAATAGTGTACTGTATATGCAGAGCATTACAAAGGCCAAGTTCATTGATCTGCAATTCACCTGGTCTGCAATGCGGAAAGGGCTGTCAGAGAAGTAAAGCATTAATCAGATAGGACCCTAAGGTACTCTTGTGTCGGTGTCCCTGACTGACTCTGCCCTTGTCACCTCCCATAGTGTTTCAGATGGACAAGAGAGAACTCCTTCTTCATAAAGGGAGACCTGGACTCTTTTGCTATCGGAGGAGGAAGGTAGAGCCACTCCCAGCTATAGAAATGTTACATTATGGTTTTCTTGATGCTGTTTCTATTTCCGTGACACTTACTGTCCATTGCTTTGTGGTACAGTATGTGCCAATATGTTTAGGAGAACACATTACTTTACTCTAAAACAATGAACTGCGTTTCTTTCTCTCTTCCGCAGTGGTCACTTTGGCCTGTGGCTAGATGAGACGCTGTACCTGGGCAGGAGTAGCCCCTGTTACACCTTCAACAACTGCTGCCTCTCGGAAAGAGATGACTTCCACGTCATAGAGCTGGAGGTGTGGACGTTCTGGTGAAGGCCTGCCCTCTTCAACTTGCCTAGCAACACCCACTCACAATGTCTGGCTGTCCAATGACTGCTTTAACCAAGACTCTAGAACCCATCTCTTCTAGAACAATGAGTTGGATGTACCTCACTATTTTGATTTAATTCTGTGGTTTTGGGCTGCGAACTGAACTGTGATTATTCTGAACCCTATCTCTGAATGTGGACCAAACCATTAGGTGGAGGGGTGTTGGTGGTTTGGGACTGAGGTTGTAGCCTCACTGCATTGGAAGACTTGCCCTGTTGCAGCTCCCCACTCCTTTCGCAGCTTGGTATGGTCCTCATGTTCAACTGACTCTGCATTGTGGATACTGTAGTTCAGTGGTGGAATTCACATCTTCTAGCAATGGATCTCCATCTGAAGGCCTACCTGCATGTGTAAGCCTGCATTTCCACCCCAGCACAATTGGCACTGTTATTCTGGCACCATCTTTTTGCTGCCTGTGAATTGCTAACCTGAAGGTGGCTGTCTCTTTTGTAAAATGGAGGAACTGAAATTCGAAGAACTAGGGGCTCACTATGCCCCTTTTTGCATATAGACCAAATTATATGAACTGATGTACAAATTTAGTCAACGTGAACAAAAAAAGGACTTGAGGGACATGGTCTAACCTAAATATCTTTAGAAATGTTTGTTACCCACTCAATCAAACAATACCTGAAAGTTGCTGTCACTGATCAGAAGTTAGATCTATGTTCCCACAATATAACAAGTAGACAAAATCAACAAAATGTGAAAAATAGGGCTAATGTTATTATAACATGTCTTTATCTGATACTTTTTGAGAAACATCGATTTCATCCAGTGGTCATTGCAAGCTTACGGACCGAAAATAACAATCAAGACTCCTTTTAGCAAAGACCCAATCTATTAAAAAAAAAATTGCACAAACAAAGGTTATTTCAAGGGGATGACTACCTCTGCAATGCTAACATGTGCCTACATTGCAGTGCTTAAAAGGAAAGATTCAACCATTTTGAATGTTGTATCGTATTTGTGCATCTCTGAGCGATGTTCTATCAATTCCTAGGGTCCTTTCATGTTTATCTGAGCTATTCGCTGTTCAAGCAGGCAAAAATACAGCCTGCTTGAACAGCGAATAGCTCAGATACACATGCAATGAACTTCGGAATTGATAGAGCAGTGATGCACATACGATATAACATTCAAAATGGGTGAATCTTTCCTTTTAGAGGATGGAGAAATAACCTGTTTCAAGTGTCAATGTACACGTGGTAGAATCCGCAAAGAATATCACTAAGTCCATTTCGTCTTGCTCTTAACTGTTGATTTTGTTAGATAATCTTTGGTGTAGTCACTTTAAATTCTGATCTCATGGGCAAGGTGTTAATTAACCTGTAGTTCCATAACATGAGATCTACATCAACAATGTTTGGCTTCATAGGAAAGATCAAACAAAATGCAATTACATTACAATTGTGCCAGCATCCAACTTTTTGTGTTTCCATGACAGCTGTTGGCGACCTCGGGAACAGAGCAGGGGTGTTGCCTGCAGAGGTTTTAGCAATGGCATCAGGCCTTGGCCAGCCAACTTTGGACTTTCGGGCAAGGCCGTCACAAACTGCTAAAACTCCAGAGGGAACGTTCGACTTGGCCTGCTCTGCCACTCCATCAATGACAAAGTATTACAGAAATCTATGGTGCTTTACATATTGCAAAACAGTGCTTATTAAGAAAAACTAATTAGTACAATGCATTATGGTGCAGTCTGCTTGTTTTGGTGTGAAAACGTTTTAAGCGAGTAAAACAAATTAGCTCACTATTACAACAATTAAATATGAATTAGTCAATAGTAGCGAAGACCAAAGGGACGTTTAAAAGCTGGCTACTTTTCTGACTGATGAGAAGTATGTCTACTTGAACGTCTAGCTATTGAGTTTAGTTATACGCTTTAAACATGTTTTTTTTTTATGTCTTCAGAAGGGCTCAACTGGTATAGCTGCCAATGTCATTTGAAGAGGTTCTTGTAATACTGATCATGTTGGATGCTAATGTTGCCAGTGCCGAAGGAATCAGATCCCTATACAGAAGTTAGACGTTTAGCGTTTTCTTTGATCATTATCCTTCAGAGGAATTACCCTAATTTACAGACACAAACACAAAATTGACTGTTGCCGCTGCCAGCCTTTACTGTGCTAGGTATTCCTTGGCTTTCTCCAGCCCCTCTTTGAGAAAATTGATGTACGTCGCAGTGGAGGGGTCCTCGAACTCCCCCAGAGAAGCTAAATGTGGCGTTTTCCTCAGGCTTCATGGACGTCTCGTCCAGGAAGTAATTAGCATCGACGTGGTGGACGTAGAGTCATTATGAAGAAATTAAGTCATTTTCACACAACCTTATTGGCGTTTTTTATTTTACTTGGGTCTGGCACAGGCACCAATTACATTCCCTTAAAGTGATGGCTCAGTTTTATTTAGAAGTTTTAGCTTATTTTCAACTTCCCTAGGCTATTGTCGTTTCCTCCAAACCAGTTAAATTTGTTAAGTATCCAAATCAAAGTGTATTGGTCGCACATACAGATTTGCATGCAGGGTTGGTTAGGTTACTTTCTAATTGTAAACCGTTAGTCAAATTTAATCTGATTACTTTGTTACTTTTAGTTTAATTTCCCCTTGAGGCATTAGACACATTATTTACAAATTGAATGACATTACTGCAGGATAAATCCATGTTAGTTTACATAGCTGGTCATAAATGAATGTTGCATTGCACTTTGGGTTGGTTTTGTAGGCTTCTATCCCATTGCTTTCTACTACAGATAATCTAAATTGTATTATTATCTTTACATTGATAACCAAAGTCTGTCAGATTTCCAGTCATTCCAATTAATTTAATACCCCTTGATCTTCAAGAATATGACTTGGAAATATGGAAGTATAGATTAGCCTAATTGTTACACCTGAGCATAACCCAAAAATTATGGACTTATTAGCCTGCCCTACTCTGTTGTTTATGATTTTGTTGTCATGGAGGACTGATTGGGCTCATTGCTTCAAGTTGAAAAATAAATGCTGCTCTCATGGAATGGAATGCTTTGAGCACTACTGAAAAATGTATACCATAAGCTGCATTTGCTATAGGCCTATTGTTTTTGTTGGTGACACTTTGATATCTTGATCATTTGCAGCTGTTTTAAAGGGCGAATCCACAGTTGAAACAATAACAAAGCTGCGTCTTTTGGTAAAATGCTGAGGGATGGGCCTGGAGAAATGTATCCACTCTCAGATTAAGACAGCTATGGATGCAAGGACTGACCATCCATGATATCACAATTATTGTTTTAACCATGTTATAACATTTACAATGTTTACAAACATTGGAGAAAAACAAGCTTATATATTTGTTTTTTTAGTTGAACTAAGCTCATGAGCTATTTATAGGTTATATTCTTCAATAATCAATAGGTATATATCATTAATTTATAAGTTTAAAAAAAATGGATGTAGTGTCCTCGCGAGTGGCGCAGCGGTCTAAGGCACTGCACTGCATCGCAGTGCTAGAGGTGTCAGTACAGATCCAGGTTTGATCCAGGGCTGTGTCGCGACCGGGAGACCCATGAGGCAGCGCACAATTGGCACAGGGTCGTCCGAGTTAGGGGAAGGGGGGACAAGCACAGAGACCGGTGAAACAAAGCAGAGAAAGCCTGTTGTCACACCCTGATAAGTGTTGGAATGCCTATTTAAACCTTATTCTCTTTTTTGTCATTTATCACCATAAGTAATTTTATACTTTTAAAACCCACTCATAGACACAGCATTAAAAAGTTTACAAAGTAGGATGTAATCTATTCTTGAGCCGGATTACAAATAACTTTATCTTAAATCACGGTAAGGCAACACCCAGTAATTATGTGAGTGTTTTGCTGGGTCTACTCTTCGCCATTGTGTCAAGCTGCAGAGGTTAGGGTCTCTCCATTAGGGTCATCAGTCACTTGCTCCTCGAAATCCACTGGGTGTGTGATCCCTGCGGGAAGGTGCGCAAGAGGTCGCCAACAAATGATTGTGTGTGTGTTGGGTTTAATAATAATAAATGCCAATGCTCTTAGAAGTTGGGGTTACAAAAATGCACTATGATCTGTCCCAGACATATTGTGTGGGGCATCAAATTCAATGTCACTGGAGCGTGAGAAATGACACAAGACAAAATAAGGAGCTCTCATTGCGCAGAGGTCCCATTCCCGGTACCAGGAATTGAACTCACTATCCTGGCATTGCAAGTGCCATGCTCTACTAACTGAGCTACAGAGAACCAGAAAGATGAATTATATTGGATTTGAACGTGTTAGGATGCATAGGAAGGCTGGTGGTGAACCAGTGAGTTTCTCTGCGATGGTTTGAACTGAGGAAAAGGTCATGGTCTTTGTCCAAGGAAGAGAAAGAGGCCCTCTGCCCCCAGTGCTTTCTCTGCCACTTCCTGTTGGAGGAACACACAATGAGAGCTCCTTATTTTGTCGTGTCATTTCTCACGCTCCAGTGACATTGAATTTGATGCCCCACACAATATGTCTGGGACAGATCATAGTGCATTTTTGTAACCCCAACTTCTAAGAGCTCTACAATTATGAAAACATTGTTTTGGATAAATAAATATGGCACTCAAGCAGCTACAATGTATCAGTTTATCAAAATGTACCAAAGTAGTGTACTGGGAGTTGAAAGTAAACATGGCAAGGAAGTGAGGGGATTAGTTTCTGTCGATTTGAGCTCCCGAGTGGCGCAGCGGTCTAAGGCACTGTATCTCAGTGCTAGAGACGTCACTACAGACACCCTGGTTTGAATACAGGCTGTATCACAACCGGCTGTGATTGGGAGACCCATAGGTGGTGCACAATTGCGTTGTGTAGGCCGTCATTGTAAATAAGAATTTGTTCTTAACTGACTTGCCAGGTTAAATACAGAATGATGCTGAGCCTCTGATTTTTCACCTCAAAATGTATGCCAACAAAAACCATTGATTGCAATGTTAAACAAATCACACAACTCTATGCCCAAGGACTATTTCCACTTACAATTTTACAAAAACGCATGCAATTGAAGGACAGTGCACATGTAAAGTTTTGTGACAGAATGACAGTAAAATCTCCTTCAGTTTGTGACAAAGTTTTCCAAAACTTTGCTGCAGAAAGAATGCTGCAGAAAGAATGAAGTGTCAGCTATGATATGACACCTTGGGCTCTATTTTAACAAACCTAATAATACATTGGAAAATCTGGGTGTGTGTCAGAAATATGTTTGCGGAAATTATGAGGACAAGAGCTGGAGGTGGCGTGAAATGGCTAGATTGATGAATAAATGAATTATAGGTGTGACAACAGCTTGGCCACCTTCATGGCTTAATACTGCATGTAATTGTCTCAATCTGTAGGTTGACTATCTTTGCTTTGTCATCAACTTAAATTCATCTGGGGACACGGAATATTCTCTTCCTAGTCTGTTGTAGATTGATACAGTTTATTAAATAGCATAGGCTACAGTAACAAGTAAAAAAAAGTCACCAGATCATCGTTCCATGATGGTCATATAGCCTACATTGAGGGGTTTTTATGCACATCTAAAACACTGTACAATAGCATACGTAGATAAAAAAGGTGATGCTCCCAACTTGATTTTTTTAATAAAGCTTTGGTGATTAAGATTTATTTCAAAGCGGTCTAAGGAGCGAAACCCTTTATGATAGTCTTAACTACTTGGCGAATGCATTTGGCAGGACCAAAAAAAACAGCCTGCAAGGAAATGGGACATTTTGTTTCTAAATACGAGGTTTACGGGCAAAAAAAAGCACCAATTAAATTCAAGGGCTTTATTAGCATGGGAAACATATGTTAACATTGCCAAAGCAAGTGAAGTAGATAAACAAAAGTGAAATAAACAATACAAATGAACAGTAAACATTACACTCACAGAAGTTCCAAAAGAATAAAAACATTTTCAAATGGCATATGTCTATATACAGTGTTGTAACGATGTGTAAATAGTTAAAGTACAAAAAGGAAAATAAATATGTAAATAGAAATATGGGTTGTATTTATGAAGGTGATTGTTCTTCACTGGTTGCCCTTTTCTTGTGGCAACAGATCACAAATCTTGCTGCTGAGATGGCACACTGTGGTATTCCACCCAGTGTGTGTGTATATATATATATATATATTTGAGTTTATCAAAATCGGGTTTTTCTAATTCTTTGTGGATCTGTGTAATCGGAGGGAAATATGTCTCTCTTATATGGTCATACATTTGGCAGGAGGTTAGGAAGTACATCTCAGTTTCCACCTCATTTTGTGGGCAGTGTGTACATATCCTATCTTCTCTTGAGAGCCAAGTCTGCCTACTGCGGCCTTTCTCAATAGCAAGGCTATGCTCACAGTCTGTACATAGTCAGTGTTCCTTAAGTTTTGGTCAGTCACAGTGGTCAGGTATTCTGTCACTATTCTCTGTTTAGGGCCAAATAGCATTCTAGTTCTCTTTTTTTGTTAATTCTTTCCAATGTGTCAAGTAATTATCTTTTTGTTTTCTCATGACTTCTTGGGTATAATTGTGTTGCTGTCCTGGGGCTCTGTGGGGTCTGTTTGTGAACAGTGCCCCAGGACCAGCTTGCTTAGGGTACTCTTCTCCAGGTTCATCTCTCTGTAGGTGATGGCTTTTATGGAAGGTTTGGGAATCGCTTCCTTTTAGGTGGTTGTAGAATTGAACTGCTCTTTTCTGGATTTTGATTATTAGCGGGTATCGGCCTAATTCTGCTCTGCATGCATTATTTGGTGTTTGTCCCATTTTGTGAATTCTTGGTTGGTGAGCGGACCCCAGACCTCACATCCATAACGGTCAATGGGTTCTAACTGATTCAAGTATTTTTTGCCAGATCCTAATTGGTATGTTGAATTTTATGTTCCTTTTGATGGCATAGAAGGCCCTTCTTGCCTTGTCTCTCAGCTCGTTCACAGCTTTGTCGAAGTTACCTGTGGCGCTGATGTTTAGGCCGAGGTATGTATAGTTCTTTGTGTGCTCAAGGGCAACAGTGTCTAGATGGAATTTGTATTTGTGGTCCTGGCAACTGGACATTTTTTGGAACACCATTATTTTTGTCTTACTGAGATTTACTGTCAGGGCCCAGGTCTGGCAGAATCTATGCAGAAGATCTAGGTGCTGCTGTCTTGTTCCATGTGCATATGGGCACTGTGTGTCACGGCTGGATAGGCTGTGCTTCCACTGTCAAAATCCATGCCATAACCAACTGCTTTACCACCAAGACCAGCTTTTGGTTGGTCTTAAATAACCGCAACAGAGCTGCCTGAATTTAGCACACATTTTAAAAGGACACACCTCAGATATTTGCACCCCTCTCACTTAAGCGCAAGCTCATATAAAACAGGTAATTTACCAATCCTGGCGCTAGAGTTTGAAAACAGAAGAGCGCCGGCTTTCACAGGTCGAAATTGCAAACGAGAGTGCGTTTGACAATTGCGCTTGCTTAATGGCAGCTGACAATATAGCCCCTTGAGTTTGAAAAAAATCTATTTTGATTATTGAACTACAGTAAGTGAAGGGGATTAATACCTAACAGAATGACGGTAACATAATTAAATCATGGGTCCCTGATCTGTACTACACAGAAATCAAATTTTCTTTACTGTACTCAGGGGCACGGCCTGGGATTTTGGGCCCCACCACCACAGGCCACACCAACCCTGCGCAATTGCTGTAACCACACACCTCCAGAACCTAATTGACCTACTCAAAGCTTAAAATAACTACCTTTGCATGCTTGCAACTCTCTTGTAATCCAAAATTTACTGTGCAATATTTACTGACAGTGAGCTGTGAAAATATAACACTGTGGAGACATGCATGCAACATTCTGCATACAGTGGAATTCACTATTTGATGCAAGACTGATACCCTCTATAAGAAATGTGCTAAAGTCCATCTTTTACAGTCTAAATGTAATTTTAATGGGAAAATTCTCTTAACATTAATAAATAACTTATACATTAACCTCTTCAATTAAAATAAATTAACATTATCTATAGAATGATATAATAAAATCAGCAGCAGATTTTTGAACTAAGTATACATACCAACTAAAAAATAAGCAGCTGTAAAAGTGGAAAAATGGAAATGAAGAGGCCTGATGGTGGCGCTAGAGGAAAGGTCAAGTGGTCACCAAATCAATAGGTTTCTTCCACTTGGGGGTCTTGATTGTGCACAACAAATTCTATATCTTGTTCTGTCTTTTCAGCCTGTGGGCATCATGTGTGTAGTGATCCAATATCCATAGCCATGCCATTTAAGTTATCACTGGCCCTTGCTCAGCCTTACTCACCAAGAGCCCAGCGCCGAGCCTTCTTGCTAGCAAAGTCACTGATCAGCTTGTTTTTCAACATCCTCACTGTGTCTGTCTCTTTCTGTGCACCTTATCATCTGCATTGGTACTGCCGGCACTGTCTTTCACCTCTTCCACACTCCTCCCTGACAAAACTGTATCACCTGAAGAGGGTCCTGGCTCTGTAGAGAGTAAATGATGCATATGATAATATATCCTATAATATAATACCATTTGTAATAACATCACCAACATTTCAGTTACTACTATTTTGTTGACTTAAATTAGCTGCATGCACCACAGAAAAAAATTAACTGCACTGAATCCTGCAGAATATTGACCCAAACTACCTGCAGTTGCGTATCACCACCACTAGACCATGTTTCAGTCTGCATCAAAGCCATGGAGACATACCTTGGTCATATGACTTGAAGGTGTTATTTTAACATTGGCTGTAACTTTACAGTCAGTCACTCAATGCGTCAAACTGTCCAGCATCCAATACAGACTATAGGCTTTTTTTGTTTCATATAATGATCAAATTATGTGGAAAAATAATTAGTGTTTGAAATCTTATCATTGAAAAGGATTTAATCATTTTACTTTTTTTCATAATAAAAAAAGAAATTCCCACGGACCCCCTGCAATTATGCCAACTGACATTCAACACAATGCTGCTCACCTCCTTCAGTTGGGAGTAGTGCTGGTTCAGGGGGATGGGGAGACAGGGCTGCTGAGCCTGAAGCTGCATCTGTTGTGGATGGCACCAGACAGGGACCGAGGTAAAGACAGATTCAGGTTGGATATTCAACGAATATTCGCCTGTAGTTTTCCTTACGTCCACCAACAGCAGTTAGGGACCGTCAACATAGTGACAAACCAAATCTTTCAAATTATCATAGCTCTTTAATCATTACTCCTCAACTGGTTCTAGCTAACCCGATGGCAGACACGCATTGTATACTTTTGTCGATTTTACATCTCGCACTATTTTAAATTATTTATTACAATAGGTCCCTGGTCATGTGACCTACTGACTTCAATCAAGGTTCAGAATGTACACAGTTGGCCTACACAATGCACACACTTTTGTTTGTCCATTTTCATGTCACGCAATTTTGTGAATTTTCAATATTTCAAATTTCAATAGCTCCTTTGCCATGTGACCTACTGACCTCAAGGCACAGAATGTCCACTGACTACCCTTCTAAACTCAGCAAAAAAAGAAACGCCCCTTTTTCAGGACCCTGTCTTTCAAAGATAATTCGTAAAAATACAAATAACTTCACAGATCTTCATTGTAAAGGGTTTAAACACTGTTTCCCATGCTTGTTCAATGAACCATAAACAATTAATGAACATGCACCTGTGGAACGGTCGTTAAGACAGACGGTAGGCAATTATGGTCACAGTTATGAAAACTTAGGACACTAAAGAGGCCTTTCTACTGACTCTGAAAAACACAAAAAGAAAGATGCCCAGGGTCCCTGCTCATCTGTGTGAACGTGCCTTGCGACTGCAGATGTGGCCAGGGCAATAAATTGCAATGTGCGTACTGTGAGACGTCTAAGACAGCGCTACAGGGAGACAGGAAGGACAGCTGATCGTCCTCGCAGTGGCAGACCACATGTAACAACACCTGCACAGGATCGGTACATCTGAACATCACAACTGTGGGACAGGTACAGGATGGCAACAACTGCCCGAGTTACACCAGGAACGCACAATCCCTCCATCAGTGCTCAGACTGTCCGCAATAGGCTGAGAGAGGCTGGACTGAGGGCTTGTAGGCCTGTTGTAAGGCAGGTCCTCACCAGACATCACCGGCAACAGCGTCGCCTACGGGCACAAATCCACCGTCGCTGGACCAGACAGGACTGGCAAAAAGTGCTCTTCACTGACGAGTTGCGGTTTTTTCTCGCCAGGGGTGATGGTCGGATTCGCATTTATCGTCGAAGGAATGAGCGTTACACCGAGGCCTGTACTCTGGAGCGGGATCGATTTGGAGGTGGAGGGTCCGTTATGGTCTGGGACGGTGTGTCACAGCATCATCGGACTGAGCTTGTCATTGCAGGCAATCTCAACGCTGTGTGTTATAAGGAATACATCCTCCTCCCTCATGTGGTACCCTTCCTGTAGGCTCATCCTGACATGACCCTCCAGCATGACAATGCCACCAGCTATACTGCTCGTTCTGTACGTGATTTCCTGCAAGACAGGAATGTCAGTGTTCTGCAATGGCCAGCGAAGAGCCCGGATCTCAATCCCATTGAGCACGTCTGGGACCTGTTGGATTGGAGGGTGAGGGCTAGGGCCATTCCCCCCCAGAAAATGTCCAGGAACTTGCAGGTGCCTTGGTGGAAGAGTGGAGTAACATCTCACAGCAAGAACTGGCAAATCTGGTGTAGTCCATGGTGGCCACACCAGATACTGACTGTTACTTTTGACCCCCCTTTGTTCAGGGACACATTACATTTCTGTTAGTCACATGTCTGTGGAACTTGTTCAGTTTGTCTGTTGTTGACTCTTATGTTCATACTAATATTTACACATTACGTTTGCTGAAAATAAACACAGTTGACAGTGAGGACATTTCTTTTTTTGCTGAGTTTGTTGCACACCCTTTAGTTTGTCAATTTCTCACACTAATTTTTCCAAATTTCAATAGCTCCTTGGTCATGTAACCTACAGACTTCAAACAAGGTTCAGAATGTCCACTGACTACCCTTCTATATTGCACACCATTTAGTTTGTCCATTTTCATCTCACACATTCAAATGTCAATAGCTCCTTGGTCATGTGACTTCAAACAATGTTCAGAATGTACACTCAGTGGGACTGCACACCCTTTAGTTTGTCCATTTATCTCACGCAATTTTACATGAATTTTCAATATTTGTCAATGTTTCTAATTTCAATAGCTCCTTGGTAATGAGACCTACTGACCTCAAACTACTTTCAATATCTCCACGGACTGGCGGAGACAGGCGCCACAAGGCATCCAGTGTGGTAAAGTGACCCATCCCGGAGAAGCTGGCGGGAGCCCCAGGGAGAGTTCACTTTTCTTTGTGAAGGGCAGGGCGCCCTGGAATGGGTTCGCCCCAGGAGGGGCCCAAGCCCTGGAAAGCGTTGCGTTTCGGCGGCGTCCGGTGAGCTCTCCCTGGCCCTTGAAAATCCGGGGGAGAGGGTGTAAATCTCACACCGGGCCGTACCCATATCCGCAGCAGGTCTCCAAGGTGAACAGCCTCTGGCATGTTATAACAATGTAGGTAAGGGAAGTTTGAGGTCAGTCATGACCAAGGCGCTATTGAAATGTATGTAAAATTGTGAGATGAAAGGGGACAAACTAAAGGGTGTGCAATGTGTAGGCCCACAGTGTACATTCTGAACCTTGTTTGAGGTCAGTAGGTCACATGATCAAGGAGACATTACTAGGTATACAAAAAGATTCTCACATTTCCACATGTTTATAAGCTTTGCAAAGCGAATTAATGTCCAAATCGTGAAAATAAGACCTGTGCAATGTTGATCGCAATTTTTTCCAACATCATGAAACTTATTTGGAGTCTGTGGCTCAAGTGGTTTGAAAGCGCAAATATCCTACCTGAAACTGTCTTTACCTCGGTCAGGCAGGGACAACTGATTTAGTATGAATAGTGTAGCAATATTGTTACACAGGAAATGGAAACCAGTTGTTACTTTATTAATGTGCTGGTTGACAACATGCCTAGTAAAGTTTGCTTAACTATATATCTTTGTCTGTCTTGACTGCAACACAAAGCATATTGAAACATGGTGGCAGCGGTACTCAAAATAACCTGGATCTCATAGATGTAAATGAAGAATACATCCCAGGCGGCACAAAAGACAATCTCGCTGTTGAAGTAATTGCAGCACTGGACACATTTTGCAGCACACAGAACATTTTGTGATGCCAAGAAAAATTAAACAATTGAGAGAATTTTTTAATGCGAAGTCAGGGCCAAGATGAGAGTTTAGACAAATATCTCACTGAATTGAGGACTCTAGTGGCCACCTGCAACTTTGGAGTAATCACAGACAGGATTGCGTGTGGAATGTGTGACCCACACTTAAGAGAGCGCTTACTCAGAGAGACTGATCTCAGTTTAGAGAAATGCATATAGATTGGAAGAGCTGTCCAAAGAGCTAAAGTCATAAATGTGCAGGGCCCTGTAGCAGTGCATGCAGTAACACCGAAAGAGAAACCGAGAGGGAGAGGAGACCCTACAAAGGGACAGAGCATAATACAATGCAGATACTGTGGACAGACACATGAGAGAAAAAAGGAAAAATGCCCTGCATATGGACAAAAATGTAAATCCTGTGGAAAAAACAATCACTTCTCTACAGTTTGCAAAAGTGCAGGGACCAGCAAGAGAAACAGAGTCCTGGCAATGGAAAATGCGTCAGCTGACTCAGAGAGCGGTGAGGATGTTCTGTGCATCACACTAGGGCCAAAGTCAGAGAGCATTAACGTGGTGCAGGAGAAAACCACAGACCCCAATGCAGCTCTCTTTGCAACCATGCTGGTCAACAAAAAGTCAAGTCAGATTTCAGCTAGATTGTGGTGCTAGTTGTAATGTTATCCCTGCAAACCTCATAAAAGCCAGTCACCTAGAGCCCTGCAGTCAGGTATTGGTGATGTATAACAAGAGCACTCTGACGCCACTGGGGAAGTGCACACTTAAAGTGCTCAATCCACGCAATAAGAAAACCTACCGAGTTGAATGTGCACAGGCCCATTCTAGGCAGTAAGGCTATCCAGGCAATGGAGTTGATTACTGTGCAGCATCACAACATCCTGGCCATTGAGAAAACAACAGGATCCTGGTCTAAAGAGCAAATTAAACAGGAGTACTCTGCTGTATTCCAGGGAGATGGATGCCTACCCGGCAAGCTGAAAGTGGATGAGCGAGTGGAGCCCGTCCAGCTGCCAAAGAGAAGAGTGCCAGTAGCGCTATATAAACCACTCAAAGAGGAGCTCAGTGGTCTAGAGAAAAGGATGATAAAAGCAGTTGAAAAAAAGCACAGATTGGATTAGTGAAGAAACCGTCTGAAAAGCTAAGAGTGTGTATTGATCCGAAACCTCTCAAGACGCTCAAGAGGAGCCATTACTCACTTCCCACTATTGAAGACGTGCTGCCAGATCTGAACAGAGCACGCGTGTTCTGTTTGTGATTTAAAAACAGATTTTGGCATGTGGAACTGGAGGAGGAATCCAGCTATCTCACCACGCTCTCTACTCCCATGGGACACTACAGGTGGCAGCGCATGCCAATGGGAATCAGTCCAGCCCCAGAGATCTTTCAGAGGAAGTTGAACCAGGCAATGGAAGGCCTTCCATGAGTCAAAATCATTGCAGATGACATCCTGATTGTGGGAGGAGGAGACAATGATGACTCTGGACCATGACAAAAACCTGAAAATGCTCCTGGACAGATGCAGGAAGCTCAATATCAAGCTGAATCCGGAGAAGCTGCAGCTCAGGCTGAAGGAAGTGCCCTACATTGGCCACCTGCTAACATCAGAGGGGTTGAAAGTGGACCCAGGAAAAGTGACAGCCATCAAACAGATGCCTAGGCCTACAGATGTGCAGGGGGTGCAGCGCTTCCTGGGCATGGTAAACTACCTAGCCAAGTTCAGCAGCCACGCCGCGGAGCTCTGCAAGCCATTGCGACAGCTAACACACAAGGACTCACTGTGGGAGTGGTCAGAGACATGAGCAGGCTTTCAATAAAATCAGGGATACCATTGCACAGACCCCTGTGCTGAAATACTACAACCCAACAGAGCAGCTCGTACTACAGTGTGATGCTTCAGAGAGTGGGTTAGGAGCAGTCTTGATGCAGGG
The DNA here is from genome assembly GCF_016432855.1 of Salvelinus namaycush. Taxonomy (NCBI): domain Eukaryota; kingdom Metazoa; phylum Chordata; class Actinopteri; order Salmoniformes; family Salmonidae; genus Salvelinus; species Salvelinus namaycush. Next base: position 38,183,928 of record NC_052334.1, read on the forward strand.
AGGACAACCAATAGCATAAGCTAGCAGAGCCCTGACAGAGACTGAAAAAGGGTATGCACAGATAGAGAAGGAGCTGCTTGCAGTGGTGTTTGGCATGGAGAGGTTCCATCAGCTCACATATGGACAAACTGTTGAAGTGCAGTCAGATCACAAGCCTCTAGAGAGCATCATGACAAAGCCTCTCCACAGCACACCAAAAAGACTACAACGCATGTACATGAGACTCAAACTACGAGGTCAGTCTCCGATATGTTCCCGGGAAAACATGTGGTGCTGGCCGACACCCTGAGCAGGGCGTACCTCACAGAACAAGACAACAGAGGCCTTATGGTGGTCGAAGTGGAATCAATCAATATGATACACTACCTCCCTGTGTCAAGCGAGAGACTAAAGCACATCCAGAGAGCCACTGAGCTGAACCAGGAGCTCCAGACATTGAAAAATGTGATCCTGCAGGGGTGGCCTGAAGTGAAAGGACAAGTAGCCATGTATTTTCACAACAGAGATGAGCTGAGTGCGCAAAATGGAGTTATCTTCAGAGGTGAGCGAGTCGTTGTGCCTACTGCCCTCAGGTCAGAGATAATGCAGAGAATCCATTCCTCACACATAAGAACAGAGGGATGTCTGAGAAGAGCTCGCGAGTGTGTCTACTGGCCAGGCATGAATGCACAGCTGAGAACATACATGGCACAATGTAGCACCTGCACTGCATGGGGTATGAAGCAGCAGAAAGAAACGTTGAGGCCACACGAAGCACCAAAGCGTCCCTGGGAATAAAATAGGGACTGACCTGTTCTAGTTCAACAACAGAGACTGCATGGTCACAGTTGATTATCTCTTCAACTTCTGGGAAGTGGACCATTTAGAGAACACACAGTCAAAAACAGTCATTCGAAAACTGAAGAAACACTTTGCACATCATGGGATACCTGACATCCTTTACTCAGACAATGACCCCAGTGCTCTTCAGACGAGTTCCGAAGTTTCAGCAAGGCTTGGGACTTTACACACAAAACATTGTCTCCAGGATACTCGCAAAGTAATGGGAAAGTGGAATCGGCAGTGAAAACAGCCAAAAGACTGATGGCAAAAGCAAAGAGAGCAGGTGCTGACCCATACCTGGCCATGCTGGATCATAGAAATACCCCGTCACAAGGAACAGACAGCAGCCCTGCAATGGTGCTCATGGGAAGACGTACAAAGACAGTACTTACAATGAGTGAAAATCTTCTGAGACTGGGGATGGCAAACTGTCAGCTGGAGAAGTTCAAAGAAAGACAACAGAAACAGGCAAAGTATTACGACACCTCCGCTCAGGATCTCACAGAGCTGCAACGAGATGAAAGGGTGAGTTCAGCCACTCACAGGACAGAAACAGTGGTGGCAGAGGGCCACAGTAGTCAGACCTGTGGAGCAAAGGTCCTGCGAGGTGAAGACAGAACAGGGCCAAGTCTTCAGGAGGTACAGGCGACACCTGAGGAAGAGCAGAGAAAGAGGATTTCCCCACTGTTGAGGAGCCTGGCACAGAGCCAGTAAACAGAGCACCAGCTGACGCCCAGCAGGGTGCTGAACACAACCTAGAGGTGAATGCTGCACCTCAACAAGATCCAAACATCTCAGGTCAAGCACCTGATGTAATCAACACTGCCCACACAAGGTCTAGTAGGGCCATCCGAAGACCTATACACCTGAAAGAATTTGTGTGAAGGTAAAAAATATATAATTCAGACAGTTAACAAACATTCAGTTCACATTCAAATTTATTGCAGACATGGACTACAAGCCAAAGTTAGGTGGTCTGCCTTTGTTGTAAAAAAATGTTTTTTTAATTAAAAAGAGAACATGTAGCAATATTGATGTTACACAGCAAACGGAAACCAGTTGTTACTTTATTAATGTGCTGGTTGACAACATGCCTAGTAAAGTTTGCTTAACTATATATCTTTGTCTGTCGTGACTACAACACAAAGCATATTGAAACAAATAGCTTGCTAAAAGTTTGCCTGCATTGATTATATGTCGGCTAAAGGAGGAGCGAAATGTAAACACTCCGAATTTTCTGTCAATATATTAAGAACTTAACGTTAATGTTGGGGGAGCAAAAAGAGCCTATTTCACTATGGACTAACGTTAAGCTAACAGGTTAATTTCCACCATTCACGGACTACACCCACCTTTCTCGGTGAAAAATTGAGTGACAAGCTGTCGCCCTTTCTTTTTTTCTCCTGTCTTTCTTTTCGTTTTTGGAAGCCAGATTTTTCTTTAGGAAGCTGAGACATGATGCTCCACCGGCACTCCTCGCTGGCAATTCACTGCTAGCAAGTACAGTTCGTGCCTGGTTTGGGGGCAGGACCGAACCATTTCATGTAAATAGAGGGGGGAAGGTTGAGCAATACAGAGGCTCTCTGGATGTTTACTTTTTTGCCAAAAACAAGAAAAGAAAATGAAACCGTTAGTTTTGAGTACATTTTAAATACAACAAAAAAATGTACCTAAATGTTAGAATAATTTTTTCGGGACCATTTTTTCGGGTCACGCCCTAACCCCCGACTGTACTGTTCAAACTTGTAAAAAATAGATGTCTAAATTTCAACTACTTTTCAACGTCCATGAACGTTCGCTGTCGTTCGAGATTCTGCACAGATTATTAGAGCAACTGTGAAAATCTCCACAGACCTGCGATGATCTATGCATGCTATCTTGAACATGCACGCTTAATATCATTACATAAGACATATTAACAATAGTAACCTCAAAATGTGGACATGGAAGTGTTACTCATTTTAAGGTTGAATGTTACATTCGTTTGTAAGATAGCCTTTAGGCTATCATGTTCTAAAATGGATTAAATAGTCTCTCCCCCCCCCCTCAAATCTACACACAATACCCCAATTACGACATAGCGAAAACAAATGCATTCAAAATAAAAAACTGAAATACTGTATGTAAATAAGTATTCAGACCCTTCGCTATGAAACTCGAAATTGAGCTGAGGTGAATCCTGTTTCCATTGATCCTTGATCTTTCCACAACTTGATTGGAGTCCACCTGTGGTAAATTAAATTGATTGGACATGATTTGAAAGGCACACCGGTCAACATAAGGTCCCACAGTTGACAGTGCATGTCAGAGCAAAAACCAAGCCATGAGGTTTAAGGAATTGTCCGTAGAGCTCTGAGACAGGATTGTGTCGAGGCACAGATCTGGGGAAGGGTAACAAAACATTTATGCAGCATTGAAGGTCCCCAAGAACACAGTGGCCTCCATCATTCTTAAATGGAAGCCATTTGGAACCATCAAGACTCTTCCTAGAGCTGGCCGCCCGGCCAAACTGAGCAATCGGGAGAAGGGCCTTTGTCAGGGAGGTGACCAAGAACCTGATGGTCACTCTGACAGAGCTCCAGAGTTCCTCTGTGGAGATGGGAGAACCTTCCAGAAGGAAAACCATCTCTGCAGCACTCCACCAATCAGGCCTTTATTGTAGGGTGGTCAGACGGAAGCCATTCCTCAATAAAAAGTACATGACAGCCCGCTTGGAGTTAGCCAAAAGGGACCTAAAGGACTCTGACCATAAGAAACAAGATTCTCTAGTCTGATGAAACCAAGATAGGTATCACAATTCCAGTGGGTCAGAAGTTTATATACACTAAGTTGACTGTGCCTTTAAACAGCTTGGAAAATTCCAGAAAACGATGTCATGGCTTTAGAAGCTTCTGATTGACTCAAATGATGTCAATTAGTCTATTGGGGGTGTACCTGTGGATGTATTTCAAGGCCTGCCTTCAAACTCAGTGCCTCCTTGCTTGACATCATGGGAAAATCAAAAGAAATCAGCCAAGACCGCAGAAGAAATTGTAGACCACAAGTCTGCTTCATCCTTGGGAGCAATTTCCAAATGCCTGAAGGTACCACATTCATCTGTACAAACAATAGTATGCAAGTATAAACACCATGGGACCACGCATCCGTCATACCGCTCAGGAAAGAGACGCGTTCTGTCTCCTAGAGATGAACATACTTTGGTGCGAAAAGTGCAAATCAATCCCAGAAGAGCAGCAAAGGACCTTGTGGAGATGCTGGAGGAAACAGGTACAAAAGCATCTATATCCACAGTAAAACGAGTCCTATATCGACATAACCTGAAAGGCCGCTCAGCAAGGAAGAAGCCACTGCTCCAAAACCGCCATAAAAAAGCCAGACTACGGTTTGCAACTGCACACGGGGACAAAGATCGTACTTTTTGGAGAAACGTCCTCTGGTCTGATGAAACAAAAATATAACTGTTTGGCCATAATGACCATTGTTATGTTTGGAGGAAAAAGGGGGGCTTGCAAGGCGAAGAACACCATCCCAACCGTGAAGCACGGGGGTGGCAGCATCATGTTGTGGGGGTGCTTTGCTGCAGGAGGGACTGGTGCACTTCACACAATAGATGGCATCATGAGGCAGGAAAATTATGTGCATATATTGAAGTAACATCTCAAGACATCAGTCAGGAAGTTAAAGCTTGGTCGCAAATGGGTCTTTCAAATGGACAACGACCCCAAGCATACTTCCAAAGTTGTGGCAAAATGACTTAAGGACAACAAAGTCAAGGTATTTGAGTGGCCATCACAAAGCCCTAACCTCAATCCTATAGAAAATATGTGGGCAGAACTGAAAAAGCGTGTGCGATCAAGGAAGCCTACAAACCGGACTCAGTTACACCAGCTCTGTCAGGAAGAATGGGTCAAAATTCACCCAACTTATTGTGGGAAGTTGTGGAAGGCTACCTGAAACGTTTGACCCAAGTTAAACAATTTAAAGGCAATGCTACCAAATACTAATTAAGTGCATGTAAACTTCTGACCCACTGGGAATGTGATGAAAGAAATAAAAGCTGAAAAATCATTGACATTTCACATTCTTAAAATAAAGTGGTGATCCTAACTGACCTAAGACAGGGAACTTTTACTAGGATTAAATGTCAGGAATTGTGAAAATCTGAGTTTAAATGTATTTGGCTAAGGTGTATGTAAACTTCCGACTTCAGCTGTATCAAAAACTACTATACTTGTAAGACAGACGCATGCATTAATTTATTTCCGAACTCACGCTGAAGAGGGAGGCTTGTTTGGCTGGTGCTAGCACATGGGCAGATGAAATACACCACTGGAATGCTGATTAAGGTGTTTACATGTCCTAATAACTAGAAAGATTGCTCAGAAAACTAAGTGTTTTAATCGGTGTATGCTTACTTCGATTTTGACCTTATAACAATTAAATGGCTCCGCCTTTTCCTGGTTGCTAAAACGATAATAGGTTGCCTAATTTCAGTTTGACAAAACAAGCAATCGCTTGTGTAGAGAATTGTACCATCTAAAATGCTGGGAAATATATTTTCAACAACCCAAAATATTGTTTTCAGCCGGTGTACAAAACCGAAAGTAACAGACGCAAAAACTAAACTTAACGGGAAGCATAGAAATAGTGCACATACTTCTTAAGACTTCCTTTCAATGAGAATAACAGATCTATAACTCACATTTCTATGCAAATTTGGTCAGATCGCCCAAAAAGTTACATATTGCAGCTTTAACAAAAATATTTCACAAACACCAACGCGATGCTGACTGGTACTTTAATTGCATTTAAGATCAACAGTGAATTGTAGGAGCACAAACTGTGCTTTACAATTGCATTTCAGCTCAAGTTACAATCTCAAGTAATATGAGTAGCTCTATCCTATATATTTAATTGTAAATTCAGCGCTATATTCAATGTTGTTGGGTTGCACAGGCATTGAAATCCGATTCTAACAATATTTCATAATTTGTCATTAGACAGAGTTGCCAGCCTGCTGCAAGCATGACAAAATTATAAACCTGGCTAAAATAGAAACTGGCATCCAGCCAATCACCACATTTCCTTTTAATTGTTTGCTCCACATGTGACATATTTACATTGAATGTATAAAAACATCTATACATATGTAATGCAAAGCAATGTCCGTAGCTCAGAGCCACAAAAAAGGTGTTCTGGAACCTGGGTTTAAGTAATGGTCAAAGAAAGGCAGTCCATCTTCTCTTCCACCTCTACAGTTTTGTGGGGTATGTAAGAACCCATACCTGCAGCTCTCTCTGCTTCTGCCTGAGTGCAAGGTTCCTCCTTCAACAGCTTAATCCTGAACAGAGTGTGGGAGAGATGGAAAAAATGCAGATGCTCAGTCATCAAAATAAAAATCTAAGTTGTAATACTCGGGTGCTGGGGAGGAAGGCTTGTCACAGGAACAATGGACTGCTTCAAACAAAAATAGTGGGGATCTTACCATTTTTCTTGTGCACGTTGGTTTTAAAGTGCTCTTAAAGATCAACAAAATATAATCTGCAATCAAAACAAATGCACATTCAACTACGGCTTTTAGTTTCCAGTTGCCGAAATGTTTCCAGTTAACAATTTGAATAGCTGCAAGAAAGCGCAACGTACAGTCGTGGCCAAAAGTTGAAAATGACACAAATATTCATTTTCACAAAGTCTGCTGCCTCAGTTTGTATGATGGCAATTTGCATATACTCCAGAATGTTATGAAGAGTGATCAGATGAATTGCAAAGTCCCTCTTTGCCATGCAAATGAACTGAATCCCCCAAAAACATTTACACACTGCATTTCAGCCCTGCCACAAAAGGACCAGCTGACATCATGTCAGTGATTCTCTCATTAACACAGGTATGAGTGTTGACGAGTACAAGGCTGGAGCTCACTCAATAAAAGCCTTTGACACTTATGAAATGCTTGTAATTATACTTCAGTATTCCATAGTAACATCTGACAAATATATCTAAAGACAATGAAGCAGCAAATTTTGTGGAAATGTATATTTGTGTCATTCTCAACTTTTGGCCACGACTGTAGACAGTAATGCTGGGCACAACCAGTGACATAGTCCACCTTCTTTTTTTGAGCAACTTGGTTTTTGTTGAAGGTCTTCATGTCTGCATGGATTTGGTCATATATCGCTTTGTCTTCCATGTCTTGCTAATACTCTTCTTCCTGGTACCGTTGTGGTTCCCGATCTGTTTGGATATACCCATGGTGGTACAGAGAGCCTTCTATTAACGTTACCTATTGGAATAATAAAATGAGTGATTATATGAGAGACACACCCAGTTAAGTGGACCGGAATTTAATTGTTCAATGGTAAACTGCATGAGTGAACTAGCTAACTCCATGTATTCACCACCTTTGGCTAACTGTTGCTAGTTAACGTTAGTCAGTAGTAGCCAACTAACGTTACAGCAGTTATTGCGACAAGACCAGTTTCTGATCAAACATACAAATCTATGTGAGAAATAACACCTTTTACAACACACTTCTAGTTACAAAACGATTGCAATGCATTTCTGAAGTCATAACACAGAATTAAACTCACCCTGTCGCGTATTTTCCCTCCAAATCTTGCTGTTCGTTTTTAGCTTGCCAACGAACTAGCTTCTTTCACACGTTTGACAGAATCATTTCCGGGTTAATAATTTAGAAACACTCCACTAGAGGGAGCCAAAGCACAGACCAACATAATATGAGTTCATCTGTGCAAAAGTTATTATGGACCTTGATGAATAATAAATAACTAGTTACAATTATGTATATAGTTCATATGTACATAGTTTTATGTATATAGTCTTAATTCATTCCTACCTAGATTTTTGTGTATTACTGCACTGCCGGAGCTAAAAGAACAAGCATTTCGCTACACCCGTAATAACATCTGCTAATCACGTGTATGTGACCAATAAAATTTGATTTGAAGGATATATAGTTTATTTCTGGGCTCCCGGGTGGCGCAGCGGTCTAGGGCACTGCATCTCAGGGCAAGAGGCGTTACTACAGTCCCAGGTTCGAATCGAGGCTGTATCACATCCGGCCGTGATTGGGAGTCCCATAAGGCAGCGCACAATTGGCCCAGCGTCGTTTGAAAGTTTGGCCTTCATTGAAAATAAGAATTTATTCTTAACCGACTTGCCTAGTTAAATAAAGGTTGAAATATAGATTTATGTTATCTACCTGTAGTACAGCAGGCTTTGACACTAATATACTCTAATTTTGTAGAATTGCAGCGTCTCTGGGAGTGGACTATTTGGGGGTCTTTTTTTCAGCAGTATGTGATTGAACCTGTCTAGAATATATAGTCGTTTACAATAAATTAAATTCCTATGCAAAAAAAATATGGTGGAACAACAGATGAAAGGTATAGTTACCATAATCTTTGGCGCAACCAAATTTCACTACCTGGAGCAGTGGTGAGTGCACGCCGATCACATGACAGGCTGCATACGCGCGGTGGCGGGGAGTGAGGATGGCGGATAGTTATGTTGAACCAGCACCCGACTGGAGTAATCGGCTGTCTAACACTGCCGAGGACGCTTTCGTCGCCATGGAAGGCTTGCTGACTACCTTGAGAGCGCTGGAAGCAACGCTCTGGCAACAAGACATTTCGGAAATATCTTCCACCGAATATTGCGACAACTTCTGCCAGGTAGCTAGAGTGCACGCAAAGCTGAAAGGAACGGTGTTGGCTGTATGCGCCAATATGGCCTTTAGCTGCTAACTAGCTAGACAATTTACCAGGATAAGCGAGCAATCTACATTAATGCACGACTATAAGCAATCAACGCAAAGTATAACACATCTGTATTACATGCCTCCAATGTGCAAAAGACAACATGCTATCGTCAGTGGTTCTAACTCTAGCCAGCTAGTTAACACGTTGACATGGTTGTTCTACAAGCTTGAGGTACAGTAGCCCAGTGTTGGACTAAAGGAGCCTAAACGTTACACCTTAGTCCAAGGACCTTATGTTCTGGAAGCCAAAACAACTAAATAAATGCTCCATCTAAACGTGAAACGGTTATCAATTCCAGTACAGTTCTATAAACATAAATCCCTCTACTTTCATATCACATCAAAAGTATTTCACAAAGGCAAAAGACACTTACTGTACACTGTTTTGATACAGTTGCAGCCTACAGTATTTTTCAGTGACAACACGTTTGTTATTTCTGTCTTCCGTTTACATACCTGTGCTAATTAACTATCTTAAATTTGTTTTCGTAAACAAACAAGCGCTGTTACATTGAAATATGGCCATTTGGGAACCCTAACCCGATAAAGGTCTGTATCAATTTAACCTTTTGTTTACATATGAAAGATAAGGTCCTTAATGTTTCCAAAACCATACGGCAAGCGATGCGCTCTGAACAATGACTTACACGGAACCCAAACCGGCTGCGCGCGGGCGCCATCGTGCATACATTTATTTTGTCCCCCTACACCAAACGCGATCACAACACGCAGGTTAAAATATCTAAACAAACTCTGAACCAATGACATTAATTTGGGGACAGGTCGAAAAGTATTAAACATGTATGGCAATTTAGCTAGCTTGCTGTTGCTAGCTAATTTGTCCAGGTATATAAACATTAGGTTGTTATTTTACCTGAAATGCACAAGGTCCTCTACTCTGACAATTAATCCACACATAAAAACGGTCAACCGAATCATTTCTAGTCATCTCTCCTCCTTCCAGGCTTTTTCATGTTTAACTTATATGGTGATTGGCATCTACACTTTCATGGTATTACCACGGCAACAGTTCGTCTTTCAATCACCCATGTGGGTATAACCAATGAGGAGATGGCACGTGGGTACCTGCTTCTATAAACCAATGAGGAATGGGAGAGGCAGGACTTGCAGCGCGATCTGCTTCAGAAATAGGAATTACTTCTATTTTAGCCCGTGGCAACGCAGACGCTCGTTGGCGCAATTATTTAATAACATAGATTTCTAAAATTATTTTGCAGCGGTGTGGTCAGCCTATTATGTGTAATGCATTGGAACTGAGTCATGATCAAGGGCTAGTCAGAGAGGGAGACAGTCAGTGCTCCAGGATGACAATAAGGCTTGCAAAAATATTTTAGTTGCTAAATCCAGTACATACAAACTAGTAGCTAGTTTATCTTGGTGCTCTTTGCAACATTTTAAATGTTTACAGTAAAAGCTGAACTGGGCTGGATGGCATCACGTTTTGTTTATCAGGGCTAGCTGGAAATCAGGCACTTGCTGGCATGCATGTGAATAGGCCTGCAGGGTTGTCACTAGTTACTACAACAGTCAGTCAAAATTGTCTATTGTAAAAATTCATGAAAACAACCATTTGATTGTTAGTCTTAGTTTAAGGTTATTGGTGTGGTTAGGTTTAAAATCAGATTTTAGGAAGATAAATGGTAGAAATAGGCAGAGTTTAGCATAATTATGACCGGCCTTCAGGGCTAGAGTTCTTCATTACTTATCAATTAGCTTTGTCTGACGACTCACCCTGAATGTAATTCTGCTGCTCTATCGATCGCTACATACATTGTCTGAAAATGCCACCCTACATTAGTATTGCATGGTATACTGAAACTTAGGTACTTTTTTGATTCATATGTATTACTTTTGGTACTTCTTTCAAATGTCTCACGTCGTCTACTGATTGAGATAGGATCAAGTCTCTCTCAGCGAAGCCGATGTCCCCTTATAGCACAAGAGCACTGTGCCTGCTCCACTTACTCATTGCTAGCTCTAGCCTATCCTGAGAAACCACTGCAATCACTGAGAGTCTGGGCTGCATCACCACTTATGCTGCACAGCAGTTAACACACTTGAATAATGCAACGCGGCATGTAGAAATGTTGAAACTGTTAATTACTGTTCGCAAAACAATGTCCTATACAGACTAGAACACGTTGTACAATGCAAAGAAGATACCAGTAGCTTCCTGCTTTGTGGGTTAACTTTCCTTGCTAGTTTACAGCTAACATCAATTCACTACCCTATTACATTGTTTATGTAAAACGTAACGCAAGATATTGGTGATTTCAAAGCTGATTGTCACCAGAAGCTTTATTAATTGACTTCGTCTCCCCCACCTCACATCTCTCCCAGTCAAGATCATATTTGCTCCATCCTCTACTGAATGTGTGTGTGAGTGATATCATTAGTCTTAAAGAGACAGCACACTTTTATAAAAGAGGAGATTGCTTCTTCTATGCAATAGTGTTGATCAGTACAATAAAATAAGTCCCAAAATGGAAGGGAAACGGATCGTTTTTTAAAATCTGTAGCCCTATGAAATCAGCCTAAACAAGCTCAAAAACTCAATCCGTGCACACACTGCATTTACCTATTGGGAATAGGCCTAAGCAACATCTTGATTTACCCAGTTTATCAGTAGATGATAGATTTACCATTATGATATGTAGTTAGTGGTTAAAAAATCTGTCAAATTGATTGTATGGTTGTATAATAATAAAAGATCTGTCTGGATCAAGTGCCATTCTGTCACTTTGGCTAATATGCCTTTTTTCGAGTATTGTGATACTAAACCTCGTATCGGTATCAAAGTCAACAATTTGGTATTGTGACAACACTAACCTAGATGTTGTTTGTGTGACTTCAAAATAAGGAGCGTTGTACAAAACAAATGAATCAGCAATTGACTAGTCTTTAACCAATCAGAGTATCAAAATTGATAACAATATCTTGTAGGCCGGCTCTGGCCCAACTCATCAGTTTCTCTGACCAATCAGAACGGTCATAATGTGTTCGCATTCTAGAAAACGTTGGGGAGGGAGGCAAATCCAGACTCATTGTGGAGAAGAAACGTCAGTTGGCCGGAGCGATGTGTACGGGTAGCCATGAAATAAATAGCTTTCCTAGCTAGTGCATTTATCGTTATAAAAAAATAAAATAAAAAATTACTATATTTTAAAGATCTTTTCAGACTTTATTGAACAGATCGAGAGTGGGGATGACAGTGGAGAAAGAAGGGGCAGGCAGTAGGTCGGATTCGATCCTATTCCGACACTGCATGCAAGTGTGCCGTAGACCAGTTGTTCTCAATATTTTATGTGGTTGAAATACTATCAGCTTTTATGATGCTAATAAAGATAGCACCTCTACAGATGGTATCTAACTGCGCATGCGTCATATAACTCCACTCCTGTTCCCAAGTCAAAATTCAGCTTACATTTGGTGTATAATTTTACTGCAAGAAATGCTCAATTCTGCAGTAGTGAATATTAAGGCTAGGTGAGAGGTTATTGACCTACAGTCACTGTTCAGTTTCCATTAAACCCATCTGAATAGTTCCTCTGACGTGCCATAGGCTTATTTTAAGTCCCTGTCTTGTGACTGTCAAATTTGTATTAGAGGTCGACCGATTAATCGGAATGGCCGATTTCAAGTTTTCATAACAATCGGAAATCAGTATTTTTGGACACCGATTTGGACGATTATTATAATTATATATATATTTTTTTACACCTTTATTTAACTAGGCAAGTCAGTTAAGAACACATTCTTATTTTCAATGACGGCCTAGGAACGGTGGGTTAACTGCCTTGTTCAGGGGCAGAACGACAGATTTTTACCTTGTCAGCTCGGGGATTCAATCTTGCAACCTTACGGTTAACTAGTACAACCCTCTAACCACCTGCTTTACATTGCACTCCACGAGGAGCCTGCCTGTTATGCGAATGCAGTAAGAAGCCAAGGTAAGTTGCTAGCTAGCATTAAACTTACCTTATAAAAATCAATCAATCAATCATAATCACTAGTTAACTACACATGGTTGATGATATTACTAGTTTATCTAACGTGTCCTGCGTTGCATATAATCGATGCGGTGCGCATTCGCGAAACAGGACTGTAGTTGCTCCAACGTGTACCTAACCATAAACATCAATGCCTTTCTTAAAATCAATACACAAGTATATATTTTTAAACCTGCATATTTCGTTAATATTGCCTGCTAACATGAATTTCTTTGTCACTTCTCTTGCAACAGAGTCAGGGTATATGCAGCAGTTTGGGCCGCCTGGCTCGTTCCGAACTGTGTGAAGACTATTTCTTCCTAACAAAGACAGCCAACTTCGCCAAACGGGGGATGATTTAACAAAAGCCCATTTGCGAAAAAAGCACAATCGTTGCACAACTGTACCTAACCATAAACATCAATGCCTTTCTTAAAATCAATACACAGAAGTATATTTTTTTAAACCTGCATATTTAGCTAAAATAAAACCAGGTTAGCAGGCAATATTAACCAGGTGAAATTGTGTCACTTCTCTTGCGTTCATTGCACGCAGTCAGGGTATATGCAACAGTTTGGGCCGCCTGGCTCGTTGCGAACTAATTTGCCAGAATTTTACGTAATTATGACATAACATTGAAGGTTGTGCAATGTAACAGGAATATTTAGACTTATGGATGCCACCCGTTAGATAAAATACGGAATGGTTCCGTATTTCACTGAAATAATAAATGTTTTGTTTTCGAGATGATAGTTTCCGGATTCGACCATATTAATGACCTAAGGCTCGTATTTCTGTGTGTTATTATGTTATAATTAAGTCTATAATTTGATAGAGCAGTCTGACTGAGCGGTGGTAGGCAGCAGCAGGCTCGTAAGCATTCATTCAAACAGCTCTTTCGTGCGTTTTGCCAGCAGCTCTTCGCAATGCTTCAAGCGTTGCACTGTTTATGACTTCAAGCCTATCAACTCCCGAGATTAGGCTGGTGTAACCGATGTGAAATGGCTAGCTAGTTAGCGGGGTGCGCGCTAATAGCGTTTCAAACGTCACTCGCTCTGAGACTTGGGAGTAGTTGTTCCCCTTGCTCTGCATGGGTAACGCTGCTTCGAGGGTGGCTGTTGTCGATGTGTTCCTGGTTCGAGCCCAGGTAAGAGCGAGGAGAGGGACGGAAGCTATACTGTTACACTGGCAATACTAAAGTGCCTATAAGAACATCCAATAGTCAAAGGTATATGAAATACAAATCGTATAGAGAGAGAAAGTCCTGTAATTCCTATAATAACTACAACCTAAAACTTCTTATCTGGGAATATTGAAGACTCATGTTAAAAGGAACCACCAGCTTTCATATGTTCTCATGTTCTAAGCAAGGAACTTAAACGTTAGCTTTCTTACATGGCACATATTGCACTTTTACTTTCTTTAACACTTTGTTTTTTATTTAAACCAAATTGAACATGTTTCATTATTTATTTGAGGCTAAATTGATTTTATTGATGTATTATATTAAGTTAAAATAAGTGTTCATTCAGTATTGTTGTAATTGTCATTATTACAAACACATTTCAAAAATCGTCCGATTAATCGGTATTGGCCTTTTTTGGTCCTCCAATAATCGGTATCGGCGTTGAAAAATCATAATCGGTCGACCTCTAATGTGTATAGCACCTCACAATCATCACACACAACATAGCCGACACTGGTACTATCCTCTTTTACCACTTCACCAAATCTTTCCCAAACATTACTTTTATGTCCTTCTCTTTATTTTCATCTCTCCATTTTGCAGCTTTTTGGCTCTATGGATGACAAACCTTTTCTGCCCGCTCCCAAAAGCAATTGCCGATTGCCGTGTAGGCAATTTGGCACGCGTACAGTTAAGCCCTAAAGCTTAGGCTTGCACACTAATGCCACATAGCTTTAAAAATAATAATAATAATAATAACTGCAGCCTATAGATATAAATTGCACAATAATTATACCTTTTTTTAAGGTACTGTTTTCTCTTTATTCTACCCGCCACCCACCCGCCCTTCATCCACACAATATTTGCGTTATGAGTCAACCCGCACATCACTACACCCTAGGCATAGCTGCTTTTCACAATGCTAGTATTTACACACTAGCGTTGTCGGGAATTAGCTTGCAAAAAAACCGTACATTTTTAACTTACTCTGTCGATTGTCTGTAGACTTGGTCCTTATGCAGGGGGGAATTTGAGAAAAAATACAGAACGTATAATTAAACAGAATTTCCAAATGTCGGTCTGTAGACTAGGTCAGTTCCTCTCTGCTTACCTCATGTTAAAATAGAGGTCTCCCACAATTTCTAGCTTTTTTTGTACAGGAATGGCACCCATGCTGGACTTTTATTTTGACATGAGGTAAGTGGAGAGGAACTGGGTTTACAACACACCCACGTTTGGAAAGTTTATTTAATTATAAATTATATTGTCTTTTTCTCAATTTCCTCCCTGCATAACGACCAACCCTACGGACAATCGGCAGAGTAAATATCTAAGTATGGCTTCCGGTGGACAATTCTGTTTTTTTGCAAGCTAGGCCTAATTCCTAGCAACGCTAGTGTGTAAATGCTAGCATTGCTAAAAGCAGCTACCTTGGCCACAGCTAGTGCATTTATTAGCTAAACGTTATTTATTACAACTCGCTAGCTACAGCAGGTCTTGTTTCAAAATCGAGTTGCTGTAACAAGCTAATTTGACCCTATCACACTCTACAAAAACATGCCTTCTAGCTAGTTGATGTGGTTCAACCACATTTTTTTAACACTAACATAATAAAGCAAAGTTGATGTGTACATTTGTGTTAAACGCCATACGCAAGTATACATAATCAAAGATGATCTATTATATAGATTTACATTTGCACACACTGTATATAGATGATCTGTTATAGATCTACATTTATACACACTGTATATAGATTTTTCTATTGTGTTATTGACTGTACATTTGTTTATCCCATGTGTAACTCTTGTGTTGTTTGTGTCGCACTGCTTTGCTTTATCTTGGCCAGGTCGCAGTTGTAAATGAGAACTTGTTCTCAACTGGCCTACCTGGTTAAATAAAGATATACAGTGGGGAGAACAAGTATTTGATACACTGCCGATTTTGCAGGTTTTCCTACTTACAAAGCATGTAGAGGTCTGTAATTTTTATCATAGGTACACTTCAACTGTGAGAGACGGAATCTAAAACAAAAATCCAGAAAATCACATTGTATGATTTTTAAGTAATTAATTTGCATTGTATTCCTTCCTTCCTGTTGGAAGGTGCTCTTGAGTAGGTTTTCATCAAGGATCTCTTTGATCTTTGCTCTGTTCATCTTTCCCTCGATCCTGACTAGTCTCCCAGTCCCTGCCGCTGAAAAACATCCCCACAGCATGATGCTGCCACCACCATGCTTCATCGTAGTGATTGATTGGCCAGGTGATGAGCGGTGTCTGGTTTCCTCCTGACGTGATGCTTGGCATTCAGGCCAAAGAGTTCAGTCTTGGTTTCATCAGACCAGAGAATCTTGTTTCTCATGGTCTGAGAGTCCTTTAGGAGCCTTTTGGCAAACTCCAAGCAGGCTGTCATGGGCCTTTTACTGAGGAGTGGCTTCTGTCTGGCCACTCTACTCTACCATGGTTGTCTGTCTGGAAGGTTCTCCCATCTCCACAGAGGAACTCTGGTGCTCTGTCAGTGAACCTTGTGCTCTTGGTCACCTCCCTGACCAAGGCCCTTCTCCCCCGATTGCTTAGTTTGGCCGGGCAGCCAGCTCTAGGAAGAGTCTTGGTGGTTCCAAACTTCTTCCATTTAAGAATGATGGAGGCCATTGTGTTCTTGGGGACCTTCAATGCTGCAGAATTGTTTTGGTACCCTTCCCCAGATCTGTGCCTCGACACATTCCTGTCTCGGAGCTCTACGGACAATTACTTCAACCTTATTGCTTGGTTTTTGCTCTGACATATGCACTGTCAACTGTGGGACCTTATATAGACCGGTGTGTGCCTTTCCAAATCATGTCCAATCAATCGAATTTACCACAGGTGGACTCCAATCAAGTTGTAGAAACATCTCAAGGATCAATGGAAACAGGATGCACCTGAGCTCAATTTCGAGTCTCATAGCAAAGGGTTTGAATACTTATGTAAATAAGGTATTTCTGTTATTTATTTTTAATAAAGTTGCAAAAAATTCGAAACCTGTTTTCGCTTTGTCATTATGGGGTATTGTGTGTAGATTGATGAGGAACATTTAAAAAACATTTTTTTTTAGATTAAGGCTGTATCGTAACAAAATTTGGAAAAAGTGAATGGGTCTGAATGCTTTTTCGAATGCACTGTATATCAGTACATTTCTAACAACCTAAACATTACAAAATAAGCCTCACTTAGCAAAATAGCAATTACATTTTTTTACACTCTCATAGATGTCCCATACAAAAAAAATGTCTGCTTATCGCTGTATTGTCCCGATTTTGGTTAAACCTCTTGCTTCGCCTCTTCCTCTCTGACATAATTTGGAAATTAAGACTGTTTTTTGTTTTCTACATAAATTGTAGTATCAGAGTTTGCTATGCTGTTTCCTCTATTTTGGCAAGATTGTGAGACCATTGTAACAAAAAAGATAACCCTAAACTGGGTTCAGCATGGCTGCTGAACCATTAATTGGAAGGTAATTGGGTGTTAAAGGTAGCTGTTGCTGTTGGCTAAGTCGTTATGTTGATTTTCTTATAACTAACCCAGCTGCCTGTTTGTCATTGGAAGTGTTTTTTTTTTTGACCTCTTTCCTCCATGACTGTCTTTGCAGGCACTGATGCACTATGCTGGGAGCAGGAATTCTGTGGAGCATGGTCTTCCCCTTCTGGAGGTCTACTGCCTGTCCATCAACTGCTTTGCTGCTGCAAGGCCACACCTCACCGCAGACTCTGATAATGTGGCCCTCGTGTTAAAGAGACTAGCATTGTGAGTCAACTCAAAGAGTAATAATGTGTTTGAAACTGTTATGGTTGTACCAACATAAAACATTTTTGAAAACCTGAGCAGTACCACACTTTCTGCTGTGTGCTGCAATACATCGCCTTTTTTTAGACATGTCTTCTTCATTTTTTTGTCCTGCATGTTAGAAATTGATAACATTGTGTCATGAAGTTTCACAAGTTGTCACTTGTCCCTCATTGTGTCTTTGTTATTTTGCTTTCAGGAGCTGTTTTGAACTGTTGCTATCTGTGCCTGAAAATGAAATCCCTTATGAGGCCTGGGTTCAATTTTACCGTTCTGTTCAGGTAAAGGATGGGGTCTGTTTGATAAAAAGTAAATGTGTTGAGAAAGCATGAGAGCACATTAGCAGGGGAATTGAGAGAAGTGGAGGAAGTGATTTTATATCCAATCCAATTCTTGATATGAGGGCTGTCCTACATTAACAACTTTACCATGCCGTCTCTTACCTTAAGGGACATTTGTGGCCCAAACCCTTTCTTTGTGTGTGTTCTCATGGGTTTTGCAGGTGTCCCATGATGCCTTGTTGGAGTATGGGAGCACAGACCTGCAAGCCTTGCTCCAGATCACCGGAGAGGGGGGAGCGTGGAGTAACCCTGTCCTAAGCGCCCTTCTCACCGGTCGCCCCACAAACATAGAGGAAGGTCAGTATCACCACCTTACTGCATTGACATGGTAATGATGCACAAATAAGCAGCAGTGACTAATAAGGCGAATCTTGTGATTTTGAAGTATTGGTATTAGTCATCCAGCTACTGCTGCTCTGTCATTCTCCTTCAGTTGAGGCGTACATCGCCTTGGAGGGGGAGGGCTTCATGGAGATGCGGGTCAAACACCTGGAGAAAGTGGGGGAGGTGGCGAAGGCTGTTGTGCTGGCTAAGTCCTGTGCCGAATGCCACCTTGTCTCCAACCAAACCACCTTCCGGCAGACCTACGTCTCTCTCCTCTGCCACCTGCTGCCCGGTGAGGAGGCCATCATGGAGGTCTGTCAGTGTGTTGTTGTGAGAACAGCATCATTTGTCTTTTAGCTCAGCTCAGTTCTGTTATTTATACTGCTATTTAAATAGCATTCAGAGAAAGCTGTTATGAAAGAAAATGTGATGGCATAGTGAATCTGACAGTTGTGTGTTGGGCAATCTTCACAAGTAGAGTATGAACTCTTTCGCCCTTGAGATGTAAGTGATATGGTCCACAAAACTGTGGTTCTATGCATGATTTGGCCTTTATTATTTATCCCACAGATATCCAGACTGGACTGTAAGGATGTGCTGGATATTACATGCAGTTTGGACACAGAGGGGGAGGAAAACACAGCCTTCATCCTGTGTACCACCTTCCTAACTCAACAGCTGCAGCAGCAAAGCCTGTACTGCTCCTGGTGTGTTTTTAGTAGTCAATGTCAAATCTTGGGAAGCATATGGATAAATTGAAGTGAATGTATGTTATGCACATGAATGATCTTATTTGCAGAGGGACCCTGAATAATCTTTTATTCCAATTTTAGTTCTGGGCTGGTGTGTAGTTTTGGGGTCTTTCTCATGTATATTTCTCTATGCGGTTTCATTTTTAGGGAGCTCACACTGTTGTGGAGTAAGCTTCAGAGAAGGATTGACCCATCTTTGGAATCACTGCTGGAGCGTTGCCTGCAGCTAGGTGCCATTGCTAAGACCGTTTACCATCTGCTCTTCCTTGTGCACGTCATTCGGACAGAGGTAGAAAAATACCGCTTTTTTTCCCTCTGATTTTGAATGTCATTGCAATAAATTGTTAAGCAGTTTTGAATAGTTATTTTAGTGAAATATTCGTTTTGAAAAGAAATCTACATTTGTAGGCCACTGATTTCCCCCATTTCTTCTACAGGCAGAGGTGCTAGGTCTGGCTTCGTCTGTGGAGTTATGTGTTAAAGCACTACAGCTCCCAGACCAAGAGGACACAGAGACAAGGATTTCTGTGTGCAAGACTGTAGCCTGCCTCCTACCAGACGATCTTGAGGTGTTGCGTGCTTGCCAGCTGACAGAGTTTCTTTTAGGCCTCTCTCATGTGGCCTTCAGCTCCCTTGAAGAGCTCTCTCTGCGGACCGATCAGAAGTATGACCAGGAAAATGCCATCATCCCCAACTCTCTGCGGTGTGAACTGCTCCTGGCACTTAAAGCCCACTGGCCTTTCGACCCTGAGTTCTGGGACTGGAAAACACTCAAGCATCAGTGCATCATGCTGCTGGGGCTTGAGCCTGAGCCAGAGGAAGATGAGGATGAGGGGGGGCAGGAGATTAGTCTTGGGCAGGATGTAAAGGAGGAGGTGGAGAGGGGGTTTGTTGATATGCCAAGAGAATACTTAAATGGGACAATTGTTGGCATTGATGGTCATAATAAAGATGAGGAAAATGAGAGGGACAGTATACCACTTTTGAAGCCAGATGCTGAACAGGGCTCACTTCAGAAGAAATACAAGTTCTTCTGCAAGATTTGTAAGAAAAGTGTTACTGAAACGCGAATCCTTCTTCACTCTAAGAGGCATGAAAAAAACGGTGTTTTCACCTGCCCTGTCTGCCTGAAGACGTTTAAGAGCAGAAAAGATTTTATCCCACATACTAAACTACACCTTCGAATGCCACCCAGAAGCACTCGGCAAAAGAAAAAGGACAAAAAGAGGATTGATTGGGATAAAGAAATGGAGGAGGATGACTTGGAGACTGTTGAGATTGCTCTTGATCCATCCTTAATGCTGTACTACCAGTCCACACGTGATCCTGATGTTTTGGAGCACATTTTAGAACGAGCTTCATCTGCCCCCAGGAACCCTGGACATGAAGATAACGTCACATTTGATTACATTAACTTTCATTTTGAATTGCGGAATCATGACATATATACATGCCCTGCCACTCACTGTACAAAGACTTTTAAGCATTCCAAGTACTTGGGTGTGCATTTAAAATCAGAACACCACGTCGGGGACCAGAACGTGAAACATTATTTTGAAATGAAAGACCGTAGGGAAAAGTGCACTTACTGCCGGCGCCACTTCATGTCTGCCTATCACCACCGAAGACATCAGCGTTTGCACTACGGTGACCTGCCTTACATTTGTATGGTCACAGGTTGTGGTGCTCGTTTCAGCACCTCCAATAAGTTTGTTGCACATAAGCATAGCCATGGCAATCAACTTAGCTACCAGTGTGAGCTCAAAGGATGTAGTCTTTCTTTCTCTGACTTGGGGCAGGTATACCACCATGAAGCACAGCACTTTCGTGATGCTGCATACAGCTGCACAAGCCTTGAATGCAAAAAGTTCTACTTTTCTAAAAAGGAATTCAGCAGGCATTTAGCCACACACGGCATTACCTTCTCCGAGGAAGACTTTGAGGCACAGAGGAAGGCCAAAATAAAACATCTTGATTCCATAACTGAGGACATAGCCAGCCCCAAAAAGTATTGTGAAACAAAGACTGTACTCGAGGAGGTAGTCAGTGGGGGAAACGATGCTACTTCCTATACATGCAGTGCGTCCTCGTCACATGTGTCGAGCTGCAAGGAGCCCAAAGGCACAATGACATCGGTTGCTGTGTGCTTTGATGGAAAAAAGTTCACTTGTGGTTTTGAGAGGTGTGGATTGACCTTCTCCAAAGCCAGAGATGTTCGCAAGCACCTGAGGTGTATTCATCGAGAGCATTTCAAGGCAGAGAATAAGGAACTCAATCTTGACAAAGGAAAGGGCTTGAAATCTAAAGGTCTAAAGGTCAAAACAGAGCAGGACAATGATGACCAGAATGAACATGCAGCTTGTCTGCTAATGAAGGGACCAAGCCAGGGAAATGCTTGCCCTTCCCTTATTAAGAACACCACAACATCTCCATCATGCCTTGCCAATGATAATGACCATTTCAGAGAGATTTTGATTGGGCTTAGCCAGCTTAGTCTGACTCCCTCCAACTCTACAAATGGATTTAGTGAGCCCTTCCACCCAATGTCAGGGTCCACCACATCAAATATATCCTGCCATCAGGGTGTTGGCACCAGGTCCCCAGTTGTGTTATTGCAAAAGAGAGATCCACCCGCTGTTGGTGAGAGGAGGAAATTGACATCAAACGTTGAACCATCAGTAGCCCAGAGTCTACCCTCAGAGCAACACTTAGAGTCAGACCAGATCAGCCCTTATGTTTTGCAAGCTTCTACTAAACCATACTTATGTGAGCTTAATGGCTGCAATTTTAGATGTGTGACTAGCACTACCCTAAGGCGCCACTACATGAACATGCATCATTTCTCAGAGGAGAAGGTGAAAGGAATGAAGATCCTCAAGTCACTGACATTTAAGTGCCACCTCTGCTTCAAATGCCATAGAGAGAAGACAGACTTGAGGGTTCATTATCTTCAGACTCATAGACTTAGCGAGGCAGTTGTGGAGAAAATGAGCTGGTCTAAAAAGTGGGTTCAGGGTAAACCCCCAGAACCCACCAAGCCCACAGTCTCCCTCATACAAAAATCTCAGACCCTCACCTGGCAACACCCTTCCTGGCAGCAGAAGTACCAAAAAAAGAAAATAATGTGGAGGCGACAAAACATTGTACAATTTGCTAAGTCTGGAGACAAGAGTAAGAAATTGAGTCACGCTCCATCTTCTGTGCAGGATCACTTTGAAGAGGAAAGTGAGGATGGAGATATGCAAAGGGGCAGGGGCAGCATTTATATATGCAAGCACAAGGACTGTGGGATGCTTTTCTGTCACACCTACAGTCTTTATCGCCACAAGAAGAAGCATCATTCACAGGTGATGGGACATCCTTCCATGCTTTCAGAAGACCCAGCTTTACAGAAGTTTAGGTGCAGCTACGCCAACTGTAATGCCTCTTACCTCCTGAACAGTAGCTTGGTGCGTCACTTGGAGAGTGAGCATCCTTACCAGGTGAACCGTAGCCTAAAGCATCACAGAAAGAGTTATCCTTACCAGGCGACCATGTACTGCAAGTATGAGGGCTGTACACAAGTGTTCACCCAAAGCAGTAGTCTGAAAAAACATGTACTCTCTAGCCACCTCAATTACTATGATTCACTTGTATTGCGTCTCCAGAATACTCACGACACTTCAGTCACTGGTTGCCAAAAAAAGTTTATCTTCCCATCCTCTACGCCACAAAAAGATGCAACCAAACTACCTTTCAGGCAATCTCTGAGACGCTGCCCAAAGTCTCCCGAAGATGTTAAGGCTGAAGAAACTAGTGAAGAGCATGATGAAGATGATGGTGAGATGTTGAATGTTGACCAAAGTATTGTAGAGTCCAAATCAAAACACAAGTTTGAAGATATGGTCTTCCGTTCCCATGAGGAGGCCTTGCAGATGTGCCAAGATCGCTGTCAACGTGAAGCGTACCCATGCATGGTGCAGGGTTGTGATTCTGTAGTCAAATTGATACGTAGTATGCGACGTCACTATGTGAATTGCCACAAATTGACCAATCGGGCTTTTAAATTGAATGAGGATAAGCTTGTGTTTAGTGCAGAGCAACTGGAGGAGCTGATTCAGAGGAATACTGTATTATCTGTGTGGCCTGATATGACGAGGGCACCTAACGGAGTTCTGAAGATGGAGTATCAAGCAGAGCCAGAGAACCCTGGTGGTCCATCTGTGCCTATGAGTCTGCACTCCATCAAAGCAGAAACACTTGATGACTATGACCCACTGGGGTTCAAAGAGGAGCCACCCGCTGAGAGGAATGTTTTGGTCGGTGCAGATGACTTGCTTTATGGAGAACCTTGTGGGCACATGGAGGACTCTGCTACTCAGAACAGCCACAGCCAAGAGGCGAGGCCAAGGCGAAGATCCTCAAACCCACCCGCTCTTGATCTCTCTCCCCCATGCTCCCTCAGATTCAGTGTTGATGAGAGCTTCTTGGACAGTTCAGGGAATGATGGTGGCAAACCAGCAAACATTTATGTGCCCTTGCCCTCCCCTCAAGCCCGCCAGCCACTTAAACGTAAGAACGAGCTCCCTGAGCACCCTCCCATTTCAAAGGACCCCTTGCCTCAAAGCCCCCCCCCTCGCACATTTGACCTGGCTACTTACAAACCTATGGGATTCGAGTCATCTTTCCTGAAGTTCATACAGGAGAACTCCAAGGATAAGGATGCTGAGAGGCCCCGGGCTTCACACTGCAACAACCCCAGGCCTGATCCACCTGTGGTGTCAGCTCGGTGGTGGGATTCCTACAGACGTAGCTGTTCTGTGAAGGAGAACAGCCAGGTGGGAATCACTACTACCTGTAGCAGGCGGGCTCATTCTTCCACACTTAAGCCTCTTCCCAGGACAGGGGAATACACATCAGTCCAGAACTTACACGTCATCTTAGAAAAGGCTCTTACAGGTTGTGGTGACCTAGCCATTAAGCAGCTGCAGCACCTAAGGCCTGTAGTGGTTCTTGAGAGACCAAGGTTTTTCACTTCCTTGCTTGACCTCTTCCCCACAAAAACGAATGATAAGCTACTTCTCGAAGGTTTGTAGAACTGAGCACTTTTGTGTCCAATATAAAGACTCTCAGTGTTTTTTTCTAATGTTATTACTACTCTGATATTATCAGTATCTTTTAAGTTGCCAAACTGAGCAGCTCAAGTTTCTTAATTTACCTACATGTTTCAACCTGTGCAAAATGGCCCCCTGAATAAAAAAAAAACCTCTTCAGTCTTTGTATTACATTTCTGTCAGATGATGAACATTTCAATGTAGATACAGTGGCAAGAAAAAGTATGTGAACCCTTTGGAATTACCTGAATTTAAAATTGTTTAAACGAATAACACACATTATTGTATTTTTCTTGTCTATATTGAATACTTCATTTAAACATTCACAGCGTAGGTTGGAAAAAGTATGTGAACCCCTAGGCTAATGACTTATCCAAAAGCTAATTGGAGTCAGGAGTCAGCTAACCTGGAGTTCAATCAATGAGACGAGATTGTGGATTTTGGTTAGAGCTGCCTTGCCCTATAAAAAACACTCACAAAATTTGAGTTTGCTATTCGCAAGAAGCATTGCCTGATGTAAACCATGCCTCTAACAGAAGAGATCTCAGAAGACCCAAGATTAAGAATTGTTGACTTGCATAAAGCTTGAAAGGGTTACCAAAGTATCTCTTAAAGCCTTGATGTTCATCAGTCCATGGTAAGACAAATTGTCTATAAATGGAAAAAGTTCAGCACTGTTGCTACTCTCCCTAGGTTAAGAAGAATCCTAGAGTGTCAGCTAAAGACTTACAGAAATCTCTGGAACATGCTAACATCTCTGTTGATGAGTCTAAGATATGTTAAACACTAAACAAGAATGGTGTTCATGGGAGGACACCACAGAAGGAGCCACTGCTGTCCAAAAAAAACGTTGCTGCACGTCTGAAGTTCGCAAAAGTGCACCTGGATGTTCCACATCTCTACTGGCAAAATATTCCTTGGACAGATGAAGCTACAGTTGAGTTGTTTGGAAGGA
This sequence comes from Salvelinus namaycush, assembly GCF_016432855.1. Taxonomy (NCBI): domain Eukaryota; kingdom Metazoa; phylum Chordata; class Actinopteri; order Salmoniformes; family Salmonidae; genus Salvelinus; species Salvelinus namaycush. Next base: position 38,209,009 of record NC_052334.1, read on the forward strand.
ACACACAGCACTGTGTGGAGAAAAAAAGGCACAGAACACCAACATCAAAACCTCATCCCAACTGTAAAGTATGGTGGAGGGAGCATCATAGTTTGGGGCTTCTTTGCTGCCTCAGGGCCTGCACAGCTTGTTATCATCGACAGAAAAATGAATTCCCAAGTGTATCGAGACATTTTGCAGGAGAATGTTAGGCTATCGGTCCGCCAATTGAAGCTCAACAGAAGTTGGGTGATGCAACAGGACAACGACCCAAAACACAGAAGTAAATCAACAACAGAATGGCGTCAACAGAAGAAAATACGCCTTCTGGAGTGGCCCAGTCAGAGTCCTGACCTCAACCCGATTGAGATTCTGTGGCATGACCTCAAGAGAGCAGTTCACACCAGAGATCCCAAGAATGGGATGGTCCAAAATTCCTCCTGACTGTTTTGTAGGTCTGATCCGCAACTACAAAGAACGTTTGGTTGAGGTTATTGCTGCCAAAGGAGTGTCAACCAGTTATTAAATCCAAGGGTTCACATACTTTACCCACCCTGCACTGTGAATGTTTACACGGTGTGTTCAATAAAGACATGAAAACATATAATTGTTAGTGTGTTATTAGTTTAAGCAGACTGTTTGTCTATTGTTGTGACCTAGCTGAAGATCAGATCAAATTTTATGACCAATTTATGCAGAAGTCCAGGTATTTCCAAAGGGTTCACATACTTTTTCTTGCCACTTTATGTATCTTCTCACTACATTATTAACTTTTATAAAACACTTTCAAATATTCAGAAGAACAATGTAGCTCATTTGCCCATTCTAATGCTATGAATTTGTCTGAATATAGCTTTCATGGGACAGAATCATCTTATTTGCCATTTTTGTTCCTTCTGAGTATCAAGACACCATTTCTTCAATACAGTAGGCAGACATGTAATGCTTTCTAAGAATAAAAAATGTTTGAATAGGCCCTTTCAAAAATATGAAATTGAATTGTGTATCTTTACCTTATTATTCCTTACATTGATTAGCCTGTAATCTCTTCAGGAAACTAATCTGTATTTCTTATGAAAGTGACATAGATGGTGAAAATATAGCCATTTTACTTTAGCTCTTGTTTGCTCCACCCCCAGGATGTCAGAATGTCATGTTCCCATTTTCTAAATGTCAAAAAAAAAAATCACATTCAGAATTAGTTGTAGTGTGCACTACAGTAACACAGTATTGCCATTGTATACAGGAAGATACCAGTCAAATATCAGTGGATGATTCTTATTTAAAAAGTATGACCTATTTATTTAGCCTGCTAACACTTTACATTGAAAGTATATAAAAAATGTTTTATAGAGGCATATATAAATACTATATAAACTGTTAATTATTCTAATAGTTTGTTGTGCTTTATGCAAAGGCAATAACATTAGTGCAGTCATACTTTCTTGCCAAATGATATCACATTTTCCAACAATGTCTAACTGTTTATTTCAGATTTATACATTTGAAACTTCTAAATTGCTTAATATAAGGAGTAAGACCGGTGTATAAAAAATATTGATAAGTTACATTCTTCAAAAGCAAGGAATACATTTATTAGTTGATTATACGGAAAGTCATAGACTGGTTTCACTAGGGTTGGGAAAATGTCTGATTTGCAAAATGGGGAAGATGGAACATGGTGGTTGTTGTACTAGTCAGACAGTCAACCCAAAGACACTGACAATACAGTACATGGTTTTGTTCTCCAATCTCACCATACAGCTTCCTGGTAGAAAAACAGAAACACAGATGGTAATTCTACAACTTCTGAAAAACCGTTGCCAGCCTCTGCTGTTGGCATTGTAGATAGTGACACGGTCTCTGTAAAACATTATATTGCTTACCGTCCATAGTGTCCCAGAAGAAAGCGCTTTCATTACCATGTATTTTTTTGATATACTGTACATAACATAACGAGGGGTTACCTATATATTTAAAGGGTTTTTCCAGTTTGGGTAGTTGGTTCTGACTTGTCTACTCCACACTGGATGTCCATTAATTAATTTGATTTCGTTGATAGGCACTGCTTCCAATAGTTGTTGTCACAGTGTAAGTATTATTTGAGTTAACACCGACATGTCAATCACCACCAATTACACATATATTTTGTCATTGATTGTAGTGATATCACCAGTTGCCCAAATACTAACATATTTTATGAGTGTAGTAATATCATCAATGACAAAATGCAGTCTGAAAAAGGAGAGAAGGGGGTGAAGTGACCGACCAAAATGACATTGTGGCATGTTTATGCCTGGTTTTATTAATTCCATCTATTGAGGACAGCGGATCTTGACCCGCTCAAATAACAGACATTAGTAACGTCTCAGCAACATTGTAGCTAATGTAGCGTGTAACAATTGACTGATGCATTCGCCATGCAGCTGATGGAGAAAAAGCATGATTGTTTCCACAAGATAATTTGATGTAGGATTTATTACTTTAACCTACCTCCTCAGAGATTGAAATTCGTCCATACTGGTAGAGAAAGATCAGCTTACCTTGTTACTAGCTAGATAGATTAGTTTCTCTCACGACAGCCAGCAATATAACTAAGCTAAATGTAGCTAGCATAGTCCAATGTTTGACGGCTACATACAGTGCCTTCGGAAAGTATTCAGACCCATTTACTTTTTCCACATTTTGTTACGATTTTGTTACGTTACAGCTCTATTCTAAACATTTTTTTTAATAAATAATTTTTTGCGAAATAAATAAATAATAATCATATTTATTATAATATTCAGACCCTTTACTCAGTACTCTGTTGAAGAACCTTTGGCAGTGATTACAGCATCAAGTCTTCTTGGGTATGACGCTACAAGCTTGGCACACCTGTATTTGGGGAGTTTCTCCCATTCTTCTCTGCAGATCCTCTCAAACTCTGTCAGGTTGGATGGAGAGCGTTGCTGCACAGCTATTTTCAGGTGTCTCCAGAGATGTTCGATCTGGTTCAAGTCCGGGTTCTGGCTGGGCTCCTCAAGGACATTCAGAGACTTGTCCCAAAGCCACTCCTGCGTTGTCTTGGCTGTGTGCTTAGGGTCGGTGTCCTGTTGGAAGGTGAACCTTTGCCCCAGTCTGAGGTCCTGAGCGCTCTGGAGCAGGTTTTCATCAAGGATCTCTCTGTACTTTGCTCCGTTCATCTTTGCCTCAATCCTGACTAGTCTCCCTGCCGCTGAAAAACATCCCCACAGCATGATGCTGCCACCACCATGCTTCACCGTAGGGTTGGTGCCAGGTTTCCTCCAGACGTGACGCTTGGTATTCAGGGAAAAGAGTCTTGGTTTCAAAAGACTAGAGAATCTTGTTCCTCATGGTCTGAGCCTTTTGGCAAACTCCAAGAGGGCTGTCATGTGCCTTTTACTAAGGAGTGGCTTCCGTCTATCCACTCTACACTAAAGGCCTGATTGGTGGAGTGCTGCAGAGATGGTTGCCCTCCTAGAAGGTTCTCCCATATCCACAGAGGAACTCTAGAGCTCTGTCAGAGTGACCATCAGGTTCCTTGTCATCTCCCTGACCAAGGCCCTTCTCCCCCGATTGCTCAGTTTGGCTGGGCAGCCAGCTCAAGGAAGAGTCTTGGAGGTTACAAATATCTTCCATTTAAGAATGATGGTGGCAACTGTGTTTTTAGGGACCTTCAATGCTGCAGAATTTTTTTGGTACACTCTCCCATACCTGTGCCTCGACACAATCCTGTCTCGGAGCTCTACTAACAATTCCTTCAACCTCATGGCTTGGTTTTTGCTCTGATATCCAATTGGTAGTTAGTCTTGTCCCATTGTTGCAACTCCCCTACGGACCCGGGAGAGGAGAAGGTCGAGAGCCATGCATCCTCCAAAACACGACCCTGACAAGCCGCATTGCTTCTTGAAACAGCTGGCGACCAAAGTCAGCTTGCAGGCGCCCGGCCCGCCACAAGGAGTGGCTAGTGCCCGATGGGACAAGGAAATCACGGCCGGCCAAACCCTACCCTAATCCGGATGACTCTGGGCCAACTGCGCACTGCCTCATGGGTTTCCCGGTCACGGCCGGCTGTAACACAGCCTGGGATCGAACCCAGGATTTGTTTTATTAATTTCAGAATAAGGCTGTAACGTAACAAAATGTGGAAAAAGTCAAGGGGTCCGAATACTTTCCGAAGGCACTGTACATTAAAAGTTACACCGTCATAGGATGCCAACTTTCAAGTCACAAGTCACTTCATAAAATGTCTGCTTTGCTAGAGCTTCCCTAGTCAACTGTAAGTGCTGTTATTGTGAAGTGGAAACATATAGGAGCAACAACAGCTCAGCTGCGAAGTGGTAGGTCACACAAGCTCACAAAACTGGACCGCTGAAGCGAAAATCGTCTGTCCTCGGGTGCAACACTCACTACCGAGTTCCAAACTGCCTCTGAAAGCAACGTCAGCACAATAACTTTTCTTCGGGAGCTTCATGAAATGGGTTTCATTGGCCGAGCAGCCGCACACAAGCCTAAGATCACCATGCACAACGCCAAGCGTTGCCTGGAGTGGTGTAAAGCTCGCCGCCATTGGACTCTGGAGCAGTGGAAACGCGTTCTCCATAGTGATGAAACGCGCTTCACCATCTGTCAGTCCGATGGATGAATCTGGATTTGGCGAATGCCAGTAGAACGATACCTGCCCAAATGCAGGCTGTAGTGCCAACTGTAAAGTTTGGTGGAGGAGGAATAATGGTCTAGGGCTGTTTTTCATGGTTCGGGCTAGATTTCACATGACTGTTGGTCACAGATACCTTAAAAAAGGTAGGGGCGTGGATCAGAAAACCAGTCAGTATCTGGTGTGACCACTATTTGCTCAGGCTGTTGATTGTGGCCTGTGGAATGTTGTCCCACTCTTCAATGGCTGTGCGAAGTTGCTGGTTATTGGCGAGAACTGGAACATGCTGTTGTGCACGTCGATCCAGAGCATCCCGAACATGCTCAATGGGTAACATGTCTGGTGGGTATGCAGGCCATTGAAGAACTGGGACATTTTCAGCTTCCAGGAATTGTGTACAGTTTCTTGCGACATGGGGCCTGAGGCGGCGGATGAATGACATGACAATCGGCCTCAGAATCGCTTCACGGTATGTCTGTGCATTTAAATTATCAACAATAAAATGCAATTGTGTTCGATGTCCGTAGCTTATGCCTGCCAATACCATAACCCCACCACCACCATGGGGCACTCTGTTCACAACATTGACATCAGCAAACCGCTCGACCACATGACGCCGTACACGCTATCTGCCCGGTACAGTTCAAACCGGGATTCATCTATGAAGAGCACACTTCTCCAGCGTGTCAGTGGCCATCGAAGGTGAGCATTTGCCCACTGAAGTCGGTTACGATGCCGAACTGCAGTCAGGTCAAGACCCTGGTGAGGACGACGAGCACGCAGATGAGCATCCCTGAGACGGTTTCTGACAGTGTGTAGAAATTCTTCGGTTGTGTAAACCCATAGTTTCATCAACTGTCCGTGTGACTGGTCTCAGATGATCCCAGTTTCAACTGTACCGGGCAGATGGCATCGTGTGGTCGAGCGGTTTGCTGGTGTGAACAGAGTGCCCCATGGTGGCAGTGAGGTTATGGTATTGGCAGGCATAAGCTACGGACAATGAACACAAATGCTCATACGTACTGGTGGTGTTGTCCTTGACCTTGTCCCCGGTGTTCCCCACCCTTTTTTGTAAAAAGAACGCTCACTGTTGGTAGAGGAGCCAGAGGTATCGCTCTCTGTGGATAGTTGGTCTGACAGAGGGACTCTGCGTCTGTCAACGGTGTCATGACGTTGGCCTGTTGGGGGAGGTTTATGACCCCCATAAATACCTTTCCCCTTTTTCCTCTCTCTATTCTACCGATGTGACTATTGAAAATCCCTTTGTTAACATCAAAAGGTGGGAAACTGAACCATATTTCGGGAATCCAACCAGTTGAAAATGTGCGTTGGTACTTAACTTACCTCATTTGCACACACTGTATATAGACTTTTTCTACTGTATTATTGACTGTATGTTTGTTTATTCCATGTAGAACTCTGTGTTGTTGTGTCGAACTGCTTTGCTTTATCTTGGCCATGTAAATTTTGTTAAAAAAAAAAAAATGTAATACCCTGCAGTTTACTATAACATGGGCTGACTGTGAAGTAGACATACTTGGTATTTATATCACAAAATATATAAATGAGCTTTCCACAATGAATTTCAATAGACAACTAGTAAAAATAGAAAAGATCCTGCAAACATGGAGAGGTAAATGCCTGTCTTTTTCTGGAAATATTACACTGATTAACTCCTTAGTCATATCTCAGTTTACTCACTTATGGTGCTGCCTACTCCTGACTCCTACTCGCTTTATCTGGGATGCTAAATCAGACAAGATAAATTGTTCCTATCTACAGTACCAGTCAAAAGATTGGACACACCTACTCATTCAAGGGAGTTTCTTTATTTTTACTATTTTCTACATTGTAGAATAATAGTGAAGACATCAACTATGAAATAACACATATGGAATCATGTAGTAACCAAAAAAGTGTTGTATATTTGTATATACATAAAAAATATATTGTATATTTGGGATTCTTCAAATTAGTGTAAGGGAATTTTTATGTATGCGCTTTTCTTTTAACTCATTTCTGTCTTCTATTCATGTGCTGTTCTAATAACCAATGTCTGTGTTCATGCAAGTGGCCGACTGTACAAATCCTCACTTATCAGTAGCTGCAATTTGGCAGTACACCCAGACCTTGTTTTGACAACGAACAAAATATATCTCTGTTTCAAGGTCTCAGCTTAGAGAGGAAGAAGCATTGTGGGGTATTGGTCTGGCACATGTTATGAACCAGTATTGGTCTGTCACATGGATGATATTAATTAATTATGCTAAATAATGCAAATATAACTTGTCTGTGTATAGCCGTATATAAGACAACTGCTGGGACTGCCCAGGGAGAGCTCCTGATTTACATAATGCACCATAGCACACAAGTTGGTTGGGAACCTCTCCAGCGCGCTAACAATAAACAATGATTCATTTCAGATTGACTTCGAGTGTCCCTGTGTAAGAATTTCCACAACAGTAGCCACCCTTTGCCTTGATGACAGCTTTGCATACTCTTGACATTCTCTCAACCAGCTTCACCTGGAATGCTTTTCTAACAGTCTTGAAGGAGTTCCCACATAAGCTGAGCACTTGTTGGCTGCTTTTCCTTCACTCTGCGGTCCAACTCACCCCAAACCATCTCAATTGGGTTGAGGTTGGGTCATCTGATGCAGCACTCCATCACTCTCCTTGGTCAAATAGCCCTTACACAGCCTGGAGGTGTGTTTTGGTTTTTTATTGTCCTGTTGAAAAACATGATACTAAGCGCAAACCAGATGGGATGGCATATCGCTGCAGAATGCTGTGGTAGCCATGCTGGTTAAGTGTGCCTTGAATTCTAAATAAATCACTGACAGTGTCACCAGCAAAGCACCATCACACCTCCTCCTCCATGCTTCATGGTGGGAACCACACATGCGGAGATCATCCGTTCACCTACTATGCGTCTCACAAAAACATGTCAGTTGGAACCAAAAATGTAACATTTGGACTCCTCAGATCAAAGGACAGATTTCCACTGGTCTAATGTTATTTGCTCGTGTTTCTTGGCCCAAGCAAGTCTCTTCTTATTATTGGTGTCCCTTAGTAGTGGTTTCTTTGCAGCAATTCGACCATGAAAAAAAAAAAAAAAAAAAAAAAAATGAAGGCCTGATTCACGCAGTCTCCTCTGAACAGTTGATGTTGAGATGTGTCTGTTACTTGAACTCTGTAAAGCTTTTATTTGGGCTGCAATTTCTGAGGCTGTTAACTCTAATGAACGTATCCTCTGCAGCAGAGGTAACTCTGTGTCTTCCTTTCCTGTGGCGGTCCTCATGAGAGCCAGTGTCATCATAGCGCTTGATGGTTTTTGCAACAGCACTTGAAGAAACGTTCAAAGTTCTTGAATTTTCCGTATTGACTGACCTTCATGTCTTAAAGTAATGATGGACTGTCGTTTCTCTTTGCTTATTTGAGCTGTTCTTGACATAATATGGACTTGGTCTTTTACCAGATAGGGCTATCTTCCACCCATACCTTGTCACAACACAACTGATTGGCTCAAATGCATTAAGAAGGAAAGAAATTACACAAATTAACTTTTAAAAAAGCACACCTGTTAATGAAATGCATTCCAGGTGACTACCTCATGAAGCTGGTTGAGAGAATGCCAAGAGTGTGCAAAGCTGTCATCAAGGCAAAGGGTGGCAACTTTGTAGAATCTCAAATATAAAATATATTTTGATTTGTTTAAAAAATAATTGCTTACTACATTGTTCCATATGTGTTATTTCATAGTATTGATGTCTTTGCTATTATTCTACAATGTAGAAAATAGTAAAATAAAGAAAAATCCTTGAATGAGTAGGTGTCTAAACTTTTGACTGGTACTGTCTATAATGAATATCAACTGGGTGGGTTGAGATTATTAAATATAAAAGCACTAAACCTCTCTCTAAAAGCTTCACTTATACAAAAGTTTTATTTGAAACCTAAATGGTTCTCAAGTAGATTACTAAGAAAAGCTCATCCATTTTTTTTTAAATAGCCTTTGTGCACATTGCCATGTCTCATTTTCGATGAATTGAAGTATCTCTCTTTTTCAAACAAGCATTGCAGAGCTGGCTACATTTATGGAAAATATGTTTGAAAAGGATATTTTGTTTTTAAATTATATTGGAATGGTAGAGTTATGTCTTTCATGTAGTTATCAGAATTGTACGGGAAGGTCTGCTCAATCCAAGATTACAACCAATTGATTACAGCATTACCCCAAAAATGGAGGAGGCAGGTGGCAGCGGGAGGAGGTCGGGATCTGGTCTGTTTGCCCAATGTAATATATTGATATATAAAACGACGCAAGATTCAAGACTTCGTGCTTTTCAGCTTAAATTATTGTACAGAATTCTTGCCACCAACAAAATGTTGAATATTTGGGGCATACAATCATCGCAGCTCTGCAGATTTTGTTGTGAGGATACAGAATCAATCACTGGAGGTTGGTGGCACCTTCATTGGGGAGAACGGGCTCTTGTTAATGACTGGAGCAGACAGAGTGAAATGGTATCAAATACATCAAACACATGATTTCAAAGTATTTGATGCCATTCCATTTGTTCCATTTTGGCTATTATTATGAGCCGTTCTCCCCTCAGCAGCCTACCGTGGAATCAATTTACCATTTGTTTTGGTATTGCCCTTAGGTAGCCTGTTTCTGGTCTCAGGTTCAGGAATGGCTGAAAAAACACAACATTAATCTAAAATTGACTCTAGAATAGCAACGTTGGGAGATTTGGAGAGACCTGGTCAGTCAATTACTAACATATTTATACTCTTAGTAAAAGTATTTATCTTCAACTCGCAATCTGTGGATTCTATTTGTTTACATAGATACAAATTGTATGTTAAAAATCACAGCATAGTTGAAAGATATAGGGTGTGTAAAAATCTAAAGAGGATGGCCAGCAGAGATAGGTGGGATGGGCTGAGGGAAGTTGAGGGTTGGGATGTGGAATTGGCGGGGAGTTTCTGGGCGGAAAAGGAGGAGGTTGAAAGGGGGGTGAGTGTAACGGATGTGAAATGGCTAGCTAGTTAGCGGGTACGCGCTAGTAGCGTTTCAATCAGTTACGTCACTTGCTCTGAAACCTATTAGTAGTGTTGCCCCTTGCTCTGCGCTACTAGCGCGTACCCGGCCTTTGTGGAGCGATGGGTAACGATGCTTCGTGGGCGACCGTTGTTGATGTGTGCAGAAGGTCCCTGGTTCGCGCCCGTGTCGGGGCGAGGGGATGGTTTAAAGTTATACTGTTACATTGAAAGCCACGGCCCTTGCAGAGCAAGGGGAAACCCTACTTCAGGTCTCAGAGCAAGTGACGTAACCGATTGAAATGCTATTAGCGCGTACGCGCTAACTAGCTAGCCATTTCACATCCGTTACACTCACCCCCCTTTCAACCTCCTCCTTTTCCGCAGCAACCAGTGATCCGGGTCAACAGCATCAATGTAACAGTATAACTTTAAACCGTCCCCTCGCCCCGACCTCGGGCGCGAACCAGGGACCCTCTGCACACATCAACAACTGACACCCACGAAGCGTCGTTACCCATCGCTCCACAAAAGCCGCGGCCCTTGCAGAGCAAGGGGCAACACTACTAATAGGTTTCAGAGCAAGTGACGTAACTGATTGAAACGCTACTAGCGCGTACCCGCTAACTAGCTAGCCATTTCACATCCGTTACACTCACCCCCCTTTCAACCTCCTCCTTTTCCGCAGCAACCAGTGATCTGGGTCACGGCACCAATGTAACAGTATAACTTTAAACCATCCCCTCGCCCCGACACGGGCGCGAACCAGGGACCTTCTGCACACATCAACAACGGTCGCCCACGAAGCATCGTTACCCATCGCTCCACAAAGGTCGCGGCCCTTGCAGAGCAAGGGGCAACACTACTAATAGGTTTCAGAGCAAGTGACGTAACTGATTGAAACGCTACTAGTGCGTACCCGCTAACTAGCTAGCCATTTCACATCCGTTACACTACCAAGGCCATACGTACATTTATGACAGCTGGACATACTATGGTCAGCAGGATACAGGAAGCAAGATAACTGATGACTAACACGTAAAACATAAGCATGCAATGCATAGATTATTTTTAGGACGTGAAAAGGGTTCTACCATCATTATAACCTACCCAAAAGCAGATATGAGCGTTAGTGGGCGTGAACAAGCAAGCTCTGAGATGGAAAGATTAATGATGGAGAAAAGTCAAGGGAAGCTATTTTCATATAGAGGGAGGGGACTCTATACGTTATGCAAAGACAGAATCCTATAAAGGCAGGACTCTGTAATATGAGAATTTAGTCTCTTTCCATGGAGGGGCTCGGCTCTGTTACGCTTGTGATAGGGTCCTTCCATGGAAGGGCTCAGTTTTGCTACTTTGTATTAAAGTGTATATTGAATTCACAAGTTCTTGTAAGAGTGTTATATTTCTGAGACGGTTCTCCACGACATATTCTGTTTTCCTTTCATTTTCTCTTTTGTTAATTTTGTTGGTTGTTAGTCTATTGGGGGACGGTGGATTGGGGGGGGGGGGGGGGCAGGGAACGGAATTATTTTATTATATTATGATTATTTGTTTTCTCGGGGAGGGGGGGGTCTCGGATGGTTGAGGGGCAGCTCTCAGGAACTGTGGGGGTGATCTTGGAGGGCTGGTGGCCCTGCGGTTGGGAATTTGGGCCGGTGGCTGATAGGTCGCTGGTTCGGGTCCCCGTTTTTGACCTTGTGGGAGGTCTGTCGACGTGCCCTTGAGCAGGGCATTGACCCAGGTTGTTTCTGTAGGTCGCTCTGGAAGGGAGTCTGTTAGATGACTGAATGTAATGTAAATGTCGAGCGGCTTCACTGCAAGTAGATTGTATGTTTTAATATTCAATAATAAAAAATAAAAAAAAATATCCAACCAATTAAAAAAGTGTTTTTCCCCACCAAACAGCTGTGTTGGACATGTGCTTCATGCATTTTGGTTTGAAGGTAGCCTTATTCTGTAACTTCGCTCTCACTCCCTCTGACCCCTAAACCCTCACCCCTGACCTCCCATTGGCCCAGAGCCTCCGGCAGAACCCTCTAATCAGTCTCTCTGACATGGTGTTACTCCAGGAGTAGACAGGTGTCATGCCCTGACCATAGTTTGTTTTGTATGTTTCTATGTTTTGTGTGATATGAGTGGGCATTCTATGTTGTTTGTCTATTTCTGTGTTTGGCCTGATATGGTTCTCAATCAGAGGCAGGTGTTTGTCATTGTCTCTGATTGGGAGCCATATTTAGGTAGCCTGTTTTGTATTGTGGGTTGTGGGTTATTGTTCCTGTTACTGTGTTTACGTTACGGGACTGTTTCGTTGTCGTTTGTTTGTTGGTTTTTTGTTTTTGTTCAAGTATTCTATTAAAATGAATACTCACCACGCTGCATCTTGGTCCTCCTCTCTTTCGCCCGACGAAGATCGTGACAACAGGTTTATGATAGGGCTTCTCTACTCTGCATATCAGTGGAGTGTTAACTATATATACATAGGATTAAATGTCAGGAATTGTGAAAAACTGAGTTTAAATGTATTTGGCTAAGGTGTATGTAAACTTCCAACTTCAACTGTACATATGAAGTGCACCAGTCCCTCCTGCAACAAAGCACCCACACAACATGATGCTGCCACCCCTGTGCTTCACGGTTGGGGTGGGGTTCTTCGGCTTGCAAGCCTCCCCCTTTTTCCTCCAAATATAACGATGGCCATTATGGCCAAACAGTTATATTTTTGTTTCATCAGACCAGAGAACATTTCTCCAGAAAGTACGATCTTTGTCTCCATGTGCAGTTGCAAACCGTAGTCTGGCTTTTTTATGGCGGTTTTGGAGCAGTGGCTTCTTCCTTGCTGAGCGGCCATTCAGGTTGTCGATATAGGACTCGTTTTACTGTGGATATAGATACTTTTGTACCTGTTTCCTCCAGCATCTTCACAAGGTCCTTTGCTGTTCTGGGATTGATTTGCACTTTTCGCACCAAAGTACGTTCATCTTTAGGAGACAGAACGCGTCTCCTTCCTGAGCGGTATGATGGCTACGTGGTCCCATGGTGTTTATAATTGAGTACTATTGTTTGTACCGATGAACGTGGTACCTTCAGGCGTTTAGAAATTGCTCCCAAGAATGAACCACACTTGTGGAGGACTCAAAAAAAAATTCTGAGGTCTTGGCTGATATCTTTTGATTTTCTCATGACGTCAAGCAAAGAGGCACTGAGTTTGAAGGTAGGCAATGAAATACATCCACAGGTACACCTCCAATTGACTCAAATGATATCAATTAGCCTATCAGAAGCTTCTAAAGCCATGACATCATTTTCTGGAATTTTCCAAGCTGTTTAAAGGCACATTCAACTTAGTGTATGTAAATTTCTGACCACTGGAATTGTGATACAGTGAATTATAAGTGAAATAATCTGTCTGTAAACAATTGTTGCAAAAATGTGTCATGCACAAAGTAGATGTCCTAACCGACTTTCCAAAACTATAGTTTGTTAACAAGAAATTTGTGGAGTGGTTGACAAATGAGTTTCAATGACTCCAACCTAAGTGTATGTAAACTTCTGACTTCAACTGTATGTCTATATCTATTTAAAAAAAATAAAAAGTCTTCACATTTTCAAACAGTACATTTATATTTTCCAACGGGGCTGTCAAGTCTGCTCCTGCTCCTCCCCTATGGCATACGACGTCGCCAGAGTTCTAACCACCGGTCCTGGGATTCATCATTACGCACACCTGGCAATCATCATTACGCGTACCTGACGTTTTGGACACTACAGTGAAAATGGTTAACTTTGTTAAAGCAAGGCCCCTGAACTCTTGTGTATTTTCTGCATTATGCAATGATATGGGCAGCGACGTTGTAACGCTTTTACAACATACAGAAGTGCGCTGGTTATCAAGGGGCAAAGTATTGACATGTTTTTTTTAATTGAGAGACAAGCTTAAAGTTTTCTTTACTGACCATAATTTTCACTTGTCTGACCGCTTGCATGATGACGAGTTTCTCACATGACTGGCCTATCTGGATTCGTTATCCCTTTAATGCCCTGCCTCCAGTCCACTTACCGATATCTGAACAAGAGAGCCTCATCGAAATTGCAACAAGCGGTTCTGTGATAGGGCTGCGCTCAGCCTTTCTTGCCTTGGCAAATCGCGCTGTTAAGACACGGATGCCCTTTGCAACCACGTACCTATGTGAGAGTGGATTCTCGGCCCTTAGTAGCATAAAAACTAAATACAGGCACAGACTGTGTGTGGAAAATGATATAAGACTGAGACTCTCTCCAATACAAACCAACATTGCAGAGTTATGTGCATCCTTTCAAGCACACCCTTCTCATTAACCTGTGGTGAGTTATTCACAATTGTTGATAAACAAATAAGGTTTTATATGTAAGATGGATAAATAAAGAGCTATATTATTGATTATGATTACATTATTATTTGTGCCCTGGTCCTATAAGAGCTCTTTGTCACTTCCCACGAGCCGGGTTGTGACAAAAACTCACACTCATTCTTATGTTTATCAAATGTATTGTATAGTGTGTGTGTGGCAAGCTTACAATGATGGCAAAAAACTAAATTTGAGAGTGCGCTGACCCTAGTGCTAGAGGGGGTACGCAGCTGGAGGTTGAATGTTTGAAGGGGTATGGGACTATAAAAAGTTTGGGAACCACTGCTGTAGGTCATGTAACTGTTTGTTACATGCAATATGATTTGTGGACTTCACCGGACAGAGGTTGCTCTCCGGTTTTGTGATGAAACAAAGGTTTGGTTGAATCTATTCTGCCACTATGACTTCTTATTGTCTTTGCCTTTAGGCCTATGTATCACCGTCGCAAGACATACAGTGGGGCAAAAAATAATTTAGTCAGCCACCAATTGTGCAAGTTCTCCCACTTAAAAAGATGAGAGAGACCTGTAATTTTCATCATAGGTACACTTCAACTATGACAGACAAAATGAGAAAAAAAACTCCAGAAAATCACATTGTAGGATTTTTAATGAATTTATTTGCAAATTATGGTGGAAAATAAGTATTTGGTCAATAACAAAAGTTTATCTCAATACTTTGTTATATACCCTTTGTTGGCAATGACAGAGGTCAAACGTTTTCTGTAAGTCTTCACAAGGTTTTAACACACTGTTGCTGGTATTTTGGCCCATTCCTCCATGCAGATCTCCTCTAGAGCAGTGATGTTTTGGGGCTGTTGCTAGGCAACACGGACTTTCAACTCCCTCCAAAGATTTTCTATGGGGTTGAGATCTGGAGACTGGCTAGGCCACTCCAGGACCTTGAAATGCTTCTTACGAAGCCACTCCTTCGTTGCCCGGGCGGTGTGTTTGGGATCATTGTCATGCTGAAAGACCCAGCCACGTTTCATCTTCAATGCCCTTGCTGATGGTAGGCTTTGTTACTTTGGTCCCAGCTCTCTGCAGGTCATTCACTAGGTCCCCCCGTGTGGTTCTGGGATTTTTTCTCACCGTTCTTGTGATCATTTTGACCCCACGGGGTGAGATCTTGCGTGGAGCCCCAGATCGAGGGAGATTATCAGTGGTCTTGTATGTCTTCCATTTCCTAATAATTGCTCCCACAGTTGATTTCTTCAAACCAAGCTGCTTACCTATTGCAGATTCAGTCTTCCCAGCCTGGTGCAGGTCTACAATTTTGTTTCTGGTGTCCTTTGACAGCTCTTTGGTCTTGGCCATAGTGGAGTTTGGAGTGTGACTGTTTGAGGTTGTGGACAGGTGTCTTTTATACTGATAACAAGTTCAAACAGGTGCCATTAATAGAGGTAACGAGTGGAGGACAGAGGAGCCTCTTAAAGAAGAAGTTACAGGTCTGTGAGAGCCAGAAATCTTGCTTGTTTGTAGGTGACCAAATACTTATTTTCCACCATAATTTGCAAATAAATTCATTAAAAATCCTACAATGTGATTTTCTTTTCTCATTTTGTCTGTCATAGTTGAAGTGTACCTAAGATGAAAATTACAGGCCTCTCTCATCTTTTTAAGTGGGAGAACTTGCACAATTGGTGGCTGACTAAATACTTTTTTGCCCCACTGTATGAACTAACAGGTTATAGAGGAAACAACGCAATTATCACAACACATAGGTTGTAATATGGCTTATCTTTCTGGCTTCCTCAGTGATTTTACCCACGCACCGCTGCTGGGCCTAAGCCTAAGTTTTTGGACACGAAAATGATTATACCTGGGCAACAACAACACAGTGCAATTAGGAATGTATTATTGTTATTAAATGAGTGCACAATTATTGTCCATAGGCTGTAAACTGCAGTGATGTAGGCATCCTGTTTTGTTTCCTGACGAAATAACTGGCCTACAGCCTAGGTATGATTATGCAACCATTTGGATCAATTTGGGTCTATTCTCCAAAGTTTAGGTCCAGAAAGGTACTAAATTAGCAGGCGACTTTAGCCTATGCTGTAAACTGCAGTGTATATGTCCTTTGAATAATTCATGTGAATTATTAATCATGATATTGCGCGGACGAAGTTGTATCCATAGTTTCTGCGTTTGGCTTCTGTGTTTTAAAAGCGTTCGAAAATGCGGTGGGATAGTTGGAATGTTGTCGGAAAAGCCACCTATTTTAGGCCTTGTCATAACTATCTGCATTGTTTGTGACATCCATGTAGAACGATTAGAATCTAAATCCGAATTTAGATTCTAGAATGTTGACCAATTTGTGGGAAATTGTGGCAGACACATTTTAGCAGCACATTACATCCATATAACCAATTAAAATTTACGAAAACATTGATTGAAATGGATTTGATTCCAGGAGCTGAACCCCAATCCGAATGGGCAAGAATGCGTTCTGCATTATTGACTGGTTTTAAAGGCAGCAACAGCGGCTTTACTGGCAGCAACAGAGTCAGACATGCAACTTTCAATACAGTTGTCCCTTCGCCCCAGACTGTCTTTGAAGGATGGAAATGCTTCACAGCTTTATTTATGGCTGCTCTCGCTTACCTGTGCTACATCTACTGGGACAGAATAGAGCTTGCTTCACAAGTAAGTTTGGTCCTGATTCCTGTCTTTTCTATCATCCCCACAATCACAATCAGAGTGGCAGTAGACTAGGCAGCTTGTTGCCTGCCACGTTTAATTTAAAACAATACCATTAGTGAATGATAGCTATCAAATGATCATAAAGAGGCCATAAACCCATTTTCTATAACCAAATATCTTTGCTTCAGCCTCCATAATTGCATGTCCCTGTTTTGACCATTGATTGTGTTAATTAAAAATGTAGTAATTAGCATTTTATATACAATCTCTTTTTCATTAAGGCTGCCTGGAGTTGGGTGACAAAATGTCCAGCCAGTTGGAAAAACTTAACGGAGAAAGTGGAGCGGCGAAGGTCCAGAAAAAGGCGACTAAGCCCTCTGCTGATCAAAGTCAAGCGGCTGGAATTGAAACTGACTGCTATAAAGAGAGCCTTGGAGAATCGTGGTTCACATCGAACCTCCCCATCTTGTTCCTCCCCACACTGCTCTCAGCACGTTCTCCAGACCAAGGGCAGCAGCTACTCAAGACTGGGAGAGTGCTGCATAGGCCATAGTCTTAGAAAATCAAATGGACTGCACTCCAATGGAGACATTTAAATGATTTATTTATTGACCCTGTTGTTTAGACTGTAGATCACCTATGTTGATACTGAATTTCATTGGCATGAGAAAACACTTGTTGTCTAAATATATCTTTTCTTTCAATAATATCTCTGGTGTCTGTCTTTAATTATTGGAATAACACAATGATAGGAACCACTTAAAAAGGTTAAGTAAACAGTCACACAGCCATACGTAATACATCTGCTAAATCTCACAATGCCTTCCCCACATAGTCTATGAGACAGGAGGATCGGTCAGGCTCACCTGGGGTGATGATGATTCATTGCGATTTTCTTTTAGGTCTATGTCCCTAGAGTTAGAAAATGTATGATAGCAGTGCAGCAATTGTATGTTTCTCTGTGTTATCACTTATTTTCATCCCTCCATTCCAATTCATTTTTCACATACGGATTGCTCACAAATACCCTTTAATCATGTATGATTGGAAAGTTTAGATTCACAGCTATCCATCCGACACATTTTCGGGTATGTTCAGGTCAACATAACTCTGACCTTTGACCTTTAGGGTACATATCAGGAGGATCTTTATAAATTGTTTTAAAAAGGAGACTACTTTTAAAGCAATTTATACTCACATTCATGGTATTTTTATGAATGACAACGCATACGTATATCTAGCTTCAGGGCCAATATCAGGGAAAAACAGAGCTTGCCAGCTTGTAGTCCTATTTTTTTTTAAATGAGTTACCTCTGGTTCGTTCATCCACTCCTATGGGCGAAATTATGAATGGGGAAAGAATAGGGGTTTTGGGATAAACGCCGAAAATAAGGTCTGGGATTAACACAGGTTTAGGAGATCTTATACTTTTTGTTCTAAGAGATAATATCAGTCAGTTAACATGGCCTTTATTAATTATGAAGCCTTTATGTGCTTGTTTTGATGACTTAAATGCTTCAAAATTCACAAAAAGTGACTTTAGCTGATGAAGATTATTTTATAGAACAAAACGTTGTGAAAAACACAGAACGAGGGCCTCCCGGGTGGCGCAGTGGTCTAGGGCACTGCATTGCAGTGCTAGTTGCGCCACCAGAGTCTCTGGGTTCGCGCCCAGGCTCTGTCGTAGCCGGCCGCGACCGGGAGGTCCATGGGGCGACGCACAATTGGCATAGCGTCGTCCTTGTCTCATCGCGCTCCAGCGACTCCTGTGGCGGGCCGGGCGCAGTGCGCTAACCAAGGGGGCCAGGTACACGGTGTTTCCTCCGACACATTGGTGCGGCTGGCTTCCGGGTTGGAGGCGCGCTGTGTTAAGAAGCAGTGTGGCTTGGTTGGGTTGTGCTTCGGAGGACGCATGGCTTTCGACCTTCGTCTCTCCCGAGCCCGTACGGGAGTTGTAGCGATGAGACAAGATAGTAATTACTAGCGATTGGAAACACTCAAAACGCTACTCCTCTGGCACCGAATGACCGGTAGCTGCCGGAGTATGGGCGTGTGAAAAGGAGTGGGAATTTCGAAAGCAAGCAGGTAATTGGTCAGATATTACTCCTTCTGCCTAACCCTCTCTGCAAGCTCAGACTCAGAGATTATACTCTGTCCGAAGTAGTGTAGGCTACTGAATCCCTTTTCTAAGAGCTATATGTTCATTCATCACTGCACAATTAAACGGACACAAAAAAATCCCACCATGTCGAACGAACTACTGACTTTACAATGCACCTGCCGCGGGACATTTGGGACCAGCCCTTCCCTCCACGAGACCCCCGGGACCAGCCTTCCCCCCCCCCACAGGACCCCGTGACCAGCCTTTCACACCACGGGACTAGCTCTCCCCGCCACGGGACCAGTCCTTCACGCCACGGGACCAGCCCTTCATACCACGGGACCAGCCATTAATGTCAAGGGACCTTTGGGACCAGGTCTTCCCACCATGGAACTCCCAGAACCAGCCCTTCCCACCGGGACCCCCAGAACCAGCCCTTCCCGCCACTCGAACCCCAGAACCAGCTCTACCCGTCATGCGACCTTGGAACCAGCCCTTCTCGCCATGGCACCAGCCCTTCCTGCCACAGAATCACTTGGACCAGCCCGTCCCGCCACGGAACCCCCGGGACTAGCTCATTCAACAGCGGCACCTCTAGGCAAGCCAAAGACCAAATGTCCTAAATGCAGTTCATGGCTAAACAAAAATGATCTAAATAGACATAACTTTAGAAAGCATTCACCTGTTGTGAAGGACATCACAGCACAATCCAATCTAAAGAGCCAATGCATAGACCAGCAAAAAGGGATTTCTGCAGAAATCTTTCCAGGGGACATGTGTCCCAATACATGTGATGAAAAAAACATTGGGGTCAAACACAAAGGATTGCCTGTGAATTGGATGTTGAAGAAGTGGGTTTAAGTTAAATCAATTTCCCCATACATGCTCAATTGATTACTGCACATCTCTGAAGGAAAAGTGTCTTATAACAGCTGATTAGGCAAAGTAATGGTGGTTTAATTCAAAGGAAAACACGTGGCACTGCCCTTGCTCCAAGGCCAGAGTTTCCTGTGTCTATAAATGCATTGGAAAATGGTATCTATTCCAAATTAAGAGGCCTCTTTCACACAGTGACCAGCACTGAGAATGTTAAACAGCACTTGCCATGTGATGTATATCCAGAAAACATTTGCGAAGACGATCTTGAACAAACAAGCACTGAATACACACCCAGGAATGAAGGTCTGACAAGGATGGTACACTATATTTATGAACATAAGAAATTACCATCCATCTGTGCTGTCAGAAGACGCTTTTGACCATCTTAGGGAAATAGAAGTCCCCAAAAGAACTAGTGCCAGAGATCTTTTGCAGAGAATGCTTGGGTATGTGCCACTTGGTTAACCATTGTTGATCACTGCTAAAGCAAAGGTTCCTAGATTGACTGAAAATAACTACAATGCAAGTGACTAATGTAATCATAGTTAGATCCTTGTTGAAACCATTTATGAAATATATTTATATTGAACATTTATAAACTGTATCTCCCAATGTACAGTACCAGTCAAAAGTTTGGACACACCTACTCAGTCAAGAGTTTTTCCTTTATTTTTACTAATTTCTACATTGTAGAATAACAGTGAAGACTTCAAAACTATGAAATAACACATATGGAATCATGTAGTAACCAAAAAAGTGTTATACCCCATCCTGTAAGGAAAATACACCTTCATTGCAGATCTCTATGTCCCTCCGACATGACTAGCACCCACCAATTAGCACCTTCACGGTAAGCTAAACTTTCTGGTGAAACACATAAATGGCCACCTTTTAAAACATGACAGTCAGTTTATTGTGCATTACCTCCCTTGTATTACGAGAACGCTCACATGGAAGACACCTTGATCATCCCACTGTGGAACCATGTGCACTTTCTGCTCTGTGTAAATTGAGACCTTTTGTGCCAATGTTTATTACTAGCCATCATTATTTGGATGGATTTGGATTGATTAAAGCCCAGTTGTAGATCCAATAACAGCATGGGATGGGCAATTGATGTGTGTGTTCACTGAAGTTATGAATAATGTCATTTTTTTGTTCTTCTGTTACGGTCCTGTCTAATACAGCTGTTACTCTGCTGTCTCGTTCTGTGGCATTGCTGTTTGCTTATCATCCCGACTGCATGTTCCCTAAAGGTTATGAGGCCACAACAGAAATAAATATTTTTCTGGACTCCAAGTATACAGAGAGAGCACAAGAGTTTGGACATGAAGGCTCTCTGAGTGTTTTAAGATCACCTGAGGATTACATGTTCTTTGGCGGTCATGTTCCCATGACCTGCTTATGAAGTTTAAAACCTCTAACCTTTAAGACCCTTTTTTTCAATTTTCGCCTAAAATGACATTCCCAAATCTAACTGCCTGTAGCTCAGGACCTGAGGCAAGGATATGCATATTCTTGATAGTATTTGAAAGGAAACACTTTGAAGGTTGTGGAAAGGTGAAATTAATGTAGGAGAATATAACACATTTGATCTGGTATAAGATAATACAAAGAAAAGAACATGCGTTTTTTTTCATCATCTTTGAAATGCAAGAGAAAGGCCACAATGTATTATTGCAGTTCAGGTGCCATTTAGATTTTGTCCACTAGATGGCTGCAGTGTATGTGCAGAGTTTTAGACTGACCCAATGAACCATTACATTACTGTTCAGAATGTTGTATCAAGTCTGCCCAAATGTGCCTAATTGGTTTATTGATACATGTTCAAGTTCATAACTGTGCACTCTCCTCAAACAATAGCATGGTATTATTTCACTGTAATAGCTACTGTAAATTGGACAGTGCAATTAGATTAACACGAATTTAAGCTTTCTGCCCATATCAGATATGTCTATGTCCTGGGAAATGTTCTTGTTACGGATAATCTCTGCTCTCTGCAGAATCACATGTTCTATTCACGTTTGTGTTTGGCATTATGTTCTTTATAGAAGTTATATATACAGTATATATTTTTTTTTACATATATATTTTTTTATAACACTACATTTGTCTCTTGCTTTCTCAGTGACCTGGCAAAGCAGCTTGTCCCTGGGACGTGCACATAATAATAGTTGGCCTGGACTTAAAGGTAATAGTTTGCATTGAGTGCTTTTTTGCATTTAATGTTATTATTTGGTTTCAAATATTTTGTTGTCTATTTTGTAACTGAAACTATTATTTTATCTCTTGAAACAGGGACTTCCTGGGCAACCATACGGCAATGATTCTTTATGCTCATGGTCAGATTTCACTGATCTAAAATCATAATTTTTTATTTAACAGACATTTTAAATGGTAATTCACATAATTATGTTTTATTGATTGTTTTCTTTCCAGTACCCATGGTATTTTGTTATGGACACTCCGTTTTTATTTTTCGATCATAAGTGGTATTATTTCAAATGCAGAATAGGTATTTGTTTTGTATTTACAGATGCTCAAAATTAGCAATTGAAAATACATTCTGACTGTGCACTTCCTTCAGCTCGACGTGCCTGGTCTGAGGAGATGGTGGTGTGTGGTCCTTCTGGAGAACCTGGAGCTGGAAGGGTACAATCTGTTATTTGAATAAAAGACAATGTAACTAAGATTATAAAGAGTGATATTACATTTTGAAGTGTTGGAACGTTTTTTCTGAAAATGTGCAGGCATGGCAGAAAGTTTTCCCACTGGACAGACCAAGGCAAGGCTATGGTGAGGGGGGGCTCTCCAACTTAAATTATGAATTTCACGGAAAAGGAGACATGAGGAAGCAAGTTGGTCATTTATTATAATGAAAATATGACATTATGTCATGGTCCCAGATGTACTTGTTAAAGGTTTTAGACTAGAGTATGTTATAACTATGAGTTAAATGGTGGTCTGATTTTTACAGACAGCATCAAATATATCTGAGGACCATGCATATGCCAAGAAGAGCCCAGAGGGTGTTGGTTTAGTGTCCATGGTAAATCTTCACAAAGTCACCACATGTAGGAGCATACACGACACAGACACACTCTCTCTCTCTCTCTCTCGCTCTCTCTCTCATATTCTCACTGGCCACTACAGAGTAGCTGTGTATGCATGCACATGGTTGGGGAGTAAGTTTGTTCCACCTGAGCGAGTCTGACCACAAGTCAGAGACCACTATGATGACACACCAAATGTGTTTGATGGATCGCAGGAAAAGAGCAGGAATGGGCTTTTGTAGGCTACAGTCCAAGCCATGTCTTCCAATGGTGCGACTGCTGTCAGCATCCAAAGATTATCCAACTTGAATAAACGCTTGGAGGTAAGGATGACAGCAGTGGTGTAGTCTATGGCGATACAGATATCATGTATTATTGATATCTACATAGCACATTGATGTGAATCACACTGCTGCTCTCTCATTTAGCTATTTGCGTCTTACGGATTGTGGTTGTTGTGGATAGCTGTTCACAAATCTAAATGTATATTTGAACCCAATAATGGTTGAATTCAAGAAGTTTAAGTTGCCTAATCATTGTCTTTGAAACCAGTGAACAGCCAATGAAAAATGCGCTCTTGCAACAGATGCATAGTGCGGATTCCAGCCTATGGAATACAAGTAGGGCTTTTATTACTCAACCTAATTCTTGCTGATAAAAACAATACATCCATAGGTCTAATGGACACATGCTCAAACGAGCACACTTTTGATATATTTAAAGGACAATCTGTAGTTGCTACATCCATTTTTAGACTTATAAATTATATATTAATGTAAATATATAATTGAATCATATTTTTATGTGTAGTAGAAAGCGATGGGTTAGAAGAAGCCTATATAACCAACCCATAAAGTAACATTTAACATCCATGTATGACCAACTATGTAAACTTTAACATTGTTTTATCCTGCAATAGATGTCGTTCAATTGGTAAGATACATTTTTGTCTTCTTCTAATGCCTCTTAAGGGGAAAGT
The DNA here is from genome assembly GCF_016432855.1 of Salvelinus namaycush. Classification (NCBI taxonomy): domain Eukaryota; kingdom Metazoa; phylum Chordata; class Actinopteri; order Salmoniformes; family Salmonidae; genus Salvelinus; species Salvelinus namaycush. The sequence goes on from NC_052334.1 coordinate 38,232,735, forward strand.
AATCTAAAAGTAACTGAATGTAATCAGATTACATTACTGGGTTTGGGTAATCCAAAAGTTATGTTACTAATTACAATTTTGGACAGGTAACTTGTAACTGTAACGGATTAAATTTAGAAAGTAACCTACCAAACCCTGTGCATGCACTATATACTGTAAATGTACTGTATGTAGGCCATTGAACATTCTTTTTTAAATAACTTGTATCTCTCCCAAAAGCCACCAGACATATATAGGTACCAACCAACATATCTCTTGCAATATTGTTAAGTAAGTATTATTCAATGTTTTAGACATAGTAAGAAAATTGAGAACAGAAACAAGGTCTGTTTTTTATGAAACCTTTACTTGTGTCTCTGGCAGCAGAGCAACAGTGGCATGAAAATGTTACAGCACAATTGATCGATTCAAGAATTGAATTTATCATCAACTCTTTGTGTTTCACCCGTTTCATATATCATGTCGACTTTAGCAGTATTCTAATTATAAGCATATTCATTTTAATAATGTTATGTTCTCCCTGATTCTCCCTCTGTTTCTTGATACGGGCGTGGTGATCATGGAGAGGAAGGTGAGAGCATAGGGATGGGGGTCTGTCATATCTGTGACAGAGGGTTGGAAGAGGAGAGGGGGGATATACACTACATGACCAAAAGTATGTGGACACTTGCTCGTCATACATCTCATTCCAAAACCATGTCCATTAATATGGAATTGGTTCCCCCTTTAGTGAGGTTGAGCACTGATGTTGGGCGATTAGGCCTGGCTCGCAGTCGGCGTTCCAATTCATCCCAAAGGTGTTCGATGGGGTTGAGGTCAGGACTCTGTGTAGGCGAGTCAAGTTCTTCCACACTGATCTTGACAAACCATTTCTCTATGGATCTTGCTTTGTGCATGGGGGCATTGTCATGCTGAAACAGGAAAAGGCCTTCCGCAAACTGTTGCCACAAAGTTGGAGCACAGAATCGTCTAGAATGTCATTGTATGCTGTAGCGTTAAGATTTCCCTTCACTGGAACTAAGGGGCCTAGCCCAAACCATGAAAAACAGCCCCAGAACATTATTCCTCTTCCACCAAACTTGGCATTCGGCCAGGTAGCATTCTCCTGGCATCCACCAAACCAAGATTCGTCCATCGGACTGCCAGATGGTGAAGGGTGATTCATCACTCCAGAGAACGCATTTCCACTGCTCCAGAGTCCAATGGCGGCGAGCTTTACACCACTCCAGCCGATGCTTGGCATTGCACATGGTGATCTTAGGCTTGTATGTGGCTGCTCGGCCATGGAAACCCATTTCATGAAGCTCCTGACGAACAGTTGTTGTGCTGACATTGCTTCCAGAGATAGTTTGGAACTCGGTAGTGAGTGTTGCAACCGGGGACAGACAATTTCTACGTGGTACGTGCTTTAACACTTGGCGGTCCCGTTCTGTAAGCTTGTGTGGCCTACCACTTCACGGATGAGCTGTTGTTGCTCCTAGACATTTCCACTTCACAATAACATCACTTACAGTTGACCGGGGAAGCTCTAGCAGGGAAAACTGTCTTGTTGGAAAGGTGGCATCCTATGATGGTGCCACGTTGAAAGTCACTGAGCTCTTCAGTAAGGTCATTCTACTGCCAATGTTTGTCTAATGAGATTGCATGGCTGTGTACTCTATGTTATATACCTGTCAGTAACGGGTGTGGCTGAAATAGCCAAATCCACAAATTTGAAGGGGTGTCCACATACTTTTGTATATATAGTGTATCTGTTACATATAGGTCATGGGGCACGGTGGGTACTTAGGGGGAGAGGCAGGGTGGGTACTATTGAAAGAGAGAGGTGGGGTTCTGTATGTTACACTATCAATCAATAAATAAAGTGTGTGCAAATAAATAAATCAATATACTGTATCTGTTGCACTATAAGACTCCAAGTGGGTGAACTGAGGGTGGATGGGGTAGGAAGGTTGAGGGGGTTACATCTGTATCAAAGTCTCTGGTTATACAGTGCATTCGGAAAGTATTCAGACCTCTTGACTTTTTCCACATTTTGTTACGTTACAACCTTATTCAAAAATTGTATTGAAATTGTTTTTTACCCTCATCAATTTAAACACAATACCCATAATGACAAAGCAAAAAACTTTTTTTTCTTTCAATTTTGGCAAATTTATCAAAAATAAAAACTGAAATATAACATTTACATAAGTATTCAGACCCTTTGCTATGAGACTAGACTGAGCTCAGGTGCATCCTGTTTCCATTGATCATCCTTGAAGAGAAGAAGGGGCATGGTGGGTCCTGGGGAAGGAGAGAGCAGGGGGATCGTACATGCTATTCCGTACCTTGGGACGTCCCTACCCCATTGAAGTTGAAATTTCAAATGGTTAAGGTTAGGTAAGGGTTAGGGTAATGACCTCACAAGGATCCCGGATAGCACAGACAATTACCCTGCTCTCTCTTTCCTCACTACCCACCATGCCAATTATTTTCATCAACCCCCCACTAAACAATATATACATACAAAACAGTTTGTTCAAGCAATTAAACAAAGCATACAAATTACAATTGAACATGATAGTGAGGTGCAGCAGTGGTGAGTGTAAAAGTGTATCACAGTGTTTTGTGTTGTATGCATGGATTTGGGAATTAACCTGGACTAATCCATTGAAGGGTTTGTGCAGGATGTCTGGGAGGTACAGTGTGTGTACTTGTAGATGATGGTGCATAATTGTAGTATATTCATGGTGTAGATTGACATGATATTGAGTTTCTGAAACAGAAGAGCAGATCGAGCCAAGTAGTTAGAGGCGGCTTTCTTGTTAATTTGTGTAGGTAGGAAGCATATGTACTGGCCCACATAATATTGCAGTAAATGAGATAGGTAAATGAAACTGTCGTATATAATTACAAAGCAAGCCTGGTGAACCAAACCACTAATCTTTCTGATGATACCAATGGACTTCATCACTTTACAGCAGACAAAGCAATTTCAGACTCATATGTTCGCTACCTTTACCATCTTAGAATTTCTGTGTTCAATATTACCTATATATAATTATGTTATTCTGTCTATCTATTCATACTCTTTGTGTGTCTCTTATAACAAAACTATCTGTAAAATGTTTTGCATCATCAGCTGTAGGTGTAACCTTCCGGTTCTAACTCCTTTCTGAGGCAACCAATCAGCAGACACGGACACAATGGTACTGGAGCTCATGCAATCTTTATTTGCTATTTCTGGGACAGACAATAACAAACAATGCAGTGTTAGTTGACTTATGGCTTCTGTCACACTCCATTAATTCCATCAGCATGAAAGTCATATTATTCTTGTTTTGATCTATAGTATTTTTACTTTTTTTCTTAATGCATATGAGCTCCATATAAAAATGTAGAATAACAATTACATAGATCAAATACCCAGACAGCAAATTCATTCACATACCTGAGACAGACAATAACATACACCACAGTGTTCGTTGACTTATGGCTTCTCTCACACTCCTACAACATAAAAGGATTTTTTTAAACTCAACAAAAGTTTGAACCTTCTACCTAGGTTTGGACGGGTGCACATTTTGAAAACAAGCTAGTAACGTAAACTCACCCCTTACCATATAAATGTGCTAAACCGCAACATTCAAACGAGGCTACAAAGAAAACGAATGGGACTGTAGCGACTGTGTTGACTTCAAAATCGGGGGTGTGAACTAGGTTTCTATTCAAGCGTTGATCGACATGGTAATGGCTCTATAGTATTGGAGAAAAGTTGAAAAAACGGACCCTCCGTTACATCGTGGCGTGTCATGTTGTAACGTACAGCACACATAAAGCAACTATTTCTGTCTTACAATCTCTCTCCACCAGGTGTAGCACTTCTCTCATCGTTTAAAAACAAGAAATGGACAGTGACGGGGGTAAGGGGGGATACCTAGTCATTTTTTTGCTCATCATTGCATGCCATCATCATTCTCAAAGCCGCTGTTTACTTCTAAGATCACTTTAGCACCGCCCTAAAAACGAGATTCAAATTCGACACAAACCTTCAAATAGGTATGTAACCACACATTATATAAACTCTTTATAGTGTTTCATTTACATTTTAGAGGCGATAAGGTGATAAGTTGGACAGATCGAGTGAAAAAAAGCAATTTTCCCACACGACATCTTTCCTCACTATCACGCATTAGTTTCGCTTCCCCACCCGCCATTTTTAAAAAGACCCGACGGAGCTCATTGCCTACTTGAATTATGCAGAAACGGGCAGTGTTTAGGTCATGTAATTGATTCTGTTGGAAAGGGGAGAAATTGTGCTTTACAATGGTATTGACATTACAGTTGATCTGGAAGTATTACGTTTTTGGGGCGCTAAAATAAGGGCAATTGTACGGACCAAGGCGATGTACGAGTTACGGTACATGGCTAACAGGAAAAGAGCTAGCATAGCTAACATGTTAGCATGGAAACTTGGTAAAAACAACCAAAATACACTTCACATTATGACATACTACATGTCATTACATTGTACATTAGTTCACATATTCTGTGACCATTTGGATGCAATTATATCAAATGAAAGTACCTTTAACTGGAAAAGGAGCGGAGAAGCATTTCCTTCTGCCATTAATTCCATCGGCATGAAACAGTCTGAGGGAAAATGGTGCGCAAAAATAATACAGCAGCTAGGGTGCAATACTGTCAACCAACCACACAATGTCAGTCAAGTACCCATGAATGAAACCTGGCAATAGAGCACAGAACTTTAGAGCATTAATTCAATGATTATAAAACACATTTTGGCGAAATTCACAAATAAAACAAGATATATTTCTGAATCTGTTACATAGCATGCCTGTTACGCGAATGCAGTAAGAAGCCAAGGTAAGTTGCTAGCTAGCATTAAACTTATCTTATAAAAAACAATCAATCAATCAATCATAATCACTAGTTATAACTACACATGGTTGATGATATTACTCGTTTATCTAGCAGGTTCTGCGTTGCATATAATCGATGAGGTGCGCATTCGCGAAAAAGGACTGTCGTTGCTCCAACGTGTACCTAACCATAAACATCAATGCCTTTCTTAAAATCAATACACAGAAGTATATATTTTTAAACCTGCATATTTAGCTAAAAGAAATCCAGGTTAGCAGGCAATATTAACCAGGTGAAATTGTGTCACTTCTCTTGCGTTCATTGCACGCAGAGTCAGGGTATATGCAACAGTTTGGGCCGCCTGGCTCATTGCGAACTAATTTGCCAGAATTGTACGTAATTATGACATAACATTGAAGGTTGTGAAATGTAACAGGAGTATTTAGACTTATGGATGCCACCCGTTAGATAAAATACGGAACGGTTCCGTATTTCACTGAAAGAAGAAACATTTTGTTTTCGAGATGATAGTTTCCGGATTCGACCATATTAATGACCTAAGGCTCGTTTTTCTGTGTGTTATTATGTTATAATTAAGTCTATGATTTGATAGAGCAGTCTGACTGAGCGATGGTAGGCACCAGCAGGCTCGTAAGAATTTATTCAAACTGCACTTTCGTGCGTTTTGCCAGCAGCTCTTCGCAATGCTTCAAGCATTGCGCTGTTTATGACTTCAAGCCTATCAACTCCCGAGATTAGGCTGGTGTAACCGATGTGAAATGGCTAGCTGGTTAGCGGGGTGCGCGCTAATAGCGTTTCAAACGTCACTCGCTCTGAGACTTGGAGTAGTTGTTCCCCTTGCTCTGCATGGGTAACTGTAACGTTCGTCGTAGGCTGAAGGAAGAGTGGACCAAGGTGCAGCGTTTAAAGTGTTCATGATTTAATCCAAAAACCCAATCTAACAAAAACAACAAACAGGAGAACGAAAGCGAACAGTTCTGTCAGGCAAACAAAACAGCTAAACAGAAAATAACTACCCACAAAACACAGGTGGGAAAAGGATACCTAAGTATGGTTCTCAATCAGAGACAACGATAGACAGCTGCCTCTGATTGAGAACCACACCCGGCCAAACACACAGAAATAGAAAACATAGAACACAAAACATAGAATGCCCACCCCAACTCACGCCCTGACCAAACCAAAATAGAGACATAAAAAAAGAACACTAAGGTCAGGGCGTGACAGTAACGCTGCTTCGAGGGTGGCTGTTGTCGATGTGTTCCTGGTTCGAGCCCAGGTAGCGGCGAAGAGAGGGATGGAAGCTATACTGTTACACTGGCAATACTAAAGTGCCTATAAGAACATCCAATAGTCAAAGGTATATGAAATACAAATCGTATAGAGAGAAATACTCCTATAATTCCTATAATAACGACAACCTAAAACTTCTTACCTGGAAATATTGAAGACTCATGTTAAAAGGAACCACCAGCTTTCATATGTTCTCATGTTCTGAGCAAGGAACTTAAACGTTAGTTTTCTTACTTCTCCAACACTTTGTTTTTGCATTATTAACTCAAACTGGATGTACCCGTAACTAGAATCATTTAATGCTGGTCTGACCAATCGGAATCCACGCTTCAAGATTATTTTGATCACGCGTACTGGAAAATGTTCCGGGCAGCCTCAGAGAACAACATTGATCTATACGCTGACTCAGTGAGTGTGTTTATAAGGAAGTGCATTGGAGATGTTGTACCCACTGTGACTATTAAAACCTACCCTAACCAAAAACCATGGATGGATGGCGGCATTAACCATGGAAAGAAGACTGGGAATATGGCCGAATATAAACAGTTTAATGTCGCCCCGTAGCACTCACTTCTGTCATCATGAAGTGCTTTGAGAGACTAGTCAAGGATCATATCACCTCCACCATACCTGCCACCCTAGACCCACTTCAGTTTGCATAACGCCCCAACAGGTCCACAGACGATGCAATCGCCATCACACTACACACTGCCCTATCCCATCTGGACAAGAAGAATACCTATGTAAGAATGCTGTTCATTGACTACAGCTCAGCATTCAACACCATAGTACCATCCAAGCTCATCATTAAGCTGGAGGCCCTGGGTCTCAACCCCACCCTGTCCAATTGGGCCCTGGACTTTCTGACGGGTCGACCCCAGGTGGTGAAGGTAGAAAACAACATCTCCATTTCACTGACCCTCAACACTGGGGCTCAACAAGGGTGCGTACTCAGCCCCTCCTTTATTCCCTGTTCACCCATGACTGGCAATGCACGCCTCCAATTCAATCATCAAGTTTGCAGATGACACAACAGTAGTGGGCTTGATTACCAACAACGACAAGACAGCCTAGTAGGTGAGGGCACTCGGACTGTGGTGTCAGGAAAACAACCTTTCACTCAACGTCAACAAAACAAAGGAGATGATCGTGGACTTCAGGAAACAGCAAAGGGAGCACACCACAAACCAAATTGAAGGGACAGTAGTGGAGAAGATGGAAAGCTTCAAGCTCCTCGGGGTACACATCACAAACAAACTGAAATGCTACAAGAAGAAGTATACCTAAGGAGGCTGAAGAAATTTGGCTTGTCACCTAAAACCGTGACAATCTTTTACAGATGCACAATTGAAAGCATCCTGTCAGGCTGTATCACCGCCTGGTACGGCAACTGCACTGCCCTCAACCGGAAGGCTCTCCAGAGGGTGGTGCGGTCTGCACAACCTATCACCAGGGGAAAACTACCTGCCCTCCAGGACACCAACAGCATCCGATGTCAAAGGAAGGCCAAATCATCAAGGACAACAACCACCCGAGCCACTGTTCACCCCGCTACCATCCAGAAGGCGAGGTCAGTACAGGTGTATCAAAGCTGGGAACGAGAGACTGAAAAACAGCTTCTATCTCAAGGCCATCAGACTGCTAAACAGCAATCACTAACTCAGAGAGGCTGCTGCCTACATAGAGACTCACTAGTCACTTTAAACAATGCCACTTTAATAATGTTTACATATCTTACATTACTCATCTCATATGTATATACTGTATCTTATACCATCTATTGCATCTTGCCTACTCCGCTCGGCCATCGCTCATCCATATATTTATATGTACATATTCTTATTCCATCCTTTTAAATTTGTGTTTATTAGGTAGTTGTTGGGGAATCGTTAGATATTACTGCACTGTCGGAACTAGAAGCACAAGCATTTTGCTACACTCGCATTAACATCTGCTAACCATGTGTATGTGACCGATAAAATTTTATTTTATTTGCTATAACTACCGGTACATTGGATAGTACATGGAAAAAGCTATCATTACAGTGCGACCTACTGTTTACACTAATCTGGTGATGCAGTTTATCTGGATAGTAAGTGACTTTGAAATAGGCAAAAGCAGACAAAGGACATGTTAGCAACAAAACAACGCAGAATGTCAGAAGCAAGTATGGGTAGCTGCAGCCTAATATGGCGACCAGAGTATGGGCGAGTGCTTGTGTCGAAAGGAGTGGGCGTATGGAAAGAGAATCAGCTAATTGGGGATATTTGTTGCCCCTCAAGACCGTTTTGCGTGGCTGATTGGGCTGCATGACGAGTCGATAAAAGCCAATCTATGCTTGATCCGAAAATGTGGTCGGAAGCTTCTTATGGAGGGTGTGACGCATTTACGGAGCCCCCAGAGGAGGGCTATGTATAACTCTGAAGTGACATGATTGGTTGACGGTAGGTGGCGGTGGGAGGTCCAGTATAAACACAAACTCACTTCCAGTCATGGAAAGATGGCGCCGGAGGGTAGGGCTGCCGTCTTATCGGCTCTTAACCAAACATGCTATTTTGTTTGTTTTTTCGCGTTGTTCGTAACTTGTTTTGTACATAATGTTGCTGCTACCGTCTCTTATGACCGAAAACTGGGATTACTCACAAATTGCACGAGGAGTTCTTCTTCAACGAGTCGGACGCGAGGGATATACTACGGACACCCGACCAGGCCCAGTTCCCCGTGATTGGAAAGGAAACGTAGGTTTCGCGAAAAGAGATCAGGATGCCTTGTGAGGATCAGGCGATGAGTGGCTAATCTGCCCTTGCCTTCCATTCTGCTAACTAACATTCAATCACTGGAAAAAAATGGGACGAACTGAAAGCACGTATATCCTAGCAACGGGACATTAAAAACTGTAATATCTTATGTTTCACCGAGTCGTGGCTGAACGACGACATTAAGAATATACAGCTGGCGGGTTAAACACTCCATCGGCAGAACAGAACAGCAGCCTCTGGTAAGACACGGGCGGGGGCCTATGCATATTTGTAAACAATAGCTGGTGCACGATATCTAAGGAAGTCTCAGAGTTTTGCCCGCCTGAGGTAGAGTATCTCATGATATGCTGTAGACCGCACTATCTACCTAGAGAGTTTTCATCTGTATTTTTCGTAGCTGTCTACATACCACCACAGACCGAGGCTGGCACTAAAACCGCACTCAATGAGCTGTACTCCACCATAAGCAAACAGGAAAACTCTCATCCAGAGGCGGTGCTCCTAGTGGCCAGCAACATTAATGCGAGGAAACTTAAATCACTTTTACCTCATTTCTATCAGCATGTTAAATGTGCAACCAGAGGGAGAATTCTAGACCATCTTTACTCCAAACACAGAGCCCTGTACAAAGCTCACCCTCACCCTCCATTTGGCAAATCTGATCATAACTCTATCTTCCTGATTCCTGCGCACAAGCAAAAATTAAAGCAGGAAGCACCAGTGACTCAGTGTATAAAAAAGTGGTCAGATAAAGTAGATGCTAAACTACAGGACTGTTTTGCTAGCACAGACTGGAATATGTTCCGGGACTCTTGTGATGGCATTGAGGAGTATACCACATCAGTCAGTGGCTTTATCAATAAGTGCATCGAGGATGTTGTCCCCACAGTGACTGTGCGTACATACCCCAACCAGAAGCCATGGATTACAGGCAGCATTCACACTGAGCTAAAGGGTAGACCAGCCATATCAAGGAGCAGGACTCTAACCCAGAAGCTTATAAGAAATCCCTCTATGCCCTCCAACGAATCATCAAACAGGCAAAGCGTCAATACAGGACTAAGATCGAATCGTACTACACCGGTACCGATACTTGTCGGATGTGGCAGGGTTTGCAAACTATTACAGACTACAAAGGGAAGCACAGCCGAGAGCTGCCCAGTGACACGAACCTATCAGACAAGCTAAATAACTTCTATGCTCACTTCAAGGCAAGTAACACTGAAACGTGCATGAGAGCATCAGCTGTTCCGGACGACAGTGTGATCACGCTCTCCGCAGCCGATGTGAGTAAGACCTTTAAACAGGTCAACATTCACAAGGCCGCTGGGCCAGATGGATTCATTAACTACAGCTCAGCGTTCAACACCATAGCGCCCTAAAAGCTCATCACTAAGCTAAGGACCCTGGGACTAAACACCTCCCTCTGCAACTGGATCCTGGACTTTCTGACGGGCCGCCCCCAGGTGCTAAGGGTTGGTAACAATACATCAGCCACGCTGATCCTCAACACGGGGGGCCCCTCAGGAGTGCGTGCTCAGTCCCCTCCTGTACTCCCTGTTCACTCATGACTGCACGGCCAGGCGCGACTCCAATACCATCATTAAGTTTGCTGATGACACAACAGTGGTAGGCCTGATCACTGACAATGATGAGCCTATAGGGAGGATGTCAAAGACCTGACAGTGTGGTTTAAGGATAACAACCTCTCCCTCAATGTGGTCATTCAAAGGAGATGATCACGGACCACAGGAAAAGAAGGACCGAGCACGACCATTCTCATTGACGGGGCTGTAGTGGAGCAGGTTGAGATCTACAAGTTCCTTGTGTCCACATCACCAACAAACTAACATGGTCCAATCACACCATGACAGTTGTGAAGAAGGCACGACAAAACCTATTCCCCCTCAGGAGGCTGAAAATATTTGGCATGGGTCCTCAGATCCTCAAAAGGTTTTACAGCTGCACCATCGAGAGCATCCTGACGGGTTGCAACACTGCCTGGTATGGCAACTGCTCGGCCTCCGACCGCAAGGCAATACAGAGGGTAGTGCGTACGGCCCAGTACATCACCGGGGCCAAGCTTCCTTCCATCCAGGACCTCTATACCAGGCGGTATCAGAGGAAGGCCCTAAAAATTGTCAAAAACTCCAGCCGCCCTAGTCATAGACTGTTCTCTCTGCTACCAGACGGCAAGCGATACCGGAGCTAGGTCCAAGAGGCTTCTTAACAGCTTCTACCCACAAGCCATAAGACTCCTGAACATCTAATCAAATGGCTACCCAGACTATTTGCATTGCCCCCCCCACCGGTGTCAATTACCTCGACACTGGTGCCCCCCCACATTGACTCTGTACTGGTACCCCTGTATGTTATTTACTGCTGCACTTTAACTATTTGTTATTCTTATCTTTTTTTTGGGTGAATTTTCTTTAAACTGCGTTGTTGGTTAAGGGCTTGTAAGTAAGCATGTCACTGTAAGGTCTACTTACACCTGTTGTATTTGGTGCATGTGACAAATACAATTTGATTTGATTTGAAACAGTTTACTCAAAGGATATGGTGTGAATGCAAACAACACCGGGACACAGTGCCCTTCGCTCCCACTTGACAAGTACTAATGTCCAGAAACAGTGTGGGAAGTAGCTACCTGGTGTCAGGGTGACAGTCACAATAAGCACACGGATGCAACACCCACCCATCATGATTACTTTTTAGTCAAAAAATAAACAATTGTCAGTTTTATAACTGAAAATGTACAATTATTTGTGTAAAACTAACAATGAAATATGACTCAGGCTCATCCTCTGTCTTCAAAAAAGAAATCCTAACATAGGTAGGTAGGTAGGGTAGTTGCCTGGTAAGAAATGGAAGGAAAAAAACAGCTCAATCAAAACCACCTAACCTATAGCAGAGTGCTTTCGACACACCCACTCCTTTCCACACGCCCATTCCTTTTCTTTCGACACACCTACTCACCCATATACTGCACTCTAGCAGCCATATTGAGCTGCAACTACCCTTCTTGTCAGAAGTCTCTGCAACGTAAGGTAGAGAACGGTCAGGAATTGACAAATGGGAACACTTTTAATTGCATAGACAACATTGTTCAATCAAGAGCGTCTAACCTATAGCAGAGTGCTTTTGACACACCCGCTCCTTTCGACACACCCACTACTCCAAGACATTCTTGGTCCGGTACACATCTATCTATACTTGTAGCACAGATAGAACAATGTGCCAGATATTTCATGTATATAAGTGTGAAGCATCCGTTTAGCTATTCCACTCACTACCAAATATGGCGATGAGAGGAAGCCCAGTGTCCGACAGTGGGAGGTGGAGTGAGATGGATTTTGGCCAACATTATGCAAATGTCATCAATGAAATTTGATCTCAATTCAGTTTTCCGTTCCCAAAACTAGAATGAGTGGAACAGAGTGGACTAAGTTTTGTAGATTTTACACTTTGCCAAAGTTTTTTTTAAATTGCGTTGTTTAGAAGGAGTGCAAGGCTACATTTAGTTATTGCACACGCGCACTTTACAGAGTAGGCGTTCCCTAATGGAAATTTGCAAATATATTCTAGAATGAGCCAATAGGATCTGCTAGCTTGTGCTTGACTCTGCCTACTATGACTCATTTTCATTTTTACAATTTTTATTTCACCTTTATTTAACCAGGTAGGCCAGTTGAGAACAAGTTCTCATCTACAACTGCGACCTGGCCAAATAAAGCAAAGCAGTTCGACACATACAACAACACAGAGTTACACATGGAATAAACAAACATACAGTCAATAACACAATAGCAAAAATCTATATACAATGTGTGCAAATGAGGTAAGATTAGGGAGGTAAGGCAATATATAGGCCGTAGTGGCGAAGTAATTACAATTTAGCAATTAAACACTGGAGTGATAGATGTGCAGAAGATGAATGTGCAAAGGAGCAAAAAATAAAAAATAACAATATGGGGATGAGGTAGTTGGATGGGCTATTTACAGATGGGTTATGTACAGGTGCAATGATCTGTGAGCTGCTCTGACAGCTGATGCTGATGAGGGAGATATGAGTCTCCAGCTTTAGTGATTTTTGCAATTCGTTCCAGTCATTGGCAGCAGAGAACTGGAAGGAAAGGCGGCCAAATAGAAATTGGCTTTGGGGGTGACCAGTGAAATATACCTGCTGGAATGCGTGCTATGGGTGAGTGTTGCAATGGTGACCAGTGAGCTGAGATTTGAGATTGGTTCCCATTGGAAACGACAGGCTATGGTCAATCTTGGGTTAGTTAAACAAATACTTCCTTGTAGTGCCTGCAAAATGACGCTTTTACCACAGATAGAAAAATGAAACAGATATTTCACCGGATGTATAAATGTGAAGCAAGCGCTTGGTGTTTCCACTCACTGCAAAATATGGTAGTGAGAGGAAGCCCAGTGGCCGCGGTGGGAGAAGATGGAACGAGATGGATTTTGGCCGACATTCTGCTCATTGATGAAACATTTGATCTCAATACAGTTTTCTATTCCCAAAACTAAAATCTGTTACGAACAGAGTGGACTACGTTTTGTAGACTTTGCCATTTGTCAAAGTTTTAAAAACGTGCGTTAATTAGAAGGAGCGCAAAGGCGAATTGAGTTACTACACACGCAAACTTCACAGAGTAGGCATGAACGCAATGTATGCTAGAACGCTCCAATATAGGATCTCGCTAGCTCTGCCCAACTCCTTGCTTTTTCTGCCCACTGTGACTAATTTCTTCCCATTTGAAACGACGGGCTGTGGTCTATCTTGGTTTAGTTATATAAATCTTTGCTATAACTATTGCTCACTATAAGCATGGAACTAGTTAGTGCAACCATTTGTTTTACGGGGAGCAAAATGAACTGCTGCACCATACCATTGCATGAATTCATGGCAATTGGAAGCGAATGAGCTAGTCATCATTTTGAGTGGTTTGGTGAATGCTAGTCAATTTAAACTGCGTATATAAACATAACAGTTACTAAGTTATTTAAATATAAAAATTATTATCTTCTGAATAAAGACCGGAAGGTGTGTGGACGACGGGCGGCAGTCCAACTAGCTACCTTGGTAACTTCAAATAGGCCAGAATAAAGATGGAAACGATACTTGACCTACCAATCGAAAATAAGATATTTTATGCTGTTCTGGTGTTCTCGTGGACGGTTTATCTATGGGAGGCCTACCTTGCGTACAGACAGGTAATTGTTTACTTTGTTTCGTAACTGTCTCTGTCAATACCGCACAAGGCCCCCGCTGCTGCCCCATTCATAGACGCGAACTACTTTAGCGCCAATTGACAATAAAACCTTCTGACGGGTGATGTTTGTTAATAACCTCTACGGGATCAGCTAACGTAGGCTAATGTGATTAGCAAGAGGGTTTAAGTAACAACAACAAAAATTCCCAGGACCTAGACATATCTGATATGGGCAGAAATATGACATTCTTGTTAATCTAACTGCACTGTCAAATTTACATGAGCTATTACAGTGAAAGAATACCATGCTATTGTTTGAGGAGAGTGCACAATTATGAATTTAAATGTATTAATAAACCAATTAGGCACATTTGGGCAGCCTTGATACAACATTTTGAACAGATATGCAATGGTTCATTGGATCAGTCTAAAACTTTGCACGTACACTGCTGCCATCTAGTGGCCAAAATCTAAATTGTGCTTGGGCTGGAATAATACATTATGACCTTTCTCTTGCAGTTCAAAGATGATGGTAAAAAAATAATATTTTACCTGATCTAATGTGTTATATTCTCCATTCATTTCACATTTCCACACATTTCAAAGTATTTCCTTTCAAATGGTATCAAGAATATGCATATCCTTCATGTCCTGAGCTACAGGCAGTTAGGGTATGACATTTTAGGCGAAAATTAGCTTGCGGTACTTTTTTGGAAACATAAGGAATGTGTCTTTCATATCAGCCATAAATGCTTAATAAAAAACAAAATGTACATTAGTAGTTACACTTGTTTTAGGATTAGTGTTCCCACACCGCCATGTCTACATGTTACAACACTTGTTTATGTAAGACAAAGGCCGCCACCAGTACTAATTAGCTATCTAGCATGCTCTGAACATCTGGGTGTAAGATAACTGGGGAGGAAGTGTAGTTTGTCAGCTGGAGGCACAAAGTGTATGGATCTGTGCAAAACTACTTCAGTAAGTATATTTTTTATTTGAAAGATTATTTCTCACTGACATGAAAGATAAGGGGCATTTCAGCATATCTTCAAAATGGATGATTGTCGGAATTGTCGTTTACAAGGAGCCAAATGTGGGCGAATGTAATGGCTGAAGGGATTTCGAGAGCTAGATAGCAGCATGCTGACTCAGTTTCATTTATATTGTTTCAATACCATGTTTCAGTCCAGTTTTTATGCGAGTAAAGTCAAAACGTATTTAAAAAATAATTGTGCCAGCTGTGCAGGTAACGGGAAGTTTCTGTACTATTTTTCAATTGCTGTCGGATCATTTGTTTGTTCGACATGGTGGGATCTTTTTGTGTCGGTAAAATGTATTAGGTAAGAAATGGAGGTGGAAATGCCTTTATGCGGAAACATTGATATAATTACCAACGTATCGAAATAATGCGATGATATGGTGTGTGGTCCTCCCACTATGACTCGGAGAAACCATGGAGTTTATTAGGATACAGATTAAATAAATTATGATGAACTACACAGGGTGGTGAAATTGCACAGTGATCTTGATGCTCTTTTCTAAAAAATATCTAGGGTCTTATTTTAGTGACATGATGATCAATGCTTGACTTCCGTTTGACAAATACAAATATTCTTAATTCAAGGCTATCCATAATAATCTCATCATGTAGACTAGACTACCCGCACTGTATCTGCAAGCTGTTGGCTAGAGTCCATGTGCCAAGACCAAAGTAGGCACATTTGCTATTTAACGCAGGTTTTGTGACAACTATTGGTAGAGTTGAAAATGCAATGGTAACACATTGAACTTAATATTTTTATTCGGTACATGACAAGGTAAGCGAAAAAAAATGATTTTCTGTGCACTATGTCATAACGCAGCGATTTTTATCCACGACAAGTCTGTTTGGACTTCCCACTGGTGGGAAAATGCGCATATTTTCTTGGTGCGTCTTTTGGAATATTTGCATGAATCTGTCACCAATTGAATGGTGTTTGCCAGTCTCTCAATATTTTTCCAAGAACAAAGCTGTCTTCAGGATTGCCTAAAATCAGTGTGATACCAATTGTTGATATACAGTCTGAAACAAAGCACTACAAAAACATGGAACGTTTCCTTACAAGCCAGAATGATGAATACAATTACATTTTATTTTAGCTACTCTACTGGTTGTCTGTGCAGTAGGTACTTCAGCTGGTTGAAATGAGACAAATATCCACAGGAAAGTATTATTTTGTCAACTTTTTAGACCACCAGTACTGCCAAATGTCTGTCACCGGTTACATGCGCAAAACCATGTAGCTAAATTCCTGCAAGACCTTGGTTAGTTTGCTTGCTTGTACTTACTTCTGTCTTGTGCACGTGCCTTTAGTTGATGAGCAAATACATCGGGATAGCCCCACAGAAACCTGCGTTTCGATCATACTTTCCTGTGGATTATAACACTTTCCTGTGGATATTTAGTCAAATTTAGACCAACTGAAGGACCAACCCCAAAGACAATTGGCAGAGTCAGTTCAAATATAGTTTAGTCAACATTCTGACTTGTAAAGGACTGTTTGGAATTGTTTTATCTAAAAGTTAGAGATTTGAGTGGGTTGTCCAATCCACACTAATCTTTGTATTGCAACTTGAGACCCACTAGTCATTCTGTAACATGGAAATTTCCTTTAGGATTAGCTATATGAATGGAAAAATAATATGAATAACTTGTCTTCTAACCACATAGCGGAGGATATACAGGTCGACCATGCACGTGCCCCAAGAGTTGGGGAAGATCATGGACACGGATACCTTTGAGAAGTCACGTCTTTATCAACTGGACAAGAGCAACTTCAGTTTCTGGTCTGGACTATATTCAGAAACTGAGGGGACGGTAGGTACAACTAAACGATCCATTGGTTTGTTAGGACCTACTTTGTTATATTAGAACGTAGCTGCCTATATCTGCTTACAGAGCATATCACCCAACAGAGGGAATTTTGTGTTTTTAACACTGTTGTTGTCTCATAGCTGATCCTGCTCCTTGGTGGAATCCCTTTCCTTTGGAAAGTTGCTGGGACTGTGACTGCTCGTTTTGGATTGGGTTCAGAGTATGAAGTGTGTGAATGCTCCACGGTTAAAATGATCAGTCCAGTATTACGAAGGTTTATTTTCTTGAATCATTCCATATATTTCAATGGTTCTTTTTCTTTCAGATCTTCCAGTCTCTTTCGTTTCTGATGCTTGCGACTCTGTTCAGTGCCTTCACTGGTCTTCCCTGGAGTATCTACAACACCTTTGTCATTGAGGAGAAGCATGGCTTCAACCAGCAGGTACCATGTCCAAACTCTCTGGGAACATTCTTATTATACAGGCAAACGTTTCGTAGTTTGAATCAATTACACTTTTTCGCTAGCATGGTTTTAAACATATAGTCTCTGTTTTTTTGTTGTTTTCTATGGTTCTTCTTTCAGACGCTGGGTTTCTTCCTGAAGGATGCTGTGAAGAAGTTTATTGTGACCCAGTGTATCTTGTTGCCAGTGACTTCACTGCTCCTCTACATCATCAAGATTGGTGGAGACTTCTTTTTCATCTACGCCTGGCTCTTCACACTGGGGGTCTCTCTGGTTAGTCCTTTCACCTAGGGCTGGGGCGGTCATGAAATTTTGTCAGCCGGCGATTGTCAAGTAAATAACTGCCGGTCTCATGGTAATGGACCGTGAATTAATATAAACACGTTTAGCATCTCCTGGCTTCCACGCATAGCCTACAAGCTACTGATGCAGACCTTGGGAACATCTACATTTTTTTAAGTATAATAAATCCATTTAATATAGCATACACCATCACAATAAATCCATGATTTATTTTAGACCAGTCTAAAGAAGCATGATATGAAGAAAATGTTGTCTATTTCAAAAGAACAGAATAGCATACTCTGAGTTGTCCTTATGTTAGGCCCTGATATGGCTATGCCATATGGCTGTGGGCTACACTAGTTCATTTAGTAGACAAGATTTGCTTAGAATTCCGTGGCATTCTTTTTTATTATTTTATAGTATGAAGAATACAATTGACTGTAGCAAAATAAAATAGAAAGGATATTTACTAAGGAATTGCGCACATACGGCTATTCTATGTTGAGCGGTTAACAAAGAAACAGGTTCTCCTACGTGCTTAACTTAGTTACTTATGCAACTTTAGTTGTGATACAAAACGTTGGGCTATATGTTTATTTTTATTTTTAATACATTCTAAGGCTGCATGATGCAAACCTAATGATGATTTCAAAAAAGTCGCATGAAAGGCATGAGCTCTGATTTTGTTTCTTGTGCAGGCTGAACAGTTCATCAGTCTCTCATTCACAATTTGACAAGCACTTGATAATATTCTCACCAGGACTTGAATTTCCTGGCGGCATCCCCCTTGTGTGACCATAATGCCCCCTAAAAAATCCATGCCTTTTGGCAGCCACTTGTTGTGCACTTGGGCTGAATATAATAATTATAATTCCCTTCTCCCGGCTGCCATGCTCCGAAGCACCTCTCACATGGCTCTCCCAGATATCTAAATTCTTATTAGCCAATGCCTGTCACGTGATCGGGTCCTTCTCACTGGCATCTCAGCTACAAGTGAAGACAGACACTTATTGAATTCCGAGGCGCATATTGAAGATGTTAGAAGAACTGTCCACATTTAGCCTACTTTTTGTCAGCCAACAAGGTGAGTAGGCTTAAAGAACTGCAAAAGCACTAGCCCAGGGTTCCCCAACTGGCGGCCTGCGGGTGGTTTTATTTGGCCCCTGTGTTTTCTGAGCTTTTTCATTGTTGGACGTGAAGAAATATAAAAACACCAGGAAATCAGCTCCAACATAGAGATGTGATTGTGTACAAATGTAAGCAAGGTTTGAAATGATTGTTTTAGTCAAATATTATATATGTCTGGTCTTCTTTTGGTCAGTTTGCAGACTACAAATGATTTGTAAGTATGTTTTGGCACCCCGACCATCCACTCAAGAAAAGAAATCGGCCCACGCCTGAATCTAGTTGATGATCCCTGCACTAGCCTATGTCATGCTATGCTACTATCCCCAATAGTACAAAGGTTGACCTATTCTATTGGCAGTTGCAAAGAAAAAGACATATCAGACCTGCCAATGAAAATAAAAGATTAATATGGGAAAAGGGACAGACCCTGGACAGAGGAACTCTGCCTAGAAGGCCAGCATCCCGGAGTTGCCTCTTCACTGTTGACGTTGAGACTGGTGTTTTGCGGGTACTATTTAATGAAGCTGCCAGTTGAGGACGTGTGAGACGTCTGTTTCTCAAACTAGACACTAATGTACTTGTCCTCTTGCTCAGTTGTGCACCAGGGCCTCCCACTCCTTTTTATTCTGTTTAGAGCCAGTTTGCGCTGTTCTGTGAAGGGAGTAGTACACAGCGTTGTACGAGATCTTTAGTTTCTTGGCAATTTCTCGCATGGAATAGCCTTCATTTCTCAGAACAAGAATAGACTGACGAATTTCATAAGAAAGTACTTTGTTTCTGGCCATTTTGAGCCTGTAATCGAACCCACAAATACTGATGCTCCAGATACTAAACTAGTCTAAAGACGGCCAGTTTTATTGCTTCATTAATCAGGACAACAGTTTTCAGCTGTGCTAACATAATTGCAAAAGGGTTTTCTAATGATCAATTAGCCTTTTAAAATGGTAAACTTGGATTAGCTAACACAACGTGCCATTGGAACACAGGAGTGATGGTTGCTGATAATGGGCCTCTGTAGATATTCCATAAAAAATCAGCCGTTTCTAGCTACAATAGTCATTTACAACATTAAATGTCTACACTGTATTTCTGATCAATTTGATGTTATTTCAATGGACAAACAATGTGCTTTTCTTTCAAAAAGGACATTTCTAAGTGACCCCAAACTTTTGAACGATAATGTATTTCTAAACACCAATGCGCAGCAATGCACACACTATAGGCTATACACGCGAATGTTCCAAAATGCAATCAAATAGCAGGAAAACACCATTCTCAAAAGTGACCGCAAATGTAATTATGCATGTAATGCTTTATTATAAAGGTGCATTTTTATGGTAAAAAGGATCTTCCCCAAACTTGAAACTCATGCACCGTCTATGTATGCCAGTTAGGCTCTACATCAGTTGTAAAGTGGATTAATGTGCTTACCTTCTTAAAATTATCTGGCCACTTTAGGTGTGATACATATAGGCCTATGGGCTATGCTATATGATGTGTGCAATTATGATTTGAAAAAGTCACAAAAGGCATGCACTGTTTCTTGCCTTACTGCACACGCTGGGCATCATTCACAAGTGATAGTACATATTTCACAAGTGAATGGCTAATATTGTCACCCATCAGACTATTCTTAATTTAATGTTGTCTTTACATGTACTAAATAATATACAGTACCAGTCAAAGGTTTGGACACACCTACTCATTCCAGGGTTTTTCTTTATTTTTACTCTTTTCTACATTGTACGGTAATAGTGAAGACATCAACACTATGAAAAAACACATGGAATCATGCAGTAACCAAAAAAGTGTTAAATCAAAATATATTTTATATTTGAGATTCTTCAAAGTAGCCACCATTTGCCTTGATGACAGTGTGTTGGGACATTGTCCTGTTGAAAAACAACTGATAGTCCCACTAAGTCAAAAACCAGATGGGATGGCGTATCACTGAATAATTCTGTTGTAGCTATGCTGGTTAAGTGTGCCTTGAATTCTAAACAAATCAGTGTCACCAGCAAAGCACCATCACACCTCCTCCTACACGCTTCATGATGGGAACTACACACACAGAGATCATCCGTTCACCTACTCTGCGTCTCACAAAGACACGGCGGTTGGAACCAAAAATGGCAAATTTGGACTCATCAGACCAAAGGACAGATTTCCACCGGTCTAATGTCCATTGCTCGTGTTTCTTGGGCCAAGCAAGTCTCTTCTTCTTATTGGTGTTCTTTAGTAGTGGTTTCTTTGCAGCAACTCGACCATGAAGGCCTGATTCACGCAGTCTCCTCTGATTGCTTTATAAATACATTTGATTGAACAGTTGATGTTGAGATGTGTCTGTTACTTGAACTCTGTGAAGCATTTATTTGGTCAGCAATCTGAGGTGCAGTTAACTCTAATGAACTTATCCTCTGAAGCAGAGGTAACGCTGGGTCTTTTATTCCTGTGGCGGTCCTCACGACAGCCATCATAGCGCTTGATGGTTTTTGCGACTGCATTTGAAGAAACTTTAAGTTCTTCAAATTTTACGGATTGACTGACCTTCATGTCTTATAGTATTGATGGACTGTCATTTCTCTTTGCTTATTTGAGCTGTTCTTGCCATAATATGGACTTGGTCTTTTACCAAATAGGGCTATCTTCTGTATACCACCCCTACCTTGTCACAAAACAACTGATTGGCTCAAACACATTAAGAAGGAAATAAATTAACTTTTTCTTTTTTTAAACTTTTAAGAAGGCACACCTGGTAATTGAAATGTATTCTAGGCAAAGGGTGGCTACTTTGAAGAATCTCAAATATAAAATATATTTTGATTTGTTTAACACTATTTTGGTTACTACATGATTCCATATGTGTGTTTTCGTAGTTTTGATGTCTTCATTATTATTCTACTAAAGATCTACCCTGGAATGATTAGGTGTGTCCAAACTTTTGACTGGTACTGTATGTGTGAAATTAGTTTTGATTTAGAATGGACCATTATCATGCACCTGTCTCGGAACAAAAATACATGTAATCTATGCACTTAAATAGTGAATGGAGGACGCTTTTCCCGTAGTTCATTTTCATGGCAGCCAGGTAGGCTATACTGCTGTTGTAAAGCGAAGCAATGTGCTTAATATTAGGAAAGTTGAGAAATAAATATAGTAGGCCTAGCCTATAGAAAGTGAATGGGATCCTCCTCTTTTTAATAGAGGCCATCAACTATGTTTCTCATGCAATTGCAGAGCCTATAGAAATGTTGAGCTCATGGGCTCTCATGAAGTGTTTGATTTTCAAAAACATTTGCATTGATGTCAGTTATTAGAGGGACAATAGAGTGCTGAGTACCAGTCAGTTAGCACGTTTGGTAAGCTACTAATGACCATCAGCAGCCTCAGAGTTTGGAGAAACTTAGTTACCGTGACTAAACGGTCAAGTGGAATTTGACTGCTGGCATGACTCGTGTGGTGGTAATACGGTCACCGTAACAGCCCTACTTTCACCTCCTTGCTACCTTGAAACAGCAGTTTTATAGGCTCAAGCAATTTAATTATGCTTAATGGGTTAAGCTATAGTCAAATTAGTCGAAAGTATTTAATTCTGATCATTCTTCCTCACTCTTAGGTGCTGGTGACCATCTATGCTGATTACATTGCTCCCCTATTTGACAAGTTTACTCCTTTGCCAGAGGGCGAGCTGAAGGAAGAGATTGAGAGCATGTCCAAGTCTATCAATTTCCCCCTCACTAAGGTCTATGTAGTAGAAGGTAAGGCACAATACATTAACTCAACAACTAGTTTTGTCCAAAAGATGGGACTGCTTTCACTGTATCTATAATTGTTTATCATCAGAGGAGACCAAAGCATAATGGGCGCTGAGGAGACCAAGGCATAAGTGGGAGGTGGTCACATTTTCGCTGTAACATATGGGCAGTAAAGTTGTATTGTAATTAGGGCTGTCAAGCGCTAAAAACATTTAATCGAATTTGCTAAAATTAAGCTGTAATTTACGATTTTTTTATACAATTTTTTTTTACAAGAATATTGACGTCTTGATTTTTGTCTTAAGGTTACGGTTAGGTAAATTGAGGAACCACACTTTCTTTAACCTCAATATCAACTTGTTTTTAGCTTTATAGATTATCTATTTGGGATGTTTTCAGTGTATTTTGAATGTTTCGGATAATGCAATTAAATCACGATTCAAAAAAATGTAGTGCACTAAAATTGCAAAAAGTTAACTGATTTAACTCTGACAGCCCTAGTTGTAATGATCTGTTTTGACCTACTCTTCCAGGTTCCAAGCGCTCCTCCCACAGTAACGCTTACTTCTATGGGTTCTTCAAGAACAAGCGCATAGTGTTGTTCGACACCCTGATGGAGGACTACTCTCCCCTCAACAAGGACGGAGAGCCAGAGAATGTGCCTGCAGAGGAGACTGACACACCAACTGAGGCCAAAGCCAAGCCCAAGGTCAGACGTACTCCTTTACACAGAGAACTGTGTGTCAACATGTTATTAATCTAAAATACTGAAAGAAGGTTCAGGACTGCAACTTGATTTCCTTCAATTTTATTTATTGCTGAAACAAGCTTCTTCAAAGCACTCCATTATTACTGAGCACGGCTTCAGCATTACCGAACATTTTTGTAATCTTGGTTAGAGCTCCGCAGCACAATACAATTTTCATGTAATGAATCTAATTTGTTGAGGGGTCCTATCATAGAAACCAATAAGATGGTATACTAGTCTTTGTAGTCAGTGTTTCATACATACTTCATTAAAATCAATTTATTTATGTTCTAACTCTTTTCAGAACAAGAAGCAAGGCTGCAACAACCCAGAGGTCTTGGCCGTATTGGGCCACGAGCTTGGCCACTGGAAGTTGGGCCACACTGTGAAGAACATTGTCATCAGTCAGGTTTGTTTGGAAATTCCCTTGATATGTATTTGCATGTCACATCTATACCAGTATTCCACTCTTGCAGATCCTGGAAATTCACATGCTGATGTAGAAATGTCAATAACCATGTTACCATCCACAGTTTCTATGCGAGTAAAGTCATAGTGTAAAAAAAGTATAATAATCACGACAGCTGTGATGGAAACGGAGTTTCGGTACAATTTTGTAAATGCCGACAGATCATTTGTTCATTTGATATGGTGTGATATTTTTGTGTCGGTAAAATGAATTATCTAATTACGTAGACTAGTCTACCCGCATTGTATCTGCGAGCTGTTTGGCTAGAGCGCAGGTGCCAAGACCAGAGGAGGCACATTTGCTATTTAACTCAACAGTTTTTGTGACAAAACTATCGGTAGAGTTGAAAATGCGATGGAAACGCATTGAACTTAAAAATGTTTAGGTACATAACATAAGCTAAAAAAAAAGTACATTTAGTGTGCACTGTCATCACGCACTGATTTTTATCCACAACAAGTCCGTTTGGTGGAAACACCACTGGTGAGTGAATTATTTTTCTGAAGGTTTTATTTATTTATATATATTCGCATTAAAATCTGTCGCCAATTGAATGGAAACCTTGTTAATGGTAACATTTTTCTCCCCTGCCTCTGTCCTTGCAGATGAACTCCTTCCTGTGCTTTTTCCTCTTTGCTGTGTTGATTGGACGAAAGGAGCTATTCATAGCCTTTGGTTTCTATGACAGCCAGCCCACGTTGATTGGTTTGATGATCATATTCCAGTTCATCTTCTCCCCATATAATGAGGTGAGTGACTCCCATCTCCTAAACAATGCATTTTATATCTAACATCTTAATACACTTCAGTGGAGGCCTTAGATGTTAGCGCTGCAAGTGCTGTGCAGTGTTTGTTTTGCGAAAATACCTTGGGCGTAGTAGCAAATATTATCCAATGAAATATACAGCTAAACCTACAATATAGAGTATCTATTAAAGGATATAAAATGTGTAAGCAAATCTCTATTTTTGATGGAAATGGCATGTTATACTTTCTCATCCTCATTGTGCAGTAAGGCTCAGAATTGTGCTTTTTTTTTTACATTCTCCAAATACGTCCTTTTAGTAGAGTCCTTTTTGAGTTTGGTTCTATTATTTTTTTTAATAAATCAGTTTTTGGTTTAGATTTATTTTTGTAAACATTAAATGCATTATGTGGGTTTAATGCTGTAACAACACAAAATAAAACAATTAATAAAAGTCCATGATGGTAGTGACTGCCCATTACTGCTTATCACTTATTAACCATAATTTATTCATATTACTTTACTTTAATAAAATATGTGTTGTGTGTATATTATATTACATTTTATTATGTCTTTATTATTTCATTCTTAGTCATCTTATCTATAAAGAGCGAGCTGCTTTCTATGAAGAAATACTAAAATTGTGATTTTGTCAGACAGCAAAGTAAATAAGACATACTTTTATGACTGCTGATTACCAACTATCAATCACTTAGATCATGTACTTTCAGGTAGAGACCTCGCAAACCAACTGCTATCTATCTCTCGCATATCGCATATTCTTCTCTCTTACGTAGCAGGCGTAAAAGAAACAGACTGGACAAGTAGGCGCACAATGGATTATGGTTATTGTAGTTAATTACCACATTTTCTGCGCTACACTATCGATTATTGGTCTGTTGGAAACTACAACACCCTACTACATCGCACAATTTGGGAATTCAAATAACTGAAGCATTGAAAATAATGCATTTCAGTTAATCGCTCAGCACTATCTTTTAGAAATGGAAAAGCTCTCAGTATAGTGATGCAGGTTTTTAGATGTTGTACACATGAAATTGTCATTCCAAACTTGATCCGCACCGTTATATTCCATTTTGTTGCTACACGAGTGATACCTCTCCATCCATTCTAGCAGCAGGCTGTACAGAGAATGGAACAGCTGGATAGGGGAAACAGCTGGTATCGCACAAAATGAAGTATTACGTTACCGCTAAAGTTCGCAATGACAATTCCATATGTACAACATCTAAAGACCTGCATCACTGTACTGAGAGCCTTTCAGATTTCCAAAAGGACATATTTGGATGTTTTTGGAGCATTTTTCTCCTGAGTCTCCGTACTGCACAATGAGAACGTGAACCGCTGGTTGGGTTAAGTTTATAAAAAAAACATGACATTTACATAAAGAAATTGAGATTTGGTTGTAAAAAAAGCAAAGTTGAAGTTGTTTTATTAGTCGTACTGTATGTACGGCATACGCATGGTATACATCGTCCAACAAAATGCTTACTTGCTGGTTCCTTCTCGACAATGCAACAACAATAATACATAGTAAAAAATAGAATACGAACATAAAGTAAATGGCAGTAGAATATAATAAATGTTTGAGTGCAAGTAAACTCAGCAAAAAAAGAAACATCCTCTCACTGTCAACTGCGCTTATTTTCAGCAAACTTAACATGTGTAAATATTTGTGTGAACATAACAAGATTCAACAACTGAGACATAAACTGAACAAGTTCCACATACATGTGACTAACAGAAATGGAATAATGTGTCCCTGAACAAAGGGGGGTCAAAATCAAAAGTAACAGTCGGTATCTGGTGTGGCCACCAGGTGCATTAAGTACCACAGTGCATCTCCTCCTCATGGACTGCACCAGATTTGCCCGTTCTTGCTGTGAGATGTTACCCCACTCTTCCACCAAGGCACCTGCAAATTCCCGGACATTTCTGGGGGGAATGGCTCTCACCCTCCAATCCAACAGGTACCAGACGTGATCAATGGGATTGAGATCCGGGTTCTTCGCTGGCCACGGCAGAACACTGACATTCCTGTCTTGCAGGAAATCACGTACAGAACGAGCAGTATTGTCATGCTGGAGGGTCATATCAGGATGAGCCTGCAGGAAGGGTACCACATGAGGGAGGAGGATGTCTTCCCTGTAACGCACAGCGTTGAGATTGCCTGCAATGACAACAAGCTCAGTCCGATGATGCTGTGACACACCGTCCCAGACCATGACGGACCCTCCACCTCATCGATCCCGCTCCAGAGTACAGGCCTCGATGTAACGTTCATTCCTTCGACGATAAATGCGAATCTGACCATCGCCCCTGGTGAGACAAAACCGCGAATCGTCAGTGAAGAGCACTTTTTGCCAGTCCTGTCTGGTCCAGCAACGGTGGGTTTGTGCCCATAGGCGACGCTGTTGCCGGTGAGGACCTGCCTTACAACAGGCCTACAAGCCCTCAATCCAGCCTATTGCGGATAGTCTGAGCACTGATGGAGGGATTGTGTGTTCCTAGTGTTGTAACCTTGCAGCATGCCTAAGGCACGTTCACACTGATGAGCAGGGACACTGGGCATCTTTATTTTGGTGTTTTTCAGAGTCAGTAGAAAGGCCTCTTAGTGAACAAGCATGGGAAACAGTGTTTAAACCCTTTACAATGAAGATTTGTGAAGTTATTTGGATTTTTACGAATTATCTTTGAAAGACAGGGTCCTGAAAAGGGGAGTTTATAATACAGGAAGGCACAATTTATTGTACAATATTTACATCTGTTTTGGGGAAGGAGTGTACAAATTGAGCAGTATAATAAGAATATGGTAGTAGCAGTACTGATGTGTGAGGAGAATCAGAGCAGGTGGTCTCCTTTTAAGTCAGCTTTAAACAGAAAATGTTAAAATGGAGATGAGGATGGGATGCTAAGAGTACCTCTGACACTTCACTGAGGAAAACTGAAATGGTTTCACATTCCTACCTCCAGGTCCTGTCCTTCTGTCTGACGGTCTTGAGCCGCAGGTTTGAGTTCCAGGCAGACGCCTTTGCGCGGGGCATGGGCCGAGCCTCAGAGCTCTACTCCGCCCTCATCAAGCTCAACAAAGACAACCTGGGCTTCCCTGTGGCCGACTGGCTCTTCTCCATGTGGCACTACTCCCACCCTCCCCTCCTGGAGCGCCTACGGGCCCTGGGAGGCACCAAGCAGGACTGACGGGCCCTGAAGGGAGAGCCACGTCTGCTGCCTCTCCCCAAGGGCCTCCGCAAGCCACTTCTGGCCCTTTGATGTCCTCCCCACCCCCATATTTCTTGCTGTTGCCCTGTTTTTGTTATCTTTTATCCTCACCAGTAGGTTCTTTTTTTCAATTTCGAACTTGCACAATACCAAAATGTTTTGATGAGACGACGAAGATATCTCGTCTATGCTTATTCTAGGCAAACATGAAGATACAGATGTCATAAACACAAAACCATTGTGGGCATAAATAATTGCCTTAATGTTATTTTAAGCACTTGCCACTAGTACAGGTCACATTTATCAAGGATTGCTCATTATATTTCAGCAAGGTTTTTATTTCTTACTCAGTTTTATTTACTTCCCTAAGAATTCGTCATTCCTAATGTTTTCTCATTAAACCTCAAATTGTATTGTAACGGTCCCGGTCCAATCCATTTTTAGAGGGGTTTGAAAAAGAAACAGTGCTCCCCGATTTATCAAGTGTCAATAGGATGTTTTGCTTGTACAGAGAATGGGCCATCAATTAATTAATTAATAGTATAAACTGCTGCCTAGGCTGGTCGACTGGCTCAATCTACAACTGTTATATATAGTTTGAGTGCCTGTGACTTCCCAGGGATCTGTGACTTGTGATAGTTTTTAAGTAAAGCTTTGGCCAGTGAATTCACTATTTAGGTTACATTTCTTCGCATTTCTTTTTGACACAATTTCATTTTTTTTATGCACTTGTTTGTAAACAATGGTCTGACCATACTGTACTTGTAAATAATTGATTGGCGATTAGCTTTGCAAAAGGAGAAAAAAGTGTACGCAAACT
The DNA here is from genome assembly GCF_016432855.1 of Salvelinus namaycush. Classification (NCBI taxonomy): domain Eukaryota; kingdom Metazoa; phylum Chordata; class Actinopteri; order Salmoniformes; family Salmonidae; genus Salvelinus; species Salvelinus namaycush. The sequence goes on from NC_052334.1 coordinate 38,261,409, forward strand.
TTTGACCTATTTGAATGTGGTTTGGAATCTTCTGTTAATGTGTTATTGTTTAGTTCTCTACTTCTGGTGCCTATGTGCGAGGTTTGACTGACAAAGGCTGGGGGACTGGGGTGGCTATAAGTCACCTCACATCACAAAACTCAAGTGTTTGGTTTGATATAGGACATACAGTACTTTTCTTGCAGTATTGTGAATAAAGTCCCTCACAGCAGCTGTCCTATTTGTCTCACCTTTGCTATGGTAATGGTAGTGAGTCATGTGATATACAGTGAGCTCCAAAAGGCTCTGTACTCCAGCGCTTTGGATTTGAGGGCAGCTTCATCCATATCAGGTGAACCGTTTTAGAAATTACATCACTTTGTACAAACTCCCCCCATTTTAGGGGACCAGAACTATTGGGACCAATTCACTTTTATTAAAGTAGTAAAAAGTTATTTGATCCCATATTCATAGCACACAATGACTACATCAAGCTTGTGACCGCAAATTTTTTGGGTGCCTTTCCTGTTTCAGATTATTTTGTGCCCAATAGAAACTAATGGTAAATGATGTATTGTGTCATTGTGGAGTCACTTTAATTTTTATTGTACCTACATGCTAGGCAGTGTCTAGCAATTTTGGGGGGCCTTTCACAAAGACTCCAGCCACCCGAGACAGGGACTGTTCTCCATGCTCTCATCTGGCAGGCGACACTGGTGCATCAAGACTTAGCAAACAGACTTCTAAACAGCTTCTATCCCCTGACCATAAGACTTATGGCTAACAGCTACTGCTCTCCCTTTCCTACACACTATCCACACTGACTCGAGGCACATCCACAGGTCCAACCACTTAGACACAACCTATGCTGTTGCTAAAATGATTATTGATTACTCCATTACGCTGCTGTCCATTGATTGTCATTACCATTAGTATCTATTTATCCACTATTACTCTTGTTTACAAGTATACACAGTGTACAAAGCATTAAGAACACCTGCTCTTTCCATGACAGATTGACCAGGTGAATCCAGGAGAAAGCTATGATCCCGTATGGATGTTTTTTGTTAAATCCACTTCAATCAGTGTAGATGAAGGGGAGGAAACAGGTTAAAGAAAGATTTTTAAGCTTTGAGACAATTGAGTCATGGATTGTTTGTGTGCCATTCAGAGGGTGAATGGGCAAGACAAAAACTAAGTGGTAGTAGGTAGGTGCCAGGCGCACCAGTTTGTGTAAAGAACTGGAACACTGCTGGGTTTTTCATGCTCAACAGTTTCCCGTGTGTATCAAGAATGGTCCATCACCCAAAGGACATCCAGCCAACTTGACACAACTGTGGGAAGCATTGGAGTCAACATGGGCCAGCATCCCTGTGGAGCGCTTTCGACACCTTGTAGATTCCATGCCCCGCCGAATTGAGGCTGTAAGTATTTATATATTCCTGCTACCAATCACTTTTCAGCCCTGTTTACATGTACATTCTACTACCAGTCACTTTTTACAAATATATAAACCTACCTCAATCATTTCAGTATCCCTTCACCACAGGAGGTTGGCGGGATCTTAATTGGGGAGGACGGGCTTGTGGTAATGACTAGAACGGAATCAGTGGAATGGTATCAAATACATCAAATATGTTTTCAATGTGTTTAATGCCATTCCATTTGCTCTGATCCAGCCATTATGAGCCGTCCTCCCCTCAGCAGCCTCCACTGCCCTTCACATTGAATAAGGTACTGTCACTGACCTGTATATACTTCCGTTCTAGTGTTAACTCACATTGTAGTTCTTGTGTGTTCATTTTAATTACATTTGTTATTCTATTTTCTATTATTATCACTGCATTGTTGGGAAAGAGCTCTCAAGGTAAGACTTTCCCAGTACTGTTTTAGACCTGTTGTATCCTGTGCAACAACTTGGACATTTTAAAATACAAAAGGTAATGTCTTATTTTAAATGTCAAGTAGTTGTTGTGTAGGCCTACTGTGTATTTGACAACATGCATATCTGGCAAACAAATCTATAATTTAGCAGAACTGCTCACAGACTGGAGTAGACCAATGCAATAAACAAATGGCAACGCCACTACGTAGTGCGCAGCGCATGCACATCAAACTGTGGGTATCATGCTGTCCGCTATATGAGGCCGTACCATTACAGATAGGGGTGGACACATTTCCAAGTGACATTTTGGTTGTTTAAGACTGATAGCCATTTATTAAAACGTGTCTAATGAAAAATTACACACGTTTTTACGGATGGTACTATTGAGCTGGATCTAATTGATCCTTCATAGAAAAATAATAAAGACTCAGCTCATCCGTTTACACACCCATTTTAGACAATGGTGAGGACCTGTTTTGGTTTATTTTGGTAGACAAGGGCAAATGGTCAAATGATAGTTGTTTTGGTGCGAAATGGCAAGATTTTTGAGACCTGACGTTAGGAGTCTACTCACCACACAGCTAAGGATGACATCTGACCAGGTAAAAAGGCACAACATATGATAAGACCACGTTTTGCTTTTCGCTGCTAATACAGTCTAAAGTTCAAGTGAAACAAGTGATTTGGCCTTGGACAATTTTTTTATGTTTTTTTTTGTTACCTACTCAGTCAGTCAATGTTTCACAGATATTTGGAACTTTCATCTAGATTCTGGTGCAACATTGTAGTAAACGACTATACTGACAGCATTCTATGAAGCGAAATTGTTTTGTAAGCAGTTCAATGTGTCCAGTTAGTTGAAAGCCAAGTAAAACATATTTTTGGGAAAAATATACACTTCCGGTCTGATGTCTTCATGGAATTTGGTTGAATTCGTCCATCCTATGAATCGTTATTGAAACAAGTCTCTGGTGCTGTCAGTTGTTGCACACGATGGTCAGAGGTATTTTTTAAATTAAGGCATTGTTGACGTTCTCTTGTCAACTCCGTACAATAGGTTTTTTAAGTGAACATTAAAGGAGGGCGTTTTACATTGGGGCATGAAAATCAATGTGTGAGGCCATATGGCCTAACATTTTGCAATATATTGACATATTAGATTAGTGTTCCACATGCAAAAAGATTCCCATTTCAATCTTTGCTTTAGCTAATTCAGCTGCATGTCACATGACACCAATTAATACTAATAACCATTTACTTTTATACGGCATATGCTGATAACAGCCTAGCCTTTACCATTGCACAACGAAATCTTTATGCAATTTGAAGGTCATACATTTTTTTCGGTAATAAAATATGTGAATTACACAACACACCAATGTCATACATGTTCCTTAGTAGGAGTAACTTGTTATTATGTTTACTTATTCATTTATCTTTCCTCATGTACCAGCTGGGTGAGTTGGGCAAAGGTGCAGGGAAAGGAGGGGGTGGCGGAGGATCTGTCAGAGAGGCAGGAGGAGCCCTTGGAAAGAAACAGGCCGCAGAGGAGGAAATGTACTTCAGGTGAGTTGGGGCTTATACAGTACATTACCAAAAGTATGTGGACGCCTGCTTGTCGAACATCTCATGCCAAAATCATGGGCATTAGTATGGAGTTGGTCCCCCCCTTTGCTGCTATAACAGCCTCCACTCTTATGGGAAAGCTTTCCACTAGATCAGGGCTGCACAACAAGACCTTAACTAGCTGAATCAGATATGCTAAATTAGGGTTGGATTGAAAACCTACAGGACAGTAGATCTCCAGGAAGAGGGTTGGGCAGCCCTGCGCTAGATGTTGGAACAATGCTGCGGGGACTTTGGGCCTGGCTCGCAGTTTGCGTTCCAATTCATCCCAAATGTGTTTGATGGGATTGAGGTGAGGGCTCTGTGCAGGCCAGTCAAGTTCTTCCACACCGATCTCGTCAAACCATTTCTGTATTGATCTCGCTTTGTGCACAGGGGCATTGTCATGCTGAAACAGGAAAGAGCCTTCCCCAAACTGTTGCCACAAAGTTGGAAGCACAGAATTGTCTGTCATTGTATGCTGTAGCGTAAAGATTTCCCTTCACTTGAACTAAGGGGTCTACCCCGAACCATTATTCCTTCTCCGCCAAACTTTACAGTTGGCACTATACAATTGGGCATGTAGCGTTCTTCTGGCATCCGCCAAACCCAGATTTGTCAGTCGAAGTGCCAGATGGTGAAGTGTTATTCATCACTCCAGCTGACTCTTGGCATTGCACCTGGTGATCTTAGGCTTGTGTGCGGCTCCTCGGCCATGGAAACCCATTTCATTAAGCTCCCGACAAACAGTTATTGTGCAAACATTGCTTCCGGAAGCAGTTTGGAAATCGGTCGTGAGTGTTGCAACCGAGAACAGATTGATTTTTACATGCTCGCCGGTCCCGTTTGAGCTTGTGGCCTACAACTTCGCGGCTGAGTTGTTGTTACTCCTAGACATTTCCAACACTTACAGTTGACTGGGGCAGCTCTAACAAGGCAGAAATTTGACGAACTAACTTGTTGGAAAGGTGGCAACCTATGACGGTGCCACGTTTAGGCCATTCTACTGCCAATGTTTGTCTATGGAGATTGCATGGCTGTGCGCTCAATGTTGTACACCTGTCAGCAACAGGTGTGGCTGAAATATCTGAATCCACTCATTTGAAGGGGTGTCCACATGCTTTTGTGTTTATAGAGGTTTTGTGGCGGTCTCCCCGACCTATAGAGGCTTTGTGGCAGTCTGTCTCATGTCATCACTGTACCTCATGCTTTCCTATCTCTGAATCCAGACGTAAAGAGCAGGAACAGTTGGCTGCACTGAAGCAGCACCACCAAGAGGAGATTGATCACCACAAGAAGGAGATTTCGAGGCTGCATAGCGAGATTGACCGTCACAAGGGGAAAATTAGGAAGCTGAATCATGATGATTGAGACTCACTCTATTTGAATGAAGCCCAGGGATTCTTTATTGCCAACCCCTAGTCATTGCCTGCATTGCCTCTCTGGGCCAGCTCTGTGTATGTGTGATGAATTGTTCTGTATATGCTCGAGGTTATTAAAACAATTATTTGAAATGGTTAATGTTCTACTTTTTCATGGTTATTGCTTTCAATATATTGTTAATGCTAAGATGGTAATTTGAGATGCCACATTACAGAAGGATGATGACAGTCCGTGGAGCTGGCAGAGGCGTCATGCCCATAGGGGGCAACAGGGTCCTGTTTTGACATTTTCCCATGTTAAATTAATTACTAAACTTAATTTTTAAGCCCACGTTTTATAATAATTATAAAATAAATTGTCAGCTGTATTTTGCGGAGTGTCACACTGACTGGACTAGGCAAAGAGTATGCAATATTTTATTTTTATTTGAAAATTTGAAGGATGAAATCTCTTGATGCGCCGTCTCATTTTCAGGATGGTCGGGGGGGGGGGGGAAACTATACATAGTAACAAGAATAATATAGAATCTACTGTCTAATAACTAATAAAAACTACTGCTACTACTACTAATAAAACTAAGTACCTATAATATATTCATACAGTGCCTTCGGAAAGTATTCAGACCCATTTGAATTTTTCCACAAAAATCCTCAGCAATATAACATTTTCAAATGTATTAGAAGTCAAAAACAGACCTTATTTACATAAATATTCAGAACCTTTGCTATTAGACTTGAAATTGAGCTCCGGTGCATCCTGTTTCGATTGATCATTCTTGAGATGTTTCTACAACTTGACTGGAGTCCATCTGTGGTAAATTCAATTGATTGGACATGATTTGTAAAGGCACACACCGGTCTATATAAGGTCCCACAGTTGACAGTGCATTTCAGAGCAAAAACCAACCAATGAGGTTGAAGGAGTTGTCTGTAGAGCTCCAAAATAGGATTGTGTCGAGGTACAGATCTGGGGAAGTGTACCAAAAACATTCTGCAGCATTGAAGGTCCCCAAAAACACAATGACACATCATTCTTAAATGGAAGAAGTTTGGAACCACCAAGATTTCCTAGAGCTGACCGCCCGGCCAAACTGAGCAATCAGGAGAGAAGGGCCTTGGTCAGAGAGGTGACCAAGTACATGATGGTCACTCAGACAAAGCTCCAGAGTTCATCTGTGGAGATGGGAGAACCTTCCAGAAGGACAACCATGTCTGCAGCATTCCACCAATCAGGCCTTTTTGGTAGTGGCCATACGAAGCTATTCGTTAGTAAAAGGAACATGACCGCCCACTTGATGTTTGCCAAAAGGCACCTAAAGGACTCAGACCATGAGAAACAAGATCCAATTATTTAGCCTGAATGCCAAGCGTCACGTCTGGAGGAAACCTGGCACTATCCCTACGGTAAAGCATGGCGGTGGCAGCAATATGCTGAGGGGATATTTTTCAGCAGCAGAGACTGGGAGACTTGTCAGGATCTAGGCAAAGATGAACGGAGTAATGTACAGAGAGATCCTTGATGAAAACCTGCTCCAGAGCGCTCAGGACCTCAGACTGTAAATAGTCAGGGCAGGCCATTTGATTAGTTGTTCAGCAGTCATGGGTTGGGGATAGAAGCTGTTAAGGAGCCTTTTGGTCCTAGACTTGGTGCTCTGGTACCGCTTGCCATGCGGTAGCAGAGAGAACAGTCTATGACTTGGGTGACTGGAGTCTTTTGTAAAAAAAAATGTGGGCCTTTCTCTGACACCTCCTTGTATATACAGTTGAAGTCGGAAGTTTACATACACCTTAGCCAAATACATTTAAACTCAGTTTTTCACAATTCCTGACATTTAATCCTAATAAAAAATCCCTGTCTTAGGTCAGTTAGGATCACCAGAATTAAGAATGTGAAATGTCAGAATAATAGTTGAGAGAATGATTTATTTATGATTTTATTTATTTCAGCACATTCCCAGTTGGTCAGAAGTTTACATACACTCAATTAGTATTTGGTAGCATTGCCTTTAAATTGTTTAACTTGGGTCAAAGCTTCCCACAATAAGTAAGGGTGAATTTTGACCCATTCCTCCTGACAGAGCTGGTGTAACTGAGTCAGGTTTGTAGGCCTCCTTGCTCGCACACACTTTTTCAGTTCTGCCCACATTTTCTATAGGATTGAGGTCAGGGCTTTGTGATGGCCACTCCAATACCTTCACTTTGTTGTCCTTAAGCCATTTTGCCACAACTTTGGAAGTATGCTTGGGGTCGCTGTCCATTTGGAAGACCCATTTGCGACCAAGCTTTAACTTCCTGACTGATGTCTTGAGATATTGCTTCAATACATCCACATAATTTTCCTGCTTCATGATGCTATCTATTTTGTGAGGTGTACCAGTCCCTCCTGCAGCAAAGCACCCCCACAACATGATGCTGCCACCCCCACGGTTGGGATGGTGTTCTTCGGCTTGCAAGCATCCCCCTTTTTCCTCCAAACATAACGATGGTCATTATGGCCAAACAGTTATATTTTTGTTTCATCAGACCAGAGGACATTTCTCCAAAAAGTACGATCTTTGTCCCCATGTGCAGTTGCAAACCGTAGTCTGGCTTTTTTATGGCGGTTTTGGAGCAGTGGCTTCTTCGTTGCTGAGTGGCCTTTCAGGTTATGGCGATATAGGACTCGTTTTACTGTGGATATAGATACTTTTGTCATTTTCTGGAATTTTCCAAGGTGTTTAAAGGCACACTCAATTTAGTGTATGTCAACTTCTGACCCACTGGAATTGTGACACAGTGAATTATAAGTGAAATAATCTGTCTGTAAACAATTGTTGGTAAAATTACTTGTGTCATGTACAAAGTAGATGTACTAACCGACTTGCTAAAACTATAGTTTGTTAACAAGAAATTTGTGGAGTCGTTGAAAAATTAGTTTTAATGACTTCAACCTAAGTGTATGTAAACTTCAGACTTCAACTGTAGGTCCTGGATGTCTTGGAAGCTTGGCCCCAGTGATGTACTAGGCCGTACGCATTACCCTCTGTAGTGCCTTGTGTTCAGATGCCGAGCAGTTGCCATACCAGGCGGTGATGCAACCGGTCAGGATGCTCTCGATGGTGCCGCTGTAGAACCTTTTGAGGGTCTGGGGACCCATGCCAAATATTTTCAGTCACCTGAGAGGGAAAAGGTGTTGTCGTGCCCTCTTCACAACTGTCTTTGTGTGTTTGGACCATAGTTGGTGATGTGGACACCAAGGAACTTGAAACTCTCGACCCACTCCACTACAGCTCCGTTGATGTGAATGGGGGTGTGTTCGGCCCTCCTTTTCCTATAGTCCACGATCATCTCCTTTGTCTTGATCACATTGAGAGAGAGGTGGTTGTCCTGGGACCACACTGCCAGGTTTTTGACCACCTCCCTAAAAGCTGTCTCATCGTTGTCGGTGATTGGGTCTACCACTCTTGTCGTCAGCAAACGTAATGATGGTGTTGGAGTCGTGCTTGGCCACGCAGTATTGGGTGAAGAGGGAGTACAGGAGGACACTAAGCACGCACCCCTGAGGGGGCCCAGTGTTGAGGATCAGCGTGGCAGACGTGTTGTTGCCTACCCTTACCACCTGGGGGTGGCCCATCGAACTCCAGGATCCAGTTTGAGGGAGGTGTTTAGTCCCAGGGTCCTTAGCTTAGTGATGAGCTTTGAGGGCACTAGTGTGTTGAACGCTGAGCTGAAGTTAATGAACAGCATTCTCACATAGGTTTTCCTTTTGTCCAGGTGGGAAAGGGCAGTGTGGAGTGCGATTGAGATGGCGTCATATGTGTCTTGGGCACAGGGACAATGGTGGCCAGGGAGAGGTTGAAAATGTCAGTGAAGACACTTGCCAGTTGTTCCGCGCATACTTTGAGTACACGTCCTGGTAATCCGTCTGGCTCGGTAGCTTTGTGAATGTTGACCTGTTTAAAGGTCTTTCTTACATCTGCTACGGACAGCGTGATCACACAGTCATCCGGAACAGCTGGTGCTCTCAAGCATGCTTCAGTGTTGCTTATCTCGAAGCAAGCATAAAAGGCATTTAGCTCGTCTTGTAGGCTCGTGTCACTGGGCAGCTTGCGGCTGGGTTACCCTTTTTTGTCTGTAATAGTTAATAGGTCAAGCTAGGTGGCCTATTAATTCCTTCTTGATGAATAAATAAAAAAGCTGTTTTGTTTCTCTAATACTAGCCACCAGTGTTGACCTGTCATTCAGGGTTTTGAGCCCCACATTTTTTTGGGGGGGCTTGCCTGTTTTGCATGTTATTTTGGCGTTAATATGTGTCACATATCAGTTTGTAAACAAAGTAAAAAATATATCAGAGTTAGTAAAACAGCATAAAAATATGCTCTGTTTTCTTGAGTAAGGCAGCCCCAAAATGCAGGTGTTTCAGCCTAGCTCAGTGCTTTCTTTGGTGGGGCAAGCCAGCAGAAAATACGGAGCGTTGTGCCATGATTGGCTCAGTGTTCTGTCACTCATGGGGACACTACATCACTGCCAAGTCTAAGGTTAGACCTTAAATTCTAGCCCCTTGGGTGCTGCCATAGTTACATCAGAAGTGCCCATCCAAGAAGGCTCAAGGTCATTGGCCACAGATAGAATTGTCAATTCAAGTGATATGTACAGTAGCTTTGATTGGACTGCTTTCAAAATCTTAGCTACCAGTCATCATGAATCAAGTTGACAATCTACTGGCAAATCCTTTTTAATCCTTGTCATATGAAGATAAATTACAGATAAAATGTATCAGTGCACATCGGCCATTGGACATAAACCTTACACAACAAGTTGGAAATCGCAAATTCAACAATGAGTGGTTTGGATGGAATCAGTGACAGTGGCTCTGTGGTCCCAAATCTGGGATTAAGGGGCTCTTTTCCAAGTTTAAAATGATAAACATTCATCATTGGCCATGCTGTCAATGAAGCATGATTTGTGCTGCGCTCAAAACAACTGTTAACTTGACTTCATCGAGTTCAAGACAACTGGGAATTCCGTAAAAAAATTAACTCCGATTGTGAAATACGTTTTGAATGGTCATCCAACTCGGAATTATAAATCGGGCACTTTGGCCTTTTTCTAGAGCTACGACCTGAAGATCAATGACGTCATCATGATTTTTCTGAGTTCCCAGTTGTCTTGAAGGCACCATAAATCCAGAGAATGCCAGACTTTGATGACAGAATTTGCCCATGAAGGACCACTGTGCCACCTTCCTGTTCAAGGGTGCACAGCACAACAAGGTGAGTCCCAAAATGTCTTGTATGCTGCTGCATAAATGATTTAATATGTCAGGGAGATATGTATACTGTTGCTAAGAAAGTAATTCTAAGTATGTTGTGTAGTAAGCTGTTAATAGCCCATGTTTATCACCCTAATAATTTGGTCTATTTACCCCCTCTTAATTTCACCAACTGTTCTGACTTGGTGGTGCACATGTAGCCTATAGCCTGTTTTAGAGAAATGTAATCATCACATTTTGTAAGAGCTTTCATTGTCTGCTTACAAGCCCCCTTTATTTATCCTACGGTTCTAACTTGGTGTACAGGGAGAAGACTGTAAGAATGGCCCATGTTCTGAATTCTGTCGCTGTACATTTCAAAAGTGCTAAACAAATAGTTATATTGACTACGTCCGTCCTAGCTCGCTCATTGATGTCTTAATCGAAATTACGGATTGCCTCTTATCTGCTTGTCGTCCCCTTATGCCATAGTTTGTACATCTCAATTGTCAGTAGAAACCACATTTGTTTAAGCAAGTCAGCCATGTTTTTTTTAAAGGCAGTAAATGAGGCTGAATGAACTTTCTCACTGCCAGACAAGGCTCCGCTAGCAGTGGTAAGGTTGGGACTGCTGTTGGGACAGATTTATGTAGGCCCTAACAGTTTGTGGGCACCGTTTGTCACTGTTATAGTGCAATTAATTTATTGTTTAATGTTGTGTAGTGGCTCTGCTGGCATGCATCCCACTTTATTTTTTATTTTTTTGGCCCACCAAGATTTACATGCTAAAATCGCCACTGCTAGCCACCTACCAATTTTTAAAAGTTGGCTTAAACTAGCCAGCTAGATAAGTTCCCAATCTCCCAACCTCGTAACTAGCTACCAAGCCATTTCAGGCTATCAATCAAGTAAGTAACTTGTCTAACTATTTTAGCTGGAATGCCTGCTGGCAAGGTTGCTAGACTTCATAAAATACTAAAATTGCTTTAATTCTTGGGTTACGGTACTATTTACCAGTGTGTCCTTTGTACTAAACTCCATAAAAGTCATAAAGGTTCGTAATCAATGTGCATTATTAATTAAATGACAAATTAATAGGTTATGAGGTGTGCTTAGATAACCTATATAGAAAAATATACCTGTTTTTTACAGAATTAGGCATAATGATTATGGCTCTAGATTGCAGGAAAGGCTGTTTCAGGTGTTTGAAAAAATGCTATATTCAAACGTCAAGTACTTCGTGCCCCCTCTAAAATAATGGGTGCATGATGCCCCTGGTAGATGGTAATCGATTAGGTGATACCATCCCCAGCTATTACCGCCAGGCCGCCGATACAGATCCCATGTACACAAAACCGCCAGAATCCACAAATAATTTGTCCCCACCAGTATAAGACATATTAACTCTGCCCAACAATGCCCCCCCCCCCCCCCCCCTCCTATGAACTGTAGCTAATCTAATGAACCCTATCCAGCTGTTGTTTTTGTTGTAATATTGTTTGTGATTTACATTGTTGTGGTGATGCTGTGCCGTTGAGACAATTTTCATGAAAGGGACTCACAATAAAAATATATTAATTAGATATAAGGTATGGTAATTATTTTAGAGCGCTATGAGAGCCAATACATGTATGAAAACATGAAGCTGACACGTATGAAAACAGATAAAACTCTTCCTTGAGAATCAGGCACTAATTTGTCCACTGAGGATAACGTAGTAGCCATAAGACATCATACATTGAGAATCCCCAAGAGACGCTTGTAGAATATTATACATTTGAGACATCAGTGTCTTTTTTTAACGAGTTAATATAAAAAGATGATGATGGTCCATTTCATGTCTAGGGAGAGACATAGTTTCAAATACACAGGACATGATGTTAAAATGCCTTGTGCCAATAGAAGATCATGAGCACTAACCTAAAATACTTGCTCCGGTGTTGGGACAGGGCAGATACGCCAGTAGAGTTTTCAAGTTGGCACCTTCCATCTTTAATGTTTCATTGATGAGCCTGCGACATCCCAAGAAAGCTCAACAGTGAGTTCTAGCGTCCAAGAACCTGTACCTGCCTAGTCTTCTCCCTCTCACTTTGAGGGCCAGCTGGGATCTTTCCTCTTCAGCCAGAGCCATTGGCTACTCCTTTCGGCAACACCTGATGTTGCCTTGATGGTTTGGCGAAGGGCTTGGCCGCAGATTCCAAGGTCCTTCAGCTGGGTCAGATGGTTTAGACCATTTCTTCTTTAAGGTTGCTGCCCCTATCATCGCCAAGCCTATCTCCGACCTTTTTAACCTGTCTCTCCTTTCTGGGGAGGTTCCCATTGCTTGGAAGGCAGCCACGGTTTGTCCTTTATTTAAAGGGGGAGATCAAGCTGATCCTAACTGTTATAGGCCTATTTCTATTTTGCCCTGTTTATCAAAAGTGTTGGAAAAACTTGTCAATAATCAACTGACTGGCTTTCTTGATGTCTATAGCATTCTCTCTGGTATGCAATCTGGTTTTCGCTCAGGTTATGGATGTGTCACTGCAACCTTAAAGTTCCTCAATTATGTCACCATTGCCCTTGATTGTAAGCAATGTTGTGCTGCTATTTTTATTCACTTGGCCAAAGCTTTTGATACGGTAGACCATTCCATTCTTGTGGCCCGGCTAAGGAGTATTGGTGTCTCTGAGGGGGTCTTTGGCCTGGTTTGCAAACTACCTCTCTCAGAGTGCAGTGTATAAAGTCAGAAAATCTGCTGTCTAAGCCACTGCTTGTCACCAATGGAGTATCCCAAGGCTCGATCCTAGGCCCCACGCTCTTCTCAATTTACATCAACAACATAGCTCAGACAGTAGGAAGCTCTCTCATCCATTTATATGCAGATGATACAGTTTTATACTCAGCTGGCCCCTCCCCGGATGTTGTGTCAAATGCTCTACAGCAAAGCTTTCTTAGTGTCCAACAAGCTTTCTCTACCTTTAACCTTGTTCTGAACACCTCCAAAACAAAGGTCATGTGGTTTTGTAAGAAGAATGCCCCTCTCCCCCACAGGTGTTATTACTACTTCTGAGGGTTTAGAGCTTGAGGTAGTCACCTCATACAAGTACTTGAGAGTATGGCTAGAAGGTACTGTCCTTCTCTCAGCACATATCAAAGCTGCAGGCTAAAGTTAAATCTAGACTATTGTAATTGCTCCTCTTTCACCCCAGCTGCCAAACTAACCCTGATTCAGATGACCATCCTACCCATGCTAGATTACGGAGACATAATTTATAGATCGGCAGGTAAGGGTGCTCTCGAGGGGCTAGATGTTCTTTACCATTCGGCCATCAGATTTGCCACCAATGCTCCTTATAGAACACGTCACTGCACTCTATACTCCTCTGTAAACTGGTCATCTCTGTATACCCGTCGCAAGACCCACTGGTTGATGCTTATTTATAAAACCCTCTTAGGCCTCACTCCCCCCTATCTGAGATATCTACTGCAACCCTCATCCTCCACATACAACACCCGTTCTGCCAATCACATTCTGTTAAAGGTCCCCAAAGCACACACATCTGTTGGCCGCTCGTCTTTTCAGTTCGCTGCAGCTAGCGACTGGAACGAGCTGCAACAAACACTCAAACTGGACAGTTTTATCTCCATCTCTTCATTCAAAGACTCAATCATGGACACTCTTACTGACAGTTGTAGCTGCTTTGCGTGATGTATTGTTGTCTCTACCTTCTTGCCATTTGTGCGATTGTCTGTGTCCAATGTTTGTACTATGTTTTGTTGCTGCTACCATGTTGTTTTTCTACCATGTTGTTGTCATGTTGTGTTGCTATCATGCTGTGTTGTTATGTGTTGATGCCTTGCTATGTTGTTCTTACGTCTCTCTTTATGTAGTGTTATGTTCTCTCTTGTCGTGATATGTGTTTTGTCCTATATATATATCAAATCAAATCAAATTTTATTTGTCACATACACATGGTTAGCAGATGTTAATGCGAGTGTAGCGAAATGCTTGTGCTTCTAGTTCCGACAATGCAGTAATAACCAACAAGTAATCTAACCTAACAATTCCACAACTACTACCTTATACACACAAGTGTAAAGGGATAAAGAATATATACATAAAGATATATGAATGAGTGATGGTACAGAACGGCATAGGCAAGATGCAGTAGATGGTATAGAGTACAGTATATACATATGAGATGAGTAATGTAGGGTATATAAACATTATATTAAGTGGCATTTTTTAAAGTGGCTAGTGGTACATTTCTACATAATTTCCATCAATTCCCATTATTAAAGTGGCTGGAGTTGAGTCAGTATGTTGGCAGCGGCCACTAAATGTTAGTGGTGGCTGTTTAACAGTCTGATGGCCTTGAGATAGAAGCTGTTTTTCAGTCTCTCGGTCCCTGCTTTGATGCACCTGTACTGACCTCGCCTTCTGGATGATAGCGGGGTGAACAGGCAGTGGCTTGGGTGGTTGTTGTCCTTGATGATCTTTATGGCCTTCCTGTGACATTGGGTGGTGTAGGTGTCCTGGAGGGCAGGTAGTTTGCCCCCGGTGATGCGTTGTGCAGAACTCACTACCCTCTGGAGAGCCTTACGGTTGTGGGCGGAGCAGTTGCCGTACCAGGCGGTGATACAGCCCGACAGGATGCTCTCGATTGTGCATCTGTAGAAGTTTGTGAGTGCTTTTGGTGACAAGCCGAATTTCTTCAGCCTCCTGAGGTCCTTAAACACACCAGCCAGCTGGTCTGCGCATGCTCTGAGGACGCGGCTAGGAATGCCGTCTGGGCCTGCAGCCTTGCGAGGGTTAACACGTTTAAATGTTTTACTCACCTCGGCTGCAGTGAAGGAGAGCCCGCAGGTTTTGGTAGCGGGCCGTGTCAGTGTATTGTCCTCAAAGCGAGCAAAAAAGTTATTTAGCCTGTCTGGGAGCAAGACATCCTGGTCCGCGACGGGGCTGGTTTTCTTTTTGTAATCCGTGATTGACTGTAGACCCCGCCACATACCTCTTGTGTCTGAGCTGTTGAATTGCGACTCTACTTTGTCTCTATACTGGGACTTAGCTTGTTTGATTGCCTTGCGGAGAGAATAGCTACCCTGTTTGTATTCGGTCATGTTTCCGGTCACCTTGCCCTGGTTAAAAGCAGTGGTTCGCGCTTTCAGTTTCACACGAATGCTGCCATCAATCCACGGTTTCTGGTTTGGGAATGTTTTAATCGTTGCTGTGGTTACGACATCGTCAATGCACTTTCTTTTTTTTTTGAAAACTCTGTTTATTAAGTTTTACACACACAGACAAGACAAAGCAATATAAATAATATACTCAACTAGAAAAAATACAAATAATACATATAAAAAAAATAACTTTAAAGATACCATACTTTAGACAAGTTAAACACACCAGGCAGAAGGCTACAAAAGGTTAAAGGGCAATCTATAGTATAGGGACAGAGCAAACACCTCACCATTGTTCCTGTAAACAGTCAAGGGATGGGGTGGAGAAATGCAACCACTCACAGACAGTCAAGGCCACAGACCAACCATCCACTGGACCAAAAATAAAAAGTTACAATGCTTTAAAATAAAAAATGAATAATAATAATTTTATGTAGGCGTGAACAGAATTAAAAAATAAAAATAACTGGGAAAAACAAGCTCACACCTTAGTCTCTGCCCGGGCAAGATGAACAAGGCATCCACAGGTCACAATCAATAAGCACATCAACCTTAATGCCCCCCACCCCCACCCCAGAAAAAAACACAGAGAAATGCTCATCCAACCCCTAAGTCACAGGGGGGTCAAATACAGACTTATTTTGGTTTTAATAGGAATACCATCAGAGGATGGACTGTTTAAAGTAAGACCGGAATGGAGCCCAAGCCTCATTAAACAGTTTGGGGTTCCCACGTGAATTGAATTGAATTTTTTCTAGTTTCAGAGAGGACAACACATCTCTCACCCAATATTTATAAGATGGGGGAGCTGCCATCTTCCAGTTCTGTAGTATTAGCCGTCTAGCTAAAAGAGTTGTATAAGCAACAGTGTCCGACTGGATTCTTGACAGGGGGGTACCTATGGGCAGTACTCCAAAAAGGGCTGTAAGGGGAGAGGGATCTATAACAGTGTTATATATATCAGAGAAACATTTAAATATTAATTCCCAGAAACCTGACAGTTTATGACAGCCCCAGAACATATGCAACAGTGTGGCTGGTTCAATTTTACATCTGACACAGGTAGGATCAAAATCAGAGAATATTCTTCCAAGTCTGGCCCCAGACCAGTGGATCCGGTGAACCACCTTGAATTGAATGAGGCTGTGTCTAGTGCTAAAAGAGGACGAATGCACCCTGCGCAGCACAGATTCCCAGGTGTCTTCCCCAAGTTCCTCCCCCAAATCCTTTTCCCATCGAGTCTTTAAAGGCACCAAAGAAGGGTTCTGTAAGTCATGAATGATTGCATATACATCTGAAATTGCGCCCCTAGGAAGCTTGTTCAGCTCCAGGATGCTCTCTATAGCTGTATTCGCAGGCCTATGGGGAAATTCAGGTGTGTTAGCTCTGACAAAGTTCCTAGTCTGGAGATAGCGGAAAAAGTGGGATTGGGGGAGGTTGAACCTTTCCTGTAGCTGAGCAAAAGAGGCAAATGTATCATCAAAGAATAATTGGGCTAGTGAGGAGAGGCCTAGTGAGTGCCAGATGCCAAAAGCCCCATCATTCAAAGATGGAGGAAATAAAATGTTCTGATTGATTGGGCCTGATAGAGAAAAGCCTCGGAGGCCAAAGGCTAAACGGAACTGATTCCAAATTTTAAGAGACTGCTTTACAATTGGGTTGACACACCTTTTGCCTAGGGACACTGGGAGAGACGAGCACAACACAGAAGAAAGTGCAGCAGGTTTACACGATTCAGACTCCATCTGGACCCAGATTGGTCTAGGGCCAGTAGGATCAGTCTGCAGCCAGTACAGAAGGGTTCTGAAATTTGCAGCCCAATAGTATGTCTGAAAATTTGGTAGAGCTAAACCCCCCAATGACTTAGGCTTCTGTAAATGTTTTCTACCAATCCGTGGTACCTTGCCATCCCAAATAAAATGCATGAATGTTTGATCCAGTGAAATAAAAAAAGATTTTGGAATAAAAATGGGTAAACATTGAAATAAATATAGAAATTTGGGCAACACACTCATTTTAATGACATTAATCCTTCCGATAAGAGAAAGAGGTAGCGCATTCCAAAAAGTAAAAGATTGTTTCAAACTGTCTGCTAGAGCAACCAAGTTTTCCTGAAACAGATTTGAATATTTCCTTGTCACTTTAACTCCCAAGTAGGTGAGTTGATCCCGGACAATCCTAAACTGAGAACTTGTAAAAGAGCACTTTAAAGCAGCCTTGTTTACAGGAAAAAGC
Source organism: Salvelinus namaycush (assembly GCF_016432855.1). Lineage (NCBI taxonomy): Eukaryota > Metazoa > Chordata > Actinopteri > Salmoniformes > Salmonidae > Salvelinus > Salvelinus namaycush. Next base: position 38,278,888 of record NC_052334.1, read on the forward strand.
TCACTCTTGCCTAGATTCAGCTTGTACCCTGAGATTGATCCAAACCTTTTAAGAACAGATAAGGCGCGTGGCAATGAGGTATCAGGGTTAGAGATAAACAAAAGGAGGTCATCCGCATATAGCGAGACTTTCTGCTCTGAGCCCGTCCTGCTTATTCCTTGAATGGCATCATTAGAGCGTAGTGCAATGGCGAGAGGTTCGATTGCCAAAGCAAACAACAAGGGGGAGAGTGGACAGCCCTGTCTGGATCCGCGGTGCAAGGGAAAATAGTCAGAGAACAAGTTGTTAGTCCGTACCGAAGCCATGGGGGAAAAATAAAGAATCTTTATCCACGCAATGAATTTGGGGCCAAAGCCAAATCTATAAAGGGTAGCTGTTAGGTAATCCCACTCAACGCGGTCAAACGCTTTTTCTGCATCAAGTGAGACCACCACCTCTGGGTCCTCCGACGCTGGGGAGTACAGTATATTCATAAGGCGCCTAATATTGAAAAACAAATGCCTATTTCTCACAAAGCCAGTCTGGTCAGAGTGTATTACTTGATGCAGCGAGCCTTCCATACGGATGGCTAAAAGCTTGGCTAGGATTTTGTAATCACAGTTTAAAAGCGAGATTGGGCGATAGGATCCACATTCCAGGGGGTCTTTGTTTTTCTTTAATAGTAATGAAATTGAAGCCTGATAAAGACTAGGCGGTAGCTTTGAGGTATTAAGGCACTCTGCAAATAGTCGAGACAAGAATGGGCAAAGCAGACCAGAAAACGTCCTGTAAAATTCGGTTGGAAAACCATCCGGACCCGGTGATTTACCACTTTTCATTGCGGACACTGCTGTTGCAATCTCCTCAGGTGTAAATTCTTCTTCTAGACAGTCATGGGTGTCTGTATCAATTGAAGGCATATTCAGGCCATTAAAGAAGGAATCAATCAGCAAAGGGTCTTGAGGGGATTCAGAGGTGTATAGCGCAGAGTAAAATTGTTTGAATTGATCATTGATCTCTTTATGTATAACTGTGGTGGCACCAGACGGGGTCCTTATTTGTGGGATTAAACGTGAGGCCTCAGATTTACGGATCTGATGTGCAAGGAGTTTACTGGCCTTGTCGCCTTGTTCATACACTCTGTACCGAGCTCGCAAGAGTAACTGTTCAGCTTGCCTGGTAGAAAGCTCATCAAATTCAGATTGGAGTAGTTGGCGCTCTTTATGCAGATCAGAGGAAGGAACCGTAGCATACTTCTCATCCAATGTGGCTATGGATTCGCTCAGGTCCCGAAGTCGCTGAGAGCGAACTCTGTTTTGGTTGGCTGTATAAGAAATAATTTGGCCGCGTAGGTATGCTTTGAGAGACTCCCATATGGTAGAGCAGGACATACCTGGTGTTGAATTAGTTTCTAGGAATAAGGTGATTTCAGAAGAAATGAAATTTACAAACTCCTTATCTGAGAGTAAAATGGGGTTAAGACGCCATTGATAACACATAGGAGGTCGCTGGGGAAACTCTAGTTCAAGCACTAATGGTGAATGGTCAGAAATAACAATACTCTTGTAAGTACACTGCCGAAGGTTAGGCAGAAGTTTTTTGTCCAAAAAGAAGTAATCAATCCGGGAGTATGTTTGATGAACATGAGAATAAAAGGAATACTGTCTATCTGTAGGATGTAGGAAACGCCAGGCCTCAAACATGGCATATTTCTGAAGAAAGGCTTGAATAAGTAGGGCACATTTAGATGGGCCTGTAGTTGTTCGTGAGGACTTGTCAAGAACTGGGGACATTTTGCAGTTGAAATCCCCCCCTAAAATCAACAAATGAGAATCTAAATTGGGTATAGCAGACAAAAAGGAAGAAATGAAACTTGTGTCATCCCAATTGGGAGCATAAACACTAGCCAAAACAAGAGGGGTAGAAAACAGTTTACCGGTTACTATGACGTATCGTCCCTTAGGATCAGCGATAACCTCAGAAGCTACAAAGGGAGTGGCTTTATCAACCAAAATGGCAGCCCCTCTTGATTTACTATGAAAGTTAGAGTGGAACACTTGACCAACCCAGTCCCTACGCATCCTAAAGTGCTCACCGGTCCTCAAGTGAGTCTCTTGTAGAAATGCAACATTTGCATTCAAACCCTTTAAGTGTGTCAACACCCTCTTACGCTTCACTGGGTTATTAACCCCTTTGGTGTTCCACGAAATGTACTTGATCGCATTGTTTCGGCCCCTCTGGGCATTCCCGTTATACAACCCTGTCATTAGAGCATAGAATGGAAAAGCAATGAGCGCCCAAAAACCCCAGAATAACTTGTCTCAGAGTAATAATGTACGGTGGTAGATGTTTGGAAAAAGTACAGAAAAAAAAACAAAAAAGACAGAATGACAACATTAGAACTGAACAATTCAACCCCTCCCCCCACCCCCTCCCCCCATCCCAGACAATACCTCCCCAAACGAGGTACAAGCCTAAATAGAACATGTTCTCTTCGCACAGTATGTCTGTGAGAGTGCGGTCTTAAACCTAAACCCACAGTCCCGCTCTTTAACCCTTTCATGCGTGAGTTCCAAATATTTCTAACGGTCGCCCCAGCGTGAGTTTTTTTATGCACGTGATGTTAGAACGTTCTCTCCATTCAAGAATGTGATTGTTATGTAACAGTACATTTAATCTGCGCTGCCCTCAAACCAAAGCACGCAGCCTGTTTTATTTGTCAATTTTAAATTATTTTCTAACAAGTTTTTTATTTTCTAATAACAGTTTGAAATGAGGTGTGTTCCGCCTCATTCATTCACATAAAAGTAGTCATTTTTACTTTTGCGGACCAATTAATTTTTTTGACATTTCTGACCCGGACAAAATTCCCCAAACACTTCTCAATTGTTTGTGCAGGACATTTACTCATCTGCCGTCCTGCATACACGTGTTCATATTTTCCACCTGTCGCCTGCATCGAAATCAAAGTTGTTTTCGTTACCAATAATACCTTTGGAAATGTGTGCGTTTCTATCAAAGTGCCTTAATACGTTATAATAGTTTCTGCTGTAACGTCATGTTTTTGTGTATATTCCTTATAACCGCGGACACGCAATGTAACGTTACTCATTTCATAACATTTATGGTGTTATACTCAATGCTTAGGTATCTAGCTACATTCTTCTATTAGCTCTGGAAAACAATGCTAATTGCGTCAGGGAAGTATTAGCATGTGTTGTATTTCGAAGCTACCCTGGCCTTATGACTCCCAAGTGGCACAGCGTCTCAGTGCTAGAAGCGTCACTACAGAGACCCATCTTCAAATCAAGACTGCGTTTCTATCAAAGTAAGTGCCTAATTACGTTATTGTGTCGTGTTATACCGTTTCTACTGTAGCTCACTGTGTGAATGGAGCATAATATATTTGTGTATATTCCTTATAACCGCGGACACGCTAGGTAACGTTACTCATGTTACTCACCTTTTATGGTGTTATATTCAATCGTGCTTATGTAGCTAGTTACATTATTCTATTAGTTCTTTAAAACAATGCTAAATGCGTCAGAAGTATTGGCATGTTGTATTTTGACGCTACCCTGGAAAAATATCTTATACCACTTGGTCGTTTTCTGAGTGCATTCCACAAAGCTGTTTATCATGTCAGCCTTATCCACTGCCCCCATTTTGAGGTAATAGTCAAGCACGCAGTCTGGTTTGATGGTTCTCTGTCTGGTTTGTTTCTCTCTCCCGTCAGGTGGTCCACCTTCCCTGTGGCCGACATGGTTGCTGTATGGACAGTGGAGAGGACATGGACGTCTCGTTTGTCATGCCACTTTACTGCCAGCTGTTAACATTTCTTATTTTGTATAACGGGTCATTTAGGATGGTAGTAGCGTTGATGAAATGCAGTCATAGCAGCAGAACTAGAAAGCAGTCTTTACTGTCACCAGGAATGTATACATTTCACTAATTGTGGTTGTCCCCCACTCCTGGCTCTCTCTTATCCTGTAGCTCCAAGGCATAGCGATTGGTCTCTACTATGTCTCCCACCAGCTCCTCTGTCAGAAACAACTTGAAGCACTCTGCCTCAGTTGGAAATGGCAAGGGGCGTTGCACTCCAGACTGGGACTCGTCAAAGCAAACAGCAGGGCCAGGAGGGGTGAAATGACTGGTGGCCTTCCAGCTACCACAGAACTCCTGTACTTCATCCACTGTTGGTATGCCTCCATCACCACCAGCATCTTCAAAGGGACCTGGGACTTCGTCAGTGGACAAGGGAAATTCAGATTCAGGGTTCTCAATGGCTACAAGGTTGGGGGGCAGCTCCTCACTCAGTCAGAATCTGATTCCTGACTTTCATACTCTGACTCATTGTCAGAATTTAAAAAAAAATCTCCAGAATTTCCACATTTGTTTGTTGTCTCCTTTTGAAAGACATTGCTAATGCTTCAGCTTAGCTCACTAGCTACATACATAAACAACAACACTGAATGGTTTAGAGTGAGAGGGTACGTGGTTGACTGCCGGCACGCGCCACTTGTATCAATAAATCACTATCAGAAAATGTTTTGTGTGGCAATTATTTGTGTATTTACGGTTTTATTCACATGTTTTCAAATCTAGGTGACAAATCATGCATTCCGATTCTTGCACAGATTGTAATGGGCACATATTATGTGTGTAAAATACTTTTTTGAAGGTTGTACTGATTATGATGAGCTAAGCTAATTCCAGCTGTGTAGCCATGTTTGTTGACATTCAATGCATTCTGGGTTCACGTAATCGTCTTTGACCAAAGATGTTATAACAAAATGAGGTGAGTAAGAGTTCACTCATTTTTTGAGGACTTCCGGAAATGAATGGTGGGATGTGAACGATGGTAGATGACACACCCCTTCAACATGCATACTATAAACAGACCAAACTCATCTCGTCTTCTCTTATTGTCTTAGGTTTCTGTGAGGAAAAAATGCATGGGTGCGCGCTGAAACTAATCGTCGGATTACTTTCGATTTCTAAAAAGTGCTTTACCTAATTATTTCGATCAATGGTGAGCTCACCCGTGATGTGATTAATTATACATAGTAATTGCTATTAGCTAATTCATATTGTAGTTTGTCAGCGTGTGTTGGGTCAATCTTTCCTCAGTTAGCGCTAGGACAAATGTAGCCTACATTTTTCCGGTTAGGATGATTGTGTTATGCTATATATACTTCTGTGAATATCTGAACATTGAATCCAAAAATAAACTGCTCACATTCTGGACATAACTTTGTAAGGACTGTGTTTGTGTAAATAGTTTCTGAAAAAAGTGTGGCCAGCTCAAACGCTGATTGTTGCGTCATTCGAAACTGGCCGTTCTAAACGAGCGTTCTAAATGAGTGTTCTAATCACACGGGTGTGATCGTACGCTTCAGGGACCACTGTAGAACGATCACACCCATGTGATGGTACGTGTGAAAGGGTTAAAGTCGCGTTTTGTTAGTGGATCAAACAGCAAAAAGAGATAATCATTTTTTAAATAAAAAAAAATAAAAGTGAATCCCTTGTGCAGACGAAATTACAAAAGCACCACTTGCAGATATATATAATTATATTCCCAGTCTTATAACAGGCATTTGAGAGAGAAAATAAAGAAAATAAATAAAATGTATAAAGGCTCTCAGCCGAAAACCTAATTTGAAGTAAGGAAATCGTAGTAAGACAGCTTACAACCAAGACCAAAAAACTACGTGTGCGCAACGTTGAACGCTTGCTGGGCATAAATGACGCTCAGAACTTTTAAAATTTAAGTGAAGACCCCAAAAAACGTGTCGCCTCGGGAAGCATTTACTGTTTACTGGGTCAATGCAAACGGATGCAGTAAGCAAATAACCAAGAATATTTTGAGTCACTGAGACACTATGTAAACAAACTGAATAGGTGAGCAAGACAGCCTAGAAAACACAGGAGTATAGTAAAACCTCAATACAATGAAATTAAAATGACTGAATGCTTGTAAGGCAAGCACACTAGATGATCAAAACATTAGATCACATCAAATAAGCCTGAATGGGTTCGCCAACTCCCCAACTATACAAAATTAGCATGTTGTAGCTAAACATAATTGTACCACAGGTGGGTTACTTACTATCCACAGTTCGCAAGCAACAGTTGCTGAACTATGAGCAAGTTCAAGACTTCTTGATGTGACGTTGAATGTGAGAGAGAGCCTCATCCGGAGATTCAAATGTGTAGGCTTTACCATCATGAGATAGCCATAAACGGGCCGGGAATCGCAGTCCGTACTTCACACCTGGATGGTCCCGAAGTAGTCGTTTGGCCTGTCCGAAAGCTGCGCGCTGCCTGGAAACAGTGGGGGAGTAGTCCTGGTAGATGGAGAAGCTCTGTCCTTGAAAGCTCAGAGTGGTATTGCGGGCTCGTCGGAGAATCTCCATCTTCTCATGGAAAAAGTGCACTCGAAGAATTATGTCACGGGGCCTCTCCCCATCCCGGGGCTTTGGGCGCAGCGACCGGTGGGCACGATCAATCAGGGGCTTTTCATCTAAGGCAAGAACATCCTTCAGCAGCCCAGAAACGAAATCCGTGGCGCGAGGCATTTCCGCTGACTCTGGGACTGATACAAGTCTCAGGTTATTGCTGCGAGAGAATCCCTCTAAACTTACACAGCTCTCCTTCACCTTTTTCAAATCCGCAGCTAGGCGTTTCACGTCAGCCTCCAGGGATGTAGTTAAGTCGGAGACATTTGTAGCGAAGGTCTCCAGTGCTGCAATCGTTGTAGTGTGCGACGCCATTGTTGTTTTGAGTGATGTGATTGCTGGCACCGTCTCGTTCCGCAGGATGGTTAGATCTGCTTTTAAAGTATCAGAAACCTCCTTTATTCGGGCCTCAATCGTAGCAACCACCTCCGTTTTCATTTCAACTATCTCAGAGCGTAGTAGTTTGATGGCCTCGAGAATGTTCACTTCAGCGCCGCCAGGCCAAGCCGCCCCCCCGGGTAAAGTATCAGTCCCCGGGCCGTCAGGCTCAGGGGAGGGCGGTGATGAGAGTGTGTCTTGTAGGCCGGGTTTTCTCAAAGTCATGCTTTTGGCCTTATGTTTCGTCGACATGCTGACATTTGGAAGTAAAGTAGTCTTGGTTTTTACGGGAAGGGATCACCAAAATAATATATGAAAATAAATACGGTTCTGCTGCAAAATTCACATAAACTTTAAAAATACCACGGGAGCAAACGGAAAACACGTCAGTCGCACATGGCGTCCCTCCAATCCCCGTCAATGCACTTTCTAATGAACTCGCTCACCGAATCAGCGTATTCGTCAATATTGTTGTTGGACGCAATGCGGAACATCTCCCAATCCACGTGATCGAAGCAGTCTTGAAGCGTGGAATCAGATTGGTCGGACCAGCGTTGAACAGACCTGAGCGAGGGAGCTTGTTGTTTTAGTTTCTGTTTGTAGGCTGGAAGCAACAAAATTGAGTCGTGGTCAGCTTTTCCGAAAGGAGGGCGGGGGAGGGCCTTATATGCGTCGCGGAAGTTAGTATAACAATGATCCAAGGTTTTACCAGCCCTGTTAGCACAATCGATATGCTGATAGAATTTAGGGAGTTTTGTTTTCAGATTAGCCTTGTTAAAATCCCCAGCTATGATGAATGCAGCCTCAGGGTGTGTGGTTTCCAGTTTACAAAGAGTCAGATAAAGTTCGTTCAGGGCCATCGATGTGTCTGCTTGGGGGGGAATATATACGGCTGTGAATATAATCGAAGAGAAATCCCTTGGTAGATAATGCGGTCGACATTTGATTGTGAGGAATTCTAGATCAGGTGAACAGAATGACTTGAGTTCATGTATGTTGTTATGATCACACCACGTCTCGTTAATCATAAGGCATACACCCCCGCCCCTCTTCTTACCAGAAAGATGTTTGTTTCTGTCGGCGCGATGCGCGAAGAAACCAGCTGGCTGCACCGACTCCGTTAGCGTCTCTTGAGTGAGCCATGTTTCCGTGAAGCAGAGAACGTTACAATCTCTGATGTCTCTCTGGAATGTTACCCTTGCTCGGATTTCATCAACCTTATTGTCAAGAGACTGGACATTGGCGAGTAGTATGCTAGGGAGTGGAGCGCGATGTGCCAGTCTCCGAAGCCTGACCAGGAGACCGCTTCGTTTTCCCCTTTTACGGCGTCGCTTAGGGTCGCCGGCTGGGATCAGATCCATTGTATTGGGTGGAAGGCAAAACACTGGATCCGCTTCGGGAAAGTCATATTCCTGGTTGTAACGATGGTGAGTTGACGTTGCTCTTATATTCAGTAGTTCCTCCCGACTGTATGTAATGAAACCTAAGATTACCTGGGGTACCAATGTAAGGAATAACACATAAAAAAACAAAATACTGCATATTTTCCTAGGAACGCGAAGCGAGGCGGCCATCTCGGTCGGCGCCGGAAGTTGGTGTGGAGGCCTTTGATAGTCCGTCATTGTAAATAAGAATTTGTTCTTAACTGACTTGCCTAGTTAAATAAAGATTAAATGTGGCGACAGCAACCTGGTGGTGGATGTCACCACAAATCCACGACACCCAACCTCCACTGGGCAAACCCTTGCTTTCCAGCCACGCTGCTCTGCATCAGCTGCAAACTCAGCATACCGCAGCATTGTCTCCATATGCTACATTTAATGGGACATTTTAAAATGTATGACAAAATGTAATGGGAAATGTTTTCTGTAATCCCCACTCTGCCCAGGAGGTGGCAATGTGCATATTATATGCTGCGTATAAAGCCCTGAAGAAGAATGAAAATTCGTAATTTCCTTTAACGCTATAGCGCCGCCCAGAAACCCCTGTCTTTTACAGCGGGCAACCCCGTCTGTCTTTCTTTTCGCAAATCATGGCGGACCGGTTCAATAAGGTGTGTAACAGCGCAAGAACCAACATTGCTATATTTGTTTATAATACAGCCATATACATATAATTGTATCCAGAAGTGGAGCTAACTATTGCTCAGTGTTAAGTGAAGACTAGGGGGAAGGTCATTCATTGCTTTATTTGACACGTGAATGGTGTTGCTGACGTCGCTAGCTAAGCTAGTCATGCCTTCATTTAACGTTAGCTAGCTAATTAAAGCAAGGACCCTGCAAAATTTATTCCTGATTCTTAGGCCTTTTTGATATAGTGTTTAGATGAAATACCTCAATTTGCCATGTAAGATTACTCAAATAACATGACTGAGTTCAACTCTCAATAGTTGGGTAACGCCATCTATTGCGCGAGTTAATGTTTAGCCCCAGTTAAGCTCTGAACGTTCTTGCCAGCCGGACGTGGCCATGTGGACACAAAACCATAACTAAAATGTATTTATCCAAGTTCGTATTTATTTTTGCTTGTCAGTGATGTTTACCACAGTAACGTATTCGAGTTTGACGACCATGAGAATACTTTACATGCACTACCATCTGAGACATAAAAACAAGCTCGTTGAATCATTTGAACCCCAGGTGGTGGGCAACTAGTTATTCGCATATGACTTGATTATGCTTGTCCTCCAAGGTTCTGCTGCTTGATGGCAGAGGCCATCTACTTGGTCGTCTTGCTGCCATTGTGGCTAAGCAAGTTCTGCTGGGTGAGTTTTGGAAGTCCAATATTTTGTCAATTAATACCCATCTCGTGACTTTGATCATTATCCAGTCCAAGGATATTGTCACTTGATGTGGACACAGCCATGTCTAGTTTGCTACAACTGTCAGTGACGCTTTTTAACCTACATTGTTTGAGTAACTACAATGATAACTCACATTACCCTCTGAGATGGTGTATATTAAACAATTGGCCTGTGTACTTGTCCATGTTTCAATATGTAAGTCATGATTTCTCTCCTTTTCAGGACACAAGGTGGTAGTTGTGAGATGTGAGGGTATCAACATCTCTGGGAACTTCTACCGTAACAAATGTAAGTTATTGTCAGGTTTACTTTTTTGGTTTAATTGTAATGTTTTGAAGGATTGTGTGGTTCTATTTTGATTCACAGTAAATATTTTCTCCTAAATCATAAGCTTTGCTTGTCAGTGATTAACGCAGTAAATGTTTGAGTTTAACGACCAGTAAAATACTTTACATGCACTACCATCTGACACATTAAGCAACATAGTATATGTTGACCACAGTTGTGAAATAATTGTGGCTGTGGTGAAGCGGTTGAGACTATGGCTTAGCTTGATGGTGTACTGCACCTGTTTTATGAATAGTGAAGTACCTGGCTTTCCTGCGTAAAAGGATGAACACCAACCCCTCTCGTGGACCATACCATTTCAGAGCTCCCAGCAGAATCTTCTGGAGGACCGTAAGGGGTAAGATCAAAATTCCTTCTGTCTGTTTTTCAGCTCTGGCTTACTGGTCCAGTGATTTGCATGGATATTTATTTAAATGGTCCATATTGGGTTGATAGCATGAAGTACACACATTCTGAACTCTACTTTGGACAATGGATGGTTCCTACTTGACTGTGATGAACACTTATCCCAAAGCTGATCATTTTGATGAGAAACTTCCGGATCTGACTGCTGAGTTTAGTCAAGGCCACAATGTTGTGTTGGGATCTATTAAGTCATGGGGAAGTTACTGTACATTGGGAATTAAAGCATATTCAAGTTATGTATCTAAGTATTGTGATTTAATTCCCCCCCCATGGCTTCACTTACACTACGAAGTATTGCCAATCCGGTGCAGGGGGACCTAATTGCCTAAATGTTTTGTTGATGGCCCCTTTGACCCCAACAGGCATGCTCCCTCACAAAACCAAAAGAGGACAGGCTGCATTGGAAAGGTTGAAGGTGTTCGATGGTGTCCCCCCTCCTTATGACAAGGTGACTGATGTTTCAATAATTCAGCGTAACTCTATGATTGTGTGCTGTCAGTGATGCTACTTTTTCATACATACATTGTTTGAGTTTTGACTTTGAGAATACCCCTGAATCTGAGACGCAATTGTCCTCCCCTCTAATGGACTTGCAGTTGTTTGGAGCTGACGTTTATTTTGTTCCACAGAGGAAGCGCATGGTCGTACCTGCGGCCCTGAAGATTGTGCGTCTGAAGCCCACTCGCAAGGTAAGCCTAAAATCAGTTTGTCAAATAACGCCACTGACTTTATCAAAGCTACATTGACTAGTAGGTAGCTGTGTTTCAAAAGTTGCAGCTTGTGCTAATTAGAGGTCGACCAATTATGAATTTTTGATACCGATACCAATTATTGGAGGACCAAAAAAAGCCGATACTGATTAATCGACCGATTTCATAAATAAAAAAATAAACTGTTTTTGTAATATGGACAACTACAACAATACTGAATGAACATTTATTTTAACTTAATATATAATACATAAATAAAATCAATTTAGCCTCAAATAAATAATGAAACATGTTCAATTTGGTTTAAATAATGCAAAAACAAAGTGTTGGAGAAGTAAAAGTGCAATATGTGCCGTGTAAGAAAGTTAACGTTTAAGTTCCTTGCTCAGAACATGAGAACATATGAAAGCTGGTGGTTCCTTTTAACATGAGTCTTCAATATTCCCATGTAAGAAGTTTTAGGTTGTAGTTATTATAGGAATTATAGGACTATTTCTCTCTATACGATTTGTATTTCATATACCTTTGACTATTGGATGTTCTTATAGGCACTTTAGTATTGCCAGTGTAACAGTATAGCTTCCATCCCTCTCCTCGCTGCTACCTGGGCTCGAACCAGGCACACATCGACAACAGCCACACTCGAAGCAGCGTTACCCATGCAGAGCAAGGGGAACGACTACTCCAAGTCTCAGAGCGAGTGACGTTTGAGACGCTATTAGCGCGCACCCCGCTAACTAGCTAGCCATTTCACATCGGTTACACCAGCTTAATCTCGGGAGTTGATAGGCTTGAATTCATAAACAGCAGAGCTGCTGGCAAAATGCACGAAAGTGCTGTTTGAATGAATGCTTTCAAGCCTGCTGGTGCCCAGCATCGCTCAGTCAGACTGCTCAATCAAATCATAGACTTAATTATAACATAACACACAGAAATACGAGCCTTAGGTCATTAATATTGTCGAATCCGGAAACTATCATCTCGAAAACAAAACATTTATTATTTCAGTGAAATACGGAACCGTTCCGTATTTTATCTAACGGGTGGCATCCATCAGTCTAAATATTCCTGTTACATTGCACAACCTTCAATGTTATGTCATAATTATGTACAATTCTGGCAAATTAGTTCGCAATGAGCCAGACGGCCCAAACTGTTGCATATACCCTGACTCTGCGTGCAATGAACGCAAGAGAAGTGACACAATTTCACCTGGTTAATATTGCCTGCTAACCTGGATTTCTTTTAGCTAAATATGCAGGTTTAAAAATATATACTTCTGTGTATTGATTTTAAGAAAGGCATTGATGTTTATGGTTAGGTACACGTTGGAGCAACGCAACGACAGTCCTTTTTCGCGAATGCGCACTGCATCGATTATATGCAACGCAGGACACGCTCGATAAACTAGTAATATCATCACCCATGTGTAGTTATAACTAGTGATTATGATTGATAAGTTTAATGCTAGCTAGCAACTTACCGTGGCTTCATACTGCATTCGCGTAACAGGTGGGCTCCTCGTGAGGCAGGTGGTTAGAGCATTGGACTAGTTAACCGTAAGGTTGCAAGATTGAATCCCTGAGCTGACAAGGTAACAATCTGCCGTTCTGCCCCTGAAAAGGGCAGTTAACCCACTGTTCCTAGGCCGTCATTGAAAATAAGAATGTGTTCTTAACTGACTTGCCTAGTTAAATAAAGGTGTTTTTTCCCCCCGGCAAAATCGGCGTTCAAAATTAACGATTTCCGATTGTTATGAAAACTTGTAATCGGCCCTAATTAATCGGTCGACCTCTAGTGCTAATGTTTAGCCATGTCGTTCTTGCGAGTCAGACATGGATTTAGCCAGGTACCAATCTTTGCTTATTGTCAGTGATGTTTACCACAGTAAGTATTCGAGTTTGACGACCATGAGAATACTTTACATGCACTACCATCTGAGACATAAAGCAACATCCAAATAATTATTTTCATCCCAAGTTATGGCAACTGTTCTTTTATGATCTGATATTGGATTATGTTAGCCTAATGATTTGATTTGTAATGCTTTTTCATTAGTAATTTTTCCTGTCCTTTGTGTGAACTTGCCTTCCCTAGTTTGCCCTCCTTGGACGTCTGGCCCATGAGGTTGGCTGGAAGTACCAGGCTATCACAGCCACTTTGGAAGAGAAGAGGAAAGAGAAGGCCAAGATCCGGTACACCAAGAAAAAGATAGAGATCAAGCTGTCAAAGCTGGCAGAGAAGAATGTGGAGAGCAAGATTTCAAAGTACACTGCTGTCCTTAAACAATACGGTGTCCTTGTCTGAGCTTGTTCATGGTTGCCTATAAAGATGGATAAATGTTTATAGAATGTTTGACTCGCTTGATTTCTTGGCATGTTTGAGGTGCATGAAGTTGACATGGCATTGTGAAGGAAAGTAATGAGCAATGCATCATGACATGTAGTTCTACAACTAGAGATGAGGTGTTAAGTTTGAACACAACAGAAGCATTTGGAGCAGCATTCAGATTGTACTTTTTTCAAGGAGACCGAGTAATTTTGCGTATGACATTTAGCACAACAATCAATTGTTAATCTTTCTATGGCGTCAATTCTATTCAACACGATGACCCTGTGTGGTGCTTTCGGAAACCCCGTGTATCAAATACGTGCGCGCGACTGGCGGTTGGAGAGGAGGCCGCGTCAATTGCCCTAGCTGTCAATTCGCCAGTATGCAAACCAAAATAAACATGAACCCCACTTAGGAACACTTCACATTTGGTATATTGTGACAATTTGAACTTTGCGGATCGGTAAGTGCTTCCTGTTTTTCTGGTATTGTGGAGAGGAAAGGATTGGCCAAAGGGTCTGAAATTGCAATACTGAAGCAACTAACGCTCGCTAGCAACACTAGCAGTACTACTAGCTAGCAAGACAGCTATAGGAGTTAAAAATGGGGTAAAACGCAATCAAGTAGCATATCTACTATTTAATTTTTTTTTTTTTTACAACTTATGTCTGATAGCAAAGGACCGGTATTTTAAGCGAATTGTCAATTTAATTCTCAGTTGCGGGGTGGGTCGGTCGCCTTAGAATTTGTATACAATACGAACCAAAACATGACTCGAGACACCCGCGTCCCACTCCCAGATATAACATACAGACATGCGTCATGCAGTCCAGCGATTAATAGACGTGTCGCTCAAATGCAAAATATATTGCGAACGACTAGGAGCTAGCTACTTCCCTAACTTTTAAACTAACTGGCTGGGACGTTATTATAATAGCATTTCATACATTAAAATGCGTTTCAGTATAGCTCGTGAAAAAGTAGCCCAACCTGGACTCGGGTAGACTAAACAAAGTAAATACGGGACGCTCCAATTGTTACATTTCGTGTGGTATATTAATTTGTGGAGGTCCCATAATCCACTTCGCATGTTACGAATTACGATTCGTATGATGCTTTCGTATATAGTGTATGCGGACACTCCTTCAATTGACTGGATTCGGCTATTTCAGCCACACCCGTTGCTGACAGGTGTATAAAATCGAGCACACAGCCATGCAATCTCCGTATACAAACACTGGCAGAATGTCCTTACTGAAGATGCCTCCTTTCCAACAAGTCAGTTCGTTAAATTTCTGCCCTGGTAAACTGGAAGTGCTGTTATTGTGAAGTGGAAACTCCATGGTTCAGGCTAGGCCCCGTATTTCCAGTGAAAGGACATTCCAGACGATTCTGTGCTTCCAACTTTGTGGCAACAGTTTAAGGTCCTTTGCTGTTTCAGCATGACAGTGCACAAAGCGAGGTCCATACTGAAATGTTTTGTCGAGATCGGTGTGGAAGAACTTGACTGGCCTGCACAGAGCCCTGACCTCAACCCCATCGAACACCTTTGGGATGAATTGCAACGCTGACTGCGAGCTAAAACGCCCAACATCAGTGCTCGATCTCACTAATGCTGTTGTGGCTGAATGGAAGCAAGAACCCGCAGAAACTGTTCCAACATCTAATGGAAAGCTTTCCCAAAAGAGTGGAGGCTGTTATAACAGCAAAGAGGGGACAAACTCCATATTAATACCCATGAGATGTTCGACGAGCAGGTGTTTGGTCATGTTATAATTGTTTTATTTGTTGTGGCTAACATTAGCTAGGTGGGTAATGTTAAAGGGGTACTTAAGGATTTTGACAATAATGCCCTTTATCTACTTTCCCAGAGTCAGATTAATTTGTGGATACCATTTTTATGTTTGTGTGCAGTTTGAAGGAAGTTGCTAACTACATTTACATTTAAGTCATTTAGCAGACGCTCTTATCCAGAGCGACTTACAACTAGATACTCCAAGACATTTAGTCATATTGGCTCACAAAACTACCCCTAACTTCCTGCATACTGGACACACACCACCTTTCCATTCAGGTTTATTTAAAAAATCAATAATAGCTGTGACAGAAACAGGAAGTTCCGGTGTAATTTTATAAACGCCGACAGATAATTTGTTCGTTTGACATGGTGGTGGGATCTTTATTTGTCAGTAAAAATAATTATGCTGGAAATCGCGGTGGAAATGCCTTCATGTTCAAATATTGATATAATAACCATCATATCAAAGTGAATTTGGAGTCACGCGATGACGTGTGGTGTAGTCATTCCACTACGACTCTGAAAACCATGCAGTATATTAGGCTTCAGATGAAATAAATTATGAGCTTCACACAGTGGTGAAAGTGCACGGTAATGAGGTTGATGCTGGTTTCCAATAAATATTGAGGGTCTTATTCTGGTAACATGATGATCAATGCTTGACTGTCGTTTGACATAAAAATATTCTAGCTCTTATCCATAACAATCTCATTACGTTGACTAGACAACCCGCACAGCCTACTCGCACTATAACTGCAAGCTGTTAGCTAGAGCGCAGGTGCCAAGACCAGAGTAGGCACATTTTCTATTTAACTCAACAGTTTTTGAGACAACTATCTTTAGAGTTAACAATGCAATGGAAACACATTTAACTTTAGATTTGTATTCGATGCATGAAAACTTAAGCTAAAAAGTATATTTTGTGTGCACTACTTCATCACGCGCTGATTTTTATCCACAACAAGTCCATTTGGTGGAAACATACCACTGGTGGAAAAATGCACATATTTTTTAAATGCAGATTTTAGAATATTCACATAAATATCTGTCATCAATTGTATGGAAACCTAGCAACTGGCACTTAACTCCTGCTTTGTTGGCAGTGTAGATAGCTAATTTACCAAGTTCAACTTCCTATTTTTCCCATTTCAAATATGCATCCACTGAATTTCTGTCGACTTAGGTCTGATCATTCTTTCTCTGCTGGAGGTTTATTGGGCTATTGTACGACGGTAACATTAGCTAGGTCAGGTGGCAATGGCAAATAATTGTTAGTAAGGCCTACTTTATTGCAGAACAGTTGCATTTGACCCTTTATCTAACATGTTCATATCCATAATTGGGCAGAAAATACTATTAGACTGTATAGTATTATGTCTTGCATATTGTTTGTGAATTAATGTGCAGCATGTATACTCCTTCATGTGGTTTCTAGTCACAGCCATGATGCACTGATATCTCTTGATTCCCATCATTTGTCCCTTAGGAGAATGGCAGCTAAGGTGAATGGCAGTTCAGCTCTGGTTAAAGAGGACGAGGAGCCCATGGACATAACTGTAACACACACAGAGCTCTACCAGACCCTCATAGACGCAGGCCTTCCACAGAAAGTGGCGGAGAGCCTTAATAAGATATTTCAGACTGGTAAGTGCAAGGGGGGTTGTTCACAGTACTACTTGATGGCATTTCATGATATTTCAAAGACCTCATAATGTATATTTCTGCAAGCTCGAGAACACTGTATCAACCGAAGGATTCCACCTTGGTCAGTGGTCATATGATTTAAGTCACTTTGAGTAAAGGGGTCAGTATGTGCATAGCTGTGGAATGGTGACATGCAGAGCCCTCTTCGCTGAGCGACATCATGTTTCAGTGGCTCTCGAGGAATATATGACTCTTATCAAATGTGACCCTATAAGTAGAATTTCTCTCTGTCTGTGTGTATAAAAGTAAATTATTAGGTGGGTTTTTACATTTGTCCTATTTCACACATGTACAAGTGTGTGTTGTATGTGTGAATTAGGCTTTTGTTTTTTGCATATCCCACACCCTGAGACACCTGGCTGTGACCCCACTCTCCACGGGTATCAGCCATTATTAATGGAGACTCTGGAGCAATTAGGGTGCCTTGCTCAATGGCACATTGGCAGTTTTTTCACCGTCTCTGAGATTCGAACCAACGACCTATCGGTTACTGGCCCAGCGCTAGGCTACCTGCCACCCAGTGTGTGTGTGTGTGTTGTCTGTGCATTCCAGGACTGGTGGCTTACACTGACCTGGACGAGAGAGCCATTGACGCCCTCAGGGAGTTCAATGAGGAGGGAGCCCTGTCAGTGTTACTGCAGTTCAAGGAGAGTGACCTGTCACATGTGCAGGTGAGCGGTCTTGTCCACACTGTCCCTCAAAAGCAGTTACACAAAGAAGCTAAAAAAAATAATAATTGTGATTTACACTTAAAATCTATTGGTGCTCTCTCTCAGAACAAAAGTGCGTTTCTCTGTGGCGTGATGAAGACATACAGACAGCGAGAAAAGCAAGGAAGTAAAGTTCAAGAATCCACAAAGGGACCTGATGAGACTAAGATAAAGGTGAACAAATTGTTTCTTATTTTTTCCGTTAAGCGCAGTACGTTTGTTTTAACAGTGATGGAAATATGTCATGTAGGTCTCTGAATGAATGAATGTATGTGTTGTTGATGCTGTCTAGGCTCTTCTGGAAAGAACAGGTTACACTTTGGATGTCACCACAGGACAGAGGAAGTATGGGGGGCCTCCACCTGACGAGGTGTACTCAAGGGCCCAGCCTGGAATCGGAACAGAGGCAAGAAGCACAACCTTTACTGGTTGTGAAAGACATAGCCATCTCATGTATTGGCTGTTAGGGAGATGTCCTCTCAATTATTGTCTGTAAAAAAAATCATTGTAACCTAATGGAAATGAATGCTGGTGAAAGACTGTTAAACATCTAATATGCCTTTTCACAAACAAACCTCTTAGATTTCTAGGGAGCACCATCTTATCCAAGTCAAATACAATCAAAGTTACACAGTATGTCTATAATTTGACATTTTTATCTTATCAATGCAGGTATTTGTCGGCAAGATCCCCAGGGACCTGTATGAGGATGAGCTGGTCCCTCTGTTTGAGAAAGCCGGGCCCATTTGGGACCTGCGTCTGATGATGGACCCCCTTCTCTCGGGTCAGAACAGAGGATATGCCTTCATCACCTTCTGCAATAAAGATGTTGCCCTAGAGGCCGTCAAGCTTGTAAGATTTCCCCTTTTAATCACCAGACATAAAGACTGGTGACATGACTTGGCAATTAACAGTATTTGCTTTGCTATCCTTGCACCTTGTAGACAGGTGGATCACTTTGTCTCATCATACCAGAGTTATCTGGAAAGTGTAAATGTGCATGACTTACCTGTGTGGTTTGAGAACACTTTTTGTTGATCTTTTTGTTTTAGTGTGATAATTATGAAATCCGGTCAGGTAAATACCTGGGTGTCTGCATCTCTGTCGCAAACAACCGTCTGTTTGTTGGGTCAATTCCAAAGAACAAGACAAGAGAAAGCATATTGGAAGATTTCAGCAAAGTCACAGGTTAGAGAAAGATTAGTACCATTTTTCTATCTTTTTTTGTTCCCCTTAAATCTAAATAATGATTTAAATTTGGAATATCGGCTGACAAGTCAAAGGAAATTGCCTTCAGTAAGTACACCTCTTTACTTTTTCCACATTTTTGTTGTCTTACAGCTGAATTTAAAATGGATTAAATTGAGATTTTAGTCACTGGCATACACACATTACCCCATAATGTCAACATTTTTACACATTAATTAAAAATGAAAAGCTGAAATGGCTTGAGTCAATAAGTATTGAACCCCAGTTTTACAGCAAGCCTAAATAAGTTCAAGAGAAAAATATGTACTTAACAAGTCACATAAGTTGCATGGACTCACTCTATGTGCAATAATAGTGTTTAACATGATTTTTGAATGACTTCCTCATCTCTGTACCCCACACATACAATTATCTGTAAGGTCCCTCAGTCAATCAGTGAATTTCATACAAAGATTCAACGACAAAGACCAGGGAGGTTTTCCAATGCTTCGCCAAGTAGGGATCCTTTTAGGAGATGGGTAAAAAATAAAAAAGCAGACATTGAATATCCCTTTGAGCATGGTGAAGTTATTCATTACACTTTGGATGGTGTATCAATACACCCAGTCACTACAAAGATACAGGCGTCCTCCCTAACTCAGATGCTGGAGAGTAAGGAAACCGCTCAGGGATTTCACCATGAGGCCAATGGTGATTTTAAAACAGTTGCAGAGTTTAATGGCTGTGATAGACAACTGATGGTTCAACAACATTGTAGTTACTCCACAATCCTAACCTAATTGGCATAGTGAAAAGGAATCCTGTACAGAATACAAATATTCCAAAACATGCATCCTGTTTGCAACAAGGCACTAAAGTAATACTGAAAAAAGTGGTATGTTTGCAGCAAATGCAACACATTACTGAGTACCACTCTCCACATTTTCAAGCATAGTGGTGGCTGCATCATGTAATGGGTATACTTGTAATCGGTTTCAGGATTAAAAACAAAACAGAATGGAGCTAAGCACAGGCAAAATCCTAGAGGAAAACCAGGTTCAATCTACTTTCCACCAGACACTGGGAGATTAATTCACTTTTCAGCAGGACAATAACCTAAAACATCCAATCTACACTGGACTTGATTACCAAGACAGTGAAGGTTCCTGAGTGGCCGAGTTACAACCAATTTGACAGAGCTTAAAGAATTTTAAAAATAATAATGTGCAAATATTGCACAATCCAGGTGTACAAAGCTCTTAGAGACTTACCCGGAAAACTCACAGCTGTAATCGCTGCCAAAGGGGCTTCTATAAAGTATTGACTAAGGGGTGTGAATACTTATGTCAATGAGATATTTCTGTATTTCATTTTCAATACATTTTCATTATGGGGTATTGTGTGTAGATGGATGAGAAAAAAATCTATAATCCATTTGGAATTCAGGCTGTAACACAACAAAATGTGGAGTAAGTCAAGTGGTATGAATACTTTACTGTATATGGAGATTTTCAACAAGTTATTAAGCTATCTGAGAAGATCAGTGATTCGGTCCTACATATTTTATTCATGCTTTATTACCTGGATACCCCACCTGGACATAAAGACCTGCCATTCTTTCTCTGTGTTTTATATTGTAATAATGCACAATTATAATTAGGTGGGTGCTTACCCTTGATCAATTCGGGTTAAGTGCCTTGCTTAAGGGCACATCGGCATATGCTTTATTTAGCTTGGGGATTCGAACCAGCAACCTTTTGGTTAATGTCTCAACGCTCTTAATTAACTGCTAGGCTATCTGCCGCCGTATTGTACTGTTTGGTATAGCCCTGTGTGATCTGATATTCATCCTAAATGATTTCATTAATCATGAAACTTACCGGAGACACACTTGACCACCACCCAGTGACGACATATCCTAGTCAATCATATTTTACGATCAGTGTAATGGAAGCTTTTCTAGGAATTTTTTGACCGTGCACTTCTGTTTGCTTCCACCAGAGGGCCTCATGGAGGTGATACTCTACCACCAGCCAGATGACAAAAATAAAAATCGTGGCTTCTGTTTCTTGGAATACGAGGAACACAAGTCTGCAGCCCAGGCCCGTCGCCGCCTCATGAGCGGCAAGGTGAAGGTGTGGGGGAACCCTGTTACTGTTGAGTGGGCAGACCCAGTAGACGAACCGGATCCAGAGATTATGGCAAAGGTGAGATCTTAAAGACCTGCACCTCTGGGGTCTAGTGTCTGAACACAGCTAAGCGATGATAAATCACAGATACTAGGGTGTAGAGATATCTTTGCAGATATCTTTCATTTAGAAATAAAATGGCCGTCCTATGTCAGAGAACCACTTCTAAAGGCTCTCTTTTGGTCTTGCACCAGGTAAAAGTGCTGTTTGTGAGGAACCTGGCCACACCAGTCACAGAGGAACTCCTGGAGAAAACTTTCTCCCAGTTTGGGAAGTTGGAACGGGTCAAGAAGCTGAGAGATTATGCCTTTGTGCACTTTGAGGACAGAGATGCTGCCGTGAAGGTGAGTACAGGCATCTTCTACGCCTCCTTTGAGTATGTATGCTGTGTGTTTGCCTTGTGCTTATGGAGAATCTCTGGGAAATTCACTTGGGGAAACCCGCCACCGTTTAGGCAATGCAAGAAATGAACGGCAAAGAATTGGAAGGCGAGGAGATAGAGATTGTTCTGGCAAAGCCTCCGGACAAGAAGAGGAAAGAGCGGCAGGCCCAGAGACAGCCAACCAGGACCACAGGGTGAGTAGTGTTCGACCACACCTAGCGACACCCAGTCTGCTTGGAGTGGCTGGTGTGACCGTCTTATGACCTGTTTTTGTGTTCTACAGTGCCTTCAGAAAGTATTCACACTTGTTCCACTTTTTGTTGTGTTACAGCCTGAATTCAATTTTCTCACCCATCTACACACAATACCCCATAATTGCAGAGTGAAAACATGTTTTTACAGAAATACCCCTGAGTCAATACTTTGTAAAAGCACCTTTGGCAGAGATTACAGCTGTGAGTCTTTCTTTCTGGGTAAGTCCCTAAAGCCCTGTTCACACTGCAGGCCTTAACTTCTCTAGGGTAGGGGGCAGCATTTGGAATTTTGGATGAAATGCATGCCCAAATTAAACTGCCTGCTTCTCGGGCCCAGAAGATATGATATGCATATAACTGGTAGATTTGGATAGAAAACACTCTAAAGTTTCCAAAACTGTTAAAATAGTGTCTGTGAGTATAACAGAACAGAGCAGGCGAAAACCTGAGAAAAATCCATTCAGGAAGTAGTTTTTTGGGGGGTTTTGTAGTTTTCTATTCAATGCCATTACAGTATCCATTGACTTAGGACTCAAATTGCAGTTTCTATGCCTTCCACTAGATGTCAACAGTCTTTAGAAATTGTTTCAGGCTTGTATTCTGAATAATGAGGAACTAAGAGCAGTCTGAATGAGTGGACCCTAAAGTGTCACAGAGCTTTTTCATGTGCGAGACTGAGAGAGTGCGTTTCTTGTTTACCTTTTAAATTGACAACGTTATTGTCCGGTTGAAATATTATCGATTATTTAGGCTAAAAACAACCTGAGGATTGAATATAAACATCATTTGACATGTTTCTATGAACTTTACGGATACAATTTGGATTTTTTTGTCTTCCTGTTTTGACGGCGTTTGAGCCTGTGGATTACTGAAGAAAACGCGCGAACAAAACTGAGGTTTTTGGATATAAAGAGACTTTATCGGACAAAAGGAACATTTATTGAGTAAATGAATGTCTGCTGAGTGCAACCATATGAAGATCATCAAAGGTAAGGGATTCATTTGATCTCTATTTCTGACTTGTGTAACTGTTCTACTTGGCTGGTTACTGTTTGTAATGATTTGTCTAGTGGGCTACGTTCTCAAATAATCCTAAAGTATGCTTTCGCCGTAAAGCATTTTTAAATCTGACACCGTGGTTGGATTCACAAGAAGTTAATCAATAAACCTATGTAAAATATGTTTTGTTTTCTGAATTTTTATAATGAGTTTCTGTATTTGAATTTGGCGCCCAGCAGTTTCACTGGCTGTTGAAGAGGTGGGACGCTAACGTCTCACGTACCCAAGAGAGGTTAATGCTCAAATCCGTTTTGTTTTTCAAATCCATTTTGGATTACTGACTGTCCAAACAGCAAATGACCAAATCGGATTTGTGTGTGTTCAGACACCAGTCATTTGCTGACCAGGCTACGCTAGATTTCATAGTAATGACGGGTGTATGTGCAGTGGTGTAGGCTTATTGGTGGTGGTGCTTGTGCTTCCTATCACTCAGAAGTTATGTAGCAAGCTAAGGTGACAACAATGCCTTCCGTGAATGTTTCCCAGTTGCTTTGAATGTTCAAAATCATAGGTTAAGAACACTTTTAAAGCCTCAAAGGATAACATGATCCAACTTGATCCAAGCAAGTCATTTTTGGCTAGCCACAGCATTCAACTAGATAGCTAGGTAGCTGTTTAGTTTTCTATTGCATGCACTAATCTGTTTGTAAACAATTAACAAGCTAGTTAGCTACCTCATGTTCATATCAAACTGTCAACAGAGTAGCTAGCAAGCAAAAATATATGCCAAATAACAGTCTAAAAGCCACTTGGGGGCAAATAAATCAGATTTGACCGTTGAGACAGAAGTCACATGGCCAGGAATCAGATTTGTATCTGACTTCAAACCATTTATGAAACTGTAACTTAGCCACTATGGAACATTCACTGTCAGTGTAGATTTGGCCTTGTGTTTTAGATTATTGTCCTGCTGAAAGGTGAATTAATCTCCCAGTGTCTGTTGGAAAGCAGACTGAACCAAGTTTTCCTCTAGGATTTTGCCTGTGCTTAGCTCCATTCAATTTCTTTTTTATCCTGGAAAAACTCACCAGTCCTTAACGATTACAAGCACACCCATATGACATAATGCATCCACCACTATGCTTGAAAGTATGGAGATTGGTACTCAGTAATGTATTGTATTAAGTTTGCCCAATCATAATGCTTTGCATTGAGGACAAAAAGTGAATTGACCCATTTTTTGCAGTATTACTTTAGTGCCTTGTTGCAAACAGGATGCATGTTTTGGAATATTTGTATTCTGTACAAGCTTCCTTCTTTCCGCTCTGTCAATTAGGTTAGTATTGTGGAGTAACTACAATGTTGTTGATCCATCCTCAGGTTTCTCCTATCACAGCCATTAAACTCTGCAACTGTTGTAACGTCACCACTGGCCTCATGGTGAAATCCCTGAGCGGTTTCCTTACTATTCAGCAACTGAGTTAGGAAGGACACCTGTATCTTTGTGGTGACTGGGTGTATTGATACACCATCCAAATTGTAATGAATAACTTCACCATGCTCAAAAGGGTATTCAATGTCTGCTTTTGAATTTTTACCCATCTACCAATAGGATCCCTTCTTTGCGAGGCATTGGAAAACCTCCCTGGGATTTGTGGTTGAATCTTTGTATGAAATTCACTGATTGACTGAGGGACCTATCAGATAATTGTATGTGTGGGGTACAGAGATGAGGTAGTCATTCAAAAATCATGTTAAACACTATTATTGCACACAGTGTGAGTCCATTCCATGCAACTTATTATGTGACTTGTGAAGCAACATTTTACTCCTGAACTTATTTAGGCTTACAATAACAAAGGGGTTGAACACTTATTGACTCAAGACATTTCATTATTTATTCATTTTTAATAATTCCACTTTGACATTATGGGGTATTGTGTGTGTGGACCAGTGACAAACATCTCAAATTAATCTATTTTAAATTCATGCTGTAACAACAAAATGTGGACAAAGTCAAGGGGTATGAATATTTTCTGATATATTCACACTTGAGTGTATGAAACATTAGGAACACCACCTCTTTCCATGACATAGACTGACCAGGTAACTCCATGTCAAAGCTATGATCCCTTATTGATGTCACCTGTTAAATCAACAGTGTAGACGAATGGGAGGGGACAAGTTAAAGAAGGATTTTTAAGCCCTGAGACAATTGAGACATGGATTGTGTATGTGTGCCATTCAGAGGGTGAATGGGCAAGGCAAAATATTTAAGAGCCTTTGAACGGGGCATGGTAGTAGGTGCGATGCGCACCGGTTTGAGTATGTCAAGAACTGCAACGCTGCTAGGGTTTTCACGCGCAACAGTTTCCCGTGTATATCAAGAATGGTCGACCACCCAAGCCAACTTGACACAACTGTGGGAAGCATTGGAGTCAACATGGGCCAGCATCCCTGTGAAATGCTTTCAACACCTTGTAGAGTCCATGCCCTGACAAATTGAGGCTGTTCTGAGGGAAAAAGGGGGTGCAACTCTATATTAGGAAAGTTTTCCTAATGTTCCTGTCTGCACAAAAAAACCTGTCATGTTGCCTCTCTTGCTTTGTTGTCACAGGTATGATGATTACTACTACTACTATCCTGCTCCACGCATGCCACCTCCCATGCCAGGCAGGGGGAGAGGCGGGAGAGGTGGATATTCATACCCACCGGACTACTACGGTTATGAGGATTACTACGATGATTACTACAGTGGTGGTTACGACTACCATGACTACAGAGGTGGCTACGACGACCCTTACTACGGTGGTTACGATGACGTCTACGCGCCGAGAGGAAGGGGCAGGGTGAATCGAGGTGCCCCCCCTCCCAGAGGCCGAGGACCACCACCCCCTCGTGGCAGAGGTGGCTACGTCCAAAGAGGGGCTCCTATGGGCGTACCGAGGGGGAGCCGTGGGTGCCGGGGAGGCCCGCCCCAGCTGCAGAGGGGTCGCAGTATCAGAGGGGCCCGGGGGAAACGCGGGGGCAACGTGGGCGGGAAGAGGAAGGCTGACGGTTACAACCAACCGGACTCCAAGCGCCGGCAGACCAACAACCAGAACTGGGGCTCCCAACCCATTGCCCAGCAACCCCTACAACAAGGTGGCGACTATTCTGGTAACTATGGTTACAATAATGACAACCAGGAGTTTTACCAAGATTCTTATGGGCAACAATGGAAGTAGATAAAAAATGAACTTTTGATTGCTTGTATGTTAGAGCTGGGCGATATGGACAAAAATCCATATCACGATAAATTGACCGAATTATCACGATAGCTAAATTGAACGATATGTTTAACTTTAAAGGTCCAATGCAGCCGTTTTATCTCAATATCAAATCATTTCTGGGTAACAATTAAGTACTATACTGTGATTGTTTTCAATTAAAATGGTCAAAAAGAAACAAAAATAGCTTCTTAACAAAGCAATTTTCAAGCAAGAATTTTGCTAGGACTGTACGGGAGTGGCTGTTATTGGCAGAGAGATTTAAAACGTTTTATTGGGCTATTAACCAATTTACAGGCAGGCCAAAACATTTTACTTTTCAAACAGCTCTTACACTAAAATGGCATTATCATAATTTTCCCTGTATTATTCCAACTTCATAGTATGGAAATATATGTGAAACACAGCCAAATCGTGTTTTTAGACTGCACTGGGCCTTTAATGTGCACCACATATGTTTTGATATTACCCTTACAACTGCTTCTACTACTTTGAATGTTATACCTATCAATTTTCCCATATTAGCGGACTTATTTAATTTTAAACTATATAGGTTATATATCGTAATCAACTATAGCAGCAAAATGTCCACGATAAGTGGACGGTGTCGATAATTTTCAGTTTATCGTCCCAGCTCTACTGTGTGTATATATCAGCCTTCACATTCTAAGGAAATATTAACAAAAAATGCATGCTTAAATTGGCTTAACATGACCCTTTTTGAAATATAGATTGGTTTCACTACAGTACCAATATGGAGCAAAAGAGTACATAAGCTTGCTTAATTTTTTCTAATCCTTTTATGCTTTTCTTGTGGCTACTTGACATTTTGGGGTTAAAAAGCAAGACTATTATTTTTAAAAGTAAATGATAATTTAGATAGTTTTTAAGCTGGCATTTATAGGAAAAAGTGGACAATCATTAAAAAAAAATATATATATTTGAGAAAGCATTTGCAATCATGAGAACCATTCAGTGACTGGCCACCAACCCCTTCCCAGACCCCCCTCCTTATTTGACATTTTCCTCCCAGATTTCTGATATGTATACATAGGACATTGCTTGTACAAGGCTTTAAAGTGAGAGCTGTTGCAGAGGTGGGTAAAAAAGGAAAATTGCACTTTTTCATGTACCGTAACGGTTGTGCTAAAGTTGTATGTTTAGCATTTGTAGAAGTAGATAAACTATGTTTTTCTAAATGTGTTACTACAACTTCAACTGTTTTCTCTCAAATTTCCCCTTTTAGATAATGGGTCTGGCAAAACCTTAATCGCCAAGACAATTTGTTCTTTGTTGTGTTTGTATTTATAAAAATGTTATTGTTACCTTTCAATAAAACTCAACCATACTACAATGAATTATCAGCTATTTCAAATTCAGTCGTGGAATATTTTGATCAGACCAATTTTTATCTCCATGTTTGGCCTTGAATGTGAGATAAACATTTTTTTTTTAAAGAAAGACACAGAACAACTACATCTATTGAGATCAAGTAGTTATTTCACTGAGGTTGTACTATTCTGTTTTGGGCATCTTTACACCAAAAAGTTGAGTGACCAACGCATTTACACCAAACACCTGGCAGTTGATGCTAATGTGCTCTTTCCTGGTCCCTCTATTACCTGGCAATATAAATAGCACAGCATCTTTTTCTTACATTTTTTTATCGTTTTGATTTCTTATTTAGCTACTCTCCCATTTTATTACAACTTAAGTTTTATTTTGTGTTTTGTTTGTTTAAGTTTCTCCTTTTATTCCGAATTACCCCAGGTGAAGACGCGAGAACGGCCGCGGTTGAGTGAGTGTGGAACACATCTATTCTCTGCTGTGTTCTTCCCCAAAGAAGGGTGAGCCTGGTTTACCTCTTCACTGCTAAACTGGCGCTACCCCTCTGCGGAGGGGCCTCAGCCCACATCACTTGTTTTGCTCAGTAAAATAATACACCATTTTGATTACAACAGCTAGTGTCTGATTTTAATTTATGTTAAAAATGACTAAATTCGTTTTCTAGTAACACCTCTAGTAAAAACAAATTCTGGTAACATGAATGGGAATTTCTGCTTAATACTTAGAGGCATACGTGTGAACAAAGATAATGCCGTGGTGTGTTTACAGAGTAAAACATGGGGAATAGCGCTTTACTCTTATAAGGACTTCAGTCACAAAGCTTCCCAAAACTAGCACTGCCTTATTAAACAGATATTAGACTACCTTGCCAGAGACCAAAGATGGGTACAGATGATGCATATTATACTAGGTGTCACCTGTTGTTTAAAGTCAAAAGTTCACTGCAATCCTGAATAAGAATTATAAGAGGGCAGACGAAAAAGACTAGCCTGCACTCAGGACAATCCTGTTTTATAGACCTATCATGGCCACATGTCCCAAATGCTCATGTCTAAATTTGGAAAACCAGTGATCCTCTGAAGATTGTGATAAATGTTTTTCTGCTCACCATTTTGAATCTTGAGGACTAATGCAATTGGAATATTATGTCTGCTGAACTTCTCATGGAAGGACCACACGATTGGCTAATCTGTTTGTACTGATTGGATCCTGTTGCCTCATAATGGATCTTTGGAAGTACAGATGGACTTCATGATCACTGATCATTGTCTCTACTCTGGCACCCTATCTAGGGTGTATTCAGATATACATCAATTTCAAATTTGCCAAACCTAATTTGTTCAAGGGCACAGAAATTCTATGCCTTGGAGTTGAACCAACAACCCCTTCAGTCATTTGTTTATACCCTCAGACATTACTTTGCTGATCAGATATATCTTCTGACAGACTATTAGATGGACAGAATATAGCCGTTAGCTTGCTACTATTGTATTATAGGCTAAATACATTTTGTTTACAATAGGACTGCTTGTCAAGTGTTTATCATTTTTATCATTTTATCAAAATGATTTTTATCATTTTTATCATTTTACTGGAAGTTAGTGATATTTGATGTGTTAGTATTTTCGATACAATGCCATCTGGTGTGTTTTTTTCTCTTAGTACAGTTGATGGTCGACTTTTACTAGAGACAAATATGATAATACAATATTTTTTTTTCATTATTAATATTGCTTTGTACGAAAAGGAAATGTTTAATACAGTGCGGTCCTAAATATTGACACCCTTGATAAAGATGAGCAAAAATGACTGTATAAAATAATTCAAACACTACAATGAATGCAAAAAAATGGGGAAATTATATATATTTTTTTATACGAATACAATCATCCATACAGAATCCTTCTAGATCCTTGGTATCCTTCGTCATGGAAATAATATATTTTCCCACATTTTTTGAGTATAGTATTATACATTTTATATAGTATTTTTTGCTCATCTTTATCAAGACGCTAATTTGCTTGAAATCAATTGAAAAACGTTGGTTAACAACATGTAAAGAAAATGTGTTTTATACTCAGTTTGCAATGAGATTTTGCAATTAGAACCAAATCACCACTGAACCAGAAGCTAAATACAATTGATTATTACCATGCTACAAATGATTCAACAACCAAACAGTGCCAAAGCACTACACCCAACTTTACAAATTCACGACCGAAACTGTTTTGAATCTCTAACCTGTGGTTAAAAACAGAAAAGGAATCAACAAAAGAATCTGATTAATTTCAGATGACTTCCAGAAAGAGTGATGTAAGTACTTCCGTATCATATTTTAACTCCTTGCTTTTGTCGCCTGGCTTATCTATCAGGGTGCGTGTCAGAGGTGGCCCCGACCCAGTCTTGTCACGATGTGGACTTGCTAGGTGGGGCTCGCAGTCAGAGGCAGCTGTGAGGACTATGGGGGTAAGTTTAGGACGTTTCTTCCTAAACCGTTCTCTTTCACTGTTTTTCTTACTCTTCCCATTATTCAGGTTTCACCAAATTCCTGTGGGGATTAAGATCCTGAAAGCAGAAGTCAGTTTCTGGGTGAGGTAAGAGAGAAAAGTATCCCTTAACCCTTTACACGTATACGGGTTGAAAATGGCAGGTTTGGGCACTGATAAGCGCTTAAATTGGAACGCAGTGGCTGTACAGTAACATGCTATAAATGACGTCAGAGCACAGGCTCTGCGCTTCACAGCGCTGTGTGGGTTTTGACTGACAGCCTTTCTGAGCTTGAGCACCGCATGCGACAAGAAGTTGCCCCCATCCCTCCCGCTAATTGGGCAACTTTTGTCATTTTTTTGTTGTCTGAGAGAGGAAAATGCTGTAAATTAAGAGGACTCAACAATGTATTTTGAAAGATGAGACATTGAGGATTATAATAAATACTGCTTTGATGTCATACAAGCAAGCCAAATACCTGTGAGTCCAAATGTGCACTTCCATATCATAAAACTCATGTCATATACAGTGTCAACATTTATGATGACTGTTTGTACAGTTACAAGATGACATGGTGTCATACCCTGGGTTGTTCTGAACAGATGGAAGAAAATCTCGCCTGAATGCACCTCATGACTCCTTTCTATGCGCACCAAAATTACAATCTGTTTCTCTGAATTGCTTTGTGAAAGCCTGACACTGTAAGATCATGTTTTATAACTTAGCTAGTCATGTTGGCAATAAAACAAGCCCACTTGACCTGGATTGCAATTTATAATGTGCTGTTTTTGGATTGCGTAAACAACAACAGTAATTGTGTGATGGCTGGGATGCAGGGTTGTCTTCCAAACGAAACAACTACAAGTGTGCTTGGCCTAGTTCCTCAACAGCACAGCTAGGAGAGCTACAAAAAACCTGAACACCAGTTAGTCCTCTCATTCAAACCCTTATGTTGCACCTAACCCACATTTTCCAGGAATATTCTTATGTAAGTAATGGATCCAGACTATTTAAGATTTCGTTATCAACAAATGCAGCAAAAAGTACAGCAAATGTCAAATGCACTTTATAAGACCCAAGTTGAGGACAAAACAGTTCACCTGACACAAGACTGAATTCAAACATTACACTGTTTAATTTACAGTGCATTCGGAAAGTATTCAGACCCCTTGACTTTTTCCACATTGTGTTACATTACAGCTTTATTGTTAAATGTATTAAATCGTTTTTTCCCCCTCATCGATTTACACACAATACCTCATAATGACAAAGCAAAAACAGGTTTTTAGAATTGCTTGCAAAATTTCTTTTTTCACTGAAATCACATTTACATAAGTATTCAGACCCTTTACTCAGTACTTTGTTGAAGCATGGGTATGACGCTACAAGCTTGGCACACCTGTATTTGGGGAAGTTTCTTCGATTCCTCTCTGCAGATTCTCTCAAGCTCTATCAGGTTGGATGGGGAAAAATGATGTATTCACCTTATTTGTTGGATATGTAAAAATTATTTTTTTACTAGAGATAGAGTTTTTTTTTTTTACTAGAGATAGAGGTACTAGAGGTTTTTACTAGAGATAGCTTGAAACTGACAAATGATTGATGTTGGTGATAAAAACCTAAAAGCTGCCATTCTATAGACAAGATGTGGTGTGTGTGACCCGAGAGAGTGATAGCCAAGAAGAGTTTAGAACAATGCCTCATTGTCTCATCTTCCTGGCATCTGGGAAACTAAGCCAGGTTGGGGGTAAAACACCATCCTGTGTAGATAACCTAGGTGGCTTATGGGAGATGGAACCATTGTGACAAAGCATTTGTAGGTCCTATATAATATCTGTTTTTTTTTTCATTTTCAGTTAGGCTCTCAGCCTAACAGTCAGAACAAGACTGTTGGGGTGACGGTTTCATTATTGCAATAATTAATCAATATTAATAAAGATGATTGTTTGAAGAAATGACCAAGTCTCTCTCAGTACTGAATTTCCATGACACGCTGCACAGCTATTTTCAGGTCTCTCCAGAGATGTTAATGTCCGGGCTCTGGCTGGGCACACAACATGCCTACCTCTTTGAAGTTGCAAAATATTTTTTATTTTGAACCAAACAAGAAATAAGACAAAAAAACAGAACTTGAGCATGCATAATTATTCACCCCCCCAAAGTCAATACATTGTAGAGCCACTTTTTGCAGCAATTACAGCTGCAAGTCTCTTGCTGTATGTCTCTATAAGCTTGGCACATCTAGCCACTGGGATTTTTGCCCATTCTTCAAGGCAATACTGCTCCAGCTCCTTCAAGTTGGATGGGTTCCGCTGGTGTACAGCAATCTTTAAGTCATACCACAGATTCTCAATTGAATTGAAGTTTGTGCTTTGACTAGGCCGTTCCAAGACATTTAAATGTTTCCCCTTAAACCACTCGAGTGTTGCTTTAGCAGTATGCTTAAGGTCATTGTCCTGCTAGAAGGTGAACCTCTGTCCCAGTCTCAAATCTCTGGAAGAATGAAACCGGTTTCCCTCAAGAATTTCCCTGTATTTAGCGCCATCCATCATTCCTTCAATTCGGACCAGTTTCCCAGTCCTTGCTGATGAAAAACATTCCCACAACATGATGCTGCCACCACCATGCTTCACTGTGGGAATGGTGTTCTCGGGTGATGAGAGGTGTTGGGTTTGCGCCAGACATAGCGTTTTCGTTGATGGCCAAAAATCTCAAAAATCTCAATCTCAAATCCTTCTTCCATATGTTTGGGTAGTCTCCCACATGCCTTTTGGCGAACACCAAATGTGTTAGCTTATTTTCTTCTTTAAGCAATGGCTTTTTTCTGCCACTCTTCTGTAAAGCCCAGCTCTGTGGAGTGTACGGCTTAAAGTGGTCCTATGGACAGATACTCCAATCTCCACTGTGGAGCTTTGCAGCTCCTTCAGGATTATCTTTGGACTCTTTGTTGCCTCTCTGATTAATGCCCTCCTTGCCTGGTCCGTGAGTTTTGGTGTGCGGCCCTCTCTTGGCAGGTTGGTTGTGGTGCCATATTATTTCAATTTTTTAATAATGGATTTAATGGTGCTCTGTGGGATGTTCAAAGTTTCAGATATATTTTTCTAACCCAACCCTGATCTGTACTTCTCCACAACTTTGTCCATGACCTGTTTGGAGAGTTCCTTGATCTTCATGGTGCCGCTTGCTTGGTGGTGCCCCTTGCTTAGTGGTGTTGCAGACTCTGGGGCCTTTCAGAACAGGTGTATATATACTTAGATCATGTGACACGTAATTGAAGTCCCCCTGTGTGCAATCTAACTAATTATGTGACTTCTGAAGGTAATTGGTTGCACCAGATCTTGTTTAGGGTCTTCATAGCAAAGGGGTTAAATATACTTGAAGTCGGAAGTTTACATACACCTTAGCCAAATACATTTAAACTCAGTTTTTCACAATTCCTGACATTTAATCCTAGTAAAAATTCCCTGTCTTAGGTCAGTTAGGATCACCACTTTATTTTAAGAATGTGAAATGTCAGAATAATAGTAGAGAGAATGATTTATTTCAGCTTTTATTTCTTTCATCACATTCCCAGTGGGCCAGAAGTTTACATACAATCAATTAGTATTTGGTAGCATTGCCTTTAAATTGTTTAACTTTGGTTAAATGTTTCTGGTAGCCTTCCACAAGCTTCCTACAATAAGTTGGGTGAATTTTGGCCCATTCCTCCTGACAGAGCTGGTGTAACTGAGTCAGGTTTATAGCCCTCCTTGCTCGCACACACTTTTTCAGTTCTGCCCACAAATTTTCTATACGATTGAGATCAGGGCTTTGTGATGGCCACTCCAATACCTTGACTTTGTTGTCCTTAAGCCATTTTGCCACAACTTTGGAAGTATGCTTGGGGTCGTTGTCCATTTGGAAGACCCATTTGGAGACCAAGCTTTAACTTCCTGACTGATGTCTTGAGATGTTGCTTCAATATAGCCACATAATTTTCCTGCCTCATGAAGCCATCTATTTTGTGAAGTGCACCAGTCCCTCCTGCAGCAAAGCACCCCCACAACATGATGCTGCCACCCCCGTGCTTCACGGTTGGGATGGTGTTCTTCGGCTTGCAAGCATCACCCTTTTTCCTCCAAACATAACGATGGTCATTATGGCCAAACAGTTCTATTTTTGTTTCATCAGACCAGAGGACATTCCTACAAAAAGTACGATCTTTGTTCCCATGTGCAGTTGCAAACCGTGATCTGTTTTTTTTATGGCGGTTTTGGAGCAGTGGTTTCTTCCTTGCTGAGCGGCCTTTCACGTTTTGTCGATATAGGACTCGTTTTACTGTGGATATAGATACTTTTGTACCTGTTTCCTCCAGCATCTTCACCATGTCCTTTGCTGTTGTTCTGGGATTGATTTGCACTTTTCGCACCAAAGTACGTTCATCTCTAGGAGACAGAACGCGTCTCCTTGCTGAGCGGTATGACGACTGCGTGGACCCATGGTGTTCATACTTGCGTACTATTGTTTGTACAGATGAACGTGGAACCTTCAGGCGTTTGGAAATTGCTCCCAAGGATGAACCAGACTTGTGGAGGTCTGCAAAACATTTTCTGAGGTCTTGGCTAATTTCTTTAGATTTTCTCATGATGTCAACTAAAGAGGCACTGAGTTTGAAGGTCGACCTTGAAATACATCAACAGGTACACCTCCAATTGACTCGGGCTAATTGACATCATTTATCAGAAGCTTTTAAAGCCATGATATCATTTTCTGCAATTTTCCAGGCTGTTTAAAGGCACTGTCAACTTAGTGTATGTAAACTTCTGACCCACTGGAATTGTGATACAATGAATTATAAGTTTAATAATCTGTCTGTAAACAATTGTTGGAAAAATTACTTGTCATGCACAAAGTAGATGTCCTAACCGACTTTCCAAATCTACAGTTTGTTAACAAGAAATTTGTGGAGGAGTTGAAAAACAAGTTTTAATGACTCCAACCTAAGTGTATGTAAACTTCCGACTTCAACTGTACATATGCACGTACCAGTTTTCAGTTTATTTTTTTGATTTCACTTCACCAATTTGGACTATTTTGTGTATGTCCATTACATGAAATCCAAATAAAAATCAATTTAAATTACAGGTTGTAATGCAACAAAATAGGAAAAACGCCAAGGGGGATGAATACTTTTGCAAGGCACTGTACCTACTGCCTCTGATCTGGCGGACTCACTAAATACATGATTTGTTTGTAAATGATGTCAGTGTTGTACTGTGTCCCCCCTGGCTATCCGTAAATATACACTGCTCAAAAAAATAAAGGGAACACTAAAATAACACATCCTAGATCTGAATGAATGAAATATTCTTATTAAATACTTTTTTCTTTACATAGTTGAATGTGCTGACAACAAAATCACACAAAAATTATCAATGGAAATCAAATTTATCAATCCATGGAGGTCTGGATTTGGAGTCACACTCAAAATTAAAGTGGAAAACCACACTACAGGCTGATCCAACTTTGATGTAATGTCCTTAAAACAAGTCAAAATGAGGCTCAGTAGTGTGTGTGGCCTCCACGTGCCTGTATGACCTCCCTACAACGCCTGGGCATGCTCCTGATGAGGTGGCGGATGGTCTCCTGAGGGATCTCCTCCCAGACCTGGACTAAAGCATCCGCCAACTCCTGGACAGTCTGTGGTGCAACGTGGCGTTGGTGGATGGAGCGAGACATGATGTCCCAGATGTGCTCAATTGGATTCAGGTCTGGGGAACGGGCGGGCAAGTCCATAGCATCAATGCCTTCCTCTTGCAGGAACTGCTGACACACTCCAGCCACATGAGGTCTAGCATTGTCTTGCATTAGGAGGAACCCAGGGCCAACCGCACCAGCATATGGTCTCACAAGGGGTCTGAGGATCTCATCTCGGTACCTAATGGCAGTCAGGCTACCTCTGGCGAGCACATGGAGGGCTGTGCGGCCCCCCAAAGAAATGCCACCCCACACCATGACTGACCCACCGCCAAACCGGTCATGCTGGAGGATGTTGCAGGCAGCAGAACGTTCTCCACGGCGTCTCCAGTCTGTCACATCTGTCACATGTGCTCATGTGCTCAGTGTGAACCTGCTTTCATCTGTGAAGAGCACAGGGCGCCAGTGGCGAATTTGCCAATCTTGGTGTTCTCTGGCAAATGCCAAACGTCCTGCACGGTGTTGGGCTGTAAGCACAACCCCCACCTGTGGACGTCGGGCCCTCATACCACCCTCATGGAGTCTGTTTCTGACCGTTTGAGCAGACACATGCACATTTGTGGCCTGCTGGAGGTCATTTTGCAGGGCTCTGGCAGTGCTCCTCCTTGCACAAAGGCGGAGGTAGCGGTCCTGCTGCTGGGTTGTTGCCCTCCTACGGCCTCCTTCACGTCTCCTGATGTACTGGCCTGTCTCCTGGTAGCGCCTCCATGCTCTGGACACTACGCTGACAGACACAGCAAACCTTCTTGCCACAGCTCGCATTGATGTGCCATCCTGGATGAGCTGCACTACCTGAGCCACTTGTGTGGGTTGTAGACTCCGTCTCATGCTACCACTAGAGTGAAAGCACCGCCAGCATTCAAAAGTGACCAAAACATCAGCCAGGAAGCATAGGAACTGAGAAGTGGTCTGTGGTCACCACCTGCAGAACCACTCCTTTATTGGGGGTGTCTTGCTAATTGCCTATAATTTCCACCTGTTGTCTATTCCATTTGCACAACAGCATGTGAAATTTATTGTCAATCAGTGTTGCTTCCTAAGTGGACAGTTTGATTTCACAGAAGTGTGATTGGCTTGGAGTTACATTGTGTTGTTTAAGTGTTCCCTTTATTTTTTTGAGCAGTGTATTTTAAAATTGTGCCTTCTCGTTTGCTTTATGTTTTAGCAATTACATTTACTTTTGATAGTTAAGTATATTTAAAACCAAATACTTTTAGACTTTTACTCAAGTAAAATTTTACTGGGTGACTT
Source organism: Salvelinus namaycush (assembly GCF_016432855.1). Lineage (NCBI taxonomy): Eukaryota > Metazoa > Chordata > Actinopteri > Salmoniformes > Salmonidae > Salvelinus > Salvelinus namaycush. The sequence goes on from NC_052334.1 coordinate 38,315,617, forward strand.
GTGCTTTTACTTGAGTCATTTTCTATTAAGTTATCTTTTCTTTTACTCAAGTATGACAATTGGGTACTTTTTCCACCACAGGAGATGAGACTTATTCATTTTTTCAAGTCTGAGTGTACGCCATAAGTCATTCATCAATAAAACATGTTTTTAACTGTCTGACTTTGGTCTGTTCTTATTCTGTGTATCACACACAGGGTTTACAAAAAAAGGTTACTATTTACTAATCAATTATGTTACTAGGAAAAATATTGTAATCCGATTACAGATACTTTTGAAAAACTAGATGATTATTTACTATTTTCTACATTTGTAGAATAATAATGAAGACATCACAACTATGAAATAACACGTATGGAATCATGTAGTAACCATCAAAGTGTTAAAGAAATCAAAATATATTTGAGATTCTTCAAAGTAGCCACCCTTTGCCTTGATGACAGCTTTACACACTCTTGGCATTCTCTCAACCAGCTTCACAGGGAATGATTATCCAACAGTCTTGAAGGAGTTCCCACATATGCGGAGCATTTGTTTCCTGCTTTTCCTCATCCCAAACCATCTCAATTTGGTTGAGGTTGGGAGATTGTGGAGGCCAGGTCATCTGATGCAGCACTCCATCACCCACCTTACCTTCTTGGTAAAATAGCCCTTACACAGCCTGGAGGTGTGTTGGGTGATTGTCCTGTTGAAAAACAAATGATAGTTCCACTAAGCCCAAACCAGATGGGATGGCGTATCGCTGCAGAATACTGTGGTAGCCATGCTGGTTAAGTGTGCCTTGAATTCGAAATAAATCACAGACCGTGTCACCAGCAAAGCACCATCACACCACCTCCATGCTTTACGTTGGGAAATACACATGCAGACATCATCCGTTCACCCACACTGCTTCTCACTCCAGACCAAAGGACAAATTTCCGCCTATCTAATGTCCATTGCTCGTGTTTCTTGGCCCAAGCAAGTCTCTTCTTATTGGTGTCCTTTAGTAGTGGTTGGTTTCTTTGCAGCCATTTGACCATGAAGTCCTGAATCACGTAGGCTCCTCTGAACAGTTGATAGTGAGATGTGTCTGTTACTTGAATTCTGTGAAGCAATTATTTGGGCTGCAATTTCTGAGGCTGGTAACTCTAATGAACTTATCCTCTGCGGCAGAGGTATCTCTGGGTCTTCCTTTCCTGTGGCGGTCCTCATGAGACACAGTTTCATCATAGCTCTTGATGGTTTTTGCAACTGCTCTTGAAGAAACTTTCAAAGGTCTTAATTTTCCATATTGACTGACCTTCATGTCTTAAAGTAATGATGGACTGTCGTTTCTCTTTGCTTATTTGAGCTGTTCTCGCCATAATATGGACTTGGTATTTTACCAAATAGGGCTATCTTCTGTATAACCCCCTACCTTGTCAAGAAATTCCACAAATTAACTTTTAACAAGGCACACCTGTTCATTGAAATGCATTCCTGGTGACTACCTCATGAGCCTCAGAATCCTACGGTTCTGACTTGGTGTACAGGGAGAACACTATAAGAACGACCCATATTCTGAATTATGTTGCTATACATTTCAAAAGGGCTGAGCAAATAGTTATATTGACTATGTCCGTCCCTAGCTCGCTCATGAATGTCTTAATTGAAATTACGGATTGCCTCTTGTCGTCCCCTTATGCCATAGCTTGTACATCTCAATTGTCAGTAGAAACCACATTTGTTTAAGCAAGTCAGCCATATTCTTTTAAAAGGCAGTAAATGAGGCTGAATGAACTGTTTTGCTTGGCAGACAAGGCTCCACTGGCCAGGTGTAGCAGTGGTAAGGTGTTGGGACTGCTGTTGGGACTCTGCTTTTGGGACAGCTTAATGTAGGCCCTAACAGTTTGTTGGCGCTGTTTGTCACCGTTATAGAGCAATAATGTATTGTTTAGTGTTGTGCTGTGTAGTGGCTTTGCTGGCATGCATCCCACTTTTATTTATTTTTTGCCCCGCCAAGATTTTCATGCTAAAATCGCCACTGCCAGTCTGCAATGTTTTGGACAGGCTGCACCTTGTAATTGGTAGGCTATATATTTGTTGTTTTTAATGCACTTTGAGTTATAATTTCAAATATAATAATGATTAAGCCTACTTATACATAATTACACAATCATAAGCTTCCTATTCAATCTATGGCTGGCCGCCTGAATAAATAATTAGCTTAGGCTATTTAAGAACTCAGTGGTAAAATAGGAACTCATAATGTAATTAATTAATGAATATGTTCTGCGCTGATTACTTATAGCACACTGTTTTTCCACGATTGTGTAAATGTGTTTGTTAATATGTAGGCGTAATAATCATATCTATTATCATATGTAGCCCATAACAGTGCTGGAATATATTTGTTTCATTTGGTTTTGGATTCAGTTAGCACAGTATGTATTCATTCATATGATCTCAATTAAGAAATGATGTTCTCTAACCTGAAAGTAGTTTTAATCATGTCTGATGGAATTATCAAGTTTTCACCCTCGTGTCAGAAAATCTCAATTCATTATCGCAATTGGAATATTAGTCGCCCAAAAATCGCAATTAGATCTTGCAGTCCAATTCGAAATGTAATGTGATGCATATTAATGACTTGAGATTTTTTGATCTGTCAGCCCTCTATGTTAGTGTACCTTTATTGACCAACTGCTAGACTGTGATCTGACTGCAAAGACCAAGACCGAGACATGGCCTGGGTTACTGAGCTGGATTTATTGTTGAATCATTTCAGTTATCTGCGTGATTATATTCCAGCTGTGTTGTTCAGTGAACACCAATTGTATCCAACCCAATCAGGGGTCAAGGGGTTGAAACTTTTAATCAGGCTCATGCCACATGTTCAATGGCTTCATTTTGGGAAATTCTATAGGTGTCAGGAGATGATTTCATCTCAAAATAAATTGCCTTTTGCTACCACTTGAGGGCAGTGAAATACTTGCTTGTAGCAGAGAAGGAAGGAGGGTCCAGCTTTTCTTCCCTCTAAACTGTTTAAAATATTAATAGTTGCATCTCACTAACTGTTCAATTTACACATAGGAAAAATGTAACCATTTAGAAAAGCAATAGAAGTGTCCATACATTTTTTATTGTATAAGTGACTCCTTGATAAAATTGTGATTTAGAACTAGGCTGTTAATTGGGCCATTTTGTTGCTCTCTCAGGCGGTTTCTATATAATAGTAAGCATTAAACTCACTGCCAAACGCTTAAGTGTTATGAGCATATTCATTGTAGTTTTCCTATCTCACTACACCAGTAATATGCTACACTCCTAATTTTTCAATGCTGACTCTATGCTTGGCTACTGGGCAGGGAAGAGAACCACTCCCCTTTAGCTGAAGACTATAATGAGACCATACACTCCGACTTTCAAAACATTTCAGTGCGTCCCGCTCCCTGACCCTCTCTTCCCTTTGAGAATGAAGAGGATGCTTCTTTTGAGGATGCTTCTTACTATACTGAACAAAAATATAAACATAACATGCAACAATTTCAAAGATTTTACTGAGTTACAGTTCATATGAGGAAATCAGTCAATTGAAATAAATTCATTAGGCCCTAATCTATGGATTTCACATGACTGGGAATACAGATATGCATCTGTTGGTTACAGATACCTTTAAAAATATAGTGGGCCTCAGGATCTCGTCACTGTATTTTTGTGCATTCAAATTGCTATAGACAAAATGCAATTGTGTTCGTTGTCTGTAGCTTATGCCTGCCCATTCCGTAACCCCACCGTCACCATGTGGCACTCTGTTCACAACGTTGACATCAGCAAACCGCTCGCCCACACGATGCCATACACATGGTCTGCGATTGTGAGGCTGGTTGGAAATAGTGCCAAATTCTCTAAAATGACGTTAGAGGCAGCTTATGGTAGAGAAATTAACATGAAATTATCTGGCAACCGCTCTGGTGGACATTCCTACTGTCAGCATGCCAATTGCACACTCCCTCAAAACTTTAAACATTGTGTTGTGTGACAACTGCATATTTTAGTGGCCTTTTATTGTCCCCAGCAGAAAGTGCACCTGTGTAATGATCATGCTGTTTAGTGAGCTTCTTGATATGCCACACCTGTCAGGTGGATGGATTATCTTGGCATAGGAGAAATGCTCACTAACAGGAATGTAAACAAATTTGTGCACAACATTTGAGAGAAATAAGCTTTTTGTGCATATGGAACATTTCTGGGATATTTTATTCCAGCTCATGAAACATGGGACCAACACTTTACATGTTGTGTTAATATTTTTGTTCAGTATAGTAATAGGACCACCTCACTTTTGAAGTGCTTGGCTTGTACTAGCTTCATGGTATCACTTTTACCTGGCCCTCTACAATATGAAAAAGTATCTACTAGACAGAGTATACTAAAATGACTGAAATGTAAGTCAAATTGGTACAGATGTTTGCCGTAAGTGTTTGCTGTGGTGAAGTTGTGATGGTGCTTTTATTGACCGAGACCATTTGAGCTTGTCATTTGACATTTGATGAATAGCGAAGTTACATTTATTTGGATGTTGATCATCTAAATTCAGTGGCCATGTCTCATTCCTCCAAATCTCATTTCAAAATATAAAACCTTGAACAAATGACAGCTTAAAAATGTAACATTAAACTCCTGTCTGCTCTGCTTGCTTTAGAGCAGGGTTTCTTAAGCTTTGGTCCCAGGCAGAAAAAGAAAGAAAACATGGAACTATACGTAAATATCGGTACATTTCATTGCCCTTATGCCTAAAACAAAGGCAATATAGAATAAAACTAATAACAATGAAATACCCATATAAATAGCTATTTATGTTTATTTTCCCCAATTAAAAACACTCTTATCTGTCTAGGTTGGAACTGTTGCTGTTAAAATACAATAAATAATTTTCATTCTCAACTGGAATAAACTGATTAATCACATCACACAGATAACAGAACACACACACAGGTTCAGTTGTTTATAGTGCAACCCTAAGTAATAGTACAGATGAGGCCTACTGTATGTCTTACTGCATAAATGATTATTGAAAAAAATGTAGGTTGCTGTTAAAATAAAATAAATATTTTGAACTGGAACAAACTGATAGATCGCATCACAATAGACGTAGACCAGAAAACAAACGCACACAGTCCTAATGACAGGTGTGTGGCTGGTTAAAGTTTTCAACAAGCAGGTCTATTCTGGGCTCAGTTTGACAGTGCAACGGTGAGGTCATGCTCAGTATTGAGTCTGTTTCTGTACTTGTTTTTTAAGCACGCCAGAGTTGAGAACACTGTCTCGCATAGGTATGTGGTGCCAAACTGTATCAGAACATCTACTGCTTTCTCAGCCAGGCAGGAGACTGCTTCATGCTATAGATTAGCATCCCAGTATTGTATGAGTGTGTTTGCCTCAAAAAGCATCTTGCTGCCTGCCATTGCTTGCTTCCAGTGTCACTAAGGCCTCCATTTCTGGCAGACTTAGTCCTAGGTCTGATGAGGACACTGCTTGAAAGGGATACCTCACCCATTTAAGTTTTTGAGATCTGTGGGTTAGGGAAGTACCGGTCAAAATTCTTCTGCAGGCTGGCCGTGTGCTCAGCCATGTCCTTCACAAGTGAGCTGACAGAACAGGGAACATGCCATATGCTCAAGCATTCAGCTGCGACTGCCACAATCCCAGGCATGCAGTACATCCTCTGATGCCATCTTCAAGCTCCAAAATGGTTGATTCCTTGCCCTGGAGGCTTGTGTTCAGCTCATTGAGCTTTCTGGAAATGTCAACCAGGTAAGCCAGCATAGCCAGCCATAGTTTGTCACGGAAGAGGTCTGCAAGGTCGCTGTCCTCTTTCTTCAGATAGGCCAGAAACTCCTCTCTCTCAGTTCCCACAGCCCTCCAGGACCCTCCCTCTGGACAATCACCTAACCTCAAATTGAAAGAGCAGGTGCTCATGGTCTGCTCCCATCTCCCTGCAAAACTCTCTGAACAGCCTTGTTTGAAGAGGTCTCTTCTTGATCAGATTCATTACCTTTACAACTGAGTTGAAAACTGCCCCTAGGTTATGTTGTAATGCTTTGCTGGCCAAAGACTCCCTGCGCAGAAACAATGTGTCAGCTTCAAATTGGGCCCCACTATGCGGACATGAGCTATGAATCCCGAGTTGCAGCCAGTCATGCATCTTGCAGCATCAGTGTAAATCCCAACACAATTTGCCCAGTCAATTTCTAAGTCTTTCAAATGACTGTCTACCACGCTGAAAATGTCCTCTCCCCTTGTTGTTTGTAAATGGTCACAGAAAATAAATTCCTCCTGGATATCGTCATCAAACATGTATCTTGCATATACCATCAACTGCGGAATTCCAGCCACATCTACTGACTCGTCTAATTGAAGAGAGAATTTATTGTGCTGTTTTATCATTTCTATCACAGATGCTTGTACGTCAACTGACATATTTCTTATTCTTTTACCCACTGTGTCATTGGAAAGTGGGACTGAGTCCACTGTTTTTGCTGCCTCCTCACCCAAAAGAGAGAGACCGACATCCCTCAGGCAGGGTTTGATGAGCTTCTCTCCTATACTATGAGGCTTCTTTGCCTTGGCAATATTTAGGCTCACCTGGTATGAAGCTTTGAGGGTAGCTCTGTTCCCTTTGAATGCCTGTTAGAGGGGCAGAGAAAGCCTTTTGTCAAAAGCCACCTACAATCAACTATCATGTTAAAATAACAATTCTAAATATGACATGCTCTTGATTTATCTTATCAGCCGTGTGTCTGTCTGTTATGGTCTACATCTTATTTATTTATTTTATTTAACCTTTATTTAACTAGGCAAGTCAGTTAAGAACAAATTCTTATTTACAGAATCAAAATTATTACTTGTATTATAATAGCAACAGTTCCAACCTAGACTTTTTTCCCAAGTCATTTATACAGTAATATGTAGTCTTCATCTGTACTGTTACTAAGGGTTGCACTAGCTCAGTAGCTAGCTAATTTGCTTTGGCTAACACTAGCTAGCTATTAGCTGTGTACAAGAGGATTGTTTGAAAGAGGAACTCACACCTACTATGAGAGATGAGATAGTACTCCCTTATTTCTGCATATCACCTGTTATAAAATGACATCAATACCTTGCTAGTTTACTTTTCACACACTGTCGAAACACTGTTTCTTGAAGCATTCTGCCCTGTTCTGCAAGAACTCCCTAGGTTTACCTTCATGCTGTGGATGATTGGTTAGTATGTCATTTTAATTAGTTAGTTTTGAGAGACTCCTTACTAAGCACTTCCCCACACAAAACACATTGTGGGCGCTCCTCATTATTTTAAGTTTGTATAAAACCAAGAGAGAGAAACTCATTGCTGTTTTTGCGTTTCATGACAATTGAGCTCAGTCAGAACTTGTGGCTAGCTTGAGTCCATTCGATGAAAGTGGTTAGTGATGGTGAATAGGAATGACAAGTCAATGGCTGACAGCGTATCATCATCTACTGCTGAACAACAGCACTGCTGTTGCGGAGCGATCTTCAAGAAAACTGCAGAAAAAAGAGCAGCCAGCTCGTTCCAGTCACTAGTTGCAGCGAGCTGAAAAGACGAGCGACCCAGGGATGTGTGTGCTTTGGGGACCTTTAACAGAATGTGAATGGCAGAATGGGTGTTGTATGTGGAGGATGAGGGATGCAACAGATATCTCAGATAGGGGGGAGTGAGGCCTAAGAGGGTTTTATAAATAAGCATCAACCAGTGGGACTTGCGACGGGTATACAGAGATTACCAGTTTATAGAAGAGTATAGAGTGCAGTGATGTGTCCTATAAGGAGCATTGGTGATATTGACGAGCCTAGAGCACATCCCACCAACCAACAAAAGACACCAGAGAATCTGAGTCACTGCCTCTGTGAGAAGAGCGGAACATAGCGTTTGTGCTAATGTGATTATGGGCAGGGTTGTTTCGTCATTGTTTTAATGACAGTTTTAATTTCAAGTGGCTCCAACCCGATCATGAACTGCAGCTTATTAATGTAATTAAGGCCTGTGTAGGATTGTGTGTGTGTGACACACACGCAAACTCCTGGGTGGCTAATTGCTCTGGCCTTCAAAGCAGAGAGAAAAGCGGAGACAAATGAGCAGGAGAAATTTACCTGACTTAAGAGGAAAATGGTGTCCATGAGAAAACAGATGGAGAAATTGCCATGACTACTCCAAAAAATGTAGTTTTTAGATGGTGCCGCTATAGAGCTCTCTTTAACCATAGGCAACCACTGATCCCCCAGTGCTGGAGGGATACTGTTAAAGTGAGAAATATTCATGCGAGTAGACTGCTGATTGGCCAGCAGGATGACATCATCCTCTATGAGGAAATAGCAAGCATTTTTTAAATGGTCAGAGGTGCATTCATTTCGCTTGAACGTTTGCTACATTGTGGAATGAGACGTTTCCCCCAAAACATTCTTGTACGTTCTTGAACAGACTGAGGTACGTTTGCTCCTGTTAGGTGGGTGTGGCAAATTGTGGCTTGAAGCAATGAGTGACGTATTTTAAGGGCAGTGGACATGCTGAAAGCGTGCCCCAACCCACAACCCCTCCCTGTTTTTCAACTGGACGTTCAGTACAGCACGGTTTCCATTCAATTGAACGTTCCAGAACGTAAAAATGTACTGAACGCAGCCCTGTTAGTGGTCTGTTTTCTTAAGTGTTCTTGTCTCCAATTTATGCTAGCTTGCACTTGCTAGCTAATTTGTCCTATTTAGGTAGCTTGCTGTTGCTACCTAATTTGTCCAGGAATATAAACATTGAGTTGTTGTTTTACCTGAAATGCACAAGGTCCTCTACTCCACCAATTAATCCACACATAAAACGGTCAACCGAATCATTTCTAGTCATCTCTCCTCCTTCCAGGCTTTTTCTTCTTTGAACTTATATGGTGATCGCATCTAAACTTTCATTGTATTACCACGACAACCGGCAACAAAGTTCGTCTTTCAATCACCCACGTGGGTATAACCAATGAGATGGCACGTGGGTACCTGCTTCTATAAACCAATGAGGAGATGGGAGAGGCAGGACTTTCAGTGCGATCTGCGTCAGAAATAGGAATGACTTCTATTTTAGCCCTTGGCAACGCAGACGCTCGTTGGCGCGCGCGAGCAGTGTGGGTGCAATAATTGAATAACATGGATTTCTAAATTTATTTTGCGACGCTCGCGAACGCGACGTGTCCGGTCTGGTCAGCATGTTAGTGCTTAAGATGTGGGGCAGTAATTCTCTCCACAGATTCCTGAAGGAAGACAGCCAGACTACACGTACCTATGGAAAATACAGAAATAATGTGAGATCAATAAAAGTTGTGCATGGTGAGGATTTAATAATAAATCGTCATGAGACAAAGCAAAAACAGCGTCTGGACAAGAGAAACAAAACGACATTAATGCAGACACGGGGATGGACTGAGGAAGTGACAGATATAGGGGAAGCAATCAATGATGTGATGGAGTCCAGGTGAGTCCGATGAAGCGCTGGTCCGCATAACGATGGTGACAGGTGTGTGTAATGATGAGCAGCCTGGCGACCTCGTGCGCCAGAGAGGGGGAGCGGGAGCGGGAGCAGACGTGACAGTAATGTTAGCTAGTAAGCCAGCCGTCTAACATCAGCTATCTAACAGTAAGCTTTAACTTGCAATGAGAACAACTTTCTGACAAAATAAGAAACGTATATATCTGAAACTGTAGCTAGACTCTTACCCGTATACATGGATGAAAGCTTCACGGCAGACTGCAACCCCTTTCATTAAATAAGACGTCCTGTGTCGTTTCCGTTTTGTTTGTACAGCTTGTTTAGCCCATTGTGTTAAGTCACTCTGGTTCACACTGACCGTGTGCAATGCCATAAGAATCATATTAATCTTTAGCCCCCACCCAACTCTGACCATTTTACTCGCCCTAGCAGAGCTGGTTAGGCTGTTTTCATGTTATCCAGAGCGTTGGTGACTGTAACTAGGCTCCTGGCAACAATTTAATTACGCTTTTTTGCCGACGTTTACTGACACTGGCCATATTCAGCGGGTCTTGAGCATACGTAAATTCATCAGTTATTCTGTACCCTGGCACACTCAGACGAGAGTGCTCTGAAACAGTTGTTGCAGTGACATTCTATTGAAATGGATACATACTTGCATAATGGAGTCTTTTTTATTAAGTTTTACTACGCGATACATAAAAAAAAAAAAAAACAGCATTAGACAGGATTATCTACACATACTGAGCAGCTCAAATAGACAGAAGTGGGCTGTATGGCTGAACAATCTAAACTAATCTCTCGGCATGTCCAGCCCACTCATTATCTCAGCCAATAATGGCTAGCGGGAAGGTTCCTGGCTTTTTCTGTGGATTAACCAACTAGGCTCGTAATTTAATCATTCTTATTTACAGATGGCATGCAAGTTTGTTATTAAGGCACATGACAGTTCCCATGTTCAAGAAGGCATTTCTGTGTGATGGAAATGTTTATGTTTGTGCTTTTCTATTAACCAATAATTAGAATAAGTTTATAATTTATTAATAGTCCTATGTGTGATTCGGAACACGAGAAGTAGAGAGATAGAGCACACTGCCCCTGAATGAGGGGCACCTGTCTAGTCTATTTTACTATTACCTTATGGGATACAATGAAGTTAAGATGGAGTCATCAAGGGTTGTAATTCTAATTGTATTTGTTATTTTGATATGACAGGCAGTGTTGTTGTTTTTTATGCATGAATCATGATGTGAGTCATGTGTCCAAAGGGGGAATTACCAGTCCCCTGGGGCCGTTTGGTAAATATGCAAATTGTTTTTATTCAAATGCCTGAATATAAAAGGATGAAATATATGCTGGTCATGGTTGACAGTTACTCCGAATGGATTACCAGTCGCCTGGGGCCCCGGCCCTTTGGTAAATATGTAAATAGATTTTCTTCACATGCCTGCCTATAAAAGGAAGAAATATATGTTGGTAGTGGTTGACAGTTACTCCAAATGGATTGAAGTTTTCCCCACCTCGAGTGATATATGTGTATTGCTGTTGTGTTATTGAAGCAGACAAAAACAAAAAAAACATCTCACCAGATTGGGTCTAATGGATGGTTGGGATTTCTCCCTAAGGATTAGCCCTCTCTGACCCTGTGCCTGTGAGATCGCCAAGATGATAGGGGAGTATACAATTAAAGTGTTAGAGCCAATGTGAAGCACTAAGGACTGTCATTCTAAATTTGGGTTGGATAATTTAGCAATAGTTATAATTATGATTTGGAAAGGTGAGGCTTCTAGAGACCGAGCTATGCCCCTAAATTGTCAGGAGAGCCACTAAATTGTAGCTTGGGCTAACCTTGCAACAATCTCACTCTTATCAAGGTAGGTGTGAAACTGTTATAACATGTGTTCTCTCTCTTCCCTGTGAAAGTGAATATGCATGTGCCTTAGACCAAATTCGTGAGATCTCTAGAGACGTAGAGAAAATTGGAAATGCTAAAAGAATTGCGTAAATTGGCTCTGCAAAACAGAGAGGCTCTTGCCTACCTTTTGGCAGGTCAAGGGGGCACTCAATTTGAATTCCCCACAACAAGAGTGGATGCCTGGAACTTGGTTGGAATCCCTGTTTGGAGGTTGGCGTTCCCAAATTGGCTGCAGCGTGTGTTTTTTTTCTTAGTTTGTCTGAATTGTGTTATTTAACATGCTGTGTATGTGTGTGTGTTTTGGATTAATTCACTCCTGTTAATAGATGTATAGCCTTTATTATGATGATATTATTACCATACTAATTAGATTGTATAACCCAGAATGAAGGGTTTGAAATTATGAAGTGTCTGTTTTTTTATAGGAGTGTATAATATTTTGATATAGAAGCTAAAATCTAAATGCTTACATTAAAATTTAATGATTATTATCACACAAGTGATAAGAGGATGGAATGTGATGGACATTTTTATGTTTGTGCTTTTCTATAAACCAATTTCTGTGTTTATGCAAGTGACTGATTGAACAAATCCTCACTATCAGTATCTGCAATTTTGCAGTACGCCCAGAACCTTGTTTAGAGAAAGGGATATCTCAGTTTCAAGGTCTCAGCTTAGAGAGAGGAAGCCTCATGAGTTATTGGTCTATCACATGCATGACCCAGTCATGAATGAAGCAAACATTAATTATGAATGATGAATAAGCTAAATCATGCAAATATAACTTGCCAGTATATAAGGGAACTAACAGGACTGCTCCGTTAGGGCTCATGGTCAACATGTGTACATATGGTGCATTGAGTTGATTGGAACCTCTCCAGCATGCTGACAAACAATGGTTTATTTAAGATTGACTTCGAGTGTCCCTGTGTAAGAATTTCCACGACAATTACCAAAACCTTTCTGCAGCATTGAAGGTCCCCAAGAACACAATGACCTCCATCATTCTTAAATGGAAGAAGTTTGGAACCACCAAAACTCTTCTAAGAGCTGGCCTCCCGGCCAAACTGAGCAATTGGGGGTGAAGGGCTATGGTCAGGGAGGTGGGCAAGAATACGATGGTCACTCTGACAGAGCTCCAGAGTTCCTCTGTGGAGATGGGAGAACCTTCCAGAAGGACAACCATTTCTGCAGCACTCCACCAAACAGGCCTTTATGGTAGAGTGGCCAGACGGAAACCACTCCTCAGTAAAAGGAACTTGACAGCCCACTTTGAGTTTGCCTGAAGCCACCTAAAGACTCTCAGACCATGAGAAACAAGATTCTCTGGTCTGATGAAACCAAGATGGAACTATTTGGTCTGAATGCTAAGCGTCACATCTAGAGGAAACCTGGCACCATCCCTACGGTGAAGCATGGTGGTGGCAGCATCATGCTGTGGGGATGTTTTGCAGGGACTGGGAGACTAGTCAGGATCAAGGTAAAGATTAATGTAGCAAAGCACAGAGAGATCCTTGATGAAAACCTGCTCCAGAGCCCTAAAGACCTGAGATGGGGGCGAAGGTTCACCTTCCAACAGGACAACGACCCTAAGCTCACAGCCAAGACAACGCAGGAGTAGCTTCGGGACAAGTCTCTGAATTTCCTTGAGTAGCCCAGACAGAGCCAGACTTGAACCCGATTGAACATCTCTGGAGAGACCTGAAAATAGCTGTGCAGAAACACCCCAAATACAGGTGTGCCAAGCCTATAGCATCATAGCCAAGACTCGAGGCTGTAATCACTGCCAAATGGTGCTTCAACAAAGTATTGAGTAAAGGGTCTGAATACCTATCTAAATGTGATATTTATTTTTTAACATTTCTAAAAACTTGTTTTTGCTTTGTCATTATGGGTTATTGTGTGTAGATTGATGAGGGGAACAAACAATTTAATCCATTTTAGAATAAGGCTGTAACGTAACAAAATGTTACCTTTCAATATAGTATTAGCCTTATATTTAGCAAATAAATTATGGGTTATGCAAAAGCTTCTAACTTATACCTTTTGTTTCTTGCGGAATATGCACCTGCGCTCTACTGGCCTCTCTCCTTAAAAAACGCTCCTTAGCTCTTGGAGTCCCAGAAAAGCTAGACTAGAATAGCTTGCTGGGCATTTTTTTGCAAGCTCTTACAGTAGAGCTTGCAAGTAGCTAATAGAACTCACAGGGAGATTGAAAAAAAAAAAGAGAACACGCAATGGCGGTAGGCTAGAGCAGTTACTTGTTCAGACCCATAACCATTCAATATTCGCGAAGATAAGTGAAAGCCGTCTGCATCTTATTCAAGTCCTATATTATTCAAGCATGTCATTACAATGATGAACATAAGGACAACACAACGTATTTCATTTTACTATTGAAAGCGGGGAATGAATGAAGCAACAATAGAGGAGAAAGAGGAGGTAACGTTATTATAGATAGGGTTCGGGTTCACGTTTCTTGGCCTGGTGGGAGATCCGTCAACATGCCCTTGAGCAGGGCATTGACCCTGGATGCTTCTGTGTGTCGCTCTGAACGGGAGTCTGTTGGATGACTGGTATGGTGTAGTTGTTGAGCGGCTTCATTGCAAGTATATTGTATGTTTTGAATATTCAATAACATTTATTTTTTAAAGATATTAGTGTTTTATTTTTCATTAATTAATTTTTCTCCAAATTTGACATAGTATTTTGTGTAGATTGTTGACAAAAAAAATACAAATCTATTTTAAATCACACTTTGTAACACACCAAAATGTGGAAAAGGGTCCAGGGGTGTGAATACTTTCTGAAGGCACTTTAGCTACATCTATGGTATTTTATGTTTTGTAGTGTATAATGTGTGATAGCCTATATATGATAAGCTATGTATTGGATAACGGCACAATCATTTCATTTGGGCTTGGGCTCATAAAATGTATTTGATGTAGGGCTCATAAAATGTCTAATGTATGGATCATCAGGTTCAGGTTTCACCAGGCTTGAATTTCATGCAGATCAAAGCTCTAATCAAATCCAGACATAATTATATGCTTTCTATGCTATAGAATGACACCACTGGTTTGGGCCGGAAATACAAGGGTTACCTGGGAGAAAAGTGATTTATTCTCGGGAAGGGGACATTTGTAAAATACAGGGAAAATATTCACCTCTACTCTGGATACTACCCTCTGCAACTGGATCCTGGACTTCCTGACGGGCAGACCACAGGCTGTGAGGATTGACAACACCACCTCCTCCACACTGACCAAGGTAGCAGCTACTCTTCCTGGGGTCTGGCAAAATTAAGGCAGTTATACCATTTTAAAAACATTACAATACATTCATGACAGATTTCACAACACACAAAATGTGTGCCCTCAGGCCCCTAATCCACTACCACATATCTACAACACAAACTCCATATGTACGTGTGTGTATAGTGCGCATGTTATCATGTGTCTGTGCCTATGTTTGTGTTGCTTCACAGTCCACGCTGTTCCATAAGGTGTATTTGTATCTGTTTTTTAAATTTGATTCTACTGCTTACTGTCACACTGATCTGTTTCACCTGTCTTGTGCTTGTCTCCACCCCCCACCAGGTGTCTCTCATTTGTTCCCATTATCCCCAGTGTATTTATACCGGTGTTTTCTGTCTGCCTGTTGTCAGTTCGTCTTGTCCAACCTACCAGCGTGTTGTTGCCATACTCCTGGTGTTTCTAGTCCCTGTATTCTAGTCCTCCCGCTTCCAACCTTTTCTGCCTACCTTGACACTGAGCCCGCCTGTCATACCATTCCCTGGTGGCTTGTCATTGTTGATAGACAACATAATTTTTTCACACTCACAGAATTCAAATTTATATTCTTGTGTTTCATAATTTGGAGAGATATACTTGGATGTGTGGAGTCAGCGTTTGTTGCTGGCATGTCATGCCTAAGTTTAGCAATCTTGCCAATTAAAAAAACATTAAAGCAATATCAGTCAGTTTTGTGATGAATGATTGAGGGATACCTTCTCGAGCACAAACTTCTTGATGAACTACAATCTGGCTTTGGAACAGCTCATTCCACTGATACTTGCCTTATCCACCTTTTTGACCACATTAAGCAGGGAAGTGAGAAGAGGAACTATACAGGTATGGCCATGTTAGACTTGCAGAAAGCTTTTCAAACTGTGGACCATGATATTCTCCTGATAAAACTGAAATTCATGGGTCTAAATTATGTAGTAGTGAATTGGTTTAAGTTTTATCTGACCAACAGAACACACGTATGTAATGTTGGTGATATTCTGTCAGAGGCCAAAGAAATGTGCAGTACCGCAGGGATACATCTTACTTACAGTGGGGCAAAAAAGTATTTAGTCAGCCACCAATTGTGCAAGTTCTCCCACTTAAAAAGATGAGAGAGGCCTGTAATTTTTATCATAGGTACACTTCAACTATGACAGACAAAATGAGAAAAAAAATCCAGAAAATCACATTGTAGGATTTTTTATGAATTTATTTGCAAATTATGGTGGAAAATAAGTATTTGGTCAATAACAAAAGTTTATCTCAATACTTTGTTATATACCCTTTGTTGGCAATGACAGAGGTCAAACGTTTTCTGTAAGTCTTCACAAGGTTTTCACACACTGTTGCTGGTATTTTGGCCCATTCCTCCATGCAGATCTCCTCTAGAGCAGTGATGTTTTGGGGCTGTTGCTGGGCAACACGGACTTTCAACTCCCTCCAAAGATTTTCTATGGGGTTGAGATCTGGAGACTGGCTAGGCCACTCCAGGACCTTGAAATGCTTCTTACGAAGCCACTCCTTCGTTGCCCGGGCGGTGTGTTTGGGATCATTGTCATGCTGAAAGACCCAGCCACGTTTCATCTTCAATGCCCTTGCTGATGGAAGGAGGTTTTCACTCAAAATCTCACGATACATGGCCCCATTCATTCTTTCCTTTACACGGATCAGTCGTCCTGGTCCCTTTGCAGAAAAACAGCCCCAAAGCATGATGTTTCCACCCCCATGCTTCACAGTAGGTATGGTGTTCTTTGGATGCAACTCAGCATTCTTTGTCCTCCAAACACGACGAGTTGAGTTTTTACCAAAAAGTTATATTTTGGTTTCATCTGACCATATGACATTCTCCCAATCTTCTTCTGGATCATCCAAATGCTCTCTAGCAAACTTCAGACGGGCCTGGACATGTACTGGCTTAAGCAGGGGGACACGTCTGGCACTGCAGGATTTGAGTCCCTGGCGGCGTAGTGTGTTACTGATGGTAGGCTTTGTTACTTTGGTCCCAGCTCTCTGCAGGTCATTCACTAGGTCCCCCCGTGTGGTTCTGGGATTTTTGCTCACCGTTCTTGTGATCATTTTGACCCCACGGGGTGAGATCTTGCGTAGAGCCCCAGATCGAGGGAGATTATCAGTGGTCTTGTATGTCTTCCATTTCCTAATAATTGCTCCCACAGTTGATTTCTTCAAACCAAGCTGCTTACCTATTGCAGATTCAGTCTTCCCAGCCTGGTGCAGGTCTACAATTTTGTTTCTCGTGTCCTTTGACAGCTCTTTGGTCTTGGCCATAGTGGAGTTTGGAGTGTGACTGTTTGAGGTTGTGGACAGGTTTCTTTTATACTGATAACAAGTTCAAACAGGTGCCATTAATACAGGTAACGAGTGGAGGACAGAGGAGCCTCTTAAAGAAGAAGTTACAGGTCTGTGAGAGCCAGAAATCTTGCTTGTTTGTAGGTGACCAAATACTTATTTTCCACCATAATTTGCAAATAAATTCACTAAAAATCCTACAATGTGATTTTCTGGATTTTTTTTTCTAATTTTGTCTGTCATAGTTGAAGTGTACCTATGATGAAAATTACAGGCCTCTCTCATCTTTTTAAGTGGGAGAACTTGCACAATTGGTGGCTGACTAAATACTTTTTTGCCCCACTGTATATACGTTAATGAAATGCCAGATACAGTAAAGTGCAAACTCCTGCTTTATGCTGATGATTCAGCCATACTGATATCAGGGAAGGATACAGTTTACATAGAGGAGACCCTGAGTAAGGAATTGCATTTTGTTAGCGATTGGTTGACTGACAACAAATTGTCACTACATTTGGAAAAAAAATCATTGATTTTGTTTGGAACAAAACGTAGATTGCTTAGGGCTGACAAGATAAAGGTAAACTGTGCAGGCAAGGAGATTGAATCTAAAACAAGTGTATCTTATCTTGGTGTGTCCCTAGATCAATCCCTTTCTGGAGACCTGATTGCTGCTAAAATTATTTATCAAATGGCGAACAACATTTAACATCAAAGTTAAGAAACTGCTTGTCTCAATCTTGATTCAGTGTCATTTTGATTATGCCTGCTCTGCTTAGTATAGTGGACTATCAAAAAAGTTGGAAAAGAATGCAGGTCATGCAAAATAATGTTATCTGGTATATACTGAATGTCTCCCCTAGGACCCACATAGGGGTACAGGAGTTCCGGGAGGTGGGCTTGTTGCCTTTGGAGTCCAGAGTGGACCAATTTAAACTTAATCATATGTTTGACATCTTAAATGATCGTGCCCCAGGTTACATGAAAAACCACATTGATATGGTCTATAACCAACACAATTACAATACTAGAGCTAGTGTTGTCTTGTAAAATCCCAAGAGTACACAGCATTGCGAGGGGCACATTCTTCTATACAGGAATGTGTCTATGGAATAGCCTTCCCTTGGAGATCAAGAAAAGAAAAAGTAAAAATAGCTTTAAAAAGCAGGCAAAGGTTTTCATTTGAACAAGGTTGTCTAAATAAGAGAAACCACTCTACTGCCCATTGTGCCCCCTACTGCTGGTCAGGTGTATTTATTTGAAGGATCGGTATGATGTGCAATTAATAGATTGTTTTAATGTGAAATGAATATGGTTGATTTTTAAGGTTAGGGAGAAGTGCAGTGAATAGTGCCACTTTTTAGGATGTCAATATAAATGAATGTATTTATGGTTGTTTGTCATTTTGTCTTGCCTTTTAAATCATTATATATGTTATTGTTTTAACCATCGAGGACCACTTTGGAAACAAGCGTTTTGATTAATACTTTCAAGTGATATCCTCTGGGTGCACATTGTACATTTTGTTGTATATGTCTGTTATTCAATTCAATGATGGTACTGAGTTTGCCTTTTTCCCCCAAATGTCATTGAAGGTGCTCCAAAGCTTTTTACTATCATTCATCTTTGTTTCATAGTGTAGTTTCTTCTTTTTATTCATTTTAGTCACAAAATCTCTCAATTTGCAGTATGTTTGACAATCGGTTGTGCAGCCAGACTTATGTGCCATTCCCTTTGCCTAATATAAGGGCACAAGGCGAGACCCAGATGCAGACATGGGAGGCAGATGGTTTGAGTCTTTGATATTTATTAATCAATCCAAAAGGGGTAGGCAAGAGAATGGTCGTGGACAGGCAAAAAGGTCAAAACCAGTTCAGAGTCCAGGAGGTACAGAGTGGCAGGCAGGCTCGAGGTCAGGGCAGGCAGAATGGTCAGGCAGGCAGGTACGGGTTCCAGAAAACAGGCAAGGGTCAAAACCGGGAGGACTAGCAAAAAGAGCATAGAAGCATAGGAGTACGGGAAAACATGCTGGTTGATTTGAAAGACATACAAGACGAACTGGCACAGAGAGACAGGAAACAAGGATAAATACACTGGGGAAAATAAGCGACACCTGGAGGGGGTGGATACAATCACAAGGACAGGTGAAACAGATCAGGGGGTGACACCTAATCCCTCTCAACCATTCAATTCCTCATCAATCCACGGGAATTTAACAGTTTTTACAGTCATTTTCTTAATGGGTGCATGCTTATTAAAAACTGGGATAAGCAATTTAATAAATGTGTCAAGTGCAACGTCTGTTTGCTCCTCATTACACACCACGGATCAACAAATATTCTTTACATCAACAATATAGGAATCACTAAAACTTATTGTATGACCTCTTATGCACTATATTAGGCCCAGCCTTTGGAACTTTGGTTTTCCTAGATATGGATACTTTATTGTGATCCCTACATCCAATGGATCTGGATACTGCTTTTAAACACATTTCTGCAGCATTAGTAAAGATGTGATCAATACATGTTGATGATTTAATTCCTGTGCTGTTTGTAACTACCCTGGTGGTTGACTAATAACCTGAACCAGGTTCCTGGCACTGGTTACAGTTTGAAGCTTTTTCTTGAGTGGGCAGCTTGATGAAAATATACATCTCTGTTGATACCACATACATTATCAAGCATTTCACACGTTATCCAGAAACTGACTGTTAACACTTGGTGGTCTATAGCAGCTCCCCACCAGAATGGGCTTTAGGTGAGGCAGATGAACCTGTAACCATATTACTTCAACAGTATCTAACATGAGATCCTTTCTAATCTTTACAGGAATGTGGTTCTGAATATAAACAGCAACACATCCACCACTAGCGTTTCTGTCTTTTCTGTAAATGTTATAACCTTGTATTACTACCACTGTATCATCAAAGGTATTGTCTAAGTGAGTTTCAGAGATAATCAGAATACAAATGTCATCTGTTACTAGCAAGTTATTAATTTCATGAACCTTGTTTCTTGAAGCTACATATGTTAACGTGGGCTATTTTCAGCACTTTTATGGGATGCTTGCTTGTTTCCATTGCTTTACTGGGAAGCTTAGCAGAAGTAGATATTCTCATGTTATTTATGTTAGTGCAGGGTGAGCTGCACACAGTGGACTTCCTACTAGGGCACAACACCTCAGTGCTAACAGCATACATCTGGTTCATAGGCACATGATTGCTCCATACACTAGCTGTAGGATCAACAGAGGCATTCAGGGCAGTTAGAGGGCCAAAAATTAAGTTACTTACATTGTGTCTACCAACGCCCCTGGTATAATGTACATTTGCTAAAGCATAATGATGACTCAGCAACACAATGGTAGGGATTAACTGAGCTGGGCTTGGGTCATTGATAAGTCATTGTCTCAGCGCAGCCTTATAATGCTGTGAAAGGATCCAGGAACCCAAATGATTTGGGTGGATCCCATCCTCCTTATAAAACGTGTTTTGTTTCCAAAAGGTATCACAATTGTCAACAAAAGTTACACCCATTGAGCTGCAATAAACACGTAGCCAGTTGTGAAGACAAAGAATCCTGCTAAAGTGTTCAATGCCATGATTCGGAGAGGGCACAGGGCCAGATATGATGGGTCTTTTATTAGTGTCCAGCGGAGAGTCAGCTCTTTAAAATCCAGTTTCAACTGTTCAGAGCTGCCTTTCATACTGTCATTAAAACCGAGATGGACTACGATAGATTCAATATCCATGTCCTGGCATAATACATTCGGGAGCAGCTTAGTAATGTAATTTACTCAAGCTCCGGGATAGGACATTGCACCAGGAATAGTCACATTTCTTACCATGGAGCTGCCCAAAATCAGGACGAGCGAGAGGCAGTATAACATGAGCCCGTAGATCCAGGAATCGAGAGCATCCTGACCGATTGCATTATGGCCTGGGACTGGAATTGCTCCGACCACGACCGCAAAGCCCTCCAGCGGGTGGTGAAATGGCCAAGAACATCACTGGGGCCGTGTTCCCACCCATCCAGGACATGTACTTGAAACGGTGCCTGAGGAAGTCCCACAGCATCATCAAGGATACCATACACCCCAGCCTGGAGTTGTTCACTCTCTTACCGTCGGGCATGAGGTCTGATAGAAACTGTTTCTGAGCCTGTTGTTATCTACAAGCCATCAGACTGCTGAACACTTGAACTGAAAATCTGTACTGACTCTCCGCACCTTAACACACACACACACACACACACACACACACACACACACACACACACACACACACACACACACACACACACACACACACACACACACACACACACACACAAGTACACACACGTACATACATTTATGATACACACCCATCACAATTGCTGCTACCAGACACTTATTTACTATTGCTAATACTGCACAATTTAAACACTTGCCCCCCAATCCCCCCTTTTTCTGTTGGACGCTGTATACCATGTGTATCCTGTACATACGACTAATAAAACTTGAAACCATTCTTCCACGGGAAATTCCATAATTTGGTGTTTTGTTGATAGTGGTGTAAAACACTGTCTCAGGCGCTGCTCCAGAATCTCCCATAAGTATTCAATGGGGTTGAGATCTGGAGACTGAGACGGCCATGGAATATGGTTTACATCGTTTTCATGCTCATCAAACCATTCAGTGACCACTCATGCCCTGTGGATGGGGGCATTGTCATCCTATGGGGGCATAGCCATGGTAGCCAAAATAATTACCCTAAGCATGATTGGATGTTAATTGCTTAATTAACTCAGGAACCACACCTGCTTTTAATATACTTTGTATCCTCATTTACTTAAGTGTATCCACTTGGGAGTCTGAGCTCTTTGTTGGGGTCGTAGTAGGCAAGGATTGGTCCTGGTTCTCTTGTGATCAAGTCTTTCACTCTGGAAAGCAATGTCGTGTTGCTTGTCCCAGAGGAACTCACTGGACTGCTTTAGCAGCTGACACAGGGGTGCATTAGCATTGGAGAGAGTGGGTGAGAACTTGGCTAAGTAGTTGACCATACCAAGCACTGTTTCCAGCTCTGTGCGGTTCTTTGGTGGCTCCATTTCTTTTATGGCTGAGATCTCCTGTGGATCTGGCTTGATTCCTTTCGCTGTGAGAAGATGTCTGAAGTAGCTGACCTTTGTAGCGGCGACTGTGCTCTTCTCTGGGTTGAGCCGGACTCCTCTCTCGCGGGACCTTTACAGCATCGCGTGGGAGGTTTCTGTTGTGTTCCTCTTTGGTTCCACCATAGACAAGGATGTCATCCACAATTGCCACAACTCCGTCGAGGCCTTTGCACAATTTGTCGGTCTTTCGCTGAAACTTGTCTTGGGCTGAGATAATCCCAAAAGGCAGGCAACGAAACCTGTGGCGTCCAAACGGTGTGTTGAACGTTGTGAGCTTAGATGACTCTTCTGTGAGTTTGATAGCCCAGTAGCCTGATCTGGCGTCCATGACACTGAAGTAGTCCCCGGCGACGATCCACGGTCCGGAGTCCCCGGCGAAGATCCACGGTCCGGAGCTTCCGGCGACGACCCACGGTACGGATCCTCCGGCAACGATCCAGTTCCTCCGGCGACGATCCACGGTCCGGTTCCTCCGGCGTCGATCCACGGTCCGGTTCCTCCGGCGTCGATCCACGGTCCGGTTCCTCCAGCGACGATCCACGGTCCGGAGTCCCCGGCGAAGATCCACGGTCCGGAGCTTCCGGCAACGACCCACGGTACGGAGCCTCCGGCGACAATCTACGGTCCTGTCCCACCGGCGACGACCCACGGTCCGGTTCCTCCGGCGACGATCCACGGTCCGGTTCCTCCGGCGACGATCCACGGTCCGGAGCTTCCGGCGACGATCCCCGCACCGGAGCCGCCCCCGACGTTAGATGCCCACCTGGTCCCTCCTCTATTGAGTCAGGTTTTGCGGCCGGAGTCCACACCTTTGGGAGGGGGCCGTACTGTCACGCCCTGACCATAGAGAGCCTTTTATTCTCTATGTTGGTTAGGTCGGGGTGTGACTAGGGTGGGTTATCTAGGTTATTATATGTCTATGTTGGTCTGGTATGGTTCCCAATCAGAGGCAGCTGTTTATCATTGTCTCTGATTGGGGATCATATTTAGGCAGCCTTTTCCCACTGGGTTTTTGTGGGATCTTGTTTGTTTGTTTTTGGTTAGTTGCCTGTGAGCATGCAACTAGCGTCACGTTTCGTTTGTTCTGTATTGTTTTGGTGAGTTTAATTTATTAAACATGTGGAACTCTACGCACGCTGCGCCTTGGTCCGTTAATTCTACAAACGATCGTGACAATAATAGTTGAGAGAATTATTTATTTCAGCTTTTGTTTCTTTCATCACATTCCCAGTGGGTCAGACGTTTACATACACTCAATTAGTATTTCGTAGCATTGCCTTTAAATTCTTTAAATTAACTTGGGTCAAAAGTTTTGGGTAGCCTTCCACAAGCTTCCCAAAATAAGTTGGGTGACTTGTGGCACATTCTTCCTAACAGAGCTGGTGTAACTGAGTCAGGTATGTAGGCCTCCTTGCTCGCACACGCTTTTTCAGTTCTGCCCACAAATTTTCTAAAAGATTGAGGTCAGGGCTTTGTGATGGTCACTCCAATACCTTGACTTTGTTATCCTTAAGCCATTTTGCCACAACTTTGGAAGTATGCCTGGGATCATTGTCCATTTGGAAGACCGATTTGCGACCAAGCTTTAACTTCCTGACTGATGTCTTGAGATGTTGCTTCAATATAGCCACAATTTTCCTGCCTCATAATGCCATCGATTATGTGAAGTGCACCAGTCCCTCCTGCAACAAAGCACCCCCACAGCATGATGCTGCCACCCCTGTGCTTCACGGTTGGGATGGTGTTCTTTGGCTTGCAAGCCTCCCCTTTTTTCCTCCAAACATAACGATGGTCATTATGGCCAAACAGTTCTATTTTTGTTTCATCAGACCAGAGGACATTTCTCCAAAAAGTACAATCTTTGTCCCCATGTGCAGTTGCAAACCGTAGTCTGTCTTTTTTATGGCGGTTTTGGAGCAGTGGCTTCTTCCTTGCTGAGCGGCCTTTCAGGTTATGTCGATATAGGACTCGTTTTACTGTGGATATAGATACTTTTGTACCTGTTTCCTCCAACATCTTCACAAGGTCTTTTGCTGTTGTTCTGGGATTGATTTGCACTTTTCGCACCAAAGTACGCTCATCTCTAGGAGACAGAACGCGTCTCCTTCCTGATGACGGCTGCGTGGTCCCATGGTGTTTATACTTGCATACTATTGTTTGTACAGATGAACATGGTACCTTCAGGAGTTTGGAAATTGCTCCCAAGGATGAACCAGACTTGTGGAGGTCTACAATTTTTTTTCTGAGGTCTTGGCTGATTTCTTTAGATTTTCCCATGATGTCAAGCAAAGAGGCACTGAGTTTGAAGGTAGGCCTTGAAATACATCCACAGGTACACCTCCAATTGACTCAAATTATGTCAATTAGCCTATCAGAAGCTTCTAAAGCCATGGCATCATTTTCTGGAATTTCCCAAGCTGTTTAAAGGCACAGTCAACTTAGTGTATGTAAACTTCTGACCCACTGGAATTGTGATACAGTGAATGATAAGTGAAATATTCTGTCTGTAAACAATTGTTGGAAAAATTACTTGTGTCATGCACAAAGTAGATGTCCTAACTGACTTGCCAAAACTATAGTTCGTTAACAAGAAATTTGTTGAGTGGTTGAAAAACGAGTTTTAATGACTCCGACCTAAATGTATGTAAACTTCCGACTTTAACTGTATACTGTAGCTAAGAAAGTAATACTAATTGTATGTTGTGTAGTAAGCTGTTAGTAGCCCATGTGCCTCATCCTAATAATTTGGTCACTTTTCCCCTCTTAATTTTGCCTACTGTTCTGACTTGGTGGTGCACATATAGCCTGTTTTAGAGAAATGTAATCATCAAATATTGTAAGAGCTTTCATTGTCTGCTTTTATGCCCCATTTATTTATAGGCCAGGTGTATCAGTGGAAAGGTGTTGGGACTGCTGTTGGGACAGCTTTATGTAGGCCCTAACAGTTTGTGGGCACCGTTTGTCACCGTTATAGTGCAATTAATGTATTATTTAGTATTGTGTTGTGTAGTGGCTTTGCTGGCATGCATCTAAAAAAATATATTTTGAGTTTGCCCCACCAAGATTGCCACTTTATATATCAATTTAAACTTGTTTTTTGAAAATTATTTCCTGCTGATATGAAAGATAAAGTCCGTATGCTTCCAAAACTGTACCGCAAGCGATGCGTGTTAATGTTTAGACCGAGCTCTTAATAAAACTCCCCTCTACAGAAGTCGCCTTCATCCAATGACTTGTGTAATGTAATGGAACAAGGGCATGATCAAGTGCTATGTTGAGAGGTAGTTTGCAAGTAAGCATTTCATTGCACTGTTTACACCCCGCTGTATCCTGTGTATATGACAAATGCAATTTGATTTGATTTAATTAGATTTTTTACAGTAAGGATGCTTGCCATTTCAAGAGACACAGTTCTAAAATAGAGTGCACCAAGGCTATGTCTCCGGATAAATTCAGCCAGGAGGGCTGGACTTCTCCGAAGTGCCAACCCAGCAACAAGGCACACTTACTGGGTCAAATCGAGATGCAGTTCAGCCTTTACAAGAAGCAGACCTTCAAGTGGGTGGTTGAAAATGCCCTGTGGTATGCTGGGTGTTTGGTGGCATCGATGAAGAGTAGCCTAGCAGTTAGAGCGTTGGGCCAGTAACCAAAAAGTTGTTCGTTCGAATCCTCAAGCTGACAAGGTGTACAATCTTTCTTTCTGCCCTTGAGCATGGCAGTTAAACCCCCACAACAGCTCCTCGGGCGCCCAATGTGGCAGCCCCCCACACCTCTCTGCTTCAGAGGGTTTGGGTTAAAAGCAGAAGTCGAGTTTATAATGTAAAATACATTTTATCCTTTAATTGAATCATGACACCACACCGCCCAGAGACATTGTGGCTGATGTGGAGGGTTCTTCTGACTGTGTTTGGCCCGTGTTTACAACTGTGACTACAGGAAAAAACAATTAGTGGAACAGAAATAGACCATTAAATCCACCCCAAAAATATTAATTTGACCCCCAGTGAAACAGCGTCAAACTGTGTCCTGCGCTCAACTGTGTCTGTTTACCCTGGGTACATGTTCAGTCATCTGAGCAGAACAGTGAATGCTTGATCGCACTGCCTGGAATATAGTGTTTTGGGAGAGGTTGGAGCGAGGCGCAGAGGATGAGATAATCAGATGACTGTCCAGTAGCGACATGACACACACATACCGCTGCTGTTCTATCATATACTCTTTATTCTACTTCGCGACCAAGACACTACCCACTTTATATTTGTAAATACAGTCCGTTATTACTATGCATACTACATCTTCTATTACTTAGTTTTTATTTGATGCTTATTATTGTTAATATTGATTAATGTACTGCATTGTTGAGCGAGCGAGCACACGAGCACTTCGCTGCACCTTTTATACCCGCTGTAAACTGTGTACGTGACGAATACAATTATATTTGATTTGAGTTTCTCCCCAGACATGGAGCCGCTGGCTCCCTCACTGCAGCATCGTGGCAGTCAGTTCAATTCTTCTGACCCCTTCAGTTTTTCCAGAGCTTAAATGCCAGTCACGTCCAGAGGGAATCTCTGGGAGAGTGGGGTTACATTATTAAAATGGTGACAGACTATTACAAGCGTTCTCCGGGAGAAAAGAGGCAGAGCAGAAGAAGAGACTCAGGATTATTTTTAACTACATTCTCTATGGTCTCACACGTCCTGCATTTCATGGAGGTGGATAGACAAACAGACAAGCACGAACGCAAACTCAGAGGAACGTAATGTTCCCATCTCTTCCCTTCCTCTTATGGATGTTGTGGGGTGGGCGGCTTGAGCCCCTCAAGACCACAGCCAATAAACACAAAGAGATGCACACATTTAGTAATTAACCAACAGTAGGCTAGTTAGAAACATACAACACAACCTTTATCCTTCATTATATCATTTTTTTATCGCTTTGGTATTATTGTCTCAAGGCTTAAAAATCCTTATTTAACCCCTCTCCTTCATCTACAGTGATTGAAGTGGATTTAACAAGTGACATCAATAAGGGATCATAGCTTTCACATAGATTCACCTGCTCAGTCTGTCATGGAAGGAGCAGGTGTCCCCAATGTTTTGTATACTCAGTGTAGGTGTACTATCTGTAATCAAATGTAAGAAATTAAATTAAACAAATTCAATGAATGAAAATAAAACAATGTTTAGCACGCATTTAATTTGCATCAAGCCTGTCTTGAGCACTTGGCCATAAATTCTCATCCACATCACAGTGAATGTCCTCATTGTTCATGCACCACTGGAAAACCTTTTGGCATGGCGAATCCAAGCTTGACATTGGTTTGTGTTGATGTCGTCGCATGCCTCATCCATGGCCAGAAGGAGGGTGGCACACTCATGGGGATGGCGATGGTACATCATCTCCATGCTGAAAAAAAATTATTCAATAGGGTTGAGGAAAGGAGAGTATGGGGGAAGGTATAATGTTATGAATAGGGGATAGGCCCGGAACCATGCCTGAACCACCTCTGCACGGTGGAACCTGACATTGTCCCACACAATGACATTGGTGACCCATTCACCTTGACAGGCCTGATCAATTTCATTGGGAAACAATGAGGTGTGCAGCATTGTAGGATCCAAGTGATGGCCTACGTCCTACCACACCATCTTCAGAGATACTGTATAATTCTGTACCTGAACATACTCGGCCCGCAGTAGTTTCACGCGGTCGTTGTTTCTCTGAAAAGGCACAAGGTAAATGTTTTAATAGATACCTGGTGCCTCTTCCAAAGGCAGGGGAGAGTTGGTAGGCTGAATGATGACACATCGGCAAAGGTGTCACCGTTCTCCTCAATGGCCTGCTTTATTATTTCTTTTCCACCACTGCCCACTCCCACTGCTCGGTCAGCACCCGGCCATGGCCACCACCATGGGGTCTTCTGTCAATTCTGAGGGTAGAACAGAGTATAATGTCAATAGATCATATCGTAAGAATACTGTAACATGTTTTGTGAATTTACATGCATTACAATATGTAATTTACTGTAAATGTAATGGTAAAGCATAGTGCATATCTTGCAGAC
The DNA here is from genome assembly GCF_016432855.1 of Salvelinus namaycush. Lineage (NCBI taxonomy): Eukaryota > Metazoa > Chordata > Actinopteri > Salmoniformes > Salmonidae > Salvelinus > Salvelinus namaycush. The sequence continues at coordinate 38,343,851 of NC_052334.1, forward strand.
ATAATGGTTTCCTTGGCGAAATGTTCTCATGATCATATTGACAGTTGATCTTTTCAGATTGGGGTGAACTAATCTGGCAGCCTCTGCCATGGTAAGGCCTCTGTTTATGTTACACGCCTCAGACTGAGATGTGGTCAGCAGATAATAAACTGGAATTAACAGTAAAAAAATGATGAGACGGAGAAACATTAGTGGTGTTCGGTAGTAGGCATTCTCCAAGATGTATTCAAATATTCTATTTTCTTCATCTTTTTTTGTCGTCAAAATCAATTATGCATTACAACTCTATTGTAGTTTTAAATCTTCCCATTCCATTATCCCAAAAAATAAAAGGTCTCAGGTTCGAAAAACCTATCATACTTCTACACATTAACATTATATATATATATATATAACTTACTGTACTATCATGTCAATTTAGAAAAAGTTTTAAATTACTGGAGGCCTGTGCTAACAATGCTACAACCATTACACTATAAACCACCAACATGTAAGCTAACATTGCCTGAAACCAACTAGCCTAGAGCTAGCTAGTGCCCAGCCAAGCTAAATTTGGTTAGCATCAAGCTAGGGAACTGTTAAACATCATTTTTGTACAAATATGAACACTTTAACACATTTTATTGTCACATCACATATTTACATATATTCCCTGAACTAAACTGAGCCTTCGTTCATATAAAATAAAACAAATAAGAGCTAAAACGTTGTTGAAAAAACATTAAATTTGGACGCCATCTTAATCCCTTCTCTTACATGTAAACCATTAGCAACCTAGCCAACCTCCATTATTTTCAATGGGGGGAATACCAACAAGTTTCTCTCGATTAAAACTCATGGTCGTCACAAAACAAACGTCACCAAACTCATGGTCTATGTAATTAGCCATGTTACCTCAATATTTTGAGAATCATATTGCACTTTTGCACAATACATACCTGAATTAACAGGATACAATTATGAGGCGGTGAAACGTTAGTGGTGTTCAGTAGTAGGCATTCTCCAAGATTGAAGATCTCACTAACGCTCCCATTTGACGTCACAGCTCCCCCTAGTGGCAGTATTCATATACATTAATTGAAACGCAAATACCTGGGAGGCCTAAAAAATGACAAGGGGTGGCCCCATAAAATAACAAATGAAATAAAACATCAAAAATATGACCATACATATTTGTGTGTGTCACATTTACCACATGGTCAACGACGATGGCCCGGACTTTAGACACAACAGTTCCATGCCGTCGGTCTCCCTCTCTCTGATGTCCTCCTCTTTGACGGGGCCCATGCCCACCTTTCTGACAGTCCCCTTGCTCTTTGATTTCTTCCTCTCCCTTGCGGTCTATCTGGCTCCATGTTGAAAGAAGTATTCACACACACACACCCTGTTTCTATGGTGACCAATTGTGGTTACCACTATGTGAAATCAATAAGCAATAACGAGCAGTCATTATGTATGGTTATCATGTATCATACATGCCATTTTGATGTTTATCATTTACAAACACACATTTTATTTCTGTAGTTTTCAAAATCCATATATAGTATTTAAAAATCTATAGGTTTAATATAGGTTAAGTGATTAACCATTCAGCACAGTTGGATTAAGTAATTGTCAAATATATTTAAACAAATGAGAAGAGAATAATATGAAAATAATTGTGAGCATTGCATTATGAAAGACAATTACTTTATATGAAAGGTACAGTATTTCTAGATGAAACACTAATTAGGTTTGGTGAAAAAGTTACTGTGTGATTTTGTGTGTCGTACTTAGTCAATTGAAAATGTGCTTAAAGTTTTGAAAACAAACAGCCTTTATGATGATCTGTTTTGAGTTTTGCACTAAGAGTTGTACAATTGTCACATTTGTTGGAATGAATATCGGACCAAGGCGCAGCGGATGTTGAGTTCCACATAATTGCATGAATAAAGTGAAACTTAGCAAAAGACAAAAACAAATAAACAATAAACTAACAACGAACCGTGACTACAGAGATGCTACGTGCACAAACTCAAAACACAATATCCCATAACACACAGGTGGAAAAAATTAAACTTAAATATGATCCCCAATTAGAGACAACGATTACCAGCGGCCTCTAATTGGAATCATACAAAATCACCAACATAGAAAAACAAACCTAGAACCCCACATAGAAATAATAAACTAGACTAACCCCCCGACCTACTCCAACATAGAAAATAAGGACTCTCTATGGTCAGGACGTGACAGTACCCCCCCCCCCAAAAGGTGCGGACTCCGGCCGCAAAACCTGAAACCAAAAGGGAGGGTTAGGGGCGGTGTCTAGTGTCGGCTCTGGTGCAGGACGAAGAACCCTCTCATCCCGCGGATCCGCCAGCATCGGAGGCGGCTCTGGTGCGGGACGAAGAACCCGCTCATCACGCGGATCTGCCAGCATCGGAGGCAGCTCTGGTGCGGGACGAAGAACCCGCTCAGCTCGCGGATCCGCCAGCATCGGAGGCGGCTCTGGTGCGGGCCGAAGAACCCGCTCATCCCGTGGATCCAGCCATGGACCCGGGCTGAACACTGTTCCTGGACTGGACCTCGGTGTCAAGGAAGGCTCCTGCCATGGAGCGGGACTGGACACCAGATCTGGACTGGACATCAGTGCAGAGGAAGGCTCCCGCCATGGATCAGGACTGGACGCCTTATCTGGACTTAGCACCGGCGCAGGAGAAGGCTCCGGCCATGGAGCTGGACTGGACGCCGTGCCTGGACATCGGCGCAGGGGAAGGCTCTCACCATGGAGCGAGACTGGACGCTGTGCCTGGACTGGGCACCAACGTAGAAGAAGAGTCTGGCCTTGGAGCTGGACGCTGTGCTTCGACTGGGCATCGGCGCAGGGGGAGGTTCCGGACCGGGCATCGGCGCAGGGGGAGGTTCTGGACCGTGGACCGTCGCCGGAAGCTCTGGACTGGGAACCGTCGCCGGAAGCCTGGTGGTGGTACCGGACTGGTGACACAGGGCGAGTGCGAGGAGCAGGCACAGGACGTACCGGACTGGGGAGGCGCACTGGAGGCCTGATGCATGGGGCCGTCATATGTCCGACAGGATCTCCTGTCCTTCCATTCTTTCCTCCCAGGTCCAACTTATTTTCCCCATTGTAGCACGCTGCTTGGTCCTGGTGTGATGGGATATTCTGTCACGTTCGTTTGTAGAAACGGACCAAGGCGCAGCGGATGTTGAGTTCCACATAATTTAATAAATAAAGTGAAACTTAGCAAAGACAAAAACAAATAAACAATAAACTAACAACGAACCGTGACTACAGCGATGCTACGTGCACAAACTCAAAACACACTATCCCATAAAACACAGGTGGAAAAAATGCTACTTAAATATGATCCCCAATTAGAGACAACGATTACCAGCTGCCTCTAATTGGAATCATACAAAATCACCAACATAGAAAAACAAACCTAGAACCCCACATATAAATAATAAACTAGACTAACCCCCCCAGTCACGCCCTGACCTACTCCACCATAGAAAATAAGAACTCTCTATGGTCAGGACGTGACAACAATTTTACCACAAGTGATAAAAATAAAAATGGATCAATTATAACTCAATGGATTTTCTTATTTTTGCCTTACTATCTATTTCACACAGAGTCTCCCATCTCCCTTTATATTGAGCACAAAGATAGAAGCTGCTATGTGGCAGTACAGAACACCCCATAGACCCAGTGTGCCTGGGAGTCAGAAACAAAGGAACAGTAGGGATGGTGCAGCCTGATTCAGAGGGGTTGGGTTAAATGTGGAAGAAACATTTCAGTTGAATGCATTCAGTTGAACAATTGACGAGGAATCCCCCTTTCTCTTTAAAATAATAGCTATGGTGCCACCCTTGGGGAAGTCTTTTTACTGAATAATATATCTGAGCTGGTGCTGAAGATGGCAAACAAACTTCAGTAAATATGTTTTATCTTTGTTGGGATGCACAACAGAGAGTGCCATAGGGAGCGAGGGATGACTGAATCTAGGACCCAAACTTATCTGAGAAAGGGGTTGTGTTGAGGGAATGTACTGCAGCAACATTTTGAAATGTACATCCAATGTTGTGTATCTTGTTAATTCCACCTCTGTCTGATGACTAACACCAGAAACCTATCAAAATTTTCCCATATGAAAAGTTATGGAAATTAACAACGACCTCCCCAAAATGTCTGTGAATCATCAGTACTGTATCTCACCTCAAATATTTTAACACCATTAAGAGCACATAATTGAGGAACAATGACTACTTCTCCTGCATGTACTATATCCTCAGACTTGGATTGAGGGAGCTTCCATTATCCTCTCTCTTTTTTCCGGTTTTCCGGTTTTGTGACAAAGGCCCTACAGTCATCAATAGTTGAGGTGGAATATATCAAAACATATACCAAAACACAGTAAGTGCCGTACGGATTGGACTGCAGAAAAGGCACTTCATAGTAGTAGGGCAAAGGAGTCAGGGGAAGACTTTAATTATCACACACAGAGGAAAGAGCTTGGAGGAAACCCTATTATACTGTATATGATTAGGTCGGATGTATTCACAACCCTTGACTTATTCCAAATTTTGTTGTGTTACAAAGTGGGATTCAAATGAATTTAATTGTAATTTTTTGTCAACAAATCTACACAAAATACTCCAATGTCAAAGCAGAGGAAAAATTCTAACATTTTGTAAAAAAATTCATGAAACATAAAACACTAACATTTCTTCATTAGATAAGTATTCAACCGTGTGAGGACAGATGCTGGGAGACGGGAAGCAAGTACAGGGAGTGAAGATTTAATGGATAAACGGACATATAACAAAAGAAGAACAGAGTCTGGATAGGGGGAACAAAACGACATTACAACATCAATGCTGACACTGGGAACAAACAGATATAGAGGGGGAAAATCAACAAAGTGATATGCTGATACTTCCAATTGTGGTGTATGCATTCTGTAATGGTCTTGAGACGACAGACGCTGGGAGACGGGAAGCAAGTACAGGGTGAAGATTTAATTAATAATAAATCGTCATGAGACAAAGCAAAAACAGCGTCTGGGACAAGAGAAACAAAACGACATTAATGCAGACACGGGGATGAAACTGAGGAAGTGACAGATATAGGGGAAGCAATCAATGATGTGATGGAGTCCAGGTGAGTCCAATGGAGCGCTGATGCGCGTAACGATGGTGACAGGTGTGTGTAATGATGGGCCGCCTGGCGCCCTCAAGCACCATAGAGGGGGAGTGGGAGCAGGTGTGACAGTACCCCCCCTCTTGGGGCGCCACCCGGCCGAGGCGTGGGAGCCCGACGAGCCGGCAGAGGCATGATGTGGGATGGGAGCCTGCCGAGCGAACCCGAAGCAAGGAAACCTCTCGAGTCAGCTAAGGCGTGGAAGCCAGTCAAGCCAGCTGATGCACCCCTGGTTCATTCGGCAGTGGCACCCGACATCACCAACAAAAACAAAAAACTCCCTGATGCTTCAAATATTGGTGTCAGCATTCTGGTGACAGGTGTGCGTAAGGATGGGCCGCCTGGCGCCCTCGAGCGCCAGAGAGGGGGAGTGGGAGCAGGCGTGACAAACCCCCTGAGTCAACACATGTTCGAATCACCTTTGTCAGTGATTACAGCTGTGAGTCTTTATGGGTAAGTCTCTAAGAGCTTTGCACACCTGGATTGTACAATATTTGCACATTATTCTTTTTTAAATTCTTCAGCTCTGTCAAGTTGGTTGTTGATCATTGCTAGACAGCCATTTTCAAGTTTTGCCATATATTTTCAAGACGATTTTAGTCAAGCTGTAACTAGGACGTTCAGGAACATTCAATGTCATCTTCAATTTGGCCTTTCGTATAAGGTTATTGCTCTACTTGAAGGTGAATTTGTCTCCCAGTGTTTGCTGGAAAGCAGACTGAACCAGGTTCTCCTCTAGGATTTTGCCTGTGCTTAGCTCTATTCCGTTTCTTTTTATCATAAAAAAAACTCCTTAGTCCATTCTGATGAAAAGCATACCCATAGCATGATAAAGCCACCACCATGCTTGAAAATATGAAGAGTGGTCTCAGTGATGTGTTGGATTTGCCCCAAACAACACTATGTATTCAGGACATGAAAACCTCCCTGGTCTTTGTGATCTTCTTTGTGAGACATTGAAAAACCTCCCTGGTCTTTGTGGTTGAATCTGTGTTTGAAACTCACTGCTCGACTGAGGGACCGTACAGATAATTGTATGTGTGGAGTACAGTCATTCAAAAATCATGTTAAACACTATTGTTGCACACAGAGTGAGTCCATGCAACTTATTATGTGACTTGTTAAGCACATTTTTACTCTTGAACTTATTTAGGCTTGCCATAACACAGGGGTTGAATACTTATTGACTCAAGACATTTAAGTTTTTTTGTTTTTCTTAATTTGTAAAAGTTTCTAAAACAAATTTCCACTTTGACATTATGGGGTATTGTGTGTAGGTCAGTGACAAAACATCTCTATTTAATGATTTTTAAATTCAGGCTGTAACACAACAAAATGTGAAAAAAATCAAGTGCACATTGCTGTGCCTAACATTTGAAGAACTAATAGTTTATCAACACTTTTAGCTAAACATTCTGATCTGTTCCATCAGCCTTATTATTAACTGATATGGCGTATACATCCAGTATTCTACATTGATATGCAACGTGGGGGTGGCAGGAAGCCTAATGCGTTGGACTTGTAATTGAAAGGTTGCAAGATCAAATCTCCAAGCTGACAAGGTAAAAATCTGTCGTTCTGCCCCTGAACAAGGCAATTAACCCACTGTTCCTACGCTGTCATTGAAAATAAGGATTTGTTCTTAACTGACTTGCCTAGTAAAATAAAAAATGAAATGTGGGGATTATAAAGTGAGTATACACAATGCCCACTGAAAAACATAAGTGGGTATATAAATCATTGTACCATCTAAACTGCTGTGAAATATCTTTTCAATAACCAAAAATGTATATTCAGCTGTTTGAAGCTGGTGTACAATACCAAAAGTAAAAGATGCAAAAACTAAACTTAAGAACGGGAAGCATAGAAATATAGAACAGATCTACTGCTACTTATACTTGCTTTCAATGCGAATGACAGATCTATAACGTACATTTCTATGTGAATTTGGACGGGTCGCCCCAAAAATTACATATTGCAGCTTTAAAACCTGTTAAGGCTAGGGGGTGCTGTTGTCACTATTTATGGAAATCGTGTAATTTTTGAAACGGCTTCCTACAAACTTCTTGATCGTACAATATGCATATTATTATTATTATTGGATAGAAAACAGTCTATAGTTTCTATAGCCGTTGAAATTTTGTCTCTAAGTGGAACAGAACTCATTCTACAGCAATTTCCCTGACATGGAGTCAGATTTCACACATTTTGGCCCCTGTTCTGGAGTCAGTTTTAAGGCCACTGTTATTCCTATTAGTATACGGACACTGCTTACGTCTTCCCCTGGATGCCTTTACGTGATGACGCTTTGAATGGTATCGATTGCCCAATCACAGCCACTATAAATGAAAAAATCCTGTAGGTAGGACCTCTTTTCTAGGTGCGTCATGCGCGCGGAGGATACCGACCTACTGTTTTTCCAAGCATTAGTGTAGCCTGTTATATTTCTCCGGTCATATTTTTACTCGTTATAGGAGTTAAAAACATCATAAGGTAGTTAATTTAAAGCGTTTTATAGCAATTTATATCCGTTTAGTGCGATTTTGGGACATTTATTTCTGAGCCACTGTGAATCTCTGGGCACCGTTCCAGTTCATGCCGAACGCAATGTGCATTTCTGCATGGCAAGAGGACAGCTTTCGACCAAAAGACGATTAGACCCAAGAAAGGATTCTTTGCCCAAGATTCTGATGGAAGAACAGCTCAAAGTAGGAACAATTTATTATGATAAATCGTGTTTCTGTCGAAAAATGTTAGTGGCTTAGGACGCCATCTTTTTTGACGTAGCTTCGCTTGGCGCAAACTGTATTGAAAAGTAAGGATAATTTAAAAAATGTAATTCCGCGATTGTATTAAGAATTAAATTGTCTATCAATCGCTGTCCACCCTATATTTTTTAGTCACGTTTATGAGTATTTATGTATACGACTAGATCACTGTCTAATATGGCGCACGGCATTTTCTGACCAGCTCGGCTACTTTTCTCATTGTATAACCACGATTTTGGTGGCTAAATATCCACATTTTCGAACAAACTGTATATGTATGTTGTAATATGATGTTACAGGAGTGTCATCTGAAGAATTCTGAGAAGGTTAGTGAAAAAATTAATATCTTTTGGCGATGTTGACGTTATCGCGCTCTTTGGCTAGAATCAATGCTGGGGTAACGTTTGCATATGTGGTATGCTAATATAACGATTTATTGTGTTTTCGCTGTAAGACACTTAGAAAATCTGAAATATTGTCTGTATTCACAGGATCTGTGTCTTTCGATTAGTGTATGCTGTGTATTTTTACGAAATGTTTTATGATTAGTAATTAGGACACGTTGCTCTATCTATTTATTCTAGTCGATTTGTGACGGTGGGTGCAATTGTAAACTATGATATCTACCTGAAATATTCACATTTTTCTAACAAAACCTATCCTATACCATAAATATGTTATCAGACTGTCATCTGAGGAGGTTTTTTCTTGGTTAGTGGCTATCAATATCTTAGTTTAGCCGAATTGGTGATAGCTAGTGGTGTTGGTGGACAAAGAAAAAATGGTCTCTTTTGCTAAGGTGTTTACCTAATAGATTTACATATTGTGTCTTCCCTGTAAAACATTTTAAAAATCGGACATGTTGGCTGGATTCACACGATCTGTATCTTTCATTAGCTGTATTGGACTTGTTAATGTGTGAAAGTTAAATATTTAAAAAAAATATTTTTTTTGAATTTCGCGCCCTGGCTTTTCAGTGGGGGGGGGGGGGGGGTGCCGCTAGCGGCACCCCAGTCCTAGACAGGTTAACCATAAACGTATATATATTTTTAAATCTGGGGTTTTTATTTCATTTTATGAGGCATGTCTTACCTTGTTTCAAAATAGCCTAGCCAAAATCAAACCATATGTTGATGGAATTATTTTAGAAACACTTGAAACCAGCATTCTCGATTGTTCTATTGGTTTTCAAATATACTTTTTTTCATTGCCCAGCAGGCAAAGACACAATCCGAGTCATATTAGCAACCCATGCTAGTTGTTGCATCTTTAGATCTCCCCTCTTTCAACATATTTTCCTCTCTGTCACATTAAACCACTCACATGTGTGGTGTTCCTGCTAATTGCATTTTGGAACATTCGTGCGTAGCCTATTGCTGTGTGTACATTGCTGTGCTTAGTGCATTTATAAGGTGAAGAAATAATAGTCTATCAACCTTTTAAGCTAAACGTTCTGATCTGTTGCATTAGACTCATTGCTTTTACATTCTTTATGTACAGTAGGCTTAGTTGTATACATTTTGGATCCATCATCCCAGAACTGTCCAAGAGTCTGTTTGAACCATTACAGAAAAAAAAAAGATCCCCCTGGACAATGGGACGCCCTTAATTTACAGCCCTGGCTACATACCAGAGAAAAAGCACATTATTCAATCCTCTCCCCCTCTCTCTGAAACGGTTGAATGATTATTTCTCAGTTTCTCTTCTTTGCTGTGTTGGCTCTAGTAATGATTGGTAGGTCTGGGGGCGGTCAAGGTACAACGAATGAGGCAAACAAGAATTATGAGGGAGAAGTATGTAGCTAGCTTTTGCTAGTTCATTCGTTTGTTGTTCTCACATGACTTGTCATGACTGCCTATTGCAGTGGTCTCTCAAAATCAATGACTGTGCTCAGCACACACAACCCTCCGGCCCTCTCCCTCTCTCCCTCCCCCCACTCACTGACTCAGCAACTGCCTGCTTGACTGCTGACAGTTAGCAGTAGCAGGTCACAGTGAAATTAATAAAACCGTTTTTAAAGCGATGCCATGGAGGCCGTGGTGCAAGTTAGAAGCCCAAAAACCTGCAACCCATGTCAATCCATTTTCACCCAAGACATTGTTTTCAAAGTAGCTCATTGCGGGAAAACCGCAGACATGGCAACCCGGCTGCCGACATATTGTTTGAAGTATAATAGACCAACATAGTTACCGTAGTAAGTCAAAGCTGTGTGCTGTAAAACCTTGGTAGAGCATGGATGAAGTAGGCATTGTGGTGCTCATGAATTTCCTAGCTATTTCGACTTCAGACTAATGCCTATTTTTCACTTAAAATGTAGTATGTTGTTTTTAATATACTGGGAGAATAAAATGTAATGTAGGATATACAGTGCATTTGGAAAGTATTCAGACCCCTTCCCTTTTTCCACATTTTGTTACGTTACATCCTGATTCTAAAATGTATTAAATTATTTGTTTCCCTCATCAATCTACACACAATACCCCATAATGACAAAGCAAAAACTTTTTTTTAGGAACTTCTGCAGATTTATAAAAAATAAAAAACAGAAACACCTCATTTACTTAAGTATTCAGACCCTTTGCTATTAGAATCGAAATTGAGCTCAGGTGCGTCCTGTTCCATTGGCTGTTCTTAAGATGTTTCTATAACTTGATATGAGTCCACCTGTGGTAAATTCTATTGATTGGACATGATTTAGAAAGGCACACACCTGTGTATATAAGGTCCCACAGTTGATAGTGCATGTTAGTGCAAAAACCAAGCCATTATGGTCGAAGGAATTGTCCTTGGAACTCCGAGACAGGATTGTGTCGAGGCAAAGATCTCAGGAAGTGTACCAAAACATTTCTGCAGCATTGAATGTCCCCAAGAACACAGTGGCCTCTATCATTCTTAAGTGGAAAAAGTTTGGAACCACGAAGACTCTTCCTAGAACTGGCCGTCCAGACAAACTGAGCAATCGGGTGAGAAGGACCTTCGTCAGGGAGGTGACCAAGAACCCAATCATCACTCTGACAAAGCTCCAGACTTCCTCTGTGGAGATGGGAGAACCTTCCAGAAGAACAACCATCTCTGCAGCATTCCACCAATCAGGCCTTTATGGTAGAAGGGCCAGACGGAAGCCACTCCTCAGTAAATTATCCTCAGCACATTACAGCCCGCTTGGAGTTTGCCAAAAGGCACATAAAGACTCTCAAACCATGAGAAACAAGATTATCTGGTCTGATGAAACCAAGATTGAACTTTTTGGCCTGAGTGCCAAGCGTCACGTCTGGAGGAAACCTGGCACCATCCCTACGGTGAACCATGGTGGTAGCAGCATCATGCTGTGGGGATGTTTTTCAGCGGCAGGGACTGGGAGACTAGTCAGGATCGAGGGAAAGATGAACGGAGCAAAGTATAGAGAGATCCTTGATGAAAACCTGCTCCACAGCACTCAGAACCTCAGACTGGGGGAGAAGGATCACCTTTGAACAGGACAACGACCCTAAGCACACAGCCAAGACAACGCAGGAGTGGCTTCGGGACAAGTCTCTGGCCCAGCCAGAGCCCAGACTTAAACCCATTTGAACATCTCTGGAGAGACCTGAAAATAGCTGTGCAGCGACGCTCCCCATCCAACCTGACAGAGCTTGAGAGGATCTGCAGAGAACAATGTGAGAAACTCCACAAATACAGGTGTGCCAAGCTTGTAGTGTCATACCCAAGAAGACTCGAGGCTGTAATCGCTGCCGAAGGTGCTTCAACAAAGTGCTGAGTAAAGGGTCTGAATACTTATGTAAATATGATATTTCAGTTGTTTTTATACATTTGCAAAAACTATGGGGTATTGTGTGTTGATTGACATGGGAAAAAAACCATTCAATCAATTTTAGAATAAGGCTGTAATGTAACAAAATGTGGAAAAAGTCAAGGGGTATGAATAATTTCCGAATGCACTTTATTATAGCATTATATTGGTTGCAAGAATTTTGTATAATAATTTAAATGTAATAACTCTTAAGTTTTGAATCCGGCATCGTTTTGTATATCATTTTATAAACCATGTGCCATGGAATCAGTACATTGAACATTTCCTCCCAACTCTTTTGCAACCTTTATGGCACAGCTGTCAATTTTTTGGACCTTAAATGAAACGGGTATACTTTTTTATTCATCACAATTTTCTTCAACCAATTTTGGTCTTTAATGCAGGGCCAACAGACAAGTTCCTTACCTTCTCCCCTTGCCACTCGCCTCCTTCATTTTTGTGGTAATGCTGCAATCATTTGGTTGTAATTTTGGATAGAGCAGACATTTGCAAATATTTTTGTTAACTTCTTAGGGCTAGGCCCCTTTTTTCTCCACTTCCTGTCTAAACGATGTGGCCAAAGTAAACTGCCTGTAGCTCAGGCCCTGAAGCCAGGATATGCATATAATTGGTACCATTGGAAAGAAAACAATTTGAAGTTTGTAGAAATGTTAAAATAATGTAGGAGAATATAACACAATAGATATGGTAGGAGAAAATCTAATTTGGCTACCTTTCTATTATAATGTATTGTAGTGAGATCATGAGTACGGTCTTAATGCCAGCATCGGTTTGTGGTGGTAAATAGCTGCAAAAAATATATAGATGAAAACTCTCTTGGTAAATAGTGTTGTCTACAGCTTATCATTAGGTATTCTAACTCAGGTGAGCAGAAGCTTGAAACTTCCTTAATATTATAGATCGTGCACCAGTTGTTGTTAACAAAGATACCCACACCCCCTCCTCTGAGCTTCTCTGATGCAGCCCTTTTGGTCCTGCCGATGTATATAAAAACATCTAGATTTATATTTACCATGTCCATGTTCAGCCACAACTCTGAGAAACATAGGATATTGCAGTTCTTCAGATCAAGTTGATAGGATAGTCTCGAACGGACCTCATCCAGTTTATACTCCAGCAATTGCACATTTGCAAATAGAACGGAGGGTAGAGGCTTTTTATCCATTCTCCGACGTAGTCTCGTCAGTTATCCCACACGCCGGCCTCTATAGTGCCATCTCATCCGTCTCGAGTGTCAGAGATTTGGGCCTGGCCTGCGATAATCAATATGTCTTTCGCCTCTGACTCTTTGAAGTAAAAGTCCTCGTCCAAAAGAAGGCTGGTGATAGCTGTTCTGATGTCCAGAAGCTCTTTTCGGAAACGATGGCGGAAACATTATATACCCCCCCCCCAAAAAATTCCGATCAGAAAAAAAATACTCAAAATAGCACAATTGTTCAGGAGACCGTAAAACGGCCGCCATTCCCTCCAACGCCATTATATCAAATGAAATGAAAAAATAAATAATTATAAATCTTGTTAGGGCTAGGGTCCTTTTTTCAGAATTTCCGCCTGACTGACGTGCCCAAAGTAAACTGCCTGTTACTCAGGCCCAGAAGCCAGGATATGAATATAATTGGTAGCATTGGATAGAAAACCGTTTGAAGTTTGTATAAATGTTAAAATAATGTATGAGACTATAACACAATTGATATGGTAGGAGAAAATCCAAAGAAAAACCAAACAGACATTTTTTTTGTTGAGATCCCATGCTCTTCCATTACAACGTATAGGGGCAATGTTAAATCCAGCTCCCAGATTGCAATTCCTATGGTTTCCACAAGATGTCAACAGTCTTTGTTCAAGGTTTCAGGCTTGTTTTTTCCCAAACGAGGAAGAGTTTTGGCACTGGGAGTCACAGTTGGAAATCAGGCTGTGGGCTCGCGACGCGCACTTGATAATTTTACTTTTCTATTGAACATACTTCTTTCCGTATTAAATATTATAGTTTAATTACATTTTAGGGTACCAGAGGATTGGATAGAAACGTAGTTTGACTTGTTTTAACAAAGTTTAGCTTAAGATTTTTGGATTCCTTTGTCTGCATGTTGAACGAGTGGATTACTCAAATCGATGGCGCCAACTAAACAGACTTTTTGGGATATAAAGAAGAATTTTATCAAACAAAACGACCATGCGTGTTGTAGCTGGGACCCTTCGGATTGCAAACAGAGGAAGATTTTCAAAAAGTAAGTGATTATTTAATCGCTATTTGTGATTTTATGAAGCCTGTGCTGGTTGAAAAATATGTTGACGTGGGGCGCCGTCCTCAAACAATCGCATGGTATGCTTTCGCTGTAAAGCCTATTGTAAATCGGACAATGCAGTTAGATTAACAAGAATTTAAGCTTTTAACCTACATAAGATACTTGTATGTTCATAAATGTTTAATATCCATACTTTTTATTATTATTTATTTGAATTGTGCACCCTCCAATTTCACACCTAGCCTTATAAGGAGCCTTTTGATCCTAGACTTGGCGCTTCTGGACCACTTTCCGTGCGGTAGCAGAGAGAACAGTCTATGACTTGGGTGACTGGAGTCTTTGACAATTTTTGGGCTTTCCTCTGACACCACCTAGTATATAGGTCCTGGATGGCAGGAAGTTTTGCCCCAGTGATGTACTGGGCCATACGCACCACCCTCTGTAGCACCTTACGGTCCCATGCCGAGCAGTTGCCATACCAGGCGGTGATGCAACTGGTCAGGATGCTCTCGATGGTGCAGCTGTAGAACTTTTTGAGGATCTGGGGACCCATGCCAAATCTTTTCAGTCTCCTGAAGGGGGAAAATGTGTTGTTGTGCCCTCTTCATGACTGTCTTGGTGTGTTTGGACCATGCTAGTTCGTTGGTGATGTGGACACCAAGGTACTTGAAACTCTTGACTCGCTCCACTACAGCCCCGTCGATGTTAATGGGGGCCTGTTCGGCCTTTGTCTTGCTCACATTGAGGGAGAGGTTGTTGTCCTGGCACCACACAGTATATGCTGTCTCTTCATCGTTTTTGAATAATCAGACCTCCTACAGTTGTTTTCATCAGAAAATGTATTGATGGTGTTGGAGTCGTGTTTGACCACGTAGTGGTGTTATGTGTAAAGACATTTAGGCCTGCCATGGAATGAGAGAAAAAATATATTATATCATGCTTCTGACCCAATCCTATTTAGAAATCTTTTTGAAAACTTTTAACAGCTTCTACGCCCAGGCCATAAGACTGCTGAACAATTAATAAAATGGCCACCCGGACTATATTTACATTGACAGGCTGTATCACAACAACGTGTGGAAAAAGTAAAGGGGTGTGAATATTTTCTGAAGGCACTGTATCATATAATATATCTATCATATCATGTACCTTTCTTATGTAGTAGAAAAATAAGTGAAAGGAGAATAGTAAGGATATCGAAAATACGCTCATTAAAACAGATCAACGGTAAAACAGATATGTTTGAAAATACACTCAAAAAAAGGTGACGTTCTGTACCGTCATCTCATATGAAACATTAGATCTAAAATCCAAAATGCTGATGTATAGAGCCAAATGTATGGATGTATGATTTCAACTTCACTGTCCAAATACAGTCAAGTCCATAATTATTGTCACCCTTGATAAAGATGAGCAAAAAAGTAATACAATACAAATGTTGTATTATAAATTATATAAATACTGAGCCATATTGTATGGCCAAATTTAAATTTTATTTTATGCTAATACAGTTGCTCAGAGAAAGAGATTTTGTTTGACAAGTAATAATAGGCTTAAAAATGATTGACAACCATGTTTTCAATACTCTAGCACCCTCCCCTTGTGAGGATAACACTGAGCCTTTAAAAAAAAATGTTTTATGAGATTGGACAACACGTCGGGAGGGATCTTAGACAATTCCTCCATACAAAATATTTCCAGATCCCTGATATCCTTCGTATGTTCTTATGGACTGCCCAATTCAAACCAAAGGTTTTCAATGGGGTTCAAGTCCGGAGACTGAGATGACCATTGCAAAATGTTGATTTTGTGGTCAATTAACATTTTCTTTGTGGATTTTGATTAGTGCTTGGGGTTATTGTCTTGCTGGAAGATCCACTTGTGGCCAAGTGTCAGCATCCTGGCAGAGGCAACCAGGTTTTTTGGCTAAAATGTCCTGGTAATTAGTAAAGCTGGTGATGCCGTTGATCTTAACTAGGGCCCCAGGACCAGCGGAAGCGTCAAAGCCCCATAACATTAAACATTCACAACCATATTTTATCATAGGTATGAGGTACTTTTCTGCATATGCTTTTGTTTTTCAATGACAAACCCACCAGTGGTGTGCCAAAGAGCTCTATTTTCATGTCATCTGCCCATAGCACCGGTTCCAATCTAAGTGCCAATGCCGTTTATCAAACTCCAGGCGGTGTGATGGGGGCTCAAAGGTAACTGGAGCTTAGGGAACCCCTGAAGAGATATGCCATCTGGAATGATAGCTGATTTTGTGCTAGATAGCAAATGCAGGGAAACATGTCCAGCATACAATACAATGCCATATTGACGGCTAACAAGATGCTATTTGAAAGTACATCCATAACTGTGTTATTTTCAAAATATATTTTGGGGAGTATTGCTCTGGGCTGTAATGTAGGAAATTGTTTGGAAAATCTCATGTTGTAGTACCCAGTAGGAGACTGGAACATGAACTAGCATCTACAATAGAAGAAGTTAGGGGAGGAAGAATAAAGTGGCACAGTGTGGCAAAATTCATGGAAAAGATCAGAGACATGTCATTTCCAGATTTGTGGTGCTTATCTTTTCCATTTATTGGGGTTGAGGCATATAACTGGATCTATGCAACCGATGGCATGGGTTGAAAACATCTGACATCTGATTTTGGAGTGTAATGGCCGTTTAAGCTTTGGGAGGCAGGTCTCACGTGGGTCTACCATCAGGGTATGTTATGGTACTGACGCAGCTCTGAGACGTGCTCCAGTTGTCTGTGTAATAGGGTCGGCACCCTGCAGCCAAAGGCTATTGTGCGGAGGCCTCTGCTGTTGCATTGTGCTTTCAGGAGCTGTACAATGACAGGGAATGTGAAGAACTGACATTGGAGAGAACACACACATGCTTACACACACAGCTCTTATACGCCTTCTACACGCTACTCTATTTATAATTGGCACCATTGAGAGCTGATGACTTTGGACATTTCTGAGAATACTGCCCACCTTTGCCAAACCAACAGAGAAGTGGATTTACTGTTTTCAGAAGGGGATTCTTTATTTCGAGGCCAGCTTTGTTTTTGACAACCATTTTCTTCCTTCCACCCTCCACGTTTTGGGATGAAAGATTGTCTGGGACTACCTTACTTAGAGATCTGCTGGTTTTATAAATGGGTTCTGGGATGTGGATAGTTTCTAATCTATCGAGGGATCATTCAGAAACGTTCTCACACTTTCCTTTTTGATGTACTGCTTTTCTGTGGGAAAGAGGAGAAATAAAGATATAAAGCTTTACTGTTGAAACTTTGGCAATGCTGCCACTTCATTACAGGGTCAAGTTAGAAATTAGGCCTGTGCGAAAACGCCAAAAGTTATCCAAGGAATTTTCCTAGTGCAAACTGTCACGATAGCTAGCAAAGTTGTAGTTTGAAGTGATGTCACTGTCACGGTGAAGACAGATAAACCCAGTTTAGACGTGTTCGTTGGAACACTAATGATTATTGAGCACCCACAGGGCTGCATTAGACCATTTTCTTTCACTCAATCAGGAATTGGAGTGAAGCCCCCAGTTCACCCTAGCTCCATCAGTATTTGACCCCTCTATCACACACTGGGGCCCTTGATAACAAAACATTGAAAGAGAATCTTGGAATTCACCTACTGCCTTCCAGACTTAATTAATTATAATCATATTCAAGCCAATGGGACAGCAGGAACCAGTCGCCATATCCAGAAGCCCTCCTGGCCCTTCTGGCTATGAGTGACAGGAAAACCCAGGCAGAGGGACAGCTTTGTAATTATATTTTTCTACACCAGATTTTTCCTCTGGGGGCATTTCATTGTGCTGTTTTTCAAATTCTATGCCACATTGCATTGCATTGGTGGTGATGTAGTCATTACCAATACATATCAGGACTTCCCTCCATCTGCCACAGGGTAAGCAGAGATTGTATTGGCAGGAAGCATGAAGTGAGACACATAGTGCTATCATTTAATGGAGATGCCCGGCGATGCCTCTCAGGCAACTTTATTGCTTCTCAAGCAGCTATCAGAGTCCAAAAATGTGTACGCGTAGGCACAGCAGTGTTCTAGAATTTTGGACCAACCGTTACCCCATTCAAAATAATATAAGACATGTACTCGGAGCCGCACTGGTTGGGAATATGGGGGAGGTGCGTGGTCGGGCTGTGCATCCTCCACGAACCGTGGTCTCAGAGCCACGTAGGTATGTCACAATGGGCCACCGGACTATCGCGTCTCTGACTGTGGACTCTGAATTACGCTTCAGGCAGATAGGAGTTAGTGTGTCTCCTTTGCTATCTGTCTTGGCTTATTTAACAAAAGTGTTATGGCTTTGCCTTTGATAAATGGCGGGTGGAGAGGGGATTTGATTTACAGAGATGAACAGAATGCAATGGTCCGACTCCACTGGCTGCTGTGTCTCTCTTTGAAGGAATGCATTCTGGGTACCCAACATTCCCCTGACCCCCAGACAGACCCCTATGCCCTGCTTGTTTATTTCATGCTTTTCTCATCAAACTAAGGTCAGCCAAAAGTTGTGGCACAATCTTGAAATGCCCTTATCACAGAGGGAGTTTAACTGTGTGCCACCTAATGTTTTTCTGACCTTAAGAAATCATAAACAAGATTTGTCGTAATAGGTGATTCATTCTAGTTGACCATGTGCTGTAAAAGGGCAAGAGGCTCTTGCCAACCTTGTCTTTGCCATGAATGGAAGCCCTGCTCATTAATTAATTCAATGGAGCCCATTTTACAAGATCTCTTGGGCTCATTTAAAAAATGCAGTTTTTAAAAGTTATGGCATGAATGTTCGGTAACTACGACACAGAGCAAAGGAAATCATTCAAAGACTAGTTGAACGAGTGAGGTAATCATTTGTGGATCAATCGATTCATTTATCATCCAGTATGAAGCTTAGTGCTGCCGGCTCAGACGGCACTGAAGAGCCAGTTCAGAGATGGGATGCTGCCACATGGCTAGTTAGCGAAGCTTGTAAAGCTAGCTTGGTAAAAATTCAAAGCATTGCAATTTCAAAGTGCACAAAAAGGAAACACAGAGATTGTCACTATCTCAACAGAAATTCCCTTAATGCGGGTGGGATTCAAACTAAAATATTTTAATAACAGGAATGGCTTTGGTTTATATCCAAGGAAATGTCAGCAAGAGACTGTATACACAGTACCAATTAAAAGTTTGGACACACCTACTCATTCAAGGGTTTTTCTTTATTTTTACTATTTTCTACATTGTAGAATAATAGTGAAGGCAACAAAACAAGGAAATAACACATATGGAATCATGTAGTAACTAAAAAGTGTTAAACAAATCAAAATATATTTTATATTTGAGATTCTTCAAAGTAGCCATCCTTTGCCTTGATGACAGCTTTGCACGCCCTTTGGATTCTCTTAACCAGCTTCATGAGGTAGTCACCTGGAATGCATTTCAATTAACAGGTGTGCCTTGTTCAAAGTTAATGTGTAACCCGTTTCAGGAAACTAGGCGTATGTCGCGGGTCACTACTTCACAGGAGCGCCGTTTGAACGAAAACTCTTTTTTTACATCAAAATGCGTTTTTTGGGCAGAAATGCCTTCTTGAATATGTGAACTTTCACGTGCCTTAAAAACAAATTTGTATGCCATCTGTTAAATTACGAGCCTAGTTGGTTTAGCCAAAGAAAAAGTGAGCAACCTTCCTGCTAGCCATGATTGGCTGAGAAAATGAGTGGGCTGGACATGCCGAGAGATGACTTTGGATTGGTCTGCCATATAGTACACTTCTGTCTACGTAAGCTGGTCAGTATATCTAGATAATCCTGTCGAACGCGGCTTTCATTTAAAAAAATTGTGTATTAAAACTGCATCAGGGCTCCCGAGTGGCGCAGCGGTCTAAGGCACTGCATCTCAGTGCTTGAGGCATCACTATAGACACTCTGGTTTGAATCCAGGCTGTATCACAACCGGCCGTGATTGGGAGTCCCATAGGGCGGCGCACAATTGGCCCAGCGTCGTCCAGGTTTGGCCGGTGTAGGCAGTCATTGTAAATAATAATTTGTTCTTAACTGACTTGCCTAGTTAAATAAAGGTTAAATAAAAAATATAAATAAATAAGCGTTGCTCTCCAAGTTTTGAAATCAGTGGAATTCAAGTATGGTAGCTAAGGAGATGGATTACATCTCTGGATTACATCTTCAAATTAAGGGTAACCATGGCATCCGACAGGAGACATGTCCAACCATGAATGATATATACGGGTAAGATAGTGTAGCTAGCTACATTTTCAGATATTACACGTTTCTAGTTTTCATAGAAAGAGCCATTTGCTTGGCTAGCTATAGCCCAATGTTAGCTAGCTAACATTGAACCTGGTTGGTTAGCTACCTGCAGATTCATGCCAGTCAAAAGTTTGGACACACCTACTCATTCAAGGGTTTTTCTTTCTTTTGACTATTTTCTACATTGTAGAATAATAGCGAAGACATCAAAACTATGAAATAACTCATATGGAATCAATCATATAGTAACCAAAAAAAGTGTGAAACCAATCACAATATATTTTATATTCTTCAAAGTAGCCACCCTTTGCCTTGATGACAACTTTGCACACTTTTTACATTCTCTCAACCAGCTTCACCTGTAATGCTTTTCCAACCGCCTTGAAGGAGTTCCCACATATGCTAAGAACTTGTTGGCTGCTTTTCCTTCACTCTGCTGTCAAACTCATCCTAAACCATCTCAATTGGGTTGAGGTCAGGTGATTGTGGAGGCCAGATCATCTGATGCAGCACTCCATCACTCTCCTTCTTGGTCAAATGGCCCTTACGCAGTCTGGAGGTGTGTTGGGTCATTGTTCGGTTGAAAAACAAATGATAGTCCCATTAAACGCAAACCAGATGGAATGGCGTATCGCTGCAGAATGCTGTTGTAGCCATGCTGGTTAAGTGTGCCTTGAATTCTAAATATATCACTGACAGTGTCACCACCAAAGCACCCCCACACCATCCCACCTCCTCCTCCATGCTTCACGGTGGGAACCACACATGCGGAGATCATCCGTTTACCTACTTTGCGTCTCACAAAGACATG
Organism: Salvelinus namaycush; assembly: GCF_016432855.1. Classification (NCBI taxonomy): domain Eukaryota; kingdom Metazoa; phylum Chordata; class Actinopteri; order Salmoniformes; family Salmonidae; genus Salvelinus; species Salvelinus namaycush. Next base: position 38,364,973 of record NC_052334.1, read on the forward strand.
GTGGTTGGAACCAAACATCTTAAATTTGGACTCAACAGACCAAAGGACAGATTTCCACCAGTCTAATGTCCATTGTTCGTGTTTCTTGGCCCAAGCAAGTGTGTTCTTATTGGTGTCCTTTAGCAGTGGTTTCTTTTCAGCAATTCTACCATGAATGCCTGATTCACTCAGTCGTCTCTGAACAGTTGATGTTGAGATGTGTCTGTTACTTGAACTCTGTGAAGCATTTATTTGGGCTGGTAACGCTAATGAACTTATCCTCTGCAGCAAAGGTAACTCTAGGTCTTCCTTCCTGTGGCGGTCCTCATGAGATCCAGTTTCATCATAGCGCTTGATGGTTTTTGCGACTGCACTTGAAGAAACTTTAAAAGTTCTTGAAATTTTCCAGATTGACTGACCTTCATGTCTTAAAGTAATGATGGACTGTCGTTTCTCTTTGCTTATATTAGCTGTTCTTGCCATAATATGGACTTGGTCTTTTACCAGATAGGGCTATCTTCTGTATACCACCCCTACCTTGTCACAACACAACTGATTGGCTCAAACGCATCAAGAAGGAAAAAAATTCCACAAAATAACCTTTACAAGGGCCACCTGTTAATTGAAATGCATTCCATGTCACTACTTCATGAAGCTGGTTGAGAGAATGCCAAGAGTGTGCAAAGCTCTCATCAAGGCAAAGGGTGGCTACTTTGAAGAATCTCAAATATAGAATATATTTTGATTGGTTTAACACTTTTTGGTTACTACATGATTCCATGTGTGTTATTTCATAGTTGTGATGTCTTCACTATTATTCTACAATGTAGAAAAAAGTGTAAATTAATAAAGACCCTGGAAAGAGTAGGTGTGCCCAAACTTTTGACTGGTACTGTATGAGATGAGTGAATTTTTGGAAAATTCCAGAAAATGATGTCAGGGCTTTCTTTAGAAGCTTCTGATAGGCTAATTGACATAATTTCAGTCAATTGGAGGTGTACCTGTGGATGTATTTCAAGGCCTAACTTCAAACTCAGTGCCTCTTTGCTTGACATCATGGGAAAATCTAAAGAAATCAGCCAAGACCTCAGAAAAAAAATTGTAGACCTCCACAAGTCTGGTTCATCCTTGGGAGCAATTTCCAAACGCCTGAAGGTACTACGTTCAGCTGTACAAACAATAATACGCAGGTATGAACACCATGGGACCACGCAGCCGTCATACCGCTCAGGAAGGAGACGCGTTCTGTCTCATAGAGATGAACGTACTTTGGTGCGAAAAGTGCAAATCAATCACAGAACAACAGCAAATGACCTTATGAAGATGCTGGAGGAAACAGGTACAAAAGTATCTATATCCACAGTAAAACGAGTCCTATATCGACAACCTGAAAGGCCGCTCAGCAAGGAAGAAGCCACTGCTCCAAAACCGCCATAAAAAAGCCAGACTACGGTTTGCAACTGCACATGGGGACAAAGATCGCACTTTTTGGAGAAATGTCCTCTGGTCTTGTTACGGATACAAGTGTTCTGTGTGTATCCTGTGTATTTCTTTTCTCTCCTGCTCCCCTACTCACAGGTGACAATAATCATTCCCCAATCAGTCATCAATCAGTCGCTAATCGGAAGACACCTGCTCCTTTTCCCTTACCCAATCACAGTCCCTTTCCCTTGGTTTAAAACCCCTGTCAGTTGTTGTCTCCCCAGCTCAATCTCTTTGTAACATGCCTTCTGTCTGTAGATCGCTTGTGTGTTTTGCAGCTACATGTCACTTTGTCCCCACCTGTGAGTATTGTTTTGGTTATGGTGTTTGAGTGTTTGTTTGATGGTGGGAAAAGGGGGTAACCAGACAAGTCGCCCTTGGGCTACACTACCCGTAGTTAAACATTGTTAAAAACACTAGTTAGAACTGGGCGGACCACCCCCTGTATTTTTGGTTAGTTAGTTAGCTGTTTGTGAAGTAGGCTAGTCTAGCTTAGGGGTGTTTTTGAATTATTATTCTTTCATTCCTTGGGTCCCGCTCAGCCCCTTTTCCTGCTTCCCCCATTTACCGTGTGTTTATAAATAAACATTTAGTGTTTGACGGTAATTAAGTTGTCTGTGTTATTTGTTCTCACTGTTACGTTTTCACTACTATAATTTGCATGAGTTGTGTTACGGGTCCCATTACCATCCCCCCTAGACTGTCGGGCCAAAGGGATTCGTAACAGGTCTGATGAAACAAAAATAGAACTGTTTGGCCATAATGACCATCGTTATGTTTGGAGGAAAAAGGGGAGGCTTGCAAGCCGAAGAACACCATCCCAACCGTGAAGCACGGGGGTGGCAGCATCATGTTGTGGGGGTGCTTTTCTGCAGGAGGGACTGGTCCACTTCACAAAATAGATGGCATCGTGAGGCAGGAAAATTATGTGGATATATTGAAGCAACATCTCAAGACATCAGTCAGGAAGTTAACTTCTTTGTGATAGGGGGCAGCATTTTCACTTTTGGATGAATTGCGTGCCCATAGTGAACTGCCTCCTACTCTGTCCCAGATGCTAATATATGCATATTAATATTACTATTTGATATAAAACACTCTGAAGTTTCTAAAACTGTTTGAATGATGTCTGTGAGTATAACAGAACTCATATGGCAGGCAAAACCCTGAGAAAAAATCCAAACAGGAAGTGAGAATTCTGAGACTGGTCAATGTTCAACTCATCGCCTATTCAATTTCCTGTAAGATATGGATATGTTTGCACTTCCTACGCCTTCCACTAGATGTCAACAGTCTGTAGAACGTGGAATGAAGCCTCTAGTGTGATGTGGGGCCGGATGGGAGGTGTTTCATTCATTGGTCTGGCAGAATGCCAGTTCCTGGTCACGCGCGTTCCAAACGATATCGTCTTGCTTTCCATAACTTCTAGAGACACAAAGGAATTCTCCGGTTGGAACGTTATTGGATAGTTATGATAACAACATCCTGAAGATTGATTCTCTACTTAGTTTGACCAGTTTATTCGACCTGTATATAACTTTTTGAAGTTTTCGCCCGAGTTCGCCTGCATCTGCGCGAGCGTTTGGACATGTGCACTAAACATGCTAGCAAAAGGAGCTACTTAGACATAAGTAATGGACATTATCGAACAAAACAACGATTTATTGTGGAACTAGGATTCCTGGGAGTGCATTCTGCTGAAGATCAAAGGTAAGGGAATATTTATGATGTAATTTCGTATTTCTGTTGACTCCAACATGGCGGAGAAATTGTTATTTATGAGCGCCGTCTCAGATTATTGCAGTTTTTTTTAAACTGACACTGCGGTTGCATTAAGAACAAGTGTATCTTTAATTCTATGTAAAACATGTATCTTTCATCAAAGTTTATGATGAGTATTTCTGTTATTTGACGTGGCTCTGCAATTTCTCTGGATATTTTGGAGGCATTTCTGAACATGGCGCCAATGTAAACCGAGATTCGTGGATATAAATATGCACATTATCGAACAAAACATAAATGTATTGTGTAACATGATGTCCTATGAGTGTCATCACGGTAGCGTCCCACTTGGCCAAAAGCCAGAAAAATGTAGCGCGCCAAATTCAAATATATTACTATAAAAATCTATCTTTCATGAAAGACACCAAATTAAAGCTACACATGTTGTGAATCCAGCCAACATGTCTGATTTCAAAAAGGATTTACGGCGAAAGCACACCAAACGATTATGTTAGCTCAGTACATAGCCACAGAAAAACACAGCCATTTTCCCAGCCAAAGATAGGAGTCACAAAAAGCAGAAATAGAGATAAAATGAATCACTAACCTTTGATGATCTTCATCAGATGACACTCATAGGACATCATGTTACACAATACATTTATGTTTTGTTCGATAATGTGCATATTTATATCCACAAATCTCGGTTTACATTGGCGCCATGTTCAGAAATGCCTCCAAAATATCCGGAGAAATTGCAGAGCCACGTTAAATAACAGAAATACTCATCATAAACTTTGATGAAAGATACATGTTTTACATAGAATTAAAGATACACTTGTTCTTAATGCAACCGCTGTGTCAGATTTCAAAAAAACTTTACGGAAAAAGCACACCATGCAATAATCTGAGACGGCGCTCAGATATAACAACATTTCTCCGCCATGTTGGAGTCAACAGAAATACGAAATTACATCATAAATATTCCCTTACCTTTGATCTTCATCAGAATGCACTCACAGGAATCCTAGTTCCACAATAAATCGTTGTTTTGTTCGATAATGTCCATTCCTTATGTCCAAGTAGCTACTTTTGCTAGCATGTTTAGTACACATGTCCAAACGCTCGCGCAGATCCAGGCGAATGTCGGACGAAACTTCAAAAAGTTATATTACAGGTCGAATAAACTTGTCAAACTAAGTAGAGAATCAATCTTCAGGATGTTGTTATCATAAATATTAAATAACGTTCCAACCGGAGAATTCCTTTGTGTCTACAGAAATAATGGAACGCAAGGCGATATCATTTGGAATGCGAGTGACCAGGAACTGGCACTCTGCCAGACCACTGACTGAAACACCTCCCATCCGGCCCCACATCACATCACACACATCACACTACTATTCAACGTTCTACAGACTGTTGACATCTAGTGGAAGGCGTAGGAAGTGCAAACAGATCCATATCTTCCTGGGATTTGAATAGGCGATGAGTTGAAAATCGACCAGCCTCAAAATTCTCACTTCCTGTTTGGATTTTTTCTCAGGATTTTGCCTGCCATATGAGTTCTGTTATACTCACAGACATCATTCAAAAAGTTTTAGAAACTTCAGAGGGTTTTCTATGCAATAGTAATAATAATATGCATATATTAGCATCTGGGACAGAGTAGGAGGCAGTTCACTCTGGGCACTCTATTCATCCAAAATTGAAAATGCTGCCCCCTATCACAAAGAAGATATCATACACTGCATTTGAGGAACAATGGGAAAGTAATTATGCTTTGAAAGTTGATCAACTTGTAAACTCACTTTTGAGAAAATAGCCTTTGAATGATTTTGTATCTAGTGAAGAGCTCTTCTTTGTCTAAATCCATTATGCATCGTTCACAGACTCTTAAGCTTTAGCCCCACCCATCTCCTTTCGCGCTCGGCGTGTACACTTGATGCTCTCGGAGCGAACACTTGACGCTCTAGCCGATGGTTTGTTTATATCTGGATAACATGAAAACAGCCTATCCAGCTCTGCTGGCAACAATTTCATAATGCGTTTACGTTTACTGACACCAGCCATATTCAACTGGTGTTGTACACACATCACGTAACGTTAGCTAACGAGCCGGCCTAACGAGCCGGCTCTATCTAGAAAAGCAAATGTTTCTGGGAAACTAATAATAACGTCAGCTAGGGAGCCAGCCAGCTAACATTAGCTAGCTAACAGTACACTTTAGCTGAAGACATACAGCTAGCTAGCTAGCTAGGTAAACAACTAACCTAGCTAGGTAAACAATGTTTAAGATCACACACATCACATAACGTTAGCTAACGAGCCAGCCAGCGAACGTTAGCTAGTTAAACAACAATGAACAAATTGCCAACAATGCCACAGTGCTGGGAGCTAACCAACCAGATTCAATGTTAGCTAGCTAACATTAGGCTCTAACTAGAAAAGCAAACGGCTCTGGGGAAACGAATAATAACGTCAGCTAGAGAGCCAGCCAGCTAACGTTAGCTAGCTAGCTAACAGTACACTTTAGCTTGAAATGAAACCACTTTCTGTCAAAATTAGAAATGTGTAATATCTGAAAATGTAGCTAGCTAACCTGTATACATCATCATGCATGACGGACGTGTCTCCCTGTTAGGAATGCCATACCATGGTTGCCCTTAGTTTGAAGATATAATCTGGAGACAGGTGTTTTCTCCATCTCTTTAGCTATCAAACTCTAATTCCACTGATTTCAAAACTTGATCCTCCAGAAAGTGGAGAGCAACACTTATGCAGCTCCACTAAACAATACATTTTTTAAAAAGCTGCGTTTGACAGGATTACCAACACAGACTGACGAGCTCAAATAGACAGAAAAATATATTTTACATTCAAACGGCTCGCCTGTGAAGTCATGACTTGCGACATTCGCCTAGTTTCCTGAATCGGGTCACAAATAAGCTTTTTCTGCATATGGAACATTTCTGGGATCTTTTATTTCAGCTCATGAAACATGGGACCAACACTTTACATGTTGTGTTTATATTTTTGTTCATTATAATATAATTTCCCAATTTTTTTGAGCATACAATTTAGCTCAGTATTTGAATTATATTTTATATACAGTCATTATTGGTCATCTTTATCATGGGTGTCAATCATTTTGGACCCCACTGTAGGTCAGGCAGAAAGACACCAGTCACAGTCTGGTATCATCCACTTGGTCAAGCCTTCAATGATCCTGCCTGTCTCTAAACATCTGAAGGTGTGTCATTACATGACAGGGGAATTCAAGGCTTCAATTGTCCTTGACACTGGAGCCGTGGTACGAGTGTCAAAATGCACTCAGCTCCAGCGGTCATTGCTGTGTCATTTACCGTGCGTGACAGGTCTGATAAGCTCATTATTTGAGGCTGACGTCGATGCCTCTCAGTAATAAGGTCTTCAGGAGTCAGTCAGCGGAAGAATAAATCTCCCCCTGATCAATACACTGAGACTTGGTCGTCCCATCGATCATCACTGCCTCTCACATCCCTCTCTTTGCCAGCCTCCAGCTTCGCAGCATACACACACCACACTAAGTACTAAAAACCAGGGAAGAGGAGGAGGGAGGAGAGATGGACGGGCGGAGATGAAATGCTGACTCTCTCTCTCTCTGTCATCCAGGATAGACAGATCATGACCAGGATATGGACTGCCTGAGCATGGTAACGGTTTCCACGGATACCTTGGCATTGAGCAAGGGAGCCAAGAGGAAGGATTCTTAATCCTTCAAATCAGATAGTCTATCCATCATACCTCTGTCAGCTTTGGGAGAGAGAGGCTTTCCTGCTTTTATTATGTCCACCATTCATTATCGGCCCTCTCCAAACATCCCAGTACAATCTCAGTGGACTCGGATGATGCTAAGTGGACAGCTTCCATTGGAAGGAGTGGGATGCATATTTCCAGTGAAGTGCATTTGAGGATAGTGTATGTGAAATGATGTGAAAGTGAATTAGTTTACAGCCCACTATCTCACCCACATATTACTAAAACAAAAATATAAACACAACATGTCAAGTGTTGGTCCCATGTTTCATGAGCTGAAATAAAAGATCTCAGAAATCTTCCATGCACACAAAAAGCTTATTTCTCTCAAATTTTGTGCACAAATTTTAAGTTTTGAGGGAGCGTGCAATTGGCATGCTGGCTGCAGGAATGTCCAACCGGCCTCACAACCACAGACAATGTGTAACCATGCCAGCCCAGGACCTGCGGGATCATCTGAGACCAGCCACGTAGCCAGCTGATGAAACTAGTATTTCTGTCTGTAATAAAGCCCTTTTGTGGGGTAAAACTCATTCTGATTGGCTGGGCCTGGCTCCCTAATGGTTGGGCCCCTGGCCAATCATGTGAAATCCATAGATTAGGGCCTAATGAGTTTATTTTAATTGACTGATTTCCTTGTATGAACCGTAACTCAATAAAACCGTTGAAATTGTTGCATGTTGTGTTTATATTTTTGTTCAGTATACATACACTTCCCCTATGTATTTATTTGGACAGTGAAGCTAAAACGTTTAATTTAGCTCTATACTCAGCATTTTGGATTTGAGATCAAATGCTTTATATGAGACGACAGTACAGTATGTCACCTTTCATTTGAGGGTTTTTTCATACATAACTGTTTTACCATTGAGAATGATTGCACTTTATGTATCTATAGTCCCCCCCCCGCCCCCATTAGAAGATGCGAATAAGTATTTGGACAAATTCACTTATAACGTATTACATTTAGTCAAAAGTTTAGTATTTGGTTGAAATTCCTAGCATGCAATGACTACATCAAGTTTATGACTACAAACTTGTTGGATGCATTTGCAGTTGGTTTTGGTTGTGTTTCAGATTATGTTGTACCCAATAGAAATGAATTCTACATAATGTATTGTGTCATTTTGGAGTCACTTTTATTGTAAATAGAATATGTTTCTGAACACGTATACATAAAATGTGGATGCTATCATGATTACAGATAACCCTGAATGAATCGTGAATAATGGTGAATGAGAAAGTTACAGAATCACAAAGATCATGCCCCCAAAACATGCTAACCTCTCTCAAAATCAAATCAAATCAGTTTTTATTCGTCACATACACATGTTTAGCGGATGTTATTGCGGGTGTAGCGAAATGCTTGTGTTTCTAGCTCTAACAGTGCAGTAATATCTAACAATTCACAACAATACACACAACCTAAAAGTAAAATAATGTAATTAAGGAATACATAAATATTAGGATGAGCAATGTCAGAGTGGCATAGACTAAATACAGTAGAATAGAATACAGTATATGCATATGAGATCAGAAAAGCAAAAATATGTAAACATTAATAGAGTGACTAGTGATTTCAAGTCTATTTATATGGGGCAACAGCCTCTAAATTGCAGGGTTATGTAACCGGGTGGAAGCCGCCTAGTGATGGCTATTTAACAGTCTAATGACCTTGAGATAGAAGCTGTTTTTCAGTCTCTCGGTCCCAGCTTTGATGCACCTGTACTGACCTCACCTTCTGGATGATAGCGGGGTGAACAGGCAGTGGCTTGGGTGGTTGTTGTCCTTGATTATCTTTTTGGCCTTCCTGTGACATTGGGTTGAATAGGAGCTGTTGCGCCTTCTTCAACACACTGTCTGTGTGGGTGGACCATTTCAGATAGTCAGTGATGTCTACGCTGAGGAACTTGAAACTTTCCACCTTCTCCACTACTGTCCCGTCGATGTGGATAGGGGCGTGCGCCCTCTGCTGTTTCCTGAAGTCTGAGCTATAGTTAATGAACAGCATTCTTAAATAGATATTTCTCTTTTCCAGATGGGATAGGGCAGTGTGTAGCGCGCTGGCGATTGCATCGTCTGTGGCTCTATTGGGGCAGTAAGCAAATTGAAGTGGGTCTAGGGTGTCAGGTAAGGTAGAGGTGATATGATCCTTAACTAGCCTCTCAAAGCACTTCATGATGACAGAAGTGAGTGCCATTACAAATAACAGTTGAAGTTAGGATTTTCTCGGGGGTCTGTTATTTATGCATCTATAACTTTCTCTCATCATTATTCTCACTCATCAAGGACCCCACACACCCCTGCCACGAGCTGTTCCCTCCCTTACCTTCAGGCAGATGGTATCAGAGCATAAGGTCTGATACCAACAGGCTCAGAGATAGTTTCTATCTACAAGCCATCAGACTGCTGAACACTTAAACTGGACTGACCACCTGCATTGACTCTCTGCACCTTAGCTCACTCTCACACACGTTTGTTTTACTATCCTTGTGGGGACCAGACAATTGATTACCATACAAACTCCTATTTTTTTTAACCCTTAACCCCAAAACCTAATCCTAACTCCTAAAACTAATTGTAACCCTAAACTTAACCACTAAGCCCAAAATAGTATTTTTTCTTGTGAGGACCTGCAAAATGTCCCCACTTGTCAGAATTTTCCTTGTTTTACTGTACTATCCCTGTGAGTACTTCTGGTCCGCACAAGGATAGTAAAACCAAAAACGCACATATACACTGAGTATACAAAACATTGCTCTTTCCATGACATAGACTGACCAGATGAATCCAGGTGAACGCTATGATCCCTTATTGATGTCCACTTCAATCAGGGTAAATGAAGTGGAGGAGACAGTTAAAGAAGGATGTTTAAGCCTTAAAACAATTGAGACGTGGATTGTGTATGTGTGCCATTCAGAGGGTGAATGGGCAATACAAAAGATTTAAGTGCCCTTGAAGAGGGTATGGTAGTAGGTGCCAGGCACACCGGTTTGTGTCAAGAACTGCAACGCTGCTGGGTTTTTCACGCTCAACAGTTTCCTGTATGTATCAAGAATCGTCCACCACATTCAGAGAGGGGGTATATTATTGTGGCTCTTGTGGCACAAAATCAAAAGTCTGACTGCATGGAGATGCTTGGGAATATGGTTAATACGGGGGACCGTGTTGTGGGTGTTTTCAGGGAAAAGGTGTACATTTGATCTCCATCATCTAGGACGTGGCAATGGTTAATAAAATCTCTCCATTTCTGCCCATTTTTTCTGCATGGTCTTGCAGGCCTTGTCATACAGCTGCAACTGTATATGCATTCGTAAATCAAGACCTTTCTTGAGTTGGACTCTGGGATGGTGCAACTTTTGAGAATGTGAGCCTATGGTTGTGTGGGGGGAAAGGGTTGAGTGTGTGTGGATCCCACAACTGTTGCGAAGGAGTAAAAGATGTTAGGGACAATATAGGAGGATTCACAATAATTGTTTGCTAATATAATAATTGCTTGCAATAATGTAAATTTGGTAATGGCGAGACTGGTGAGAGGTAAAATCCTTGGCATAAATTGTCTACATTACTACAAATATTAATAGCTAATTATGGAAATTAAGAAACAGGTAGGTGATCAAATACTTATGTCATGCAATAAAATGCTAATTTATTACTTAAAAATCATACAATGTGATTTTCTTGATTTTTGTTTTAGATTCCGTCTCTCACAGTTGAAGTGTACCAATGATAAAAATTACAGACCTCTACATGCTTTGTAAGTAGGAAAACCTGCAAAATCGGCAGTGTATCAAATACTTGTTCTCCCCACTGTATATATATATATATATTTTTGGATTGCTATATATAATACAAATCGAAATGAGGGTGATGGAAATGCATTTGGCGGTTGATCTATTTCTGTTCTGTAAATTATGGTAAGTGGTGAAATAAGTATAGCCAGTTACAACTGTAATGGCTTAGCAGATAATAAGAAAAGACGATCAGTATTTACCTGACTAAAAGAGAAGGAATATAATATCTATTGTTTACAGGAAACTCATTCAACAATTTTAGATTAAGTTTTGTGGAAAAAGGACTGGGGGGCAAAATATATTTCTCCCATGGGCAAAGAAATTCGAAAGGGGTGATGGTTTTAATTAACAGTAATTTTGATCCAAATGTGCAAATTGTCCAAACAGATCATCAAGGTAGATGGATTATTTTAAATATGTTATTGGACAATAAACCTATATGGTCCAAATAATGATGATCCAAGCTTCTTTGAAAATATGTATAAGAATTTATCAACTCGACAAGCAACACTAGTCTATTATTATGGTGGGAGATTTTAATACGGTCTTAAATACCTCTATGGACCGGAAAGGAAATCACACTACAAACTATCACCCTCAGGCACTTAAGGAAATCATGAATGTCATGGATGTATTGGAATTAGTGGCTATATGGAGACTAAAATACCCTGACCTAGTGAGATATACTGTACATGGCGGAGGCTCAATCAAGCTAGTCGTCTTGACTACTTTCTTATATCATTCTCTCTGGCACCAAAAGTTTAAAAAGTGTTGATAGGGGACAGAATGCGGTCGGATCATCACATAATTGGCATATATATTACTCTTACAGAATTTCCACGTGGGCGAGGATATTGGAAATTTAATCAAAGCCTACTAGATGATAAATTGTTTAGAACTAGGACAGAAGAATTTATAACTGACTTTTTCAGACATAACATAGGTATAGCAGATCCCCTTATTGTATGGGACACTTTTAAATGTGCCTTTAGAGGCCATGCAATTCAGTACTCATCTATAAAACAAAAGCAATTTAGATCAAAAGAGTCCATATTAACAAAGGAAACTGAAGTACTAACAGTACAGAATAAGTTAGAGGAAAAAATAAATAAATGGAGGAACTTATTCAAGAAACATCCAGTGTAATATACTATAAAAATAAAGCGAACTGGATGGAATATGGGGAAAAATGCACCAAATTATATTTAAATCTTCAATATAGAAATGCTACCAAAGAAAACGTGTTGAAACTTGTTACAAATGATGGAGTCATGCATGATTCACCAAATTATATTTAGAAAGAGGAAGTAAAGTACTTTAAAAATATGTTTTCATTTCCGTCTCCTCCATCTCCACTAACTGAAACTAATTGTATGGAGTTTTTTCCAAATAATAATGTAAAATTAACATCTGTACAGAAAGACTCATGTGAAGGCCAAATTACAGAGGAGGAACTTCTTGATGCAATTAAAGCCTTTAAGGCTGGGAAAACTCCAGGGCTGGATGGCATACCAGTGGAAGTATACAAAACTTTTTTTGATATACTCAGAGGACCATTATTAGCATGTTTTAACCACTCCTATATAAATGGTAGATTATCAGACTCGCAACAAGAAGGTCTGATATCATTATTACTGTAACAGGACCCAAGTGCTATATATAAAGATCCAGTCCATTAAAACAATTGGAGACCTCTTACACTTCAGTGTTGTGATGCAAAAATCCCAGCAAAATGCTTGGCGCATAGAATTAAAAAAGTATTGTCATATATTATTCATCCTAATCAGACAGGTTTTTTACATGGACGATACATTGGAGATAATATAAGACAAGTACTGGAAACAATAGAATACTATGAAATATCGGGGACACCAGGCCTGGTTTTCATAGCTGATTTTGAAAAGGCTTTTGATAAAGTACGACTGCAGTTTATATATAAATGCCTAGAATATTTCAATTTTGGGCAATCTCTTATAAAATGGGTTAAAGTTATGTATAGTAACCCTAGGTGTAAAATAATAAATAATGGTTACATCTCAAAAAGTTTAAAACTATCTAGAGGAGTTAAACAAGGCTGTCCACTATGGGCATAACTATTTATTATTGCCGTCGAAATGTTAGCTGTTAAATTAGATCAAACAATAATATTAAGGGATTAGAAATCCGTGGCTTAAAACCGAAGGTGTCATTGTACGCTGATGATTCATGTTTTCTTTTAAAACCACAATTAGAAACTCTCCACGGCCTCATAGAGGATCTAGATACTTTTGCTATCCTCTCTGGATTAAAACCAAATTATATTACGTATTGGATCACATTTTTTTTTACATTTTACATTACCGTGTAGTTTACCAATTAAATGGTCTGATGGAGATGTGGACATACTCGGTATACAAATCCCAAAATAAAGAAATTATGTCACTCCAATAATTTTTTATGGAAAGTTAGCAAAAATAGATAAGATCTTGCTACCATGGAAAGGAAAATACCTGTCTATTTGTGGAAAAATCACCCTGATTAACTCTTTAGTTATATCACAGTTTACCTATTTGCTTATGGTTTTGCCTACACCTAGTGAACTGCTTTTTAAATTATATGAACAAAAAATATTCAATTTTATTTGGAATGGCAAGCCAGACAAAATTAAAAGGGCCTATTTATATAACGAATATGAATTCGGAGGGCAGAAATTATTAAATATTAAAGCATTAGACCTCTCACTAAAGGCATCAGTCATGCAAAAGTTATACTGAAATCCAAACTGGTTCCCTAGTAAATTGGTAGGAATGTCTCATCCTATGTTCAAGAATGGCCCTTTTCCCTTTATTCAGATTATACCTGCTCACTTTCCGTTGTTTGTAAAGGAAATCATCTCCAAAATATCTTTATTTTTTAAACAAGCCTTAGAAAGTTGGTTGCAATTTCAGTTTAATCCACCTGTCACAATTCCGATGGTGAAATGAAGGAGTCAGGTGCAGAGAGCAGGGTAGTTCTGAGCAAGTGGAATTTATTATTTCAACCAGAAATAATCTATGAGACGGCTACGCCACACAACAAAGGGCGCGTCAAAAAATACAGTCCAACATAAATTAGGACAGAATCCACTATACAAAAACACCACCACAACAAACAGAATAACAAGCCCGCACAAAAGTCGGCGGGCCACCTGGGTTTAAATAACACCCTACCCTAAACACAAAACAGGTGTAACCAATTAGACAAACCTAAATGAAAACAGAAAAGGGGATCGGTGGCAGCTAGTAGGCCGGAGACGACGACCGCCGAGCGCCGCCCGAACGGGAAGAGGCACCATCCTCGGCGGGATTCGTAACAGTACCCCCCTCCCGACGCGCGGCTCCCGCAGCGCGCCGACCCCGGCCTCGAGGACGACCCGGAGGGCGAGGAGCAGGGCGATCCGGGTGGAGGCGGTGAAAGTCCCTCAAGAGGGACGGATCCAAAATGTCCCCCACCGGTACCCAGCATCTCTCCTCCGGACCGTACCCCTCCCAGTCCACGAGGTACTGCAGGCCCCTCACCCGGCGTCTCGAGTCCAGGATAGTTCGTACCACGTACGCCGGGGACCCCTAGATGTCAAGAGGGGGCGGAGGGGCAGGTTTCGGGCCGAGAGCCAGACCCTGTCCCCTGGTGCGAACACAGGGGCCTCACTGTGGTGGCGGTCAGCGCTCCTCTTCTGCCGTTCACTGGCCTGCCTGAGAGAGTCCTGGACTGCCCGCTAGGTCTCTCTAGAGCGCTGTACCCACTCCTCCACCGCAGGAGCGTCGGTCTGGCTCTGATGCCACAGAGCCAGGACCGGCCGGTACCCCAGTACGCATTCGAAGGGCGACATGTTCGTTGATGAGTGGCGGAGTGAGTTCTGGGCCAACTCTGCCCACGGGACGTACCTTGCCCACTCTCCTGGCCGGTCTTGGCAATACGACCTCAGAAACCTACCCACTTCCTGGTTCACTCTTTCCACCTGCCCATTACTTTCGGGGTGATACCCAGAGGTGAGGCTGACCGAGACCCCTTGACGCTCCATAAACGCCCTCCACACCCGGGACGTGAACTGGGGACCTCGATCAGATACGATGTCCTCCGGCACCCCGTAATGCCGGAAGACGTGGGTAAATAGAGCCTCCGCAGTCTGTAGGGCCGTAGGGAGACCAGGCAATGGGAGGAGACGACAGGACTTAGAGAACCGATCCACAACGACCAGAACGGTAGTGTTCCCCTGAGATGGAGGAAGATCAGTCAGAAAATCTACCGATAGATGAGACCATGGCCGTTGTGGAACCGGGAGGGGTTGTAACTTCCCTCTCGGTAGGTGCCTAGGAGCCTTACTCTGAGCGCATACCGAACAGGAGGAGACATAGAGTCTCACGTCCTTAGCCAAGGTGGGCCACCAGTATTTCCCCCGAAGACCCCGCACTGTCCTCTCAAGCCCCGGATGACCCGAAGAAGGTAGTGTGTGAGCCCACCGAATCAATCGATCACGGACACCAAGCGGTACGTACGTAAGGCCAGTCGGACACTGAGAAGGTGCAGGTTCTACCCTCAACGCCCGCTCGATGTCCGCGTCCACCTCCCATACCACCGGGGCCACCAGCCAAGAGGCTGGAAGGATGGGAGTCGGATCGATGGGCCGGTCCTCGGTGTCATAGAGACGGGACAGCGCGTCGGCCCTAGTGTTGAGGGAACCTGGTCTATAAGAGATCGTAAATCTAAAGCGTGTAAAGAACATGGCCCACCTAGCCTGACGCGGATTCAGTCTCTTCGCCGCTCGGATATACTCCAGATTGCGGTGGTCAGTCCAGATGAGGAAAGGGTATTTAGCCCCCTCAAGCCAGTGTCTCCACACCTTCAGGGCTTTTACCATAGCTAGTAACTCCCGGTCCCCCACATCATAGTTCCGCTCCGCCGGACCCAGCTTCTTAGAAAAGAAAGCACAGGGACGGAGCTTCGGTGGCGTGCCCGAGCGCTGTGATAGCACGGCTCCAACACCAGCCTCGGACGCATCCACCTCCACTATGAACGCTAATGAAGGGTCCGGATGCGCCAACACGGGAGCCTCAGAAAACCGTGCCTTCAACTGGTTGAAGGCTCCCTCTGCCTCGGCCGACCACCGTAGACGCACCGGCCCCCCCTTCAGCAGTGAGATAATGGGCGCCGCCACTTGGCCAAAATCCCGGATAAACCTCCGGTAGTAATTGGCAAACCCTAAAAACCGCTGCACCTCCTTTACCGTGGTCGGAGTCGGCCAATTACGCACGGCGTTAACGCGGTCACACTCCATCACCACCCCTGAGGTGGAAATGCGATAACCCAGGAAGGAAACGGCTTGTTTGGAGAACACACATTTCTCAGCCTTGACGTATAGGTCATGCTCCAGCAGCCGCCCAAGGACCCTGCGCACCAGGGAGACATGCGCGCCGCGTGTGGCAGAATAGATCAAGATGTCATCAATATATACTACCACACCCTGCCCGTGCAAGTCCCTGAGAATCTCATCTACAAAGGATTGGAAGACGGCTGGAGCATTCTTTAACCCATACGGCATGATGAGGTACTCATAGTGGCCTGATGTGGTACTAAACGCTGTTTTCCACTCGTCTCCTCCCCGAATACGCACCAGATTATACGCGCTCCTGAGGTCCAGTTTTGTGAAAAAACGCGCTCCGTGGAATGATTCCACCGCCGTAGCGATGAGAGGTAGCGGATAACTAAATCCCACTGTGATTGAATTGAGACCTCGATAATCAATGCACGGACGCAGTCCTCCCTCCTTTTTTCTCACAAAAAAGAAACTCGAGGAGGCGGGTGACATGGAGGGCCGAATGAACCCTTGTCTCAGAGCTTCCGTGACATATGTCTCCATAGCCAACGTCTCCTCCTGTGACAATGGGTACACGTGACTCCTGGGAAGTGCAGCGTTCTCCTGGAGGTTTATCACGCAATCCCACCGTCGATGAGGTGGTAATTTGGTCGCTTTTTTCTTACTAAAAGCGATAGCCAAATTGGCATATTCTGGGGGAATGCGCACAGTGGAAACCTGATCTGGACTCTCCACCGACGTGGCACCGATGGAAACTCCCACACACCTACCTGAACACTCCTCTGACCACCCCTGAAGAGCTCCCTGTCTCCAGGAAATTAGGGGATTGTGAATGGCTAGCCAGGGAACCCCCAACACCACTGGAAACCCAGGTGAATCAATATGGTAGAAACTAATCTGCTCCCTATGATCCCCCTGCGTTACCATGTCCAGCGGAATCGTGGCCTCCCTGATCAGCCCTGACCCTAACGGTCGGCTATCTAAGGAGTGCACAGGGAAAGGTGGGTCTATCTGCACCAGCGGAATACCCAACTTACGGGCGAGTCCGCGATCCATAAAACTCCCAGCTGCGCCTGAGTCGACTAGCGCCTTATGCTGGAGAGAGGGGAAAAACGCAGGGAAAAAAATAACCAAAAACATGTGACCGACAGGAAGCTCTGGGTGAGTCTTGTGCCTACTCACCTGAGGTGGCCGAGAAGTATTCCGCCTGCCATCTCTACTCCCAGAGGCACTCCTCCAGCACCGGTCCGAAGTGTGTCCTCTTCGGCCACAATAGGTGCAAGAGAAGCCACCTCCTCCGGCCCCCCTAGATGCAGCCCCTCCTAACTCCATCGGAGTTGGAGCGGGAGGGCTGGGAGGTGGAACTGACAGGACCCCCTCTGAATGCCCGCGGGCAGCTAGCAGGTTGTCCAGTCGTATTGACATGTCAATAAGCTCATCGAGGGAGAGTGTAGTGTCCCGACAAGCTAGCTCCCGACGGACGTCCTCCCGAAGGCTACATCGGTAATGGTCCATCAGGGCCCTGTCATTCCACCCCGCACCAGCAGCCAAGGTCCGGAACTCCAACGCGAAGTCTTGCGCACTCCTCGTCTCCTGTCTGAGGTGGAACAGTCGCTCACCCACCGCTCGGCCCTCCTGAGGGTGGTCAAATACGGCCCGAAAGCGGCGGGTGAACTCTGGGTAGTGGTCTCGAACCGAGTCTGGGCCGTTCCAGACCGCGTTAGCCCATTCCAGGGCTCTACCCGTCAGACAGGAGATGAGGAGGCTAACACTCTCCTCTCCCGAGGGAGTCGGATGAACAGTAGCCAAGTAGAGCTCCAACTGGAGCAAAAACCCCTGGCACCCAGCCACCGCTCCATCGTACTCCCTCGGGAGCGCGAGACGCAACGCGCCTGAACCAGACGCTGACGTGGAAGGAGTAGGTTGCGCCGTCCGTGAAGGAGCTGGGGTAGACGTCGGGAAACCACTCCTCTCCCATCGCTCCATCCTCTCCATCATCATGTCCATCGCTGACCCAATCCTATGGAGAACGGCGGTGTGATGGAGGACACGCTCCTCCATCGATGGAAGAGGGGTGGTTGCTGCTTCTGCTGACTCCATGGTTTGGTGCGGGCTTCTGTCACAATTCCGATGGTGAAATGAAGGAGTCAGGTGCAGAGAGCAGGGTAGTTCTGAGCAAGTGGAATTTATTATTTCAATCAGAAATAATCTATGAGACGGCTACGCCACACAACAAAGGGCGCGTCAAAAAATACTGTCCAACATAAATTAGGACAGAATCCACTATACAAAAACACCACCACAACAAACAGAATAACAAGCCCGCACAAAAGTCGGCGGGCCAACTGGGTTTAAATAACCCCCTACCCTAAACACAAAACAGGTGTAACCAATTAGACAAACCTAAATGAAAACAGAAAAGGGGATCGGTGGCAGCTAGTAGGCCGGAGACGACGACCGCCGAGCGCCGCCCGAACGGGAAGAGGCACCATCCTCGGCGGGATTCGTAACACCACCTGAAAAGACAAAACAAATAATACAAACAAATATTGTGGTTAAACTCAAATATACAAATTAATTTAGAGAAACATATTTTTCAAAAAGCTATAATTTTTGTGAATGATATCATAAATAAGACTGGTGAAGTTATGTCACACATGCAGCTAGCACAGACATATGGAAATGTCTGCTCTACCCAAAATTACAACCAACTAATTGCAGCATTACCACAAAAATGGAAGAGGCAAGTAGAAGGGGAAAAAAGTAAAGAACTTGTATGTCGGCCCTGTATTAAAGAACATAAATGGTTAAAGAAAAGTGTGATAAATAAAAACATATACCAATTTCATTTAAGGACCAAAAAACTGACAGCTGTGCCATATAAATTGCAAAATAGTTGGGAAGAGATTTTCGATGTACCCATTCCATGGCACATGGTTTATGAATTGATACACAAAACAACGCCGGATTCAAAACTTCAAATTTTTCAATTTAAATTACTATACAAAATTATTGCAACCAATAGAATGTTATATATGTGGGGGATACAATCTTCCCAGCTCTGCAGATTTTGCTGTGAGGAGGCAGAGTCATTAGATCATTTATTTTGGTGTTGTCAATATGTAGCTCTTTTTTGGTCACAGGTCCAGGAATGGCTGAAGAATTGCAACATTTGCCTAGAACTAACGCTGCAGATAGCAACACTGGGTGATTTGAAAAGTCATAGTCAATCAATCAATAATATAATAATTATTTTAGCAAAAATGTTCAGTACTTTTGTCAAGCATCACAGCACCGTTGAAAAATATATGGCAAATAGAAAACCAAAATGGATGGTGTTGAGAGATAGATGGGAGGGGTTGAATGGAGCTGAAGGGTGGGACTAATAACAAGATAACCAATGTAAAACATACGGGGTCTGTATAATGTATTGTGGCGTACAGCAGGTCAGCCACCAGGGGGAGACTCGTCGAGGCCTGGTGACAGACGGAGTATACATCACGAGGCGATGGCTCCATCTGCTGGACGTGCCAGGTCTCGTGGACGTGCCTGACCAATCCCCCTGGTCTGCCACAGTATATAGGTTCAGAAATTTTGTGAAATAGCACAGTTAAAAATAGAAATCAAACTGGATGGATATCAGAAATAGAGGAAGGACTAAAAACAAACAAAATATAACTATTGTAAAATAGATTGTGTCTGTAAAATGTGTATAAGATGTATATACTGAAGGTAGAAGCCTAAGTCTTATTGTTTATTAGTTTACTCCAATTGGGGGAAGGGTGGTAGGGTTTGCGGGGAATAATAAAGGTATATTCAAAAAAAAAAAGTATGTCTATATAGGTATGTGTATGTATATATTTGTATATGTATGCATTGTCTTGTTTTGCACGCTTTGTACAAAATAATAAAATGCAGTACTACAGGATATTTCTTAACGTAGCTCTTTATTAGCTAGCTATAACTGGCATGTTCACGTATCGCCAACCAGGATCAAACTGACCATGACCTAACCATTTGGGTGGTCTTAACCAATCATAGCACAGTATGATATGGCGGTAAAATGCATCCAATTATAATTTAGTATGTTTACACATATGAATATTACATGCATATGTGTATGGATATATATATTTACTGTGGCCAGTATTGCAGTCAACAGGGACAGCATCCCTGTGGAATGCTTTCGACACCTTGTAGAGTCCATGCCCCGACGAATTGAGGCTGTTCTGAGGGTAAAAGGTTGGGGGGAGGGGTATACTCATACTAAGGACACATCACAACTGCTGCTATAAGACTCGTATTTACTATTGCTAATACCGCACAATTTAAACACTTGCCCCCAGATCGCCCTTTCTCTGATACATGTGTCAATATTTTACTATAAATTGTGCCTTCCTGTATTATACAGATGTAGGATCTTAATTTGTTGCTGAGAATATCCCTGCACATCAGGAAATGCAAACTTCTAGTGTATTTGAGTTTTAAAAATGCTTCTAAAGTTTGTAATTTCCACTTGAAAATTTCAGAATTGATTTTCTCATTAATTAATGTATCAATCCATACTAAAAATACCCATTCATTATAATCCACATAATTAATAATCCACATCATAATCCACATTATTATTTTCTTGCTGTAGCAAACGGGCTAATCCTACATCTGTACTTATGCTAAAAAATATATGTAACGGCGTTCCTCCTCCTCTTCATCCGAAAAGGAGGAGTAGTGATTCGACCAAAGTGCAGCGGGTTTTGAATACATAATGATTTAATAAAGCAAACGACGAAACACGAAAACAAACACTTGGAAGGATACAAAATAACAAAAACGAATGTAGACTGACCTAAACCATGACAACTTACATACAACACGAAGCACGTAGGAACAGGTACAGACTATTACAAACGAACGAACAAACGCTACAGTCCCGTGTGGTGCGCAGACACAGACACGGACGACAATCACCCACAAACAAACAGTGAGAACAACCTACCTTAATATGACTCTCAATCAGAGGAAACGTCAAACACCTGCCTCTAATTGAGAGCCATACCAGGCAACCCAAAACCAACATAGAAACAGAAAACATAGACTGCCCACCCAAAACTCACGCCCTGACCAATAAACACATACCAAACAACAGAAAACAGGTCAGGAACGTGACAGAACCCCCCCCTTAAGGTGCGAACTCCGGGCGCACCAGCACAAAGTCTAGGGGAGGGTCTGGGTGGGCGTCTGACCACGGTGGTGGCTCAGGCTCTGGGCGAGGTCCCCACCCCACCATAGTCAATCCCAGCTTACGTCTCCCCCTTAGAATGACCAACCTCATTTTACACCCACTTACTTTTAATGGTAACCTTAATATAAGGGGCAGCACCGGGACAAGGGGCAGCACCGGGATAAGGTAGCTCAGGACAGAGATATAGCACAGGACAGAGAGGTAGGTCAGGATAGAGAGGTAGCTCAGGATAGAGGGGCAACTCCGGACTGAAGGGCAGCTCCGGACAGAGAGACAGCTCTGGACTGAGGGGCAGTTCTGGATAAATGGCCGCTCTGGGCTGAGGGGCAGCTCATGACTGGCTGACGGCTCCGGACGCTCATGGCTAGCTGACGGCTCTGGACGCTCATGGCTGGCTGACGGCTCTGGACGCTCATGGCTGGCTGACGGCTCTGGACGCTCATGGCTGGCTGACGGCTCTGGACGCTCATGGCTCACTGGCGGCTCTGGACGCTCATGGCTCACTGGCGGCTCTGGCAGATCCTGTCTGGTTGGCGGCTCTGGCAGATCCTGTCTGGTTGGCGGCTCTGGCAGATCCTGTCTGGTTGGCGGCTCTGGCAGATCCTGTCTGGTTGGCGGCTCTGGCAGATCCTGTCTGGTTGGCGGCTCTGGCAGATCCTGTCTGGTTGGCGGCTCTGGCAGATCCTGTCTGACGAATGGCTCTAGCGGCTCCTGACTGACGAACGGCTCTGACGGCTCGGGACAGACGGGCGGCTCTAATGGCTCGGGACAGACGGATGGCTCAGACGGCACTGGGCAGACGGATGGCTCAGACGGCACTGGGGAGACGGATGGCTCAGACGGTGCTGGGGAGACGGATGGCTCAGATGGCGCTGAGGAGACGGATGGCTCAGATGGCGCTGCGGAGACGGATGGCTCTGGCTGATCCTGTCTGGCGGAAGGCTTTGGCTGCTCCTGTCTGGCGGAAGGCTCTAGCGGCTCCTGTCTGGCGGAAGGCTCTAGCGGCTCCTGTCTGGCGGAAGGCTCTGTAGGCTCATGGCAGACGGGCGGCTTTGCAGGCTCATGGCAGACGGGCGGCTTTGAAGGCTCATGGCAGACGGGCAGTTCATGCGGCGCTTGGCAGACGGACAGTTCAGGCGCCGTTGGGCAGACGGCAGACTCTGGCCGGCTGAGACGCACTGTAGGCCTGGTGCGTGGTGCCGGAACTGGAGGCACCGGACTGGAGACACGCACTTCAAGCCTAGTGCGGGGAGCAGGGACAGGGCACACTGACCTCTCGAAGCGCACTATAGGCCTGGTGCGTGGTACCGGCACTGGTGGCACCGGGCTGAGTGCACGCACATCAGGACGAGTACGGGGAGAAGGAACAGTGCGTACAGGGCTCTGGAGACGCACAGGTGGCTTAGTGCGTGGTGCCGGAACTGGAGGCACTGGGCTGGAGACACGCACCATAGGGAGAGTGCGTGGAGGAGGAACAGGGCTCTGGAAACGCACTGGAAGCCTGGTGCGTGGAGTAGGCACTGGTGGTACTGGGCTGGGGCGGGGAGGTAGCGCCGGAAATACCGGACCGTGCAAGCGTACTGGCTCCCTTGAGCATTGAGCCTGCCCAACCTTACCTGGTTGAATGCTCCCCGTCGCCCACCCAGTGCGGGGAGGTGGAATAACCCGCACCGGGCTATGTAGGCGAACCGGGGACACCATGCGTAAGGCTGGTGCCATGTAAGCCGGCCCAAGGAGACGCACTGGTGGCCAGATATGTAGAGCCGGCTTCATGGCACTTGGCTCAATGCTCAATCTAGCCCTACCAGTGCGGGGAGGTGGAATAACCCGCACCGGGCTATGCACACGTACAGGAGACACCATGCGCTCTACTGCGTAACCCGGTGTCTGCCCGTACTCTCGCTCTCCACTGTAAGCCCGGGAAGTTGGCGCAGGTCTCCTACCTGACTTCGCCACACTACCCTTTAGCCCCCCCCCCCAAGAAATTTTTGGGTTGTACTTGCGGGCTTCCAGCCTTTCTTCCGTGCTGCCTCCTCATATCGTCGCCTCTCCGCTTTAGATGCCTCCAGCTCCGCCTTGGGACGGCGACACTCCTCTGGCTCTGCCCAGGGTCCTTCTCCGTCCAGAATCTCTTCCCATGTCCAATCCTCCTTGACCCACTGCTGCTGTCGTTGCTGTCCGTTAACCCGCTGCTTGATCTGGGTTTGGTGGGTGATTCTGTAACGGCGTTCCTCCTCCTCTTCATCCGAAAAGGAGGAGTAGTGATTCGACCAAAGTGCAGCGGGTTTTGAATACATAATGATTTAATAAAGCAAACGACGAAACACGAAAACAAACACTTGGAAGGATACAAAATAACAAAAACGAATGTAGACTGACCTAAACCATGACAACTTACATACAACACGAAGCACGTAGGAACAGGTACAGACTATTACAAACGAACGAACAAACGCTACAGTCCCGTGTGGTGCGCAGACACAGACACGGACGACAATCACCCACAAACAAACAGTGAGAACAACCTACCTTAATATGACTCTCAATCAGAGGAAACGTCAAACACCTGCCTCTAATTGAGAGCCATACCAGGCAACCCAAAACCAACATAGAAACAGAAAACATAGACTGCCCACCCAAAACTCACGCCCTGACCAATAAACACATACCAAACAACAGAAAACAGGTCAGGAACGTGACAATATATATATATTCTACTGAGCAATTTACTTTAGAAAATTGTTTAACTTCTCTAGGATAGGGGGCAGCATTCGGAATTTTGGATGAAAAGCATGCCCAAATTAAACTGCCTGCTACTCAGGCTCAGAAGCTAAGATATGCATATTATTAGTAGATTTGGATAGACACTCTGAAGTTTCTAAAACTGTTTGAATCATGTCTGTGAGTATAACAGAACTTATTTGGCAGGCGAAACCCCAAGGACAAACCATTCAGATTTTTTTTTTTTTGAGGTCACTCTCTTTTCAATAAGTATTCATTGGGAATCCAGATTTTTAAGGGAACTTCTTGCCGTTCCTATCGCTTCCACTGGATGTCAAGAGTCGTTAGAAATTAGTTGAGGTTTTTCCTTTGAGAAATGAAGAAGTAGCACTGTTCAGAATGAGGCTCGAGGGAAGTGTACTCTTTGTTAGAGGCGCGTGACCTGAAAGCTAGCTACACTTTGTTTTCCTCCGGTATTGAACACATCGCGTCTTAAATTTGATCGATTATTTACGTTAAAAAATACCTAAAGTTGTATTACAAAAGTAGTTTGAAATGTTTGGACAAAGCTTACAGGTAACTTATGAGATATTTTGTAGTCACGTTGCGCAAGTTGGAACCGGTGTTTTTCTGGATCAAACGCGCCAAATAAATGGACATTTTGGATATATATCGATGGAATTAATCGAACAAAAGGACCATTTGTGATGTTTATGGGACATATTGGAGTGCCAACAGAAGAAGCTCGTCAAAGGTAAGGCATGAATTATATCTTTATTTCTGTGTTTTGTGTCACACCTGGAGGGTTGAAATAGGATTGTCTGTGTTTGTTTACTGGGGTGCTGTCCTCAGATAATAGCATCGTTTGCTTTTGCTGTAAATCCTTTTTGAAATCTGACATGTTGGCTGGATTCACAACAAGTGTAGCTTTAATTTGGTGTATTGCATGTGTGATTTCATGAAAGTTAAATTTTTATAGTAATTTATTTGAATTTGGCGCTCTGCATTTTCACTGGATGTTGGCCGGTGGGACGCTAGCGTCCCACATATCCCTACAGGTTCACACAGTTAAGTTTTCAAATACAAAGTGTGTTGTGCAAAGATTATTAAACATGTTTGTGCTGTTAATGAACAGTCAATGTAGCATACATAATTATATAAACATCTCAATTGATTGGAAACGGTTACTGTTTTTATTCCATGAAGTCATTAACAACATAATATAGGCAATTTAATGTGTCTTCACAACTAAAATTGCCAAACAGATCTATGATAAATAGGCCAATTATTTATAATTTAGCTTTGTATCTCGCACTCTTATTGCTGTGCCTGCCAGCCTTTTGCACGAGGAAAACAAATAAATAAGGTAAGTGTTCAACTTGGCTTGGTCTCATTTGGCATGACTGTCCACGAGAATCCAAATAGGTCAGATCAGGTTTGCAATGAATAACTTCAATCAGACCCCCTCTCACCTGCAGAGGGGGGAGGAGGGAGCTGGTGGGGATTAACAACTCACGTCCTGTTGTAAATCAAGAAGAGAAGATTCAGGTCTCCCTCTCCAATATTCACCTAAGGAATGTCCTTTGTTTCAAGAAACGTTTTCCTGCTGAAACCCTAACACGTTCAAAAGCAACTACCGGAACAATATTTCTAACATAGAACGTGGGGAATGGTCAGAGGCGATCTATAGAACACTAATGTCATTTTGTTTGTTATTTTGTGATGTCATAAAAAATGTTGTGAAGGAAATACTGTAACATGGAAAGTATACCCACTACATGTACGAAGTTTCCATACTATGCATTGTGCATGTAACATGAAAAATGATGAAAGGGTTTTTGTTAAGAGAGGGATGTGATTTGAGAACTATAAGAGATAATTGTTTTACATAAACTTTGCAAGTGACAAGTCACGTCCCCGAGTGAGGTCAGAGAGTGTGTCAGCCTGACGGAAGTGTCTCTTAACATACTAGACCAGAAAAGCGTGAAGCTGCAGCTACACGTTTAACCTCTAATTCCTCCCAAACCCGGATCCGGGAGCACCCCCATCAGTAAAAAAGCTGACTAGCATAGCCTAGCATAGCGTCACAAGTAAATACTAGCATCTAAATATCATTAAATCACAAGTCCAAGACACCAGATGAAAGATACACATCTTGTGAATCCAGCCATCATTTCTGATTTTTAAAATGTTTTACAGGGAAGACACAATATGTAAATCTATTAGCTAACCACGTTAGCAAAAGACACCACTTTTTTTACTCCACCATTTTTTTACTGCATCAGTAGCTATCACAAATTCGACCAAATAAAGATATAAATAGCCACTAACCAAGAAACAACTTCATCAGATGACAGTCTGATAACATATTTATTGTATAGCATATGTTTTGTTAGAAAAATGTGCATATTTCAGGTATAAATCATAGTTTACCATTGCAGCCACCATCACAACTCTCACCAAAGCGACTAGAATAACTACAGAGAGCAACGTGAATTACCTAAATACTCATCATAAAACATTTCTGAAAAATACACAGCTTACAGCAAATGAAAGACAAACATCTTGTGAATCCAGCCAATATTTCAGATTTTTTAAGTGTTTTACAGCGAAAACACAATATAGCATTATATTAGCTTACCACAATAGCCAGAAACACAACACCATTTACCAGCAGCAAAGGTTAGCGATCGTAACAAGCAAGCAAAAGATATATAATTTTTGACTAACCTTCATAAACTTCTTCAGATGACAGTCCTGTAACATCATATTACACAATGCATATATGGTTTGTTCGAAAATGTGCATATGTAGCGGCACAAATCGTGGTTATACAGTGTGAGTAGTGGCCAAACTTCAAGCAATCTGTCCGGCGCCATCTTGGAGAGGCACCTAATCTAATCGATTAACTATTCATAAACTTGACTAAAAAATACAGGTTGGACAGCAAATGAAAGATACATTAGTTCTTAATGCAACCGCTGTGTTAGATTTTTAAAATTAACGTTACTGCGCATACAGCGTGCGCTAAAGCGAGACCGCACCGAAATTCATGGCGGAATTATTGTTTAACATTTGTCAACATAAATACGAATTAACAGCATAAAGACTTCTTACTATTTGACGAGCTTCCATCAGAATCTTGGGCAAGGTGACCTTTCTCCAGAACAATCGTCTTTTGGTTGAAAGATGTCCTCTTCTCCTGTAGAAATAGCAGCTAACGCTAGCTATGTGCAGGAGAGGTGTCCAACTCGTGATAGCGCGTGACAAAGAAATTCCAGAAAATCGCAATAAACTGATATAAACTGCTATAAGTCGGTTTAAATTAACTACCTTATGATGTCTTTAACACCTATAACAAATAAAAACATGACCGGATATATCTAAGGCCTATAACCGGAGCGTTCTAGAGCCACAGCCAGATGTCCTCCCTGCGTCAGAGCGAAGTGAAAAAAGGCCGGACACTTTGTTCCGAGGTCTTTTATAACCTCTCAGTTCTGCCTAGCAACCCCATTTCAACTCTCACTATTCGCTGACACCCAGGGGAAGACGTATGCAGTGCATCTCAACCAATAGAAGACAGGCAGATTTATAAACAGATCTCAGAACAGCAAGCAGATTTCTGCATTCTCACATCCTCATAGGAAAAATGCTCTAACTCGAGTTCTGTTTCACTCACAGATATAATTCAAACGGTTTTAGAAACTACAGAGTGTTTGCTATCCAATAGTAATAATAATATGCATATTGTACGAGCAAGAATTGAGTACGAGGCAGTTTAATTTGGGAACGAAATTATTACAAAGTGCAAATAGCACCCCCTATTGAGAAGAAGTTTTAAAGTGGTTTGAACTTTGAATCTCAACACGAGGTAGAGACGATAAACTCACCTCCCAGACAATCACTGGTACGGCTGCTTAGCTGTCCTAAGTAAAGTATCTTCGAAAGCGAATATAAGTAGGACTATCCTACTACCCTGCTTAAACCATCGTATTACGTTACTCTCATCACCCCACTGGGAACCATCAACATGGCTGGCAAGCCTATCTTCAAAGAAGCATCTTCAAGAGCGAATGGAAGGAAAATAAACTCTGTAGTTCTGCTCAGGACTACACGACAAGTCACTAGATACCAGACAACTACAGAGGAGAACAACAGTAGAAGACTTGTTGGTTTCCTTTTGGACAATCAGAGCCTTACAAGCGTGCCGCGAAAAGGCCTAGCCCCCTTTCCAAGGCGGCCCGGTTCCGAGAGAGATACAAGGCGAAACCAGGCATTTCACGTAAATACATTCATGATTTCTTACTCAAAGAGGGCGGCGGCTCATGTGCAAAGTATATGAATACTGTAAGTGAGAGTAGTTTCTGAAAGTACCAATGTTAAGTGTCTCTGTCCCTCTCCATCGCTTTTGTAACAAGCAGCCATGTTGTGTCATTCCGCTAGGGACCCGCTAGGGACCTGTTTTTAACATATTAAGTGTGTATGTGTATGATATGATATGAGCTTATGATTAATAAGTTGACTGTTTATCGATGTGATAGGTGAAGAGCTTTAGAGTTTAATTCAGGAGATGGTAACTCTTTAAAGAACTGCTTTCGTGGTGCCCCAGATCCTAATGAGTTAATTGTTACATGATTCATTTAATTGTGTAACAATTAAACATATTTAGGTAATTAGATAAATAACAGTCTTCAGAGTAATGTGAAAGTCAAGCCACAACACATTCCAATAATAAACTTGGACAAAGTTTATTTATCAAATATTTAATCACCACACCGCAGTCTAGTCGAAAACGGAGGAACACACTCCTCTACTTTGTCATCTACTAAACTAACGTGCGGGAAAAACAGTCCCGTGAAAATAAACCTGCTTAACAGGGAAAAACGCAACCCAAGCCAACGACAGTAGCACAAACAATCCCACACAAAACCTAGCGGGTAGGGCGAGATTAAATATCCCACTGATTAGCCTAAACTATTCACAGGTGAACACAAGACAGACAAAACCAAACGAAAAAGAAAAGGGATCGGTGGCAGCTAGTAGGTCGGCGACGATGCCCGCCGAGCGCCGCCCGAACAGGGAGAGGAGCCACCTTCGGTGGAAGTCGTGACAGTGTGCCTCTCTTTAAGCTCCCCTGCAAAATAATTCCAGCTGTAATCAATCAGCGTAGGCAAGAGGCAGGCCTGGTAATGCCCATCATGTTTAGGGCTCAGCTCATTCACAGCGATATAATTATGCACGGGCCCGGCTTTTGATTAGGGGCCCCTGAATATTACCTGGTGTGGGTGAACATTAGGTATGCACGGCGGCATGTAACAGAGGGTGTGAAATAGAAATTCAGGGATGACAAACCTTCCCGTTTAACCCTATCCCCACCTCTGTTCCTACCTCTAAAACACCGTCACCACACCTGCCTCGTTGGCATCCCTGTGACCATAAGCTCATTATCTGTCATAATTACCATTTCATTACGAGCCGGTTGTTTTATTCAACGCTGACCTAAATTCTCGTGAGGGGGCAAGCACATAAATACTTCAAGGGCTACTTCTATTAACTTGCAAATCATTCTCAGAGGTTTTTGAATGTCATCAGTGATGATGAAGAATGGCATGACATGTATAGTGAATTCAATAGAAACGTTCATCCATTGCCAAAACACCTGCAGAACTGTCTTGTTGTTTTTGCAATGTACTTTACTGCCCACTAAATGCTAAAGGCCCATAGTCATTGACATTCTTTCTCATCATTAATGAAGTTCCTTGAATGTTTTTGATACTTTTTCAATTACCCATCAGCAAAGTGTTACTTCCTATTTTGTCCTTGTTCTCTCTCTCGTTATGGGAGGATGAGATACGTGATAAGACAATGAATACGATAGCCACTTGGCACCTAAAGCTCAATGGTCCTTCCTTAATAATGAGTAGGAAAGAAGCATATAAGAGAAGCACCAGAATAGCTCAACGAATATTGCTAAGGGCAAGACGTCAATGTTTGGGTCAGCAAAGTTAAAAAAGGCTGGGATGGCAGAGAGGAGCAGGTTCATGACAAAGGGCAAAGCCCCATGGCAGATGCTCCATTTGATCTTTTGGCAGGAGTGTATGCGATCTGCCCTATGTGAGAACAAGGAGCGTGGGCAGCCTGCTTCTCGTGCCCTCATCACAACACACTAGAGCTCCTCAGGGATGTGTCCTCGCTCCATCAGTGATGTACATTCTGTTCTGAATACCAACCCCAGACCTGTCACTTCTTGTCTCTGAAACCATCGCTGCTCCTCTGAACTCTTTTCCACCTGTCAAGATCCCATTTTCTCATTTTAGAAAAAATATGTAAAACAACATTCTGAGGTTGAATGTCTCCAAAACCACTGCAATGTTTGTAGATTGATTTCCCGAATCACTGCAGATTATATTTGTACTTTCATTGTAAAGTAAATGCTAGTTGATCTAAGATATGTTATTGATAAAGGATTGATCATACACAAGACATCAATTCAGACAAGGATAACAACCACATGTAATCTGCAGTCAGTACATTTTCTTTAAACTAATCTGCTGTAATTTCATAGTTGTATCACATGAGGTATTATAATGTATCCTTGTGTTGTACAAGCACTGTATTCATTGATTTGTAGGTAATCCAATTCCTGGACCCTCAGCACAATTCTAAGAAACCCTGAACGGTTTCAAATTCTGATAATTTCAAGTGTAAACACCAGTTAAAACAATTATCACCTCACAGTTAACAGACAAAAGTCCTTATCCTAGTTTGTCAATTTGTACAACACAACCTTTCCATCCCTTTTGCTTTACAACACTTTGCAGCTCTTGTATAAAATCTAATTTTACCTTTGACACTTTCATCACCAGTTGTTCAGTTGACATGTTACATGATCCGGCTCCTCCACACACAAAATAGATTTGATTACCTCTCAAACAGCTAACCTTGATAAAGTGCTCGCAGGAAAGGACCACTGCATCCTAGGAAGTTGAGTTAAGGCTGTGCCAATATTTGACTTGTTTGAGGTTATAAAGCAGCTCCCATGCACAGATTTGTCCTGAGTAAAACGATCACAGCTACTGTAGAAGACAAAGAAAATGAACCAAAGCCCTGAGACACACACAGAAACACCCCAAGGGGGGTTGGAAGTCAGGTTCAACCATGAGCAACTCCCATGAAGCATATTTAGGTGCAAAGTGCTTTGCTCAAGAGCACAAAAGGGCACAAGGAGATGACAAGGAGATGGTATATAGGACAATTGCGCCAGCAACCCTCCGGTTGCCAGCTCATTCCCTACCAGATTTTCCAGTGGGATTTAGGATTTGAACCTACGACCCATCAACTTCTTGGCTAACTACCTCCATATTCAATTGTTGTTGGTCATGTTACCGCATAACCTATGGTTTGCTTGCAGACACAGCTTGAACAGCTTCCAAACCCACAGATAAACATCCCTTTAAGAGGACAGGCTGTGAAACTGCACTCAATCCATCCATAATCCTCCAAAAAGCCTTCCCCCAAAATCATTGGTGCTATTTTTCAGTTTGTGCATTTTCCCCTTTTGAAAATAACTCTCGTTATGGAGTTCATAATTTGATAATGGATTATCTACACCTCAAAGATACTTTCACAGTCTCCTAGCAGCTTCTATCAATAGAGTCCAACCAACCTTCGACTTTTCATGAGTCTTGTGTCAGTATAGTTTCACATGGAGCTTTGAGGATGTTGAGCAGTAGGAGATGTGTGGAGAGAGAGTCGGTCTAAATGTGTCCTTGGGCTGCTGTTGATTTAGGGGATTGCCTGGATTTATGGGGTTTTGTGCCAGTGCCACAATTAGATACTCTTGGCATCCCCTTCAGAAGATTACGGCTCAGCTCCATGTTTACCTCCTGCGCTTCCACAAACATTATAGATCAGTTCTGAGGTTAACTCTTAAATCTGTCCTAAGGAGGATACAAAGATTAATTGTTACATAAATTGGAATTGTGTTGGAATACCACAGGAAGCTAGGTCGAACGGAAAACATGTTACCAAGTATTGAATTTTACATTGTAACTACAAAGTATTACCGCATTATCTCTGCCTATTTTCTCTGCCTTTAAAAAAATAATATATACTGTATATACAGTGGGGAGAACAAGTATTTGATACACTGCCGATTTTGCAGGTTTTCCTACTTACAAAGCATGTAGAGGTCTGTAATTTTTATCATAGGTACACTTCAACTGTGAGAGACGGAATCTAAAACAAAAATCACATTGTATGATTTTTAAGTAATTAATTAGCATTTTATTGCATGACATAAGTATTTGATCACCTACCAACCAGTAAGAATTCCGTCTCTCACAGACCTGTTAGTTTTTCTTTAAGAAGCCCTCCTGTTCTCCACTCATTACCTGTATTAACTGCACCTGTTTGAACTCGTTACCTGTATAAAAGACACCTGTCCACACACTCAATCAAACAGACGCCAACCTCTCCACAATGGCCAAGACCAGAGAGCTGTGTAAGGACATCAGGGATAAAATTGCAGACCTGCACAAGGCTGGGATGGGCTACAGGACAATAGGCAAGCAGCTTGATGAGAAGGCAACAACAGTTGGCGCAATTATTAGAAAATGGAAGAAGTTCAAGATGACGGTCAATCACCCTCGGTCTGGGGCTCCATGCAAGATCTCACCTCGTGGGGCTTCAATGATCATGAGGAAGGTGAGGGATCAGCCCAGAACTACACGGCAGGACCTGGTCAATGACCTGAAGAGAGCTGGGACCACAGTCTCAAAGAAAACCAATAGTAACACACTACGCCGTCATGGATTAAAATCCTGCAGCGCACGCAAGGTCCCCCTGCTCAAGCCAGCGCATGTCCAGGCCCGTCTGAAGTTGACATCAAGTCATGTCATTTTAGGTGAACATTTTAAAAAAAGGGATCCGATCCTTAAGTAGTTTTTTGGGGTATCTGTACTTTACTTTACTTTTCTATTTATACTTTTGACAACTTTTACTTTTACTTCACTACATTTCTAAAGACAAGTATGTACTTTTTACTCCATACAGTTTCCCTGACACCCAAAAGTACTCGTTACATTTTGAATGCTTAGCAAAAGAGAAAATGGTCCAATTAGCACACTTTTGAAGAGAACATCCCTGGTCATCCCTACTGCTTCTGATCTGGCGGACTCACTAAACACAAATGTTTTGTTTTTAAATTGTGTTATGAATGTTGGAGTGTGACCCTGGCTATCTGTAACAAAAATTATTAAAATACATAAAATTGTGCTTTCTGGTTTGCTCCATATAAGGAAATGTAAATTATTTGTACTTTTACTTTTACTTTATATTTTAGCAATTACATTTGCTTTTGATACTCAAGTATATTTAAAACCAAATACTTTAGACTTTTAATCAAGTAGTATTTTACTTGAGTCATTTTCATTAAGGTATCTTTACTTTTACTCAAGTATAAGATTGGAGTACTTTATCCACCATTGAGATTGACCGAGGTAAGTCATTTTCCTTGAGGTTATTACTACCTTGTCTTAGTCACAAGAGTCCCAGCTACACAATAAATGTTTGTTTTGTTCGATAAAGTCCCTCTTTATATCCCAAAATCTCAGTTTGGTTGGTGCGTTTTGTTCAGTAATCCACAGGCTCAAAGGCGGTCAAAACATGCAGATGAATACATCCTAATAGTACCGGTAAAGTTCGCCGAAACATGTCAAACGATGTTTATAATTAATCCTCAGGTTGTCTATTGTCTAAATAATCAATAATATTTCAACCGGACAATAGCGTATTCAATAGAAAGGAAAAACAACTAAGGGTGCACACTCGGTCACGAGCGCAAACCAGCTCTGCTTGATTCTGCAGTCCACTGACAAAATGGTCTCATTCTTCTTCATTTTTCAGAAAACAAGCCTGAAACAATGTCTAAAGACTGTTGACATCTAGTGGAAGCCATAGGAACTGCAATCTGGGTCATAACCATTTAGATACTCTATAGGCATTCAATTGAAAACTACCCACATCAAAAAATCCCACTTCCTGGATGGATTTTCCTCAGGTTTTCACCTGCCATATCAGTTCTGTTATACTCAGAGACATTATTTGAACAGTTTTAGAAACTTTAGAGTGTTTTCTATCCACATCTACCAATTATATTATCATATCCTAGCTTCTGGGCCTGAGTAACAGGCAGTTTACTTTGGGCAAGCTTCTCATCCAGATGTCGAAATACTGCCCCCAAGCCATAACAAGTTGTAAACAAGTATGTGTTCATGTTGATGTTTTGAAATAAACACTTACAAATATATCTTGATTAAAATAAATCTCTGTCATTTTATTCAATGCAGCCATTTTTATATCAATATCAAATCACTTCAGGGTAGCAATTAAGTACCTTACTGTAATATTTTTACATTAAAATGGGCAAATATCATTTTTGGGAAAAAAAACATTTCTCAAGCAAGAATATTGCAATGACTGTCTGGGAGTTGTTTGAGTGGGGAGGTGAAAATTGAAAAGTATCTTTTATTGGCATAGAGGTTAGGAATGCTCTTTGTTATTGGTCCAATAACCAATTTCTGCATGTGATGTCACCATGGAAAGCCAAAACTCCCACTCATCCAAACCTACTTATTGAGGTCCTGCGTTGATTGCATTTTCAACCAGCAACTATTAGGAAATAAGACTGATCCAATTTTTTCACTTTTACAGTTTGAGTTTTAATGAGCTATTTTAGTGTCTCGTAAGACCATGTTGGCTGGGCACTGGTAGGTAGGTGTATGACACTTTAAAAATCATATCAATCAATCATGTTGTCACGAGGAGGAGACCTTATTTGCCGTTATGTTACTTTGTTTAGTTGGTCAGGACGTGAGCTGGGTGGGTAGTCTATGTTATGTGTTTCTATGTTTAGGTTCATTGGTAATTAGCCTTATATGGTTCTCAATCAGGGACAGGTGTTTGACGTTTCCTCTGATTGAGAACCATATAAAGGTAGGCTGTTCACACTGTTTGTTTGTGGGTGATTGTCTTCCGTGTCTGTGTATGTCGCACCACACGGGACTGTTTCGTTTTCGTTCGTGTTTGTAGTCTGTTCCTGTTCGTGCGTTCTTCGTGTTATTATTGTAAGTTCGTAAGTTCAGGTCTGTCTACTTCGTTTATTGTTTTGTAGTTTGTTCAAGTGTTCATAGTGTTTTGTCTTGTTAAATAAATTCAGTATGTCATCATACCTCGCTGCGTGTTGGTCCGATCCATGCTCCTCCTCGTCTGAGGAGGAGAACGACTTCTATGACCATTACAGAATCACCCACCAACAAAGGATCAAGCAGCGGGGTAACGGGCAACAGCGACAGCGACATCAGCAACAGCAGCAGCAGGAGAGGCTGCACTATTTGGAGAAATGGACATGGGAGGACGACCTAGACAGCAAAGGACCCTGGGCACAGCCAGGAGAATATCGCCGCCCCAAAGAAGAGCTGGAGGCAGCGAAGGCGGAGAGGCGCTATTATGAGGCGCTCGCACGGCAGAGCGGTTGGAGGCCCGAGAGACAGCCCCAAAAATTTCTTGGGGGGGGGGGGCACACGGGGAGTGTGGCAGAGTCAGGAGTCAGACCTGAGCCAACTCCCCCTGCTTACCGAAAAAAGCCGTTAAGGGCGGAATTGGAGGTGAGTGACGCAGAGACTGTGAAGGATTTAATGGGGAAAGTGGAGGAGAGAGTAATGAGGGATGTACTGGTTTGGTGCATGAGGCACGACATCCGTCCGACTGAACGTGTCGGTGAGTTGATGTCACCGGGAACAGCTCTCCATACTCGTCCTATGGTGCGTGTCTCCTGCCCATTACCACCAGTGCCTACACCACGCACCAAGCCTCCTGTGCGTCTCCAGAGCCCTGTTCCTCCTCCACGCACTAGCCATATGGTGCGTGTCTCCTGCCCATTACCACCAGTGCCTACACCACGCACCAAGCCTCCTGTGCGTCTCCAGAGTCCTGTTGCTGTTTCCCACACTAGCCCTGAGATGCGTGTCCCCAGCCCGGTACCACTAGTTCCGGCACCATGCACTAGGCCTAATGTGCGTCTCCAGAGCCCTGTACGCACTGTTCCTTCTCCCCGCACTCGCCCTGAGGTGCGTGCCCTTAGTCCAGTACCACCAGTTCCGGCACCACGCACCAGGCCTATAGTGCGCTTTGAGAAACCAGTGTGCCCTGTTCCTGCTCCCCGCACTAGCTTTGAGGTGCGTGTCTCCAGTCCGGTACCACCAGTTCCGGCACCACGCACCAGGCCTACAGTGCGCCTCAGCCGGCCAGAGTCTGCCGTCTGCCCAGCGGCGCCTGAACTGCCCGTCTGCCCAGCGGCGCCTGAACTGCCCGTCTGCCCAGCGGCGCCTGAACTGCCCGTCTGCCCAACGACGCCTGAACTGCCCGTCTGCCCAACGGCGCTTGAACTGCCCGTCTGCCCAACGGCGCCTGAACTGCCCGTCTGCCCAACGGCGCCTGAACTGCCCGTCTGCCCAACGGCACCTGAACTGCCCGTCTGCCCAACGCCGTCTGAACTGTCCGTCTGCCAAGCGCCGCATGAACTGCCTGTCTGTACTGAGCCTTCAAAGCCGCCCGTCTGTACTGAGCCTGCAAAGCCGCCCGTCTGTACTGAGCCTTCAAAGCCGCCCGTCTGTCATGAGCCTTCAGAGCCATCTGCCAGACAGGAGCCGCTAGAACCTTCCGCCAGACAGGAGCCGCTAGAGCCGTCCGCCAGACAGGAGCAGCCAGAGCCTTCCGCCAGACAGGAGCAGCCAGAGCCTTCCGCCAGACAGGAGCAGCCAGAGCCTTCCGCCAGACAGGAGCAGCCAGAGCCTTCCGCCAGACAGGAGCAGCCAGAGCCTTCCGCCAGACAGGAGCAGCCAGAGCCTTCCTCCAGACAGGAGCAGCCAGAGCCTTCCTCCAGACAGGAGCAGCCAGAGCCTTCCGCCAGACAGGAGCAGCCAGAGCCTTCCGCCAGACAGGAGCAGCCAGAGCCTTCAGCCAGTCATGAGCTGCCTTCCAGTCATGAGCTGCCCTTCAGTCATGAGCTGCCCTTCAGTCATGAGCTGCCCTTCAGTCATGAGCTGCCCTTCAGTCATGAGCTGCCCTTCAGTAATGAGCTGCCCTTCAGTCATGAGCTGCCTTCCAGTCATGAGCTGCCCTACAGTCATGAGCTGCCCTGCAGTCATGAGCTGCCCTGCAGTCATGAGCTGCCCTGCAGTCATGAGCTGCCTCTCTGTCCGGAGTTGCCCCTCTGTCCGGAGTTGCCCCTCTGTCCGGAGTTGCCCCTCTGTCCGGAGTTGCCCCTCTGTCCGGAGTTGCCCCTCTGTCCTGAGCTACCTCTCTGTCCTGAGCTACCTCTCTGTCCTGAGCTACCTCTCTGTCCTGAGCTACCTCTCTGTCCTGAGCTACCTCTCTGTCCTGAGTTGTCTATATTTAGGAGGGGCTTTGGTGAAGGTTCATGGACCATGGTCGGGGGCGAGGGTCGCCACTCAAGGGACGCTAAGGAGGGGGACAAAGACAATGGTGGAGTGGTGTCCTCGTCCTGCGCCGGAGCCGCCACCGCGGACAGATGCCCACCCAGACCCTCCCCTTGAGGTTCAGTTATGCGGCCGGAGTCCGCATCTTGGGGGGGGGGGTACTGTCACGTTCCTGACCTTATTTGCCGTTATGTTACTTTGTTTAGTTGGTCAGGACGTGAGCTGGGTGGGTAGTCTATGTTATGTGTTTCTATGTTTAGGTTCATTGGTAATTAGCCTTATATGGTTCTCAATCAGGGACAGGTGTTTGACGTTTCCTCTGATTGAGAACCATATAAAGGTAGGCTGTTCACACTGTTTGTTTGTGGGTGATTGTCTTCCGTGTCTGTATGTCGCACCACACGGGACTTTCGTTTTCGTTCGTGATTGTAGTCTGTTCCTGTTCGTGCGTTCTTCGTGTTATTATTGTAAGTTCGTAAGTTCAGGTCTGTCTACTTCGTTTATTGTTTTGTAGTTTGTTCAAGTGTTCATAGTGTTTTGTCTTGTTAAATAAATTCAGTATGTCATCATACCTCGCTGCGTGTTGGTCCGATCCATGCTCCTCCTCGTCTGAGGAGGAGAACGACTTCTACGACCGTTACACATGTATTGTGACGACCCTCCCACTCTGTCTGCCGAATTCTTTCTCTTGTTTTCCTTAATAGCGAAATGGTACACACCTGGGCTCGGGTGTGTCCCGGGATAAATATACCTTTTCGCTATTCATGGAGGAGACTCTCTCCATGCAGACACACTGTTGGATTTTTTGGTGTCATTTTTGTTGCTTTGGCACCGTTCAACACTTGATTGTATTTAGGTTCCTTCAGTTAATAAATATATTTTTGTTATTCCTTATCTCCTTTTTGTTAGGGACTTTGAGCAGGTTCGTGACAAGTGGGGGCTCATCCGGGATCTTGATTCCTTTGTGGTGCAAGTCATCTGGGATCATAAGGTTGGTTCTTAGACATTTTTGTAATAGTATTTTTGTTGCATTATGATGGGTTAATGCTTATTGGAATGTGCTTTGGTTGGTATTCACGGCACATTCTTAAGTGTTTGGTATAGTGCCTTCGATACCTACAGGTATCAGTGATTATGGTTGTCTGGTGATGTCATTAAACAAGTTTGTTGCCTGGTAGAGTATGCCAGTGGGTCTAATATTAGTTTTATTGGGCTTACTAGTATGTGTATTGTGTTTGGGAGAAAATGTGGAGTTAATGTTTGAGGACTCTGTAGGTGCTATGTTTGCATCTTTTGTTAGTTTGAGTTGTAATGTTTGTTAGACCCAGTGTTGGTTGCCTTTGTTGTTTGGTAAACTTGCCACTGCGGTGGATAGTTGGTTGTTTGCTTTGTTGGAGAGAGTAGTGGTTAGTTTCCAAGCCCCTGTCCAGGCTGGAAACTCTTGCTCTACTCGCTGTTGGGACATCAGTCTGAGTTGAATACAATCTGCTGTGTACCTCAATGGGAGATTTGGGTAGGGTAGTGCTACTTGCTACCCGGAGCTATAGACTTACTTTTTCCCCTGTTAGGCTTAGTGACATTTCACTTTGGAATACGTGCATGGTTATTTTGTTTATTTTTGTGTGGCGTCTGTGGCGTGAGCAGTTGTCTCGGGGCACATCTGTGGCTTGGGGGGGGGGGGGGGGGGGGGCGTGCTTTTTCTCCTTCTTGCCAGCGGGCTACAGTGCGTAAGTACCCACTGCCAATCCGCACGAAGACTAGGGTTGAGTTATTGTAGGATTTGGGAAAGTTCCATATATATACATAATTTCTCTCCTGTGGTGCCTAGTGTGATTGGGTTTCTCTTGTGGTCCGGTCTGGTGTGCTCAGCAGAGGGGAAGAGCGCTAACTTTTTTTGTATTTACTTTTGACTATGGCGTCTTACGTCGACGAGTTCATTCGCTTTCCATCAGAGGAACTGTTAGAATTATGTACTAAAGAACAGCTGTTGAAGATTGCTGAACACTACAAGGTTAACATTAGTGCTAAATGTCCCAAAAATTCTGTTAGGTTGATATTGAAGGCCAATCTTGAAGTTAACACTGGGGCAGCCTCTGCTGAGGACTCACACCTCCCCGGTTTGTTCCAATGGCCGCTCCATCTGTTAGCCCTAGTAGTCTTCTTTTTGAACATCAGAAAGGACTGTTTCTGTTAAAGCTAAAGTATGATTGTGTAAAGTATGAAAAGGAGTTGGAATTTAAACAGGATTTGGAGCGTGCTAAAATCAAGCTGCAACAAGAGCGGCTAGAGTTGGTTAGGGAAGGAAAGCCCAAGGGAGAGTTTGCTCTGGGAAGGTGACCCAGATTTACCTAGGGGTCGCTACCTCACGATCGTGCCCCGGACACATTTGATATTGTTGGAAACTTACGGTTGTTGCCAAAATGTAATGAGAAGGACTCTGAGACATTCTTTTCGTTGTTTGAGCGTTTTGCTGATGCTAGGAGTTGACCTGATTCTGATCACACTTTAATGTTGCAGTGTGTGTTGACTGGTAAAGCGCAGGAAGCATATTCATCTCTAGTGTAGCCGACAGTCAGTTATGATAAGGTTGAAATGGCTGTTACAGATTTATGACTTGGTTTGAGGTTTACCGCCAATGATTTAGAACTTTAAAAAGGGCTGATAAACAAACTCATGCTATCTTCACTGTTTAATCGCTGGTGTTCTGCCTCTGCGGTTATCACTTTCCAAGGGCTGTGTGATCTGATTATGCTAGAGCAATTTAAGGACACAATCCCTGATTGTATAGCCATGTACATTAACTAAGGAAAAGTGAAGACTGTCGCTGAAGCTGTGTTTTTGGCAGACGAGAATGTTTTGACTCACAAGTGTCTTTGGAGAGCCCAGTGTTCGGAAAGATTTGGGCCTCGCTCACCGAGATACTCTGGTTCAGGGGCAGAGTTTCATTCAACTAGGGTTGAGTCTGACACCTGTGGTTAAGCTCACTTTGGTCAATAGTGTCACTACTGTTAGGGTTCAGGTCATTGGAAAAACGAATGTCCGGTTCTCAGGGCTAAGCGTAAATTCAGTGCTTACGTTAGTGTAACGGATGTGAAATGGCTAGCTAGTTAGCGGTGGTGCGCGCTAATAGCCTTTCAATCGGTGACGTCACTTGCTCTGAGACCTTGAAGTAGTGGTTCCCCTTGGGGCTAAGTGATGGGTAACGATGCTTCGTGGGTGACTGTTGTTGTGTGCAGAGGGTCCCTGGTTCGCGCCCGGGTCGGGGCGAGGGGACGGACTAAAGTTAAACTGTTACATTGATGCTGTTGACCCGGATCACTGGTTGCTGCTCGGAAAAGGAGGAGGTTGAAAGGGGGGTGAGTGTAACGGATGTGAAATGGCTAGCTAGTTAGCGGTGGTGCGCGCTAATAGCCTTTCAATTGGTGACGTCACTTGCTCTGAGACCTTGAAGTAGTGGTTCCCCATGCTCTGCAAGGGCCGCGGCCTTTGTGGAGCGATGGGTAACGATGCTTCGTGGGTGACTGTTGTTGATGTGTGCAGAGGGTCCCTGATTCGCGCCCGGGTCGGGGCGAGGGGACGGACTAAAGTTAAACTGTTACATTAACTCTAAGCCTAAGGCGTTAGCAGTGCCACTGCATTTCTTCGATAAATACAGTTTTTTTATCAATTACTATATTTGAATTTAACCACAATATTTGTTGTACTATTTGTTCCGTCCTTTCAGGTGGATTAAACTGAAATTGCAACCAACTTTCTAAGGCTTGTTTAAAAAATAAAGATATTTTGGAGATTATTTCCTTTTCAAACAACCGAAAGTGAGCAGGTGTAATCTGAATAAAGGGAAAAAGGCCCTTCTTGAACATAGGATGAGACATTCGTACCAATCTACTAGAGAACCAGTTTGGATTTAAGTATAACTTTTGTATGACTGATGCCTTTAGTGAGGTCTAATGCTTTAATATTTAATAATTTCTGCCCTCCGAATTCATATTCGTTATATAAATAGGCCCTTTTAATTTTATCTGGCTTGCCGTTCCAAATAAAATTGAATATTTTTTGTTCATATAATTTAAAAAGCAGGTCACTAGGTGTAGGCAAAACCATAAGCAAATAGGTAAACTGTGATATGATTAAAGAGTTAATCAGGGTGATTTTCCCACAAATAGACAGGTATTTTCCTTTCCATGGTAGCAAGATCTTATCTATTTTTGCTAACTTTCTATAAAAATTTATTGGAGTGAGATCATTTCTTTCTTTTGGGATTTGTATACCGAGTATGTCCACATCTCCGTCAGACCATTTAATTGGTAAACTACATGGCAATGTAAAATGTGTATTTTTTAGTGATCCAATACGTAATATGGTACATTTATCATAATTTGGTTTTAATCCAGAGAGGATAGCAAATGTATCTAGATCCTCTAAGAGGCCGTGGAGAGACTCTAGTTGTGGTTTTAAAAGAAAACATGAATCATCAGCGTACAATGACACCTTAGTTTTTAGGCCCTGGATTTCTAATCCCTTAATATTATTGTTTGATCTAATTTTAACAGCTAACATTTCGATGGCAATAATACATAGATATGCCGATAGTGGACAACCTTGTTTTACTCCTCTAGATAGTTTAAAACTTTCT
This sequence comes from Salvelinus namaycush, assembly GCF_016432855.1. NCBI lineage: Eukaryota > Metazoa > Chordata > Actinopteri > Salmoniformes > Salmonidae > Salvelinus > Salvelinus namaycush. The sequence continues at coordinate 38,407,178 of NC_052334.1, forward strand.
GAGATGTAGCCATTATTTACTATTTTACACCTAGGGTTACTATACATAATTTTAACCCATTTTATAAGAGATTCCCCAAAATTGAAATATTCTAGGCATTTATATATAAACTCCAGTCGTACTTTATCAAAAGCCTTTTCAAAATCAGCTATGAAAACCAGGCCTGGTGTCCCCGATATTTCATAGTGTTCTATTGTTTCCAGTACTTGCCTTATATTATCTCCAATGTATCGTCCATGTAAAAAACCTGTCTGATTAGGATGAATAATATCTGACAAAACTTTTTTTATTCTATGCGCCAAGCATTTTGCTAGGATTTTTGCATCACAACACTGAAGTGTAAGAGGTCTCCAATTTTTTTAAATGGACTGGATCTTTATATATACCACTTGGGTCCTGTTTCAGTAATAATGATATCACACCTTCTTGTTGCGTGTCTGATAATCTATCATTTATATAGGAGTGGTTAAAACAAGCTAATAATAATCCTTTGAGTATATCAAAAAAAAAAATGTATACTTCCACTGGTATACCATCCAGCCCTGGAGTTTTCCCATCCTTAAAGGCCCCAATTGCATCAAGTAGTTCCTCCTCTGTAATTAGGCCTTCACATGAGTCTTTCTGTACAGATGTTAATTTTACATGATTATTAGGAAAAAAATCCATACAATTAGTTTCAGTTAGTGGAGATGGAGGAGCCTGAAACAAACATATTCTTAAAGTACTTTACTTCCTCTTTCAAAATATCATTTGGTGAATCATGCGTGACTCCATCATTTGTAACAAGTTTTAATACGTTTTTTTTGGTAGCATTTCTATATTGAAGATTGAAAAAGAATTTGGTGCATTTTTCCCCATATTCCATCCAGTTCGCTTTATTTTTGTAATATATTACACTGGATCTTTCTTGAATAAGTTCCTCCATTTCTTTTTGTTTTTCCTCTAACTTATTCTGTGCCTCTATGGTACCGTTTTTATTGTTATCTAACTGTACTGTTAGTCCTTCAATTTCCTTTGTTAATATGGACTCTTTTGATCGAAATTGCTTTTGTTTTATAGATGAGTACTGAATTGCATGGCCTCTAAAGGCACACTTAAAAGTGTCCCATACAATATGGGGATCTGCTGTACCTATGTTATGTCTAAAAAAGTCAGTTATAAATTCTTCTGTCCTAGTTCTAAACAATTTATCATCTAGTAGGCTTTGATTAAATTTCCAATATCCTCGCCCACGTGGAAATTCTGTAAGAGTAATATATATGCCAATTATGTGATGGTCCGACCGCATTCTGTCCCCTATCAAACACTTTTTAACTTTTGGTGCCAGAGAGAATGATATAAGAAAGTAGTCAAGGCGACTAGCTTGATTAAGCCTCCGCCATGTATATCTCACTAGGTCAGGGTATTTAAGTCTCCATATATCCACTAATTCCAATATATCCATGACATTCCTGATTTCCTTAAGTGCCTGAGGGTGATAGTTTGTAGTGTGATTTCCTTTCCGGTCCATAGAGGTATTTAAGACCGTATTAAAATCTCCCACTATAATAATAGAGACTAGTGTTGCTTGTCGAGTTGATACATTCTTATATATATTGTCAAAGAAGCTTGGATCATCATTATTCGGACCGTATAGGTTAATAAGCCATATATGTTTATTGTCCAATAACATATTTAAAATAATCCATCTACCTTGAGGATCTGTTTGGACAAGTTGCACATTTGGATCAAAATTATTGTTAATTAAAACCATCACCCCTTTTGAATTTCTTTGCCCATGGGAGAAATATATTTCGCCCCCCCAGTTCTTTTTCCACAAAACTTAATCTAAAACTGTCGAATGGGTTTCCTGTAAACAATAGATATTATAATCCTTCTCTTTTAGCCAGGTAAATACTGATCGTCTTTTCTTATTATCTGCTAAGCCATTACAATTGTAGCTGGCTATACTTATTTCACCACTTACCATAATGAGACACACCTTTCAATTATTTTTATCAAAATATATGTTTGTAAACGTCCTATTAAAAAGTAACATAATGATTGAGTGTCTATATAGTTGTACCATGATATTTGCATTTCTACTAAGTAAACCTCCAATTGGTCCCTACTATTCCACCCGCTAAAAGCCCTCATCTCGAGTTGGGTTGTCATCCCAATGCCCGGCAGACCACCCTCGACCCCCTGTATCCCATAGCCCTGGACCGACTGGGATCCATCCTTTGAAAAGAGCACACAGTGCCATTTACCGAATTGAAGTAGATCCATTGCCAAATGCATTTCCATCGCCCTCACCTCAATTTTTATTATATATTGCTGTGGATCATCCTCTATAGTCCCTAACATCTTTTACTTCTTCCTTCGCAACAGTTGTGGGATACACACATACACCCACACACATTCAGCCCTTACCCCCACACAACCATAAGCTCACTTTCTCAACAATTGCACCATCCCAGAGCCCAACTCAAGATAGGTCATGATTTACAAATGTACTTGCAGTTGCAGCTGCATGAGAAGGCCTGCAAGACCGTGCAAAAAATGAGCATAAATGTAGAGATTTATTTACCATTGTCACATCCTAGATGATGGAGGTCAAATGTACACCTTCTTCCTGAAACACCCACAATACGGTCATCCGTCATGACCATGTTCCCAAGCATCTCCATGCAGTCCGACTTTGATTTCGTGCCACCAGGGCCACAATAATATACCCCCTCTCTGAATGTCCGAGTGTGACCCCCTCCCCATGGGTTACTGTAGCTAGTGTTGCCAGCACTGCCACTGCCTGGGTGGGGGCACCCCACCGGAATCCCCACCGGCTAGGTACAAGGTCGTCAAGGTTCTCATTAGCAGCTTTGAGAATTTCCTTGTTTATTATGCTCTCCCTTTAGGGGGCTTTGGCTTTGCAGGACCAACCCTGCCAGGCAGGCTCAGAATCTTGAGGGGGCAGTGCTGCTCTTGGTCTCTGACCTCATTTTGGCTGCATACAGACCGCTTACAGCATGCACATAAAACAGTTAGGGACTTCTCCTTAGTATCTGGGCCATTCATGTGGGTGTATACGGTATAGGGCCATGGACCGTACCATTAAAATAGGATAATAAATAATTAGATATAATTTATTTTAAAAATGTAGTTCCCCATGATAGGACAATAAATAAATAAGACGTATAATTCATTATAAAAGTATATCCATCATCTGAACAACATTGAAAGCCCTCTCATACCCGGCTCACAGCAATACATTGGCTCTGGGATATGCAACCATTTCATTACTCACTCACTCAACTTTCCAAACATAACAAATAAAATAAACACACACCACACCATCCACACATACTGTGCCTTCTGTTTACTTAGTTTTTATCTTCACTATGTAGAAATAGTGCTTGTGTTCAATTAGTTATATGTGAAGATTTATAGAAAAGCTATATTTTTTATTGTATTGTTACAATCAATAACCGGGCTTGAATTGTGTTTATTTTCCTCATCTATGAGAACTTTGTAATTTTTAAAATAACCATGGAGTAGTCTTTGTCTCTGAACAACTGGTTATCAATATATAGTTTATCAACGACGAGAGCTACTCGTTTCGCTTTTAATATATGTTCTTTGAAAATTGGATACAGAACTTTGCGCCGTTCTGCAATTTCCTTCGGAAACTGATCATTCATGCCAATTTTGGTCCCAGCAAGTCTTTTACCCAGGCTTTTAACCATTATTTTATCTTTAAATGAAGCAAATTTGGCAACGATTGGGCGTTCGTACCTCTGCCCTCTCTGTCCGAAGCGGTGTACACGTTCAAGTTGGATCTTGTCGATAACTTCGCGTGGAATCTGAAGCGCTGTAAGAAGGAACTCTCTAACTACAGATTCAGGAACTTCTCCTTCTTTCTCTTGGATATTTGTAAGTACCAAATTCTCTCTCATGGATCTAGTTTGTATGTCCAGTAAGGCTTCCTTCAGAACGGTGTTCTCCTTTTTAATTTCATTCATTTCGGTTTCAATCTTATTGACTGTCCCTTTTAGCTTGTGTGTTTCCTTCTCCAATGTCGCAGCTTTTTCATCACTCATCTCTAGGCTTGCCTTCAACTCTTTTATATCCTTACTAACTAATTCAAGTATACCCAGTTTGTCATTTATTGATTTTAACAGATCGGTTTCGACCTTTACCATTCCCGGTGGTGAGAATATTAAATCATCAGTGTCTGTTGAAGAGTCACGTTTTCATTTTTGAATCGGTTCCCCTGTCTTACTCTCCGTCATGTTTGGGTGTTGCTTGTTTTCGTAATATTTGTCGATAAATGTCTCTAGTCTTAGGATTTGTTTTGTGTTATTATCCAGATTGAAGGTTATCACCCACCAGATTATTTAGTGCTAATATTTTAGTCTAATTTAGCAGATATTTCGAATATTATGTTTTATCTTGAGGTGCTCTACATAACTTCGTTCAGTCCGCCATTACCTTTACGTTACCTTCCTATTGAGGATATTGACTTTATCCTTGGAAATAACTTGGCTGGTGAGCGTGTATGGCCTGTTGCGTTTCCATCTCTAGTGGTTTCCACTAAGCCATCATTTGTAGGGATTCCTGATGAGTGCGCAGAGTTTCCCAGAGGTGTTCTCTGCGTGTGCAGTGACGCGTTCTATGAGCCGTGGCGACCTGGTCACTGCGCCGGCAACGAGAATGGCTCAAAGAAATCTGTCACTACTTTCCCTGTTACCCCGTTATCTGTACCTCGCTCCGATCTGATCAAGGAGCAATGGGCTGACCCCAAATTAGAAGAGTTGCGTGACCAAATTGTGCCTGTGGAACAGTTGGGAGATGTCGCCCATGGCTATTGGCTATTGGAGGATGTCCTGATGAGAAAGTGGGTGTCTCATGGTAGTTGTTTTGTGATGGAGGCTATTAGTCAGGTTGTTGTACCAGTTAAGCTTCGTGAGTTGGTGCTGACAACTTCCCACAACGATGTTGCTGGACATATGGGTGTGAGGAAAACCTACAATCGCATATTAAGACTTGTCTTTTGGACTAGGTTAAAGAGGGATGTTTCTGAGTTCATCAAAACCTGTCACCTGTCAATGAACTGGTAAACCTAATCAAGCTATTAAGCCAGTACCACTGTTTTCTATTCCTGTACTCAGCCAACCTTTTGAGTATCTGATTATTGACTGTGTTGGTCCTCTGCCTCGCTCTAAAATTGGTAGTAGTTACCTGTTCACTGGGATGTCAGACCACTAGGTTTCCTGCTGCCTATCCTATCCGGTCTATCACGACTAAGTCTGTGCTAAAAGCGTTGACTCAGTTTCTCACTGTTTGGAATCCCTAAGGTCATTCTGAGTGATTAAGGATTTAATATCACCTCTAATCTGTTTGGTCAGGTTCTCCAACAGCTCCATATTAAACACAATTTGGCTAGCACTTATCGCGTGCAGAGTCAAGCAGAGCTGGAATGTTTCCATCAAACACTTAAGTCTTTGTTGAGAGCTTATTGTACGGAGATGGATAAGGATTGGGAGGAGGGGTTACCTTGGTTACTGTTAGCCGCTAGGAAGGTTTCACAGGAGAGCACGGGTTCAGTCCAAATGTCCTTGTGTTTGGACATAGGGTCCGTGGACTTCTAGCAGTTCTCCAGGATGACTGGAAGTCTCCCGAGCCCCCTCAATCCCTGTTATCTTACGTGTGTGATTTCCGGCGATGTCTGTACGCCACTGGTGAGATGGCTAAAGAGAAGCTATCATCTTCACATGAGAGGATGAAGGGCATATTTGATCGGTGAGCTGAGCCTCGTCACTTTAGTCCAGGTGACCAGGTTCTTGCTCTGCTGTCAATTGTTGGTTCTCCTTTTCAAGCCAAGTTTCAAGGTCCATAAATGGTTGTGCACCAGTGCACTGAGCAAAACTATGTAGTTGCCACTCCAGAACGGAGAAAAGCACACCAACTGTTCCATGTAAATCTGTTAAAACCCTATTATGCACGTGTTACGAGAATCTTGTTCTCAATGTTCTTAAACTGAACTTCAATTAAACTACTCAGTCTGCAACCCAGAGTTTGTAAGATTCTGGTTGAATGAAACAGACAAGAGTCACAGCTTACAATAGTCAGAATGTTTATTCACGAGAGCGCTCTAAAATCAAAAATGCAAACAGTCATTATAACACACACAAACAATTTCAAATCGCAAGCTACGCCTTGCTCAGACAGTCGGTGTTTTTCCACTACACAGATGCATTGTTTCTTTAATCTGCAACATATTTCACAATCTTCTGCAAGCCTAACAGTTTCTCCCCTTCAAGGGTGGAGACAGAATGTCCTGTAAGGAACACAGTAGTACAACTTGTCTGTCGATAGCTCCTCTTATCATTTGTTTCACACTTGCACCCAGCTTACATACTAATTCTGACTAAAACTACACACATCCTCAGATTATAGTTTTATGATTCTAATGCATTTCATACAATTATATGGTTTCAGGGTGGAATATTTTAATCATTACCATTAAGCATATAATTCCCTAATCAACACGTTCCTCTGAGGTCTACAGATGACGGTAAACCTATTCTTTTGGCCGATATCGTTATTTCGCTGGGTTCTTGTCATGCTAGGTCTGTGCATGGGGAGGAAGATGTTCCTGGTCCCGACGATTGCATATTGCAGGGTAGATTGAAAAGTTTTTAGATGGCCTTCTTGCACATCTACCTGCTGATGGGCAGGACGAGTTGGTCGGTCTGAGTTTTCCAGTTTTGTTTTCTGATACACGCGCCATTTCGACTTTGTAATAATTAGTTCCCAAATTAAACTGCCTCGTACTCAATTCTTGCTCGTACAATATGCATATTATTATTACTATTGGATAGAAAACACTCTCTAGTTTCTAAAACCGTTTGAATTATTTCTCTGAGTGAAACAGAACTCATTCTGCAACTCATTCTGCAGCACATTTCCTGTCAGGGAGTGAGATTTCAGAAATCGAGGTCCCTGTTCTGAGGTCAGTTTATAAGTCCCCATGTAAGCCATCGGGCTACATGCACTGCATACGTCTTCCTCTAGATGTCAGTAAGCGGGGAGAATTTGAATGGAGTGGATTGCGCAATCTGGGACCTTATATAAGACCGTGGAACGGAAGTACCGTCCTTTTCAACGGTGCGCCTGGCGCAAGAAGATATCACAATGGCGTCCTGCAAACGCTTTCGTTTTAGTAGTTCTATATCTCCGGTCATGTTTTTATTCGTTATAGGTGTTAAAGACATCATAAGGTAGTTAATTTAAACCGACTTATAGCAGTTTATTGCGATTTTCTGAGATTTCTTTGTCATGCGCTTTCACGAGTTGGACACCTCTCCAGTTGGTGGCTAACATTAGCGGCTATTTCGACCGGACAAGAGGACATCTTTCAACCCAAAGACGATTGTTCTGGAGAAAGGACACCTTGCCCAAGATTCTGATGGAAGCTCAGCTAATAGTAAGCAGTCTTTATGCTGTTAATTCGTATTTATGTTGACAAATGTTAAATAATAATTCCGCCATGAATTATGGGGCGGTCTCGCTTTAGCGCACGCTGTATTGCGCAGTAACGTTAATTTTAAAAATCTAACCCAGCGATTGCATTAAGAACTAATTTATCTTTCATTTGCTGTCCAACTTGTATTTTTTAGTCAAGTTTATGAATAGTTTTCGATTAGAATAGGTGCCTTTCCCAAGATTTCTCCTGACATTTTCTTTGCAGCTTGGCTACTTTTCTCATTGTATAACCACAATTTGTGCCGCTAAATATGCACATTTTCGAACAAACTCTATATGCATTGTGTAATATGATGTTATAGGACTGTCATCTGAAGAATTCTGAGAAGGTTAGTGAAAAAATTTATATCTTTTGGTGGTTTATACGTAATCGCTATGTTTGGCTTGAATCAATGCTGTTGTGATGTTTGCTATTGTGGTATGCTAATATAACGCTATATTGTGTTTTCGCTGTAAAACACTTAGAAAATCTGAAATATTGTCTGGATTCACAAGATCTGTGTCTTTCAATTGCTGTACGCTGTGTATTTTTAAGAAATGTTTTATGATGAGTAATTAGGTAATACACGTTGCTCTCTGTAGTTATTCTAGTCGCTTTGGTGAGAGTTGTGATGGTGGCTGCAATGGTAAACTATGATTTATACCTGAAATATGCACATTTTTCTAACAAAACATATGCTATACAATAAATATGTTATCAGACTGTCATCTGATGAAGTTGTTTCTTGGTTAGTGGCTATTTATATCTTTATTTGGTCGAATTTGTGATAGCTACTGATGGAGTAAAAAACTGGTGGAGTAAAAAAAGTGGTGTCTTTTGCTAACGTGGTTAGCTAATAGATTTACATATTGTGTCTTCCCTGTAAAACATTTTAAAAATCAGAAATGATGGCTGGATTCACAAGATGTGTATCTTTCATCTGGTGTCTTGGACTTGTGATTTAATGATATTTAGATGCTAGTATTTACTTGTGACGCTATGCTAGGCTATGCTAGTAGCTTTTCTACTGATGGGGGTGCTCCCGGATCCGGGTTTGGGAGGTGTTAGAGGTTAATAGAACACGTCGTCAGCGCTTCTAAAGATTTTCTTCAGAGAAATGGCATTGTCTGGATGCTGAGGTCAGGTACATGCTGGAGAGTGATATAGCAGAGCCTTCTTTCTTCAGTTGGGCTTCTCCCTGTTTCTTGGTCAGTAAACCGGATGGGACAAACAGATTTTGTACGGACTACCGTAAGGTAAAGTGTCACTAAACCAGATTCATTTCCTCTTCCTCGGATGGATGATTGTGTTGATCAGGTCGGAGCAGCTAAGTTTGAGCAACATTGACCTGTTAACCTGTCTGGCCGGGGCGTTCCGCTAGCGGAACTCCTCCCACATTCCACTGAAAAGGCAGAGCGCGAAATTCAAAAAATATTTTTTTGAAATATTTAACTTTCACACATTAACAAGTCCAATACAGCAAATGAAAGATACACATCTTGTGAATCCAGTCAACATGTCCGATTTTTTAAATGTTTTACAGCGAAAACAGCACGTATATTTATGTTAGCTCACCACCAAATACAAAGAAGGACAGACATTTTTCACAGCACAGGTAGCATGCACAAAGCCAACCTAACTAACCAAGAACCAACCAACCTAACCAAGAAACAACTTCATCAGATGACAGTCTTATAACATGTTACACAATAAATCTATGTTTTGTTCGCAAAATGTGCATATTTGAGGTATAAATCAGTTTTACATTGCAGCTACCATCACAGCTACCGTCAAAAATAGCACCGAAGCAGCCAGAGTAATTATAGAGACCAACGTGGAATACCTAAATACTCATCATAAAACATTTCTGAAAAATGCATCGTGTACAGCAAATGAAAGACAAGCATCTTGTGAATCCAGCCAATATTTCAGATGTTTTAAGTGTTTTACAGCGAAAACACAATATAGCATTATATTAGCTTACTACAATAGCCTACCACACTTCCGCATTCATTCATCAAGGCACGATAGCAATAGGCACGTTAGCGTTAGCGAATAAACCAGCAAAATATATTAATTTTCACTAACCTTCATAAACCTTCCTCAGATGACAGTCCTATAACATCAGGTTATACATACACTTATGTTTTGTTCGAAAATGTGCATATTTAGAGCTGAAATCAGTGGTTATCCATTATGCTAACGTAGCTTCTATTTCCCAGAATGTGCGGATATTTCTATTAGACTCTCACCTATTCTGACCAAATAGCAATTCATAAACATTACAAAAAAATACATGTTGTATAGGAAATGATAGATACACTAGTTCTTAATGCAATCGCAGTGTTAGAATTCTAAAAATATCTTCATTACGACATAAGGCTTATGTTATAGCGAGGAGAGTGGCCAAAACCTGGGCGCAAAACTACTAGTACACAGTTCGACACATATATGAAATAGCATCACAAAATGGGTCCTACTTTTGGTGATCTTCCATCAGAATGTTGGACAAGGGGTTCTTTGTCCAGAACAGTCGTTGTTTGGATTTAGAACATCGTTTTTCCCTCTTGAATTAGCAAGCACACTGGCCAAGTGACGCGAAGCTCCCCATCGTCAACAAACACAGACAACGCAACACGCCTAACGTCCCGAAAAAATTTCAATAATCTATTAAAACTATATTGAAAAAACATACTTTACGATGATATTGTGACATGTATCAAATAAAATCAAAGCCGGAGATAGTAGTCGCCTATAACGACGGCTTTTCAGAAGGCAATTCCAGGTCCATGTTCGCGCTCTCCAGGAAAAAAAAATGGATGACTCGTCATGCCAAGATGATTTATTCCACCTCAGACCAAGATAAACACTTCATTTCTTCTCTCACTTCCTCTTGACAACCAGGGGAAGGTGTAGGACGTGCATGTATACTCATACGTATCATGCCCATTTATAGGCAGGCCCTTGAACAGAGCATCATTTTCAGACTTTCCACTTCCTGGTCAGAAAGTGTGCTGCCAAATGAGTTCTGTTTTACACAGACAAAATTCAAACGGTTTTAGAAACTAGAGAGTGTTTTCTATCCAATAGTAATAATAATATGCATATTGTACGAGCAAGAATAGAGTACGAGGCCGTTTAAATTGGGCACGATATTCCCCCAAAGTGTAAATAGCGCCCTCTATCCTCATCAGGTTAAAGGGCTATTGGCAGGTGCCACTGACGAGTACGGCACGTGAAATCTCTGCCTTTATTACACCCTCTGGTCTGTACTCGTATTCGGTTATGAGTTTTGGCCTGCGTAATGCACCTGCACTTTTCTGCGACTTATGAACAGGGTTGTCTCTGGTCTGGCCGGGTGCGCCGTTTATCTGGACGATGTAGTGATATGCAGCTACTTGGGAGGAGCATCTGTCCCGTATTCAAGCCTCGTTCGACCGCCTAGCGGCAGGTTGCCTCATGATCAATCTGGCTAAATGTGAGTTTGCTCAGGTGACCGTTACATATCTTGGAAAGGTGGTTGGGCAGGGTAAAGTGCGTCCTGTTTGGGCTTTTATTTTTTATTTCACCTTTATTTAACCAGGTAGGCTAGTTGAGAACAAGTTCTCATTTGCAACTGCGACCTGGCCAAGATAAAGCATAGCAGTGTGAACAGACAACAACAGAGTTACACATGGAGTAAACAATAAACAAGTCAATAACATAGTAGGAAAAAAAAGAAAAAAAAGAGAATCTATATACAATGTGTGCAAAAGGCATGAGGAGGTAGGCAATAAATAGGCCATAGGAGTGAATAATTACAATTTAGCAGATTAACACTGGGGTGATAAATCATCAGATGATCATGTGCAAGTAGAGATACTGGTGTGCAAAAGAGCAGAAAAGTAAATAAATAAAAACAGTATGGGGATGAGGTAGGTAAATTGGGTGGGCTATATACCGATGGACTATGTACAGCTGCAGCGATCGGTTAGCTGCTCAGATAGCAGATGTTTAAAGTTGTTGAGGGAGATAAAAGTCTCCAACTTCAGAGATTTTTGCAATTCGTTCCAGTCGCAGGCAGCAGAGAACTGGAAGGAAAGGCGGCCAAATGAGGTTTTGGCTTTAGGGATGATCAGTGAGATACACCTGCTGGAGCGCGTGCTACGGGTGGGTGTTGCCATCGTGACCAGTGAACTGAGATAAGGCGGCGCTTTACCTAGCATAGCCTTGTAGATGACCTGGAGCCAGTGGGTCTGACGACAAACATGTAGCGAGCGCCAGCCGACTAGAGCATACAGGTCGCAGTGGTGGGTGGTATAAGGTGCTTTAGTAACAAAACGGATGGAACTGTGATAAACTGCATCCAGTTTGCTGAGTAGAGTATTGGAAGCTATTTTGTAGATGACATCGCCGAAGTCGAGGATCGGTAGGATAGTCAGTTTTACTAGGGTAAGTTTGGCGGCGTGAGTGAAGGAGGCTTTGTTGCGAAATAGAAAGCCAACTCTAGATTTGATTTTGGATTGGAGATATTTGATATGAGTCTGGAAGGAGAGTTTGCAGTCTAGCCAGACACCTAGGTACTTATAGATGTCCACATATTCTAGGTCGGAACCATCCAGGGTGGTGATGCTAGTCGGGCGTGCGGGTGCAGACAGCGACCGGTTGAAAAGCATGCATTTGGTTTTACTAGCGTTTAAGAGCAGTTGGAGGCCACGGAAGGAGTGTTGTATGGCATTGAAGCTCGTTTGGAGGTTAGATAGCACAGTGTCCAAGGAAGGGCCAGAAGTATACAGAATGGTGTCGTCTGCGTAGAGGTGGATCAGGGAATCGCCCGCAGCAAGAGCAACATCATTGATATATACAGAGAAAAGAGTCGGCCCGAGAATTGAACCCTGTGGTACCCCCATAGAGACTGCCAGAGGACCGGACAACATGCCCTCCGATTTGACACACTGAACTCTATCTGAGAAGTAGTTGGTGAACCAGGCAAGGCAGTCATTAGAAAAACCGAGGCTACTGAGTCTGCCGATAAGAATATGGTGATTGACAGAGTCGAAAGCCTTGGCCAGGTCGATGAAGACGACTGCACAGTACTGTCTTTTATCGATGGCGGTTATGATATCGTTTAGTACCTTGAGCGTGGCTGAGGTGCACCCGTGACCGGCTCGGAAACCGGATTGCACAGCGGAGAAGGTACGGTGGGATTCGAGATGGTCAGTGATCTGTTTGTTGACTTGGCTTTCGAAGACCTTAGATAGGCAGGGCAGGATGGATATAGGTCTGTAACAGTTTGGGTCCAGGGTGTCTCCCCCTTTGAAGAGGGGGATGACCGCGGCAGCTTTCCAATCCTTGGGGATCTCAGATGATACGAAGGAGAGGTTGAACAGGCTGGTAATACGACAATGGCGACAATGGCGGCGGACAGTTTCAGAAATAGAGGGTCCAGATTGTCAAGCCCAGCTGATTTGAATGGGTCCAGGTTTTGCAGCTCTTTCAGAACATCTGCTATCTGGATTTGGGTAAAGGAGAAGCTGGGGAGGCTTGGGCGAGTAGCAGCGGGGGGGGCGGAGCTGTTGGCCAAGGTTGGAGTAGCCAGGAGGAAGGCATGGCCAGCCATTGAGAAATGCTTGTTGAAGTCTTCGATTATCACGGATTTATCGGTGGTGACCGTGTTACCTAGCCTCAGTGCAGTGGGCAGCTGGGAGGAGGTGCTCTTGTTCTCCATGGACTTTTTGGAGTTAGAGCTACAGGATGCAAATTTCTGCTTGAAAAAGCTGGCCTTTGCTTTCCTGACTGACTGCCTGTATTGGTTCCTGACTTCCCTGAACAGTTGCATATCGCGGGGACTATTCGATGCTATTGCAGTTCGCCACAGGATGTTTTTGTGCTGGTCGAGGGCAGTCAGGTCTGGAGTGAACCAAGGGCTATATCTGTTCTTAGTTCTGCATTTTTTGAACGGAGCATGCTTGTCTAAGATGGTGAGGAAGTTACTTTTAAAGAATGACCAGGCATCCTCAACTGACGGGATGAGGTCAATATCCTTCCAGGATACCCAGGCCAGGTCGATTAGAAAGGCCTGCTCGCAGAAGTGTTTTAGGGAGCGTTTGACAGTGATGAGGGGTGGTCGTTTGACCGCGGACCCGTAGCGGATACAGGCAATGAGGCAGTGATCGCTGAGATCCTGATTGAAGACAGCAGAGGTGTATTTGGAGGGCAAGTTGGTCAGGATAATGTCTATTAGGGTGCCCATGTTTACGGATTTAGGGTTGTACCTGGTGGGTTCCTTGATGATTTGTGTGAGATTGAGGGTGGTAAGGTGGTAGCTATTGATGCTTTTCCACCACCAACTACTAAAAAGGAACTGATGTGTTTTTTAGAATGATTGATTATTACTGTAGTTTTTGTAGGAACGTCTCTACTGTGGTCACTCCCTTGCCAGATTTGCTGAAAGTTAAGGCTGTTAGTCTGGTCTTCTCATTGTCAACAAGCTTATCAAGATGCAAAGAGGTTGCTTACCTCAACTCCAGTGCTGGCTGCTCCTCGTGTGGATTTGTCATTCATCTTGCAGGTGGATGCGAGTCATGTGCAGGTGCAGTTTTGCTGCAAGCAGATGTGTCTGGTGTTGAGAGGCCTGTTAGTTTATTTTCCAAAAAGTTTAACCATTATCAGTTGAACTACTCGGTCATGGAAAAAGAAGCGCTAGCACTCATATGGGCGCTACAACATTTCGAGGTGTATGTCGGGAGTAGTACCTATTGTGGTCTACACCAACCATAACCCTCACCTTCTTGAAGTCCATGATGTGTCCTAACCAGAGGATAATGAGATGGTGTTTTATTTTTTACAAGCATTCCATCTCGATGTGCGGCACATCAGGGGGACTGATAATGTCGTTGCTGTCGCGCGCTCTCGCGCGCCCTATTCCTGAATGTCTACGTGACTGACCACTGTTTTTTTTGTGTTTGGTATTGTCCTGTTCTATCGCTCCTGTCTATTCCCTTCTGGTCTCGTTTTCTTCTTTCCTCTTAGGTTGCTTCCTGTGCGCAAAGGTTGCTGAGGTCTGGGGAGGATGAGTTTGGCTGGGGCAAGTAGAAGTGTGAACCTGTAACCCCTCATGGATTTAAAAGGTGTGGCTGGGCCAATTTGGGACGCGCGGCTGGGCCAATTTGGGACGCGCGGCTGGGCCAATTTGGGACGCGCGGCTGGGCCAATTTGGGACGCGCGGCTGGGCCAATTTGGGACGCGCGGCTGGGCCAATTTGGGACGCGTGGCTGGGTCTTGTACTAGGATTCAGGGCAGTATTTTGTTTGTGTGATTGGTATTGTGTTCCGGGGTCCTTATTGGTCCCCGGTTTTATGGGGGGGGGGGGGGTGTGACGAGCCTCCCACTTTGTCTGCTGAATTCTTCTCTTTGCTCTTGTTTTCTTTAATAGGATGTCGGTGGGTGGCGCTGGGAGGGTCTTCCGTGAAATGGTACAGACCTGGGCCCGGGATAAATACATGTTTTCCCCATTCATTGAGGAGACTCTCTCCATGCAGACACACTGTTGGATTTTGGTTGTGGCTGTTTTGTGTTTGATTGCTTGCTTTGGCACCTTTCAACACCCCTCATTATAACATTGATGCACGCAACCACTCACTTACACTACTGATTACACACACCATTGTTAATTGTATGAAGGTTCCTTCAGTTAACGAATAACAGAAATATATTTATCTCCACGTTGTCTCCTTTTTGTTAAGGACTTTGAGCCGGTTTATGTACAATATGATACGCATTTTGACTGCACTGGGCCTTTAAATGGCATTGGCCAGGTCCTCTCTCACAAACACACAAAACCTCAAAGACTGGCAGAAACTTATTGTGAAGTCAACTGTATAGGTTTGTAATGATTTTGTGGTCTCAGAGCCATAGCTGCTTATGAGGTTTTAGAGGCTGATAAATACTATGTTCAAACACAATGAAAATATGGATTTTGGTTGTTTACTGTAAATAGCACAAAAGAAAACATTTATTGGTTATTTAGCAGAGAACACAAATACCATTGCTCTCAAATGTAGATTTATATATATATATATAAACGTAACAAAGGTTCGGTCCCATGAGCTGAAATAAAAGATCCCAGAAATATTTCATATGCATATGCAGAGAAAGCTTATTTCTCTCATATTTTATGCAAACATTTGTTTAGATCCCTGTTAGTGACCATTTCTCCTCTGCTAAGATAATCCATCCACCTGACAGGTGTAGCATATCAAGAAGCTGATTATTAAACAGCATCATTACACAGGTGCACCTTGTACTGGGGACAATAAAAGACCACTCTAAAATGTGCCATTTTGAGGGAGTGTGCAATTGGCATGCTGACTGCAGGAATGTCCACCAGAGGTGTTGAGAGTTTAATCTTCATTTTTATACCATAAGCCACCTCCAATGTGGTTTTAAAGAATTTGGCAGTACAACTGAGACCTGCCACCCGGATAGCTGATGAAACTGTGGGTTTGCACAACCGAAGAATTTCAGCACAAACTGCACAAAGCCGTCTCAGGGAAGCTCATCTGCGTGCTCGTCATCCTCACTCGTCGTCCTCAGTGGGCAAATGCTCACCTTTGATGGCCACTGGCACGCTGGAGAAGTTTGCTCTTCGCGGATGATTCCCGGTTTAAACTGTACCGGGCAGATGGCATCGTGTGAGCGAATGGTTTGCTGATGTCAACCTTGTGAATGGAGTGCTTCAAGGTACAGGTGAAGATATATGGGCAGGCATAAGCTACGGACAACACACACAATTGCATTTTATCCATGTCAATTTGAAAATGAATGGCCCCTTGTCGCTAGGATCTGTACACAATTCCTGGAAGCTGAAAATATCCCAGTTCTTCCATGGCTTGCATACTCACAAGACATGTAATCCATTGAGCATGCTTGGGATGCTCTGGATCAACATGTACGACAGCATGTTCCAGTTCCCGCCAATATCCAGCAACTTCGCACGGCCATTGAAGAGGCGTGGAACAACATTTCACAGGCCACAATTAACAGCCTGCTCAACTCTATGCGAAGGAGATGTGTTGTGCAGCATGAGGCAAATGGTGGTCACATTTGAGCCCCACCTGTTTTGAGCCCCACATTTTTTGCAAAAATAAATATGTATATACACCACCGTTCAAAAGTTTGGGTTCAAAAACAATGTCCTTGTTTTTGAAAGAAAAGCACAATTTTTGGCCATTTAAAATAACATAAAATTGATCAGAAATAGTGTAGACATTGTTAAATGGGGAGGCAGGTAGCCTAGTGGTTAGAGCGTTGGACTTGTAACCGAAAGGTTGCAAGATCGAATCCTCGAGCTGACAAGGTGCAAATCTGTCTTTCTGCCCCTGAACAAGGCAGTTAGCCTAGGAAGAGTGGGTTGTCATTGAAAATAAGAATTTGTTCTTAACTGACTTGCCTAGTTAAATAAAATAAAAAAATGTTGTAAATTACTATTGTAGCTGGAAACAGTTGATTTTTAATGGAATATCTACATAGGCGTACAGAGGCCCATTATCAGCAACCATCACTCCTGTGTTCGTTCCAATGGCAAGTTGTGTTAGCTAATCCAAGTTTATCATTTTAAAAGGCTAATTGATCATTAGAAAACCCTTTTGCAATTATGTTAGCACAGAAGTTTGTGGAAATGTTAAATTAATGTAGGAGGATATAACACATTAGATCTTGTAAAAGAAAAGATTAAACGTTTTAGTTTTTTGTACCGAAAGGTTGCAAGATCGAGCCAGCCCAGGCACAATTTAGATTTTCGCCACTAGATGGCAGCAGTGTATGTGCACCGTTTTAGACGGATCCAATGAACCATTGCATTTCTGTTCAAATTTTTGTATCAATACTGCCCAAATGTGTCTAATTGGTTTATGAATACATTTAAGTTCATAACTGTGCACTCTCCTCAAACAATAGCATGGTATTCTTTCACTGTAATAGCTACTGTAAATTGGACAGTGCTGTTAGATTAACAAGAATAAGCTGCCAACATCAGATATGTATATGTCCTGGAAAATGTTATTGTTACTTACAACCTCATGCTAATCACGTTAGCCTGTGTTAGCCTGTGCCCCCCACGGGTGTGTCCCGTGGGGGACACACCGATCCTGTAGAGCAGGGGTCGGGAACCTTTTTGACTAAGAGAGCCATGAAAGCAAAAAATTTGGAAATTTATTTCAGTGAGAGCCATATAATATATTTTAAAAGTGAATTCAACTAAACTTAGGATGGGTCTATTTTCATGTTCACGGAGAAGCGCCACAAATCCTTTTTTATTCCCCACCATACACGGAGCACCATCAGTACACACTGAGAGAAGTTTATCCATAGGTAGATTTTTTTCTTGAGCAAACTCCATGAAAGACTTAAATAAATCCTCACCTCTTGTGGACCCTTTTAATGGCAGAACTGCAAGACTTTCTTCGCGCAGTGTGTCACCAACAGCATATCTTGCAATCACGCTGAACTGCGACAAATGGCTCACGTCTGTTGACTCATCCAAAGCCAGGGAAAAGAACGGCGCTGCATTTATGTCCTTCACTTGCGTTTCCTCCACTTTGTTTGCCATCACGATGGTACGATCATGAACAGTTCTTGCCGACAGAGGCATGTCTTGTATCCGTTTAATTATCTTGTCTTTGTTCGGAAGATCATCAAAAAGTTCATTGGCTACATCCAGCATGAACGTTTTAGCATACTCGCCATCTGTGAATGGTTTTCCGTTCCTCACTATTGCTAAAGATCCAGCAAAGCTAGCGGAATTGTAGTCACCTTGCCGGGTCCATACGCGGAGTTGCTGCTGGCTAGCTTGCACCCTGCTCAGTAGCTCTTGGCACGCTTTCTTTCTGCTGTCTCCCGCCAGGGTATTTTGATGCAAAGGTAGCATGGCGCGTGTCGAAGTGCCGCTTTACATTCGACCGTTTCATCGATGTAATTTTGTCATTGCAAATTAGACACACCGCAGAACCTGCTCTCTCCACAAAGGCGAATTCTTCGGTCCATTCGTCCTGAAATGTACGATACTCGTCATCTTTTTTTCTTTTCGCCATCTTCTTCGTCGAAGGGTTAGCTTTGAGCTAATGACCGAGCAGACTGATTCAAAAGGAGGCGTTTACCTGTTTTACCTAGCAACGGCCAACGTAGGCCAGTATCATTTAATTAAAATAATGGACAATTGCTCCTGCAGCCCTGAACAGGACATGAGCAGTGAAAAATCGATGGATGGATTAAAACAAGTGAGAATATTTTGTTTTATCTGCGAGCCAGATGCAATCATCAAAAGAGCCACACCTGGCTCGGGAGCCATAGGTTCCCGACCCCTGCTGTAGAGGATAGATAAGATGAAAATTCTTGATATTTCCTGATTTTGCAGAGTGTACAAAACATTAAGAACACCTGCTCTTTCCATGACATAGACTGACCAGGTGAATCCAGGTGAAAGCTATAATCCCTTATTGATGTCACTTTAAATCCACTTCAATCAGTGTAGATGAAGGGGAGGAGACAGGTTAAAGGAGTTTTAAGCCTTGCGATAACTGAGATGTGGATTGTGTATGTGTGCAATTCAGAGGGTGAATGGGCAAAATGAAATATTTAACCTCTAATTCCTCCCAAACCCGGATCCGGGAGCACCCCCATCAGTAAAAAAGCTACTAGCATAGCCTAGCATAGCGTCACAAGTAAATACTAGCATCTAAATATCATTAAATCACAAGTCCAAGACACCAGATGAAAGATACACATCTTGTGAATCCAGCCATCATTTCTGATTTTTAAAATGTTTTACAGGGAAGACACTATATGTAAATCTATTAGCTAACCACGTTAGCAAAAGACACCACTTTTTTTACTCCACCAGTTTTTTACTCCATCAGTAGCTATCACAAATTCGACCAAATAAAGATATAAATAGCCACTAACCAAGAAACAACTTCATCAGATGACAGTCTGATAACATATTTATTGTATAGCATATGTTTTGTTAGAAAAATGTGCATATTTCAGGTATAAATCATAGTTTACCATTGCAGCCACCATCACAACTCTCACCAAAGCGACTAGAATAACTACAGAGAGCAACGTGTATTACCTAATTACTCATCATAAAACATTTCTTAAAAATACACAGCGTACAGCAAATGAAAGACACAGATCTTGTGAATCCAGACAATATTTCAGATTTTCTAAGTGTTTTACAGCGAAAACACAATATAGCGTTATATTAGCTTACCACAATAGCAAACATCACAACAGCATTGATTCAAGCTAAAAATAGCGATAACGTATAAACTACCAAAATATATTAATTTTTTCACTAACCTTCTCAGAATTCTTCAGATGACAGTCCTATAACATCATATTACACAATGCATATAGAGTTTGTTCGAAAATGTGCATATTTAGCGGCACAAATCGTGGTTATACAATGTGATTAGTGGCCAAAACTTCAAGCAATCTGTCCGGCGCCATCTTGGAGAGGCACCTAATCTAATCGAAAACTATTCATAAACTTGACTAAAAAATACAGATTGGACAGCAAATGAAAGATAAATTAGTTCTTAATGCAATCGCTGTGTTAGATTTTTAAAATTAACGTTACTGCGCAATACAGCGTGCGCTAAAGCAAGACCGCACCATAATTCATGGCGGAATTATTATTTGACATTTGTCAACATAAGTACGAATTAACAGCATAAAGACTGCTTACTATTAGCTGAGCTTCCATCAGAATCTTGGGCAAGGTGTCCTTTCTCCAGAACAATCGTCTTTTGGTTGAAAGATGTCCTCTTGTCCTGTCGAAATAGCCGCTAACGTTAGCCACCCACTGGAGAGGTGTCCAACTCGTGAAAGCGCATGACAAAGAAATCCCAGAAAATCGCAATAAACTGATCTAAACTGCTATAAGTCGGTTTAAATTAACTACCTTATGATGTCTTTAACAACTATAACGAATAAAAACATGACCGGAGATATAGAACTGCTAAAACGAAACAAACTCCATGAAAGACTTAAATAAATCCTCACCTCTTGTGGACCCTTTTAATGGCAGAACTGCAAGACTTTCTTCGCGCAGTGTGTCACCAACAGCATATCTTGCAATCACGCTGAACTGCGACAAATGGCTCACGTCTGTTGACTCATCCAAAGCCAGGGAAAAGAACGGCGCTGCATTTATGTCCTTCACTTGCGTTTCCTCCACTTTGTTTGCCATCACGATGGTACGATCATGAACAGTTCTTGCCGACAGAGGCATGTCTTGTATCCGTTTAATTATCTTGTCTTTGTTCGGAAGATCATCAAAAAGTTCATTGGCTACATCCAGCATGAACGTTTTAGCATACTCGCCATCTGTGAATGGTTTTCCGTTCCTCACTATTGCTAAAGATCCAGCAAAGCTAGCGGAATTGTAGTCACCTTGCCGGGTCCATACGCGGAGTTGCTGCTGGCTAGCTTGCACCCTGCTCAGTAGCTCTTGGCACGCTTTCTTTCTGCTGTCTCCCGCCAGGGTATTTTGATGCAAAGGTAGCATGGCGCGTGTCGAAGTGCCGCTTTACATTCGACCGTTTCATCGATGTAATTTTGTCATTGCAAATTAGACACACCGCAGAACCTGCTCTCTCCACAAAGGCGAATTCTTCGGTCCATTCGTCCTGAAATGTACGATACTCGTCATCTTTTTTTCTTTTCGCCATCTTCTTCGTCGAAGGGTTAGCTTTGAGCTAATGACCGAGCAGACTGATTCAAAAGGAGGCGTTTACCTGTTTTACCTAGCAACGGCCAACGTAGGCCAGTATCATTTAATTAAAATAATGGACAATTGCTCCTGCAGCCCTGAACAGGACATGAGCAGTGAAAAATCGATGGATGGATTAAAACAAGTGAGAATATTTTGTTTTATCTGCGAGCCAGATGCAATCATCAAAAGAGCCACACCTGGCTCGGGAGCCATAGGTTCCCGACCCCTGCTGTAGAGGATAGATAAGATGAAAATTCTTGATATTTCCTGATTTTGCAGAGTGTACAAAACATTAAGAACACCTGCTCTTTCCATGACATAGACTGACCAGGTGAATCCAGGTGAAAGCTATAATCCCTTATTGATGTCACTTTAAATCCACTTCAATCAGTGTAGATGAAGGGGAGGAGACAGGTTAAAGGAGTTTTAAGCCTTGCGATAACTGAGATGTGGATTGTGTATGTGTGCAATTCAGAGGGTGAATGGGCAAAATGAAATATTTAACCTCTAATTCCTCCCAAACCCGGATCCGGGAGCACCCCCATCAGTAAAAAAGCTACTAGCATAGCCTAGCATAGCGTCACAAGTAAATACTAGCATCTAAATATCATTAAATCACAAGTCCAAGACACCAGATGAAAGATACACATCTTGTGAATCCAGCCATCATTTCTGATTTTTAAAATGTTTTACAGGGAAGACACTATATGTAAATCTATTAGCTAACCACGTTAGCAAAAGACACCACTTTTTTTACTCCACCAGTTTTTTACTCCATCAGTAGCTATCACAAATTCGACCAAATAAAGATATAAATAGCCACTAACCAAGAAACAACTTCATCAGATGACAGTCTGATAACATATTTATTGTATAGCATATGTTTTGTTAGAAAAATGTGCATATTTCAGGTATAAATCATAGTTTACCATTGCAGCCACCATCACAACTCTCACCAAAGCGACTAGAATAACTACAGAGAGCAACGTGTATTACCTAATTACTCATCATAAAACATTTCTTAAAAATACACAGCGTACAGCAAATGAAAGACACAGATCTTGTGAATCCAGACAATATTTCAGATTTTCTAAGTGTTTTACAGCGAAAACACAATATAGCGTTATATTAGCTTACCACAATAGCAAACATCACAACAGCATTGATTCAAGCTAAAAATAGCGATAACGTATAAACTACCAAAATATATTAATTTTTTCACTAACCTTCTCAGAATTCTTCAGATGACAGTCCTATAACATCATATTACACAATGCATATAGAGTTTGTTCGAAAATGTGCATATTTAGCGGCACAAATCGTGGTTATACAATGTGATTAGTGGCCAAAACTTCAAGCAATCTGTCCGGCGCCATCTTGGAGAGGCACCTAATCTAATCGAAAACTATTCATAAACTTGACTAAAAAATACAGATTGGACAGCAAATGAAAGATAAATTAGTTCTTAATGCAATCGCTGTGTTAGATTTTTAAAATTAACGTTACTGCGCAATACAGCGTGCGCTAAAGCAAGACCGCACCATAATTCATGGCGGAATTATTATTTGACATTTGTCAACATAAGTACGAATTAACAGCATAAAGACTGCTTACTATTAGCTGAGCTTCCATCAGAATCTTGGGCAAGGTGTCCTTTCTCCAGAACAATCGTCTTTTGGTTGAAAGATGTCCTCTTGTCCTGTCGAAATAGCCGCTAACGTTAGCCACCCACTGGAGAGGTGTCCAACTCGTGAAAGCGCATGACAAAGAAATCCCAGAAAATCGCAATAAACTGATCTAAACTGCTATAAGTCGGTTTAAATTAACTACCTTATGATGTCTTTAACAACTATAACGAATAAAAACATGACCGGAGATATAGAACTGCTAAAACGAAAGCTTTGCAGGACGCCATTGTGATGTCGCTCTTGCGCCAGGCGCACCGTTGAAAAGAACGGTACTTCCGTTCCACGGTCTTATATAGGGCCCCAGATTGCGCAATCCACTCCATTCAAATTCTCCCCACTTACTGACATCTAGAGGAAGACGTATGCAGTGCATGTAGCCCAATGGCTTACATGGGGACTTATAAACTGACCTCAGAACAGGGACCTCGATTTCTGAAATCTCACTCCCTGACAGGAAATGTGCTGCAGAATGAGTTCTGTTTCACTCAGAGAAATAACTAGAGTGTTTTCTATCCAATAGTAATAATAATATGCATATTGTAGGAGCAAGAATTGAGTACGAGGCAGTTTAATTTGGGAACGAATTTATATAAAGTCGAAATGGCGCCCCCCTAGTGTCAAGAGGTTATGTGCCTTTGAATGGGGTATTCTAGTAGGTGCCAAGAACACCGGTTTTTGTCAAGAACTGCAATGCTGTTGGGGTTTTTCATGCTAAACAGTTTCCTGTGTGTATCAAGAATGGTCCACCACCCACAGGACATCCAGCCAACTTGACAACTGTGGTAAGCATTGGTCAACATGGGCCAGCATCCCTGTGGAGTGCTTTCAACACCTTGTAGAGTCCACACCCTGACGAATTGAGGCTGTTCTGAGGGCAGAAACTCAATATTAGGAAGGTGTTCCTAATGTTTGGTATACTCAGTGTGTTTCCCTACATGTCTTCTAGTCTCTTGTGATCGACTTGCTTCTGCTTAGATGTCTTAACTTTCTGAATCATTCACACTTATATAATATTCACATTCAATACCACCACTACCATCACCACTTGACTATATTAGCATGAATAGACTCCTTTGATCTCTTTGGACGCTCTCCACTCACCGCTGGTCCAATTTCCCTCCGATTTGAAACAGAATGCTTATCGTCCCCTGCTTCATTTGGGTCAAACAACAAGGAACGGACCATGGTTAATGTGGAAAATGGAAATCCTTGCATATAAAGCCTAATTACAATAGAAGACAAGAATACTAATCATGCTAGCAATGATTGCAACTGTGATTGCCAAAAACTCCCTGCAGATTAGAGCTTCTATTAAAACATGGAATAACTACAAACCTCAACAACATATCAAAGGGAGGAATCTGGGCTCAAGTCATTCATCCCAGAAATGGCCAACTTTTCATCTATGTCAAACCCAATTTAATTAGAATTTTTGCACCAATATTGATTTTTAATATCCTGTTATATTAAATGAAGTGACCTTTAATATAGACCACATGGAGAATTCAATCAATCTGATTTTTATATGAATAAAGACGTGCCAAAATTCAGCATTTTGACATATCTCTTCCATGCAACCTCTGTGACTTATAGGAATATTTTAACCCACTTAACCAAAAATGTCTCAAATTTTTCACCATCATTGTAAAGCCCTAGTTATTATTTTTGTTGATTTGACTATCATCTCTGTAGATACTTATTTCATGTGATTAGTGATTCATTTACATATGTTGCTCATTTTAAGGTAAACCCTTTTACATAAACTGAACTCTCATTTTAATATTATTTTTTCAAAATAAACATTGAACATCTAATAGTCAAACCCTAGTGTAAAAGCAGGTGAGCTGGTTCTACTCTTTTTGGCCATTTGCTGGTTTGTTACGTCTGTAGCCATGAAGTGCTTTGAAAGGCTGGTCATGGCTCACAACACCATTATCCCAGAAACCCTAGACCCACTCTAATTTGCATACCACACCAACAGATCCACAGATGATGCAATCTCTATTGCACTCCACACTGCCCTTTCCCACCTGGACAAAAGGAACACCAATGTGAGAATGCTATTCATTGACTACACCTCAGCGTTCAACACCATAAAGTTCATTTGACCACAATTGTCTTCATTGGTTCATTAAACTCTCTGAATTGCTCTTTAATTATCCAAGACCTATTCGTCAAAGTAATAACTTCAAACGTGTTCTCACTCCATTACTCTGCGAAAAGCCGCGGCAGCAAGCGTCCTAAATTTCTGATCTTTAAACTCTAATTAACTGCCCTACTGGGCTGTCTCATTAAAATACATTAGCAGCAATTTAATCAGTAAAAGTGATGTTCTCTCTCCTGCGGTCTGCCTTAACTGACACTGTGGGGGGTAAGGAAGTGTATATTTCTCTACATTTGAAGAAGAGAAACTCCACAGGAAAATAAATAGTTTGTTGCTGATTTACTGACCATTGTGATAGACATTTTTGCTAAATATTCAGCTTGGCTACATTTATAAATAAACCCATCAAAGGCTGTGGTGGGGCGGAGGGTAACAACTTGTTCAGAATGGCAGTGATGGGAAGCTACTGTGAAAATATAGTTTACCAAGCTACCAATTACTTCACCTTGGAGGAAGTTAAGCAGCAATAACGCTTCCCTAAAGAAAACTACTTTTTCCTTTAACGTAAACTGCGTCCCAACAGATCCATAAACGACGCAATCTGAATTGCACTCCACACTGCCCTCACCCACCTAGATAAGAGGAATACCTATGTGAGAATGCTGTTTATTGACTACAGCTCAGCGTTCAACGCCATTGTCCCCTCCAAGCTCAGGACAATGGGACTTAACCTTTCACTCTTCAACTGGATCTTGGACTTCCTGCTGGGCCGACCCCAGTATTGAGGGTAGGCAACATCGACTCCACCTTGCTGACCCTCAACAAGGGGGACCCATAGGGATGTGTGCTTAGTCCCCTCCTGTACTCCATGTTCACCCATGGCTGTGTGGCCACACACGACTCCAGCACCATCAAGTTTGCTGACGACACGACAGCAAACTTGACTGGCTTCATTACTCCTTGGTATGGCAACAGCACCGCTCTCGATCGCATGGCTCTACAGAGGATTGTGCGGACAGCCCAGTACATCACTGAGGCCAAGCTCCCTGTCATCCAGGATCTCTATATCGGGCAGTGTGAAAGGAAGGCCTTTGTTAAAGACTTCAGCCAACCCCAAAAATTGTTAGACTTCAGCCAACCAGGCCATGGACTGTTCTCTCTGCTTCTGCACGGCAAACGGTACCGTGCATCAACTCTGACAATAACACGCTCCTGAACACTTTCTATGCCTAAGCCATAAGACTGCTAAATAGCTAACAAAATGGCTACACGGACTAGCTGCGTTGACCCTTGTACATTTTTGCACGGTCTTTATGCACACTCACAGGACTCTACACACTCCCGCACACAGACACGCCAACACACACGACATTAAACATTTTATATGTAAAGCTGAAATGTGAGATTACAAATTACAAGAACAGTTCACTTTGGAGTCATATCTTAAAAGAATGTGTAATTTAGCCTATTTTTAAAAAACTGTTTCAAGTGAGAATTGGGAATGTCTGATGCTGAAAAAGATTGAAATAATTTCTTTACTTCAACCATATTTTCTTATATTTTTGCAAAAAATGTAGCGTAGTTCCTGTAATTAGCTATACTGCTACATGGCAAAAAAGTTATTAACTACTGAAAACACTAAGACGATTTGAATTAAGTTCAACTACCACCAAGCTTCTGCAAAATGTAGTGAAATTACTAGTTGAACTACATGTACGGATATCCTATTTTTCCAACTTAATTGGGGAAAATAAGAACAATCCGAAATTTATTTTTGATACTGTCGCAAAGCTACCTAAAAAGCAGCATTCCCCAAGAGAGGATGGCTTTCACTTCAGCAGTAATAAATTCATGAACTTCTTTGAGGAAAAGATCATATTCATTAGAAAGCAAATTACAGACTCCTCTTTAAATCTGCGTATTCCGTTGTCCTGAGTCTGCACAACTCTGCCAGGACCTAGGATCAAGGGAGACACTCAAGTGTTTTAGTACTATATCTCTTGCCACAATGATGAAAATAATCATGGCATCTAAACCTTCAAGCTGCATACTGGATCCTATTCCAACTAAACTACTGAAAGAGCTGCTTCCTGTGCTTGGCCCTCCTATGTTGAACATAGTAAACGGCACTCTATCCACCGGATGTGTACCAAACACACTAAAAGTGGCAGTAATAAAGCCTCTCTTGAAAAAGCCAAACCTTGACCCAGAAAATATAAAAAACTATCGGCCTATATCGAATCTCCCATTCCTCTCAATTTTTTTTGAAAAAGCTGTTGCGCAACAACTCACTGCCTTCCTGAAGACAAACAATGTATATGAAATGCTTCAGGCTGGTTTTAGACCCCATCATAGCACTGAGACTGCACTTGTGAAGGTGGTAAATTACCTTTTAATGGCGTCAGACCGAGGCTCTGCATCTGTCTTCGTGTTCCTAGACCTTAGTGCTGCTTTTGATACCATCGATCACCACATTCTTTTGGAGAGATTGTAAACCCAAATTGGTCTACACGGACAAGTTCTGGCCTTGTTTAGATCTTATCTGTCGGAAAGATATCAGTTTGTCTCTGTGAATGGTTTGTCCTCTGACAAATCAACTGTAAATTTCTGTGTTCCTCAAGGTTTCCGTTTTATCACCACTATTGTTTTCACTATATATTTTACCTCTTGGGGATGTCATTCGAAAACACAATGTTCACTTTCACTGCTATGCGGATGACACACAGCTGTGCATTTCAATGAAACATGGTGAAGCCCCAAAATTGCCCTCGCTGGAAGCCTGTGTTTCAGACATAAGGAAGTGGATGGCTGCAAACTTTCTACTTTTAAACTCGGACAAAACAGAGATGCTTGTTCTAGGTCCCAAGAAACAAAGAGATCTTCTGTTGAATCTGAAAATGAATCTTGATGGTTGTACAGTTATCTGAAATAAAACTGTGAAGGACCTCGGCGTTACTCTCTTTTGACGAACATATTAAGATTGTTTCAAGGACAGCTTTTTTCCATTTACGTAACATAGCAAAAATCTGACATTTTCTGTCCAAAAATGATGCAGAAAAATTAATCCATGCTTTTGTTACATCTAGGTTAGACTACTGCAATGCTCTAGTTTCCGGCTACCCGGATAAAGCACTAAATAAACTTCAGTTAGTGCTAAATACAGCTGCTAGAATCCTGACTAGAACCAAAAAATGTGATCATATTACTCCAGTGCTAGCCTCCCTACACTGGCTTACTGTTAGGGCAAGGGCTGATTTCAAGGTTTTACTGCTAACCTACAAAGCATTACATGGGCTTGCTCCTACCTATCTTTCCAATTTGGTCCTGCCGTACATACCTACACGTATGCTATGGTCACAAGACGCAGGCCTCCTAATTATCCCTAGAACTTCTAAGCAAACAGCTGCAGGCAGGGCTTTCTCCTATAGAGCTCCATTTTTAGGGAATGGGCTGCCTACTCATGTGAGAGACGCAGATTCGGTCTCAACCTTTAAGTCTTTATTGAAGACTCATCTCTTCAGTAGGTCCTATGATTGAGTGTAGTCTGGCCCAGGAGTGTGAAGGTGAACGGAAAGGCACTGGAGCAATGAACCGCCCTTGCTGTCTCTGCCTGGCCGGTTCCCCTCTCTCCACTGGGATTCTCTGCCTCTAACCCTATTACAGGGGCTGAGTCACTGGCTTACTGGTGCTCTTCCATGCCGTCCCTGGGAGGGGTGCGTCACTTGAGTGGGTTGAGTCACTGACGTGGTCTTCCTATCTGGGTTGGCGCCCCCCCTTGGGTTGTGCCGTGACGGAGATCTTTGTGGGCTATACTCGGCCTTGTCTCAGGAGGTAAGTTGGTGGTTGAAGATATCCCTCTAGTGGTGCGGGGGCTGTGCTTTGGCAAAGTGGGTGAGGTTATATCCTGCCTGTTTGGCCCTGTCCGGGGGTATCATCGGATGGGGCCACAGTGTCTCCTGACCCCTCCTGTCTCAGCCTCCAGTATGTATGCTGCAGTAGTTTATGTGTCAGGGGGCTAGGGTCTGTCTGTTTTATCTGGAGTATTTCTCCTGTCTTATCCGGTGTCCTGTGTAAATTTAAGTATGCTCTCTCTAATTCTCTCTTTCTTTCTCTCTCTCTCTCGGAGGACCTGAGCCCTGGGACCATGCCTCAGGACTACCTGGCATGATGACTCCTTGTTGTCCCCAGTTCACCTGGCCGTGCTGCTGCTCCAGTTTCAACTGTTCTGCCTGCGGCTATGGAACCCTGACCTGTTCACTGTGATTACTATTATTTGACCATGCTGATAATTTATTAACATTTGAACATCTTGGCCATGTTCTGTTATAATCTCCACCTGGCACAGCCAGAAGAGGACTGGCCACCTCTCATAGCCTGGTTCCTCTCTAGGTTTCTTCCTAGGTTTTGGCCTTTCTAGGGAGTTTTTCCTAGCCACCGTGCTTCTACACCTGCATTGCTTGCTGTTTGGGGTTTTAGGCTGGGTTTCTGTACAGCACTTTGATATATCAGATGATGTAAGAAGGGCTATATAAATACATTTGAATTTATGTAAACTCAGCAAAAAAAGAAACGTCCCTTTTTCAGGACCCTGTCTTTCAAAGATAATTCGTAAAAATCCAAATAACTTAACAGATCTTCATAGTAAAAGGGTTTAAACACTGTTTCCTATGCTTTTTCAATGAACCATAAACAATGAACATGCACCTGTGGAACAGTCGTTAAGACACTAACAGCAGTCAAGGTCAAAGTTATGAAAACTTAGGACACTAAAGAGGCCTTTCTACTGACTCTGAAAAACACCAAAAGAAATATGCCCAGGGTCCCTGCTCATCTGCGTGAACGTGCCTTAGGCATGCTGCAAGGAGGCATGAGGACTGCAGATGTGGCCAGGGCAATAAATTGCAATGTCCGTACTGTGAGACGCCTAAGACAGCTCTACAGGGAGACAGGACAGGTAGCTGATCGTCCTCGCAGTGGCAGACTACGTGTAACAACACCTGCACAGGATCGGTACATCCGAACATCATACCTGTGGGACAGGTACAGGATGGCAACAACAACTGCCCGAGTTACACCAGGAACGCACAATCCCTCCATCAGTGCTCAGACTATCCGCAATAGGCTGAGAGAGGCTGGACTGAGGGCTTGTAGGCCTATTGTAAGGCAACAACGTCGCCTATGGGCACAAACCCACCATCGCTGGACCAGACAGGACTGGCAAAAAGTGATCTTCACTGACGAGTCGTGGTATTGTCTCACCAG
This sequence comes from Salvelinus namaycush, assembly GCF_016432855.1. Classification (NCBI taxonomy): domain Eukaryota; kingdom Metazoa; phylum Chordata; class Actinopteri; order Salmoniformes; family Salmonidae; genus Salvelinus; species Salvelinus namaycush. The sequence continues at coordinate 38,437,492 of NC_052334.1, forward strand.
GGGTGATGGTCAGATTCGCGTTTATCGTCGAAGGAATGAGTGTTACACCGAGGCCTGTACTCTGGAGCGGGATCGATCTGGAGGTGGAGGGTCCGTCATGGTCTGGGGCGATGTCTCACAGCATCATCGGACTAAGCTTGTTGTCATTGCAGGCAATCTCAACACTGCGCGTTACAGGGAAGACATCTTCCTCCCTCATGTGGTACCCTTCCTGCAGGATCATCCTGACATGACCCTCCAGCATGACAATGCCACCAGCCATACTGCTCATTCTGTGCGTGATTTCCTGCAAGACAGGAATGTCAGTGTTCTGCCATGGCCAGCGAAGAGCCCAAATCTCAATCCCATTGAGCACGTCTGGGACCTGTTGGCTCGGAGGGTGAGGGCTAGGGCCATTCCCCCACAGAAATGTCCCAGAACTTGCAGGTGCCTTGGTGGAAGACTGGGGTAACATCTCACAGCAAGAAACATCTCACAGCAAGAACTGGCAAATCTGGTGCAGTCCATGAGAAGGAGATGCACTTCAGTACTTAATGCAGCTGGTGGCCACACCAGATACTGACTGTTTCTTTTGATTTTGACCCCCCCCCCTTTGTTCAGGGACACATTATTCCATTTCTGTAAGTCACATGTCTGTGGAACTTGTTCAGTTTATGTCTCAGTTGTTGAATCTTATGGTCATACAAATATTTACACGTGTTAAGTTTGCTGAAAATAAACGCAGTTGACAGTGAGAGGACATTTCTTTTTTTGCTGAGTTTAGTTCACTACTCCCCAACACTGCACAATGGCAGTGTGAAGCATCTCTCCGATCACCCCCCATTGTCTCGGTACCACAGTTGATTCCCCATGCGGCTTGGCTTCTTTGTCAGTCAGGCTTTGCTGATAGTTGCTTGCACTGGTCTCCTCATTCTCCCCTGAGAAGCTCTGTCAGCTCACCAGGGTTTCATGTCGTTATAACTCGAACCCCAGGAAGACTAGCTGCTGCCATTTGCGTCGGCTAATGAGGATCCTAATAAATATCATAATTCTCTCTCGTTCCCTCCTGTCATTGGTACGCAGTATCTGTATACCCTGCTGTAACTGTTGTTTCATGGTGGAGAGACTGTGCCACTGAGGGAGAGACACCTGCATTGAGGGGAAGTTCCATGGAAATTCTTTGGTAGATCAATTCCTTTCGACGACACTACCGCCAGTCAATTTCCACACTACATATATACAGTATAAAATGTTCTTAGATCGCATGACGACCCTTCTTTCTTGCAACTGTAGATTAATTAAATCTAGTCAGTGCAATAGAAGTAATTGAGAGTCAATGTAATTGCCTTCTAATAGTCATGACAATAGATTTTAATAGGATCCCTGGTCATGACTAGGTCCCCCAATGAGCGTATCACCCGACATGAGATACATCAGGTCAGGGCTCTCCTACCCTGTTCCTGGAAAGCTACCCTCCTGTAAGTTTTTTTTTCTTTCTCCAACCCCAGTTGTAACTAAATTGATTGAGCCTAACAACCAACCAATTATTAGAATCAGGTGTGCTAGATTAGGGTTGGTGTGAAAACATAGAGGACTATAGCTCTACGGGAACAAGGTTGGAGAGCCCTGCATTACGCCAAGCCAACGATTGGAGACATTCAAATCGCATGGTTTTAAGGAGGAGATTCCATTAGCTAAAATCCGCTGTCAAGGGTTATCTAAAAAAACATGATCTAAGATTCCAAAGGGGAGGGAACGCCCTATTCTGTCAGACCTCAACATCCTTGTGTGAGAAATTGAAAAAGGAGCGTACTGCCCTTATAAGCTATGAATCATTGTGTCAAAACAGTTTCTTGGCGCAGACAAATTCAGTTTGCAGTAATGTTGAGTTTGGGACTGACTTTCCTCAAATGGCTCTATTTTCAGCTGGCGTTACGCCAGAGGAATTGTCAAATGCACGCTTGTTTGCAATTTCGACCTGTTAAAGCTGACGCTCTTCTGGTTTCAAACCCTAGTACCAGGATTGGTCATTTACCTGTCTTAGCCCTAGTTCAAACACCGCTGTATCGCCACACTGAACAAAAAAAATTAACTTTCTTTTTGGGAGAGCGGGAATAGAGTGCCATCAGAAGCAATTAAGTGCGCCTCATAGGACTTTTACCCTCTGTTTCATGCAGCTCGCCAGAGTAGTTCTTCCAATATGGTAATGCATATTAACGTGTTAACTGCATGCAAATAAAGGATGTTTGCTACCACACCGACAACGGAAGCACAATCATTGTTTCGGATTTGCAGGTGGAGAACTTCTGTGAGAAGTCGCTGTTATGCCTGAATTCGACCCAAAACCATCGTAAGTCTAAGTGTTGAGTGGTTGTATGAAACCAATTGGCACTTCAAGAAAAGCTCTCAACTGTACCAGCCTGCTCTTAATTTCTATTCAGTTCGACGTCTGAACTGTTCGTTATATGAGCTTGCTTGCGCTGAGGTGGGAGGGGTGGCAATATCTGAGGTGTGTCCTTAAAAACGTGTGCCAAAGTGCCAATTTCAGGCAGTGCTGGTACAGATATTCAAGACCAAACAAAAGCTGGTCTTAACAGTAACGCAGTTGGATATGGCATGGATTTTGGATATGGCATGGACAACTTTTCCAGCCCGTACACATAGTGCCCATATGCACATTGAACAAGATGTGCTTTTTGTGCATGTACTTCGTATTTAGATTAGTTTTTTCTTTGTTTCATTTGATTTGATTAAAAACCAAGCACAGCCTCCTCAATGAAGGCTGTTTGTTTTGTCCTGCCCAATGCATTCGCCAAGGTGTAAAAACTATCATAAAGGGTTTGGTTCGTGAGAACGCTTTGACAAAAGTATTATTCACCAAAGCATTATTAAACTATAAAGTTTGAGAATCCCCTTTTGTCATTATTTTAGCCAGCTCCTATTATTATTTTAGATGTTCGTAAAAACCCTCCATTTAGGCTATATGCCCATCATGGAATGAGAGATGACACTCATATTTAGAAACATTTAAGGTATTTTCCTGTAAAATGGCTTGTTTTTCATTTTTATTAAAAAACAAGACGTGATAGGCTACCCTTACTATTCTGCCCTTGAGTTGCGTTCCCATGCAAAACTAGACAGATAGCTAACAACTAAGTCTTCAATAAAACTCCCAAGGCGTGACTTTTCTTGAATGAATATATTGAAAACGTTTAAGTTGTAAAACTGCAAAATACAGAAAAGAATATACTTTAGTATTCAATTCAGACCGACATACTGTAGCTGTACATTATACATTTGAAGTTGCATGAATAGAAAGCACGTGCTAAGGTACCATGCATCTGGCATGATGCCAAACCATATAGCTAATTGCTACTCATATGGTAATTGACTAACTCCTTTCATTACTCTAATAATGTACAACCATCTATGTAGAATAACAAAGCATATTACACTAGAATCGGTAACAAAACTACAGTATTGTATATTTTACAATTCGTTTGCATGACGCACGAGCAAAGTAATACAGCTAACGGCATACATGAAAAGCATTGCAATTTGTGTGAGTAAATGCAACCAACCAACCAACATTGATATGTAAGAAACTCTCAATAACAAGATTATCATCATTAGCTAAATGCTTGAATCGAACTTACAAACAAATATTTTCCAAGGCTGAAGCGTGACAAGAAATAACTACACTGAAAGACTTGCACCGTAGCGTTGTTTTTAGCTGCTTCTATGCGTGCAGAACGAATTCTCTACTTCCTGTTTGCGTACATTCTAAGTACCAGAAAGCTCCACTAGGGGGCAAATAACACCATGGAACACAATGAAAATCCATCTTAACCATTTGTAATAAAATAATCTGTTACCTTCTAACAGGATGGCAGCACACTCCCCGCCTGGTATAATGAAATTGTGCCACTATGAAATAAAACATATCAAGAAACAAATAATGTCCTTTCTATTTGTATCTTTTGTCTCTAGGATGCTTCAGAAAGAAGAACAACAATCTCTGAGATTGGTCTCAGAAACACCTTAGCAGCTCCTTGCTTGACAATTTTTAGTTCTACTTTCCTAACCTTTTTGTCAGTACTGGGAAAGGTTTTGACCACAAGCCCGACTGGCCAGTCATTTCTGTGTGCCTGACTGTCTTTCAATAAGACAACGTCTCCCACTTTTACATTTGGCTTTTCTGCTGTCCATTTTCTGCGTCTCTGCAGCGTTGTCAGGTACTCCTGTCTCCACCTTTTCCAAAAGGTGTCAGCGAGACACTGGACTTGCTTCCACTGTTTTCCATGAAGGTCGTTCATGCTGAAGTATCCAGAAGGGGCTGAGGTAGCGCTGGTCTTTTGTGTCAGTAACATTGAGGGTGTGAGAATGGCAGGCATGTCAGGGTCGGTTGACACTGACACTAGGGGTCTCGCATTGATTATTGCCATAACTTCAGACATAAGAGTGCTCAAGACCTCATGTGTGAGACGAGTGGAGCCCGTCTGAAACAGCATAGCATCAAGGATACGTCTGGCAACCCCAATGAGTCTCTCCCAAGAACCACCCATATGAGACGAGTGTGGAGGATTAAATATCCAAGTACATCCCTTATCTGAGAGGTATTTAGTCAGTTCTGAGTCATTTGTGTCGATACCCAGTTCCCTGCAGGCACCTATAAAGTTTGTACCTCGATCAGAGCGTAGCACTTTTGCTGGACCACGGATAGAGAAAAAACGCCTCAGCGCGTTGATGAAGCTGGATGTGGACATGGATTCGATGAGCTCGATATGGACTGCTCTAGTAGACATACATGTAAAGAGCACCGCCCAGCGCTTGGAGTCTGCACTACCACCTCTAGTGCGACGAGTTATGACATTCCATGGTCCAAACACATCAAGTCCAACGCTGGTGAATGGTGGTTCAGATGAGAGTCTGTCTGCAGGCAAGTCAGCCATCTTTTGGTCAACTAACCTTCCTCTAACCTTGCGGCAGGTGACACACTTGTGAATGATACCAGAGACCAGACGTTTGCTCCCAATAATCCAGAAGCCTGCTGCTCGAATAGCTCCATCTGAAAAATGACGGCCCTGGTGAGCCACTTGCTCGTGATAATGTCTTACCAGCAGGGTGGCGACATGATGTGTCCGTGGGATGATGAGAGGATGTTTTTCGTCTTGTGACATGTCGGCGGAGGATAAGCGGCCTCCCACCCTCAGCAACCCATCCTCATCAATCACTGGGTTCAGCTTTTTGAGTGTACTTTGTTTAGGGAACTCTTTTCCTTTTTCAAGGCATTTGAATTCCTCTCTGAAGGCTTCATGTTGCACACAGTGAATGATTGCTGTTTTGGCTTGTGACAACTCACTTGTACCGCATGGTTTATTACAGTCATGCCAGCCTCTGCAGCTGGTGTTGTCCGCACCTTCATGGAAGGATCTGGCAACATGAATGAGTCGTGCTGTGGCTCGATTGAGAGCTTTCCAGCTTGAGAACCTCTCAAAGCGATGAGAGCCGAGTTGAGCTCCAGAAACCTTAGAGGCGAAGACAGTGACGTCTGGTCGAATCTCTGCGTCTGTGTGAGGCTCTACAAGGTCAAAATTTATGTTCTCAGGCTCACTTGAGTTTGTTTGGATCAGGAAAGGTGGACCTGAGAACCAACTGGTGTACTTTAAGAGCGCAGCAAGTATAGGCCTGGTTGCATGGTCTGCTGGATTGCTGTCAGTGTTTACATAACACCACTGATCTGGATGGGTAGACTTCCTGATGCGAGTTACCCTATTGGCAACATACACATAGAATCTTTTGGTGACATTGTGGATGTAACCGAGAACTATCTTACTGTCTGTGTAGAACTTGGCCGCATTTACATCAATGTCCATTTCGTCTCTGATCAGTTCATACATCTCAACAGCTAGCAAAGCCGCACACAGTTCTAGGCGTGGGATAGTGTGGGCCGGACGAGGGGCCAATTTTGATTTCCCCATGACAAATCCAACATGGCATTGACCTTCCGAGTCAATAACTCTCAGGTAGGCTACCGCTCCTATGGCTACTGTAGAGGCATCCGAGAAGATGTGTAGCTCTCTTCTTTGAGTGGTAGACAAGGAGACTGGGATGTAGGTCCGCTGAATATACATATGTTCCAACTCCATCAAAGATTCCTTCCACATGTTCCATTTCTCTTATTTTTCTGGGGGAAGAGGGGCATCCCACTCACTCTGATCAGAAGAGAGTTCTCTGATTAAGGCTTTACCTTGCATTGTTATTGGAGCCACGAACCCAAGGGGGTCATAAAGACTATTCACTGTGGACAGGATGCCTCTCCGCGTAAAAGGCTTCTCATTGTGGGACACCTGGAATGAGAAGCTGTCTGTTTCCAGGTTCCAGGAAAGTCCCAGACTCCGTTGAAAGGGGAGAGGATCCACTCCTAGGTTCAGATCTTTTAAGTCTTTTGCACGGTCCTCCATAGGGAAGGCTTCCATAACTGTTTTGCTATTGGATGCAATCTTGTGTAGTTTCATGTTGGACTCCGCCAACATTGCTTGTGTTTTTCTTAGAATGTTGATAGCTTCTTCTGTAGTAGCTATTGATGTCAGCCCATCATCGACGTAGAAGTTCCTCACTACATATTGCTTGGGTTCTGATCCGTGTTCCTTCTCACCCTGTAGCGCTGCTCGTCTCATGCAGTAGATGGCTACGGCTGGTGAAGGGCTGTTCCCAAATACATGGACTTTCATCCTGTACTCAGTTATGTTTCTATCTGGATTGTTGTCTTCATACCAGAGAAACCTTAAGTAATCTCTGTGATCTTCACGTACACCAAAACAGTAAAACATTTGTTGCACATCTGCTGTTAGTGCAATGCAATCCTTGCGGAAGCGCATTAGGACACCCAAGAGTGTGTTGTTTAAGTCTGGACCACTGAGCAGAACATCGTTAAGTGACACGCCTTGACACTTAGCACTGGAGTCAAATACTACTCTTATTTGATCAGGCTTTTGTGGATGGTAAACACCAAATATGGGTAGATACCAACATTCTTTGTCTCCCTCTAGTGGCGGTGAAGGTTCGGCTTGGTCGTTATCCAGCATCTTTTGCATGAAGTCAATAAAATGACGCTTCATGTCAGGCTTTTTGTCTAACGTCCTGCGAAGTGATGTGAGACGGTTTATGGCCTGCTCCCTGTTATTAGGAAGGCGACGTCTAGTGGGGCGAAAGGGTAGTGGAGCCACCCAGTTGTTTCCATCATCCTGGAAAACCTGTTTGTCCATAATGTCCAAAAAGGCTTTGTCCTCCACTGATGGTGCTGGTTTATCATCGTCTTGTGTTTTGTCGAACACGGAACATCCCAGGCTGTCTGTGTTCACAGTTGTGCTCGGATCTCTTGAGTGCACTGTAGAGGGAGAGATGTGTTTCTGAGCTACGCTGTTGTAGTTCTCTTTTACCTGGATGATGTCAGGGCAAGGGCTCAGATAGGATGTGCGACCATTTTGAAGTATGTTTGTCCTGAACACGTTAACATTGGCTGGTCGGTGAGCTGTTCCCAGACAGACCTCACCCACGATGACCCACCCGAGGTCGAGTCGCTGTGCATAAGGAGTGTCGTGGGGCCCATTGATTTGCTCTCGTACCTTGTGTACCCTTAAGATGTCTCGTCCTAAGAGCAGGAGGATGGGAGCGTCTGGGTCCACAGCTGGAATTTTGTCCATAACTGGTTGCAGATGGGGATGATGATACGCAATGTCGGGGGAGGGAATCTCCGTCCTATCGTCTGGCATCATATCACACTCTATCAGAGTAGGGAGAGATAGCTGCATGTGTCCGTCTATAGACTCCACCATGAAGTTGACGGCTCTCCTGCCTGAAGTCTCTGTTACCCCAGAACAGGTCTTCATGGTGTATGGAGCAGAGTTGTCATTGATGTTGAAGAGATTGAAAAACTCTGTCTTGGCCAGAGATTTGTTACTCTGTTCATCAAGCACTACATACATTTTGACAGCTTTCTCTCTTTTCCCAGCCGGATAAGCTTTAACTAGGCATATTTTTGAACATGATCTTGGATTAACTGCCTCACCACAGATCTCCGTACACTTTGAGGTGACAGATAGAAGAGCATCGTCACCTTGCTCCCCGCCATGCTCTTTCTCTGCTGTAGCAGTGTCTGTATTTGAAGGGGCTGGGCCTGGATGCAGAGCAGCAAGATGTCTGTCGCTGTCGCACTCAGAGCACTTGATTGACACCTTACAGTCTTTAGCTCTGTGCTGAGTTGACCCACAACATCGGAAACAAATTCCATTCTCTTTGAGATATGATTTGCGCTCATCTAGAGTTTTGTATCTAAACCCACGACACTTTTTAAGAGGATGAGGTTTGTTATGTATCGGGCAGTGATGGTCAGGGTTTTCAATCTTTGTCTTACTGGGTTTGGTTTGGTGGTCTGAGGGCTCAGATGACACATCGGTTTTGTATACAGTCACAGGTGTCTTGCTGCTGTACCTGGCAGGTTTCTCACTTTTCATAGACACCTGGTTAGTTGAGGTGTAGAGGGTGAAACTGGGGTCGTTTCTAGTTTTCGCCTGGTTCCTGATGAATCTCGAGAAGAACGAGAATGGTGGGAATGCTACCCGATAGTCCTCCTTGTATTTGGATCCCTGTGCAATCCATTTTTCTTGTAAACTGAATGGAAGTTTCTCTACTATAGGGTTTACCCCCCGAGATGTGTCCAGATAAGCGAGGCCTGGAAGGTACCCTTCTACTTTAGCACACTCCAGTTCGAGAAGAATGTCACCTAGTTCTCTTAGTTTGTGATTGTCTTTGTTAGCCAGTTTTGGAAAATCATCAATTTTCTTCAACAGTGCATTCTCGATCACTTCGGGTGTACCATAGCACTCTTCTAGTCGTTGCCAGACCATGTTAAGCCCTGCTGTTGCGTTGAAAATATGGACAGATCTAATTCTGTTTGCTTGCTCAGACGACTCTGCCCCTAGCCACTTGGTAATTAGATCTAACTCTTCCCTGGCTGATAAATTCAAGTCTCTGATCGCATTGAGAAAGGATGCTTTCCATGCCCAATAATTTTCAGGGCGATCATCAAACTTCAGGAGTCCGGAACTCACCATCTCACGGCGTAGGAGGTACTTGATGAGGTCTGGTGCCACTTGTGACTCAGGGACGCTGTGTGTGTGTGACTGGAAGTGGGCTTGTTTCCCATTTACACCATGCTGCTGTTCATTTCTTTTGAACGGAGAGTCTCTGCTCATGCTCTGTTGTTTGCTACTTTCTGGATTATGGCATGTAGCTGGGTCAACACTAAGCTCTTGTTTCTCCACTTCAAATGGAAGTTCAGCAAAGTAGGGCCTAGCATGTTGTTGCACATACTCACAAGTACGCTGGACTGGACTTAAGGGCTGTGTCCCTGTGTCTAGTTCTTTGCGAAGTTCTCTGTGTTCTGATTCTACAGCTTCTTCAAAGGCTGCAGCTTCAGCCAATGCAGCAGCAGCTGTTCTCTCAAATTGGAGAACATATAAACTTGCCTCGAGGTCAGCTTTTTGCTTCATCACAGAAGCTTCCTTCTCAGCATAGGAGACTTGTGCACGCGCTGCGTCTGCCTTGGCGCGTGCTTTGATGGCTGCAGAACTCGCCGTTGAAGATCTGCATGACTGTTTTGATGATCTTGTAGATTGAGACTTGGTCCCAGTGTGCTGAAGAGGCTCCTCCATCTCTCTCTGTCGAACTCTTGGCTCTGGTTGTTGTACGGTAGACTGCTGGTCTTCCATAGGAACAGAGGCTTTGTTGGCTGATGAATGTAGAAACAAACCACCGTGTGTGGTTATTCTTGAGCTTGAGCCCGCCGTGATGATGTTTTTTTACTATTCTGCCCTTGAGTTGCGTTCCCATGCAAAACTAGACAGATAGCTAACAACTAAGTCTTCAATAAAACTCCCAAGGCGTGACTTTTCTTGAATGAATATATTGAAAACGTTTAAGTTGTAAAACTGCAAAATACAGAAAAGAATATACTTTAGTATTCAATTCAGACCGACATACTGTAGCTGTACATTATACATTTGAAGTTGCATGAATAGAAAGCACGTGCTAAGGTACCATGCATCTGGCATGATGCCAAACCATATAGCTAATTGCTACTCATATGGTAATTGACTAACTCCTTTCATTACTCTAATAATGTACAACCATCTATGTAGAATAACAAAGCATATTACACTAGAATCGGTAACAAAACTACAGTATTGTATATTTTACAATTCGTTTGCATGACGCACGAGCAAAGTAATACAGCTAACGGCATACATGAAAAGCATTGCAATTTGTGTGAGTAAATGCAACCAACCAACATTGATATGTAAGAAACTCTCAATAACAAGATTATCATCATTAGCTAAATGCTTGAATCGAACTTACAAACAAATATTTTCCAAGGCTGAAGCGTGACAAGAAATAACTACACTGAAAGACTTGCACCGTAGCGTTGTTTTTAGCTGCTTCTATGCGTGCAGAACGAATTCTCTACTTCCTGTTTGCGTACATTCTAAGTACCAGAAAGCTCCACTAGGGGGCAAATAACACCATGGAACACAATGAAAATCCATCTTAACCATTTGTAATAAAATAATCTGTTACCTTCTAACAGGATGGCAGCACACTCCCCGCCTGGTATAATGAAATTGTGCCACTATGAAATAAAACATATCAAGAAACAAATAATGTCCTTTCTATTTGTATCTTTTGTCTCTAGGATGCTTCAGAAAGAAGAACAACAATCTCTGAGATTGGTCTCAGAAACACCTTAGCAGCTCCTTGCTTGACAATTTTTAGTTCTACTTTCCTAACCTTTTTGTCAGTACTGGGAAAGGTTTTGACCACAAGCCCGACTGGCCAGTCATTTCTGTGTGCCTGACTGTCTTTCAATAAGACAACGTCTCCCACTTTTACATTTGGCTTTTCTGCTGTCCATTTTCTGCGTCTCTGCAGCGTTGTCAGGTACTCCTGTCTCCACCTTTTCCAAAAGGTGTCAGCGAGACACTGGACTTGCTTCCACTGTTTTCCATGAAGGTCGTTCATGCTGAAGTATCCAGAAGGGGCTGAGGTAGCGCTGGTCTTGTGTGTCAGTAACATTGAGGGTGTGAGAATGGCAGGCATGTCAGGGTCGGTTGACACTGACACTATAGGGGTCTCGCATTGATTATTGCCATAACTTCAGACATAAGAGTGCTCAAGACCTCATGTGTGAGACGAGTGGAGCCCGTCTGAAACAGCATAGCATCAAGGATACGTCTGGCAACCCCAATGAGTCTCTCCCAAGAACCACCCATATGAGACGAGTGTGGAGGATTAAATATCCAAGTACATCCCTTATCTGAGAGGTATTTAGTCAGTTCTGAGTCATTTGTGTCGATACCCAGTTCCCTGCAGGCACCTATAAAGTTTGTACCTCGATCAGAGCGTAGCACTTTTGCTGGACCACGGATAGAGAAAAAACGCCTCAGCGCGTTGATGAAGCTGGATGTGGACATGGATTCGATGAGCTCGATATGGACTGCTCTAGTAGACATACATGTAAAGAGCACCGCCCAGCGCTTGGAGTCTGCACTACCACCTCTAGTGCGACGAGTTATGACATTCCATGGTCCAAACACATCAAGTCCAACGCTGGTGAATGGTGGTTCAGATGAGAGTCTGTCTGCAGGCAAGTCAGCCATCTTTTGGTCAACTAACCTTCCTCTAACCTTGCGGCAGGTGACACACTTGTGAATGATACCAGAGACCAGACGTTTGCTCCCAATAATCCAGAAGCCTGCTGCTCGAATAGCTCCATCTGAAAAATGACGGCCCTGGTGAGCCACTTGCTCGTGATAATGTCTTACCAGCAGGGTGGCGACATGATGTGTCCGTGGGATGATGAGAGGATGTTTTTCGTCTTGTGACATGTCGGCGGAGGATAAGCGGCCTCCCACCCTCAGCAACCCATCCTCATCAATCACTGGGTTCAGCTTTTTGAGTGTACTTTGTTTAGGGAACTCTTTTCCTTTTTAAAGGCATTTGAATTCCTCTCTGAAGGCTTCATGTTGCACACAGTGAATGATTGCTGTTTTGGCTTGTGACAACTCACTTGTACCGCATGGTTTATTACAGTCATGCCAGCCTCTGCAGCTGGTGTTGTCCGCACCTTCATGGAAGGATCTGGCAACATGAATGAGTCGTGCTGTGGCTCGATTGAGAGCTTTCCAGCTTGAGAACCTCTCAAAGCGATGAGAGCCGAGTTGAGCTCCAGAAACCTTAGAGGCGAAGACAGTGACGTCTGGTCGAATCTCTGCGTCTGTGTGAGGCTCTACAAGGTCAAAATTTATGTTCTCAGGCTCACTTGAGTTTGTTTGGATCAGGAAAGGTGGACCTGAGAACCAACTGGTGTACTTTAAGAGCGCAGCAAGTATAGGCCTGGTTGCATGGTCTGCTGGATTGCTGTCAGTGTTTACATAACACCACTGATCTGGATGGGTAGACTTCCTGATGCGAGTTACCCTATTGGCAACATACACATAGAATCTTTTGGTGACATTGTGGATGTAACCGAGAACTATCTTACTGTCTGTGTAGAACTTGGCCGCATTTACATCAATGTCCATTTCGTCTCTGATCAGTTCATACATCTCAACAGCTAGCAAAGCCGCACACAGTTCTAGGCGTGGGATAGTGTGGGCCGGACGAGGGGCCAATTTTGATTTCCCCATGACAAATCCAACATGGCATTGACCTTCCGAGTCAATAACTCTCAGGTAGGCTACCGCTCCTATGGCTACTGTAGAGGCATCCGAGAAGATGTGTAGCTCTCTTCTTTGAGTGGTAGACAAGGAGACTGGGATGTAGGTCCGCTGAATATACATATGTTCCAACTCCATCAAAGATTCCTTCCACATGTTCCATTTCTCTTATTTTTCTGGGGGAAGAGGGGCATCCCACTCACTCTGATCAGAAGAGAGTTCTCTGATTAAGGCTTTACCTTGCATTGTTATTGGAGCCACGAACCCAAGGGGGTCATAAAGACTATTCACTGTGGACAGGATGCCTCTCCGCGTAAAAGGCTTCTCATTGTGGGACACCTGGAATGAGAAGCTGTCTGTTTCCAGGTTCCAGGAAAGTCCCAGACTCCGTTGAAAGGGGAGAGGATCCACTCCTAGGTTCAGATCTTTTAAGTCTTTTGCACGGTCCTCCATAGGGAAGGCTTCCATAACTGTTTTGCTATTGGATGCAATCTTGTGTAGTTTCATGTTGGACTCCGCCAACATTGCTTGTGTTTTTCTTAGAATGTTGATAGCTTCTTCTGTAGTAGCTATTGATGTCAGCCCATCATCGACGTAGAAGTTCCTCACTACATATTGCTTGGGTTCTGATCCGTGTTCCTTCTCACCCTGTAGCGCTGCTCGTCTCATGCAGTAGATGGCTACGGCTGGTGAAGGGCTGTTCCCAAATACATGGACTTTCATCCTGTACTCAGTTATGTTTCTATCTGGATTGTTGTCTTCATACCAGAGAAACCTTAAGTAATCTCTGTGATCTTCACGTACACCAAAACAGTAAAACATTTGTTGCACATCTGCTGTTAGTGCAATGCAATCCTTGCGGAAGCGCATTAGGACACCCAAGAGTGTGTTGTTTAAGTCTGGACCACTGAGCAGAACATCGTTAAGTGACACGCCTTGACACTTAGCACTGGAGTCAAATACTACTCTTATTTGATCAGGCTTTTGTGGATGGTAAACACCAAATATGGGTAGATACCAACATTCTTTGTCTCCCTCTAGTGGCGGTGAAGGTTCGGCTTGGTCGTTATCCAGCATCTTTTGCATGAAGTCAATAAAATGACGCTTCATGTCAGGCTTTTTGTCTAACGTCCTGCGAAGTGATGTGAGACGGTTTATGGCCTGCTCCCTGTTATTAGGAAGGCGACGTCTAGTGGGGCGAAAGGGTAGTGGAGCCACCCAGTTGTTTCCATCATCCTGGAAAACCTGTTTGTCCATAATGTCCAAAAAGGCTTTGTCCTCCACTGATGGTGCTGGTTTATCATCGTCTTGTGTTTTGTCGAACACGGAACATCCCAGGCTGTCTGTGTTCACAGTTGTGCTCGGATCTCTTGAGTGCACTGTAGAGGGAGAGATGTGTTTCTGAGCTACGCTGTTGTAGTTCTCTTTTACCTGGATGATGTCAGGGCAAGGGCTCAGATAGGATGTGCGACCATTTTGAAGTATGTTTGTCCTGAACACGTTAACATTGGCTGGTCGGTGAGCTGTTCCCAGACAGACCTCACCCACGATGACCCACCCGAGGTCGAGTCGCTGTGCATAAGGAGTGTCGTGGGGCCCATTGATTTGCTCTCGTACCTTGTGTACCCTTAAGATGTCTCGTCCTAAGAGCAGGAGGATGGGAGCGTCTGGGTCCACAGCTGGAATTTTGTCCATAACTGGTTGCAGATGGGGATGATGATACGCAATGTCGGGGGAGGGAATCTCCGTCCTATCGTCTGGCATCATATCACACTCTATCAGAGTAGGGAGAGATAGCTGCATGTGTCCGTCTATAGACTCCACCATGAAGTTGACGGCTCTCCTGCCTGAAGTCTCTGTTACCCCAGAACAGGTCTTCATGGTGTATGGAGCAGAGTTGTCATTGATGTTGAAGAGATTGAAAAACTCTGTCTTGGCCAGAGATTTGTTACTCTGTTCATCAAGCACTACATACATTTTGACAGCTTTCTCTCTTTTCCCAGCCGGATAAGCTTTAACTAGGCATATTTTTGAACATGATCTTGGATTAACTGCCTCACCACAGATCTCCGTACACTTTGAGGTGACAGATAGAAGAGCATCGTCACCTTGCTCCCCGCCATGCTCTTTCTCTGCTGTAGCAGTGTCTGTATTTGAAGGGGCTGGGCCTGGATGCAGAGCAGCAAGATGTCTGTCGCTGTCGCACTCAGAGCACTTGATTGACACCTTACAGTCTTTAGCTCTGTGCTGAGTTGACCCACAACATCGGAAACAAATTCCATTCTCTTTGAGATATGATTTGCGCTCATCTAGAGTTTTGTATCTAAACCCACGACACTTTTTAAGAGGATGAGGTTTGTTATGTATCGGGCAGTGATGGTCAGGGTTTTCAATCTTTGTCTTACTGGGTTTGGTTTGGTGGTCTGAGGGCTCAGATGACACATCGGTTTTGTATACAGTCACAGGTGTCTTGCTGCTGTACCTGGCAGGTTTCTCACTTTTCATAGACACCTGGTTAGTTGAGGTGTAGAGGGTGAAACTGGGGTCGTTTCTAGTTTTCGCCTGGTTCCTGATGAATCTCGAGAAGAACGAGAATGGTGGGAATGCTACCCGATAGTCCTCCTTGTATTTGGATCCCTGTGCAATCCATTTTTCTTGTAAACTGAATGGAAGTTTCTCTACTATAGGGTTTACCCCCCGAGATGTGTCCAGATAAGCGAGGCCTGGAAGGTACCCTTCTACTTTAGCACACTCCAGTTCGAGAAGAATGTCACCTAGTTCTCTTAGTTTGTGATTGTCTTTGTTAGCCAGTTTTGGAAAATCATCAATTTTCTTCAACAGTGCATTCTCGATCACTTCGGGTGTACCATAGCACTCTTCTAGTCGTTGCCAGACCATGTTAAGCCCTGCTGTTGCGTTGAAAATATGGACAGATCTAATTCTGTTTGCTTGCTCAGACGACTCTGCCCCTAGCCACTTGGTAATTAGATCTAACTCTTCCCTGGCTGATAAATTCAAGTCTCTGATCGCATTGAGAAAGGATGCTTTCCATGCCCAATAATTTTCAGGGCGATCATCAAACTTCAGGAGTCCGGAACTCACCATCTCACGGCGTAGGAGGTACTTGATGAGGTCTGGTGCCACTTGTGACTCAGGGACGCTGTGTGTGTGTGACTGGAAGTGGGCTTGTTTCCCATTTACACCATGCTGCTGTTCATTTCTTTTGAACGGAGAGTCTCTGCTCATGCTCTGTTGTTTGCTACTTTCTGGATTATGGCATGTAGCTGGGTCAACACTAAGCTCTTGTTTCTCCACTTCAAATGGAAGTTCAGCAAAGTAGGGCCTAGCATGTTGTTGCACATACTCACAAGTACGCTGGACTGGACTTAAGGGCTGTGTCCCTGTGTCTAGTTCTTTGCGAAGTTCTCTGTGTTCTGATTCTACAGCTTCTTCAAAGGCTGCAGCTTCAGCCAATGCAGCAGCAGCTGTTCTCTCAAATTGGAGAACATATAAACTTGCCTCGAGGTCAGCTTTTTGCTTCATCACAGAAGCTTCCTTCTCAGCATAGGAGACTTGTGCACGCGCTGCGTCTGCCTTGGCGCGTGCTTTGATGGCTGCAGAACTCGCCGTTGAAGATCTGCATGACTGTTTTGATGATCTTGTAGATTGAGACTTGGTCCCAGTGTGCTGAAGAGGCTCCTCCATCTCTCTCTGTCGAACTCTTGGCTCTGGTTGTTGTACGGTAGACTGCTGGTCTTCCATAGGAACAGAGGCTTTGTTGGCTGATGAATGTAGAAACAAACCACCGTGTGTGGTTATTCTTGAGCTTGAGCCCGCCGTGATGATGTTTTTTTACTATTCTGCCCTTGAGTTGCGTTCCCATGCAAAACTAGACAGATAGCTAACAACTAAGTCTTCAATAAAACTCCCAAGGCGTGACTTTTCTTGAATGAATATATTGAAAACGTTTAAGTTGTAAAACTGCAAAATACAGAAAAGAATATACTTTAGTATTCAATTCAGACCGACATACTGTAGCTGTACATTATACATTTGAAGTTGCATGAATAGAAAGCACGTGCTAAGGTACCATGCATCTGGCATGATGCCAAACCATATAGCTAATTGCTACTCATATGGTAATTGACTAACTCCTTTCATTACTCTAATAATGTACAACCATCTATGTAGAATAACAAAGCATATTACACTAGAATCGGTAACAAAACTACAGTATTGTATATTTTACAATTCGTTTGCATGACGCACGAGCAAAGTAATACAGCTAACGGCATACATGAAAAGCATTGCAATTTGTGTGAGTAAATGCAACCAACCAACATTGATATGTAAGAAACTCTCAATAACAAGATTATCATCATTAGCTAAATGCTTGAATCGAACTTACAAACAAATATTTTCCAAGGCTGAAGCGTGACAAGAAATAACTACACTGAAAGACTTGCACCGTAGCGTTGTTTTTAGCTGCTTCTATGCGTGCAGAACGAATTCTCTACTTCCTGTTTGCGTACATTCTAAGTACCAGAAAGCTCCACTAGGGGGCAAATAACACCATGGAACACAATGAAAATCCATCTTAACCATTTGTAATAAAATAATCTGTTACCTTCTAACAGGATGGCAGCACACTTACCCTACTATAACAAAAGCTGGCCATGCAGTATTCAAGTAGCCTATCCATAAAAGGTTTCTAAAATGGTTTATTCGTCAGCTTTTGCCATCATGCTTTTGCATTATTCACAATTCACAGAGGCCTGTCTACAGTGCATAGGCTACTCCATTCGGCTTGTATCCATCCCCATTTTCAAAGAGCGCCTCTTGTCCGGTTACCAAAGACACTCTTCCAAACATATTCAAATTATTCAGTCCTATATCAACGGTAAGCCTAGGCTAGATATTGCTTATTGAGAACGTGCCTCACACATAACCTATGCTATTTAGTAAACTGTATCAATCGACAATGGACTAAGAGGAATAATATTTGTTTCCCCCAGCCTAATCAGAGTTGATGACTATCACGTGTGCTCCCTCTCCGGCCTCTAGGTCACCAGGCTGCTCGTTAGGGCGCACACCTGTCACCAGCGTTACGCGCATAACGACACTCCCCTGGACTCCACCTCCTTGATTACCTGCCCTTTACATGTCACTCCCTGAAGTTTCTTCACCAGTCGTCATTGTTGATGTTTCATGTCGGTGCGCTGTTTGTGGTTTTTCATGTTTTGTTCAGTTATTTATTAAATGTATTCACTCCCTGAACTTGCTTCCCGACTCTCAGCGTACATTGTTACAGAATGAAAAACAAACTCAATGTTTGTTTTTGTGTTGGGGATGATGTCGAGTCCGGGTGTTGGAGCCGGAGCTACTTCGGAGGCCTCAGCCGGTTTGTAGGATCCCATGCCTAAGCTGGGTGAACAGGTTCCCGTGCCTCAACAGAGGCAAACAGGGAGGTTTCAGCTGGCTCATCAGGCTCTCACTCCTCAGCCGGTTTGTCATGTTTCTGAGCCTCAGCGGAGGCTACCGGTCTGCTCTCTCTCCGGCGCTCTAGGTCGTCATGCTCACGTGCCTTAGCAGAGGTGACTAGTCCGCTCCTGATCACCGGGATCGTCATCTTGGTCGGTGTCCTGCGGCTGGAGCTGCGTGTTGGGCAGGGGGTACTGTCACATGTGCTCCCTCTCCGGCCTCTAGGTCACCAGGCTGCCCGTTAGGGCGCACACCTGTCACCAGCGTTATGCGCATAATGACACTCAGCTGGACTCCATCACCCCCTTGATTACCTGCCCTATATATATGTCACTCCCTTACGTTTCTTCCCCAGTCGTCATTGTTGCTGTGTGCTGTTTGTGTTTTGTTCATTTATTCATTAAATATATTCACTCCCTGAACTTGCTTTCCGACTCTCAGTGTACATCGTTACAATGACAGCGCAAATACCACCAATAACCTAAAGAACTTGAGACAACAGCTTGATGTATAAAGCCATGAAATGCGGTAATTGGGCAGTGAGTGGCTAAGCCCTCATCACACCTATACTTTATTTATTCATCAAAACCCAGCCCTTTCGAGCCACCGGCTCATAATTCCTGCAGTGAAAATAGCTAAAATATTTCTGACACACCCCCGGACCTATAGCCCTACCGCCAGTGCTAAGATTTACCATTGTGTTAGGTTTGTTAAACTAGAGGCCAAAAGGTGAAGGTCTTTCGAACCGGTTCAGGACACAGAACTGAAAACATGTTTTTTTTTAGGAACAGAAACTGAACGAAAGTGATCCATACTGTTCTGGAACAAACTTTATTTTAAAAGCATTGTTAATGTTATTTTACATACCAGGCATTTTTTTTTCTAGTCCCACAATGCCTATGCAAAGCCCTCACGCAGTCACTCAAACTTATTCCAGTATCTGCCTGCAAGCTGAAAAACGTTGCCTGTGCGTGTTTAGGCTACATGCCCATCCCCACCACGACACACAGGCTACTGTACTGAGCTTACAAGCTTCATTCAGAAGATTGGGAGAGATTTTTAATTAGCTAGAGAAGAATGGATTAACTTGTTCAATGCTAGTTATCACGTTTCATGTTGGATTTATTAAATAGAAAAATACCCTTTTTTTTATTCTAGTGCAGCTCTGCACATACACACTTGTTAACTAGCTAGCTCAATGGACATTCAAAGTTCCTCCATAGAAGCCACTCCTTCTAGGTATAATTCTGTGGACCCAATTCATATAATGCATATCATAAGATGCCCAGCACTCTTCAAACCTCTCTCACGCCTTCCCCACTTGCGCATCTTGCGCCATAGGCTACACTTGTCTGTCCATCACGCATTTAAACAACTAGCTTGCCTGCTCTATGGTGGTGAAGTAATTTAATGAGCTAAATGTAAAAAAGAGAAAAGAAAAGAGGATCGATTTAAAAAACAGTACTTTTTTGGGGGTTCAAACCGGGTTCAACATTTATTTTGTTGAACCCGGAACAGTGGAACGAAACGGGAAAAAAGTGGTTCAGTTCTGAACTAAACAATTGGAAAATAGTTGAGAAAAAACAGGGGAATTTACAGGAAACTTTGTCAAAAGCCTTGCATATGAAATATCAACACTAAAAAAGGTATCCTTTCAATTCACTCATCTTTGTTTTTCAGTAGTATACAGCCCTGGGGATGTCTTTAGTCATACTGATATGAGCAGAACACACACACACACACAGTTTCTAGTCTAAAATATGTCAGGAGTAATTATGTATATAAGTACTGTAGCACCATAATTAAGATTTAACAAATGTCATTGACATTCATCCAGATTTCAAAGGACTGGACTGTTCCCTACAGCCAGTCTTCTAAGTTATTAGGTAGTAGTTCCCTCGGTAGTGAAGGAAGTGGAGAGAATGAAAGGGTCCACTGTCTAACCTGTAGGGCCCAGGAGATGTCTGATTTCCACTTTAAACAGAATCCCATCTCGTGGATAACCTGGTACTGGTTCAATTAGAGAAAGTAAAGCAGGATGGGAAAAACACCATTTTGATCAGTGTTTAACTTCTTCACCTCTCCCTTCTTATGCCAGATCATTTGGCTCCCGAGTGGCGCAGCTGTCTAAGGCACTGCATCTCAGTGCTTGAGGCGTCACTGCAGACACCCTGGTATGAATCCAGGCTGTATCACAACCGGCCGTGATTGGGAGTTCCATAGGGTGGCGCACAATTGTCCCAGCGTCGTCCGGGTTTGGCCGGTGTAGGCCGTCATTGTAAATAAGAATTTGTTCTTAACTGACTTGCCTAGTTAAATAAAGGTTAAATAAAATATAAACATTTAGAAAAAGTTCTTAAAATCTGTATTAATGCTCAACCACCAGGAAACATAAAAATCAACATTTTAGGATAACATGTTACCTACTGAACTCCGAACTAAGTTAGGGAACTAATCCAGTGGATGTTATCCTTTCTAGGACACACGTTCCGCTAGCGGAACCCCTCGACAACATTCCGCTGAAAAGGCAGCGCGGGAAATTCAAAAATATTTTTGTGAAATATGTAACTTTCACACATTAACAAGTCCAATACAGCAAATGAAAGATAAACATCTTGTTAATCTACACATCGTGTCCGATTTAAAAAATGCTTTACAGCGAAAACACAACATATGATTATGTTAGATCACCGCCAAGTCCAAAAAACACACAGCTATTTTCCCAGCCAAAGATAGGAGTCACAAAAAGCAGAAATAGAGATAAAATTAATCACTAACCTTTGATGATCTTTATCAGATGACACTCATAGGACATCATGTTACACAATACATGTATGTTTTGTTCGATAATGTGCATATTTATATCCAAAAATCTCAGTTTACATTGGCGCCATGTTCAGAAATGCCTCCAAAATATCCAGAGAAATTGCAGAGAGCCACATCAAATAACAGAAATACTCTGTCACGTTCTGACCTTAGTTCCTTTTTTATGTCTTTATTTTGGTTTGGTCATGGCGTGAGTTGGGGTTGGCATTCTATGTTCTATATTCTATGTTGTGTTCTATGTGTTGTATTTCTGTGTTTGGCCTAGTATGGTTCCCAATCAGAGGCAGCTGTCAATCTTTGTCTCTGATTGAGAATCATACTTAGGTAGCCTGTTCCCACCTGTGTTTGTTTCCTGTTTTTGTGTTTGTTTCACCATTCAGGACTGTTTCGGTTTTCGTTGTCATTCACTTTGTTATTTTTGTATTTTTTCCGTGTTCTGTTATATTAAAGTAACATGGACACTTACCACGCTGCGTATTGGTCCGATATTTCATATTCCTCATCCGATGAAGAAGAAAATCGTTACATACTCATCATAAACTTTGATGAAAGATACATGTTTTACATAGAATTAAAGATACACTTGTTCTTAACGCAACCGCTGTGTCAGATTTCAAAAAAACTTTACGGAAAAAGCAAACCATGCAATAATCTGAGACGGCGCTCAGATAGAAACAAACTTTCTCCGCCATGTTGGAGTCAACAGAAATACGAAATTACATCATAAATATTCCCTTACCTTTGATGATCTTCATCAGAATGCACTCCCAGGAATCCTAGTTCCACAATAAATTGTTGTTTTGTTCGATAATGTCCATTATTTATGTCCAAGTAGCTACTTTTGTTAGCACGTTTAGTACACATATCCAAACGCTCGTGCAGGTCCAGGCGAACTTCGGACGAAAACTTCAAAAAGTTATATTACAGGTCGAATAAACTTGTCAAACTAAGTATAGAATCAATCTTTAGGATGTTGTTATCATAAATATTCAATAACGTTCCAACCGGAGAATTCCTTTGTGTCTATAGAAGTAATGGAACGCAAGTCGATATCATGTGGAATGCGCATGACCAGGACCTGGCTCTCTGCCAGACCACTGACTCAAACAGCTCCCATCCGGCTCAACATCACAGTAGAAGCTTCATTCAACGTTCTACAGACTGTTGACATCTAGTGGAAGCCGTAGGAAGTGCAAACAGATCCATATCCCACTGGGATTTCAATAGGCGATGAGTTGAAAATCGACCAGCCTCAGAATTCCCACTTCCTGTTTGGATTCTTTCTCAGGTTTTTGCCTGCCATATGAGTTCTGTTATACTCACAGACATCATTCAAACAGTTTTAGAAACTTCAGAGTGTTTTCTATCCAATAGTAATAATAATATGCATATATTAGCATCTGGGACAGAGTAGGAGGCAGTTCACTCTGGTCACACTATTCATCCAAAGTAAAAATGCTGCCCTATCCCTAAAAAGTTATGGAAGAACAGGGCCGGCTCTAGCCTTTTGGGGGCCCTAACTGAGATTTGGTTGGGGGGACCCACCCCACCTTGAGGGGAAAACATTTTAGTGGTCACCCTCTTGATGGTGAAGATGACTTTTTTCCCTCTGCATTCTACACTTATGCCATGTTAATGATAGCAGAGTGACTAACAAAATAAATGGGGGCCCCCTGGAGGTCAGGACCTCTGGACACGTGCCCTGAGTTTCTGGTCGCTATTCAAGTTTAGATAGCTGTCTAGCCTAATTAATTTACCAATCTAAAAATTGTTAACTGACATGGCTAATTGAGTGACAAACTACTGATGCAATAACAAATGTCGAACTTGTGAATGCAGTAGCAGAACAAGACACCCTCTTTTTGACTGATGACTGACATAAGGGCATGTACATGATGGTCAAAATGCTTCTTGACAGTGTATTTTCATAGTCCAAGTAAAGTGACACAGGATGGCCATAATGCTTCATGACAATGTCGTATTTTCTACAAGTTATTTAAAATGATGGGAAAAAAACATGGATGTAAAGAATTCTTTACAACAACAACAAAGGACTTAAGAATCAAGCTTTCAGACGAAATAACACATTTGAATGAATGTGGGTTTTGACAGTCTTAAGTAGGTGTCATAACCAGCCATAAAATATAGCAATATATGTCACAACAGGTGTAAATATGGGTTATGTCAGCTGTTATTGTTTATTTATTTTTATTTCACCTTTATTTAACCAGGTAGGCCAGTTGAGAACAAGTTCTCATTTACAACTGCGACCTGGCCAAGATAAAGCAAAGCTGTGCGACACAAGCAACAACACAGAGTTACACATGGAATAAACAAACGTACAGTCAATAACACAATAGAAAAAAAATCGATATACAGTGTATGCAAATGAGGTAAGATTAGGCAATAAATAGGCCGTAGTAGAGAGGTAATTACAATTTAGCAATTAAACACTGGAGTGATAGATGTGCAGAAGATGAATGTGCAAGTAGAGATACTGGGGTGCAAAGGAGAAAAAAATGAATTATAACAATATGGGGATGAGGTAGTTGGATGGGCTATTTACAGATGGGCTATGTACAGGTGCAATGATCTGTGAGCTGCTCTGACAGCTGATGCTTAAAGTTAATGAGGGAGATATGAGTCTCCAGCTTCAGTGATTTTTGCAATTCGTTCCAGTCATTGGCTGCAGAGAACTGGAAGGAAAGGCGGCCAAAGGAGGAATTGGCTTTG
This sequence comes from Salvelinus namaycush, assembly GCF_016432855.1. Classification (NCBI taxonomy): domain Eukaryota; kingdom Metazoa; phylum Chordata; class Actinopteri; order Salmoniformes; family Salmonidae; genus Salvelinus; species Salvelinus namaycush. Next base: position 38,461,287 of record NC_052334.1, read on the forward strand.
GGGGTGACCAGTGAAATATACTTGCTGGAGCGTGTGCTAAGGGTGGGTGCTGCTATGGTGACCAGTGAGCTGAGATAAGGCGGGGCTTTACCTAGCAAAGACTTATAGATGACCTGGAGCCAGTGTGTTTGGCGACGAATCTGAAGCAAAGGCCGGCCAACGAGAGCATACAGGTCGCAGTGGTGGGTAGTATATGGGGCTTTGGTGACAAAACGGATGGCACTGTGATAGACTGCATCCAATTTGCTGAGTAGAGTGTTGGAGGCTATTTTGTAAATGACACCGCCGAAGTCAAGGATCGGTAGGATGGTCAGTTTTACGAGGGTATGTTTGGCAGCATGAGTGAAGGATGCTTTCTTGCGAAATAGGAAGCCGATTCTAGATTTAATTTTGGATTGGAGATGCTTAATGTAAGTCTGGAAGGATAGTTTACAGTCTAACCAGACACCTAGAATATGTGGACAACTACAAATACCTAAGTCAGAAACATGACAATATTATAACATTATTATAACATGTGTATGACGTGTCATAATGCTGGGTGTCAAGTTAAGTGTTACCAAGACAGCTTATGTCGCTTATGCCTGGAGCCGGCCCTGTGGAGGAAGCTTAGTGCAGCTCAACAAGGTGTAAAACTAATGTATAATCTGAAAATGATAAAAGTCAACACCAGGTGGAAGTATGTCCTATTCCCTGTTTTCAAGTCATCCATCTCAGAATTGACCCTGTAAGGTTACTTATATTGTTCAGGCTGCAATAGCCTATGAAGTCTAATAGTAAGTGATCAAATGGATGGATTTCAAATATTTATAGGATTTAACATTAACATAGGTTTATGAGTGTTAATTATGTAATATACCATTGTGATGACGCCCTGGTCCCCTGGAAATCCACTTAAATACTGCAGCAGCCAACCGTCCAAGAATGGTCTAGTACCAAAAGACCTGCCAACATCACCATCAATATAAAAAAGACTCATCCCCACGCCGAGCCAAAGACAGCCCTGCATGAACGTCAGTTCGTAACATGGTTAGCGCGCAGGCTGGCAATAAAACTGTCAGAAGTACGAGCAAACTTGGGTTAACGCGACTGACGCACTCAATATATTTAATGGGTGAATTTCTTCAACGCTGCCTGGATACAATTTTCTCATAAAGCTTGTTGAAGTTTCACTGATTTACTTGAGAGCCATGAATCCAGAGCGCATCAACACAGCGGTTGTAACCCCTCTTTCCAAGGGGGCATCGACACACCTCGCGCTGTAGACACTGTGGCATGTTACAGCTCTCATTGGTAAATACAGAGGGTGTACAGGACAATGCGACTGGTGCTATATTTCTCCATTTCAAACACAGGGAAAGTGTAGCTTCATTTGGTTATCCATTAAATAGCGTCTGCTTGGACTGTTGTGGGACCAATTCATAACCAAAAGGATTGTCTTACGGTTGAAAAGTATTCGGGTAGTACTTTTTCTGATGTTTCAATAGGAAACATCAGATCAGAACAGAGGATGCTTCACTACATATGAACTACATGTTGGGACCACTCAAGTCTTGTGAGACATAGTATAGAGACCTTTGGAAACACCCGAATATTTAGGTGTCTGTTGTTGTCTTTCAACAGAAGGAAATCTGAACAGAATGTTCCAAATGGACGTGCGTAAAGGACATTTCGCACATAACTTAGTAGGGTTCTGAAGACATTTGTTATCTTACTTCTCACTGTTCATATGAGAGCAAAAACACCTAATTATCCTGTGGCTAAAATCGAAAAACAAGGTAAGTAGAATGTGTATGTATGCATTTAGATTTTTCCATGTTAGGCTATAAAGTGCAGCCGTGTAAACTTGTTGTCTTCGTTACCATTATGCATTGATAATTCAAGATACCCTGATTCTGAATACCTAAAACAAGATCTGGTAAGCTACTTGGATTTCCACGATAGAGCATATCAAGAAAGTAAATAGGAAGCATGGATTTGCACACTTTGTAAAAACACATAGTAAGGGCTATCCAGATATTTTTGAAAAACACATTAAGATATACAGGTGAATTCTGTTATATGGAGGCGCAGTCAATAACATAAGCACATCTCTCAACAAAACGGGGGTCCTGTAGGTCTGAATGGTGTAGCTGTGTGCGCAAGAGTATGTGGTCAGTTGCGCAGATTGCGCGTGTGGAGGAACCTGCCCAAGAGTTGTTGTATTATACTCTGCTCGCCCAAGGATGTAGAATTGGCTTGGAAAGGCTCCTGAAATGTGTCTTGGGGAGATACAATAGCAAATCCTGTTAAGTATTTTAGTACCATGAAACGCACGAGCAGTCAAGGGTGAAATTGTTGTGTAGATATTAGGGTGGACAAACAGTAGATGGTGGTCCTCCCCTGCAATTATACACATTACTTTTTATGCCTGTCGAGGGGTATTTTGAAAACTAGGTTTAAGTGGAGGGCCCCCCACAAAGAAATATATACTGTATTTTAGGGAAACCTGTTTTCCTATAAAAAAATCTGTTAATTAACTTCCAACATTTCAAAACATTTTGCCATGGAGAAAATGTGCTGTTTTATAATGCTGTTTTACACATTTTGGCATGGCATAGCTCATCTCATGCAATTCTTCACATTTTGCCATGAGGCTGAGAGAAAAGGTTGCAGTTTTAAAGTAACTATCCAGTGAAAATCTCAATTTTAAAAGTTAATATTCTGTTAACTAATACCCAAATAATGTTGTTAAGTCATCCTATACTCGTATTTGTGCCCAAAACATATATTGGAGAAATAAACACTTCAAAAACCCCACCTCAAACAGACGTTTAAAAAAATGCTTGCTATTTCCTCAAATGATGATATCATCCTCCTGATGAGGATTAGCTGGCCAATCAGCGTTCTACTCATATGAATATGTTTTTTATGACCGGTACACGCCCACACCATTCCATCACAGAAAATCTGCTTTTTAACATACTTAATTAAAACTATTTCACTCAATTAATTATAGGTCATATTTCATAGAAATCTGAAAGCACTGGATACTTTCAAAGTTGACTTTGGGCCAAAATGTAAAAAATAACATTTTCAAACTGTATAACTGATTAATGCACCATCATACCAGGTCATTTAATGCTTAAAAACAAAAAAATGAATAAGATATGGCTACAGAAGTACGATTTCTTACCGATCTCTAACGCTTTCGTTAGGGTTTGGCGGCAGGTAGCCTCTCTGGAGCAGGTTTTCATCAATGATCTCTCTGTACTTTGCTCCGTTCATGTTTTCTTCAATCCTGACTAGTCTCCCAGTCCCTGCCGCTGAAAAACCTTATCTAGACAGGTGTGTAGAAGCATCAAGGATAATCAATGGAAACAGGATGCACCTGAGCTCAATTTCGAGACTCATAGCATATGAATACTTACAGTTGAAGTCGAACGTTTACATACACTTAGGTTGGAGTCATTAAAGCTAGTTTTTCAACCACTCCACAAATTTCTTGTTAACAAACTATAATTTTGACAAGTCGGTTAGGACATCTACTTTGTGCATGACACAAGTAATTTTTCCAACAATTGTTTACAGACAGATTATTTCACTTATCATTCACTGTATCACAATTCCAGTGGGTCAGAAGTTTACATACACTAAGTTGACTGTGCCTTTAAACAGCTTGGAAAATTCCAGAAAATTATGTCATGGCTTTAGAAGCTTTTGATAGGCTAATTGACATCATTTCAGTTAATTGGAGGTGTACCTGTGGATGTATTTCAAGGCCTACCTTCAAACTCAGTGCCTCTTTACTTGACATCATGGGAAAATAAAAATAAATCAGCCAACACCTCAGAAAAAGAATTGTAGACCTCCACAAGTCTGGTTCATCCTTGGGAGCAATTTCCAAATGCCTGAAGGTTCCACGTTCATCTGTACAAACAATAGTACGCATGTTTATAGTAAGTATAAACACCATGGGACCACGCAGCCGTCATAGCGCTCAGGAAGGAGATGCGTTCTGTCTCCTAGAGATTAACGTACTTTGGTGCGAAAAGTGCAAATCAATCCCAGAACAACAGCAAAGGACCTTGTGAAGATGCTGGAGGAAACGGGTACAACAGTATCTGTATCCACAGTAAAACGAGTCCTATGTCGATATAACCTGAAAGGCCGCTCAGCAAGGAAGAAGCCACTGCTCCAAAACCGCCATAAAAAAGCCAGACTACGGTTTGCAACTGCACATGGGGACAAAGATCGTACCTTTTGGAGAAATGCCTTCTCTGGTCTGATGAAACAAAAATAGAACTGTTTGGCCATGATGAACATTGTTATGTTTGGAGGAAAAGGGGGATGCTTGCAAGCTGAAGAACACCATCCCAAACGTGAAGCACGGGGGTGGCAGCATCATGTTGTGGGGGTGCTTTGCTGCAGGAGGGACTGGTGCACTTCACAAAATGGATGGCATCATGAGGCAAGAAAATTATGTGGATATATTGAAGCAACATCTTAAGACGTCAGTCAGAAATTTAAAGCTTGGTCGCAAATGGGTCTTCCAAAGGGACAATGACCCCAAGCATACTTCCAAAGTTGTAGCAAAATGGCTTAAGGACAACAAAGTCAAGGTATTGGAGTGGCCATCACAAAGCCCTGACCTCAATCCTATAGAAAATTTGTGGACAGAACTGAAAAAGCGTGTGCGAGCAAGGAGGCCTACAAACCTGACTCAGTTACACCAGCTCTGTCAGGAGGAATGGGCCAAAATTCACCCAACGTATTGTGGGAAGCTTGTGGAAGGCTACCCGAAATGTTTGACCCAAGTTCAACAATTTAAAGGCAATGCTACCAAATACTATTTCAGTGTTTGTAAACTTCTGACCCACTGGGAATGTGATGAAATAAATAAAAGCTGAAATAAATAATTCTCTCTACAATTATTCTGACATTTCACATTCTTAAAATAAAGTGGTGATCCTAACTGACCTAACACAGGGATTTTTTACTCGGTTTAAGTGTCAGAAATTGTGAAAAACTGAGTATAAATGTATTTGGCTAAGGTATATGTAAACTTCCGACTTCAACTGTACATAAATAATGTTTTTGCTTTGTCATTATGGAGTATTGTGTGTAGATCGAGGAAAATGTTTTATTGAATCCATTTTACAACAAGAATGTAATGTAACAAATTGTGGAAAAAGGTAACGGTTCTGAATATTTAACAAATGCATCCTGGTAGGAGCTACAGAATGTCATTTTTTTGTGAGTTTGGACATTTACAAGGAATTTGAATGAGAGACATTGTACAAATGAACAAAGTTTTGACAAATGCTTGTCTGAAGGAAGAACAGCACAAGCTCTGGAGCAGCATGTTTACACGCTGTGTCTGTGTTGAGTCTGGAGTCGCTAGGGCAACGAGCTTGCCTGCTCTGCTCGGAGAAGAAGGGGGATGATGGCCATGCGTTGTTTATGCAAAAAATACCTTGCTTTTTCATTGTAAGCTAATTTGCTTGTGGCTGCCAGCGTTAATAACGTTAAGAACTTCTCTTGTCATCAGATGAAAATGAAGCTATATTCTGCCGATTGTGATGCACCAATGTATTTTCTGTGAAGGAAAACTATAATTGCATGCCCCTGATCACTCTGTTGAAGCAAAAAAACACAGTTGACTTTCAATATAAAATGCAACCCCTGTCAATACACAGCCGGACTCACCTGCTCCCGTTGTGCTATTTACAAACAAGCACGTGACTGGCTCAACTGCTCTGGACAACTACAGTAAGCTTCGTAATGTAAAAGGTGACAGGTGAAATGAAGAACATGATTTGCTTAATCTCCTATTGCACAAGTGACAGTATTGAACCAAATGAAATAATAAAATGTTATTTGTAACATGCGCTGAATATAACAGCATTTCACCTTATAGTGAAATGCTTACTTACAAGCCCTTAACCAACATTGCAGTTTTAAGAAAAATAAGTGTTAAAAAAATAACAAATAGTTAAAGATCAGCAGGAAAATAACAGTAGCGAGGCTATATACCGGGGGTACCGGTACAGAGTCAATGTGCGGGGGCACCGGTTAGTTGAGGTAATTGAAGTAATATGTACATGTAGGTAGAGTTATTGTGGCTATGCATAGATAATAAAAGAGAGTAGCAGCAGCGTAAAAGAGAGGGCAATGAATATAGTCTGGGTAGCCATTTGATGAGCTGTTCAAGGGTCTTATGGCTTGGGGGTAGAAGCTGTTAAGAAGCCTTTTGACCTAGACTTGGCGCTCCGGTATCGCTTGCCGTGCGGTAGCAGAGAGAACAGTCTGACTAGGGTGGCTGGAGTCATTGACAATTTTCCGGGCCTTCCTCTGACACTGCCTGGAATAAAGGTCCTGGATGGCAGGAAGCTTGGCCCCAGTGATGTACTGGGCTGTACGCACTACCCTCTGTAGTGCCTTGCGGTCGGAGGCCGAGCAGTTGCCATACCAGGCAGTGATGCAACCAGTCAGGATGCTCTTGATGTTGCAGCTGTAGAAATTTTGAGGATCTGAAGACCCATGCCAAATCTTTTCAGTCCACTGAGGGGGATTAGGTTTTGTTGTACCCTCTTCATGACTGTCTTGGTGTGTTTGGACCATGATAGTTTGTTGGTGATGTGGACACCAAGGAACTTGAAGCTCTCAACCTGCTCCACTACAGCCCCGTCGATGAGAATGGGGGCGTGTTCGGTCCTCCTTTTCCTGTAGTCCACAATCATCTCCTTTGTCTTGATCACGTTGAGGGAGAGGTTGCTATCTTTGCACCACATGGCCAGGTCTCTGACGACCTCCCTATAGGCTGTCTCATCGTTGTTGGTGGTCAGGCCTTCCAATGTTGTCATCGGAAAACTTAATGGTGTTGGAGTAGTGCCTGGCCGTGCAGTCATGAGTGAACAGAGCGTACAGGAGGGACTGAGTACGCACCCCTGAGGGGCCCCCGTGTTGAGGATCAGTGTGGTGGATGTGTTACCTACCCTTACCACCTAGGGGTGGCCCGTCAGGAAGTCCAGGATCCAGTTGCAGAGGGAGGTGTTAAGTCCCAAGGTCCTTAGCTTTGTGATGAGCTTTGAGGGCAATATGGTGTTGAACGCTGAGCTGCAGTCAATGAACAGCATTCTCACGTAGTTGTTTCTTTTGTCCATGTGGGAAAGGGCAGTGTGGAGTGAAGTAGAGATCGCATCATCTGTGGATCTGTTGGGGCGGTATGCAATTTGGAGTGGGTCTAGGGTTTCTGGGATAATGGTGTTGATGTGAGCCCTGACCAGCCTTTCAAAACACCTCATGGCTACAGACGTGAGTGCTACGGATCGGTAGTCATTTAAGCAGGTTACCTTAGTGTTCTTGGGCACAGGGACTATGGTGGTCTGCTTGAAACATGTTTGTATTACAGACTCAGTCAGGGACAGGTTGAAAATGTCAGTGAAGACACTTGCCAGTTGGTCCGCGCATGCTTTGAGTACACGTCCTGGTAATCCATCTGGCCCTGCGGCCTTGTGAATGTTGACCTGTTTTAAAGGTGTTTATCTATGCATAGTCCCTTCACCCCTACCTACATGTACAAATTACCTCTAACCTGTACCCCCGCACACTGACTCGGTACCGGTACCCCCTGTATATAGCCATGTGTTACTTTAGTTTATTTGGTAAATATTTGAACTCTTCTTGAACTTCACTGTTGGTTAAGGGCTTGTAAGTAAGCCTTTCACGGTAAGGTCTACACTTGTTGCATTCCGCACATGTGACAAATAAAGTTTGATTGGATTTGAGAGCGTGATCATACAGGGCATAGCGGGATTTCTTATAAGCTTTCGGGTTAGAATGAATGGCTATTTCCTATACCCCATGGCTATTTCAAAATACCCCGGTTTACGTGACTCGTTTCAGGAAACTAGGCGTATGTCGCAGTTCACTACTACACAGAAGAGCCATTTTTTAAAAATCAAAATGCGTTTTTGGCAGAAATGCCTTCTGGAACGTGAATTTCCATGTGCCTTAATAACAGACTTGTATGCCATCTGTAAATACGAATACAGTTGTTAAATTACAAGCCTAGTTGGTCAGCAACCTTCCCGCTAGCCATGATTGGGTGAGATAATGAGTGGGCTGGACATGCCGAGAGATGAGTTTGCTTCTGTCTATTTGAGCTGGTCAGTATGTGTACGCAATGCTTTTTTTGGAAATGTATCGCGTAATAGAACTGCATAAATGTTGCTCTCCACTTTCTGGAGGACCGAGTTTTGAAATCAGTGGAATTCGAGTATGATAGCTAAGGAGATGGAGAAAACACCTGTCTCCGGATTACATCTTCAAACTAAGGTTAGCCATGGCATCTGACAGGTTAGAGGCTTTCATCCATGATGTATACAGGTAAGATAGTCTAGGTAGCTACATTTTCAGATATTACACGTTTCTAATTATCACAAAGTCGTTTTAATTTCAAGTTAGTGTACTATTAGCGAGCTGCTAAATAACGTTACGTGTATGATCTCTGTATCTCAGAGCCATTTGCTTTGCTAGTTATAGCCTAATGTTAGCTAGCTAACATTGAACCTGGTTGGTTAGCTACCTGCTGATTCATGCAGGTTAGTAACTTCATGAGTTGGGATTATGGTTCGTTGTCTAGCTATCTACATGTCTTAACCATAGACTCCAAGGTGGCTTAGCAGTTCAGACGTATTTTTCCGTGTTGTCGTGTCGTGTCCTGTATATATATATATTTACACCTTTTCTTCACATATCTTTTATTTATTTTATTATCCAAGAACTCAACTACAAAAGCTTTCCTGCAAAAGCTTTCCTGCAACCCGCTTCACCAATTACAATAAGTACTATTTACCTCAATCTGAAAATCCATCGTGGAAGATAGCCAGGGGCTAATTCAGAAGCTAGCCTGAAAGCTAACCAGAAGCTACTCCGATAGCTAGCCAGAAGCTAATCTGTAGCTGCCCCGAAATTAGCCGGTTTGCTGGCTAGCGTTGGTGTTTCAGCTGCCCACGTTTTGCGGTCATCAGCTATTCCTCTAGCTCGATAATCTACCGGCACTTTTGTGCAACGCGACTCGGACCGGAGCATTCCGGGACTTTTTTTCTCTCAGTTTCCCCGGATTCCAACCGCAGCCTCTGGACACTTGCACCTTGATTTCGCAGCTAGCTAGCTGCATACCGTGTGACTATTGGCTTACGTCGACCCCGGAGCTAACTCAAATCATGCTGGAGCTAGCCAGCTGAGGAGTTCCATCACCATCCGGACCCGTTTCTTTGTTGCTGCTGCAGATACGGAACCCCACCGGGCCTTCACGACTGACTGCCGACGTTATCTGCCCGAGGGATTTATCCAACCGGCACCTCCGTCCCGGCGTTACCTGAACGCTCATCTGAGGCCCGCTAATCGTTAGCTGTCTTATCGGCTGCTATCTGAACAAAACCCCACTACACGGAACCTACCGACGGAAACGCACGAGGTATCTACAAACAGACCTCCATCCTATGCTGCTACCGATAGCCATATACCCGGCCAGCTGTCTGGATCGCCACGACCCCTACCAACCTCTACTCACTGGACCCTTATTTATCACTCGATTAAGCTTGCCTCTCCTTAATGTAAATATGCCTTGTCCATTGCTGTTCTGGTTAGTGTTTATTGGCTTATTTCACTGTAGAGATTCTAGCCCTGCTCTCTATACCATATCCAACCCTGCAGTTCCACCACCCACATATGCGATGACATCACCTGGTTTCAATGATGTTTCTAGAGACAAGATCTCTCTCATCATCACTCAATACCTAGGTTTACCTCCACTGTATTCACATCCTACCATACCTTTGTCTGTACATTATTCCTTTAAACTATTTTATCGCCCCCAGAAACTTCCTTTTACTCTCTGCTCTGGTAGCTCTAGGCGACCAATTCTCATAGCTTTTAGCCGTACCATTATCCTACTTCTCCTCTGTTCCTCTGGTGATGTAGAGGTGAATCCAGGCCCTGCAGTACCTGGCTCCACTCCTATTCCCCAGGCGCTCTCTTTTGATGACTTCTGTAACCGTAATAGCCTTGGCTTCATGTATGTTAACATTAGGAGCCTCCTCCCTAAGTTTGTTTTGTTCACTGCTTTAGCACACTCTACCAACCCGGATGTTTTAGCCGTGTCTGAATCCTGGCTTAGAAAGACCACCAAAAATTCAGACATTTTTATCCCCAATTACAATATTTTCAGACAAGATAGAACGGCCAAAGGGGGCGGTGTTGCAATCTACTGCAAAGACTGCCTGCAGAGTTCTGTTATACTATCCAGGTCTGTTCCCAAACAATTTGAACTTCTACTTTTAAAAATCCACCTCTCTAAAAACAAGTCTCTCACCGTTGCCGCCTGCTATAGACCACCCTCTGCCCCCAGCTGTGCTCTGGACACTATATGTGAACTGATTGCCCCCCATCTATCTTCAGAGCTCGTGCTGCTAGGCGACCTAAATTTGAACATGCTCAACACCCCAGCCACCCTACAATCTAAGCTTGATGCCCTCAATCTCACACAAATTATTAATGAACCTACCAGGTACCACCCCAATTCCGTAAACACGGGTACCCTCATAGATATCATCCTAACAAACTTGCCCTCCAAATACACCTCTGCTGTTTTTAACCAAGATCTCAGCGATCACTGCCTCATTGCCTGCATCCGTAATGGGTCAGCGGTCAAACGACCTCCACTCATCACTGTCAAACGCTCCCTGAAACACTTCAGCGAGCAGGCCTTCCTAATTGACCTGGCCGGGGTATCCTGGAAGGATATTGATCTCATCCCGTCAGTAGAGGATGCCTGGTCATTTTTTAAAAATGCCTTCCTCACCATCCTGAATAAGCATGCCCCATTCAAGAAATTTAGAACCAGGAACAGATATAGCCCTTGGTTCTCTCCTGACCTGACTGCCCTTAACCAACAGAAAAACATCCTATGGCGTTCTGCATTAGCATCGAACAGCCCCCGTGATATGCAACTTTTCAGGGAAGCCAGAAACCAATATACACAGGCAGTTAGAACAGCCAAGGCTAGCTTTTTCAAGCAGAAATTTGCTTCCTGCAACACAAATTCAAAAAAGTTCTGGGACACCGTAAAGTCCATGGAGAATAAGAACACCTCCTCCCAGCTTCCAACCGCCCTGAAGATAGGAAACACTGTCACCACCGACAAATCCACTATAATTGAGAATTTCAATAAGCATTTTTCTACGGCTGGCCATGCTTTCCACCTGGCTACCCCTACCCGGGACAACAGCACTGCCCTCCCCTCTGCTACTCGCCCAAGCCTTCCCCATTTCTCTTTCTCCCAAATACAGTCAGCTGATGTTCTTAATGAGCTGCAAAATCTGGACCCTTACAAATCAGCCGGGCTAGATAATCTGGACCCTTTCTTTCTAAAACTATCTGCTGAAATTGTTGCCACCCCTATTACTAGCCTCTTCAACCTCTCTTTCGTGTCGTCTGAGATCCCCAAAGATTGGAAAGCAGCTGCGGTTATCCCCCTCTTCAAAGGGGGGGACACCCTTGACCCTAACTGCTACAGACCTATATCTATCCTACCCTGCCTTTCTAAGGTCTTCGAAAGCCAAGTCAACAAACAGATTACTGACCATTTCGAATCACACCACACCTTCTCCGCTATGCAATCTGGTTTCAGAGCTGGTCATGGGTGCACCTCAGCCACGCTCAAGGTCATAAACGATATCGTAACCGCCATCGATAGGAAACAATACTGTGCAGCCGTATTCATTGACCTGGCCAAGGCTTTTGACTCTGTCAATCACCACATCCTCATTGGCAGACTCGACAGCCTTGGTTTCTCTAATGATTGCCTCGCCTGGTTCACCAACTACTTCTCTGATAGAGTTCAGTGTGTCAAATCGGAGGGTCTGTTGTCCGGGCCTCTGGCAGTCTCTATGGGGGTGCCACAGGGTTCAATTCTTGGACCGACTCTCTTCTCTGTTTACATCAATGATGTCGCTCTTGCTGCTGGTGATTCTCTGATCCACCTCTACGCAGACGACACTATTCTGTATACTTCTGGCCCTTCTTTTGACACTGTGTTAACAACCCTCCAGGCGAGCTTCAATGCCATACAACTCTCCTTCCGTGGCCTCCAACTGCTCTTAAATACAAGTAAAACCAAATGCATGCTCTTCAACCGATCGCTGCCTGCTCCTGCCCGCCTGTCCAACATCACTACTTTGGACGGCTCTGACTTAGAATATGTGGACAACTACAAATACCTAGGTGTCTGGTTAGACTGTAAACTCTCCTTCCAGACCCACATCAAACATCTCCAATCCAAAGTCAAATCTAGAATTGGCTTCCTATTCCGCAACAAAGCATCCTTTACTCATGCTGCCAAACATACCCTTGTAAAACTGACCATCCTACCAATCCTCGACTTCGGTGATGTCATTTACAAAATAGCCTCCAAAACCCTACTCAATAAATTGGATGCAGTCTATCACAGTGCCATCCGTTTTGTCACCAAAGCCCCATATACTACCCACCACTGCGACCTGTACACTCTCGTTGGCTGGCCCTCGCTTCATACTCGTCGCCAAACCCATTGGTTCCAGGTCATCTACAAGACCCTGCTAGGTAAAGTCCCCCCTTATCTCAGCTCGCTGGTCACCATAGCAGCACCTACCCGTAGCACGCGCTCCAGCAGGTATATCTCTCTAGTCACCCCCAAAACCAATTCTTCCTTTGGACGCCTCTCCTTCCAGTTCTCTGCTGCCAATGACTGGAACGAACTACAAAAATCTCTGAAACTGGAAACACCTATCTCCCTCACTAGCTTTAAGCACCAGCTGTCAGAGCAGCTCATAGATTACTGCACCTGTACATAACCCATCTACAATTTAGCCCAAACAACTACCTCTTTACCTACTGTATTTATTTATTAATTTATTTTGCTCCTTTGCACCCCATTATTTCTGTCTCTACTTTGCACTTTCTTCCAATGCAAACCAACCATTCCAGTGTTTTTTTTAGTTTTTATTTTACTTGCTGTGTTGTACTCACTTCGCCTCCATGGCCTTTTTATATTTTTATTTATTTATACATATATCTGTTTGCCTTCACCTCCCTTATCTCACCTCACTTGCTCACATTGTATATAGACTTATTTTTTTATTTTTTTCACTGTATTATTGACTATATGTTTGTTTTTACTCCATGTGTAACTATGTGTTGTTGTATGTGTCGAACTGCTTTGCTTTATCTTGGCCAGGTCGCAATTGTAAATGAGAACGTGTTCTCAATTTGCCTACCTGGTTAAATAAAGGTTAAATAAATAAAAATAAATAAATAAATAAACTCCACTATGCAAGTAAACATTTCAATAGAATGTGTCTGCAACAACTGTTGATAGATGTAGCTTGTAAATTCGCTGTCTACTCAGAGCACTCTCATCTGACTGCCAGAGCGCAGAATAACTGACAAATATACGAACGCTCAACACCCATTGAATATGTCCGGTGTCAGTAAACGTTGGCAAAAAAGTGTAAATTGTTGCCAGCAGCACAGTTGCAGTCACCAACGCTCTGGATTACATGAAAACAGCCTAACCAGCTCTGCTAGGGCAAGTTAAATGGTCAGTGAACGGTTAATCAGTTTGATTGAGTGCTTGACTGTTGTTGTTAGGACAGAACGCTCGGATGAACCCTTAAAGAGATGGGTGGGGCTACAGCTTAAAAGGGTGTGAACGATGCGGAATGGGTGTAAAGGAAGAAGAGCTCTCCAGTAGGTACCAAAACATTCAAAGGCCATTTTCTCAAAGATGAAGTTACAAGTTTAATCAACTTGTAACTTGCCCAGGGACTGCGGTTGAAAATTAGCCGGCTGGCTAAAACCGGCACTTTTAATAAAAATAATAAAAAATAAACTTTCAAAGCAGAATTACTTTCCCATTGTTCCTCGAATGCAGTGTGTGATGTATCATTTTGTAGCTCTGTGTCTCTGCTTTTATCCAATGTAAAAAACACAATTTCAAATGTAGCTACATAAAACCAAATGAAGGCGGTCGGTCACATATATACGGTATACCGCCCAAGCCTAGCTTCCATCCAAAAACAAACCCTGTGAAATGACAACACATACTAGAGAAGTTGATGACTTGCTAATGAACTAGCTACGTTTTGTTATAAAATTGAGAAAGAGGAAGAGTTGGACAGTTTTTTTGTGCCTAAAGTCGACCACTAGAGCGAATGTCCTGCAATTTCGACACATTTTGCCATTGCTATTGACGTGTCCATATGCTAGCTGAGGGGCCCCCGACCTCCAGGGGGCACCCAATCCCAAAAAGCGTATATATATTTTTTATTGTTGTTGACTTAATAGAAATTATTGTCAGAGACGAATCAAGCTGCTCGTGGCAATTTTGCCTATTCCAGTAGCCACCCTAATAATAACACACAGAGCATGACCATGACGTATAGGTTGTAATAAATCGTAATAACGACCAATAATGACCTTAAAGACATCACCATAATTTGTGTTTTTAGGGTTAGGGGTTTGCAGTTCAACAACAATGAAAATTGAACACCTGCCTAAATGACTAAGACTCACATCTATAGCCATGAAATGTTTTGAAAGGCTGGTCATGGCTCACATCAACACCATCATCCCAGACACCCTAGACCAACTACAATTATCATATGGACCCAACAGATCCCCAGATGACATTATCATGTTTTAGGGAAGATCCAGATGCAGACAGTGTCGAAGTAACAAAAGTTTATTACTAGAACAGGGGGTAGACAAAATGACAGGTCAAGGGCAGGCAGAGCGGTGCGGAGATATTGGCGGTGCAGAGATATTCCAGGTTCTTGTGGTTGGTCCACACAATGAACGGATGTTCCGCCCCCTCCAGCCAGTGCCTCCACTTCTCCAACGCCATCTTCACCACGAGAAGCTCATGATTCCCCACATCGTAGTTCCTCTCCGTGGCGTTAAGGCGATGAGAGAAGAAGGTGCAGAGATGTAACTTGAGGTCCATGGCAGAACGCTGGGACAGGACATTCCCCATGGGTCAGGATGTACCAAGATGGGAGCTGTGGTGAAACGGTGTTTGAGATCGGGGAACGCCCGGTCAGCAGCTGGGGACCATGTGAACCGAACGTTGGGAGAGGCGAGTGCAGACAGGGGGGAAGCCAGGGTGCTGTAACCCTGGATAAAGCGGCGATAAAAGGCTGGGGCCAATCCACCACCGCTCTCACCTGCCCGGGATCCATCTGTTCTCTTCCTGCAGCGATGATGTAACCCAGGAAGGGGATTGTGGAGCGATGGAATTCGCACTTCTCCGCTTTTCCAAAAAGATGGTTCTCTAGGAGAAGTTGGAGAACCTGTCGGACGTGGAGCACGTGTTCTTGGGCGAAGCGGGAGAAGACGAGGACGAACCCGGTTTAACATGTCTTGGAGAACATCATTAACCAGAGTCTGGAACACAGCTGAGGCATTGGTAAGGACAAATGGCATGACCAGATACTCGTAGTGACCGCTGGCCGTGTTGAAGTCTTCCACTCGTCCCCTTCCTGTATCGGCACCAGGTGGTAGGCGTTCCGTAGGTCCAGGTTGGAGAACACGGTGGCCACCTGGGGTGGTTCGAAGGCCGATGAGATGAGTGGGAGCGGGTAGCGGTTCTTCACCGTGATGTCGTTGAGGCCCCGGTAGTCGATGCATGGGCGTAGGGTTTTGTCCTTCTTCTCCACAAAGAAGAACCCTGCGCCGGCAGGGCAGGCAGAAGAACGGATGAACCATGCAGCTAGGAAGTCCTCAATGTAGGTCTTCATAGCATTGGTCTCCAAACCCGACAGAGAGTGCAGTCGTCCCCAGGGCTGAGTGGTGCCTGGGAGAAGGTCAATCCTGCACTCATAGGGTCGGTGCGGCGGAAGGGAAGTGGCCCGGGCCTTACTGAACACCTCTCAAAGGTCCTGGTACTCTGCGGGAATGGCGGAGTGGTCCGGGGCAACTTCCGAGCCCACAGGAAGACGTCCTGGGGAAGGCTGGGCTGACTTTAGACAATGGCCGTGGCAAAACGGGCTCCAGCCCATAATGTTACCAGCGGTCCAGTCTATGATGGGATTGTGTCGCTGGAGCCAAGATAATCCTAATACCACAGAAACCTGACGAGACTTAATCAGCATAATCAGCATTGGATTGCCTCACTATGGTTCCCTGACACTCGTTCGAGGGTTTTTATTTTTTTAAACAATTTTCTATATCAAAACTATAAAATAACACATGTGGAATCATGTGGTAACCAAAAAAGTGTTAAACAAATCTAAATATATGATATATTTTGATATTCTTCAAAGTAGCCACCCTTTGCCTTAATTACAGCTTTGCACACTCTTCGAATTCTCTCAACCAGCTTCACCTGTAATACTTTCCCAACAGTCTTGAAGGAGTTCCCATATATGCTGAGCACTTGTTGGCTGCTTTTCCTTCACTCTGCAGTCCAACTCATCTCAATTGGGTTGAGGTCGGGTGATTGTGGAGGCCAGGTCATCTGATGCAACACTCCATCACTCTCCTTCTTGGGCAAATAGTCCTTACACAGCCTGGAGGTGTGTTGGGTCATTGTCCTGTTGAAAAATGATACAAATGATAGTCCCACTAAGCGCAAACCAGATGTGATGGCGTATCGCTGCAGAATCCTGTGTTAGCCATGCTGGTTAAGTGTGAATTCTCAATAAATCACACAGACAGTATCAACAGCAAAACATCCCCACACCATAACACCTCCTCCTCCATGCTTTACGGTGGGAAATACACATGCGGAGATCATCCGTTTACCCACACTGCGTCTCACAAAGACACAGCGGTTGGAACCATAAATCTCCAATTTGGACTCTAGACCAAAGGACAAATTTCCACCAGTCTAATGTTCATTGCTCGTGTTTCTTGGCCCAAGCAAGTCTCTTTTTATTATTGGTGTCCTTTAGTAGTGGTTTATTTACAGCAATTCAACCATGAAGGCCTGATTCTCACAGTCTCCTCTGAACAGTTGATGTTGAGATGTGTCTGTTACTTGAACTCTGTGAAGCATTTATTTGGGCTGCAATGTCTGAGGCTGGTAACTAATGAACTTATCCTCTGCAGCAGAGGTAACTCTGGGTCTTCCATTCCTGTGGCGGTCCTCATGAGAGCCAGTTTCATCATAGCGCTTGATGGTTTTTGCGACTGCATTTGAAGAAACTTTAAAAGTTCTTGACATTTTCCGTATTGACTGACCTTCATGTCTTAAAGTATTGATGGACTTATTTGAACAGCTTATTTGAGCTGTTCTTGCCATAATATGAACTTGGACTTTTACCAAATAGGGCTATCATCTGTATACCCCACCTACCTTGTCACAACACAACTGATTGGCTCAAACACATTAAGAAGGAACTTTTAAGAAGGCACACCAGTTAATAATTGAAATGCATTCCAGGTGACTACCTCATAAAGCTGGTTGAGAGAATGGCAAGAGTGTGCAAAGCTATCATCAAGGCAAAGGGTGGCTATTTGAAGAATCTCAAATATAAAATATATTTTGATTTGTTTAACACTTTTTTGGTTACTACACGATTCCTTATGTGTATTTCATAGTTTTTATGTCTTCACTATTATTCTACTATGTAGAAAATAGTGAAAATAAAGAAAACCCCTTGAATTAGGTGTTCTAAAACTTTTGACCGGTAGTGTACATACAGTAGCTACAGTGGGGAGAACAAGTATTTGATACACTGCCGATTTTGCAGGTTTTCCTACTTACAAAGCATGTAGAGGTCTGTAATGTTTATCATAGGTACACTTCAACTGTGAGAGACGGAATCTAAAACAAAAATCCAGAAAATCACATTGTATGATTTTTAAGTAATTAATTTGCATTTTATTGCATGACATAAGTATTTGATCACCTACCAACCAGTAAGAATTCCAGCTCTCACAGACCTGTTCGTTTTTCTTTAAGAAGCCCTCCTGTTCTCCACTCATTACCTGTATTAACTGCACCTGTTTGAACTCGTTACCTGTATAAAAGACACCTGTCCACACACTCAATCAAACAGACTCCAACCTCTCCACAATGGCCAAGACCAGAGAGCTGTGTAAGGACATCAGGGATAGAATTGTAGACCTGCACAAGGCTGGGATGGGCTACAGGACAATAGGCAAGCAGCTTGGTGAGAAGGCAACAACTGTTGGCGAAATTATTAGAAAATGGAAGAAGTTCAAGATGACGGTCAATCACCCTCGGTCTGGGGCTCCATGCAAGATCTCACCTCGTGGGGCATCAATGATCATGAGGAAGTTGAGGGATCAGCCCAGAACTACACGGCAGGCCCTGGTCAATGACCTGAAGAGAGCTGGGACCACAGTCTCAAAGAAAACCATTAGTAACACACTACGCCGTCATGGATTAAAATCCTGCAGCGCACGCAAGGTCCCCCTGCTCAAGCCAGCGCATGTCCAGGCCCATCTGAAGTTTGCCAATGACCATCTGGATGATCCAGAGGAGGAATGGGAGAAGGTCATGTGGTCTGATGAGACAAAAATAGAGCTTTTTGGTCTAAACTCCACTCGCCGTGTTTGGAGGAAGAAGAAGGATGAGTACAACCCCAAGAACACCATCCCAACCGTGAAGCATGGAGGTGGAAACATCATTCTTTGGGGATGCTTTTCTGCAAAGGGGACAGGACGACTGCACCGTATTGAGGGGAGGATGGATGGGGCCATGTATCGCGAGATCTTGGCCAACAACCTCCTTCCCTCAGTAAGAGCATTGAAGATGGGTCGTGGCTGGGTCTTCCAGCATGACAACGACCCGAAACACACAGCCAGGGCAACGAAGGAGTGGCTCCGTAAGAAGCATCTCAAGGTCCTGGAGTGGCCTAGCCAGTCTCCAGACCTGAACCCAATAGAAAATCTTTGGAGGGAGCTGAAAGTCCGTATTGCCCAGCGACAGCCCCGAAACCTGAAGGATCTGGAGAAGATCTGTATGGAGGAGTGGGCCAAAATCCCTGCTGCAGTGTGTACAAACCTGGTCAAGAACTACAGGAAACGTATGATCTCTGTAATTGCAAACAAAGGTTTCTGTACCAAATATTAAGTTCTGCTTTTCTGATGTATCAAATACTTATGTCATACAATAAAATGCTAATTAATTACTTAAAAATCATAAAATGTGATTATCTGGATTTTTGTTTTAGATTCCGTCTCTCACAGTTGAAGTGTACCTATGATAAAAATTACAGACCTCTACATGCTTTGTAAGTAGGAAAACCTGCAAAATCGGCAGTGTATCAAATACTTGTTCTCCCCACTGTACCTCATAACCCTGCACGTCAACTTGATAATGGTACTCCCTCTATATAGCCATGTATATTTTTACCCGTTATTCGTTATTCGCTGTGTATTTATTCCTCGTCACTCTTTCATTATTTTAGTCTGTTAGTCTACACCTTTTTGTTTATGAAGCATGTGACAAATAACGTTTGATTTTCACAGCCATTTCTCTACCTGCCCATATAGTGCATATTGTTGCTGTCTTCAGTCATAACATGCACCACTGCAGATCTGATCTGATCTGGCGTGAAGTGGTATTTGTGCACAATGCTGCCAGGCATGTGCTGGGTCTGTGAGCAATGCTGTTTGCTGGTGATGTTATATCCATGTTGCCAGTGACCTTAGAGTTAATGGGCCATGACTACAGTCTAGTGTGTGAATTATACAGTGACATTCGGGGGGGCCCTCTATTGGGTGCATGTGCCTAATTGTAAAGACATTTAATTTAATGGTAAAAATGTATTACTTTTTAATGGGACATGAACAGAACCTGTCATGATGTTTTCATCTGATTGTCAAACAAATCACTTCAAAGTAGACTGCCTGCGCATGTTGGTCCACTCCAAAATAATTCCAGCATCCAAACACTGCACTGTGCTCCCGCCATTTGGTACATAACACCACAAACTGTAATTACAATTTCCGATTGTCATTAGGCCTACACCCTTGTAACCTGAAATAATTGATGCATCTTGCTGACAAACCTTTTTTGTAAAAGGAAAAGTCGGGAAACCTGCAAAGGGGCTGAAATACAGGACTGTCCCGGGATGACAAGTGCAGCCACATGGGAAAAACATGTGTTTAAACCATGACAGAGGTGGGGGTGTGGGTTAAGCTTTTATTTTCATATTTACCACTGTAGCAGTTCAAAATTGCATTTTAAACAAATAGGAGAATGGTTAAATTAGCATTTAAAGACATGCTGTGGAACATTAGCGACTGCTAAGTATTTTTTAAACCTCCCGCTTTGGGCTGGATGTGTTAATGTGTAGTTCATACATGCATAATCTATGAGGATAATTACTGTCTTACCTCAATTAGACATGAAATACCTAGTTTGAATGCGACTGTTCTTCTGAAAGCTGTGCTGCGTAATTTTCCCTTCATTTCCCCCCACGTGGGCCAGCCCCCTAGCAATTTTAGTTCTAGCCAATGAGATTCAGCCCCTTGCCATTTGAGTGACCACTAGCAAGATGAACACAGCAGATTGAGAGAGAGCGTGCAATGAGTGGTGCACATATGTGACAGTACGCAATTTTCGGGGACAACTTTTGGCTCGTGAGCACTACTTTCAGAACTAGTGGCTAAGAAGTTATACAAAAGTACCGGCATTAATGCCATCTCAGTGCTTTCATAACTATTATAATAAAGTGCCATTTAGCAGACACCTTTGTCCATTAGCAGACACTTTTATCCAAAGCGACTTAGTCATGAGTGCATACGTTTGTCGTATGGGTGGTCCTTGGAATTGAACCCACAATCCTGGCATCGCAAGCGCCATACAAGACTGCAAGATGACAATGAACGTTGTTGGATGGGCCCTTACAATGAATAATCAGCACTTGATAGTGAATAGTGGTGTATTAGGGGACATATTTATTAAAGCATTGAATATATACTTCCACAATCGTTGAGGATTTTCCTAATGGATGTGGGAACATCTTTTGAAAATTGTTGTTCATTTTATTTAACTAGGCAATTCAGTTAAGAACAAATTCTTATTAACAATGACGGCCTACCCCCGCCTAACCCGGACGACACTGGGCCAATTGTGCGCTGCCCTATGGAACTCCCAATCACGCCCGGTTGTGATACAGCCTGTAATCAAACCAGGGTCTGTAGTGACACCTCTAGCACTGAGATTCAGTGCCTTAGGCCGCTGCGCCACTCAGGAGCCAATATTAGGACGAGCCCCATTCGGAACTCATTAGGCAAAGTGTAAAACCTTCCGACCCCTAATAACAGAACATGTGGAGCTAGAGACTTTAATGAACTTCATGAAAAAAAAGTTACTCCATATATTTCTGGAACTATCATGGCCTGTCAAGGTCTCTGCTGGAGGACTGTTTTCAATGTGACACAAAGGCACTGTCCAGCTGTGACCAGCTGTGCTTCCCTCCTGGCTGAAGGACATCCATCCCTTCAGGCAGTAGCAAAGTGAAATCAATTGGAAGCTTAAAGTGATATTGGCAGATTAAAAGGCATTAAATATGAGGGGGATTGTGAATTGGAGGCGAGAAGAAGCACGCACGAGCGCACGCACGCTCTCTCACACCATGGGTGTCTTGACATTGTCTCACAAGATATGAAATGTTACGGCTCAGTAAGTGCAGAAACACTTTCAACCGTGGTGTGTTACCCTAACCCGAGGCTCCTTCCTACACTGGCTGTAGATAACCCGTCAGGAGGTGGGTTGAATATCTTATCCAAGTACTCTATGTGGAGAACATAATCGCCTAATGTCCTCTTCTTATTGTAATTCACCATGCAGGCATACATACAGTGCCTTCGGAAAGTATTCAGACCCCTTGACTTTTTTCCACATTTGGTTACGTTAGCCTTATTCTAAAATGTATTAAATAAAACATTTTCCTCATCAATCTACACCCAATACCCCATAATGACAAAGTGAAAACAGGTTTTTAGAAATGTTTGTAAATGTATTAAAAATAAAAATAACTATACCTTATTTACATAAGTATTCAGACCCTTTGCTATTAGATTTGAAATTGAGCTCAGGTGCATCCTGTTTCCATTGATCATCCTTCATGTTTCTACAACTTGATTGGAGTCCACATGATGTAAATTCAATTGATTGGACTTGATTTGTAAACTAACAAGCATGTCTATATAAGGTCCCACAGTTGACAATGCATGTCAGAGCAAAAACCAAGCCATGGGGTCGAAGGTATTGTCCGTAGAGCTCCGAGACAGCTTTGAAGGTCCCCAAGAACACAGTGGCCTCCATCATTCTTAAATGGAAGAAGTTTGGAACCACCAAGACTCTTCTTAGAGCTGGCCGCCCGTCCAAACTGAGCAATAGGGGGAGAAGGACCTTGGTCAGGGAGGTGACCAAGAACCCGATGGTCATTCTGACAGAGCTCCAGAGTTCCTCTGTGGAGATGGGAGAACCTTCCAGAAGGACAACCATCTCTGCAACACTCCACCAGGCCTTTACGGAAGCCACTCCTCAGTAAAAGGCACATGACAGCCCGCTTGGAGTTTGCCAAAAGGCACCTAAAGACTCTCAGACCATGAGAACCTAGATGCTCTGGTCTGATGAAACCCAGATTGAACTATTTGGCCTAAATGCCAAGGGTCACATCTGGAGGAAACCTGGCACCATTCCTATGGTGAAGCATGGTGGTGGCAGCATCATAATGTGGGGATGTTTTTCAGAGGCAGGGACTGGGAGACTAGTCAGGATAGAGGGAAAGATGAACGGAGCAAAGTACAGAGAAATCCTTGATTTTTTAAAAACTCACACTGGGGCAAAGGTTCACCTTCCAACAGAACAACCACCCTAAGCACACAGCCAAGATAACACCGGAGTGGCTCCGGGACAAGTCTCTGAATGTCCTTGAGTGGTCCAGCCAGAGCCCAGACTTGAACCCGCTCAAACATCTCTGAAGAGACTTGAAAATAGCTGTGCAGCAACGCTCCCCATCCAACCTGACATAGCTTGAGAGGATCTGCAGAGAAGAATGAGAGAAACTTGTCTAGAAACCTGTTTTTGCTTTGTCATTATGGGGTATTGTGTGTACTGTATATTGATGAGGGGGGGAAACGATTTAATCCATTTTAGAATAAGGCTGTAACGTAACAAAATGTGGAAAAAGTCCAGGCGTCATGAATACTTTCCAAATGCACTGTATGAATAGTAGGCCTACACTTTGCATGTACTGTATGATTGAATGGATGTTGAATATAATTCATATTTACTTGTCTGTGATGCATGGCAGAATTTTGATATGACTCAATCAGAAGCAAAAGCTGGAAGTAATTGCATTGTAATTTCTGAAAGCTACTATGAATCAAATCAAATTTTTGTCACGGGTGAAATGTTTACTTACAAGCCCTTAACCAACAATGCAGTTAAAAAAGAAAAAAAAAGATAAGAATAACAAATGATTAAAGAGCAGCAGTAAATAACAATAGCGAGGCTATTTACAGGGGGTACCGGTACAGAGTCAATGTCGATTGGCGGGGGCACCGGTGTTGAAGTAATATGTACATGTAAGTAGAGTTATCAACGTGACTATGCATAACAGACAGTAGCAGCACCGTGGGGGGGGGGGGGGGGGGCAATGTAAATAGTCTGGGTAGCCATTTGATTAGCTGTTCAGGAGTCTTATGGCTTGGGGGTAGAAGCTATTTAGGAGCCTCTTGGACCTAGACTTGGTGCTCCGGTACAGCTTGCCGTGCGATAGCAGAGAGAACAGTCTGTGACTAGGGTAGCTGGAGACTTTGACAATTTTGAGTAACAAATATGGAGATAAATAAGACAATCATCATCTCAGAAATGAGCCTTTTGAATTTTCGCAAAATATACCTGACGCCAGGGTAAATTAGCCAAGCTCTCTGTCTCAATACCGTTTGACGGTTCCCATATAAATTATTTTGACCACCAGGCTAAAATAATTGTCAGCATCCCACACACCAGAATTATTGAGACAAAATCACTAATCCCATTAGGTCTTAATCCAGGATTTCATTGCCCTGAGTGACACAATCACACAGTTTCTCAGTCATGGATTTAAACAATTTCTTCCCTCCGTCCATCTCCCCCCTCTCTTTATCACGCTCTTTATTCAGGTCTCTTTTTATCTCTTTCCTTGCATCCCCTCCTATTTTCTCATCCCCTGCTATCCCCTCCAATTCTTCCTATCTCTGTATCCACAATATATCTCTCAGTAATATGGGCAGGGAATGTAATTATGCCTTCAACTAATGCTACTGTGTCCTAAGAATGGGCTCTCCAGATGGAAACCATGTAATTATCAGCCTGTTCAGTAATTATAGATCAGGACAATATATCAATAAGGGGGAAATGACAGGAAAAGCATTAGCAGCCATAGTTGCCACATAGTCCGTATATTGCAGATCTCATGTGAAACCATTAGTGGGGACTCTAGAAGGCCTTCTGTGCGTTGATAGATTCATCCATTACTTAAGTCCCTTCCAGGGAGATAAGTGTTTGTAATTTGTCTTTGGGAAACCAACTGTGAAAAACAGCAGGACATTTTCTTTAAACTTTCCCCCAACTTTCCCTCCCTCCTGTCACTTTTGTGAAAACATGTCCAACTCGAGATTTAACAATCACTGCGCAGACATCTTGCAATATTGAAGAGGTAAAAGCACTCAAAGTGCGTTCCAATAGTTTGAAAGCCATATAGCACAAAAACACATTTACTTCAAAAGACATTCTGTGTATTCCTTGCGTTCCAGGGGACTCCCTCGGGGGGTTGTGTGGGGTTAGACCGGCCTCTGTCTGCACATATCATGGTGACAGCCTGACTCTGTCTGTCTGTCTCTTACTCTCCCAGTGTTAATAAAGCACTCGGGTGATAAGACGCCACACTGCACCCCTAGATAGCTACCTGTCTGTGATCCTCAAGAAGATAACAAGGTGAGCTGATTCTTGCCAGGCGTTCAGCTCTCGAATCAACCCTTGTATCTTGCAGAGATAGTCCCCAAGCCCCTCTTATATCTTGCTGTGAATCAAAGTGCGTTCATAGTCATAGTATTTGAGAATATTCTGAAGTCAAGGGACTGTATGCTGCAACCTTTAGATAGTTCAAGTGTATCTGTACCGTCTTCACCAGTCTCCCCACGTGACTGTGTATCGGTCATTATCAGGGTGCTGATATGAAAAACTTGAAAAAAGGTCATGGGTCAAAGTTGTAGCTCAAAGAATGTATTTCTTTTTCAATCCATTATCTCAGCATTACAGTAAACTTCCACCAACTCTATAGTAAAATGAGAGTGGTATCTGTTGACCTTGGAGGATATATTGGGGAGAAAGACACCAAGCAGATATTACAGATTCACAGTTGCAACATCCCAAGGGGCAAATACTTACTGTGGGTTTGTATTTGCAGTAACTTAATACGCTGAAAGAATCTCCCTATTAATCTCTTAATGTCCCCCAAGTATGTGTTTCGTACAGTAGTTCTCTCACATAGTAGTATGCAAGAGTGGTTCCCTTCATTTAGAAGAAAATAGATGTTATTGGGGTCAGACAGCAGTGCAACAAATTGAGAGTTAAATCAATGCATTTCAACTTAGCGTGATAACCAGAGTTGTCCCTAGGGTGCTAAATGCAGGAGAAACACTAACACACTCTCAGTCACTGTCAGTCATCCGTGATTCTCTTCAAGTTCTTCTCCTGAGTGTTACTGTAATCAGCTTAATCATTGGCGTTTCCGCAGTTGGAGGAGTATGAAGAGGAAGAAACATCTAAACACACTGTCAGTCCACTCCTACTGAAACATCCTCTACACAATATCAAAAATAGACCTTCTTGAGGGTTATAACTGATTGGATACACTGAACGATTAACAGTTTTTGAAATCACTTTGGTGCTATTTTCACAAGTATATGGTACATTTTTCGAATTCTTAGTATAAAACTCCAAACTGCTGACACTTGTAACGCAGCAAGTCTTATATTCAAAATATTTGATTGTGCATTCATTTTGTTTGGAGACATCTTTCAAAACACACCAATTGATCTAAAATGTAAGTGTACTGTGAAAGACCATGAGAACATCTTCTCAATTTAGTTTTTTCAACAAACACTTATTCCAATAGAAAAAAATGCTATTTCTCAAGCGGCAGCTATGCTCATGCCGTTCATGTGCCATTTACCTCACGTAGCCCACCCGCCCATGACCCACCCTTCTCCCGACCGGCAACACAAGAGCTGCTAGTCGGAGGCAAGATGCTTTTTCAGCATCAAGTTAGTAAGCGCATGGCACTAGCGACACGAGTGGTCGATTCGATTCTAACTGGGGTCACATGCAAAAATGTGTGGACTCAAAATATGACTTGTCAAAATATATCATAATAGCCATTATAGTACATTAAAGTATGTATGTATGTATCATACCTTATGTTTATAATTTACAAACATATTTTCATTATGTAGTTCTCAAAATCTGTTGCAGACAAACCAGTTTAAAATGTATAGATTTACAACATGGTGAAGTGATTACTTAATCTGACTGCTCTTAATTGATAATAGTCCAATCTAATTCAACAAATGAGAAGACATATCAAGAGTAATATGAGCATTGAATTGTGAAATGCAATTAGACTGAACAAAAATATAAACGCAACATGCAACAATTTCAAATATTTTATTGGTTTACAGTTCATAACGAAATCGGTCAATTGAAATAAATTCATTAGGCCCGAATCTATGGATTTCACATGACTGGGAATATAGATATGCATCTGTTGGTCACAGATACCTTAAAAAATGGTAGGGGCGTGGATCAGAAAACCAGT
This sequence comes from Salvelinus namaycush, assembly GCF_016432855.1. Lineage (NCBI taxonomy): Eukaryota > Metazoa > Chordata > Actinopteri > Salmoniformes > Salmonidae > Salvelinus > Salvelinus namaycush. The sequence goes on from NC_052334.1 coordinate 38,488,160, forward strand.
CAGTAGCTGGTGTGACCACCCTTTGCCTCATGCAGTGTGACGCATCTCCTTCACATAGAGTTGACCAGGCTGTTGATTGTGGCCTGTAGAATGTTGTCCCACTCCTCTTTAATGGCTGTGTGAAGTTGCTGGATATTGGCGGGAACTGCAACACACTGTCATAGACGTTGATCCAGAACATCCCAAACATGCTCAATGAGTGACATGTCTGGTGAGTATGCAGGCCATGGAAGAACAGGGACTTGTGTAAAGATTCTTGCAACATGGGGTTGTGCATTATCATGCTGAAACGAGGTGATGGCAGCGGATGAATTGCACAACAATGGGCCTCAGAATCTCATCACGGTATCTCTGTGCATTCATATTGCCGTCCATGAAATGCAATTGTGTTTGCTGTCCGTAGCTTATGCCTGCCCATACCATAGCCCCACCGCCACCATGGGGGACTCTGTTCACAACATCAGCAAACCACTCGCACACATGATGCCATACATGTGGTCTGCCATCTGCCTGGTACAGGTGAAACCGTGATTCATCCGCGAAGAGCATTCTCCAGTATGCCAGTGGCCATCGAAGGTGAGCATGAAGTCTGTTGAGACGCCGAACTGCAGTTAAGTCGTGAGGACAACGAGCACGCAGATGAGCTTCCCTGAGATAGTTTCTGAAATTCTTTGGTTGTGCAAACCCACCGTTTCTTAAGCTGTCCGGGTGGCTGGTCTCAGACGATCTCACAGGTGAAGAAGCCGGATGTGGAGGTCCTGGGATGGCATTGCTACACGTGGTCTGCAGTTGTGAGGCCAGTTGGACGTACTGCCAAATTCTCTAAAACGATGTTGGAGACTGCTTATGGTAGAGAAATTAACATTACATTCTCTGGCAACAGCTCTGGTGGACATTCCTGCAGTCAGCGTGCCAATTGCACGATCCCTCAACTTGAGACATCTGTGGCATTGTGTTGTGTGACAACTGCACATTTTAGAATGGCCTTTTATTGTCCTCAGCACAAGGTGCACCTGTGTAATGATCATGCTGTTTAATCAGCTTCTTGATATGCCACACCTGTCAGGTGGATGGATTATCTTGGCAAAGGAGAAATACTTACAAACAGCTACACAACATTTTTGAGAAATAAGCTTTTTGTGCGTTTGGAAAATTTCTGGAATCTTTTACTTCAGCTCATGAAACATAGGACTAACACTTTACATGTTGCCTTTATATTTTTGTTCAGTGTACTTTATATGAATGTGTATTGCAATGTGTAACATGTATTTCTAGATGAAACACTAAGTTTAGTGAAAAAGTGACTTATTTTGTGTGTTGTTACTTAGTAAATGTGAAATGTGCTTAGAGTTTTGAAACAACTGCCTTTTTTGATGATCTGTTTGGAATTTTGTACCAAGCATTGTGAAAATGTACCACATACTTGTGAAAATGTAACCAAAATATTATATACAAATAACAGAAATAATCACTTATTGTGTAGGCCCAGTTTGCATAAACTGGATGGCCCCCTCTTCTAACTGGGGCAGCTGTGACTAAGATACAGACCACATCAGCATATATCTCTACATTCCATGTAAGGAACTCAGGTGGCCTAGATTTCTCTGGACTCATCCCAATTTCTCTAGGCTGTGAGCAGCATAGTGTACAATAGCAGGGAAAGAATTTGTTTTGAGTGGCCGAGTGTCAGGTACAGAACAATAGTGGACTGATTCTATGTGAGTGCATTGAAGCTTGATGATCAGAAGTTCAGACTAAGCTTCCGAAGGTGTCACAGAGGATAGTTGTCAGAGGGATGAAAATAGAATTATAAACTGGGTGGTTCGAGCCCTGAATGCTGATTGGCTGACAGCCGTGGTATATAACGGGTATGACAAAACATGTATTTTTACTGCTCTAATTACGTTGGTAACCAGTTTATAATAGCAATAAGGCACCTTGGGGGTTTGTGGTATATTGCCAATATACCACGGCTAAAGGCTGTATCCAGGCACTCCACGTTGCGTTGTGCTTAAGAACATCTCATAGCCGTGGTATATTGGCCCTATACCACACCCCCTCGTGCCTTACTGCTTAAATATAGAATGTTGACACTGCGAATAAAGGTAGAATAAAGGCGAATAAAGGCAGACAAACACTGAGTATACGAAACATTAAGACCATGACATGGACTGACCAGGTGAGGGAGAGATTATTTTTTAATTGCATTTCATTTTTGGTTGAGGGGCAGCTGTCAGGGGATCTTGCGTGGTTGGTGGACTGGCGGTTGGGAGCTTAGGTCGCTGGTTCGGGTTCCCGTTTTGACTTGGTGGGAGATCTGTCGACGTGCCCTTGGGCAGGGCGCTTGACCTTGGCTGCTCCTGTGGGTCGCTCTGGACGAGAGATGGTTAGATGACAATGTAATGTAAATGTTGATCGGCTCAACTGCAGGTAGATTGTATGTTTTAATGTTCAATCAAAATAACAATTTTATTACGCTTATTTTCACGCTCAACAGTTTCCCGTGTGTTTCAAGAATGGTCCACCACCCAAAGGACATCCAGCCAACTTGACACAACTGTGGGAATCATTAGAGTCAATATGGGCACCACCCTAAATTGTTTGGTATACTCAGTGTATACTAGATAAAGACAGATGGATAACTATAGACAGAGAGAGATAGACAGATTGAGCATAAAATAGTGTTCCAGATAGACAGTCCTCTCATCTCTTGTGTTCCGTCTCTCCCATATCTGCTTACAGACAGAAAACCAGAGATAATTTCCCCCAAACTCTCCTATCTGTCCAGAGGTTCGTGCCCAGAGGTTAGGATTACACCATTGTCACTGTACCATCTGCATCTCCCACAACCACAGTCAAAATCAACACAGGAATTGTTCAAAGCCCTCCAAGTCTTCCAGCAGCACTCTGTGGCAGACTTTCTCTGATGGCTCAATTGCTGCAGCCATTCTGTTGACTGAGTAGCTCGCCCACGGATGTTAAGAGATTAGAATCCTATGTAGGGCCGATTCCACAAAGTGTCTTTTCTCAAGTTCTCTTCCCCACAGTTTATCTCTCTCAATATTTCATGACTTGGTTTATGGTCCATTTTCAGGTCATATTGTCTACCTTCAAAGCCATTTCAGTGAATCTGTATTTGTTCTAATTTACTAAGTAAAGTTGTTCCAATTCAAAAACTCTGTATTCTTGCAGCCCTCCCCATTATAGACCATTGATCCATGATTGGAAATGTAAAGATACGTAGTCAATCTTTGCCGTTGATATTCTTATCTAATAAATGTTTTACACTTTCAATAGCCTATACCATACACACACAGCTACCAGATCTATAATTCATATCTACAGGCCTCTAGTGTATGAGATATGTATTACCCACCAAAGTGCGTTGTATCAATATCTCCTCTGCCACGTTAAACACAATGTCTTGGTCTTTACTATTTAATGCTACTTAAACATCCTTCTTAAGTCAAGAATAACAACTAATAAAAGTAATAAGAGGTAGTATTTATAGTAATAATGGACTGTGTTATACATGATTTACAAATATAAAGTGGGTAGTGACCTGGTCAGGCAGTAAAATCAATAGTATATAATAGAACAGCAGTGTTGACTGTGTATACTCTATAATTATTTGTTATTCTTAGCTCTTCTTGTTTTTAGGTATTTTCTTAAAACTGCAAAACAAGGGCTTGTAAGTAAGCGTTTCACTGTAATGTCTACCTACACCTGTTGTATTCGGCGCATGTGACAAATACAATTTGATTTGATTTATGTGTGTGTGTGTGTGTGTGTGTGTGTGTGTGTGTGTGTGTGTGTGTGTGTGTGTGTGTGTGTGTGTGTGTGTGTGTGTGTGTGTGTGTGTGTGTGTGTGTGTGTGTGTGTGTGTGTGTGTGTGTGTGTGTGTGTAAGGGTTGGATATGTGGGTAGTCAGTACAAATAATCTCTAAGGTGTAGATAGTCTCTGAGATGCAAATCATTTTTAAGGTGCTAGGGTTAGCTAGGGTTAGCTGTTCAGCAGTCTGATGGCCTGGTGGTAGTAGCTGTCTCGGAGCCTGTTGGTCCTATACCCGATGCTTCGTTACCGCTTGCCAGATGGTAACAGAGTGAACAGTCCATGGCTCGGGTGACTGGAGTCCTTGATTATCTTGCGGGCCTTCCTCAGACACCACCTGGAGTAGATGTCCAGCTTTGTCTCCATCCTCCATTGCCACTCGACTAACCGTATTCCCACCAGTTTACGCCTCTCCACCTGCCGCTTACAATTCGCTTGGCTGAACATTAGTCCACAGTGAGGCATCAGCTCTCCCAAGCTAAATCAATTAGCCTGTCTCCACCTCTGCCATGCGGAGCTCACAGGGCTGTGTTCAGAAGGATTAGCAGCTGACCAGCAGTCTCTCCAGAGAGGACCAGGGTTCTGCTGTGGTCTGGCTTTTTCCACTCAATCATTAGCTCAGTAGTTGGAAACAAGCCAAGCCAGAATACTGCATTGCTACTGTATGTGTCATACTGTTTTGGTGATACGCTCTTATTTAGTCTCAGTCTCTTATACATATGGTATTGTTGAGTTAGATTGGTGAAGGTTTCCGTTTAGAGGATGCGATACGCACAATTACTCATGTATCTCTCTCTTTCTCATTTGGTCTGTTATCTTCTTATTATACACACAGATTTAAAAAAAACTCCCACTGGGCGCACACTGGTTGAATCAACTTTGTTTCCACATAATTGAAACTAAATTACATTGAACCAACGTCTGTTCCCAGGGGGACCTTTCTCTCTTACGTAGGAATACTGTATTTTCTACGCAATTATAGCTTGACTGCGTTGCTGTATCCGCAGGGAAGGCTCCTAGGTAAAGAGACAAGATCTTTATTTATGTTTACATCGCACAAATTGTTGGTCACAGGTCAGATAAACCGACTCTGATAGAATGTTTTGAGGCTATAGTAAAATAAGCTTATATTTATATTTTTACGACAGTTGAACTAAGCTCATGAGGCATTTATAGATTCTTCAATAATCAATAGGCATATATCATTCATTTATTTGTAGTAACTGAGGATTCTATTTTTAACTTAAAGGGCATTTATTGCTCTTAGGAGTTCCTATTCCAGGTTTGTCCTCATTTCCTACATCTCAGATGAAGCCCATCTCCAATGGGTCACATACTTTAGAACGCCATAATGTAACTAGATCTGACAAGACTAAAGGGTAGAGCTGCCATCTTTAGGTGTAACCAGTCGTAGCTCAGAAGTCCGCGTTCTTATAGGTGACAGGCTTGAATCCCAGGGAAGGCTTAAGCGATTCATCATGACGCTTAATAATATCGTGATTTTTTTCCCCTTCACATCACATTCCATATGGTAAAAGGTCAAAGTCATAGGTCAAAGTCTAACATAGCGTTTTTAGGGGTGTCTACTGATTTAAATCTGATCTACATCGACACATCCTCTCTGAAGTATGGTAGTCACGTTATTTTTCAGACTCATTGGCATCTCAATGAAGATTAGCTAGAGACAGGCATAAATTATGAATAATCCTCTGATTTGCTTGAAGTTTATGCTAAGACTATTCCCACACACCTGCGCTTCTGGCAAACAGTGAGAGGCAAACTAAAAAGAGAATCAGGCAAATTATGCTACCCTCTGCATATTGGATACTTAGCTTATTCAAGCCTATCTCAGAATACAACACTGCCTCTCAGACAAAAAAAAAGCTCTTTACCTGACTGGCTTTTCAACGATCTAGAAATGTACACTTTTTGTTCTCTTGTGGGAAGCAATCACTCCCCTATTTCTGACTACAAATTATCTATAACTGGGCTAATAACTCGCTAACTAGCAAAGAATATGAATAAAATGTACACACGTGGCTACATGCAGCTCTTGTTTTGATCTTAAAACAAGGTCATCTCAAAACAAGCGCACCTACTCATGACCACAGCTGTAAACACAGTCCAGTTCAAATTAAATGCCACAGATCCATATATGGCAATGGTCGATTTGCATATAGGCTTACTGCAGCTCTGATTGGTTATGCCACACCGGTGTGTGTATAGTACAGGCTGAGTCGTGTGTAATAGAATCCTACTCCGATGCGTTCTGCCTATAACAATATCTCTTGCATAGTTTGTTTTGTTTCGGTATGTTGCATTGAAAGTGGCTAATATTACGTTGAATCGATAACAATTGCCACAGTAAAGCGAAACTTTGATTGTGTTGACTAACATGGAAAACTCAAAAAAGTTGATTTGAAGTCCAATCTCATGCTTCTCTCCATGGGCTGATATTTCTTCTGCACTCTGACAGTCTCTGGGCTACTGCACGCAGTTTAGAGGGAACATTGCTTATGAGAGCATAATCCCCTCGAGTGGCTACTTGTCAATCACCACTATTGTTCTAATGGAGGTGATTTGCAGTGTCATATCAGGACGAAACATGCACAGTACAATCTCCCTGGGCTGTCGTCAGGCCAAGTAGTCCTGAGGCATGGTCCTAAGCCTCAGGTCCTCCGAGAGGGGAGAGATCGCACAGAACATCAGATAAGACAGGATAAATACACCAGATAGGACAGACTGACCCTAGCCACCTGGCACAGACTATTGCAGCAAAGCTACTGGGGACTGAGACGGGGGGGGGGTTGGGAGACAGGATCAACCAGGCGGGCTATAGCCCCACCCACTTTGCCGAAGCACAGCCCCCACACCAGAGGGATATCAACAGACCACCAACTTACTACCCTGAGACAAGGCAGAGTATAGCCCACGAAGATCTCCCCCACCACACAAGCCCAAGGGGACGCAAGACCGGACAGGAAGATGACATCAGTGACTCAACCCACTCATGTTGAGTATAGCGACAAAAGCCTGGCAAGACGTGATGCACCCCTCTTAGGGATGGCATGGGAGAGCATTACCAAGCCAGTGATTCAGCCCCCGTAATAGGGTCAGGGGCATAGAATCCCAGTGGAGCGAGGGGAGCCGGCCAGGCAAGACAGCAAGGGTGCTACGTCACTCCAGTGCCTTGTTGTTCACCTTTGCACCCCTGGGCCAGACTACACTCTATAGTAGGACCTACTGAAGAGATGAGTCTTCAGTAAAGACAAAAGTTGAGACCGAGTCTGCGTCTCTCACATGGATCGGCAGACCATTCCATAAAAATGTAGCTCTATAGGAGAAAGCCCTGCCTCCACCTGTTGGCTTAGAAATTCTAGGAACAATAAGCAGACCTGTGTCTTGTGACTGTAGCATACGTGTAGGTATGTACAGCAGGACCAAATCAGAGGGATAGGTAGGAGCAAGTCCATGTAATGCTTTGTAGGTTAGCAGTAAAACCTTGAAATCAGCCCTAGCCTTGACAGTGTTGAGAGGCTAGCACTGGAGTAATCTGATCACATTTTGGGGTTCTAGTCAAGATTCTAGCAGCCGTATTTAGCACTAGCTGAAGTTTATTTAGTGCCTTATCCGTGTAGCTGGAAAGTAAAGCATTGCAGTAGTCTAATCTTGAAGTGACAAAAGCATGTCTAGCTGTGTCTATGGTTGCCTGAATGGTTCTCAATCAGAGACAGATGTCATTAATTGTCTCTGATTGGGAGCCATATTTAAGACAGCCATAGGCACTAGGTTAATGTGGGTAATTGTCTATGTTGTACGTTTGTAGCTTGTGTGTGCACTTACGTTTATAGCTTCACGATCGTTTGTTGTTTTGTTTCGTTTTGTTATAGTGTTCGTTGCGTGTTTTTTCCCTTCTCGAAATAAAAGAGAATGTATTTTGCACACGCTGCGCCTTGGTCCTCTCTCTCACCCATTGACGATCGTGACAGAATTACCCACCAGAATCGGACCAAGCGGCGTGTAAAGCAGCAACAGGAGCAATACACAAAGGATTCATGGACATGGGAGGAGATACTGGATGGAAAGGGTCCTTGGGCACAACCGGGAGAATATCGCCTCCCTCGTGAAGAGCTGGAGGCAGCTAAAGCCGAGAGGAGGCGATATGAGGAGGCAGCACGGAAGCAAGGCTGGAAGCCCGCGAGTACAACCCAAAAATTTATTGGGGGGGGGGGGGCTAAAAGGGAGTGTGGCGAAGTCAGGTAGGAGACCTGCGCATACTCCCTGTACTTACCGTGGAGAGCGAGAGTACGGGCAGACACCGTGTTACGCAGTAGAGCGCATGGTGTCTCCTGTACGTGTTCATAGCCCGGTGCGGGTTATTCCACCTCCCCGCACTGGCAGGGCTAGATTGAGGATTGAGCCGGATGTCATGAAGCCGGCCCAACGCATCTGGCCACCAGTGCGTCTCCTCGGGCCGGCTTACATGGCACCAGCCTTACGCATGGTGTCCCCGGTTCGCCTACATAGCCCGGTGCGGGTTATTCCACCTCCCCGCACTGGTCGGGCGACGGGGAGCATACAACCAGGTAAGGTTGGGCAGGCTCAGTGCTCAAGGGAGCCAGTACGCCTGCACGGTCTGGTATTTCCGGCGCCACCTCCCCGCCCCAGCCCAGTACCACCAGTGCCTACACCACGCACCAGGCTTCCAGTGTGTCTCCAGAGCCCTGTTCCTCCTCCACGCACTCGCCCTATGGTGCGTGTCTCCAGCCCGGTACCACCAGTTCCGGCACCACGCACCAAGCCTCCTGTGCTTCTCCAGAGTCCTGTGCGTCCTGTTGCTGCTCCCCGCACTAGCCCTGAGATGCGTGTCCCCAGCCCGGTACCACCAGTGCCGGCACCACGCACTAGGCCAAATGTGCGTCTCCAGGGTCCAGTATGCCCTGTTCCTTCTCCCCGCACTAGCCTTCAGGTGCGTGTCCCCAGCCCGGTACCACCTGTTCCGGCACCACGCACCAGGCCTACAGTGCGCCTCAGCCGGCCAGAGTCTGCCGTCTGCCCAGCGGCGCCTGAACTGCCCGTCTGCCCAGCCCCATCTGAGCCATCCATCTGTCCAGCGCCATCTGAGCCATCCGTCTGCCCAGCGCCATCTAAGCCATCCGTCTGCCCAGCGCCATCTGAGCCATCCATCTGCCCAGCGCCATCTGAGCCATCCGTCTGCCCAGCGCCATCTGAGCCATCCGTCTGCCCAGCGCCATCTGAGCCATCCGTCTGCCCAGCGCCATCTGAGCCATCCGTCTGTCCCGAGCCATTAGAGCCGCCCGTCTGTCCCGAGCCGTCAGAGCCGTTCGTCAGTCAGGAGCCGCTAGAGCCGCCAGTCAGCCAGGATCTGCCAGAGCCGCCAACCAGCCAGGATCTGCCAGAGCCGCCAGTCAGCCAGGATCTGCCAGAGCCGCCAGTCAGCCAGGATCTGCCAGAGCCGCCAGTCAGCCAGGATCTGCCAGAGCCGCCAGTCAGCCAGGATCTGCCAGAGCCGCCAGTCAGCCAGGATCTGCCAGAGCCGTCAGTCAGCCATGAGCAGCCAGATCCGTCAGCCAGCCATGAGCAGCCAGATCCGTCAGCCAGCCATGAGCAGCCAGATCCGTCAGCCAGCCATGAGCAGCCAGATCCGTCAGCCAGCCATGAGCAGCCAGATCCGTCAGCCAGCCATGAGCTGCAGTCCCTCAGTCCGGAGCTGCCGTCCCTCAGTCCGGAGCTGCCGTCCCTCAGTCCGGAGCTACCCCTCAGTCCGGAGCTACCCCTCAGTCCGGAGCTACCCATCCGTCCGGTGGCGCCCTCTGGGATGGTCTTCAGTCCGGGACTTGCTACAAGGGTCGCCGCTCCAGAGGCGCCACCAAAGCGAGTATTGACAATGGTGGAGTGGGGGCCACGTCCCGCACCCGAGCCGCCGCCATAATAAGGCCCACCCCGGACCCTCCCCTTCAATGTCAGGTTGTGCGGCCGGAGTCCGCACCTTTGGGGGGGGGGGGTACTGTCACGCCCTGGCCTTAGTATTCTTTGTTTTCTTTATTATTTTTAGTTAGGTCAGGGTGTGACATGGGGAAGGTATGTGTTTTTGTATTGTCTAGGGTGGTTGTATGGTTTAGGGGGTTAAGTAGAGTAGATGGGTTTGTGTTTAGTGTAGGTGTCTAGCTGTGTCTATGGTTGCCTGAATGGTTCTCAATCAGAGACAGATGTCATTAATTGTCTCTGATTGGGAGCCATATTTAAGACAGCCATAGGCACTAGGTTAATGTGGGTAATTGTCTATGTTGTACGTTTGTAGCTTGTGTGTGGACTTACGTTTATAGCTTCACGATCGTTTGTTGTTTTGTTTCGTTTTGTTATAGTGTTCGTTGCGTGTTTTTTCCCTTCTCGAAATAAAAGAGAATGTATTTTGCACACGCTGCGCATTGGTCCTCTCTCTCACCCATTGACGATCGTGACATAAATAACGAAGTGTGCGCCCTCATCCACGCGTGCCACAAGACTACAGTCAAAATGAGAGCCACCTAGAAAAACTACAAATTCTAGCAAATTTAAAAAAAACTAAAACAAGCCTGAAACCCTTTCTAAAGACTGTTGACATCTTGTGGAAGCCATAGGAACTGAAATCTGGGAGGATTTCCTTTGAATTTCCCATAGACAGCCATTTCAATGGGTGGTGACCTCAAAAAAAAGAAAATGAATGGATTCTCCTTGGGTTTTTGCCTGCCATATCAGTTATGTTATACTCACAGACATGATTTTAACAGTTCTAGAAACTTCAGAGTGTTTTCTATATATGCATATCCTAGCTTCTGGGCCTGAGTAACAGGCAGTTTACTTTGGGCACCTCAGTCATCCGAACTTCCAAATACTGCCCCCTATCCCTGAGAAGTTTCTTGATATCCACATCTGTCAGGTGGAAGGATTATCTTGGCAAAGGAGAAATGCTCACGAACAGGGATATTAACACATTTGTGCACAGCATTTGAGATAAATGTATGGAACATTTGTGGGATTTTTAATTTCAGATCATGAAACATGGGACCAAAACTTTACACTTTACATTTTTGTTCAGTGTACTATTAGGCCTATACAGTATGTAAATTAGGTCTATAGTTTTTATAGGACAGTGGTGGACTGTCATCACTCAGACCTTCGTGAGGAGGCAATCAATAGACAGAGACTAGGCAGTCAGAAGCTGTCCCCACAGTGACAAGGACAGGCAGGGGCTGGAGAGACTGGACAACATGCTGCTGAGGCTGCAGACAATCACACACTCTCACAGCCTAGATGAACCTAGGTGAACTTCAACGTACTGGAGGACTACTGTAGAAATTGTTGTCTTTACAGGAAAGATAGGAAGAAGAATATGTGATTTGTGTAGCACCTGAATGCAAGGGCAAGCAGTTATGCATTGTAAGGTATAAACATTGTTTTAGGTTGTATGTAATATATTTTGGTAATATGTTTTGGTGCATATACAGTAGCAGTCAAAAGTTTGGACACACCTACTCATTCAAAGGTTTTTCATTATTTTTTACTATTTTCTACATTGTAGAATAATAGTGAAGACATCAAACTACAAACTATAAAATAAAACATAGAATCATGTAGTAACCAAAAAAGTGTTAAACAAATCAAAATACATTTTATTTTTGAGATTCCTCAAGGTAGCCACCCTTTGCCTTGATGACAGTTTTGCACACTCTTGGCATGTGTATGCCTTATTAAAAGTTAATTTGTGGAATTTCTTTCCTTCTTAATGTGTTTGAGCCAATCAGTTGTGTTGTGACAAGGTAGGGGTGGTATACAGAAGATAGCCCTATTCGATAAAAGACCAAGTCCATATTATGGCAAGAACAGCTCAAATAAGCAAAGAGAAATGACAGTCCATCATTACTTTAAGACATGGAGGTCAGTTCATCTGGAACATGTCAAGACCTAAAGTTACCTCTGCTGCAGAGGATAAGTTCATTAGAGTTAACTGCACCTCAGACAGCAGCCCAAATAAATGCTCCTGAGAGTTCATGTAACAGACACATCTCAACATCAACTGTTTAGAGGAGACTGTGTGAATCAGGTCTTCATGGTTGAATTGCTGCAAAGAAACCACTACTAAAGGACACCAATAATAAGAAGAGACTTGCTTGAGCCAAGAAACACAAGCAGTGGATATTAGACTGGTGGATATCTGTCCTTTGGTCTGATGAGTCCAAATGAGAGTTTTGGTTCCAACCGCCGTGTGTTTGTGAGACGCAGAGTAGGTGAATGGATGATCTCCGCATGTGTAGTTCCTACCGTGAAGCATGCAGAAGGAGGTGTGATGGTATGGGGGTGCTTTTCTGGTGACACTGTATGATTTATTTAGAATTCAAGGCACACTTAACTGGTTTGCACTTAGTGGGACTGTCATTTCTTTTTCAACAGGCCAATGACCCAAAACACACCTCCAGGCTGTGTAAGGGCTATTTGACCAAGGAGAGTGATGGAGTGCTGTATCAGATGATCTGGCCTCCACAATCACCCGACCTCAACCCAATTGAGATGGTTTGGGATGAGTTTGACTGCAGAGTGAAGGAAAAGCAGCCAATAAGTGCTCAGCATATGGGGGAACTCCTTCAAGACTGTTGGAAAAGCATTACTCATGAAACTGGTTGAGAGAATGCCACGCGTGTGCAAAGCTATCATCAAAAAAGGGTGTCTACTTTGAAGAATCTCACATTTTAAATATATTTTGATTTGTTTAACACTTTTTTGGTTACTACAGGATTCCATGTGTTATTTCATAGTTTTGATGTCTTCACTATTATTCTACAATGTAGAAAATAGTAAAAAATTAAATAAAAACACTTGAATGAATAGGTGTGTCCAAACGTTTGACTGGTACTGTATGTGTTTAATATACTATCAAAATGATAACATTTTTGATCACAGAATATTCCATAGAATTCCAGAAAATAAAACAGCTGTAACTCATTCACTGTAAAGGGTATTACTAGTCTGATTTCAGATGATCAAGCCTTACAACATAAAGAAGATTCAACATTCTCTAAGTTTTTTCTCCACCTTCATTAGGAAGTTGTGTAAAAGGCAGTTTGGGGAAAAAAATGATATTTGTTTAAGATACAGTTCACGGGTGTTTTTCTTGACTGATTACCATTTGATTGATGTCGTGCTATTGTATGTTATATCATTTGAAAGGGCTGTTTCTCAGCTTTCAAAATATGTATCATGTTTTCAGATATGGGTTGACACCAGCAAATATTGCTCATTAATGCATGCAGAGGTCATGGAAATTCTGGAATTCCAAATCTTACCTTCCGGTTATACAACAATGCCAATATGGTGATTTACAGTTACAGTTAGCTGGTGTTCTAAAGCCTACTGTTTCCACTCCCCTTTAATATTGTATTATCAATCTTGCATGTATGTAATGGCTGAACATAAGGGTTCAGGTAGAAATATGCCTCAGCATGAGATGCCAGAGGTCGAGCTCACATATTGTTCATTCTTATGTGCATGCACTGCATGTAGGATATTTTATGTGGGTGGGATTGTTGGCGGTTTGAAATGATGACTCGTATGTACTTCTAATGCACACTTTCTTTCTCTATCTTTCCCATTCTAAGGTTGTCATGCTTCAATTGAAGCTTGGACTTTCGGGAAGCAAAACCAGAACAAAAGCTGTGCAGTACTAATACTTCCCATCTGGACATCACACCTGAATGCTTAACTGACCAACACAGCTTTGACAGGAAAACAGTGAACACACATCAACAATCAATATTAGCACATGCTGTGCTTCATCCAACTGGGAATCTGCAAATGCCTTGTTCTTTATCGCATTGAGTGGTGAATTTCTAAGGCCAAGCCAAAAACATTTGGAATGAAGAAGTGAAGCAGACTTTTCCCCCCTTGATGTGGATCATGTTAACATTCTAGTTAACCCTCAATATCAACAAGACTGGACCGCCCAGGCTTTGGAGCTGAGCGCAAATTAAATTAACCCTGGTTCAGCTTAAAATGAAGACAGAGTGAGCCAACCCTGTGTATCACCATAATCTTTCAGTGTAGATTTTACCCACTGAGGGTTATTGAAACAGGAGGAGACCATGAAAGCAGCAGTTGATAGGAAGTCAGAGTCTGAGGTGTTGTGCTCGGCCTGGCTGGAGTGGAGATAAGAGCTTGGGCGAGAGAGAAAACAGAGTTTGATGAGACGAGCAGAATACAAATCAGTGTCTACTGTCCCTCAGCCAGACTGCCGAATCAAATCAATATTAGTGTGTCTGCTGAAATGGACAGTGATTCAGCAACTATAATAGCTTTATTGGTTGTGCATTGAAATGGTACGAGCATAATCAAAAGCTCTAATATGAAACTAAATAGCAATCACCTTTTCTGTAAATCTCAATTTTGGAGATTTTGTCTCAGAACCCAGTGTGTCCAAGACTGAAATTATGGATAAAGGATCCATCAGGTCCCATGGATACGTGTGACAACCAACAGTGACACCCATCAATGCAGCCCTCGCACCATGCCGAGAAGACAAAGGAAAGCATAGGCCCTGATTTGATTGTGGTGATGTGGCTCATCTAGACCTTGAACAAAGGTTTAAAGGGGAAAGGCAAGATGGATCAGGATAATAGCTCCGTTGATCCGTTCTTCACCAACGCCACGGAGAGCTCTGAACCCACAGAGGCACTATGGGACAAAGCCACTCTCCTGGGGCTCCAGATCTTCCTGTCAGCCATCCTGGCAATCGTCACCCTGGCCACCGTGCTGTCCAATGCCTTTGTCATCGCCACCATATTCCTGACTCGGAAGCTACACACGCCAGCCAACTTTCTGATTGGCTCGCTGGCTGTGACAGACCTGCTGGTGTCCATCCTGGTCATGCCTATTAGCATCTTGTACACAGTGAGTAAGACCTGGGCCCTGGGGCAGATTGTCTGCGACATCTGGCTGTCATCGGACATCACCTTCTGCACTGCCTCCATCCTGCACCTGTGCGTCATCGCGCTGGACCGCTACTGGGCCATCACTGACGCCCTGGAGTACTCCAAGCGCCGGACAATGCGTCGAGCGGGCCTGATGATAACAGTGGTATGGGTGATCTCCATCTCCATCTCCATGCCGCCGCTCTTCTGGAGGCAGGCCAAGGCCAACGAGGAGGTGATGGAGTGCATGGTGAACACGGATCAGATCTCCTACACGCTCTACTCCACCTTCGGGGCGTTCTATGTTCCCACTGTGTTGCTGATCATCCTCTACGGCCGGATCTACGTGGCAGCCCGCTCACGCATCTTTAAGACACCAGTGTCGTGCGGCAAGCGTTTCACCACGGCCCAGCTCATCCAGACATCCGCCGGCTCCTCCCTTTGCTCCATCAACTCCGCCTCCAACCAAGAGGGCCACCTGCACCCCGGAGGGGGAGGCAACACGGGAGGAGTGGCAGTAAACGGAGGTGGAGGAAGCAGTGGTGGGTCGCCTCTCTTCAATAACTGCGTGATGGTGAAGCTGGCTGACAGCGTGCTGGAGAGGAAGCGTCTGTGCACCGCCCGGGAGAAGAAGGCCACCAAGACGCTGGGCATCATCCTGGGAGCCTTCATCGTGTGCTGGCTACCCTTTTTCGTGGTCACCCTGGTACTGGCCATCTGCAAAGAATGCTGGTTCCACCCAGTGCTCTTCGACGTGTTCACCTGGCTTGGCTACCTAAACTCGCTCATCAATCCTGTTATCTACACTGCCTTCAATGACGAGTTCAAGCTGGCCTTCCACAAACTCATCAAGTTCAAGAGATGCTACTAAGGGAATGCGAGTATTGTACATACAAAATATATCATAACCCAGTGTTTCCCAAACGTGGGGTCTCCTGATTTGAAAATGGGGTTGCGAGAGAAACTCTGAAGGAAACAAAAATAATTGTGCTTGGTTCATAAAACCGGGGTTACGTCAGTTGTAATAAACAGAGCGGTTTCTGTTTTCTTATTACAAATGTGGTTCTATTTTTTGCGGGAGGGTATAAACTACAAAATATTATGATCCCATCACTGAAAGATAAGACTCAGGCATATGTATGTGTCTTCTGTTTCCCTCTACAGTGCCCACAAGCCTCATTAGAACAGAGTGGACAAGACCAGGTACTAAATCAGACTGGGGAGAAAAGAACATCATTCGCTAATTTTCCATCCAATTTGTAACAGATTTTCATGCGAATATTCTCAAATCTGCCAAAAACAATACCATCAACTGAACTGAATTATTGAGGATAAAATCCTGTGCATGATGACGTAGTGCACATAAAAGTAACTTTTGCCGTTCAATTCCCATGTACCGAATTAAAAATACAAGTTAAATGGGTTTCCATCACATTTTCAACTCAACTGATGGTTTTGCGTTATATTGCAAATGTGCCCTCTCTGGTCTTGGCACATGCGCTGTAGCCAACAGTTCGCAGATACAGTGCAGGTAGGCTACCTACATTGAGATTATTATGGATAAGGGCGAGATTATTTGTATGAATGAATGACATTTTATTTTCATGTGAAATTGCCAATTGGCAACCCATCCCTTACGGGATTAATTGACACAAACAAACATGAAAATAATTCACTATGGTAATTAAATGAGAATTCTTATTCTGGTGTTCTCTGCATTGCGCATCACGTACAGAGTGAAAAAAAGTAAGGTAAAAATCAATACATAAGTAGCCTAAATAAGGTTGTATTTGTCAAACGGAAGCCAAACATCGATCATCATGTCACCAGAATATGACCTTCAATATTTATTGAAAAGGAGCATTAAACTCATCACCTTGCACATTCACCTCCCTGTGAAGTTCATCATAATTGATTTAATCTTGTTTAATAAACTGCATGATTTCCCGAGTCATAGTGGGAGGACCACACAACATAGAGTGGTGATGGTTATTACAGTATATCAATAGTTGCACATAAAGGCGTTTCCACGCCATTTTTCTCATAATTAATTTTACCGACACAAAAATATCCCATCATGTCTCATGAACAAATTGTCTGTCGGCATTTATAAAATTGTACAGGCAATTCATGTTTCCTTCTGCCCATCTTGATTTTTTTCATGCATCAGTTAATTAATCTGCATGAAATGGTTGGATCGAAACGTGGTTATTGAACTTCTTTTCTACACAGAAGATCATACAAAACTGTTGTCTGATGATCTTCTGAACTTCCCAATACCTTTCTGATGCATTTCAGTCACTTCAAACCATACTTCCTTCAGCATGAAATACTGTCAAAAGTACTATCAGACTGATTTGTAATAGACTGTCATATACCCGATTAAAAAAGTAAACATTGGCCGTTGATTACATCACTTTTTTTTTACAGGATGGGGTCGCGGTAAAATGTGGATATCGAAATGGGTCGTGGGCAAAAAAAGATTGGGAACTCCTGTCATAACCTATTCTCTCGCAATTCTTAGTAAATACCGGTATGGGAATATAGGGTCTATTCATATAAACACTGTACTGTGGCATTTGTTCATGTTGTAAACACATGATCATTGTGTTTGGTCTCTGTACATTTGTTGTACATTGGAACTTCATTGACATGCTTATGAAGTGCCATACATCTTACAGATATTTCCTTACTAGAAATGTATGCATGCATAAGAAAAATTGAATAAAATATTCCAAGGACTATGAAACTCATTATAAATGAGGGTTTGGGTTGGGATATTACAGACCCCAAAGGAATAGACTTATCATACATGTTTGAGACAAATGAAGGAGTCTCTAAAGTATAAGAACTGGTCCTTCTTTGGATGAAAGACATAAGGTAATTAATCCGTGGATTATTATTGAGCAGTGGATTATAAAGCCCCATTGGACTGGGAAAGACATCGTAAATTGTTACAGAAGTGTCACATACAGAGGCGGATCTTCCTTAACACGTCTGTGGTACAGTACAATAGAGAAATACGTATATAAAGATTCAGTCTTACTGTGTCTCTCTATGTGGCTGCATTTGTTTATGTGTGGAGGAGTTGTCACCTTGCTCTAGGTGTAATGATGTGTGGGGAGGGGAGAGTTGCAGTGAATGAAATGTGGACATATTTTTCACCAGTGTGGCATCAGCTTATTGTATCCAACTGATTAAACTTTAAACATTACCCACATTCGAGGAGCCTGACTTCTCTATGTAGGAGACAGCATTTACCTTTGGATTGAACCTAAAAATGAATGATGTCCTGTTCCCTGGCAACAAATGAATCTGCATAAGCTACTGTAAACCCACTGGGCACACAGTGGTTGAGTCAACGTTGTTTCAATGTCATTTGTCAGCCGTTTGTGACGGGGAATCTATGTGGGAAAAAGTCAATCATTACTGTTTTCATATTTTTAACCAGCGTAGTAAACATTGAAATTAAGTTCAAACTTAAAGTAACGGGTTGTTACATCAAAATAATTTCAACAATCATCAGAACTATGCATATGTTGAAATTGCGTTGAAAATCCAACGTAGAAATGTTTAAAATATTTTTCATCCTATAGTCAATATCTATTGGGTGGTTGAAATTATGTCGAATTTTATATTTGACCTTTTATTTGACCTTCTTTCAATGTTGATATTCAAATGATATGTTTGAATCAGTGAAATTGTTTCAATGCCATGAACCTAAATAGAGAATGTACAGTATATTGAAATGAAATGTGAATCCGCAGTCCAATGGTTCCTGCCTGTAACTCCTATTGGTATAGGAGGGGTAATGAGCTTTGATGAGAACAAGTCTACCATCCAGATGCCTACCTCTACACTGAGTGTAGACAGACTGACCAGGTAAAAGCTATGATCCCATATTGATGTCACTTAAGTCATTGTAGATGAAGGGGAGGAGACAAGTTAAATAAGGATTTTTAAGCCTTAAGACATGGATTGTGTATATGTGCCATTGAGAGGGTGAATGGGAAAGACAAAAGATTTAAGTGCCTTTGAGTGTGTCAAGAACTGTAATGCTGCTGGATTTTTCACACTCCAGTGTGTATCAAGAATGGTCCACCACCCAAAGGACATCCAGCAAACTTGACACAACTGTGGGAAGCATTGGAGTTAAAATAAGCCAGCATCGCTGTGGAACGCTTTCGACACCGTGTGGAGTCCATGCCCTGACGAATTGAGGCAAAAGGGCAAAAGTGGATGCAACTCAATATTAGTTTTGGTATTTGGTAGGATCCCCATTATCTGTTGCATAAGCAGCAGCTATTCTTCCTGAGGTCCACACCAAACAGGAAACATAATATAGAATGACATAATACAGAACATCATTAGACAAGAACAGCTCAAGGACAGAACTACATACATTTTTTTTTTAAAGGCACATGTAGCCTACATATCAATGCATAGACACAAACTATCTAGGTCAAATAGGGGAGAGGTGTTGTGCCACGAGGTGTTGCTTTATCTGTTTTTTGAAACCAGGTTTGCTGTTTATTTGAGCAATATGAGATGGAAGGAAGTTCATGTACATTTTCTTGAATTTGTTCTAGATTTGGGGACTATGAAAATATGGTTGAATCATCAGCATACATGGACACACATGCTTTGTTTAATGCCAGTGGCAGGTCATTGGTAAAAATAGAAAAGAGTAGAGGGCCTAGAGAGCTGCCCTGCGGTACACCACACTTTACATGTTTGACATTAGAGACACTTCCATTAAAGAAAACCCTTTCTTCTATTAGATAGATAGCTCCGAATCCACGATATGGAAGAGGTTGAAAAGCCATAGCACTTAAGTTTTTCAACAACAGGTTATGGTCAATAATATCAAAGGCTGCACTGAAATCTAACAGTACAGCTCCCACCATCTTCTTATTATCAATTTCTTTCAACCAATCATCAGTCATTGGTGTCAGTGCAGTACATGTTGAGTGCCCTTCTCTATAAGCATGCTGAAAGTATGTTGTTAATTTGTTTACAGAGAAATAAAATTGTATTTGGTCAAACACAATTTATTCCTACAGTTTGCTAAGAGCTGGCAGCAAGCTTATAGGTCTGCTGTTAGAACCAGTAAAGGCCGCTTTACCACTCTTGGGTAGCGGAATTACTTTGGCTTCCCTCCAGGCCTGAGGACTGTCATGTTTTGTCATTGATCATCATGTCTTGTCCCTGTGCTTCCCTCTGCTGGTCTTATTAGGTTCTTTCCCTCTTTCTATCCCTCTCTCTCCCCCTCCCTCTCTCCCTCTCTCGCTCTCTCTCTCTATCGTTCCGTTCCTGCTCCCAGCTGTTTCCCATTCTCCTAACTACCTCATTTACTCTTTCACACCTGTCCCCTATTTTACCCTCTGATTAGAGTCCCTATTTCTCCCTCTGTCTTCCGCTTCTGTCCTTGTCGGATTCTTGTTTGATGTTTGCTGTTCTGTGTCCTTGTTCCGCCCTGTCGTGTTTTTGCCTTCTTCAGATGCTGCGTGTGAGCAGGTGTCTATGTCAGCTACGGCCTGTGCCTTCCTGAAGCGACCTGCAGTCTGTGGTCGCGTCTCCAGTCGTTCCTCTCTTCTGACGAGAGGATTTCAGTTTCCTGTTTTGGATTTACCTTTGATAATATCCAGGAGAATCATTGTTTGTTTAAGACTGGAATAAAGACTCTGTTTCTATTACGTCGCTTTTGGGTCCTCATTCACCAGCATAACAGAAGAATCCGACCAAGAATGGACCCAGCGACTACGGATTCTCGCAACACTGCCGTCGAGTTCCAGGGAGCAATGCTCGGCAGACACGAGCAGGAATTGTCTGCTGCTCGTCATGCCGTTGAGACCCTGGCCGCTCAGGTCTCCGACCTCTCAGGACAGTTTCAGAGTCTTCGTCTCGTGCCACCAGCTACTTCCTGGTCTTCCGAGTCTCCGGAACCTAGGGTTAATAACCCACCATGTTACTCTGGGCAACCCACTGAGTGTCGCTCCTTTCTCACCCAGTGTGATATTGTGTTCTCTCTCCAGCCCAACACATACTCAAGAGAGAGAGCTCGGATCGCTTACGTCATATCACTCCTTACTGGTCGGGCTCGGGAGTGGGGCACAGCTATCTGGGAGGCAAGGGCTGAGTGTTCTAACGATTATCAGAACTTTAAAGAGGAGATGATACGGGTTTTTGATCGTTCAGTTTTTGGGAAGGAGGCTTCCAGGGCCCTGGCTTCCCTATGTCAAGGTGATCGATCCATAACGGATTACTCTATAGAGTTTCGCACTCTTGCTGCCTCCAGTGACTGGAACGAGCCGGCGTTGCTCGCTCGTTTTCTGGAGGGACTCCACGCTGAGGTTAAGGATGAGATTCTCTCCCGGGAGGTTCCTTCCAGCGTGGACTCTTTGATTGCACTCGCCATCCGCATAGAACGACGGGTAGATCTTCGTCACCGAGCTCGTGGAGGAGAGCTCGCGTTAACGGTGTTCCCCCTCTCCGCATCTCAACCATCTCCTCCCACCGGCTCAGAGACTGAGCCCATGCAGCTGGGAGGTATTCGCATCTCGACTAAGGAGAGGGAACGGAGAATCACCAACCGCCTTTGCCTCTATTGCGGTTCTGCTGGACATTTTGTCATGTCATGTCCAGTAAAAGGCCAGAGCTCATCAGTAAGCGGAGGGCTACTGGTGAGCGCTACTACTCAGGTCTCTCCATCAAGATCCTGTACTACCTTGTCGGTCCATCTACGCTGGACCGGTTCGGCTGCTTCCTGCAGTGCCTTGATAGACTCTGGGGCTGAGGGTTGTTTTATGGACGAAGCATGGGCTCGGAAACATGACATTCCTCTCAGACAGTTAGGGAAGCCCACGCCCATGTTCGCCTTAGATGGTAGTCTTCTCCCCAGTATCAGATGTGAGACACTACCTTTAACCCTCACAGTATCTGGTAACCACAGTGAGACCATTTCCTTTTTGATTTTTCGTTCACCTTTTACACCAGTTGTTTTGGGTCATCCCTGGCTAGTATGTCATAATCCTTCTATTAATTGGTCTAGTAATTCTATCCTATCCTGGAACGTTTCTTGTCATGTGAAGTGTTTAATGTCTGCTATCCCTCCTGTTTCTTCTGTCCCCTCTTCTCAGGAGGAACCTGGTGATTTGACAGGAGTGCCGGAGGAATATCATGATCTGCGCACGGTCTTCAGTCGGTCCAGAGCCAACTCTCT
Source organism: Salvelinus namaycush (assembly GCF_016432855.1). Classification (NCBI taxonomy): domain Eukaryota; kingdom Metazoa; phylum Chordata; class Actinopteri; order Salmoniformes; family Salmonidae; genus Salvelinus; species Salvelinus namaycush. Next base: position 38,510,175 of record NC_052334.1, read on the forward strand.
TCCTCCTCACCGGTCGTATGATTGTTGTATTGATCTCCTTCCGGGGACCACTCCTCCTCGGGGTAGACTATACTCTCTGTCGGCTCCCGAACGTAAGGCTCTCGAGGATTATCTGTCTGTTTCTCTCGACGCCGGTACCGTGGTGCCTTCTTCCTCTCCCGCCGGAGCGGGGTTTTTTTTTGTTAAGAAGAAGGACGGTACTCTGCGCCCCTGCGTGGATTATCGAGGGTTGAATGACATAACGGTTAAGAATCGTTATCCGCTTCCCCTTATGTCGTCAGCCTTCGAGATTCTGCAGGGAGCCAGGTTCTTTACTAAGTTGGACCTTCGTAACGCTTACCATCTCGTGCGCATCAGAGAGGGGGACGAGTGGAAAACGGCGTTTAACACTCCGTTAGGGCATTTTGAATACCGGGTTCTGCCGTTCGGTCTCGCTAATGCTCCAGCTGTCTTTCAGGCATTAGTTAATGATGTACTGAGAGACATGCTGAACATCTTTGTTTTCGTTTACCTTGACGATATCCTGATTTTTTCACCGTCACTCGAGATTCATGTTCAGCACGTTCGACGTGTACTCCAGCGCCTTTTAGAGAATTGTCTCTACGTGAAGGCTGAGAAGTGCGCCTTTCATGTCTCCTCTGTCACATTTCTCGGTTCTGTTATTTCCGCTGAAGGCATTCAGATGGATCCCGCTAAGGTCCAGGCTGTCAGCGATTGGCCCGTTCCTAAGTCACGTGTCGAGTTGCAGCGCTTTCTCGGTTTCGCTAATTTCTATCGGCGTTTCATTCGTAATTTCGGTCAAGTGGCTGCTCCTCTCACAGCTCTGACTTCTGTCAAGACGTGCTTTAAGTGGTCCGGTTCCGCCCAGGGAGCTTTTGATCTCCTCAAGAAGCGTTTTACATCCGCTCCTATCCTTGTTACTCCTGACGTCACTAAACAATTTATTGTCGAGGTTGACGCTTCAGAGGTGGGCGTGGGAGCCATTCTGTCCCAGCGCTTCCAGTCTGACGATAAGGTCCATCCTTGCGCTTATTTTTCTCATCGCCTATCGCCATCGGAACGCAACTATGATGTGGGTAACCGCGAACTGCTCGCCATCCGCTTAGCCCTAGGCGAATGGCGACAGTGGTTGGAGGGGGCGACCGTCCCTTTTGTCGTTTGGACTGACCATAAGAATCTTGAGTACATCCGTTCTGCCAAACGACTTAATGCACGTCAAGCTCGTTGGGCGTTGTTTTTCGCTCGTTTCGAGTTCGTGATTTCTTATCGCCCGGGAAATAAGAACACCAAGCCTGATGCCTTATCCCGTCTCTTTAGTTCTTCTGTGGCTTCTACCGACCCCGAGGGGATTCTCCCTGAGGGGCGTGTTGTCGGGTTGACTGTCTGGGGAATTGAGAGACAGGTAAAGCAAGCACTCACTCACACTGCGTCGCCGCGCGCTTGTCCTAGTAACCTTCTGTTCGTTCCTGTCTCTACTCGTCTGGCTGTTCTTCAGTGGGCTCACTCTGCCAAGTTAGCTGGCCACCCCGGCGTTCGGGGTACGCTTGCTTCTATTCGCCAGCGGTTTTGGTGGCCTACTCAGGAGCGTGACACGCGCCGTTTCGTGGCTGCTTGTTCGGACTGCGCGCAGACTAAGTCAGGTAACTCTCCTCCTGCCGGTCGTCTCAGACCGCTTCCCATTCCTTCTCGACCATGGTCTCACATCGCCTTAGACTTTATTACCGGTCTGCCTTCGTCTGCGGGGAAGACTGTGATTCTTACGGTTGTCGATAGGTTCTCTAAGGCGGCACATTTCATTCCCCTCGCTAAGCTTCCTACCGCTAAGGAGACGGCACAAATCATCATTGAGAATGTGTTCAGAATTCATGGCCTCCCGTTAGACGCCGTTTCAGACAGAGGCCCGCAATTCACGTCACAGTTTTGGAGGGAGTTCTGTCGTTTGATTGGTGCTTCCGTCAGTCTCTCTTCCGGGTTTCATCCCCAGTCTAACGGTCAAGCAGAAAGGGCCAATCAGTCGATTGGTCGCATATTACGCAGCCTTTCTTTTCGAAACCCTGCGTCTTGGGCAGAACAGCTCCCCTGGGCAGAATACGCTCACAACTCGCTTCCTTCGTCTGCTACCGGGCTATCTCCGTTTCAGAGTAGTCTTGGGTACCAGCCTCCTCTGTTCTCGTCCCAGCTCGCCGAGTCCAGCGTTCCCTCCGCTCAGGCTTTTGTCCAACGTTGTGAGCGCACCTGGAGGAGGGTCAGGTCTGCACTTTGCCGTTACAGGGCGCAGACTGTGAGAGCCGCCAACAAACGTAGGATTAAGAGCCCTAGGTATTGTCGCGGTCAGAGAGTGTGGCTTTCCACTCGTAACCTTCCCCTTACGACAGCTTCTCGCAAGTTGACTCCGCGGTTCATTGGTCCGTTCCGTGTCTCTCAGGTCGTCAATCCTGTCGCTGTGCGACTGCTTCTTCCGCGACATCTTCGTCGCGTCCACCCTGTCTTCCATGTCTCCTGTGTCAAGCCTTTTCTTCGCGCCCCCGTTCGTCTTCCCTCCCCCCCCCCCGTCCTTGTCGAGGGCGCACCTATTTACAAGGTACGGAAGATCATGGACATGCGTTCTCGGGGACGTGGTCACCAGTACTTAGTGGATTGGGAGGGTTACGGTCCTGAGGAGAGGAGTTGGGTTCCATCTCGGGACGTGCTGGACCGTTCGTTGATTGATGATTTCCTCCGTTGCCGCCAGGGTTCCTCCTCGAGTGCGCCAGGAGGCGCTCGGTGAGTGGGGGGGTACTGTCATGTTTTGTCATTGATCATCATGTCTTGTCCCTGTGCTTCCCTCTGCTGGTCTTATTAGGTTCTTTCCCTCTTTCTATCCCTCTCTCTCCCCCTCCCTCTCTCCCTCTCTCCCTCTCTCGCTCTCTCTCTCTATCGTTCCGTTCCTGCTCCCAGCTGTTTCCCATTCTCCTAACTACCTCATTTACTCTTTCACACCTGTCCCCTATTTTACCCTCTGATTAGAGTCCCTATTTCTCCCTCTGTCTTCCGCTTCTGTCCTTGTCGGATTCTTGTTTGATGTTTGCTGTTCTGTGTCCTTGTTCCGCCCTGTCGTGTTTTTGCCTTCTTCAGATGCTGCGTGTGAGCAGGTGTCTATGTCAGCTACGGCCTGTGCCTTCCTGAAGCGACCTGCAGTCTGTGGTCGCGTCTCCAGTCGTTCCTCTCTTCTGACGAGAGGATTTCAGTTTCCTGTTTTGGATTTACCTTTGATAATATCCAGGAGAATCATTGTTTGTTTAAGACTGGAATAAAGACTCTGTTTCTATTACGTCGCTTTTGGGTCCTCATTCACCAGCATAACAAGGACAAAGACTTTCCTCTAGGCTCAGATTAAAAATATGACAGATAGGAGTGGCTATAGAGTCAGCTACCATCCTCAGTAGCTTTCCATCTAAGTTGTCAATGCCAGGAGGTTTGTCATTATTGATCTTTAACAACAATTTTCCCACCTCTCCCACACTAACTTTACAAAATTCACACTTGCACTGCTTTCCTTTCATTATAATTTTTTATTTTATGCATGAATATAATTGCTCACTGTTTGTCGTGGGCATTTCCTGCTTAAGTTTCCCCACTTTGCCAATTAAATAATAATTTAAATAATTGGCAAGATCAAATGGTTTTGTGATGAATAAGCCATCTGATTCGATGAAAGATGGAGTTGAATTTGTCTTTCTGCCCATAATTTAATTAAAATTTCTCCCAAGTTTTTTTCCATCATTCTTTATATCATTGATCTTGGCTTCATAATACAGTTTCTTCTTCTTTTTGTTGAGTTTAGTCACATGATTTCTCAATTTGCAGTAAGTAAAACAGTCAGATGTGCAGCCAGACTTATTAGCCACTCCTTTTGCCCCATCTCTTTCAACCATACAATTTTTCAATTCCTCATCAATCCATGGAGCCTGAACAGTTCTAACAGTCAGTTTCTTAACAGGTGCATGTTTATCAATAACTGGAAGCAGCAATTTCATAAATTCATCAAGTGCAGCGTCTGGATGCTCCTCATTAATCACACCAGACCAACAAATATTTTTAACATCATCCACATAAGAGTCACAGCAAAATCTTTTGTATGATCTCTAATACACTATTTTAGGCCCGGCTGTTGGAACTTTGGCTTTCCTGGATATAGTCACTATATTGTGATCACTGCATCCAATGGGTAGAACAAAGTTCTACAGCGTTAGTAAAAATGTGATCGATACATGTGGATGATCTTGTTCCTGTAGTGTTTGTAAACACCCTGGTAGGTTGATTAATAACCTGAACCAGATTACAGGCGCTGGTTACAGTAAGAAGCTTCCTCTTGAGCGGAGAGCTTGATGAAAACCGGTCAAAATTCAGGTCCCCAATAAAGTAGACCTCTCTGTTTACATCACATACACTATCAACGATTTCACAGATATTATTTAGATACTGACTGTTAGCACTTGGTGGCCTATAGAAACACCCCAAAAGAAAAGGCTTTAGATGTGCCAAGTGAACCTGCAACCACAACACTTCAATAACACTTGACATAAGATCTTCTCTAAGCATTACAGGGATATGGCTGTGAATATATACAGCAACACCTCCCCCATAAGCATTTTTGTCTCTTCTATAAATGTTATATCCTTGTATTGCTATTGATGTATCATCAAATGAATTATCTAAGTGAGTCTCAGAAATGGCTAATATAGGAATGTTATCTGATGTTAGCAAGTTATTGATTTTATGAACCTTATTTCTAAGGCTACATATATTAATATGGGCTATTTTCAGCCCTTTCCTGGGTAGCTTATCAGAGATAGACATAATATTAAAAAGAGCAGACAAAGCAAGATAAAACAATATACATTCAGCTGTCCATTAATCAATTGGTGTGTGTGTGTGTGTGTGTGTGTGTGTGTGTGTGTGTGTGTGTGTGTGTGTGTGTGTGTGTGTGTGTGTGTGTGTGTGTGTGTGTGTGTGTGTGTGTGTGTGTGTGTGTGTGTGTGTGTGCTACATGGTTGAGGCTACGAACCCATTGGCTTGGCTCTCTCATCCCTTCCAGGCTTTTGGGAGGGAGGGTGGACAATGAGCCTGTCGTAGCAGATGTACAGTGCCTTGCAAAAGTATTCATTCCCCTTGGCATTTTTCCTTTTTTGTTGCATTACGACCTGTAATTTAAATAGATTTTTATTTGGATTTCATGTAATGGACATACACAAAATATTCCAAATTGGTGAAGTGAAATGAAAAAAATAACTTGTTTAAAAAAAAAAAATAATAATAATAATGGAAAAGTGGTGCATGCATATGTATTCACCCCCTTTGCTATGAAGCCCCTAAATAATATCTGGTGCAATCAATTACCTTCAGAAGTCACATAATTAGTTAAATAAAGTCTACCTGTGTGCAAATAAAGTCCACCTGTGTGCAATCTAAGTGTCACATGATCTCAGTATATATACAGTACACCTGTTCCGAAAAGCCCCAGAGTCTGCAACACCACTAAGCAAGGGGCACCACCAAGCAAGCGGCACAATGAAGACCAAGGAGCTCTCCAAACAGGTCAGGGACAAAGTTGTGGAGAAGTACAGATCAGGGTTGGGTTATAAAAAAATATTAAAACTTTGAACATCCCACAGAGCACCATTAAATCCATTATTAAAAAATTGAAAGAATATGGCACCACAACAAACCTGCCAAGAGAGGGCCGCCCACCAAAACGCATGGACCAGGCAAGGAGGGCATTAATCAGAGAGGCAACAAAGAGACCAAAGATAACCCTGAAGGAGATGCAAAGCTCCACAGCGGAGATTGGAGTATCTGTCCATAGGACCACTTTAAGCCTCATACTCCACAGAGTGGCCAAAAAAAAGCCATTGCTTAAACAAAAACATAAGCAAACATGTTTGGTGTTCGTCAAAAGGCATGTGGGAGACTCCCCAAACATATGGAAGAAGGTACTCTGGTCAGGTTAGACTAAAATGGAGCTTCTTGGCCATCAAGGAAAACGCTATGTCTGGCGCAAACCCAACACCTCTCATCACCCCGAGAACATCATCCCCACAGTGAAGCATGGTGGTGGCAGCAGCATGCTGTGGGGATGTTTTTCATCGGCAGGGACTGGGAAACTGGTCAGAATTGAAGGAACGATGGATGGCGCTAAATACAGGGAAATTATTGAGGGAAACCTGTTTCAGTCTTCCAGAGATTTGAGACTGGTACGGACATTCACCTTCCAGCAGGACAATGACCCTAATTATACTGCTAAAGCAACACTTGAGTGGTTTAAGGGGAAACATTTAAATGTATTGGAATGGCCTAGTCAAAGCCCAGACCTCAATCCAATTGAGAATCTGTGGTATGACTTAAAGATTGCTAGCGGCACTCCCCCCCCCCCCCCACTGAAAAACCAGTGCCGCGAAATTCAAAAAAAATATTTTTTTAAAATATTTAACTTTCACACATTAAAGTCCAATACAGCTAATGAAAGACACAGATCTTGTGAATCCAGTCAACATGTCCGATTTTTAAAATGTTTTACAGGGAAGACACAATATGTAAAGATGTACATCTATTACCTAAAAACACATTAGCATAATCCACCATCTTTTATTTGTCCACCAACACCAGTAGCCATCACCAATTCGGCTAAACTAAGATATTTATAGCCCCTAACCAACAAAAAAACTCATTAGATGACAGTCTGATAACATATTTATGGTATGGGATAGGTTTTGTTAGAAAAAAGTGCATATTTCAGGTAGATGGCATAGGTTACAATTGCACCCACCGTCACAAATGGAATAGAAAAACTACTTAGAGCAACGTGTTTACCTACTTACTAATCATCAAACATTTCGTAAAAATACACAGCATACACGAATCGAAAGACACAGATCCTGTGAATACAGACAATATTTCAGATTTTCTAAGTGTCTTACAGCGAAAACACAATAAATCGTTATATTAGCATAGCACATACCACATAGCAGCCCAGCATTGATTCTAGCCAAAGTGAGCGATAAAAGTCAACATCGCCAAAAGATATTAATTTTTTCACTAACCTTCTCAGAATTCTTCCGATGACACTCCTGTAACATCACATTACAACATGCATATACAGTTTGATCGCAAATGTTTATATTTAGCCACCAAAATCATGGTTAGACAATGTGAAATGTAGCTCAGCTGGTCAGAAAATGTCCTTGCGCCACTTAGACAGTGATCTACTCTTATACATAAATACTCATAAACGTGACTAAAAAATATAGGGTGGACAGGGATTGATAGACAATTTAATTCTTAATACAATTGCGTTATTACATTTTTTAATTTATCCTTACTTTTCAATACAGTTTGCGCCAAGCGAAGCTACGTCAAAAAACATGGCGTCCTAAGCCACTAAAATGTTTCGACAGAAACACGATTTATCATAATAAAAATGTCCTACCTTGAGCTGTTCTTCCATCAGTATCTTGGGCAAAGGATCCTTTCTTGGGAGAAATCGTCTTTTGGTGGAAAGCTGTCCTCTTGCCATGTGGAAATGCCAACTGCGTTCGGGATGAACTGAAAAGCGTGCCCAACTATTCACATCGTTGCAAAAATAAATGTCCCAAAATCGCACTAAACGGATATAAATTGCTATAAAACGCTTTAAATTAACTACCTTATGATGTTTTTAACTCCCATAACGAGTAGAAACATGACCCGAGTAATATTACCCCCTTCACTAATGCTTGGAAAAGGTGCGGGCCGGTGTCCTCTAGGCGCATGACGCAGCTCCAAAAGAATGACTAGCTTCAGGGTTTTTTCATTTGTAGGGCCTGTGAACGCGCAATCGACCCCATTGGAATCGTCATCACGTAAAGGCATCCAGGGGAAGACGTAAGAAGTGTCCGTATAGTCATAGCAAAATCAGTGCCCTTTTAACTGACTTCAGAACAGTGGCCAACATTTCTGAAATCTGAATCCATGTCAGGGAAATTGCTGTAGAATGGGCTCTGTTCCACTTAGAGACAAAATTTCAACTCCTATAGAAACTATAGACTGTTTTCTATCCAATAATAATAATAATATGCATATTGTACGATCAAGGATTTTGTGGGAAGCCGTTTAAAAAAGTACCCAATTAGCATAAATAGTCTAAACAGCGCCCTCATCCCCAACAGGTTAGACTAAAATGGAGCTTCTTGGCCATCAAGGAAAACGCTATGTCTGGCGCAAACCCAACACCTCTCATCACCCCGAGAACATCATCCCCACAGTGAAGCATGGTGGTGGCAGCAGCATGCTGTGGGGATGTTTTTCATCGGCAGGGACTGGGAAACTGGTCAGAATTGAAGGAACGATGGATGGCGCTAAATACAGGGAAATTATTGAGGGAAACCTGTTTCAGTCTTCCAGAGATTTGAGACTGGTACGGACATTCACCTTCCAGCAGGACAATGACCCTAATTATACTGCTAAAGCAACACTTGAGTGGTTTAAGGGGAAACATTTAAATGTATTGGAATGGCCTAGTCAAAGCCCAGACCTCAATCCAATTGAGAATCTGTGGTATGACTTAAAGATTGCTGTACACCAACGGAACCCATCCAACTTGAAGGAGCTGGAGCAGTTTTGCCTTGAAGAATGGGCAAAAATCCCAGTGGCTAGATGTGCTAAGTTTATAGAGACATACCCCAAGAGACTTGCAGCTGTAATTGCTGCAAAAGGCAGCTCTACAAAGTATTGACTTTGGGGGGGGTGAATAGTTATGCACGCTCAAGTTTTCAGTTTTTTTGTAGCAATAAATAGCAATAAATCAAATCAAACTTTATTTAAAGTGCATTTAAAGTTTGATTTATCGCTATTCTTGAACTTAGATTTTTGGTTGAAATGGAGATGTGAATCCAACATATCAAGCATTAATTTGTAGACAAACTGGATATTGAATTGTGAACGCAAACCAATAAACATTTGAATGAGTATCTTCTGCATGGATTGTATACAAGCAGACAATGAAAGATTTTACAATATTCAATGATGACATTTCTCCCAAACTGGCTATAGGCTACATGTGTACCACCAAGTCAGAACAGTGTAAGCTAAGTTCTGAGGGGGAGAGGGACAAAACTAACAGCTTACTACATAACATACACTTGGTATTACTTTCTTAGCTACAGTATACATATCTCCCTGGCATATTACAACATCTATGCAGCAGCATACAAGACATAGGCCTATTTTTGGACCGTTGTTGTGCTGTGCTCACAAGATGGCGCGGGGGTCATTCTTGTGGGCAAACTTTGTCATCAAACTTTGTCATCAAAGTTTGCCATTCTCTGGATTTCTGGTGTTTTCAAGACAACTGGAAATCATGACATCAGTGATCTTCAGGTCAGAGCTCTAGAAAGCGACCCGAGTTCCCGACTTGGGATTCCGAGTTGGATGACCGTTCAAGACGAATTTTCCCAGTCTGAGCTTCTTTTGTTTTTGAACGCACAGAAGTCAGAGATATCCCAGTTTCGAGTACCAAGTTGTTTTGAATGTGGCAGAAGTCATGCTTTATTGACAGCATGGCCAATGTATCCAACCTTTTCTGGCCCATGGTGTTGCGTGTGAATGTTTATCCTTTTAAGCTTGGGAAAGAGTCCCTTTCAGACAGATGTTTTAAATCCTTAAACCCAGACTTGGACTACACACCCTCTCCACCGAAAAGCAGGAAGGGGAAACAAAATAGTGATTGCTTTGCGTCGCAGTAAGCCACTGATTCCTTCCAAACCACTCATTGTTGAATTTTCAATTTCCAACTTGTTGTGTAATGTCCAACGCCTACGCTCTGTGCTTTCGCTGGCTGCCTCTGCACTACAGAAAGCACTGAGCTGAAACACCTGCGTTTTGAAGCTGCCTTACTCAAGAGAACATGTTTGTATGTGGCTTTATTAACTCAAGGATTTTTTTTTTTTTTACATCGTTTGAAAACTGATATGTAACACGAATTAATGCCAAAATAACATGCATAATTGGCCAATTATAATTAAAAATATATATAATTTTGTTTTTTATTTTTAGCTAAACAGGTAGGGCTCAAAACAGGTGGAGCTCACCTTCCCTGAATGACGGGTCGCCACTGACCATACCCCATTCAAAGGCACCCTCTGAATGGAACAGACACAATCCATCTCAATTGTCTCAAGGCTTAAAAATCCTTCTTTAACCTGTCTCCTCCAATCCAGCTACACTATTTGAAGTGGATTTAACAAGTGACATCAATAAGGGATCATAGCTTTCACCTGGATTCACCTGGTCAGCCTGTCATGGAAAGAGCAGGTGTTCCTAATGTTTAATACACTCAGAATATATAAGAGACAATATCCAAAGGTAAAAGTTTATTATTAATATTACGAATTTGGCATCCTATTTATAGAGCTAATGATAACTACTTCTAAACTACTTCTAAACTTCCAAAGATCCAATCAACCATAGATGAATGATAGCATACCTAGCTTCAAGTTGAAACGATGTTGTCCTTTGTGCTATTCAGATGCCAATGTAGCCTACATAAACCCCAAATCACTCCCAATTTACCTTCACATACAGCTCTTTTAAGAAACGTTAGAGTAGTTACTTTCAACCTTTCAATGTTATCTGAGTGATCAATGTCTAAATGTGTTGACATGATAGCTCAGCTGAGACGGAACACAGCTCGTTTCCAAAGCTAAGGGTACATATAGGTGCATATCTGGACGATAGACTCGTTCTCACTGAAGTGCATTAACCCTCAGTAGGAGGGTTACCAGTAAGAGTCACTGTTCAGGCACCAATCATTGGACATTTATTTCAATATACCTCTTTATTTATGATGGCATGAACTTGAAAAAATTACGTTGATTCAAACGTACCATTTTACTATCAACATTGAAACAAGGTTAAATAAAATACGTCCAATCAAGTATGAAATTCAACATAATTCCAACCACCCAATTGAATATAGGATGAAAAGTATTTTTTAAATTTCTACGTGGAAATTTCAACCCGATCAACGTATACATAGTTCTGATGATTATGTTGCAATTAGAATGATGTAATAACCTGCTAGTCATGTTAGTCATTGTATTTAAAGGTCCAATGCAGCCGTTTTTATCTCAATATCAAATCATTCCTGGGTAACAATGAAGTACCTTACTGTGATTGTTTCAATCAAATTGGTCAAAAAAATAAAATAAAAATAATACATGTAGCTTCCTAGCAAAGAGCAATTTCTCAAGCAAGAATTTAACTAGGACTTTCTTTGCAGGGGAAAACTAAAAACTAGCTTTTATTGGGAGAGAGGTTTGGAACTCTTTCATATTTGTATTTTACCGCCTGGTGATTTCAGGAGGCAGGCCAAAACTCCATCCCACCACAACAGGCTGAAATTTCAGGCCATCTTTTCAAACAGCTTTTACACTAAAAGGGCATTATCATCATTTTCACAATTTCACAGTATTATTCCAACCTCAGTGTGGAAATATATATAAACCACTCTGCCTTTCATTGTTTGAAATTAGATAAAAACAGTACTGGTTGATGAGTTTTTGTAAATCCAAATGTGTTTTCCATGTAAATTCCACATCAAATTACATTGACAAATGACATTGAAACATTGATTCAACCAGTATGTGGGGAGTTGTCATAATGACTAATTGATTCAACATGCCTTAGTGAAGAGGATTACAAAGATGAGATAGAATTGTTTCCGTTTAGGCTTGGTCATGTGCACGGCTACAGAAGTGGAATCTTCATTTGAGCCAGTTTGCTGCATCAGGAAAATAATCCTGCAGTAACAGGAAATGTGAATTATTATGTGGATTATAATGAATGTAGAAAGCCAGTAGGAGGGTTTGCGCTCAGGCCAGAATGAAAGGTGGCAGGGGCGTGGGAGAGAAAATATCTGTAGAGTTCAAAAAGTACTCGCACTCAAAACCATGGAAAGGAGTAACCCATGGTGGCCGAGATGCAAATACAATATCATTAATTTAATCCATGCTCGAAAGAATACAAAAAGTGCAAGGTGCTATATAAAAATAAAGGAACGGAGCATACATTTCAGCCGTATGCCTTCATCAGTGCTTTAAAAACAAATTAAGAAGACACGTATTTAAGACACCTGCTGTGTGGGGGGGTGCAGCAATCCATGTTTTTCAGATCTCTTCCTAACACCCTGGTTTGTATTGGAGTGTTTAATATGTCTGTAACTCGCCATGTCCATAAACCACGCAGTCAGAGTCATGACATGCTAAAAGGAAAATCATGTTTAAATAAATAATTTCACCCTGACAGTGGGATGGAAAATGTCGGAGACAATGTCAGAGACAAGTCCCACAGAGGTGGGTGTAGGTGGGTCGTGTAAAGGCAAGGGTCACCTAGAGAGTGGAATTCCCTCTTAGTTGTCAGGTGGCAAAATGTGCATTTTTTATTTTATTAAGATCCCCATTAGCTGTTGCCAAGGCAGCAGCTATTTGTCCAAACAGAAATAAAACATCACACCGTACAAAACATTGTGCTTCATAGAAATGTACATTGCTCCACTACTACATTACCATTACATTACTAAGAATAATGTGTGGGTGTGTGTCTGTGTGTCTCTTCCCAGTCCGCATTGTGCCGTGAGGTGTTGTTTTATGTTTTTTAAATCTGATTTTATTGCTAGCTTAAGTTACCGGAGGTTGGAGAGAGTTCCATGTAGTCATGGCTCTATTTGCTACTGTGCATTTACAGGTAGCATGTCTTGTGGGGTATGTATGGGTGTCTGAGCTGTGTGTTAACTGATTGAACAGACAGTTTGGTACTTCAATACGTCAATAGCTCTCACAAAGACCAGTTGTAATGCAGTCAATATCTCCTCTACTTTGAGCCAGGAGAGACTGACGTATGTTGTTTAAACCTCTTAAGGATCGGACCCTTTTTTTAAATTTTCACCTAAAATGACATACCCAAATCTAACTGCCTGTAGCTCAGGCCCTGAAGCAAGGATATGCATATTCTTGGTACCATTTGAAAGGAAACACTTTGAAATTTGTGGAAATGTGAAAGGAATGTAGGAGAATAACACATTAGATCTAGTAAATGATAATGCAAAGAAAAAACCAACCGTTTTTTATTTATTTAACCATCATCTTTGAAATGCAAGAGTATTATTGTATTATTCCAGCCCAGGTGCAATTTAGATTTTGGCCACTAGATGGCAGCAGTGTATGTGTACGTTTTGACTGATCCAATGAACCATTGCATTTCTGTTCAAAATGTTGTATCAAGACTGCCAAAATGTGCCTAATTTGTTCATTAATAACTTGTCATGTTCAAAAGTGTGCACTCTCCTCAAACAATAGCATGGTATTCTTTCACTGTTATAGTGACTGTAAATTGGGCAATGCAGTTAGATTAACAAGAATTTAAGCTTTCTGCCAATATCAGATATGTCTATGTCCTGGGAAATGTTCTTGTTACTTACAACCTCATGCTAATCACATTAGCCTACGTTAGCTCAACCGTCCCACAGGGAACCCACCAATCCTGAAGACCTTTTAATGTTAAAAGCGCTCCATGGTCAATCCAATGTATGCAGTGGCTGTACAGCATTTACTGTGATATGGCCTCTGCAGAAGTCAGGGCATTTATACTTCTTGCACTTCGCAGAGCAGAACTGTTGTGAAGGAAGTTGTAAAGGAAGTGATTTTATGTTCATATTGTACCCCCCGCCTCCACCTACCGTAAACCAAGCTTGCAATCTAGAGTTACACCAAGCAGTTTAGTCTCCTCAACTTGCTTAATCGCCAAATTCCAAATTTAAACCTGCCAACAGCCAAACTACAAAGCATAAACCAATTTTATATTGATTAGTGTTAAATTATGAATTACCAAGGTAATTATCTGACCTTGAGAGGGTACTCACACCCCTTTACCTTTTATTCATTTTGTTGCGTTACAGCCAGAATTTGAAATGGATTAAATTGTTTTTTTTGTTGTCAATGAGCTACACACAATGCACCATAATGTGAAAGCAGAATTATGTATTTAGAAATGTGATCATGTCTTGCGTTAATAAGTATTCAACCCCTTTGTTATAGCAAGCCTAAATAAGTTCAGGAGTAAAAATCTGCTTAACAAGTGCCATAAGTTGCATGGACTCACTCTGTGGCAATAAGTGTTAAACAAGATTTTTTAATGACTACCTCATCTCTGTACCCCATACATACAGATAATTGTAAGGTTCCTCAGTCGAGCAGTGAATTTCAAACACAGATTCGACCACAAAGACCAGGGAGGTTTTCCTATGCTTCGCAAAGAAGGGCACCTATTGGTAGACGGGTGGAAATAAAAAAAAACAGACATTGAATATCCCTTTGAGCATGGTGAAGTTATTAATTACACTTTGGTTGGTGTATCAACACACCCAGTCACTACAAAGATACAGGCGTCCTTCCTAACTCAGTTGCCGTAGAGGAAGGAAACCACTCAGGGATTTTACCATGAGGCCAATGGTGACTTTAAAACAGTTTAATGGCTGTGATAGGAGAAAACTGCAGAAGGATCAACAACATTGTAGTTACTGCACAATGCTAACTTAATTGACAGAGTGAAAAGAAGGAACCCTGTACACAATAGAAATATTCCAAAACATGCATCTTGTTTGCAAATATGACTAAATTATGCAAAAAAATGTGACAAAGCAATTAAGACTGTATTCAGGACAAACAGTTATGTCTGGGGCTAGTTATGGACCGTCAATAAATTACACAATGTAAATGGAACAATATGTTCATGTTGCACACATTTTAGTTGTCTCATTAAATGCTTTCAATATTTCTACAATTTATAGTTGGTTTGAGGTTAAGTAATAGAAACAGAGATATTGAGATTTGAAAATATTGTCCCATGTACATTGTGTAATTTAGTGATGGTCCCATAGGGATATTGATTGTAAAACCAAATTGTATAGTGGGGATTACGATTGAGTCGCATGTAGCTGCGCTCCAAATTGATGTGTACTTGGGTGCTGCCAGCTGTGGGCAGGGTTGAAATAAACCCAACCCTGGATAAACTTGTATGGCACCCTTCATTCCGTGACATACAATCTTTTCATAATTATCTCCCAAATCTTTACATTTCAGTAATTTAGCCCAGTGTTTCCCAACCCTGGTCCTCGAGTACCCCCAACATTACACAGCTTCGTTGTAGTCCTTGACAAACACACCTCATTCAACTCATTGAGGGCTTGATGACTAGTTGACAAGTTGAATCAGGTCTGATTATCCAGGGTTACAATAAAAATGTGTACTCTTAGGGGTACTCGAGGAACAGGGTTGGGAAACACCGATTTAGCAGACAGGCTTATCCAGAGCAATTTATAATTATTTAGTGCATTCATTTTAAGATAGCTAAGTGGGACAACCTCATATCACAGGCAAAGAAAGTACATTTTCCTCAACAGTAGAGTTAGAGCTAGAAAGGGAGGGTGGGGTTCAAGTAAAAGTTCTAGTTCAAGTTTTTAATTTGGGGGGCGGGGGGATTATTTAAGATACTGTTTGAAGAGTTAGGGTTTCAGATGTTTTCAGAAGATGGGCAGGGACTGCTGTCCAAGCTTCAGAGGGAAGCTGGGTCAATTATTGGGGAAAACAGCCAGGAGTGAGTTGCAGTAGTCCAGACGGGAGAGGACAAGTGCCTGGATTAGGACCCGTGCTGCTTCCTGTGTGAGGTAGGGTTGTACTCTATGGATGTCGTAGAGTTGGAGGAAAGGGAGACAGAAAAGGAAACAAAGTAGTGATCAGAGACCTGGAGGGGGGTTAGAGTGAGGTTAGTAGACGAGCAGCCTCTAGTAAAGATGAGGTGAAACATATTGCCTGCCTTGTGAGTTTTGGGGATTGGGAAAGGGTGAGGTCAAGAGGCAAGGAGGTGAAAGAGAGTTGGAAAGAAAATAAAAATGTTAAGCTGGAGTGGACAAGTGATAGTGACAGCATGGAATTCAAATGAGGACATGGTCAGGTGAGAATTTCCACTTAGGAGAAATGATTAGACCTGTGCGACCACCACGATGACCAGATGATCTCGGACTATGAAAGAAAATGTAGTCAGATGAAGAAAGAGCAGCTGGAGTAGCATTATTCTGTGGGGTGATCCGTGATCCATTCCACATGGGTTTTGTGCGAAAGGTACACTAAATTAGAAGGGACAGTTGCAAACAGGTATAGAAAACACACATAGTTGCCAAAGCTACAGAAAGAGCAAGAATGAGATCTGAAAATAACTAGGTAAGATGCTCAAGTGAGAGAGTGGTGTGGAGACTTCCTCTAACAACAACTCGGCAGAACGGTCTTTGTTTCGGCGACAGTCTTAGTTTTTTCGACAAAACAGCCACTGACATGATCACCGCTTACAGCTGTTGCTGAGAAACCAGGGGAGACTGAAGTACTAACACTAATTTCCTAGCATAGGTGGAGAGCACAACTCCCTGTACTAACTGCTGATTGCCTAGGAGAGGTGAAACCACTCCCCCACAGCCACTGATTACCAAAACAAATTGCTCTGCTGCTTGATGTTTCAACAACTATCTGCAAATTATGAGAAGTCAGTAGTTCACACACCAAGTAGGCCACTGGGAAAACAGGCAACACTTAAAGTAGATGGCCCTAGCTATAAAAAAGACAGTACTAGACACAACAGATAAAGACAACATTATACTTATCACTCCTGGAGATATCAGGAGTCCTCTAGCTATAGAATGAAGCACAAGGCTGACTTTATGACCAAAATTATCCTATTTACACTTTGTAGTGTTTGACTCAGAAATGTTTGACTCATATCGATGCCACAGAGGGCGTTTTCAAAAGGAGAAGTTGCTTATTATGTTCAGTTGCTCTTTAACCCACCTGGGTGGGGGAATGTCACTTTGTGGCTCATGTTAATAACAGAGAAAGAGCAGGAGGGTGAGGTGTCATGGTGAACTGAACACAGTGGTGGAGAATGCCCCAAGACAAAAACGTAATATTCAACATCTGTATTCAATACCCAATAGGCCTCCTGAGTGGTGCAGCAGTCTAAGGCACTGCATCGCAATGCGTGAGGTGTCACTACAGACCCGGGTTCGGACCCAGGCTGTGTCACAGCCCGCTGTGCCTGGGAGACCCATGAGGCGGTGCACAATTGGCCCAGAATCGTCTGGCTAAGGTGAGGGTTTGGCCGGCTGGGATTTCCGTGTCCCATCGCCATCTAGCAACTTCTTGTTGCTAGAGGCTGGGCGCCTGCAAGCTGACTTCGGCCGCCAGGTGGATGGTGTTTCCTGCTCCACCAACCCCACGACCAACTGGCGCATCTGGGTACGGCCATGGAGGAGGTCCTCTGCGTTCTCCACTGCCTCAACACCACTAGCGAGGCTCTCCATACCCCTAACAGAGGGTATCCTACCACGGGTCGTCACAATGAGCCAGTCCCCCAGCCTATCTAGCCGTCCGCCCAGGTCAGCGATGCCCTACTGTCGGAGAAGTATGACGGTACTCCATCGAAATGCTGTGGCTTCCTGCTCCAGTGCTCCCTCTATTTCGCCTATCAGACGGGAGCCGGACGGGTGTTGGAGTGGGCTACGACCGTCTGGGAGAGAGGAGAGGAGGTGCTGGGTTCCTATGAGAGGTTCATGACTCTGTTCAGGGCTGTCTTCGACCATCCTCCAGAGTGCATAAAGGGTGGTGAGTGACTTTTCCAACTCCTGCAGGGTTCCCAAATCGCTGAGGCGTACGCCCTCACCTTTCGGCCTGTGGCAGCCTCCAGCAGGTGGAATTAGCCGGTCCTCTGCACTCTATTCCAGAGAGGACTGTGCAAAGAGGTCCAGACGAAGTTGTCGTGTCGGGATGAAAATCTATCCTTGGACGCGATGGCCAGCCATCTGGATAACCTTTATTGGGAGTGCCGGTGCCCATCTCGCCACTCACTTCCCTCCTTTGGCTGTCCTGAGGCAGAGCCTGAACCAATGGAGGTAGGGGCCACACACACTTCTCCGCCAGAGACATCTGGGGCTCTGTCCCTATTGTGGCCAGAAGGGGCTTCAGCGGTGTCCGGTACATCCCAACCCGGGCTCCACTAGAGCAGAGGGGCGGCCCCGCAATCTTCCATCACCCAGGGTAGGTGTGAGTATTCCATCATCGTTCTCCGCTAAACCCTTTCTGGCTCCCATTTCACTGGCTGGCTGTCCCTCGGGTGTTGTTTCGACAGCTCTAGTGGACTCCGGTGTTGCTGGGAATTTAATCGACCAGGCCCTCACCTCCTCCCTGAACATATCTTCATACCTGCTCTACTTTTCCTGTTTAAGCCCTGGATACGTAACCATTGGGATCTGGCACAGTTACGCACATCACCGCACCACTCACCCTCACCATGGGACCCATGCACCAGGAAAGCCTTCCCTTCTTCATAAAGTCATCCTCTGCCTCCCGTGGCAGAGGTACATATGGAGCATGTTGACATAGTGGGCGACGTCCTGCGCCAAGGAGGGCCGCCAGTACTCAGAGAGAGATGGTGCTTGGATGGTGCCGGTGAAACCTGGATGTCCAGTGGCGAGGGATGTGTGTGCCCAAGTCAACAGCTGATCTCTCACCCCCATGGGGACGTAGATGCGCTCCAGAGCCTGGCGGATGTCCACATCAACATCTAAAAACACGGTCCAACGATACGGGAGGACAGATTGATGGGCGTGTGTGTGTGTGTGTGTGTGTGTGTGTGTGTGTGTGTGTGTGTGTGTGTGTGTGTGTGTGTGTGTAACCAGTGTTATCATTTAGTTTGTTAGTAAATAAATAATCAAATCAATTGGTGTGGTACGGAATGATCAGCAAGACTCGGGTTTGTGCACAACTTCTTCCATGGTGCCACCTTATTCCTAATGAGTTAATTGTTACATTATTAATTTACTCTGGTAACAATTAAACATAGTAGGTAATTATTCAATAAATAAGTCACCACACGACACTGGTCTACTAACCACTGGCCCTGGAAACTATTATTACGCACACCTGGTCATCATTTTCTCAGTGATTACGCCCCTTTTATTTAGCCCTAAATTGACAGCAGTCATTATGTAGTATTGTTTCTCACATTCTGTACACCTCATGTATGTTCATCTGTATCGTTTCACCTGCTTCCTTCTTCACCTGCTTCCTGACTCCTGGTGTATTACGTTACACAGCATTAGAAGGATAATTATTGAAATAATACGTCTTCAAATATAAAGAACTGGAACACAAACTACTCAAGTCTGAAAATTGGTAGGAATCAACATGGTAGGGATTAAAACACAGCAAACAGAGGACATTGAAGACACTGTATGTGGATATTGTGAATGAAGGTGGGGTGTGTGTGTGTTTTTGTGTTTGTTGAAAGTGTGGAGTTAAGTGAGTGAAAAAGGAAAATGGTTGCAAATGGCAGAGCCCATTAGTGTCTGCGAGCAGGAGTTGTGACAGAGAGAGCTTTCAATTTTATGCAGATATGGGATATAATAAAAAAATATATATATATCAATATAGTTTGTCCTATCATGATGAAAAGGTCCCCAACCCTATACACCCACATGAGCAACCCATTCACTAAGGCAAAATCTTTATAAGTTTTATAGGCCTACTGCAAGTAGCCAAGACAGAAAGATAAAGGCGGTCAGAGACCCACTAAAGCAGCACCGCTCCCTTAACCTCTCTAGAGTATGTGGGACGGTAGCGTCTCACCTCGTCAACAGCCAGTGAAACTGCAGGGCGCCAAATTCAAAACAACAGAAATCCCATCATTAAAAGTCCTTAAACATACAAGTATTTTACACCATTTTAAAGATAGACTTGTTGTAAATCCAGCCACAGTGTCCGATTTCAAAAAGGCTTTACGACGAAAGCACAACAAACGATTATGTTAAGTCAGAGCCAAGTCACAGAAAAACACAGCCATTTTTCCAGCCAAAGAGAGGAGTCAAAAAAAGCAGAAATAGAGATGAAATGAATCACTAACCTTTGATGATCTTCATCAGATGACACTCATAGGTCTTCATGTTACACAATACATGTATGTTTTGTTTGGTAAAGTTCATATTTATATCCAAAAATCTGAGTTTACATTGGCACGTTATGTTCAGTAGTTCCAAAACATCCGGTGATTTTTGCAGAGAGCCACATCAATTTACAGAAATACTCATAATAAACATTGCTAAAAGATACAACTGTTATGCATGGAATTTTAGATCCCCTTCTCCTTAATACAACCGCTGTGTCAGATTTAAAAAAAACTTTACGGAAAAAGCACACCATGCAATAATCTGAGTACAGCGCTCAGAGACCAACACAACCCAAAGAGATATCCGCCATGTTGTGTAGTCAACAGATGTCAGAATAGCATTATAAATATTCACTTACCTATGATTATCTTCATCAGAATGCACTCCCAGGAATCCCAGTTCCACAATAAAAGTCCATCATTTATGTCCAAATAACTCCTTTTTGTTAGCGCGTTTAGCCCAGTAATCAAAATTCATGACGCTGTCACGATCGTCATAATAAGCGGACCAAGGCGCAGCGGGATATGAGTACATCTTCTTTTAATAGAGATGACGAAACACGAAACGAACACTTTTACAAAACAAAACAACAAACGACCGGGAAGCTACAAACGTCAGTGCATACACAAGCTACGTTAAACATAGATAATTACCCACAATCACCTAAAGCCTATGGCTGCCTTAAATATGGCTCCCAATCAGAGACAACAATAAACAGCTGTCTCTGATTGAGAACCAAACCAGGCAACCATAGACTTTCCTAAACCTCTCTACTTAACACAACCCCATACACTATACAAAACCCCCTAAACAATACACACACCCTAAACTAGATAAAACACACAAACATCCCATGTCACACCCTGACCTAACTAAACTAATAAAGAAAATCAATATAACAGAGGCCAGGGTGTGACAGACGCGCGATCACTAGGTGCAGACGAAAGTCAAAAAGTTCCGTTACAGTCCGTAGAAACATGTCAAACGATGTATAGAATCAATCTTTAGGATGTTTTTAACATACATCTTCAATAATGTTCCAACTGTTCTTCAGAAATGCAATGGAACGCAAGCTAACTCTCTCATGTGAACGCGCCTGGTCATCTCGTGGCTCTCTGGCAGACCTCTGACTCATTCCCCTCTCATTCGTCCCCACTTCACATTAGAAGCCTCAAACAAGGTTCTAAAGACTGTTGACATCTAGTGGAAGCCTTAGTAAGTGCAATATGACCCCATTTCCACTGTATCTTGGATAAGCAAAGAGTTGAAAAACTACAAACCTCAGATTTCCCACTTCCTGGTTGGATTTTTTTCTCAGGTTTTTGCCTGCCATATGAGTTCTGTTATACTCAGAGACATCATTCAAACAGTTTTAGAAACGTTAGAGTGTTTTCTATCCAAATCTACCAATAATATGCATATCCTAGGATCTGGGCTTGAGTAGCAGGCAGTTTACTCTGGGCACGCTTTTCATCCGGACGTGAAAATACTGCCCCCTAAGATTCTGAGCTTGCCTGGCAGGGCTGGTACTACAAAGTCAAAGCCCCCGGATGGGTGAGCATAATATAATGAGAGCCTTGTACTTAGCCTGTCGGGATTCCGCTGGGGTGCTCCCTCCCAGGTAGTTGCGGTGCTGGCAACACTAGCTGCAGTAACCCATGGGGAGGGGATCACACTCAGACAATCAGAGAGGGGACAAAATATTGTGGCCCTGGTGGCAACAAATAATCAAAGGTCTGACTGCATAGAGATGCTTGGGAAACTGGTCACAACGGGGTACCAGCGTGTGTGTGTTTCAGGGGAAGGGGGTGAATCTGAGCTCCATCAGCTAGGACTTGACATTGGTTAATCAAATTTCCCTATTCTTGCTCAATTTTGCATGCCATCACAAACAGCTACAACTGTATATGCATTCATCGAAACAGCTGTTGAACATCTGATCTTGTGGTTGTTTGTGGGGGAAGGGTGGAGGATGTGTGTGTCCCACATCTGTTACTATGGGGTAATGATATTATGGACAATATCGGATGAATCACAATAGTTATTTGCTAAAATAATAATTGCTTGCCAAAAATGTCATTTTTGTAATGGCAATCCTGATTATAAGTAACAATCCTTTGCATGAGGTTTTAGCGGGTGGAATAGTGGAGAACAATTGGAGGTTTACTTAGTAGCAATGCAAATATCATGGTACAGCTGTATGGACACTCAATCATTATGGTACTTGTTAATGGTAAGTTTACAAACATATGATAAACTTACAGTATATCTCATTATGGTAAATGGTGAAATAAGTATAGCCTGTTATAGGTGCAATGGCTTAGCAGATAATAAGAAAAGACGATCAGTATTTACCTGGCTAAAAGAGAAGGAATATAATATCTGTTGTTTACAGGAAACTCATTCAACTCGTTTTAGATGAAGGGGTGATGATGTTAATTAACAATAATTGTCCAAACAGATCTGCAAAGTAGATCAATTATTTAAAATATGTTATTGGAACATAAACAGTTTTGGCTCATTAAAATCGACAGTACCAGTCAAAAGTTTGGACCCACCTACTCATTCCAGGGGTTTTCCTTATTTTGTAGAATAATACATTGTAGAATAATAGTGAAGATATCATGAAATCACATATGGAATCATGTGGTAACCAAAAAAGTGTTTAACAAATCAAAATATATGTAATATTTCAGGTTCTTCAAAGTAGCCACCCTTTGCCTTGATGACAGTTTTGCACACTCTTGGCATTCTCTCAACCAGGTAATGATAAAGCATAGGCTTATCAGAGGCTTTATCATAATTGATCAAAGCTGGACCACTCCCTCTTGATGAACCTTTCCTCCAAACTTGTTTATTTTTCCTCTTACCAGGCACTTCCGTGTTAAAAGAAATATGCATTTTCATCCTGTTATAAAAGCATATAAAGAAAAGATTAAACTCAACAAAAATTTGAAAAAAAGAGAATAATTCATTTTACTCTAAGTGTGTCATATTGGAAAATATTCTACCTCAGTCTGACGTATACAGTATATTTATTTTCCAAAAAACTTCACAGGGCCTGCAAAGCCACATCTGACGTTGCACAATTGATCTTATATTGAATATAGTGCCCTCCCTTTTGGACTCCTTATAAGTCATCCACCTTTGTTGCGGGACCAATTTTGTACATCTCTGCATCAGCACTGCTGGAGGTATTGGGTCATGCTTTGTGACTGTCTCATTATTCCAGTCATTAAAGCATGGAAAGTTAAAGCCAGAATAGGAAGAAAATAGATAGAATCCAAACTCACTTCTAGTTCCAACTCACTTAGTGGAGGAATTATGCAAGTGTGGAGAAGGGAGTTATGTTGGGACTTGTGGTTACACCATGCAACAATTTCAAAGATTTTGCTGAGTTACAGTTCATATAAGGAATCAGTCAATTTAAAGAAATGCATTAGGCCTTAATGTATGAATTTCACATGACTGCGCAGCCATGGGTGGGACTGAGAGGGCATAGGCCCACCCACTTGGGAGCCAGGCTCAACCAATCAGTATTTGTTTTTCCCCACAATAGGGCTTTATTACAGACATAAATACTTATTTTATGCATCTCAAAAGTATCATGACTGTCCTGTGAGAATCCAGATGGGTCGGACCAGCTTTGCAGTGGATGACTTCGGCCAGACCCCCTCTCGCCCGCAGAGGGGGGAGAGGGAAGCTGGTGGGGGGTTGACAGCTCACACCCTGTTTTAAATCAATTCAACTTTCTCCCTCTCCAGTGTTCACCACAGGAATGTAACTTTGTTTCACAGATGTTTTCCAGCTGATACTCTGCCACGTTCTAGAGCGAATACTGGAACAATATTTCTGACATGGAATGGTTCGATGCGACCAAAAGACCACTAATGTTGTTATTTTGTGATGTCATTAAAAATGTTAGAAAGGAAATACTGTCAATCGAAAAGTATACACTTGTTAAAGGTATTTAATTCAATTTAAACATTCTGCCCATTCATAAGAATTTGTAAGATACTTATTAGCATAAAATGGACAGAAACCAGTCTCAAAATCAATCAATCAATAGCGTTTACTCTCGAGAGTACTGATCATAATACAATTTACATCAGGTTATATAATAATAATGACGTCATAGGTTTTAAAATGTCCTTCCTCCTCTCGGATACAATGTCAATAGTTCACAGCCTCCTCACATTGTCTGCCACCTGTTAAACAATCTACAACCAGCCCAAGGTCTCTCCCCTCCCTGGGTAGAGACAGAATTTCCTGTAAAGAACACATAATTCCAGTCTGTCTGATGATAACTCCATTCTTTCTAACAAGGAACAGACATTCCTTGTTCCAATTCTTGATTAAAATTACACACATTATATTCAGCATTATGATTATAATAAGATTCATACATCCATACAGTAACATAGTAGTATTCAGTTTAGTTATAATTCTAAGTGAAATGTATAAATAATTTAGTCATTATTAATAAAAATCCCATAACAACACTCTACATGTATGAAAAATTATTAAAGTGTTTTTGTTAAGAGAGGATTGTGATTTTAGAAACTATAAGTGGAAATTGTTTCTCTAACTTTGTACAAGTAAGTAGTCACTGCCCCCTGAGTGAGGTCAGAGAGCGTGTCAGCCTGGTGGAACCGCCCTTTACAGTGAACTGTATAAAATTATGGGTTAAGAATTAACATATCAGACCAGAAAGCCGTCGAGCTGCAGCTCACATTTAAAGTGGTTTAAACTTTGAATCTCAACACGAAGTAGAGACGATAGTCACCTCTCGGACAATCACTGGTATGGCTGATTAATGATGAATTAATTATGCTAAATCATGCAAATATAACTTGTCTGTGTAACACATTCATGATTTCTTACTCCAAACTGGCAGCGGTTCATGTGCAAAGTTTATGATTACTGTGAGAGTAGTTTATAAATGTACCAAAGTAGTATGTCTCTGTCCCTCTTTGCCCCCCCCTCTCCGTCTCTTTTGTAACAAGCCACCATAGTGTGTCAGTCCACTAGGGACCTGTTTTTAATGTATTAAGTGTGTATGTTAATCCTGTGTTACCATGTAGTTAGCTAGTAAATAAATAATTAAACCAATTTCTGTAGTACTGAATCATTATTATGGCTCAGGTTTTTGCAGATGGAAGGAGGATACGACTGTTCAGAATGATGATATGATATGAGGTTATGATTTAATAAGTTGACTGTTTTATGGATGTAATAGGCAAAGACCTTTTTAAAGAGTTTAATTCGGGAGATGGTAACTCTTTAAAGAACCATGGTGCCCCAATTCCTAATGAGTTAATTGTTACATGATTAATTTAATCAGGTAACATTTTAGCTTAGTTAGTTGATTAGATAAATTACTTTCATTAATCTGATGACTGTTAACAGATCGGTTTCGACCTTTACCATTGCCGGTGGTGAGAATATTAGATCATCCGTGTCGGTTGAGGAGTCACGTTTTCGTTTTTGATTCGGTTCCCCTGTCTTATTCTCCGTCATGTTTGGGTGTTGCTTGTTTTCGTAATATTTGTCGATAAATGTCTCTAGTCTTAGGATTTGTTTTGTGTTATTATCCAGATTGAAGGTTATCACCCACCAGATTATTTAGTGCTAATATTTTAGTCTAATTTAGCAGATATTTCGAATATTATGTTTTATCTTGAGGTGCTCTACATAACTTCGTTCAGTCCGCCATTACCTTTACGTTACCTTTACGTCCGCCGTCTACGTCCCCAAGTGTGTAACTTAACTTGAGTGTGTAACTTGATCTGGGCTCGAATTATAGCTCTTGGCATGACGTGTCACCAGTTTCCTGTTTTCTGGAGAGCGCGAGCAGGGACCTGGATTTGCCTTCTGATAAGCTGTCGTTATGGACGACTAATATCTCCGGCTTTGATTTTATTTGATACATGTGACAATATCATCGTAAAGTATGTTTTTTCAATATAGTTTAATCAGATTATTGAAATTTTTTCGGGAGTTTTGCCGTGTTCCGTTCTCTGAGTTTGTTGACGATGGAGAGAGTCGCGCCACTTGGCAAGTGTGCTTGCTAAATCGAGAGGGAAAAAGGCCGTTCTAAATCCAAACAACGATTGTTCCCGACAAAGGACCCCTTGTACAACATTCTGATGAAAGATCAGCAAAAGTAGGACCCATTTTATGATGCTATTTCATATATCTGTCGAACATGTTGTGCTAGTCGTTTGCGCCCAGCTTTTGGGTACTCTCTCGCTATACCTAAGCTGGATGTCGTAATGAAGTTATTTTTAGAATTCTAACACGGCGATTGCATTAAGAACTAGTGTATCTATCATTTCCTATACAACATGTATTTTTTAGTTATGTTCATGAATAGTTATTTGGTCAGAATATGTGTGTCAGAAAAAGTGTCAGAAAAATATCCGGACGTTGTGGGAAAAAGATGCTACATTAGCACAATGTATAACCACTGATTTCAGCTCTAAATATGCACATTTTCGAACAAAACATAAGTATGTATAACCTGATGTTATAGGACTGTCATCTGATGAAGCTTATCAAGGTTAGTCAAAAATTATATATCTTGCTGGTTTATTCGCTATCGCTAACGTGCCTATTGCTATCGCTAACGTGCCTTAATGAATGAATGCGGTAGTGTGGTAGGCTATTGTAGTAAGCTAATATAATGCTATATTGTGTTTTTGCTGTAAAACACTTAAAAAAATCGGAAATATTGGCTGGATTCACAAGATGTTTGTCTTTAATTTGCTGTACACCATCGATTTTTCAGAAATGTTTTATAATGAGTATTTAGGTATTTGAAGTTGGTGTCTGTAATTATTCTGGCTGCTTTCGGTGCAATTTCTGATTGTAGCTGCAATGTAAACTATGATTTATACCTGAAATATGCACATTTTTCGAACAAAACATAGATTTATTGAATAACATGTTATAAGACTGTTATCTGATGAAGTTGTTTGTTGGTTAGTTTGGTTGGGTCTTGGTTAGTTAGGTTGGCTTTGTGCATGCTACCTGTGCTGTGAAAAATGTCTGTCCTTTTTTGTATTTGGTGGTGAGCTAACATAAATATATGTGGTGTTTTCGCTGTAAAACATTTTAAAAATCGGACATGTTGACTGGATTCACAAGATGTGTATCTTTCATTTGCTGTATTGGACTTGTTAATGTGTGAAAGTTAAATATTTCTAAAAAATATCTTTTGAATTTCGCGCTCTGCCTTTTCAGTGGAATGTGGGAGGAGTTCCGCTGGCGGAACGCCAGAGCCAGACAGGTTAAGAGGGTGTGAACGAGGCTGAATGGGTTTAGACAAAGAAGAGCTCTCCAGTAGATGTACCAAAACATTCACGGGCCATTTTCTCAAAAGTGGGGTTACAACTTTCAAAGCAGAATTTCCCATTGTTCCTCATTTTGCAGCTCGGAGTCTCTACTTGTATCCAATGTATAAAATAAACAAATTTCAAATTTTGCTACATAGGACTGAATCCAGGTGGTGGGTCACATTAACTTTTAAAAGTGAAATTTTCACTGGACATTTACTTTAAAGAGAGAGAGAGAGAGAGAGAGAGAGAGAGAGAAGGCATCCTTCGGGCCTGTCTTTCACAGGACTTTATCGCAAAGGACGGGGCTTATCAAAGTCTCGGCGAACACTCGAAGGGAAGATTTAAATATTCCTCTAAAGGCAACCAGCATAATATGCTTTTCTCATTTCGCCAATAAACTACAATAATAAAAACATGGAGAGTCTTCAAGCAAGCAAACTCTCTCACTCACGCAGTCAGACATTGATGTGAAACCCAGTCAGAACTACACAGACAGGATAGAGTTGAGTAGAAGTATTTTACATCTTCAAATGGAGTGGTAGTCTTTGGAGGTGTCAGTCATGGCTCTTCCAGTTGATGGCTTGGCATAAAGAGGACTACCTCACATCCCTCTCAAGACAGCTGTGACAGGCTTTTTTAGCCTTCTCTTCTCCTCTCTTTCCTCCTCAGAAATGGAAAGAGGTTAGTAGAAGGGCTTGACCCTCTCACGTGGGGATTCAGTCACCCAGCTAACAGCTCCAGCAGCCTTATTTGAAGGGCTATCCGTTCAGCGCTTCATAGCTGCTGGTGAGTGAGTGATCTCCTCCCAGCGAGGAGGGAATAAATCCCACCAGGCACCTGACCTCCTGAACCCAGGAACTCAGTCTGTATCTTTCAAGCACTTGAAAGCACATACCCATTGGGCAAAAACTGGTTAAATCAATCTTGTTTCAACGCAATGTGTCAACGTATTGTGACGTGGAATCTATGTGGAAAATACATTGGATTTGAAAAAAGTAATGAGTGTTAACTGTTGTTTTAAGGGTACAATTTCAACCACAGGATTATGTCATGATAACCAAATATCAACATAGACAAACCTTGTATAAAATATGTTGAATTTGTACCTTTTCAAAACAAAGTAAGATCTTCAACCTTAAATCCAGTATAAGAAAATGAAACAATAGGCTGGGCAGCGCCTCCTACTGGAGAATTGTTTTATATACAGCTGTCCTTTTGGACTCACATCCAGGGTTTTATCCAAAACTAGAAACGCAACATGCAAGAATTTCAAAGATATTACTGAGTTACAGTTCATATGAGGAAATCTGTAAATGTAATACATTCATTAGGCCTTAATCTATGGCCTTAATCTATGGATTTCACATGACTGGGAATACAGATATGCATTTCACATGACTGGGAATACAGATATGCATTTCACATGACTGGGAATACAGATATGCATTTGTTGGTCACAGATACCTTAAAATAAATAGGCCTCACACTGGGCCTCAGGATATCAAATTGCCATCGATTAAATGCAATTATGTTTGTTGTCCGTAGCCATGAGGCACACTGTTCACAACGTTGATATAAGCAAATCGCTCACCCACATGACGACATACACGTGCTCTGTGTTTGTGAGGCCGGTTGGACGTACCAAATTCTCTAAAACGATGTTGGAGGCGGCTTATGGTTGAGAAATGAAGAAATTTGTAATCATATTGAATTGTGTTTGGTTGTCGACGCAACCATTTGAAGGAGATGTATATTCTGCTTGGATAGTTCCATCTGAGCCAACGGCTTAAGGGCCATCCACACAAAGGATGAGAACTCCAATGATAAACTATACATAACTATAAAAATTGACGAGCATTCACACTAGAGGACAGATTGTTGTACAGTAGGCTACACCTGTCAATCAACTGATCAACGCATTCTACTGTATACAATGTTTACAGACTATTGAGAGCTATCAGGGTGTAATTAATGTGACCATCAATATACTCACACATGTCCAGTTATTCAAGCAAGCTAACCGTGCGCTCTGCCTTCTCTCTTAGACCAGCCTCACACACCTAGAATCTAAAACGCGTTTTTGATTGGTTGTGAAAGTTTTTTTTGTCAGAGGGACAAAAAAATATATATCTGACAGTGATCCAAAAGATTGCTCTCTTATTGTTCTCCACTCTTTTTGTAGTGTGAATGCTCCTGTTCACTGAAATGTTTATTGTAATAGTTATCGTGCTTGATGTAGACGGTGCTTAAGTCTGGCTTTAATTTGTTTGTCAACAAATTTATGCTGGATTCACGTCTCCATCTCAACCAAAAATCTAGGTTAAAGAATAGGACTAAATCAAATCACATTTTACTTCAAAGTCTGATTTGACTTGATTTAGTCCTATTCTTTAACTTATCAACATATCAATTATTAATTCAAATTGGAATTAAAGCCATAATAAATCAGTGACTCAGATGGAACTCTCCAAGCAGAATATAAATCTCCTTAAAATGTTGGTATTTGGTTGTGTTGACAACCAAACAATTCAATATCACTTTTAAAATGCAATAAATAACCTATTAACTTCTCAACAAGTTAACAAATTATATTAGGCCAGCTGCTCAGATGGAACTATCCAAGCAGTAGATACATCTCGTTTAAATTGTGATATTTGGTTCCATTGTCAACCAAACACAATATTACGTGTAATACAGTAAATAGCCTAAAGTTAAGGATATCTTACAAATGCATGCAACATTCAACCTTAAAATGAGTAAGACATCAATGGCCACATTTTAAGGTTACTGTAACTATAAATGTATTTTTCTGTAATCATAGAAAGCATGCATGTTCAAGATAGCATGCATAGGTCATCGCAGGTCTGTGGAGATCCTCACAATTGCTGTTAAAATCTGTCCAGATTCTCTAACGGCATTGATCACTTCAACATGTAGGCCTAATCTCAACTGCAATCGAGGTTATTTGGTTCTAGCATCAGATGAAGCACAGTGACAACACATTTATTTTCCTATTCAAGTGTCGTGACTTTACTTTCATTAATCTGATGACTGTTATTTATTGAATCAACTAACTATGTTTATTTGTTACCCGATTTAAATTAATAATTTAACTATTAACTCATTAGGAATTTGAGCAACACGAGAGCGGTTGTTTAAAGAGTTACCATCTCCCGAATTAAACTCTAAAGATCTTTACCTAATCACATCTATAAAACAGTCAACGTATTAATCATAACCTCTTATCATATCATCATTATGAACAGTCGTAACCTCCTTGGATCTGCAAAAACCCCAGCCTTATTTATGATTCAGTACTACACAAATTGGTTTAATTATTTACTAAATAATAACATTGAATAAATATACACACTTAATACATTAGGAGAAGGTCCCTAGCGGACTGACACAATATGGTGGCTTTTTACACAACGACATGGAGCAGGAGAGAGAGAGAAACAGAGAAAGAGACACTTATCGTTGATACATTTTAGAATCTATTCTCACAGTAATCATATACTTTGCACACAAACCGCTGCCGTTTATCTCTGTCGGAAGCAGGCCTTCTTAGGAAGGTTGTTGGGCCTTTCAGCAGCACGCTTGTAAGGCTCTGATTGTCCGAAAGGGTCCGGACCTGTCTCTTCTACTGTTATTCACTCTGGACGATGCTCCTTTTGAAGATAGGCTAGCCAGCTGTGTCGATGGTTCCCATTGGGTGATGAGAGTAGTGTACTACGGTGATTTGAGAAGAGTAGTACAGTGGTCCACTTGAATTCACTTTTCTAGATACTTTTCCTAGGACAGCTAATCAGCTGTACCAGTGATTGTCTTAGAGGTAAGCTTCTCACCTCTTCTTCGTGTTGATATTCAGAGTTCAAACCACTTTAGACATGGGCTGCAGCTCCCCGTCTTTCCTGGTCTGGGAGGTGAGTTAATTTTCTTCACCTCGTGTTGAGGTTCAAAGTTCCAACCATTTCAAATGTGTAGCTACCGCTTCACGCTTTTCTGGTCTAATGTTAATTTCTTTACCAATCCTTTTATGCACTCTGGTTTGAGAGGGACTGTTCCGTTAGGCTGACACGCTCTCTGACCTCACTCAGGCGTGGCTACTTACTATGCAGAGTTTATAAGAGTCAAATTCTCTCTTATGGCTCCTAAAATCACTCATATCTTAACAAAAATACTTTCATATTTCATATACAACCTAAAGGATGATGACTTTGTACATGTGGTGTATATACTTTTCAAGTTACAGTATTTCCTTTATAACACTTAAGGACACCGCAAAATAAAAACCAATATGACATTAATTTTCTATAGATCATCTCTGACCATTCCCCACAGTTTTATGTGAGAAATATTGTTCCAGAATTCGCTTTAGAATCTGTTAGATTTTCAGCGGGAAGACTGTCTGTGTAGACAAAGGAACATTCCTGTGTGGATTTTGGAGAGGGATGTTCTCTGTCCTTTAATTTACGACAGGGTGTGAGCCGTCAACCCCCCAGCAGCTCCCTCCTCCCCTCTGTGGGTGAGAGAGGGTCTGGTTACTGTCATCCATTGCCAAGCTGATCTGACCCATTCGGATCCTCACAGGACAGTCATGACACAAGGTTTAGTTTGTCATGGTGTAAAACATTGGCAGCTAAGAGCTGAATTTTAGTGTACAACCCATACCTAAATAAACAAATCAAGTGACAAATATCCTTGTGAGGAGGGAGGAGGGAGGAAGGAAGCATCACGGTCAGAGCCAGAGAAAAGCCTCGGGAGCTTTGTCAGGGTCAGACAGGTCTCGGAGCAATGATGGTCCGGTCTCGGAGCTACTCTGCAACCACCACTGATCACATAGCACCCGATGGGGCACCAGAAGGCTTACCACACGTCACCAGTAGTCCAAAGCAGCCTTGTAGTCTTCCAGAGCATTTGTGCACACCTCTGCCATCTCTGTTGTCCTCTTGCTTCTGGCTTTTCCACTCAACCTCCAACATTCAAAGCAAAACATAACAGGCTAGCTAGCTAGCCAGTTAGCCTGCCAAACCAACCATCTATCTGATTTTGCTTTGCTTGACAGTTAAAAAAAAAATGCCATGCTAGTTTTAAATTGTAAAAAAAATATACACTGTTAATTAAAAAAATTGCTATAAAAATAAAATATATTTACAGGAGCAATTATGCGATGCTGCCTTTACAGTGCCATTGTAACCCACAGTATTGGTGGTTCCAAACAAGAATTACATATTACAACTGAAATAATATGATTTGACTGGAAATGTAGCATATGTCTAAACACGTTTAATTGCAGATTAGCCATATTATGCCTATATCGAAGCTACTCTTCTGCGAAAATAACGTTTTTAAAGACCAACTTTTACGCTGAACAAACTTGTAAAGTGTTGGTCCCATGTTTCATGAGCTGAAAGAAAAGATCCCAGAAATTTTCCATAAACACAAAAAATGTATTTCTCCAAAAATGTGTGCACAAATTTGTTTACATCCCTGTTAGTGAGCATTTCTCCTTTGCCAAGATAATCCATCCACCTGACAGATGTGTCACATTCCTGACCTGTTTTCTTTTGTCTTGTATTTATTTAGTTGGTCAGGGCGTGAGTTGGGTGGGTTTGTCTATGTGTGATTTTCTATGTTGGGATTTTGTGTTCGGCCTGGTATGATTCTCAATCAGAGGCAGTTGTCAATCGTTGTCCCTGATTGAGAATCATACTAAGGCAGCCGGGGTTTCACGTGTGTTCTGTGGGTGTTTGTATCTCGTGTCAGTGTTCGTGCCACACGGGACTGTTTTCGGTTTTGTCGCGTTTGTTGTTTTTTTGTATTTGTAAGTGTTCAGTTTCGTTTTGATTAAATCAATATGAGCACTAACAACTCTGCGTTTTGGTCCGACCCTTACTCCTTCTCCTCATCCGAGGAGGAGGAATTAGATAGCCGTTACAGAAACACCCACCACCAAAGGACCAAGCGGAGTGTAAAAGGGCAGCGACAGCAGCAGCAGCAGCAGCAGCAGCAGCAGCAGCAGCAGCAGCGCAAAAAGGAGAATTGGACATCGGGGGACGTTTTGGACGGCAAGGGTTGCTACACATGGGAGGAGATCCTGGCTGGAAAGGATCGCCTCCCATGGGAACAGCTGGAGGCAGCTCGGAGAGCAGAGGCAACCGGAGAGAGGAACCGGCGGTATGAAGGTACGCGGCTAGCACGGAAGCCCGAGAGTCAGACCCAAACATTTCTTGGGGGGGGGGGGGGGGGGGGGGGGGGGGCACACGCGGAGTGTGGCAAAGCCGGGTAGGATACCTGAGCCAACTCCCCGTGCTTACCGTGGAGTGAGAGGGCGTTGTACTGGTCAGACACCGTGTTATGCGGTAAAGAGCACGGTGTCCCCAGTACGCGTGCTTAGTCCAGTGCGGGCTATTCCACCTTGCCGCACTGGTCGGGCTAGGTTGGGCATCGAGCCGGGTGTCATGAAGCCGGCCCAACGCATCTGGCCTCCAGTGCGTCTCCTCGGGCCGGCGTACATGGCACCAGCCTTACAAATGGTGTCCCCGGTTTCGCCAGCATAGCCCAGTGCGGGTTTTTCCACCTCGCCGCACTGGCAGGGCTACGGGGACCATTCAACCTGGTAAGGTTGGGCAGGCTCGGTGCTCAAGAGCGCGTGTCCTCCTTCACGGTCCGGTTTTTCCGGTGCCACCTCCACGTACCAGTCCTCCGGTGGCAGCCCCCCACACCAGGCTGTCTCTCCGTCTTCTCTCTCCAGTTGCTCCCACCTGTCCAGCGCTGTCAGAGCCTTCCTCCTCTCCAGCGCAGCCAGTGTCTGAGCTGCCTGCCTGCCCAGCGCTGTCTGAACTGTCTGCCTGCCCAGCGCTGTCTGAACTGTCTGCCTGCCCAGCGCTGTCTGAACTGTCTGCCCGCCCAGCGCTGTCTGAGCTGCCTGCCTGCACAGCACCGTCAGAGCTGTCCGTCTGTCCCGAGCCGTCAGAGCTGTCCGTCTGTCCCGAGCCGTCAGAGCTGTCCGTCTGTCCCGAGCCGTCAGAGCTGTCCGTCTGTCCCGAGCCGTCAGAGCTGTCCGTCTGTCCCGAGCCGTCAGAGCTGTCCGTCTGTCCCGAGCCGTCAGAGCTGCCCGTCTGTCCCGAACCGTCAGAGCTGCCCGTCTGTCCCGAGCCGTCAGAGCCGTCCGCCAGACAGGAGCAGCCAGAGCCGTCCGCCAGACAGGAGCAGCCAGAGCCTTCCGCCAGACAGGAGCAGCCAGAGCCTTCCGCCAGACAGGAGCAGCCAGAGCCTTCCGCCAGACAGGAGCAGCCAGAGCCTTCCGCCAGACAGGAGCAGCCAGAGCCGCCAGCCAGCCATGAGCAGCCAGAGCCGTCCAGCCAGGACCAGCCAGAGCCGTCCAGCCAGGACCAGCCAGAGCCGTCCAGCCAGGACCAGCCAGAGCCGGCCAGCCAGGATCCGCCAGAGCCAGCCAGCCAGGATCCGCCAGAGCCAGCCAGCCAGGATCCGCCAGAGCCAGCCAGCCAGGATCCGTCCCTCAGTCCGGTGCTGCCCCTCAGTCCGGTGCTGCCCCTCATTCCGGTGTTGCCCCTCATTCTGGTGCTGCCCCTCATTCCGGTGCTGCCCCTTAGTCCGGTGCTGCCCCTTAATCTAGTGGGGTTAATTTGGAGGAGGCTACGGAAGAGGGGATTGACTATGGTGGGGTGGGGACCACGACCAGCGCCAGAGCCGCCACCGTGGACAGACGCCCACCCAGACCCTCCCCTAGAGTTTATGCTGGTGCGCCCGGAGTTCGCACCTTAAGGGGGGGGTTATGTCACGTTCCTGACCTGTTTTCTTTTGTCTTGTATTTATTTAGTTGGTCAGGGCGTGAGTTGGGTGGGTTTGTCTATGTGTGATTTTCTATGTTGGGATTTTGTGTTCGGCCTGGTATGATTCTCAATCAGAGGCAGCTGTCAATCGTTGTCCCTGATTGAGAATCATACTAAGGCAGCCGGGGTTTCACGTGTGTTCTGTGGGTGTTTGTATCTCGTGTCAGTGTTCGTGCCACACGGGACTGTTTTCGGTTTTGTCACGTTTGTTGTTTTTTTGTATTTGTAAGTGTTCAGTTTCGTTTTGATTAAATCAATATGAGCACAACAACTCTGCGTTTTGGTCTGACCCTTACTCCTTCTCCTCATCCGAGGAGGAGGAATTAGACAGCCGTTACAAGATGTGGCATATCAAGAAGCTGATTAAACAGCATGATCATTACACAGGTGCAACTTGTGCTGGGGACAATAAAAGGCCACTCTAAAATGTGCAGTTTTTTCACACAACACAATGCTACAGATGTCTCAAGTTTTGAGGGAGTGTACAATTGGCATGCTGACTGCAGGAATGTCCACCAGTGCTGTTGGCTGAGAATCGGCCAGGTGACACACACACACCATGTACCTGTATTGTCTTTGCCCTGAATATTGTCAGTTCGCAGTAAAGTCTGTAAATAATTAAATGTATGATTGTCTGTAGATGCAAAGGTCTTTCTCATTGAGGCATATTCTTAACCATCAGACTGTGCTATGGCGTGGGGGAAATCGACACAGTAGAGTATCGCAATATTATTTTTGACAACATTTTATAAATTCTAAGACTAAGTCTTGGCCTCAAACTTCTTTTTAAATGATGAGCAAACATGTTTTCAGCACATTTATTTCCATGACTGATCAAAACAAATGTCTTGTTCCTTTGGAGCAGACATAGGGTCAATTGCAACCATCAATGGCCACCAGATTATCGCCAGTTGATCTCTCCTTAAACCATCAATACACATTAAAATGACCCACACAGCTGATCTCAATTGCAACTATTATTGGCCACCGATTTACCTCTCCCTAAAGCGGATGTCTTGGTTTATTTACTCGTAGTCCTGATTCCTGCCAACATTTTACAATAATTTTTCGCCCTCTGGTGGGTATTATCACTGGAACAATTTAATCCTGCTATTTAACAGACTATGGGTGATGTATCTATTTTACAATCACTCCATACAACTGAAATAAAGTATTTCATTTCATTGTTTTACCCTACACATTTTATGAATCAAAAAATCATGGTGTAGGATACATTTTTCATTTCCAGATGTAATCCATTTATGATTTTCCTTCTCTAAAATAAAATATGGCAATTTTTTATCGGGAGGGGAAAATACAATATTCCTGAACTGTAGGCCACACATTTGACATTTGAAACTGTTGTAGGCAATTTTTGGGGAAATTATATTGTATTTGGAAATGGTCTTACATCAAATAAATAGATACAAAGTGCTTAGTTTTGAATTTATATTTAAATTGTCTTTCACACGCTCCTGCAATCAATACCACTTTCATTTTGGTAATTAATTACACCGAACAAATATATAAACACAACATGCAACAATTTCAAAGATTTTACAGAGTTACAGTTCATACAGTGCATTCGGAAAGTATTAAGACCCCTTGACTTTTTCCACATTTTGTTACATTACAGCCTAATTCCAAAATGTATTATTGATCATCAATCTCCACACAATACCCCATAATGACAAAGCAAAAACAGGCTTTTAGAAATTTGATGTATTAATGTAACTGTAAATACTGTAACTTGAATGTATTACATTTTTTTTTTTTTTTAATGATATCACATTTACACAAGTATCCAGACCATTTTCTCAGTACTTTGTTGAAACACCTTTAACAGCGATTACAGCCTCAAATCTTCTTGGGTATGATGCTACAAGCTGGGCACACCTGTATTGGGAGTTTCTTTGATTCTTCTCTGCAGATCCTCTAAAGCTCGGTCAGGTTGGATGGGGAGCGTCGCTGCACAGCTATTTTCAGGTCTCTCGAGATGTTCGATCGGGTTCAAGTCCGGGCTCTGGCTGGGCCACTCAAGGACATTTGGAAACTTGTCCCAAAGCCACTCCTGCGTTGTCTTGGCTGTGTGATTAGAGTCGTTGTGCTGTTTTTTGAGTGTAGTTCAAAGCGCGTGAATGCATCCAACTGATATTTATCAGTTCACAACTGGTAAATTCCCACCTCTGACTTGGTTACAAACGCATTATTAGTGCTGTTTGTGGAGTTGAGCAATCAATGAAGGCACAACACCTGTTGTGTTCACTCAGGGTGTGGGGGGAAGAAAACATGCTCTGGCCGCAGTGATGAGTCAATCTTGCCTAGCCAGCTCCATTTCTTACTCTATCAAGCATCCACCTGACAAACAACTCAGCCTCACACCTCTTCAATTGCTCCATCCCTAAAAACACCTGGACAAACATCCCTTTCTCTTTCTCCCTCTATTTTTCCCTCTTTCTCCACAACTCCCACCACATCAATAATACTGTGAGGTACAACCGGGTTACCAGGTATTGCTCTGTGAACGTGTCCAACAGCAACACAAAGCGCAATGAACCCAGGAAAAAACATGTTGATTGACAAGAAGTCATGTGGGTACAGGCTACCACAAGATGGGCCAGTGTTCATGAATATATGGTACAAAGAGGAGCTACTTTTACTCCGATAATGATGAGCCTGTATCTGTGTGGGGTGTAGGACAAATTGACTTGACCAAATTCTTGACTCATATATTTGTCATTGTTATTCTTCACCATTCTGCTGGCACCGTCGATCCATTTATTGCATTTATTTTGTAAAGATAGGACATATTGCGCTCTCATTCTGTGTGTGTGTGTCTGCATGAACTCACTCGCAAGTGCACACAAACACACA
The DNA here is from genome assembly GCF_016432855.1 of Salvelinus namaycush. Classification (NCBI taxonomy): domain Eukaryota; kingdom Metazoa; phylum Chordata; class Actinopteri; order Salmoniformes; family Salmonidae; genus Salvelinus; species Salvelinus namaycush. The sequence continues at coordinate 38,548,304 of NC_052334.1, forward strand.
CACACACACACACACACACACACACACACACACACACACACACACACACACACACACACACACACACACACACACACACACACACACACACAGTGAGAGACCAATATGTCTTACAATCCGCTGTGCTCCTTTAACCTTCCCTTTCAATAACGCTGCCATTCTGCCTTCACACAGCTGGAGAAACAGGAAATGAATGGAGCTGTATCGCAGAGTAATACTAACACCACACCGATGATGAGGATCAGCCCACTGCACATCATGCAGGGAAAATGGACACATGCTGAGTGATATCCCCTTTCACATTGATCTTTTCATTCAAGACAGGAGAAACATATTGTTTCAGGTGATAATAAAACATGTTGCGTTTAGTTACTTTTTCCATAATTTGTTTCTCTAACTTTTTTGCCAATTAAGATGGATTTTCATTGTGTTCCATGGTGTTATTTGCCCCCTAGTGGAGCTTTCTGGTACTTAGACTGTACGCAAACAGGAAGTAGAGAATTCGTTCTGCACGCATAGAAGCAGCTAAAAACAACGCTACGGTGCAGCTCTTTCAGTGTAGTTATTTCTTGTCACGCTTCAGCCTTGGAAAATATTTGTTTGTAAGTTCGATTCAAGCATTTAGCTAATGATGATAATCTTGTTATTGATAGAGTTTCTTACATATCAATGTTGGTTGGTTGCATTTACTCACACAAATTGCAATGCCTTTCATGTATGCCGTTAGCTGTATTACTTTGCTCGTGCGTCATGCAAACGAATTGTAAAATATACAATACTGTAGTTTTGTTACCGATTCTAGTGTAATATGCTTTGTTATTCTACATAGATGGTTGTACATTATTAGAGTAATGAAAGGAGTTAGTCAATTACCATATGAGTAACAATTAGCTATATGGTTTGGCATCACGCCAGATGCATGGTACCTTAGCACGTGCTTTCTATTCATGCAACTTCAAATGTATAATGTACAGCTACAGTATGTCGGTCTGAATTGAATACTAAAGTATATTCTTTTCTGTATTTTGCAGTTTTACAACATAGACGTTTTCAATATATTCATTGAAGAAAAGTCACGCCTTGTGAGTTTTATTGAAGACTTAGTTGTTAGCTATCTGTCTAGTTTTGCATGGGAACGCAACTCAAGGGCAGAATACAAGGACTTCATGTTTGTGTCTCCGGTCCAACCAGTATGTACACTCTATGAAGCAGAGTTTCCTCTTTAGGGACTTCTCTGATCTGTTTCCACGCAGACTCCAAACCTCCTTCTTGTAAATCTGCCACGCCCTCTCGATATTCTGAGTGTGCAAACCTGTACTCGGGTCTACATAATTCTGACTTTCATTGACCTTCACATGTCTCCACTCATCACTGACTACCATACTCTGACGCTCCACATGCTTCTTGATGATAGGAACCAGGGTCTCCTTGTTAGGTGGGGCTGTCAGCTGGGGACTCTCCATGGGGTAAGTCACAAGATGATATATTAGAAATGCATTTAAATTATATTAAACATTTCAGCAGTATTTTCCATGTCACCAGCACTCTGCTACAATTTTTCAATATGTGCTACTGCTCCTCACATTTAAAAGCGAAGCAGACAACTCATCGGCATGACTTGATGGAGATTGTTGTCTTCTTGGTATTCTATGTACTGACTAGGGCTGTCCCTGACAAAATAAAAACACCTTGGTCGACCAAAAGTCGTCTTTCGACCAATAGATTGGTTGAAATTTTCAAAAAAAAGTATTTTTCCCTATATAGGCTCACCCCATGTGTTAATAAAATCAACTATATGTAGGCTACTGAGCTTGTTTGATGCTTTAAGCACACGGTGATTAAACAATTAAGAAACACAAATGACTTGAGGGAGCCACAGATCAAGATAGAGGGGGAAAAAAATAGAAAAAAACCCTGTTCCCAACCCTCCTCATCCAGCTGCTGCTGCCCTTTGCAGATTCTGCCATTCAACTCCTGAAGTTGCCGCTAATAGGCTACACCAGTGTTCGGCAACCTTTTCCATTTGGAGTGCCAATTTATCTTACAATTTCTACTGATCTGAGTGCCAGTTACAGAGACAGTGTGTATATTGAAAATAAGTGTTAAGGACAATATAGTGATGTGTATTGATTTAGGGGATGGATTGATAAAAAATACTTATGTTAGAGGAGGTGATAACAAGTACTTCACAGATTTATGACAGAGTTGACTTACTGCTTCAAGGCCACCTGCATGCTCCCTTGGACAAATTGTTGAGCCACCAATTCAACCACACCATCTCTGTCCTCCATTGTCTTGACAACAATCCTTTTTTTGTAGGGGAACGAGCCTCCTCCTGTCTGCCTTAAAGGCCTCTACATTTGGATTCATTTAGGGGAATGTTTCCCCCCAAAACCTTAAAGAAGCTGCTCTCCTCCTGACCATAGGGCACTTTGATCTGCCTCGCATGATACTCTAAAGATACTGAGACATGGACACATTATTTAAATCTAAAAACGTATCCTAATATAAAACAGGGAAATAGTCCATGACCTTTAAATCAGTAAAATAACCTGCAATAAGTCTATGTTTAATCACAAGATAGATTCACACCTAGCGTACTTACAAAGCAAGCACTGTGCATCGCACTGTGTCCTCATGTACTACATGGTTTTAGGGAAAATGTACCAATCCTGTTCAGCTGCCGGATGGTAGGGTCAGCAATCAGGCAAACCCTCATAGTTATCAACCTGCTTCTCCCAGTTTGCCGCCTTTGGACTCCAGCATTATTCCGTCTCTTGAACGATTGAAATCTGACATGTGCAAACGTTATAAAGGTTACAATAATGACACTCAGCATAATCGACGCCGCCCATACTCGCACACCCCACGGTAGCTGTTGCAATCGTTAGCTAGCTAACGTTACTAGGTAGTTGTGCCGGTTAATGTTGACTTTTGCCAGGTATTACCTAACCTACCAGAATTAATCCTACCTTTGAACCACCCGATCCTCCTGGGGTGGTTGTAAAGGTGGTTGCACTTAGCTGGCAAAACGTAAAATGCGGTCTCATGTTTTCAAGGTTCGATATGACTTAGTCGTTTGTTGGTGATGATGAATGAGAAGTTTTTCATATAGTGATTGGTCAACATTTGCATATAGTTTACATATTGTTATTTCACGTGTCAAATAACACTATTTCACGCGTCAAATAACAATATGTAAACTATATGCAAATGTTGACCAATCACTATTGTTATTTGACGTGTATCTTTTTGACATGCAAAGACCCAAACGGCGTTCCAAAGAAACCAGTACTGCTGACATAAACCCTTTTCCGAAACGAACAAATGGAAAGGTTTGGAGTGATCAGGTAACCCCAAACAAGGCGACGATGAGTGTGCCTGTTTAAGCCGAATTAGCGCTTCTTCACCATCTTTAGTCCACTCAATCTGATCCCCCATGGCCATGGGTTTCAAATGTATGAGATCAGAGAGAGTTTGGACAATTTCAGTGTAATCAAAGGATCTGACCTTTTAATTTTTTTTTGCCTAAAATGACATACCCAAATCTAACTGCCTGTAGCTCAGGACCTGAAGCAAGGATTTGCATATTATTGATACCATTTGAAAGTAAACACATTGAAGTTTGGGGAAATTTGAAATTAATGTAAGAGAATATAACACATTAGATCTTGTAAAAGATAACACAAAGAAAAAAAACATGTGTTTTTTTGTATCATCTTTGAAATGCAAGAGAATGGCCATTATCTGACTTAGGACTCTAGGCACAATTTAGATTTTGGCCACTAGATGGCAGCAGTTTGTGTGCAACGTTTTGGACTGATCCAATGAACCATTGCATTTCTATTCAAAATGTTGTATCAAGTCTGCCCAAACGTGCCTAATTTGTCAATATATACATGTTCAAGTACATAACTGTGCACTCTCCTCAAACAATAGCATGGTATGTTTTCACTGTAATAGCTACTGTAAATTGGACAGTGCAGTTAGATTAACAAGAATTTTAGCTTTCTGCCCATTGAAGACATGTCTATGTCCTGGGAAATGTTCTTGTTACTTACAACGTCATGCTAATCACATTAGCGCACGTTAGCTCAACCGTACCGATATTGGGACGCCGATCCCATAGAGGTTAAATATTTTGTCTTGCCCATTCACCCTCTGAATGGCACACATGCATAATCCATGTCGCGATAATGACTCAAGGCTGTCAAGCAACTGTCTCCTCCCCTTCATTTACACCGATTGAAGTGGATTTGGGGCTCCCGAGTGGCACAGCAGTCTAAGGCACTGCATCTCAGTGATTGAAGTGTCACTACAGACACCCTGGTTCGAATCAAGGCTGTATCACAACTGGCCGTGATTGGGAGTCCCATAGGGCAGTGCACAATTGGCCCAGCATTGTCTGGGTTTGGCCGGTGTAGGCTGTCAATGTAAATAAGAATTTTTCTTAACTGACTTGCCTAGTTAAATTAAGGTTAAAATTAAATAAAAACATCTAACAGGTGACATCAATAAGGCATCATAGTTTTCACCTGGTCAGTCTATGTTATGGAAAGAGCAGGTGTTCCTAATGTTTAGTACACTGCGTGTATGTCACTTAATTTGGAAATCATACTCTCACATCTCTGGGAAACACAGCCAAAGTCAAACATTTCCTGTAAACCTCAGTATCATTAGGCCTATTTGATGTGAGTTATACATCTTTCTTTACCTTATTTCCCATTTCTAATGTTTTATATCAAGCGTTTCTCCTTGGTTTAGAAGCATAGTTTATGACCTCAAATAAAAGCTCAACAATTGACGGAATTTCACACATTTTATTTTGAAACGCTTTTAAAATGCCTTTTCTTTTACCAAATGCACTAACGTGTCCATAGAACAGAAATCAAAAATCAGTAACCATTAAAGTGTCCATAAACCAGGTCTTCAGGTGTTGAGGTCAAATGGATATTAGTCGGAGCCATTGGAGAAGCACAGGGCATCTCTGTTCTTGTCAGCAGCCTCCTGCGTGCTGTTGCCTCTGGAACTCCTCCTCCACATGGACCTGAGGAAACCTTCTAGGGCAGCAATGCGCTGTTCCATGCTGTCCATCTTGAGTAGGACCTGCTCCTGCAGCTCAAATCCTTGGCACAGCTTCTGCATGTCGCCTTTGCACTGCAGAAATCCTTCTTTGCCCTGATAGAAATAGTGACAAACATACATGTTGAGTGTGTCCACCAAAACAATGAAACTTAGAAATACATAGAGCAGTATGATTTTAGAACTATTCACCAACCTGTCCAGAGCTCTGCCAGCAATGTAAGCAATAAAGACTATGTAAATGCAGTGCACATTTTCAATGTAGATAATATGTCAAACTAGGGCAGAGTTTTTTATGACCACCAAAAATAATCTGATTCACAAATTGACTAACAGTAACTAGTATTCACCAACCTGACCAGGGCTCTTCTTCCTGCTGATCCACAGGCAAATCATGGAGATGACCAGAAAGGCCATGCTGAGGGCCATGATCATGCAGATGTCATCGGGCAGGACCATGTCCAAGAAGGAGGTGTCAAAGTTCTTGCTCTCAACCACCTTTCTCAGTTCATCGGGTGTGATTTCCATCCCAATCCTTGACCAGGTTGGGTGTTTGCAGTGCTCCACACCAATATCAACGCAGACCATTTTCAGATAATGAAGTTCCTATGAGAAACAGCTCTGGGTCCTTCTCTTTGGTGTCCAGAGATGTGTATCCAATCGTAACTGAGTAACGAATGAGGGCCTGAGCCAGTGCAGCCTCAGACCAACTCAGAAGCCCCATTATTACATCATCTGTGCCATGATTGCATCATGACTGCCAAACGACAGCTATACCAACTCTGACATGTATCATTTGTGAAAATGGCACCCTTGTGTGGTGCATATTAAAACAAATGTAACAAATGTATCTTAAATAATGTTTTATTTTATTATTATTCTAATAATGAATTCAATGACACCTTTCTTAAAACAAGCACAGTACAGAATAGCATCAAAAGACAAAAGAAAGCTAAATGTAGTTTGGAACTAAGTCATATTTTACTGATTTTTAAAGCAGATATTTAAGGTTCAAGAATAGAACAGGCTCCAATGCCTGACTCAGCACTCCTGAGCACTCCTGAGTGGTTGCCCTCATCTTCACTCTATGGATGAGTAGCAACACGAGGAAGACTCCACAGCGTCACAGTGGGTTAGTTCCTGGCCCCTGTGTTTCGAGTTACTTTCCCCAGTCTTCTCCGCTCCTCGTCGACCGCCTGAAGCTTCTTCTCCAGGGCCAGCAGCCTAACCTCCACACTCTTCAGATGTATGAACAGCTCTGACAGCATGGCAGATGCGTTCAGCATGTCAGACTTCTTCTGCAGGAAAAACACATTTCAGAGTTGCCCCCCTTAAAAAAAATTATACATTTTAACAACTGATAAATCCTCTTAGTATTATTAACAATTTTCCTCAATGTTTTTATGCCAGATATTCCTCTAAACCTGGATGTGAAAGTAGGTGCAGAATGTGACTTACCAGTGATGCCTTGATCAGCTTCCTCTTGAATATTTTGTGGACATTAAAGGCAAAAAATGCCAAGAATATCACTGGCAGGTATGGGAATACAGGTTCTATTGCACTGAAAACTAGGCTAATCCGGCTGGCAGGTTCAGGTCTGAAATATACAACAAGTTCCTCTGGAGTTATATCTATTCCCACTGTTGCCCATGTGGGTACGCTGGGGAAAATTTGATTTTTGGGGGGTGGGGGACTGGAAAAGGGCCATATAGAAAATACCATTTTACTAGATTAAACCATACCCAGTGAAGCTGAGACAGGCATTAGAAATTGAGCACAATTTATAATGTCAATCTGAGCATAGAATCTTTGGCAACATTCCACTCAGAGCTGTAATTGTGACAATATCATGGAACTGTGAGATCCTTCTCTTACAATCACTTATGATGCAAACTCATAATTCCATACCAACTCAAAGAGATAGCAGAGAGCATCAGTTAAATTCCTCAAGTTGTGGATTCATTTCAGAAAAAACTACTTAAATTATGAAAATTCACAATCAACAATGATACTTTTAAAATGTCATTAAAAGAAACATACTGCAATAAATACAACATTATCAAAAATAATTTTTAAAAGTAATGCTTCATAGTCTATACAGCCCTGAGACATACACTGAGTGTACAAAACGTTAAGGACACCTGCTCTTTCCATGACAGATTGACCAGGTGAATCAAGGTGAAACCTATAATTCCTTACTGATGTCGCTTGTTAAATCCTTTTCAAGATAGATGAAGGGGAGGAGACTGTCACGTTCCTGACCTTATTTTCCTTTGTTTAAACTTTGTTTAGTTGGTCAGGACGTGAGCTGGGTGGGTAGTCTATGTTATGTGTTTCTATGTTGGGTTAAATGTGTTGCCTGATATGGTTCTCAATTAGGGGCAGGTGTTTGACGTTTCCTCTGATTGAGAACCATATTAAGGTAGGCTGTTCTCACTGTTTGTTTGTGGGTGATTGTTCCTGTGTCTGTCGCACCACACGGGACTGTTTCGTGTTCGTTTGGTTAGTCTGTTCGTGTGTTCTTCGTGTTATATTGTAAGTTCTCAAGTTCAGGTCTGTCTACGTTGTTTTGTAATCTATTCAAGTGTTCTTCGTATTTTCGTCTTGTTTAAATAAATTCTTTATGTCTGCATACAACGCTGCGTATTGGTCCGATCCCTACTCCTTCTCCTCGACCGAGGAGGATTATAACAGCCGTTACAGAGACGGGTTAAAGATTTTTTTTTAAGCCTTGAGACAATTGAGACGTGGATTGTGTATGTGTGCCATTCAGAGGGCTAATGGACAAGATAAAATATTTAAGTGCTTTTGAACAGGGTATGGTACTAGGTGCTGGGCGTACCGGTTTGCGTCAAAAAACGCTGCTGGGTTTTTCATGCTCAACAGTTTCCCGTGTGCATCAAGAATGGTCCACTACCCAAAAGACATTGAGCCAACTTGACACAACTGTGGCAAGCATTGGAGTCAACATGGGCCAGCATCCCTGTGAAAGGCTTTCGATACCTTGTAGAGTCCATGCCCTGACAAATTGAGGCTGTTATATCGAATAGCAATACAATTCTATGGCTTGCATGTCTAAAAAAAAAACATGATCACGCCATCCTCGAGTTTGAACAGATTACATTGTAATGGCCCATGATAAAAGTAATTGTTACCAATGTGATTTAACAAAATAACTTACTTTGAATGGCTTTTTCACCCTATGGTCCAACTATGCAATAACTTACACCAGACATCTGCCAAATGTAGCATTTCCCAGAGTAACAGATTAGAATCAAATGGACAAATTACACAGCTTTTAAATGTCCAGCTTGACCTAAATCACCTCTTAAGAGTACCGTTTCTGACCTAACATTTTAAAGGTCAGTCATTAGTCGGGTGAATTCATCACTTAAACGACTTAATTATACTGCTGTGTCAGTCCAATAATGCATCTCATTAAGAAAAAATATGAAATTACTGGGAAGAGGATTTTGTGACCTTTACTGTAGTTAAAATTTGTTAGGGCCAGGGACCTTTTTTCTTAATTTCCGTCTGACTGACGTGCCCAAAGTAAACTGCTTGTTGCTCAGGCCCTAAAGCCAGGATATGCATATAATTGATACCATTGGAAAGAAAACACTTCGAAGTTTGTAGAAATGTTAAAATAATGTAGGAGACTATAACACAATAGGTATGGTAGGAGAAAATCCAAAGAAAAACCAACCAAAAATTATTTTTGGAGAGCCCATGCTCTTACAATGGAAAGTATAGGGAAATAATGACTTCTAGCTCCCAGCATGCCGTTCCTATGGCTTCACAGGGTGTCAGCAGTCTATGTTCAAAGTTTCAGGCTTGTAACTTCCAAAACGAGTAAGAAATATGAGTTTTAGTAGAAAGACACACTCTTGGAAATTCGTGTTTAGGCGCGCGATGAAGACAAGACGCACCTGCTAATATCGGTTTCCTATTGAACATACTTCTTTCCGTATTAAATATTATAGTTTGATTACATTTTACGGTGTCTGAGGAGTCAATAGAAATGTATTTTAACTTGTTTTAACAAAGTTTAGCGGTAGATTTTCGGATTCCTTTCTCTGCATGTTGAACAAGTGGATTAACGTAAACTAACTCACTTTTGTACATCGCACTGGTCCGTACAATTGACCTTATTTTAGTGCCCAAAAACGTAATACTTCCAGATCAACTGTAATATCAATACCATTGTAAAGCACAAGTTCTCCCCTTTCCAACAAAATCCATGACGAGACCTTCATGATGCCCATCTCTGCATGATTCAAGAAGGCAGTGAGCTCCGTCTGGTCTTTTTAAAAATGGCGGGTGGGGAAGCGAAACCTATTGCATGATAGTGAGAAGGAGCGATGTCGTGTGGGGAAATGGCTTTTTTCACTCGATCTGTCCAACTTATCGCCTCTAAAATGTCAATAAAACACTATAAAGATTTTATATAATGTGTCATTACATACCTATTTGAAGGTTTGTGTCGAATTTGAATTGGGTTTTTAGGGCGGTGCTAAAGTGATCTTCAGAAGTAAACAGCGGCTTTTGAGAGTCATGATAGCTTGCAGTGACATGGGCTTGCTCCTACCTATCTTTCCGAGTTGGTCCTGCCGTACATACCTACATGTACGCTACGGTCACAAGACGCAGGCCTCCTAATTGTCCCTAGAATTTCTAAGCAAACAGCTGGAGGCAGGGCTTCCTGGACGCAGGGCTTTCTCCTATAGATCTCCATTTTTATGGAACGGTCTGCCTACCCATGTGAGAGACGCAGACTCGGTCTCAACCTTTAAGTCTTTACTGAAGACTTATCTCTTCAGTAGGTCATATGATTGAGTGTAGTCTGGCCCAGGAGTGTGAAGGTGAACGGAAAGGCTCTGGAGCAACGAACCACCCTTGCTGTCTCTGCCTGGCCGGTTCCCCTCTCTCCACTGGGATTCTCTGCCTCTAACCCTATTACAGGGGCTGAGTCACTGGCTTACTGGTGCTCTTTCATGCCGTCCCTAGGAGAGGTGCGTCACTTGAGTGGGTTGAGTTACTGACGTGATCTTCCTGTCTGGGTTGGCGCCCCCCCCTGGTTTGTGCTGTGGTGGAGATCTTTGTGGGCTATACTCGGCCTTGTCTCAGGATTGTAAGTTGTTGGTTGAAGATATCCCTCTAGTGGTGCGGGGGCTGTGCTTTGGCAAAGTGGGTGGGGTTATATCCTTCCTGTTTGGCCCTGTCCGGGGGTATCATCGGATGGGGCCACAGTGTCTCCTGAGCCCTCCTGTCTCAGCCTCGAGTATTTATGCTGCAGTAGTTTATGTGTCGGGGGGCTAGGGTCAGTTGGTTATATCGGGAGTACTTCTCCTGTCTTATCCAGTGTCCTGTGTGAATTTAAGTATGCTCTCTCTAATTCTCTCCTTCTCTCTTTCTTTCTCTCTCTTGGAGAACCTGAGCCCTAGGACCATACGTCAGGACTACCGGGCATGATGACTCCTTGCTGTCCCCAGTCCACCTGGCCTTGCTGCTGTTCCAGTTTCAACTGTTCTGCCTGCGGTTATGGAACCCCTACCTGTCCCAGACCTGCTGCTTTCAACTCTTAATGATCGGCTATGAAAAGCCAACTGACATTTATTCCTGATTATTATTTGACCATGCTTGTCATTTATGAACATTTTGAAAATCTTGGCTCTCTCTAATTCTCTCCTTCTCTCTTTCTTTCTCTCTCTCGGAGGACCTGAGCCCTAGGACCATATGTCAGGACTACCGGGCATGATGACTCCTTGCTGTCCCCAGTCCACCTGGCCTTGCTGCTATTCCAGTTTCAACTGTTCTGCCTGCGGTTATGGAACCCCTACCTGTCCCAGACCTGCTGTTTTCAACTCTTAATGATCGGCTATGAAAAGCCAACTGACATTTATTCCTGATTATTATTTGACCATGCTTGTCACTTATGAACATTTTGAACATCTTGGCCATGTTCTGTTATAATCTCCACCCGGCACAGCCAGAAGAGGACTGGCCACCCCTCATAGCCTGGTTCCTCTCTAGGTTTCTTCCTAGGTTTTGGCCTTTCTAGGGAGTTTTTCCTAGCCACCGTGCTTCTACACCTGCATTGCTTGCTGTTTGGGGTTTTAGGCTGGGTTTCTGTACAGCACTTCGAGATATTAGCTGATGTACGAAGGGCTATATAAAATAAACTTGATTGATTGATTGAGTGATGACGCCAGAAATGAAAGCTGAAAAAAGAAAGCTGGGACCCTTTGGATGACAAATAAGAGGAAGATTTTCAAAAAGTAAGTGAATATTTCATCGCTATTTGTGAATTTATGAAGCCTGTGCCGGTGGAAAAATATTTTGATGTGTGGCGCCGTCCTCAAGCAATCGCATGGCATGCTTCGCTGTAATGGTTTTATTGGGATGGGAAATGTATGTTTACATTGCCAAAGTAAGTGATATAGACAAGAAACAAAAGGAAAATAAAAATGTACTGTAAACATTGCACTCACAAAAGTTTTTAAATAATATAGAGATTTTAAATGTTATTATTGGCTGTGCTGGGAAATCATAGTCACAAACCACAGTTGGATCACCTGCTACTGTCCTCCCTTCAACTTGTGATGACCCTCACACTTTGTCTGACGAATTCTTTCTCTTTGCTTTTGTTTTCCTTTATAGGATGTCGGTGGGCGGAGCTGGGAGGGTCGTCAGTGAAATGGGACACACCTGGGCTCGGGTGTGTCCCGGGGATAAATACACTGAGGAGACTCCATGCAGACTCACTGTTGGTGTTTGGGTGTGCCATTTTGTGGCTTGTTTGTTTTTGCACCTCGCAACACCCCTGATTATTACCATCTATGCACGCAACCACTCACTCACTTTACTGATCACACACACACACACCATTGTTAATTGTATATAGTTTACTTTAGTTAATAAATATATTTGTGTTATTCCTTGATCTCTGCATTGTCTCCCTTTTTGTTATGGGCTACTAGCTGATTTGTAACAAGTGGGGACCTCGACCGGGATAATAAAGTTGGTTCATAGACATTTTGGTGTATAGTATTTTGTTGCTTATGGTGGGATAATGCTAATTGGGATGTGCTTTGACTAGTATTCATTGCATAGTCTTATACGGGTTCGTATAGTGCCTTAGAGACGTATCAGTGATTTTGGTTGTCCGGTGACGTCATCAAACGATGCGTTGCCTGGAGAAGTATGCCAGTTGGCCTAATACTAGTGTCGTTGAACTAACTGGTAAGTGTATTTTGTTTGGTTGAAAACGTAGAGTTAATGTTTGATAAACTCTGTAGATGCTTTCTTTGCATCTTTTGTTCTCTTTTTTTAGTTGCGCTGTTTGGTAGGCCCAGTGTTGGTTGCCTTTTTGTTGTTGTAAACTTGCCACTGTGGCGGTTGGTTGTGTGCTGTGTTGGAGAGAGTAACATTGGGTAGTTTCCAGGCCCCTGCCCAACTCTTACTCTACTCGCTGTTGGGACATTGGTCCTAGGAGGTGAGTACAATCTGATGTGTACCTCAGTGGGAGCTAGGCTTGGCGACGTGTTCCACATTGGAATACGTTGGCCATGGTTTTTTGTTATTTTTGTATGGTGTCCGTGGACTGAGCGGTTGTCTTGGGGGCACATCTGTGGCTTGGGGGGAATCCGCCAGCGTGCTGTTTTTCCCCCCCATGCTAGCGGGCTACAGTGCGTAATTACCCACTGCGAATCTGCACGGAGATTAGGGTTGAGTTATTGTAGGATTTGGGAAAGCTCTTTATGTATCTCATCTCTCTCCTGTGGTGCCCAGTGTGATTGGTGTTTCTCTTGTTGTGGTCTGGTGTGCTCAGCAGAGGGGAGTAGTTACTTGTGATGATGGAGTCTAATGTAGACGAGTTCATTCGAATTCCATCTGAGGAACGGTTAGAATTATGTACTAAAGCACAGCTGTTAAAGATTGCTGAACACCACAAGGTTGAAATGAGTGATAAACATCTAAAAATGTTAGGTTGAAATTGAAGACCAATCTGATGGAGTGGTATACTAGAAGTTACCACTGGGGCAGCCTCTGCTGAGGACTCGCCACCTCCCCAGCTGTCTTCCCGTTTCGCTACAATGGCTGCTCAGTCTGTTAGCCCTAGTAGTCTTTCTTTTGAACAGCAGAAATAACTGCTTCTGTTACAGCTAGAGCATGAACAAGCGAAACTGGAGCATGATCGTGTTAAGTATGAAAAGGAATTGGAATTTAAACAGGATTTGGAGCGTGCTAAAATCAAGCTGCAACAAAAGCGGCTAGAATTGGTTAGGGAAGGAAAGCTCTCGGGAGAGTTGCTTTGGGAAGGTGACCCAGATTTACCTAGGGGTCGCTCCTCTCTCGGTCGTGCCCCGGACACATTCGATATTGTTGGAAACTTACGGCTGTTGCCAAAATATTATGAGAATGACCATGAGACTTTATTTTCGTTGTTTGAGCGTGTTGCTGATGCTAGGACTTGACCTGATTCTGGTCGCACTTTAATGTTGCAGTGTGTGTTGACTGGTAAAGCGCAGGAAGCATATTCAGCTCTTGGCGTAGCTGACAGAGTCAGCTATGATAAGGTTAAAATGGCTGTTTCAGATTTACGAATAGGTTCCTGAGGCTTACTGCCAACAATTTAGAATTTAAAAAAGGCTGATAGACTCATGAGTTTGCGCAAGAGTTTATCTTCACAGTTATGAAGTTATGACTTTCCAGGGGCTGTGTGATCTGATTATGCTAGAGCAATTTAAGGACACAATCCCTGATTGTATGGACACGTACATTAACGAACGGTTTTGGCGGATGGGTATGTTTTGACTCACAAAACTAGCTTTGCAGATCCCCGTATTCAGAGTGAGTGGGGGGTGTTCAGTGAGATTTGGGCCTCTCCCACTGAGACACTCTGGTTTAGGGGCAGAGCTTCATTGATCTAGGGTTGAGCCTGGCTCCCGTGGTAAAGCTTACTTCAGTCAAGTGTCACTACTGTCATGGTTCAGGTAATTGGAAAAACAAATGTCCTGTTCTCAGGGCTAAGGGTAAATTCAGTACTCGCGCTAACATTAAACCTAACCCTACGGCATTACCAGTGCCGGTCCTACATCCGTTCGCTCCTGTCACTCCGTTTCATGCCCAGGGGCATGTGAAAGTCCCAATTGACCCAGATTGTTTACCTTTCGTTACGGAGGGTTTTGTGTCTCTTAAGAAGTAACAACCCAGTGCCAGTGAAGATCCTGAGGTACACAGGTGCCTCTGAGTCATTTGTGTTAGTCTGTGTTACCCTTCTCTGCTGAGACTGAGTCTGGGAATAACTTGGTTGGTGAGCGTGTATGGCCTGTCGTGTCGCCACCTCTAGTGGTTTCCTCTAAGCTGTAGTTTGAAGGGATTCCGGATGAGAGCGTGCAGAGTTTCCCAGAGGTGTTCTCTGCTTGCGCAGTGATGCGTTCCATGAACCGTGGCGACCTGGTCACTGCGCCGGCTAATGATAATGTTAAAGAAATCTGTCAATACTTTCCCTGTTATCCCGTTATCTGTGCCCCGCTCTGATCTAATCAAGGAGCAGAGGGCTGACACCACTTTAGAGTCACATGACTGGTCACTGTATAGTTTGTGTTCTGTGTTGTCCTGTAGCTTCTGTTTTCTGTTCCCTGCTGTTCTCGTTTTTTTCTTTCCTCTTAAAGGTTGCTTCTTGTGTGCAAAGGTTGCTGAGTTCTGGGGAGGACGAGGTTGGCTGGGGCAGTGGTATAGTGCTAACCAGTACAGTATGTTGTACTGAACTGTACCCTGCTGTATTGTATGCAACTGTGCTCTGCTGTGATGTCCAAAAACATGAAACATGAGGAGAATGACATTCATATCCATCATTTTGCATCTGTGTAGTACAGATCAGGAACCCATGATTGTAATGCTGTTGCTGGGTGTAAATCCAATATACTGTAGTTCAATAACTCACGGTGCGATGTCATAGCTGACACCCCATTCTTTCTGCAGACATCTCTTAATCTTAATTCAGAGCAGATGTTTAACAGAGTTTTTTTGGAAACGTGGTATAAAACCTTTTTACAGTAACTCCACTACGAAAGTTTGCATCTGCACATTTGTTCCACTAAATTCGTTTTCGTACATTTTTCTGTGGAAATAGGTCAAATTAGTCCTTGTGCGTAGAGTTGTATGACTTGTTAAACTTTGAAATCAATGGGTTTTGTGTGGCATACATTTGAACATTTAAGAAATGTAGTCAAAGCGTAATTATGTTACCGGGGAATTGCCCAGCAGCTAAAGATGCATACACTATATCAGGCATAGTCATTGCGTCTCTAGGCAACTTGATTGGCAGCTTGCAGCAAAAATAAACAATTTGTTGCATTTTCCTCAGTCAGTTGAATACACCGTTTAGTTCATAGAACCGTGGTTATTTGTGAATAACTGTATTAGCTGTTGGGACAAATCCAGGGGTAAAAGCGCATCTTGAAATCGTTTTTCTGCCTCCGAATTTGGCTCTAGACTGAAAGTTTGGAGGTATTACCACTATGACCCCATCCCTGAAAGCTAAGACTCTCAGGAACACATACGCTTAATCTGTGTACACCTGCAACACTAACTATGCAGGACTCTGTAGATGGGAGAGTAATACATCTGCATAGAATAACTGAGGGAACTGAATTGATTTTCCACAAACGATCATACATCAAATAAATTGTATTTGTCACATGCGCCGAATACAACAGGTAGACCTTACAGTGAAATGCTTACTTACAAGCGCTTAACCAACAACGCGATCAGTACTGTGCGTTGCCGTGAATTCCTTTGACTTGAGGACTGTGAAGAGACCCCTGGTGGCATGTATTGTGGGGTATGGATGGGTGTGAGCTGTACGTTATTTGACATACAGACAATCTGGAATTTCACAACTAGAAGAGAAGCAGTTAATCTCCTGCAACCCTCAACCAGGCAAATCTGGCATGCATGTGATGTTAGCTCTGTATGTGCAGTCAAGGGTTATGGCATTCTGCTCTGTTGAGCAAGCTACCAGTGAACTACCAGTGAAAACATTGCACTCTAATCACGTTAATAGCTACGCTATAACATCGCATTTCACTATACAGCCAATATTGGGGCCGTGAGTTGAAGAGTAAAACATAACATGCATACAATGACTACTGTACCTTACTGTACCTTACTGTACCTCGCCGCAATCAATATGTCAACACAAAGACAAATCCCATCTCTTCCTCTCGTTGAATTATATGATCCGCCCCACACCGTCATGCTATTCAGCCATTGGGACATCTGTGAGCTCGTGAACGCAACGATTGCTTATGGATATTGTCAATCATCAAGGAGGGGATTTGATTAATGCCCCGACTTTGATTAATGCCCCGATTGGTTAGCGTTGATTGCATTAGTTTTCAAAACGGTCTGCCTCCCGGGCGTGAGCCAAAGTCGGCTAAAACCAAAGTGATGTAGGGTTAAGCGCGTAGAATAGTATTCTGTGTTTTCACATTCAAAAGTGATTGATTTAGATAAAAACACTAACTGCCTTCTCAATGAAAACTAGTTTGAAAATTCGAGTATATGTTGTATGTTTCTGAACAACTCATCATGCTGCCTTGTTGACAGTGATGCCGAGCGGTGCAGATTTCTGTTTAACCGCTTTTGCCCGTTCACGTCGCGGGCCATAGGGCGGTGCACCGCGGATCAGCTTAATCGAACTTCCTCAGTGATGCAGACGGTTACTTTGAACAAAGATTAGTTACCTTTTCAGTAAGCTACTCCTGCATTTATTATTAGAGCTAATTAAATTAATGATGTCAACTCCCTAGAGAAAGAAATCACACACTGCACATGGTGTGGGGCGGCAGGTAGCCTAGTTGTTAAGAGCGTTGGGCCAGTACCCGGAAGGTTGCTAGATCAAATCCTCAAACTAACAAGGTAAAAAAAACTGTCGTTCTACCACTGAACAACTTGTTCTTAACTGACTTGCCGAGTTAAATAAATAAAACATAGGTCAACAAAAACAAACAATGGAGCAAATGCATCCCTAGTAGCACTTGATGCTGTTCAAGAAGAAGCGTTCCATTAAAGCTAGAGGCCAGTAGTAAAGTCTCCTACGATATCAATAATGTCCTTATTTCTGTCATGACAAGACACGAACTCATTTTGTAATTGAATTCTCACCATAGAATTAGGCTATTCGGAAAGAATTCATAGCCTAATTCTATGGTGAGAATTAAATTACAAAATGATTTACAGTTTAATACATTTTAGAATAAGGCTAATGGGGTCTGAATACTTTCCGACGGCACTAAGTGTAATGGAACTTAGTCTTGATCAAGAGTTAAGACCTAGCAAAGCAAAGCTCGGCATAACTGTCAACAAGGCAGCGTGCTGAGTTGTTCAGAAACATACAATATCCTTTTCCATAAAATATACTCGAATTTTCAAACTAGTTTTCATTGAGAAGGCAGTTAGTGTTTTTATCTAAATCAATCACTTTTGAATGTGAAAACACAGAATACTATTCTACGCGCTTAACCCTACATCACTTTGGTTTTAGCCGACTTTGGCTCACGCCCGGGAGGCAGACCGTTTTGAAAACTAATGCAATCAACGCTAACCAATCCGGGCATTAATCAAAGTCGGGGCATTAATCAAATCCCCTCCTTGATGATTGACAATATCCATAAGCAATCGTTGCGTTCACGAGCTCACAGATGTCCCAATAGCTGAATAGCATGACGGTGAGGGGCGGATCATATAATTCAACGAGAGGAAGAGATGGGATTTGTCTTTGTGTTGACATATTGATTGCGGCGAGGTACAGTAAGGTACAGTAATCATTGTATGCATGTTATGTTTTACTCTTCAACTCACGGCCCCAATATTGGCTGTATAGTGAAATGCGATGTTATAGCGTAGCTATTAACGTAATTGGAGTGCAATGTTTTCACTGGTAGTTGTTAGCTAACACACAGACACTTAGTTACTGCTGAGTGAGATTCATTGTTAGCCTGCTAGCTAACGTTAGCTACCGTAGTTAAATTGATGCGCTCGTGAACCCTGTGTAGGCAGTACAACAGGAATACTATACTAGTCAGACAACACCCATGACGCTGATCGTTGACCTTGTTAAGTCAGAGAAGCAAAGTTAGCTAACTAGGTTTTAACGACGTCAGATGGTTTTATAATATAGATAGCTAAGTTAGCAGTATGGTTTAGCCAGGCAGATGGCTAGCTTGTTAGCTCCAAGAACTGGCTGACTGTCCGACATGTTTTCTTACGAAACCATCGAAAAGGCGGTTAATACGAACCAAGTATTTGGCCTATATACTAATGGTTATTCTCCACATATTTGAAATACAATAGCAAAAAATGAAGTAACTAGTTAGAAATCGCTAGCTAACTGATAACGTTAGCTGTGTAGCTAGCTCATTATTCATTACTAACTCCTAGTCACCTACTCCTAGTTAGCAAATAAACCAGGTGCTTATTCATTACGCCGATTATTTTGCAAAACTTGTCTCAAACGAAACGGGGAGGGACCTACCTGAATTTGTCCAATATAAACTCTCGTTTTAATAGCAAAACATTTTAGTTGTTCAACTGTTTCGACTGATTAACGTCACACCCCAGGACTTATTGTCTCGCTGCCTGGCTTGGTGGACTTTGCCGTTGTTCATGACCATATTTCTGATTTTGTCTTTATTTCTTAGTGTTTGAATGGATATTACCAGGTCCACGGAGAAATGGGTAAAGCAAGACAAGGTTATTGTGGAGCCCTCTTACATTTTGTCATCTGTCAACGAATCTAGTTGGTGCACTTCTAATGCACCCTCAACTTTAAGTATAGCTAGGTTCATGTATTTAGTTAGCTGTTATGGAGTTGTTGGAACTCCTTTCCATATTTTGACGACATGATATGGAATATTATACATATACAAAGTGAGAGTGCATTAATTGGACAAAGAAGGTTATGAAACCTTGAATACATAAACATTCAGTTTGTCTCTGGGAAATAAATGGTAGTTGAGCTGGTAAACTAGCTACGATATTTCTCTAAACTACAATGTTCTCTCTATACTATACAACTGGTGTTTCTTAGCTATGTTGATGATATTTTTTTCCTGGCTGTTATTTTTTTTTTCTTCTCTTCATGAACAGCAATTCATTGTAATCTTATTTAATATTTGCCAAATACAGACTTTTTGCTAATATGCATCACCATAGCCTTTTATTATTTTTGACCACAATGGATCAGTATTGTGAAAAAACTAACTCTGGTCATCCTAGAGCATCATATCACAGACAACTCTAGAGCAGCGAATGGATTTGGCTGATGTCGATTTTTGTTTTGCTTTTTCAAGGAGAGGCCTCTGTCTTCCTCCATGATGCTGTCGAGTAAGAAGTCAGACGCAGGTTCATCTTCCTCTGCCGCTTCCACCTCCTTGGCGCCAGGGGGAGCTGAGCGGTCCCTTGAGGCCCAGGCCCCGGCCCAGGTGGGGGCCCCTCCCTTGGCCCCAGGCGCCGTGGAGATCAAAAAGAAGGAGCGGGCCTCTCCTAGTGGGGAACCTGGTGGGCCCCCGCAGCCCCACCTCCCTGGCCCCGGGGGGGTGGACCTGGACACGGCCGAGGGTCGCAGGACAAGCCGCCGCAAGCGATCAAAAGTAAACAACCTATAATACCTGTCCACCCATCTTAGCGCGAAATGGAATAAGTCACTCCAGGCATGTACCCCCATCAGCCCTAGACCAAGAGCACATTGAATGACTAATGATAAAGTTAATACAGTAATCTTGGTATGTCGATCTAATTAGTGGTGAACAACACCAGAGCAGTACAGGGAGCTTGACCATTTGCTTCATCTTAGGTGAGCCGGAACGTGGTTTTAATGGAGCGTTTATTGTGCATCTTGTTGCAGGTGGAGTACCGCGAGATGGACGAGAGCCTGGCCAATCTGTCTGAGGACGAATACTACTCTGAGGAGGAGCGCAATGCCAAGGCGGAGAAGGAGCGCAAGCAGGTGATCCCGCCACCGGCGCCGCCCATTGAGGAGGAGGTGGACAGCGAGCCTGAGGAGCCCTCTGGTGAGTGTGAGTTGGACTGTGCGAAAGTGCGTGCCTGCAAGTGCAAATGTAACATTTGGGCAGCGAAAGGTGTGTGTGTGTCAGGACGGGTGTTGAGGGTGGCGTGTTTGTCGTTTTTCAGGTGTGGAGGGAGCTGCGTTCCAGAGCCGGCTGCCCCATGATCGCATGACCTCCCAGGAGGCCGCCTGCTTCCCGGACATCATCAGCGGGCCCCAGCAGACGCAGAAAGTGTTCCTGTACATCCGCAACCGCACAGTGAGAACACACCTACTTCATTAACAAGACTTGCTTAGTTCTGGAGAATATTGTACATTTGAATTTGGGTCTGAAATTGTGGCAAATTATTTGTTTCAGCTCCAACTTTGGCTTGATAACCCGAAAATCCAGCTAACCTTCGAAGCCACAACACAACAACTTGAAGCGCCATACAACAGTGATACTGTGCTAGTGCACAGGATACACAGTTACCTGGAGAGACACGGCCTCATCAACTTTGGCATCTACAAGAGAGTCAAGCCTTTACCAAGTGAGTACATTAGCCTTTTACTATCTGCCTGCTATACTATAGTAACTGCATGTACAATGCTTATGCTCACATTTAGATATGGGCATTTCCATGTAAAAAAAAAAAGTCCCAAGAGCTGTTCATAGGACCACATCAAATTTGGTGTCAAATTAAAGCTGAGTCTGTTTTTTTTCTTTTAAAGGAAGGTGTGTATATACAGAGGTAAGGGGGTCTTAAAAAACAACTAGCAGAAAAGGTCTTAAATGCTATTAGTAATACATCAAAACACTGTTGAAGTAAAGACCACTGCGAACTAATATCAACATTTCATTTTTGCTATAATTATTATCCTTCTGTAAGTTTAAGAAATATTACCTATTGCCTTGTCATTCTGTTACCAAAACCCCACATATCTTTAAAGCCCCCACGCAGTCTTTGTAATGCTTTTACGTTTTTTAAATTATCACTATGTCTAATAAATCAGTTTATTTAATGAAAATAACTTCTAAATATATTTGTAATCATTTATTTCCTCCAATCTGATTGTGTGGGTGTTAGGGCATACGTTTGAATATTTTAACACACAGCCCTGATTGGCTGATAGGATGATCTAGAGCCCACCTCCTTTCCCAGATGAACAGTCATTGGTCTATTATAAACGGGTCACGTTGTGACGTCATGATGTGGGACAAAAGTTCCATCCCACCTGAACAGGCTGAAATTGCAGGCATTTGTTTTCATTTTTTTTTTACACGAAGTGCATTATCATAATGTTATTTCGACCTCGTAGTGTCGAAATATCATGAGGGAGTATAATGAAAGTTCACAGAAGTAACAAGTGAAGGTAGACCTACCAATTATTTATAGTATTTTTACTGATAAAGATGTGGTTTATGATTTATGAAGTGACCACAACCAAATTGGTAACATAATGAGTAGTAGAATGACTTCAACTGAATTGGCTACAATGGGAATCCATAGTAGTCACAAACCACAGTTGGATCACCTGCTACTGTCTTGCCTCCCACTGGCATACTGTTATGTTCAGCTAATAATTGTTTTATTTTTCTTTCTGTCGCGTGCTGGTCAAAGCAAGAGTGTTAAAACAGCCTGGACAACCCGCCCCCCTCTCTCTCCCTGTCGCTCTCTCTCTCCAGTTAATGTCACCTGTCTCGACCCTTACTGACACCTACCCATGAGCCCCCTCTTTCCATTTACTGTAACCAGCCATCTCCCCCACTGAGTACCGGACGTCCATGGACGCTGAAAAGTATTTGGTCAGTCCAAATCGGAACCAATTGTCGTTCTGCCCCTGAACAAGGCAGTTAACCCACAGTTCCCCGTTAAGCCGTCATTGTAAATAAGAACAGATTCTTAACTGACTTGCCTAGTTAAAGGTTTAATAAAAAAATGATATAAAGAATGTAGGTAATCTTGCATTTTACCAGAGAAAAGGCTAAACTGAGAGAATTTCCAGCGGAAAAGTACTTTCACATCAGTCGGAGCACTGTCTCCTGATAGAATGCTCCTTCGTGAATTCTCATCTGAGTAGAGAAGTGCAACTGAAGAAAAAAGCATCTAATCAACAGTGGCATTATTTTCAATTATAAAATGGGTTGTTTGGATCCTGGATGCTGATTGGTTAATAGCAAGGAGTTATAATTTGGGGGTTCAACCCTAAACCTCATGTGACTCAACATAATTTGTTTTTATCGATGTGTCAAAATAGCTGGTTATGTTTAATCACTCTGGTTCCCCTGTTCCCCTGTAGCAAAGAAGACAGGCAAGGTGATCATCATCGGAGGGGGTGTGTCTGGGCTGGCGGCCGCGCGGCAGTTGCAGAGTTTCGGCATGGATGTGACAGTACTGGAGGCCAGGGTGGGTCAATAGCGCATCACACATCGATACGAGCCCAACTTCATTGGGGCACGCTGTAGCAAAACACTTTGCAATTGAAAACTAACATTTTTCGTATTGGACAAGGTGAGAAATGACATCTGATTTCTTCCATTTTGTGCCAATTGAACACGACCTACATCTAACCTTCAGCTAATACAGTGATACTGACCAGTAATGCAACGTTTTGGCCTGG
Source organism: Salvelinus namaycush (assembly GCF_016432855.1). Taxonomy (NCBI): domain Eukaryota; kingdom Metazoa; phylum Chordata; class Actinopteri; order Salmoniformes; family Salmonidae; genus Salvelinus; species Salvelinus namaycush. Next base: position 38,571,063 of record NC_052334.1, read on the forward strand.
TGGAACAGCTAATGGTTAGGGTTTTCCTCTTTGTTGTGGTAATTTGGTTGTTGTTTCCTCTCAGGACCGTGTTGGGGGGAGAGTGGCCACGTTCCGGAAGGGCAACTATGTGGCTGATCTGGGGGCCATGGTGGTGACCGGACTGGGTAAGGCATTCATTCATAGACACACACACGTGCAGGTGGTAATGAACATTACACGGAAGTGAAAATGAATTCCTGTGCCATCCTGTCATCCCCCCCCCCCCCCCCCCCCCCCATGCAACAGTTCTATAACTCTAACTTTCCTATCCTGTCCCAATAAAAATCACTTCCATCCCGTGCTCATTTTAACATGCCCAAATCAGAAGTAACTTCCTCCGTGAGCTGCTCGTCTGTCTGTCCCCTGCTCCTTCCCTACGCTGCATTTGTTCCATGTGCTCTCTCTGTGTGTGTGTCCATAGCAACGGCTCCACTTGGACGAGAGAGAGCTATTTTCCATTGCCTGCTCAGCTGAAGGGCCTATTTTATTTATATATAGTGATTGAAAACAGAAGAACATGTGTTCCTGTTGGAGGGGCAGGGGGGTAAAATCATGTCCTTCTAAAACTGCTTATAACACACAACTCCGTTTAAAATAATTCCTGTACTGCCCGTTCCTGTGGGCTGTTAATCCTCTCCTGAACTTGGCTCTAGAATTTCACTCCAGTTCCTGTAGGAATCTCGCTGGAGCCACAAGACCCATGGGAGTCTTGTTCCTATGTCAACCTCTAATGTACATGATTGAAAGCCACTTTGAACAGTCATTTCAAATGGGCCTGCGATGACAGCTTCTCACCAGCAGATGGTGGTGTTGACCATGTAAATGTAGTCTGGGCCCATATGAGCCAAGTGTCTGAGTAGGAGTGCTGATCAAGGATCTGTCCATATACATTTCTTCATTATGACCTAAAAGGCCAAACTGATCCTATATCAGCACTCCTACTAAGACGCCTTGTGGATACAGGCCCTGATCAATGTAGTCTGAAGAAATAGGACTGGACAGGCAAATTACGGTTTATCACTTCTTTGTTTCATGGAAGACTGTAAAAAACGACAATTGAATATGAAACCGTGAGATTCCACAAATGTGTTTCAAATGATACCAAGTTTGGTCATATTCAGTTTGTGTCACATTCAATATTTGCAAATAAAAATCGCCGCTATCTATCCAGCCAGGCTGTTAAACTATGACATTACTTGTAGTTCTAACATTGCAATCTAATATAGTTTATGTGATATTGAGGGCATAGAACTAGTCTATAGATTCTATGGCGGTAGGCCAATATCCTGATGTTCTATCTGGTGTGTTCTAGGAGGGAATCCCATGGCGGTGGTCAGCAAGCAGGTTAACATGGAGCTAGCCAAGATCAAACAGAAGTGTCCTCTGTACGAAGCCAACGGTCAAGCTGTGAGTGTTGCATCGCTAGCTATTTGGGTCACTCACTTAGTTTGAGTTATGAGGTTTAGGCCACACACTGCATATATGCCAATGCACTGCAGTAGAGTGAAATGCTTGTAGAACATTATAACAAAATGAATTGTCGTATTACATTGGTGTTTTGGTGTCTCGTGCAAGCATGCTCGACTTTGAAGTGTCTGCTAACCACAAATGTAACCTACAACCATTGTACTGTATATAGAAATATTTTATTTATGTTCCCCCAATGTTAACTCTCTCTGTTTTGTTATTTACCTCTTGTGTTGAAGATGTTTAGATTTCATCCAGCACACCACTATGTGCTGTGTTAGCTAGCTGGGCCCTTACTTTGTCCGCAGGGCTGCTTGTTTCCGCGGAACGCAAGCAAAGCGCAGGGTGGATTCAGTTAACCACTTAGCAGGGTGGATTCAGTTAGCCGCTTAGCCTAGCGTGTCATCAACAGCAGCTCTGCCCTCTCTTTGTTGAGACCAGACTCTCCAAATGTGCTACCGCTAAACTGGAAATAACCAGCAGTGTCCTCTTCCAACTATTATTTTCTCCCTCTGTCATGCAGCGGTAGGATGTTTGGGGTTATTTTCAGGCCTGGGTCATATTCATTAGGGCCAAACATAGAAAAAACGTTTTTCAACCGAAAATGATTACTTCTTATTGGACAAGTTGAGGTAGTCCCTACCTGTCTCAGTCCATTTTATTTTGTTTGGTGCCTAATGAAAATGACCCTGTTCAGAGGTGGTAGTCAGGGATAGGGCAGCTGGTCACTCTCCACACAGCGCAACTGGTTTCCTTTTCTGCAGGGGAAGCTAATTAAGTGTCCTTTTTTCAAGTGTGGTTAAATCTGTTTAACATTTTAAAGGAAAGAGTCACACATTTTGAATCATATGACACAAAACTCATCATACCGGCTGTATTTCTGCCTGCTAGTGCGGCGAATAGTTCAAACACATGAACATATGAAATGACCCCGGGAATCGAGAGAACAACATTGCTCAGAGATGCACAAATACACCCGTTTTTTAAAATGTTATATTGTATCTTTCCTTTAAGTTTGTTTATTTAATTTGTTCATTCTCTCTCCTCTCGACCCCTCCCGTGTTTATCATCTGGTGGACCGCTAAAGGGTGAACGATGCACAAGTGTATGTATTGGTTTACTACATGATAACATTGTTCACCTATTGTTAATAATTAATGTTGAATCCTATGTCGGTACACTTTGAAGTAGACCGTAATAGAACTGGGTCTGTCCTTGAGTGTCCTGAAAGGCACCTGTCTGTTAACTGTCTGTAGAAGCCTTGTAGTCAGCAATAGCTTTTCTTTCACTTTTTTCCCAAGAGGTATATTTCTCTTGACCATGTCCCAGTGGTAGAGGAAGCGATTCCTTTCTAAATTGGATTGTTATTCCTTATGCCTGCATGTTCATGAATAACATAAAATGCTATAATCATATTGTTCATTATTAATATTCAATTCTAGAATCCTAATGTTCATTGTTGATCTAATCATCAGGTGCCCAAGGAGAAGGATGAGATGGTGGAGCAGGAGTTCAACCGTCTGCTGGAGGCCACCTCCTACCTCAGCCACCAGCTGGACTTCAACTTCCTCAACAACAAGCCTGTGTCCTTGGGACAGGCCCTGGAGGTGGTCATTCAGTAAGTGTTTTGTCCCGGCATTTTGTCCCGGCATATGCAGGGCGTGGCAACTTGCACAAATTCTGCGGCGATGGTTGTATTTAGTTTTTTAATAATAAATAAATAAAAATATCCCTCTTTCTCAACGGCACATATCAATTCTTAGGTGTTCTTTTGACTGGTAACTTCCAATAGGTTGCAGGAGAAACATGTGAAAGATGAGCAGATAGAGCACTGGAAGAAGATAGTCAAGACCCAAGAGGATCTCAAGGAGCTGTTGAACAAGGTGACCATGAGTACCACTGTATCTCAGAGGTCAAAAGAGCAACATAAGTAGCTTTAATGTAGATGCCTGTGGATGTACTCTTTCCCTCCTTTTAATCTGTTTTCTCCTCCTTTGTCTATCTACCTTTCTCTCTTCCCCCTCCCTCATTCTCTCAGATGGTGGGTACCAAGGAGAGGGTCAAGGAGCTTCATCAGCAGCACAAGGAGGCCAGTGAGGTCAAGCCCCCCAGAGACATCACTGCCGAGTTCCTGGTCAAGAGCAAGCACCGCGACCTCACTGCACTCTGCAAGGTGAGACCACTCATGCTCTCACCCTACTGTAGAGGCAGAGGATAGGTTTCTTCCATTTTTCCCAGACCTCAAGTGGACTCCTGATGTGGTTTAAGCATTGTTGTGGCCTTAGAACATCCTAAAACAGATTTGATAGGGCCCTACTTGTTCCATACAAATAGCTGCAAGCAGTTAATGGCACATTACTTTGATTACTTTCCCATTTGCTTATTTCTTTTTCCAAAACAAACTCCATTCTTGTACCGTGTGGTACTTCCTGCAGACTCACACACAACGTGGATAAGCCATACATTTAACAGCTGGAGTCATTAGCTGGAGCATCACCTATTTCTAGCCTCCAGACACAATTCGATTCAATTAAATGTGTTCTCAACGTATGTTTTCAATTCAACCATTTTTGGGCAATTATCAGAGTGTTTTTCAGAGCCTAAAATGAACACCTGCCAAATGTGGGTAGATTTTGGCATTGGTGGGTAAGATGTCTATTTCACCAGCCACATTGGCAGGTGGTCAGGGCTCCACAGTGTGCGCAATTCACTCGCATTTGTGAATAGAATGGTCAAGTAGGATCTGTGTACCCGCTGTTGATGGCATTTCAATCGACTAATGAAATAAATGTTACTCAGATTTCCCAAATAATTGTGGTCGTTATATAGCAAGTATCTCCTCCATTCAAGTCTTAACTTCATTTGAGTAAACTTATTAGGGGGAAATATAGAGCTTAATGATTATAGCCAACTTGCTGCCACAGTATGAGCTTAGCGTAAACCATGTTAATATATTAAATGGATGGATTGGATTTGGGTCATTTAAAGGGATACTTCGGGATTTTGGCAATGAGACCCTTTGTCTATTTCCCCAGAGTCAGATGAACTCGTGGATGGATTTTTGTATTTTTGTATTTTTTTTATCTCTGCATGCAGTTTGAAGGAAGTTGCTAACTAGTGCAATTGCTAACTAGCGGTCTACTAGCATGCTAGTAGATACCCATAGACCTGATAACGCTAGTTAGCATTGGCTCACAAACTAACTCTAACTTCTTTCCTACTGGAAACGGAGACATAAAAATGGTATCCACGAGTTCATCTGACTCTGGGGAAGTAGATTGCCAACATCCCGAAGTGTCCCTTTAAGCCAAGGAGACAGAAGTGTACTTGAGACCATAGGGGCACAGCCTAACTTTCACTTAAATCTAATTTTCACCTAATTTCCCATTGACGTCAATGCACGACTAAGTGAAAATTCGACATAAGTAGAACTAAGGATGTGCCTCAGAGACAAAAAATGGTAAACAAGACGGTTTCAGCAGCATGTGTTTGTGGTCCAATGCTTTGCCTGTGTGTATCATTAAAGGCAGTACAGCCTCACTTTCAGCGCAGATAAAACTCCACCTCAAGTGTATTTTCGGGAAGCAAGTTTAAACACAGCTGCTGTCTGAACTCGAGTCGTCTTTTGGTCGACTGCCTCCTGAAAAGGCACTTCTAAGGCTTGACTCAGCTTGGTCTGTCTGGCTGGAAATGGTGTGCATGCACACACACACACACACACACACACACACACACACACTGAGAGCGTGTGTTGTACTCGTACAGGCTAGAACGGGGTCGGGGAGGCCTTGAAGGTGGGTGTCAATGGCTGCACGGGTAGGTGATGAAACCTGGACAGGGTGACTCAGTCCATTAAACTGAGTGGGCTGACTTTACTTTTAACCTTCTTGTGTGCACAAATAGATGTACCCCAGTGTTTCCCGTTCTATTGCTCAGGTTGGCCCCCATGCCTGAAACCAGTCAACTTCAAATGGATTCCTGAATGCTCCATTGGCGGCCTTTGTGTCTTGCCAAGAAAAATAAATGCGCGCTCCTAGTTTTTTTGTTTTGTACCTTTACCACTTTTTTCCGCAATTGGTAGTTAGTCTTGTCCCATTGCTGCAACTCCCGTACTGACTCGGGAGAGGCGAAGGTCGAGAGCCATGCGTCCTCCGAAACAACCCTGCCAAGCCGCACTGCTTCTTGACACACTATTCGCTTAACCCGGAAGCCAGCCGCACCAATGTGTCGGAGGAAACACTGTACAACTGCCGACCGAAGTCAGCTTGCAGGCGCCCGGCCCGCCTACAAGGAGTCGCTAAAGCGCAATGAGACAACGACATCCCGGCCTTAGACCGCTGCGCCACTCGGGAGGCCTCATGTCTCAGTGTTAAACTCCTTTCTCTTCCCCTCTCCTGTAGGAGTATGATGAGTTGGTGGAGTCGCAGGTCAAACTGGAGGAGAAGCTACAGGAACTGGAGGCCAACCCACCCAGGTAACACTTGAACACCTTCGCTCCACTGTAAAGGGCTGCTGTTGTACTATTCTTTAAGCATGTGGGTGTGCTCTATCCTGGGTGCCAGTCTGTCTCTGCTCTTTCTTATGGAATTGTCGTGGCAATGTTTAGCTTGTCAATGACAATGGAGTAGGCTAAAGTACAAACAGATCTGGGACCAGGCTAGATGTGCTCGCATCCATCTGATCTTTTTTTTCCACCCTCTGCCGATCTCTCCACAGTGACGTGTACTTGTCGTCCCGGGACAGGCAGATACTTGACTGGCACTTTGCCAACTTGGAATTTGCCAATGCCACGCCCCTCTCTACTCTCTCACTCAAGCACTGGGACCAGGTACACTCGCACTCACTCATTACTCACTTAGGTCCAGTATGTAGCTTTGTAGTTGACCTGACCAAATTCACATAGAATGTGAGTTATAGATCTGTCATCCTCAATGAAAGCCATTCTGATAAGCGGTGGATCCATTCTATGTGTAATACTTCTATGCTCCTTGTCCTTAAGTTTCGCTTTTGCGTCTTGCTTTCGGTTTGTACACCAGCTTGAAATAGCTGAAAAATGTTTTTTTTTGGTTATTGAAAGTATTCAGACCCATTTGACTTTTTACACATTTTGTTATGTTACAGCCTTGTTCTAAAATTGATTAAATGGTGTAGTTTTTTTTCCCTTCGTCAATCTACACAGAATACCCAATAATGACAAAGCAAAATCAGTTTGTAGAAATTATAGGGGAAAAAAGAAAAAAAACTATCACATTTGCATAAGTATTCAGACTATTTACTTTGTTGAAGAATGTTTGGCAGCGATTACAGCCTTGAGTCTTCTCGGGTATGACGCTACAATCTTGGCACACCAGTATCAAGGACATTCAGAGACTTGCCACGAAGTCACTCCTACGTTGGCTTAGCTGCGTGCTTAGGGTCGTTGTCCTGTTGGAAGGTGAACCTTCGCCCCAGTCTGAGGTCCTGAGCGTTCTGGAGCAGGTTTTCATCAACAATCGCTCTGTAATTTGCTCTGTTCATCTTTCCCTCGATCCTGACTAGTCTCCCAGTCCCTGCCGCTGAAAAACATCCCCACATCATGCTTCTGCCACCACGCTTCACCGTAGGGATGATGCCAGGTTTCCTCCAGACGGGAAGCTTGGCATTCAGGCCAAAGTGTTCAGTCTTCATTTCATCAGACCAGGGAATCTTGTTTCTCATGGTCTGAGTCCTTTACGTGCCTTTTGGCAAACTCCAAGTGGCCTGTCATGTGCCTTTTACTGAGGATTGGCTTCCGTCTGGTCACTCTACCATAAAGGCCTGATTGGTGGAGTGCTGCTGAGATGGTTGTCCTTCTGGAAGGTTCTCTGATCTCCACAGAGGAACTCTGGAGCTCTGTCAGAGTGACCATCAGGTTCTTGGTCACCTCCCTGACCAAGGCCCTTCTCCCCCGATTGCTCAGTTTGGCCGGGTGGTCAGCTGTAAGAAGAGTCTAGGTGGTTCCAGACTTCTTCCATTTTAAGAATGATGGAGGCCACTGTGTTCTTGGGGACCTTCAATGCTGCAGAATTGTTTTGGTACCCTTCCCCAGATCTGCGCCTCGGCACAATCCTGTCTCGGAGCTCTACGGACAATTCCCTGGACCTCATTGCTTGGTTTTTGCTTAAACGTGCACTTTCAACTGTGGGACCGTATATAGACTGTATCCAGGCTGTATCACAACCGTTTGTGATTGGGAATTTGGCCCAGTGTTGTCCGGGTTTGGCCGGTTTAGGCCATCATTGTAAATAAGAATTTGTTCTTAACTGACTTGCCTAGTTAAATATGATTCTTAGCAACCAGGTAATGGTAGATTGATTTGTATATATTGCTGTGACGGTCATGGAATTTTGAATAATGGTTGTTTTGTCAGCCAAATGACCACGGTTACCCTAAGAACCATTTATATAGCAAAAAAAAATAAAAAATGTAGATTTTCTCCTCCGCTCCTGACTGCATGTGCAGAAACGTGATGTTCTATGTTTAGTGTTTTAGCTAAGCTGACAGCTAGCAGAGGGAATAGCTATATCAAGTCAGTGTTCCCTGTTTTTGGAAAGCCATTGGGTGCATGCAATTCATGATACTTGTTTGCTACCCCACATTGATAATGTGACTGTACGTCTGAGGGCATAGCTGGATTTGTTATTAGTGTCCCGCTCCTTGAATGCGGCAGCTTTAGCTCGGTGCGGATGTTGCCTGTAATCCATGGCTTCTGGTTGGGATATGTACGTATGGTCATTGTGAGGACGACGTTGTCGATACACTTATTGTTTTAGCCGGTGACTGAGGTGGTATACTCCTCAATGCCATTGGATGAATCCCGGAACATATTCCAGTCTGTGCTAGCAAAACAGTCCTGTAGTGTACATTCCACGTCATCTGACCACTTCTGTATTGTGCGAGTCACTGGTACTTCCTGCTTTCATTTTTGCATGTAAGCAGGAATCAGGAGGATAGAATCATGGTCAGATTTGCCAAATGGAAGCTGGGGAAGAGCTTTATCTATCTGTGTGTGGACTAAATGTGGTCTAGAGTTTATTTTCCTCTGGTTGCACATGTGACATGCTGGTCGAAATTAGGTATAACGGATATAAATTGCAATAAAGTCCCCGGCCACTAGGAGTGCCGCGTCTGGATTAGTATTTTCTTGTTTGCTTATGGCCTTTTATACAGCTTATTGAGTGCGGTCTTAGTGCCAGCATCAGTTTGTGGTGGTAAATAGACAGCTACGAAAAATATAGATAACTCTCTTGGTTAATAGTGTGGTCTACCTCAGGGGAGCAATAGCTCGAGACTTCTTTAATTTTATACATCGCGTACCAGCTGTTATTGACAAATATACACGCACCCCATCCCTCTTCCTGCCGATGCATGGAAAACGCAGCCAGCTTTATAATCTCAGTGTCGTCGTTCAGCCACGACTGTGAAACATAAAATATTACAGTTTTTAATGTCCCGTTTGGAAGGATAGTCTCGATCGTAGATCATCCAGTGATAACCATCTGTTCTATTGGCCAATGTGCAGAGGTGGTTTACCCACTCGCGGATGAATTCTCACCAGGCACCCCGACCTCCGCCACCTGTATTTCCGTCTTTTCTTCATGCAAAGGATGGGGATTTGGGCCTGGTCTCGGGGAAGCAGTATGTCCGTTACGTCAGACTCATTAAATAAAAAATCTTCGTCCAGTTCAAGGTGAATAATCGCTGATCTGATGTCCAGAAGCTCTTTTCGGTCATATGAGACAGTAGCAGCAACATTGTGTACAAAATAAGTTAGAAACAAACAAATAGCACAGTTGGTTAGGAGCCCGTAAAATGGCAGCCATCCCCTCCTGCACATTTTATTTTGAGTAAAGTTTGTCGCCTTAAAATGTTTTTACATCAACTTCATTTATCTATTTTTTTATATATAAAAACAGTTATTGCCATTTTATTTTCATGAGCTTCATCCATAATCGTCGGTTACACGATTATACAATTACTACAATTACTACAATTACGTTCTAGCCCTATATATTGCGCCTTTAAGATTTCTTCCTGCAGTACATGGACTTTCCCCTCCCTAAACCAATCCATCTTGTCCTGGAAATTCTCTCTCCTATTATGCACATCCATACTAGATCCGATTTCAAACACGTACTATACACGGCTATTAGACACCAGATCTTGTTGAATTCATTCCTTTCAAACCACCAGGCTATAGTCCCCGTAAACTGCAAGTACCCTTCTAAGCCCTTGTAAACCAATCAATCAAATGTATTTTTATTATCCCCTTTTTTCATCAGCAGTTTTCTCCTTGTCCCTGTAAACCATATATAACCCACATTTTGTGTTCTCCCTCCCTTTTTCTCCTGTCCAGGATGACGACTTTGAGTTCACAGGCAGCCACCTGACAGTGAGGAATGGCTACTCCTGTGTCCCTGTGGCTCTGGCCGAGGGCCTGGACATCAAACTGAACACGGCGGTACGACAGGTCCGATACACCGCCTCTGGTAAGTTTACAGGATATTTGTGGGTAGCTGCGTTTATGCTTGTTTGTCAATCTGTGTCTTTTTTTTGTGTTGTCTGTCTGGGTGTGTCAGTCTGTGTATTCCTTTGTTCATGTGTTACCTGTTAGTGTGTGTTAAACGTGTGTGTGGTGGGAAACCTGTGTGTGCAGGGCCAAATTAATGCAGGGCCTTATCAGGGCTGAAGCCCCTGGGCCAAGGCCCGTGGGAGGCCCAAGAGGCAAAAAAATAAAACATTGAGGAAATACAGTGCATTCGGAAAGTATTCAGACCCCTTCACTTTTTACACATTTTGTTACGTAACAGCCTTATTCTAAAATGTATTAAATAGTTGTTTCCCTGATCAATCTACACACAATACCCCATAATGACAAAGCAAAAAAAAAAAAAAAAATGAACTTTTTGCAAATGTTTAAGTAAATATTCAGACCCTTTACGCAGTACTATGTTGAAGAACCTTTTGGCAGCAATTACAGCTTCAAGTCTTCTTGGGTATGACGCTACAAGCTTGGCACACCTGTATTTGGGGAGTTTCTCCCATCCTCCTCTGCCGATCCGCTCAGGCACTGTCATGTTGGATGGGGAGCGTCGCTGCACAGCTAATTTTAGGTCTCTCTAGAGATGTTCAAGTCCGAGCTCTTGCTGTGTCAGTCAAGGATATTCAGAGACTTGCCCCAAAGCCACTCCTGCATTGTCTTACCTGTGTGCTTAGGGTCGTTGTCCTGTGGAAAGGTGAACCTTCACCCCAGTCTGATGTCCTGAGCACTCTGGAGCAGGTTTTCATCAAGGATCTCACAGTACTTTACTCTGTATTTCCTTCGATCCTAACTAGTTTCCCAGTCCCTGTTGCTGTTAAACATCCCCACAGCATGACGCTGCCACCACCCATGCGTCACTGTAGGGATGGTTCCTGGTTTCTTCCAGACGTGACACTTGGCATTCATGCCAGAGTTCAATCTTGGTTTCATCAGACCAAGAATCTTGTTTCTAATGGTCTGAGTCCGTTAGGTGCCTGTTGGCAAACTCCAAGTGGGCTGTCGTGTCTTTTACTGAGTGGCTTCTGTCTGGCCACTCTACCATAAAGGCCTGATTGGTGGAGTGCTGCAGAGATGTTTGTCCTTCTGGAAGGTTCTCCCATCTCCACAGAGGAACTCTGGAGCTCTGTCAGAGTGACCATCGGGTTCTTGGTCACCTACCTCAGTTTGGCCTGGCGGCCAGCTCTAGGAAGAGTCTTGGTGGTTCTAAACGTCTTCAATTTAAAATGGAGGCCACAGTGTTCTTAGACCTTTTTTTAATGCGCTGAAACTTTTTGGTACCCTCTGTCAGATCTGTTTCTCGACACTCCTGTCTCCGAGCTCTACGGACAATTCCTTCTACCTCATTGCTTGATTATTTATTTTTTGCTCTGACATGTACTGTCAACTGTGGGACCTTTTTTATATAGACCGGTGTGTGCCTGTCCAATCAATTGAATTTACCACAGGCGGACTTCAATCAAGTTGTAGAAACATCTCAAACATGGTCAATGGGATCAGGATGCACCTGAGCTCAATTTTGAGACTCATAACAAAGGGTCTGAATACTTTAGGTGTTTCTGCTTTTTATATGTTTTTATATTAACCGACACACTGAACAAAAATATATAAATACAACATGTTAAGTGTTGGTCCCATGTTTCATGAGCTGAAATAACAGATTGCAGAAATTTGTTAACATCCCTGTTATTGAGTATTTCTCCTCTGCCAAGATAATCCACCCACCTGACAGGTGTGGCATATCAAGAAACTGATTAAACGGCATGATCATTACTCAGGTGCACCTTGTGCTTGGGACAATAAAAGGCCACTCTAAAATGTGCAGTTTTGTCACGACACACACAAATGTCCCAGGTTTTGAGGGAGCATGCAACTGGAATGCCTACTGCAGGAATTTCCACCGGAGCTGTTGCCAGATAATTTAATAAGCCATAAGCCTCCTCTAACTTCATCTCAGAGAATTGGTCAGTACATTCAACTGGCCTCACATCCGCAGTCCATTTGTGTGGGAGAGCGGTTTGCTGCTACCAATGTTGCGAACAGTGCGCCCCGTGGTGGGGTTATGGTATCGGCAGGCATAAGCTACGGACAAGGAACACATTTTATTGCATTTTATCGATGACAATTTCAATACACAGAGATACCGTGACGAGGTCCATTGTCGGCCATTCATACACTGTCATCACCTCATGTTTCATTGGGATAATGCACGGCCCCATGTCGCAAGGAGCTGTACACAATTCCTGGAAGCTGAACATGTCCCAGTTCTTCCATGGCCTGCATACTCACCAGACATGTTACCCATTGAGCCTCTTTGGGATGCTTTGGATCGACTTGTAGGACAGCGTTTTCCAGTTCCCGCCGATATCCAGCAACTTCGCACCGTCATTGAGTGGGACAACATTCCATAGGCCACAATCAACATCCTGATCAACTCTATGCGAAGGAGATGTCGCATTGCATGAGGCAAATGGTGGTCACACCAGATACGGACTGGTTTTCGAATCTACACCCTACCTTTTTCTTTTTAAGGTATCTGTGACCAACAGATGCATATGTGAAATCTGTAGATTAGTGCCTAATGAATTTATTTTAATTGACTGATTTCCTTATATGAACTGTAACCTAGTAAATTCTTTGAAATTGTTGCGTTTTTATATTGCCCCCTAATATTGTACAATCTGTGTCGCTTCTTTGCCCTGGGCTATTTGTTTGAATTCAAGACCAGATTGATCTGTTTGTCGGAGTAGCCACTCATTTAGGTCATTTGTGTTGTATTAAAAATTATTCAGCTAATGTCTTTTGTCATGTAAATGACGTAGTATTGCATGAAATGCGTTTTTTAAAAGGCAAACTCTTTATTCGGAACCTGCAACCAAAAAAAATTCAATTTGTGGTAACCCTAAAACGCCTCTGCTGAACTGTAGCCTATGCCACATGGCAAATATTATGGCTTTATTATAAAGGGCCTTCTTCAACAGGAAATTTACGAAGCATTGAATTGCATCTGGTGCACAGATTTGTTTTGTGGGGGGGTGGGGACCTGTGTGTGTTTTGTTGTTTGACTAATTGCGTGTGTGTCTCTCGATCTCCAGGCTGTGAGGTGATTGCGGTGAACACACGCTCCACCACTCAGACGTTCATTTACAAGTGTGACGCGGTTCTGTGCACCCTGCCCCTGGGTGTCATGAAGCAACAGCCCCCCGCCGTCCAGTTTGTTCCCCCCCTGCCCGAGTGGAAGACCTCTGCTATCCAGAGGATGGGCTTTGGTAACCTCAACAAGGTACGGAAACACCCCTCCACTTGGCTTTGCCACACTGTCTGTTATTTTTGGTGTTTATCCATGTGGATTGAGATGAATGTAAGACTTGAGTCTTGCTGCTGTACAAATCGATGTCTAAAAAAAGCCTCTTGGCTCACTTGTTAGTAAACACCTAGGAAGCAAAGTAAAATCATAGATATTTCTCGCTGTCAAGACATGTATTTCACTCATTCACTCACCCTGTCAATTTACATGAGCATCTTCATTAGCATCCCGAGGCACCACTTTGCGTCCAGCATGAATCAGCCCAGGTGTTTTGTACATACACAGTGCAAAAAAACAAGGTTACCTCTCTCCCCAAAATAGCATTTTTATCCTGGTTTATATCACCCCTGGGAGGGAGAGTTGGAGTGTGTACGGGTGGGTGAGTGAGGGTTTTGTCAATCTGTTAGTAATCAGATCAGAATCCATCCTCCACTTTCTCTCTCCCTCCCTCTCTCTTTTCTCACTGAGCCCCAATGTGCATCATCTACTGCAGCGTTTCCATCTCCTAATTCGGCTGCAGCAGAAAATGCTGCATCATTATGCAATGTGGTGCCTCGTGGCCACCAGAGGGAGCGCTGCCTCTGGAAACAATTGAATAGAGCCTAAACTCCACAACCTTTTGGTCAGCAAAATAGTCATAATGAAAATATTTTTGTGTGAAGTGGGTCTTAAACAAATTAGACGAATATAGAACAGTCAGTTGGAACCATAGAACTGAATGATATAATCTCTATCTAATTCTGTGTTTAGTGCAATGATGAAATGCAGTCGCTCAGGCTTCTCACATTTGGTCAAGTTCCATCTTTCCCTCGGGTGTCTCTTATGAAACAGTTCTCTTCTGATTCATCTGACTCTTCAGGGTTCTTTCCATATAGTGAACAGTGCCAGATCACTAGCATCATCAGAAAGGCCCAGAGCTCAGAATTCCTCCCGCTCTCCCAGTCTCCATGCTCCGACCTGTTTTGTTACCTCGCCACAAGGCCATCAAACCAGACTTATTGCCCAACTCCAAACTTTGCCTGGGAAACTGCCCTGACTAGATTGTGTTTTTGGTGTGTATTGAATCACTCATGCTGATATTGTGTGTCCCTCCCGTCACTAGGTGGTGCTGTGCTTTGACCGTGTCTTCTGGGACCCTAGTGTGAACCTGTTTGGCCATGTGGGCAGCACTACAGCCAGCAGGGGAGAACTCTTCCTCTTCTGGAACCTCTACAAAGGTGAGCACAGTGAACCAGGCAATTCTCTCAACACTGTGGCAATTGGGATCTTTCTCAATCAAATGTAGTTTAAAAAGCCCTTTTTACATCAGCAGTTGAAGTGGTTTACAGACACCCAGCCTGAAACTCCAAAGAGTAAAGCAATGAAGAAGCACAGTGGCTTGGGGGAAAACTCCTATTTTCTTAGTTTTAAATGTCCGTCCTTTCATCTCCTTCATTGCACCGATCTGAAAGAACTGACCAGATGAAAGGCGGCCATAATGATGAGCTCCTTACACCATGTAGTTTTCAATTGTCAAGTCGTCCACAGTGCAGATGAAAGGGAGGACGCAAGGAGAGGCTGGATTTGTAAGCAATTGAGATCGAGACGTGGTGACATTTTGGATGATGTCACCCATTTTGACTTGGGACAGAATTTCATTCACCTATGCCTCTGAAGTTCATCAATGTGTTTCCCCCCCCCCCTCCCAGCACCCGTACTGCTGGCACTGATGGCAGGAGAGGCGGCTGGCATCATGGAGAACATCAGTGACGATGTCATCGTCGGACGCTGCCTCGCCATCCTCAAAGGCATCTTTGGAAGCAGTGCAGTACCTCAGGCATGTGCGAATTGGCTTTCTTTGGACATAGAAATAGAATTACACTCAATATGGCTGCTGGTCCACCCATCACGGAATGTTGACTTGAATCTGAATTTTTGTTATAGTTATGTTTCTACGAGTCATCTCAAACCACCAGTCAAATACATAATGAAAAAAGGTCATGTAAGCTAATCATATGTAGTTATTCATGTTGGTTAGCTTTGGAACTGTTTAGTATTTACCAACCATGCTTACTGGAATCTGATATCGGCATGGAAACTCACCGCTGTTTGTTGTCACGGCAGCCCAAGGAAACGGTGGTGACGCGTTGGCGTGCCGACCCCTGGGCGCGGGGCTCCTACTCGTACGTGGCGGCCGGTTCCTCTGGTAACGACTATGACCTCATGGCCCAGCCCATCACCCCTGGCCCCGCCATCCCCGGAGCGTCACAGGTAACACATCTGACCACTGTGATACATTACGAGACAGTTTCCCGGATAGACATTAAACTTAGTCCTGGGTCAATAAGCATGCAGTGGAGAATCTCCATTTTTAAAGTGCTTTCTGGTCCAGGACTAGTCTAAGTCTGTGCCCGGGAAACGGTACTCTATACATTACATATTAGGGATTAACACCGGTAACCAGGATCCTGGGACCACTTCACACAGGATCTTGGGACCACTTCGCACAGGCAAAATCCAAGAGAAACTTGGTTCTGTCTGTTTTCCACCAGACACTGGGAGATTAATTCACGTTTCAGCAGGACAATAACCTAAAACACAAGGCCAAATCTACACTAGAGTTGCTTACCAAGAAGACATTTGAATGATCCTGAGTGGCCTAGTTACAGTCTGCTTGAAAAGCTATGGCAAGACTTGTAAATGGTTGTCTAGCAACAATCAACAACCAATTTGACAGAGCTTGAAGAATTTAGAAAATATTATGTGCAAAGCTCTTAGACTTACCCAGAAAGACTCATAGCTGTAATCGCTGCCAAAGGGGATTCTAACATGTATTGACTCAGAACTGTGAATACTTACATAAATTATTTATTTATGTATTTCATTTTCAATACATTTGCTAATATTTCTAAAAGCATGTTTTCACTTTGTCATTATGGGGTGTTGCGTGAGAAATTGTGTGGAGAAAGTCAAGGGCTATGAATGCTTTCTGAAGGCACTGTATTAATTTAAACTAATGTTGAGGACAACGCAGCAGATGTGGGTGGCAGCGGAGTGAGGAGACGAAACAGCCTTTGGTCATAGAAAAAGTGCAGCGAGAAACTCTTAGTTATGATCAACTGAAGGATGAAAATATTGGAATATAGTAGGCTAATGGAATTGAAGGCATGTATCAAATTATTCCTTACACTGAAATTCCCAAAGTCATATCCAAATATTTAAAGCAATCGTGGTGTTTGTGTGTGTGGTCTCCTAGATTATCATTTCGGCACCGTTTTGATTGGGACAGTGCCATTGCGCTGCTTTGAGACAATCGTGGGGGACTCTAGATAACTAGACTGACACGGATAGATTTTTCACTGAATCTCTGTTTGGATATTCGGTAACAATTAGGCTGGGGAGGTGAGCGCTAATGATCATATATTAGCTGATCAGAACATTTTGCTAGCATGTTATACAAGTGGATTTTGTTCTTCAGCCTTTCCTACTCATGACCAAAAGTCTGTGACTTCTCTGATAATCAATCAATGTGATTTTTTTTTTTTTTCACTGAATCGGCCTGTAGAATCGGCCTGTGGTTAATTGATCTCTGGCTGGACAGGTGGAAGTGGTAGCTTATTTGTTTGCTCATCTATCGTCCCAATCTGACTGAAACCCAACATTTTGACTCCTGTCTGGCATGAAAATTCCTAACTTTGTTCTGTAATCCATTGGTTTTATTATCAAAGCACGTCTCGCCTGTGCACGTCAAAATACTGCTGTAACATTTCACCCGTCTCTTGCTGCTGCCCATAATGAGTGTTTCGGTAGGGAAGGTTTGATCAACAAATGGTATGAATATATATAACAGAACAGAGTTGGTCACCGTTAAGATGCGTTACCTTGATATTTAAACAATTTCCTTATAAACAAAGACGATAATCCTCATCTGAATCATTAAATGGCCCATTGCTCTAAGCCAATGAGAATGTTGAATATTACCACACGCTAGAAAGTCGCTCTGCACATTTCATGAATTTTTTGGGCCAATCCCATTCACTAAACCACCAGAGCATGTGTGCAAATCTCATCCTCCTTAGCCAACCCACAATTATTTGACCAAACCGAGTGGTTCCCGACACAGATGTTTTAGGGTCGTTCTGATGTTGACACACTAATTGACGGGAACACTCAAATTTATGTTTGGGATGATGAGTGTGTCGTTTTGATGGTTTAGTTTTATTATTTTTTTCCCATTTTTCGCAGCCTGTCCCTCGTCTGTTCTTTGCTGGGGAGCACACTATCCGGAATTACCCGGCCACGGTGCATGGTGCCCTGCTCAGCGGCCTGCGAGAGGCGGGACGCATCGCAGACCAGTTCCTGGGCGCCATGTACACCCTCCCCCGACAGGCCACGCCCACCGCCGCCCTTCAGCCCTCCCCCGGCGTCTAGACCCCTTTCCCTTTACAATGTCCTTCCATGTTCAAGTGATGTCAGTGACTCCTGTTAACAAAGACTCTTTAGATGTAAAGAATGTGCCTGTCATTTGTGTGTTTTGTTTTAACCCCACCAATGCTAATATATGGACAGAACAGTGAAACCCCAATGTACATTCCCAAAGGACGAGCCAGCACCAGCACATTACTTAGCCTGTTCTTGTCCCCTTAATATGATGACATCCACCACCACCTCACTAAGTCAACGCTGTGAGTCCTCATAGCTGATGCAGCTAGGCGGAACCTTCAATGGAAGTCTCAGATGGTTCAGTCTCCCTTCCGGCTCTGCTAGCTAACCTCCGTGCTGCTAGAGTGTGATCAGTCATGGATGAGGGTAGGAATTTGCCTATTTGGAGGGACAGATCTAAACCAGGGTCTACTATGAGCAGGGTAGCCAGTTCCTACCCCAGTAGCTGACCTTGTCCCAGCAATAAAGATGAATGGGCTGGAGAGGAGGAATGGAATCCAGAAACAGAGGGCAGCCGATCAAGCGCTGCTCCCTACCTACTGTACTTGTAAAGGGCAGGTGCGCTGCGCTATCTACCAACACAATTGCACTCACTCCCATTGAAACTTTTTCCCCCCCTATTGAAATGCTAGTTGCTGCAATGTTGTAGCCTACAAGTGTGTTGTATTGATTCTTTTAAGGCTAATGTCGCTAATGTTAGTTGTGTGCTTCCTGCTGAAGAGGACCTCTACCATGTAGGGTTGGAGTAAAGAAAATAGCAGTTTGTATTGAAATGCAAAGAGATACATACTATGATGATTGTTGAGAGAGAAATTAGTTGTGAATGTTTTTGTTAATTATTTTAACAGCTAGTTTTGATATTTTATTGTTATTGCATACTTAAAAAAAAACATTTTTGCCATAAAAATAAATACATCTTGTGTCAAGAAAATTAGTTTCTTACTGAACAAGTTCAGATGGTGTCTGCAGTGTTTCACTCAGCTTTCTTCCATTTCATCCCTAGTTAACACAATCCAGGTGGTTATGAGTGGAGGAGACTAGCTTCCTGACCAGTGTCTACACACAGTGTGCATCACAAGCTCTCATTTCTCCTGAAGTGTACACTCGTTCACTACCCACAAATCTAAAAGCATTGGATTGGGAGGCATGGGCTAGTGGGAGTTTCTGCCATATTTATTATACCAGTAATTTCCTTTTAAAATCAATATAGGGATGTGAACAAGTGCAGACTTTGGGAGGAAGGAGAGATCATTGGGACTCCCCACTAGCCACACATCTCTGACCTGCGTGGCCTTCTGTGTTTTATGTAGTGCTGACTCCCTGTCATCTTCCTGACCATTGGCCTGCTCCCTGGAGCGTGTATGCGTGTGGTGGCTGCGACAGGCTTTGGCAGCTTACGCCATTGTAGGGGTCTGATGGACCAATGGAAAAATTGCACTGGGAAGTTTGGGAACATAGCTCAGTGCCAATACCCCTATATTAGAGGGATTTTCCCTGTGCATAGAACTGTGGACCACAGAGGTTTGACTTAACTATGGTAACTTTGGTTGGAAATGTATTGAAATAGCTCTCAAGGTTGGCACTGGGTTATTTCCATGTGTGGTTTACCATGGGGCTCAGGGTGGCTGGTGGGCTTTGTATTATCTATACACACACACAAGTTTCCATTGCAGTTCGGAACTTTCCTCTCCTATGGGCAGGTGTGTGTCTCCCTGCTTGCGAGATATGTTAGACAAAGCTTTGAAGGAGGCTGCCTTCGGCGTGTCTGAACAAATCTCCAACAGCCATGTGACTCACACAGCAG
The DNA here is from genome assembly GCF_016432855.1 of Salvelinus namaycush. Classification (NCBI taxonomy): domain Eukaryota; kingdom Metazoa; phylum Chordata; class Actinopteri; order Salmoniformes; family Salmonidae; genus Salvelinus; species Salvelinus namaycush. Next base: position 38,590,641 of record NC_052334.1, read on the forward strand.
CCTGTACAGATGCCACAGGTAGGGTGGAAATGTACCCAAGACTCTTGTCACGTGACAGTTCCAAGAATCAGCTAGAGGTATCAAACTCATTCCATGGGAGGCCTAGTTTTTTCATTTGAATTAAGACCTCGACAACCATGTGAGGGTGGTTCCTTGCTAATTCAGTGACCGTAATTCCTCCAAGTACATCGGAGTGAAAACCCGCAGACATTCGGCCCTCCGTGGAATGAGTGTGACACGTGGCCTACACTATTGATACTCAAACCCAAGTCAGGATGATAGAATTTATGGAAAAGCCTTAGATCACATTGCAGTAGATGCCAAAAGGCAGGTACTAACATGTTGCAAGAGTCATGTAAGCTTATGTTCATTTTAGTTCTGGAACCACTTGAAACACCTGCAGTCACATCCGCATAACATAACCTGTTTTAACAATTTAGCAATATTTACTAAATTAAACTGCTAAGGTTTTCATATTCAAAATTTGGTGGTTGAAGTGGAGTTTTCTTTCTCTGTACCAACTTACATAATTACCATTTTGCATAGAGTGATTTATTTGCATGCTTGACTTCACACATACTAGAATACTCAGGAAAACCTGCTCAGAAATTCACAAGTCCCTCCCTAGGACATGACCTTTAGACAAATTATGACCTTGAATGAGACCTTTTAACCCCTGGGTCCATATCCATAAAGCGTAGGAGTGATGATCTAGGATCAGGTTGGCCTTTCAGATCATAATTGATACGATTATATCGACTGGTGGGGTCCTGATCCTGATCAGCAATCCTACTCAGATATTTTGCGGATACGGGCCTTGATTTAGGGCTAGATTCAGTCCGTAGCACTAAAGATCCACGCTACAGCGCGATTGAAATTTAAAGGCAATGTTCCCTCGTTCGCGAAGACTGCATTTACCGTCAACACTTCATATGGCGTTTCAATGAAATGAAAACATTTTTGTGCAGACAAACTCATAAATATCCATGCTATCACAACTTGTGTCAAATGCACTCATTTGGATAGTCCAAATAGTATGAGCATCTACAGATGGACTATCAAATTTGTTGATAAGCAACTGCTTGTTAAGGTTAGGGTTAAGTTAATGGTTAGGACACGATTAAAGGTGAGTAGATAGTTGAAATATTACTGATAGTCCATCTGTAGATGCGCTACAGACTATTAAGATAAAGTGCTACCCATTAGTCTGAACTAGGCCAACCCATCAAGTTTGCAGCTGACGTTACTGATCCAAGCCACCAGCACCACTATAACCCTGATGCAAGACTGTCGGGGAACAATCCTAGCCTTCGCACAGCCAGGCAGTGCTGTTTAATAGCAAGGTGAGTGTGCTGACTGGGCATTCCACAAGGGTTTGTGGTTTCCACCTCTCACCTGATGTATTTGTCTGCTAGTTTGCTTATCTTGCACGTTGTCAAAAGCCTCTCTTTCGCCAAGTCTCAATTGCAGGTGATATAAAAGCAATGGAATTGTTGCTCTCACCCAAACACACTCGCGTGCAGTGCACTCACACGTGCTAGGGACTGGCGCTGTCAAATCCAAGCATGCAGAGGCCTTTAAACAAAGACCTAAACACTTGAGTGGACTTTTACACTTTCCCGTAACACAGAGGCATACACAGTACAGGTGCAAAGTATAGTCGACACGGACACAAAAACATGGTTACAAACAAGTTGCTTTTTTATTTGATTGGAATACATAGTCCGCTGTACAGTTGGCAGCTTTGAGAGACCTACATGCAGAGTGCGGGAAGGTTAAACATGCACAAATGTATTATTACTCTAGGACAGAAAAGCATCCCGCACAGTTTGCTGTGTATTACTGACACAGAAAAGCTTGGCGCAGCGACACCCATAATAACCTTTTTGATCTGATTTCATAACATACATTTCTCTCTTCGTTACATCTGTCAGTTCCCTCCCCCATTTAAGAAGCATTTCTATCCATTTATAAACACACTGCAATATAAAAACATGACTTCCAACTCCCCTAGTTGATTGTACAGGCCAAAATTCCCCTGTGTGTGTGGGAGTGTGAGTGGGTGTGTGTTGGAGAATATCCAGTTCTTTATAAGTGTGTGCGTGTGTGTGTGTGTGTGTGTCTTGAGGCCTGAACATCTTTTTCTTTGGCAGCATTTGCAAACAGCACACAAGATGAACAAACCCTGAATTTATGAGGGGGGGGGGGGCAGAGTAGCAAAAAACCTGGACTGACTGACTGATTCCTGAACCGCTAATAAAACAGGACGCCACATGGCAAATGACTTAAGACTGTTGACTCCTAGCAGACCCACTCCTGATAAAATGTACATTACTCTCATTCTTCAATGACTATGACACAAGGCTGGCTTCTGACAAGTCTCTCTCCTCTTGCCATCTCATAGCTCAAGGTCATGAGACATCTCTCGCACTAAAACAAAAAGAGGAAAGTACTCTCCAGGAATGCATTAATGAGAAAGATGCATACAGTATCTAGCAAAAATTACATCCTTACAATCAAAGAGGACAAATACTAAATATATTTCAATAAGGCCCACTTTACAAAATTACAAGATTTTCTTAAATAAAATCTATCCGATACAGCTTCCAAAATAAGACATCTTTTGTTTTACAAAACTGACACAAAATACATGGGCGGAAAACAAAAGAAAAACCCTCAAATTGAATATTTCCCCTTATTTCAGCACAAATAGTCGAAGAGACAGGGTATCCATCTTGGAAAACACTGGCGCTGTCTCACGGACTGTGAAATGGAAACACTGTGGAATGATTTTGGCACAATGTTAGAAGGCAAAGACACGGATGTGATCGAGTGCCATGCCTCACGAAATCATCACAATTGTTTAAAAAAAAAAATGAAGGACTTCATTATAATTTGTACAATAACAGTCCACAACTCCTCATGCTATCGGACGAGCTGTTGCTCCAAGCAACTTTTTCAATTTCAATCTGGCCGGTGCAAAAAAAAAAAAAAAATCACACACACACACACACACACACACACACACACACACACACAATATACATTCAGCAAAGAAAAATAATCACAAAGAGTGGAATAAAATTGTCAGGGACATGCGCAAAAGTGACTTTTGACAAAAGGGGGCTTACTTATGTAGGGTCTTTAGTTAAGTGCTGGTTAAGTGCAGATTACCGTTTCTGAAGTCCATTGACACCATGAACCCTCCACTTACAAAGGAGGCCTTTGAGGACCAATGCAAACTCATTCCAAAGAGCCATTTCCGGTCTCTGGCCTCCCTCCGTTAAGTACATTCTCCGCTACTTTGTAAGAGAGGAAAAAACAATGACGTGTAAATAACAGATGTTTATACACCAGAAGTTACAGAATGAGGAGTGTTAACCGTTCTGTTCTCACCTCAAAATGGTGGAGGTTCTTTCTGTCTAAACCTCGTATTTCTCCGACTTTCTCCTATCATACCTAATCTGACAATCTCCATACAGCAGTAATCTGAGCAGACAAAATATCTGTGATACTTACAATACCCAAACAGAGACATTTGGTTGGCTCTTCAGAACCATTGCCCTTTTTGAAATCCTGCAATACCTTATTTTGAATTCCAGCTGCGTGTGGACTCTCGAAAGACTCCAAAACAACATTCGTTAATACCCAGTTTACACTTGAGGACGTTCTGTGGTAAGGGGTGCTGATGACACATCCTCATCCCCTGCCTCTTCCCCAAATCAGAGCTCCTCAACGCACATCCACTCCTCTTGCTAACCCTTAGATGTGCATAGCGAGGCCATTTAGCAGTGGAAGTTATGGTAACGTTACGGTGAAGTGTTCATGTACACAGGGGCCATGTAGGGGAGAAGTGGACGTGCATTGCTGCTGGGGGGGATGGAGTTTCAGCCTTGCCCTTTAAAAAACGTCTTTCTTTGAAGCCCATCTCCGGGACGACCCTTGGAGAGCACATAAAACCTATGGTTTCCGACAGCTGCTGTCATCCTGGGACCCCCCCGACTCCCCTCGGAGTGTAGGGGGGCAGGGGAGACTGTATGGTGGGGGAAGAGGTGCTGGCCTTGCATCATAGGATCAATGATATGATGATACCCGACCCATGGCGACGTACGTCTATGGGAATGACCGTTGATGTGCACGTGCCTGGGCTCAACTTTGACACGGACCTCCGAAATCCATACCCTCTTAAAAAGGAGCTCAAGCTCACTAGCTAATTTACCTACTAATCAAAATATCCCCAGTGAGTGATTCACATCGAGAGTCTGCACAGACACTTTAATATGAGCATTATACATAAATCCCTTGGCTATGATAGACAACAACCACTAGCATGTGGATTTTGGCACATCAGAGCGGGCCAGTTTTGACTGGACACCCATCGACTGCCTCTGTCTCGGGCTAGTGCTGGCCGCTGCCAAATCGTCTCGATTTCCCCCCAGTATTTATAACCCTCCAAAGTCGAAGGGAAAGACGCGATTAGCTCCAGCCTTGACCTCCGAACTATCGGTTACCCGGGAGCTGTATATCAGTGTCTGCCGGCAAGCTTTGGCAGCCTGTAAAACAGCTCTCAGAACTAGCAATGCTTATCACGGGCATTAAGAATCGAGGCATTCTTGAGGTAGGGGAAGGAGGAGAGAAAGGGGGGAAACTGGAACCACTGTACTCTTCCCTTCTCAGAACCACTGTGCAGGACAGAAGTGACAAGGTCGGAAATACAGATTTGGAATGAGTGGCCGGCTGGCAGTCGTCATGCTGGTAACCGAGGAGGACTGGTCGCGGGGCCAAGTCATCACGTAGCCCTTGGCACATCAGCCCAGGGCTTCTGAACAGCATCAAGCGGTGTGCGTTTGCACTAAACACATGTTCGCAGACGGGCCAGAAGCCGTGTAAGGGGCCACATGGCAACACTAATGCTTTATGATGCTGAGCTGAGCCGGAGCCCTTCTAACAGGCGAATCGAAAGGGCAGAACATTTTGGGCAGCGAACATTTGTTTATGAGTCCCAAAACAAAACTATTCAATTCAAAAGATTGGAGGGTCTTGGTATTTTCTGGAAAATGTTCTTCTATGAAATATTCTCTCCAAATGTAAAAATCTTTGCAAATGTGTAATGAGCATTCATTATACTTGTCCACACAATAACCAGTAGACAAACCTTGACTAAAACTCTCTCTCTCTCTCTCATAACTCTAGAGCAGGATTATCACACACACAGCATTGACAGTAAGTGGAGGAATAATTATTTAAAAAAGGTAAACAAGTACATTGCTAGCTAGCAGGAGGGGAATTGCACCTCCAATTTCCACAGGGTTAGGGGAATACAAGGTGGTGATTTCAGGGTTGGTGGTCATTATTTTTGTATTCTGTGTGATGACTTCTTCCATTTCCCATTCTCAATACGCTATGAAATCTAAAGGCCTGTAAATGATAGGTCCCCATCACCAAACTGCAAAGGTCACAATGAAAAATAGGTATATGCATTTTGTAGTAAATAATTAATAAATATGAAAGCTACAGTGAAAATGCTGGTTGCCTGGTACTATACAGGTAAGGCTAAATTACAACAACTGACCAGTATCATGGGGAAACTTCTACCTCTCTGGTCAATCCCGCATAGTATACTTGAGATCTGACAGGCGAGACCTCTAAGAGAACTAGTGAACAAGCTGGCCGTGGAAGGATACGAACCGTATTACCACCTGTATTACCCCATTCCGGATCCAACGTCCTAGTCATTGCATAATAATACAGTGACTCTCCAATAGGATCTGAGGGGGAGATTCATTTGCTCTTTTGCTTTACAATGACAGCCAAGCCAACAAGCAAAGGCCATTCTCAGGTTCAGCTGCCATTCCTGAAGCGATATGGTAACCCTCCTACCAGAGTTTGTAGTTAGGAGTTTAGAGTTCACAGAGTATTGCCTGTATGAGTATTGTAGTGTGAATCAGACCTCAAAACTAGACTGGTGGTGTTTCTATGGCACCCCCATGATTTCTAGCCAGAGTGACACCAAACCCTCCCTTATCCAACAACAAAAAGTCCAGTTTCAATATTAAAACAAAATACATTTCTATAGAAAAAAAAAAAACAAGTTGAGTTGAGACGATTCGCACTGCGAACCCAGTCGCGTACATTTGGACTGATTGTTCCTTGTGGTGATTGGACAACACGAGCCCAATGCCTTGCTTCCTGTGCCTGATTGGCTGTTCACAGCAGCGCTGCAGAGTTTACAGCTCGATCCAGGTCAGCAGTTCCAGTCGGAGCCTGCATTCTGTGTCCAGTCCAGGGAGGAAGGTGTGCTGAAGCAAAGCACCCTAGGAATAGCAGTCCTCAGATGACTAATATTCAGTATATGCCCCCCCCCCAAGCTAAAATATGTGCATTCAATCATTCATCGAGTGCAGACAAAAGGGGTGGACCTTCTTTTCTGCCATTTGTCCCAACAGACCATCCGCTCTATTCCACAATTCCAGTTGGGGGGGGGGGGGGGGGGGGTGTGACGATGGTGAGCAACAGGGAGTGAATGACTGAGAAACAAAATGAAGCACAATTTGAAGGTTTGATCAAAGTCCTTGGCTATCATCTTCCGTAATGCTTAGGTACTGGTGTTGAAGGAGATATGTTGTATGCAGCCTATAAGTAAATAAGAATGTGCATCTATGACAGGGTCCTTATCTTTGTTGTTCTTAAAGCAGAGGGCATGCAGGGACACTGGAGGCACATAACTTCAAAATGCTCCTCTTATACATTACGTAGAAACATGCAAACTTCCGCAAAGCCCTACATTCAATCCTCTTTTAGGCCGACATTATGCATTCTCTGGGACGATAGTCATGTTTTGTGGGTTAAAAATGGCTTTAGGTGTGTGTGTGTGTGTACAATGTGCAAAATAATACCCTGCAAAAATGCTATGGTTGTCGGAAAAAGAACGACCAATAGTCGGTCGGGACAATATTTTGTGCCGATATTAGCCTTTCCTATTCTATCGGCGCAGCCGATTTCCCCTTTAAAGCCTCAGCGCACTTGCCTCTCGTGTGAAACTCCTGCAAGCCGGCACCGCTCATTGCTAGTTAGCCTGTCCTCAAGGAACCTCTGGGATGGTTGCTAGCTACCCACTCATGCTGCATATAAATTTAGCACACTTGAATAATGCCACATGGAATGTAGAAATGTTTAAAGTGTTAATTTACTGTTAGGCAAAACAATGTCCATACAGACTGCAGCACTTTACAAAGCAACATACCAATAGCTAGCGTTCATAAAGACAACTTTGCTAACGTCAGTTCACTACCCTAGAACTTTACTTGTGGTAGCTACCATAAAGCAAAACATGCTCATTTCAAAGCTGGTTGTCACCAAAAATGGTGTTAATAATTCACTGCTAAATGACTACATGAGTGGCCAGTGGTTTCTTCTCTCGAACTGCCTGGCTACATGAGTCCCGAGTGGTGTATTTTCTCTTAAAAAAGGTGCTACACCTCGAATTTCTCCCATGTGGAAGCTAGGTGAATTGTAACAGCACTAGGCTGCATTCAAAACAAATCTCCCCCTCCCCAGCATCCCATTTCCCCGTAACAAGGCGGAGGCTCACACTTTACTTCTCACACCTTTAACTTTTGGTTTTCGTCCACCAGCTTCAAACAGCTGGTAAAAATATATTTTTTGTTTTTGAAAAGATATTTCACAGCGATTTAGATGGTACAATGATTCCCTACACCAGTGGTCACCAACCGGTCGATTGCGAGCGACTGGTTGATCTCCAAGCATTTCTAGTCAATCACCAAACATTTCTGGGAAAAAACAATGATAAAGCCTTGCGTTCCTATTTTTTTTTTTTTATTGGTTTCTCGCTGTTGACGGTAAGTTTACCTGATTCAGCAGCCCTAGCGATGGGAAGGCAAATTTATCCTATTTTGAACCACGTGTCTGAAAGTAGAACTCCGACCTACCTGGCAGGCCCAGAAAGCAATTCAAGTGCACCTATAGGCCTACCGATGTCCAATCAGATAGCTCAGATCACTGCACTATTTCCTCGAGCAATAGACTGTAAAAAGAAGCAAAGTTGATACTGTGAGAGTTCAAAAAACATTTCAAACCATGGACTAGAGAGACTCAACAAATACATCAAAGAGTTTCTGTTTTTATGAGTAATTTCACGTTTAAGTTGCTATTCAGCACTGTCAATACTCTGTTCAACACTTTTATAAGCCATAAAATGCCCATTCTCCCTACTTCCACTCATGCTACAACCAGCACTGCTGCTGCAATAAATGAGTATAGCAAAGCTTGCGTTGTTATTATTAGTGGCTTGTCTTTTTTAATATCAAGGAATATTTCCCTTTCTCTGGTCATAGGAGTAACATGAAATAGTGCATGAAGCAGAAATACTGCAGTGAGACTTGAGTTTCGCCCTCAGATGGAAGACTGTGTCCCATTTTCACAGCAGAGGGAGGGAGAGCGAAGGGACGGTGAGTCGGGTGAGGTTCAACCTCACCGCTGCTCGCTCCCTCCTCAGACTGACCAATAGATGCAGGCAATCAGTCCAGTAAAAAAAAAGTATGCTCACTCAGCCTCTCAAGTAATACGACAAATGATCTATTACCAGTGTGATCATATATCTATAATTTCAAAATGAGAAGAACATTGGCACGGCAATTCAAGCATAGTCAATATGCAGTGATAATGCATTGGGCCTATAGCCTACTGCACAAACCTCATTGCTACATAACCATTTTTAACTGGTTAATGTTGCATAGGCTTACGTTTTTTAAGTCACGTTAAAAAAAAAAGAGCGGTAGATCTCGGCTTGCATTTTTACTCAAAGTGATCTCGACTCAGAAAAGGTTGGTGACCACTGCCCTACACTGTTAAGTGCTTGTTTTCTCACAAACTGAAATTGAGCGAACAGTGTAGAATTTTAACAACCGGTAAATGACCGAGCGACTTCTACATTGGCCGATTGACCCCTTTTCCACTAGATAACACAGCCAAAGTCAAAACAGCTTTCCCATTTTGACAACAGATGCCGCTCTGGCGGGAGAAATCACTAGGCGAATATCACAGCCAATCACAACACTGGCGGATAAGTAATACTGTGAAACACTTTCGTTCCATAATATTATGAAAATTTTCTGTAATTACAATGCAACAATTCAGAAGAATCCTATGTGTAGCACCTTTAAAGAGACAGCGCACGTCTTTATAAAAGAAGACAATAGGCTACTTTTAACATTTTGTTGATCACTAGGCCTAACAGGGTTTGGTAGACTACTTTCTAAATGGAATATGTTACCTGTCCAAAATTGTAATCAGTAACATAATAGGATGACTTTCAGTTACTTTTGGATTACTTTCCTCTTAAGAAGCATTCGAAGAAGACAAAAAGGATCCATCAAACACATTTGGTGTGTCATCATAGTGGTCTCTGACTTCTGGTCAGACTCCCTCAAGTGGAACAAACTTTACACTTGCACCTTTTTTCAATGATTCATTGAATGTCATTGAAAAAACAGAAAGGTATCACACTATGTTTTTCCCCACAAACATAATTGCTGAATTTAAAAGTAATCATCAAGTTTTTCAAAAGTACATGGTACATGTAATCAGTTACTCCCCAACCCTGAGGCTAACATGGTCCCAAATGGAAGGGAAACAGATTGTCATCTGTAGACCCATAGATCATTGAAATGAGCCCAAACGAGTTCAAAACCTGAATGCATGCAGTCTTATTGGGTATGATTTTACCTGTATTCTAAGAAGGCAAGCCTATGCCATCTTGATTTACCCAGTTTATCAAGAAATTAAGCATTCAAATCAACGATTACCATTATGTTATGTAGATAGATTCTTAAAAAAAAAAAGTTAAATTGATTGTATAATTGATTTATGGCTGTCTCTGGGAATTTATCAAAATGCTAAAATTCTATTATATTCATTATCGGCATAAAATATTGGCCATCGGCCTCCTTGACCTCCAAAAATCAGTATCAGTATAGGCCCGCCCTTAAACCCATATTGGTCGTTCTCTAGTTGTCGGTATAAAGCAAATGCATGGCTAACGCGCTCACCAAATTAAGTTTGAATAAGTCAAAGATCAGAGTAGATTTATTTTTAATCCAAGTAATTCACTCCCCGTTTCTGGTCACATGGGTACATCCTTTGTGCAGCTTAGGAGCTCCGCTGGGAAGTTCCAAAGTGAGGTCTTGTAACGGTCCACTCCAAAAGACAACAAATCCTTCCTTCCTGTGTCTCTCCTCCCCCCCCCCCCCACACACACCTCTAGGCCCAGTCACCCAAGTGATCATCTCTCCCTTGTCGAGTCTGAGGAATACATTATAATACATCTGGTAGGAGAAGATGCAGAAGAGGATACATTCACTGGTGGTGAGGTCCACACCAGAGCGATACTGTATAAGGGCATATTATAATACAACTGATGTTGTGTCTGTGCAAATGGAAGGGTGTGGTTGAAGGTTTCAGAGGGCGGCCATCTTGTTTTTGCACTCCGAGAGGCATGGGTAGGTGCTGGACAGGGACTTGAGATTTGTTTATTCTTCTGTATGGCTGCGACTGCTGTTGCTCGGGAATTTAGATATGCTTGATACAGTACATTTCTCCTTGTTGACGGGCTCCAGGCAGTTTGGGGGCATGGAGAGCTCTGGGGGGGAAAAAAAAGAGTGCACAAGTCGTATACTAAGAGAGGGCTGGGCGGCGTCATTCGAGTAGGAGTAAAACTTACACTTCCTTTGATTAAAGTAAGAAGTGCAGTCAAGCAGTCACTAGTGGCTCAGTCTGGAGTCACATTTTTATCCTCTGACGGAGTTCTAAAAAGATTCCCACCATAAAAATACAGTAGTTGTAATAGTCAAAAAAGTCAAATGTAATATCCTACCTGGACATTATGAAGCGGAGCTACTAAGACGGTTGGCCGGTTTAGTTGTCGGTCTGACGGTTGCTCCATGGTCGATTGCCGCGCCCGGTCATCCTCTCCGCATGGCCAGCCTGACCCCTACTGGACCACAGCTCTGGTCTGGAAGCCGTGGTTCCCGTTCCTCTGCTGGCCCCTAGGTCAGGCCTGGAGCTCCTCACTCTCTCCCTCTCGTAGGTACCCAGGTCACCGGGCGCCGCCCTCGTCCTCCGTGACCAAGAGCTGGGGTTAGTGTTGTCAGCAGCCTAGTCGCAGTGAAACAGAAACAACAAACACTTATAGGTCATTAACTCAACGGTCTGTGAGAAGTGAAACCTTGGCAAGCCGCTGCGACTGTGGATTTTGCCACAAAACAGAGGGAGAAAAAAAAAAAACTTAGACCGAAAACAAGACACCCCCGTGAGGAATTTATAATTTATATGGGTCTCGACTAGCAAATGAGCACCCTATAAAACTTGCTTGCATACCTTCACGCAACCTCAATGACCTTGTTCTAGGAAAGTGAGAGATGACAGTGCAGTTAGTAAACGTCTGAAAGCAAAGGCCTATGATTTCAGTTTTAAAAAGGCTGTAGTACTGTAATTAATGACAGGCCGCTGGAATCCCATCCTGCCTACCGCAGCAGAACGTTGCTAATTGCCCTTAATGGCCGCTCTGCGTCTCCTGGGGATGACGGGCAGGCAGACAAGAAGCCTGTTACAATGCAAGGGGCTGCCAAACGGGCAGGGCAGATCCAAGATGGCAACTTCCTGTTCTATTCATCCCAAAGGGAAGAAATGACCAGAGCACATTCTGCATTGACTACAGCATTACCGCTGAAGAGTTGGGTTATGCTGTGTTTTGAGTGTAACCATATGTAAATTATGCTTCATGAACACCAAATGTACAATGGTCATGTTCTTTTTTGGGGAATTGTTTTCAACACCAAACCACAGGATTATTTTCTGAGCCATTGAAGCTGCAACTCTTGACATTTTCCTGTGGATAGTGGAGATGACTCCTTATTCTAGAAAAAGATTATTAAAAAGATTCCGGGTTGGATGGGCCTACAAATATAGGTTATTTAAGTATTTCAGCTGAGTGGCTTAAATAAGGCAATGAGTGCAAAAACCCCAGAAGCTACTAGGGACATTTTCCCATAACTAAATTTTAATTTCAGAAAATATTTCTGCTTGTGGAATGTCGGAACGTTATAAATGTTGGTTAGGCAATTTGATCTGCCACATGAGCAGAGGAAATGTACTGGGAACGCCAAGTGCTGAGGCCCTCATCACAAACCTGCTTTGTTCCCGCTTCACTCAAATACCTTATGATTGGGGGCTGATATATCTTTTTTTGTAACAAAAAAAAAAACTAGATATCAAATCTGGCCCCACTTTTTGTTTTGAGATAAAGTGAAAAAGTTTGGGTGGGGTGTATTTCTTGAGTTAAGACAACAGACTTTTGATAAAGCCTCAGAAAATCACTCAGTTCTGAAAACACCCCTTCAGGCAGAAGTCATGAAAACGTTTTGGCTTATATTACAGCACAGAATCATGGCCAACTACACAGTTTACCTCAAGGACAACACAAATGGAGTGTTACATGCATTACATGCCTTGCAAAACAAGCCATTGCTTTGACATGAAAGCTGTCTAATTTTGGTTGCGTTTCAGAAGTACATCACTTAACGTTCCATGTTAGAAGCGAAGTGTGCCAAAGCTAGTCTCCAAGCAGACAATGCTCATTACACCCAAGGTAATACATTTCAGAGAAGCCTTAATTCAATCCGCTTATTAAAATGTATGTTTTGAGGTCTTTGTCCAGGGAAGACTTTAATAGCTCTAACATACCTTGTGGAACCCATTTCTCAATCACTTTTCTTACAGGCCATTGGGATCTCGTCTGATGTTTAAACCACCAACCAGCTCTCCTCCGTGGAATCGTCCAAGTTTAACTCCAGCGCAGATTGTTTTTCCAGGCTTTTTAGGTCAAGTCGGGCAAAAACCAACCAGAATGACAGCATGGGCCACGCATTTCACCTCGCTGCCACTGAGTTTGACTGACTCACACAAAGGATGTTTTCATATCGCAATCAGACAGATCGAGCTATGGTCCACAGCCAACCATAAGTTCACAGCCCATTCACATACCATCTGAGGTTTCTTAGTTTTACAGTGGGCTGCAAAAAACAACACTGACGTTCTGTGCTGTACTTGGAGGTGAGAATGGAGAGTTAGTGAGGCTGTATGCAGTCAGTCGCCATTTTCCCACTGGCCATTAAAACCACACAGAGACCCTTATAATCTTCAGTAGCTATTGATTATGTGGGGTTAGCCTGACAGAGGTCATAACAGGCAGAGGTTAAAACGTCTGGATCAACATCAATTTCTAGAAAAACAACTGATAGAAAAATGGACGCAAAAACGATGGCTGATCAATGATAGGCCTAGGCCTCATAGGCCTCATGATAGGCAGAGCTACTGTGCATTGTTGTTAAACACTCATTGATATAGCAAACCTTATAAAATGAACCATCACCCTGGGACAGCAGAGCTGTTGTATAGACCAGGGCTGACTCTATTTAGTCAATGGTTTGGTCGATAGGCTGTTGGTCGACCGAGATTTCTTTAGTCGAGCAGTCGCAAGACACCGGTCTGATTCGCGCCTGTCTCAGTGGACTAATCCAGGCCACGGGGATGGCACAGTCCATCACTCTAAGACAAGTGATACATAATATAACCATATACAATTTCAGTAAAAATAATTGTGCAACACTAATACATCTAATATTATTTTATAACAAATGTGTTTTCTCCCGCATTGGATACGGTCTCTGTCCGCGCTCCTGAATCATACTTTTCAGTGCGCCGTAGAATTGGCACCTTTCCCTATGTTGCTATGTGCATAATAGCAAAGTTAACCAGCATATTGGGATTGAGAACAATGGCAGCAGCAGCAGAGACGTGGAAACAACCCTTGCTTTAGCCTACGTGTCTAAGAAACTTTCGGAGAGGAAAGCAACTTCATTAGGTCTATAATCAATAGCCTAACTGTTAAATGTGCCTGGCTTTATAAATCATCCAAATATATCTACAGAAATAAGACAGATCCTGCTTCTGTTGACTGTTTGAGTGTTTGTTTAATAGCCTACTGATTCCGTGAGCACCAAGCCTTATGCAACGGCAAAATGTCAGAAAGCGATTTCACAGATTCTGCTGTTTTTAATCTTTGCTATGCTGTAATAAAGGCTTTAAATTTTTTTTGTCAGAACAGACTGGTATTACTTATAATTTATTTAGTGTTGTTTACACTGTTCCAAAGAGTAATTAATTATTTCATCTTTAATCAAATAGTGTGCTTAAAGCATCAGACAACTCAGTACATATGTAGTTGATTTTATTAAAAACACATAGGGTCTGTCTATATATGGAAAAATACTTTTAAAACAAGGACGACTCTCGGTCGACCAATATATATATATATATATTTTTTAGTCGGGGACAGCCCTAGCATAGACAAAATGAGAGAGATGTCCATGGTGGTTTTGATGGTCAACTATAATTCCCTTCTATATCCTAACCTTGAGATGCACATCTCCATGACAGTTGACAACGCAATTCCTGTCCATCCTATTGCCCTTCACCCAACCAATGGCTCATTGTAACTGTAAAAACACTACAATGATGCCTCAAGCCCTTTTCTAATGAATACTAACTACACAACTGGAATAAGAGAGGACGACTGCCTTTGGTGAAGTTAACAGAGAGAGGCATTTTGGAAACAAGCACTGTTGATTTGGAACAATATTCCCTTTGGGAGGGGTGCAGAGGCAACAATGAGTGATTGGAACACAAAAAAAAAATCACAACAAATTAGGTAGTTCATCAGGAGCACACAGCTGGTTTTGCACTTCAGGCACAAGTCGGTTGCATGGAAAGAGTTCATCCTATCAGGGAGGGCTAATGTGAGTAATGGGAAAGAGGATGGATGGAGGGGCTAAGATTAATGAACTGGACCGTGTTAAGTTCACGTGCTGGAATTGACTTGAGTTAAATGACCCTGAGGGCTCGCTCTCTCTCTCTCTCAGTTAAATGAATGGGACTCATTCAGGTAGGGATGAGGGCAGAGAGCCCATAGAGGTACGGGAAGCTGAAAGGGCCTTTTTTGGGGGGTGTTAGGCTGGTTTTAGGTGTTAGGCTGATTTCATTAAAGGCGTCCTCCAGCGATTCTTTAACTGTTCCTGTTATAAAGGGGATATCCCAAGTATAAATACAGTAAAGTACATTCACTAAAAGGGTAAAAAAATATATGTTTTTAGCAACATAGTGGCTTCTTTTTTTTTTAGACAACCCCAAACTTCAAGGAGTTGGTTTGATGGTCAAATGTGATTTCATCAGCCTCCCCCCTTGCTTAAGGAGCAATAGAAACCATAAGAGGAAAGACCCCCCCCCCCCCCCCCCTACTGACGGCTAACGAGGGGCAATTATAGATCTAAGGGCCGTGCTGCCGGCATGTTATTTATTTAATGTCTCGCTCGGCTGGAGATGAAAAGGTTGGTGGAGGGCTGGTGACCTTAGCATCGGAGCCCTGTGTTTGTTTTGACTGCGAGAGGAGCTGGGTAAGTTGCGTTGCACAATATCAAACAGAGCCTCGTCGGCCAACCAACAGATTAGACAATGACACTTCTGCAGCTTTGTTAAAGAGGGAGCCCTGACCAGACCCCTCATAATTAGCTGGACCCAGAAATGTACAGTTCAGAGGCTACAACCACAACAAGCATCACTGTTGTGTGATGACCCATAGATCTAGTCATGCCTGCTTAGTGCTTGTATTAAAGAAGCATAACTTGAGCTAGTATGAGCTATGAAGCAGACACAAAACGGCCCAGACAGACCATTCCAATGACAGCTTTATCAATAAGTTTGTTGTTTCCCCTTCATAAGATATGCGCCATGGAAGACAAATATGAACATGGCTGATAGGGATGAGGGGGCATTGGGGGGGGGGGGAGTTGTCATTTTCACCTTATCTATTTGAGGCCCTGTATAACCTTTAGCTGTATAACCTATAGATGTGCCTCCCCACTGCAAGAGGGGGAGAGGAATAATGAGGTCCTTTTGGCTAGAGCAGGGGTGTTCATGTGATATTTGAGTGACAAAAAAATAACATCTATGGGCTAAAAAAACAACTAAATAAACACATTTCTAGAAAGCATTATAGCTATGTGAATTGACATTTTATTTAAATTGAATGCATGCTTATCTCACATATCAGATTGACTCACATTCAACCAGTAAATGTGAACAAGTTTGTCTCTCGTGTCTGTTTTAATAAAAGTGAACGTGTCAGACAGTCGGCCTTCTCTCAGACATAATTGACCAGACTACATGCCATGCTTAATAAGCAGCTAAATATCTGACACCAGTTGTCTGCACTACATTGTGGGAAATGGAGTCAAATGGAGGCCAGCTACACGGAGGTGTGCCTTTGAACAATGCCCATCTTCAATTATGTCAGGAATAGCACACCGGTTGGCAGGTCACAGTTGGTAAGCTCTGGCACAAAAAATTACAAGGGGGGGGGGGAGAGGGGTCCTTGAAAAAAATAAAAAAATCCTCCCTGTTGAGGTCTTTTCATTTTCATCCTCCCTCTCTTTTTTGTCCCACCCTTTTCTCTTTGTGCTGACTTCAGCACCAGGAATCAGGCTCAGAGAACTGCTATGCTAAGCTTGAAGTTTTAGGCCCGGCGTCAGTGAAAAAGAGTGTCTGAACTCTCATGCAAAGTGGACACACCAGAAAGCTAGAGTTGGTGATTTCTGGACTATATTTTCCAAATAGCAAAGTAGGTACACACAGTGCTTTAATTGAGGGGGTGTGTGCCATACCCCTTTGTTAGCTTCAAGATGTCCTCCAGTGATTTTGTTAACGTTTCCTGTTGAAAAGATATATCCCAATTATAAATACAGTAAAGTACAGACACTAAAGGAAAAATATATGTTTTGAGCAAAAATTGAGTTTTTTTAGACAACTGCAAACTTCGAGTAGGACATTCAAGGAATAATTGGCCTTCACCCTTGCTTGAGGAAAAAATAGCAGAGCAATAGAGAACAAAAGAGAGAAAACAGTCCCACCCCCCCACTTGTGCCATGTCATGAGGATACCTGGACCACCTATTGAGATGTGCCTTTTGTTTAGTAAATCAGGTGTTAAATGAGGTGAAAAGGAGAATGAAATGCCACTAAGATTTAGCCCTTTTTAAATGTATTTATTTTTTACAGTGAAAATCTCAGAAATCCTTAGCAGAGGCACTCCAGAGACAAAAACGACAGCTGGGCCTGATTGAGAGGAGGGAGAAAAGGGTCAATCGTAACAGCAGTAGCCTATCAACATACTGTACAATTCCCCATGTGTGTGGCGCATACAGCCTAGTTTGAGCAGAACTATCGGTCGGGCAGCAAGCATGCGCAGCTCAAACAACTGGTTGTCCCGTGGAGCAGCTCACAGACGAATGACTGCGATAGAGTATTTAAAAAAAAATTTTTTTTTTAAAAGTATATTTATTTAACCTTTCTTTAACTAGGCAAGTCAGTTAAGAACAAATTCTTATTTACAATGACGGCCTACACCGGCCAAACCCGGATGACACTGGGCAAAATTGTGCGCCGCGCTATGGGACTCCCAATTAGAGGTCGACCAATTATGATTTTTCAACGCCGATACCGATTATCGGAGGACCAAAAAAAGCCGATACCGATTAAATCTGTATAATAATGACAATTACAACAATACTGATGAACACTTTTATTTTAACTTAAATTTAACACATCAATAAAATCAATTTAGTCTCAAATAAATAATGAAACATGTTCAATTTGTTTTAAATAATACAAAAACAAAGTGTTGGAGAAGAAAGTAAAAGTGCAATATTTGCCAAAGCTAACGTTTAAGTTCCTTGCTCAGAACATGAGAACATATGAAAGCTGGTGGTTCCTTTTAACATGAGTCTTCAAAATTCTCAGGTAAGAAGTTTTAGGTTGTAGTTATTATAGGACTATTTCTCTCTATACCATTTGTATTTCATATACCTTTGACTATTGGATGTTCTAATAGGTACTTTAGTATTGCCAGCCTAATCTCGGGAGTTGATAGGCTTGAAGTCATAAACAGCGCAATGCTTGAAGCATAGCAAAGAGCTGCTGGCAAACGCAAGAAAGTGCTGTTTGAATGAATGCTTACGAGCCTGCTGCTGCCTACCACTGCTCAGTCAGACTGCTCTATCAAATCATAAACTTAATTATAATATAATAACACACAGAAATACGAGCCTTAGTTCATTAATATGGTCAAATCCGGAAACTATCATTTTGAAAACAAAACATTTATTCTTTCAATGAAATACGAAACCGTTCTGTATTTTATCTAACGGGTGGCATCCCTAAGTCTAAATATTGATTTTACATTGCACAACCTTCAATGTTATGTCGTAATAATGTACAATTCTGGCAAATTAATTACGGTCTTTGTTAGGAAGAAATGGTCTTCACACAGTTCGCAATGAGCCAGGCAGCCCAAACTGCTGCATATACCCTGACTCTGCTTGCACAGAACGCAAGAGAAGTGACAATTTCCCTAGTTAAAATAAATTCATGTTAGCAGGCAATATTAACTAAATATGCAGGTTTAAAAATATATACCTGTGTATTGATTTTAATAAAGGCATTGATGTTTATGGTTAGGTGCAACGACAGTGCTTTTTTCACGAATGCGCTTGATAAATCATCACCTGTTTGGCGAAGTAGGCTGTGATTCGATGATAAATTAACAGGCACCGCATAGATTATATGCAACGCAGGACAAGCTAGATAAACTAGTAATATCATCAACCATGTGTAGTTAACTACTGATTATGTTAAGATTGATTTTTTTTTTTATAAGATAAGTTTAATGCTACTTAGCAACTTACCTTGGCTCCTTGCTGCACTCGCATAACAGGTAGTCAGCCTGCCACGCAGTCTCCTCGTGGACTGCAATGTAATCGGCCATAATCGATGTCCAAAATGCCGATTACCGATTGTTATGAAAACTTGAAATCGGCCCTAATTAATCGGCCATTCCAAATAGTCGGTCGACCTCTACTCCCAATCACGGCCGGATGTGATACAGCATGGATTCGAACCAGGGACTGTAGTGATGCCTCCTGCACTGAGATGCAGTGCCTTAGACCGCTGCACCACTCGGGAGCTGAAATAAATTGAACTAATTTCTCAAAACTCATGAAAAGAATGCATCAGTGAGTCATATATCCTCCAACTTTACGCCTGTTTGTGTGTGCCCATGTGTGTTGTAGCCAGTGCACATGCCGTCAATTCTAAGGCTTTCCCAAAACAACGTCCTGCTTATATGTTGACTCCAAAGTAGGCCTACCTGGCAGAAAAGTATCATGTAATTTGTAGCCTATCAATCAGGTGGAAATTTGTTTTTGCAAAGCATATTTTTCCAATTTTTTATAGTGTGATTTTGAGAGTGAAAACCTGAAAAGACTAGAGAACTCGGAAACCGGGAAACTGGAAATATGCTGAAATGCAGGCTCCGGTCAGCATTCCAAATAACATTTTATTGGTCGCATACAGATTTAGCCGATGTTGTAGCGAAATGCTTGTGTTCCTAGCTCCAACAGTGCAGTAATACCTAACAATACATACAAATCTAAAAGTAAAAGAATGGAATTAAAAAATATAGAAATATTTGGATGTGCAATCTTGGAGTCCGGAGTATAAATATGTATATACTGTAAATATTAAATGGGTAAAACACTATGTAAACATTATTAAAGTGACCAGTGTTACATGTCTATGTACATAGGGCAGCATCCTCGAAGGTGCAGGAATGAGTAACCGGGTGGTAGCCGGCTAGTGCCAGTGACTAAGTTCAGGGCAAGGTACTGGGTGGAGGCCGGCTAGTGATGGCTATTTAACAGTCTGATGGCCTTGAGATAGAAGCTGTTTTTCAGTCTCTCGGTCCTAGCTTTGATGCACCTGTATTGACCTCGCCTTCTGGATGATAGCGGGGTGAACAGGCCGTGGCTTGGGTGGCTGAGGTCCTTGATGACCTTCTTGGCCTTCCTTTGACATTGGGTACTGTAGATGTCCTGAAAGGCAGGCAGTGTGCTCCTGGTGATGCGTTGGGCTGACCGCACCACCCTCTGGGGAGCCTTGCGGTTACAGACAGTGTAGTTGCCGTACCAGGCGTAGATACAGTCTGACAGGATGCTCTCAATGGTGCATCTGTAAAATATTGAGGGTTTTAGGGGGGCCAAGCAGAATTTCTTCAGCCTCCTGAGGTTGAAGAGGCGCTGTTGCGCCTTCACCACACGATCTGTGGGGGTGGACCATTTCAGTTAGTCAGTGATGTGTACGTCGAAGAACTTGAAGCTTTTCACCTTCACGTGCTCCCTCTGCTGTATCCCAAAGTCCACAATCAGCTCCTTCATTTTGTTGACGTTGAGGGAGAGGTTATTTTCCTGACACCACTACCCCTGGGCCCTCACCTCCTCTCTGTAGGCTGTCTCGTCGTTGTTGGAAATCAGGCCTGCCACTGTTGTGTCGTCTGCAAACTTGATGATTGAGTTGGAGCGGGTGATTGAGTTGGAGCAGTCATGGGTAAACAAGGAGTACAGGAGGGGGCTGAGCACGCACCCTTGTGGGGCCCCTGTGTTGAGGATCAGTGTAGTGGAGGTGTTGTTGCCTACCTTCACCACCTGGGGGCAGCCAGTCAGGAAGTCCAGGACCCAGTTGCACAGGGCAGGGTTCAGACCCAGGGTCCCGAGGTTAATGTTGAAGGCTGAGCTGTAGTCAATTAACCGCATTCCTACATAGGTAATCCTCATGTCCAGATGGGATACAGTAGTGTGCAGTGCGATGGTGATTGCATCCTATTGGGGCAGTATGCAGTGGGTCTATGGTGTCAGGTAAGGTGGAGGTGACATAGCTTCAGAACAAAGTTGACTACAATTACAAAGTTGCCAATGTTTTTGCAATTGATACAAACAAGCGATATGGAGTTCTATTTTGCTACTTGTAAGCTACTGTCTATAATGTCTCAATATACACTGAGTGCACAAAACATTAGGAACACCTGCTCTTTCCATGACAGACTGACTAGTTGAATCAAGGTGAAAGCTATGATCCTTTATTGATGTTAAATCCACTTCAATCAGTGTAGATGAAGGGGACGAGACAGGGTTAAAGAAAGATATTTAAGCCTTGAGACAGTTGAGACATGGATTGTGTGTGTGTACCATTCAGAAGCTGAATGGGAAAGACAAAAGATTTGAGTGCCTTTGAATAAGGTATGGTAGTAGGTGCCAGGCACACTGATTTGAGTGTGTCAAGAACTGCAACGCTGCTGGGTTTTTCACGCTCAACAGTTTCCTGTGTGCATCAAGATTGGTCCACCACCCAAAGGACATTCAGCCAACTTGACAACTACGGAAAGCTTTGGAGTCAACATGGGCCAGCATCCCTGTGGAACGCTTCCGACACCTTGTAGAGTCCATGCCCCGACGAACTTAGGCTGTTCTGACGGCAAAAGGGGGTTCAACTCAATATTATGAAGGTGGTCCTAATGTTTTGTACACTCAGTGTATTTCATGTGCAGCCTAATGTGTGCAATTATGTGCCAAATCAGTGATTTAGTGTATTTTTATTGGGTAAGCATTAGAATAAGCCATCACAATATTTGCAGCCTTAAGTGGGAATATCCTCTACGTGCTCATCCATCATCAGTATTGTGAAATAATAATGTATAATGTTAAGGAAAGATTTGAATGGAGAAAGCTGATCCATTCTTTTGATCCTATTAGTATCGACACGTGTGCCAACGACGCACTTAGCGACCGCTCTCTCTGCGTGGTGTTTAAGGAAATATCGTTGGCCGTTGTAGGAAAAATGCATTGTTAAAAACACTCGTAAGCCTAAATTCCATCGCTATCGTGAAACCGGGCCCAGACTGTTTTCACAAGAAAGAGAAAAAAAAATGAGCTGAACATAACAGTATGCCAGTGGAAGGTAGGATAGTAATGGTTTGTGACTACTATGATTTCCCATTGTAGCCAATTCAATTGCAGAAATTCCATTACTGATTTGTCGGTAATTCCATTACCGATTTGGTAACAGAATGAGTTTTAGTCACTTAATTCGGAAACAAACTTGACATCAGTAAAAACACGAACTAATTGGTAGGTCTACCTTCATTTCTGACTTCTGTGAACTTTTATTATCCTCATTCCTCATGAGGGAGAGAAATTTGAAAATATCTCAAAGATACGTGGGTTTTTCGTAACAGAATTACAAGGCTGAAGGCAATGTTTCTTAAACTTACAGGAGGCAAAAAAATTATCCAAATATAACGGTTGATATTAGTTGGTAAATGTTGATGCATTTCTAATACCTTTTGAAGACTTTATCTGGTAGACCCTTGTCCATCTGTTCAACCAGAAAATACAAACATTTGCTTACTCCACATTTCTGGAATGGAAAAGGGTTGAAAAAAAATGGACTCTTTCACTTGACACCCAAAATGCACATGCTTCTATGAACTTCACGTTGGCGCTTATGGGTCCTTTTAGATGGAAATGCCCATATCCAACCAGACGTTAAAAGGCCTATTTTAACCATGAAAAAGATTTGTCTAAATTGAATTGTCCATGTTACACACAAGGATATACCATGACATTTGAAATGCTTAATTTAATAAAACAACACACTTTAGAATGTTGTATTTATGCATGGCGCACTGAGCTACTGGTGCTTCAGACGTCATGTGGCATGGACAGTATTGTTTACAGTTGCGGACTGTAAATGTAACCTAGAGTTCTGAGGATGCGCAAAGTGATTGTTTATTTTTCAAGGTAATTTTCTCTCTCATCAGTAATGCGTTGCGTTTTACATGAAAAGGCATTTTACTATTATAGGCCATTTAGCCCTTCGGTCAGCCCTGACAATGGTATGCTAATCAAATAGCGATTACAAAGTGGGTGGGTCGAGCCCTGAATGCTGATTGGCTGACAGCCGTGGTGTATCAGAACGTATACCACGGGTATGACAAAACATTTAATTTTACTGCTCGAATTACGTTGGTAACCAGTTTATAATAGCAATAAGGCACCTCAGGGGTTTGTGATATATGGCAAATATACCACGGCTAAGGGCTGCGTTGCGGCGTGCATAAGAACGTGCATAGCCCTTACACAGCCTGGAGGTGTGTTGGGTCATTGTCCTGTTGAAAAACAAATGAGAGTCCCACTAAGCCCAAACCAGATGGGATGGCGTATCGGTGCAGAATGCTGTGGTAGCAATGCTGGTTAAGTGTGCCTTGCATTCTAAATAAATCACAGACAATGTCACCAGCAAAGCATCCCCACACCATAACACCTCCTCCATATTTTACGGTGGGAAATACACATGCGGAGATCATCCGTTCACTTACTCTGCGCCTCACAAAGACATGGCGGTTGGAACCAAAAATCACACATTTGGACTCCAGACCAAAGGACAAATTTCCACCGGTCTAATGTCCTTTGCTCGTGTTTCTTGGCCCAAGCAAGTCTCTTCTTCTTATTGGTGTCCTTTAGTAGTGGTTTCTTTCTTCAATCATGAAGGACCCTCTGCACACATTGACGACAGCCACCCTCGAAGCATCGTTACCCATTGCTCCACAAAAGCCGCGGCTCTTGCAGAGCAAGGGGAACAACTACTTCAAGGTCTCAGAGCGAGTGACGTCACCGGTTGAAACGCTATTAGCGCGCACCCCGCTAACTAGCTAGCCATTTCACATCGGTTACATTAACATAATCACTAGTTAACTACACATGGTTGATGATATTACTAGTTTATCTAGCTTGTCCTGCGTTGCATATAATCGATGCGTTGCATGTTAAATTTATAATTGAATCACAGCCTACTTCGCCAAACGGGTGATTTAACAAGCGCATTCGCGAAAAAAGCACTGTCGTTGCATCAATGTGTACCTAACCATAAACATCAACGCCTTTCTTAAAATCAATATACAAGTATATATTCTTAAACCTGCGTATTTAGTTAATATTGCCTGCTAACATGAATTTATTTTAACTAGGGAAATTGTGTCACTTCTCTTGCGTTCTGTGCAACAGAGTCAGGGTATATGCAGCAGTTTGGGCCACCTGGCTCGTTGCAAACTGTGTGAAGACTATTTCTTCCTAACAAAGACAGCCAACTTCGCCAAACGGGGGATGATTTAACAAAAGTGCATTTGTGAAAAAAGCACAATCGTTGCACGAATGTTTCCTAACCATTAACATCAATGCCTTTCTAAAAAATTATACACAGAAGTATATTTTTTTAAACCTGCATATTTAGTTAAAAGAAATTCATGTTAGCAGGCAATATTAAACTAGGGAAATTGTGTCACTTCTCTTGCGTTCATTGCACGCAGAGTCAGGGTATATGCAACAGTTTGGGCCGCCTGGCTCGTTGCGAACTAATAAGCCAGAATTTTACGTAATTATGACATAACATTGAAAGTTGTGCAATGTAACAGCAATATTTTGACTTATGGATGCCACCCGTTAGATAAAATACGGAACGGTTCCATATTTCACTGAAAGAATAAACGTTTTGTCTTCAAAATGATAGTTTCCGGATCCATATGAATGACCTAAGGCTCGTATTTCTGTGTGTTATTATATTATAATTAAGTCTATGATTTGATAGAGCAGTCTGACTGAGCGTTGGTAGGCAGCAGCAGGCTCGTAAGCATTCATTCAAACAGCACTTTACTGCGTTTGCCAGCAGCTCTTCGCTATGCTTCAAGCATTGCGCTGTTTATGACTTCAAGCCTATCAACTCCCGAGATTAGGCTGGCAATACTAAAGTACCTATTAGAACATCCAATAGTCAAAGGTATATGAAATACAAATTGTATAGAGAGAAATAGTCCTATAATAACTACAACCTAAAACTTCTTACCTGAGAATATTGAAGACATGTTAAAAGGAACCACCAGCTTTCATATGTTCTCATGTTCTGAGCAAGGAACTTAAACGTTAGCTTTTTTACATGGCACATATTGCACTTTTACGTTCTCCTCCAACACTTTGTTTTTGCATTATTTAAATCAAATTGAACATGTTTCATTATTTATTTGAGACTAAATTGATTTTATTGATGTATTATTTTAACTTAATATAAAAGTGTTCATTGTTCATTCAGTATTGTTGTAATTGTCATTATTACAAATATATATATATATATATATATATATAAAATATATATATATATTTTATATATATTTATTTATTTATTTATTATTATTATATATATTTTTTTTAAATCAGCCGATTAATCGGTATCGGCTTTTTTTGGTCCTCCAATAATCGGTATCGGCGTTGAAAAATCATAATCGGTCGACCTCTACTCTGAACAGTTGAGGTTGAGATGTGTCTGTTAAACTCTGTGAAGCATTTATTTGGTCTGCAATTTCTGAGGCTGGTAACTCTAATGAACTTATCCTCTGCAGCAGAGGTAACTCTGGGTCTTCCATTCCTGTGGTGGTCCTCATGAGAGCCAATTTCATCATAGCGCTTGATGGTTTTTGCGACTGCACTTTAACTTTAAGTTCTTTAAATTTTCCGTATTGACTGACCTTCATGTCTTAAAGTAATGATGGGCTGTCGTTTCTCTTTGCTTATTTGAGCTGTTCTTGCCATAATATGGACTTGGTCTTTTACCCCTACCTTGTCACAACACAACTGATTGGCTCAAACGCATTAAGGAGGAAAGAAATTCCACAAATTAACTTTTAAGAAGGCACACCTCTTAATTTAAATGTATTCCAGGTGACTACCTCATGGAGCTGGTTGAGAGAATGGCAAGAGTGTGCAAAGCTGTTATCAAGGGAAATTGTGGTTATTTGAAGAATCTCAAATATAAAATATATTTTGATTTGTTTAACACTTTTTTGGTTACTACATGATTCCATATGTGTTATTTCATAGTTTTGATGTCTTCACTATTATTCTACAAAGTAGAAAATAGTAAAAATAAAGAAAAACCCTTGAATGAGTATGTGTTCTAAAACTTTTGACTGATAGTGTATATATATTTTTCGATTAGCATTTCAAATGCCCTTTCCATCCCTATTATGGGGTTATTTTCTGTTTATGGATCCTTATTTTATTTGATGGCAAACCCACCACTGGTGTACGTGGCCAAAGAGCTCTATTTTCATGTCATCTGACCATAGCACCGGTTCCAATCCAAGTGCCAATGCCATTTCACAAACTCCAGGCTTTTACATTTGTTGGATTATATGAAAATGGCAGGATAGTCGAAAACAGCCGCCGATTTTAACTGGCTCACCTCTCGGTTCATCACCATCAGGCTCAACCCCTTAGAACTTCCCCCTACATTGTGGACTTCAAAGCGCAAGCAAAGCAGCGAAAGTGATTTAAAAAAGGAAGTGAGTTTAGAAAATCTGAAAGTACGCATCTTAGAAATAGTTTTCACATATAAACTTTATATGCCTGAACTCCGAATCAATTTGGCTTCGCAAAAATAATATAGTTAGGGTGATTGGCAATTTTCGCAATCTAATACAACTGTCACAGGCTCGCTCCCTCACGGTTTCCACTAGCTTTCCACAGATTCCAGAGGCACAAAGTAAAAAAAATGAAGAACAAAACACTTTTTGGTCTTAATTTAAGGTTAGGCATAAGGTGTGGTTAGGTTTAAAATCAGATTTTAAAGAAGAGATATTGTAGAAATACACACGGTTTATGACTTTGTGGCTGTGTTAACTAATGACCACCTTCTCCCGCCTTGATTTAGAGCCACACCTGATGTTTGATTCACTCAGAATTTGAATTGATTAGCATGTCACTCAGTAAATCCACACCCCCTAACTGCCAAATAGTCCCAAACTGTTACTAGGCTCTATGCACCTGCAATTCAACCCCGGGGTCGAGGTTAAGATCCCTCCCAACGTGTTCTCCAATCTCATAAAGCATTTTAAAAAAGCTCAGTGCCTTTCCCTCGCAAGGTGAAGTATTGAAAGGTATTGAAAACAGGGGTGCCACATTTTTTTGGGGGGGGGAAATGCATTACTTGTAAAACAAAATCTTTCTCTGAGCAATTGAATTATTTCACTATTCAAATATCATTTAGAAAAAATGTTGAGCATATAAATATAGCTCAGTATTTGTAATATTTACTTTATACTGAGCACCACTTCAAGGACATTTTTATCATATTAATAGAGCCAAATACAGTATCCCTATACATTTCCTTGCCAAGACTCAATTACCAGATATGCAACAGGCTTAAGAACTATTGTAAGCAGATGGTATAAGAACAGTAACTTCTGTTGATTTTGAAGGGAGTATTTTTTTCCATTCTTCAAAAGACTGAAAATCCTGAGTATGTATCATTTGCCAAATGCTGGCAACAATCTGCTGTTCACCTTTTAGTCTGAAATTAAACAAATGGTGTTTTGTTTGAGTCAGATTAGTGGAGTGACAGAAATCTAAAAACACTGAGCAGAATTATTTCCTCATGTTTGATACTAAATTGTGGGGCCTCCACAAGGTCTGCTAATACTTTTCAAAGACAGTTTGTACAGAAGTTAAACTCACCATGGGTTGTGTCTGCCGGGGTGTGAGCTCCTGAGAACTGACAGGCTCGTGAGGGATACTCCTCTGCATAACTCCCTCAGTTGGTGACAGAGAGCTCTTGCTCCGGCGCACCGGCTCTGCAATGTCCCTGGTGGTCACCACACTGTTCTTAATCCTGCGCATGTACAGCTCTGCTGGCGATGGCTTGGCTGCCCGTGATGTTGAGGCCCCTGTGGCATTAACCTTCTCCTCCTTGTCCAGGACAGTGGTGGCGCGGTACGCCCTCCACGTGGTGGCCGACTCTACCTCATCCTCAGAACCCACCCCATCCAGCCTGGCTCCCTGGCCAGGCTCGTCCACGGATGCCGCCCCCCTGTTCCTCCAGGTGCTCCGCACAGTCAGGTTTCTCATCTCTGGGAGACCATCGTCCTGGGAGGTGTGGTGGCCGTGGTGTTGGCTCCTCCAGCTGGTGACGGTGGTAGTGCTGCTACTGCTGCTCCCGAAACCTGACTCTGTGTCGTTGTTGAAGTCTGAGATGGTCTCCGTTGACTGGAGGCTGAAGCTGCTTTGGGAGCGTAGGTGCGTCTCCGCACGGGCCTTCCCTAGCACCCCTGGTTGATCTGTTTCGTCCGGGTCATCCATGGATGGCCGGAGGGTGATCTCACTCTTGGGAATGGAGATCTCATAGGGGATGGAGATGCTCCCCCTGTGCTCACTGGGCCCGATGACAATGTTGCTAGTGGACGTGTGGCGTTCCTTGACTGGTGGCTCGCTGGATACACTGCTGCTGCGGCTGCTGGTCCTGGAAGAGCTGGGATCGTTGGGGTAGATAGTGATGCTGCTGGTCATCTTGTTGGTGGTCAGGACAGGTTTCGTGGAGATTTTGGGCTTGCCATTGGAGGTCAAGAACTCTGCCCCGACTCCGGATATCATAACTTCCTTCCTATCAATCTCCACAATGGCCGGCTTGATGACTGCCTTTGACCTCAGGGCCTCCCGTGGGCTGCAGACCCTGCGGACCTCTATCCCTGCTGGGGTGTGAGTGGGCTCCAGAGATCCTCCTTCTGCCATTAACAGCCTGTTCTGCTCCTCGTCAATAGAGCTCCTGGTGGAGGAATCCTCTGACTGGGAGTCTTGTAGGCGAGAGTATCTAGAGTACTTGGGAGGGTTGGAGGTTCTGCTACTCAGTGCTGCCACCTCAGACACAGGCTCTGGTTCTGAGGGCCTGGACCCAGTGGATTCAGTCTCAGAGGCTGAAGAGTGACCCTCAGACCCATGATCACTGACCAGCGGGGACACATGGGACTTGTAGGCAGTGTACGACCCATTGGCCTGTGAGAGGTTTGACACTGGAGGAGCCTCTTGAACCAGGTCCACAGACACCAGGTCAGACGCAGAAGCATCCTTTTCAGGAGGGGAGACTGTGTTGCTCTTGCTTGAGCTTTCAGGCACCACAACAGAATTGTTTGACTCACCGTCACAACCAACATTCAATCTAGAAAACTTATCCACTTGGCTCTTTTTGCTTTCACTCTCACTTGGTTTCTGAGATGTCTTCCATGGCTTCTGGTCATTAGCTGCTGGAGGGTAGCGATTAAGAACCGAGACCTTCTTGCTGTCACTCAAAGACGTGCTAACAGGAGTATGGGCTCCTCCCCTTGTTGTTTTGTCCTCCACCCTTCTCCCTATTTCTTTCACTACATTGTCAGAGGCAGTTGAGGCTCCAGTCTTTGGTGTCCTCCTGCTCTTGTGTGAAGGACTGAGTGCCCTCCTGACAGACTTCGGAGAACTTTCCTCAGAGTTGCTCAGCTCTTTGCTCCTCAGCTTGGTCTCCCTCTTGTGCTGCGGGGACAGCTCTCTGCTCTTGTACTTGGGGACGCCTGGCTCTGCAGCTGCAGCACTCCTGTACTTAGGCTTGTCCTGCCTGAAACCACCCCGGACATTGATCTCTTCATTCTCTGCCTTGCCATTCTCAAGGACCTTTGCTGGACTGCTAAGCCCTCCATTGCCGTGACTGCTGCCACTGCACAGCTGCATTCTAAGCTTCTCCACCTGATCGTTGAGGGCTCGGCTGCGGGACCTCTCCTGTTGGAACTTCTCCTGCAGCTCTCCGTTCTTTGACTCTGTGTTCTTGAGATTCTCCTCCACCAGTTCCAGTTGCTTCAGCCGGTTCTTCAGCCTCTCAACTTCCTGGGTGAGTTCCTTGACTTTGTTGTCTTCCTGGCCATCAAGGCTGTTCTTCTCGTTTTCTGACTTATTCCTTAGCCCAACGTCATCGCCCAGTTTCAGGTAGTCCACGCTCTTCTTGCGCCCTAGCTTGCTAGTCAGGCCAGATGAGAGGTCACCTTCAATGCGGAGGTCCCTCAAGTCTGTGCGGCTGGGATCTGCTCGGCCAATCCTGTTCTTCTGACAATCCAGCTTTTCTGTCAGTTTTAGTATACACTTCTCATCCTCCCTTTGCTTCTCCAGGAGCCTCTTCCTCTCACTCACAAAAGTCTGAGTGAGGCCCTTGAGCTGCTCCAGCTCCCCTGCCAGGAACTTCTCAGCCCGGTCCAGCCTTACCTCTGATGCATCCACTTCCATCACACGGGCCTTGAGGGCCTCAAGCTCAGAGGAGAGCTTCCGGGTCAGGTTCTTCTCTTCGTTGAGATTGAGGCACAGCTGGCTGCAGTCTGACTTGCTCTTGCCGAAGGCCTCTTCCAACTTCTCCAGCTCAGCCATCCTTCTCTGCAGGCGCTCAATCTCAGACTTTAGGTCCTTGGTCAAGCTCTCCTCCTCCTCCAGTTTCTCCCTCACTGTGCGGCAGAGATCCTCTGCCTTGCACACCTCCTCATCTTTGCCTTCAATCCTCAGCAGCCGCTTGCGCAGCGCCTCTACGTCGCCCAGCATGGAGGAGTTGCTGCCCTCTGCCTGGATGATCTTGTCCTGCAGATCCAGCAGCTCATCTTCAGACTTCTGGAGCTTGTTGGTGGCCTCCTCAAGCTCATCCAACCGTCGTCCCAGGCTTTGCAGCTTGTGCCGCAGGTGGCGACTCGTTATGTCTTTGTTTTCAGACATCACAGATATTATTGCTGTTGTCTTCTATATGGAAAGGGGAAATTATTTTACTACTTTTTGGGACGTCCACATTTGTGTGGCAGTCCTTCTCTGGTTAAAATGATGAGTCACAAGTCCGTAATGTTGAGTTGTGTTCAGTCCCTTTCTCCTCTCCACACAATGTCTTCTCCCTTTTTCTTTGGTTGGTTCTTATTCCCTCAACTCCCCTCAGCTTGATGGTCAACATGGGTGTCTATCACCTGAAAGAAAAAAATAACAGAGTTGCAACAAAATTAGAAATGATTACTGACTGACCTCAATGTCAAAGTGATTCTGAGGATCAGCAAACATTTCAGTAACTGTTGAGAACACATAAGAACCGAGAAGAGGGTGAAAGAGTGTAGTCCACAGAGAGTGAGAAATGGTTTGACTGTACATGATTGCACAGTGTAGCAGACCTGCACACTCAGCATATGATTTCACAGTTCCGCCTGATTACTGCAACACAAACCATGAGAAGAGCTGGGCCGGCCCAAACACACCCAGTAATGCAAAGTGCTCACACATAGTAAACGCACACAGTCACCTAGTCAGATGATTAAGAAGATCACTACAACCAAAATGACATGCTATGACAGCAATTCCACAAAGATACCTTTTACCTTGCCTAGTCGTATGGCCACTGGAGAGTAGCATTCAAAAGAACGCTACCCCCCCCCCCCCTTCTTGCCTCCTGCAGCCTCTGCCAATGTCCCAGCATTGATTTCTCTGCCGTTTTGCCGACAGCAGTACATCAAAACGACAAGCTTCCACTCACATGGCTGTCACCATGGCAACATGCATAGGGCATTGCTACACACACCACTTATGATCAGAACCATGGAGAGATACACTGAGTGTACAAGACATTAGGAACATGCTCTTCCATGACAGATTGACCAGGTAAAAACTGTGATCCCTTATCGATGACACCTGTTTAAATCCACTTCAATAAGTGTAGATTAAGGGGAGGAGACAGGTTAAATAAGGATTTGTATAAGCCTTGAGACATAAGCCTTGAGACATGAGTTGTGTATGTGTGCCATTCAGAGGGTGAATGGGCAAGACAAAATATTTAAGTGCCTTTGAACAGGGTATGGTAGTAGGTGCCAGGCACTCTGGTTTGTGTGTGTTAAGAACTGCAGCTGCTGGGGTTTTCACGCTCAACAGTTTTGCGTGTGTATCAATAATGGTCCACCACCCAAAGGACATCCAGCCAACTAGACAACGGTGGGAAGCATTGGAGTCAACACGGGACAGCATAATTGGAACGCTTTCGTCACCTTGTAGAGTCCATGCCCTGACGAATTGAACTGTTGAGGGCAAAAGGGGGTGCAACTCAATATTAGGAAGGTGTTCCTAATGTTTTGTGCACTCAGTGTATACAGTGCCTTCAGAAAGTATTCACAAGGGTTGTGCCGGTCATGAAATTTGGTCAGCCAGTGATAATAATAACTTCCGGTCTCACAGTAATTTACCATTAATTAACATAAACACATTTAGCATCTTCTGGCAGTATGTGTAGATCATACGTATATCTCAGCCCTGTATTTTTGTCTATCTCCCCATATTTTAGATCCAATCAGCTTTACTGCCAGTGTAACAGATGTGAAATTGCTAGCTAGTTAGCGGGTACGCGCTAATAGCGTTTCAATCAGTTACGTCACTTGCTCTGAAACCTAGAAGTAGTGTTGCCCCTTGCTCTGCAAGGGCCGCGGCTTTTGTGGAGCCATGGGTAACGACGCTTCGTGGGTGACTGTTGTTGATGTGTGCAGAAGGTCCCTGGTTCGCGCCCGAGGTCGGGGCGAGGGGACGTACTAAAGTTATACTGTTACATTGATGCTGTTGACCCGGATCACTGGTTGCTGCGGAAAAGGAGGAGGTTGAAAGGGGGGTGAGTGTAACGGATGTGAAATGGCTAGCTAGTTAGCGGGTACGCGCTAATAGCGTTTCAATCAGTTACGTCACTTGCTCTGAAACCTAGAAGTAGTGTTGCCCCTTGCTCTGCAAGGGCCGCGGCTTTTGTGGAGCGATGGGTAACGACGCTTCGTGGGTGACTGTTGTTGATGTGTGCAGAAGGTCCCTGGTTCGCGCCCGAGGTCGGGGCGAGGGGACGTACTAAAGTTATACTGTTACACATGGCCTTTTGTTGTTGTAACCTCACATGTTTAAGTTACCTGACTCGTGTTCTCTTGTTTTTGTTTCAAATTGCTTGTAAATGGTGGCCTGTATTTTTAGCCTGATGCAGAACTTTGGAACTTTTACATTTTAAAAAGTCTAATAAATCTATGTAATATAGCCTACACCAATGTTCGTCAACTAGGTTTGGCCTCTGTCTTAACAATTTTCTGAGCTAATAGTCGGCGGGCCAGAAAATAATTAGTGTATAATATTACCAAATTAATTGGCCTACACTACAAACTGAACAACATTTAACACTGAATGTATTATGTACTAATCATATGTGACAATAACATAATTTCGATCTGATTAAGCTCATAAAATCAGCATGTCTCTATTCAATTATTATTTTTGTCTATTTCTAAGTGCGTTGATTAGTGGGGAAAAACAGGTCTACGTAGCCACCTGTAGGCTACACTACTTTTTCCTAACGTCAACATTCTTTCAGAAAAATTTGCTGGATAGCAAGAGAAAATGTCGCTCTCAAAAAGTATCAAAAGAAAGGTGGAAAATGAAAATGGAAGTTTCAGGGAAGAACGTACAGAGCGATATGCATTCATCTTACCATATTTTCCCAATGCCAAGCAAGTGTGTCTTATTTGCAATGATTATGTTGCTGTTAGCGAATTATTAAATCTCAGACGTCATTCTGAGTCCCGTCACAGACAGAGGCCCAACACAGAAACATTGAAGCCTTAACTGCAAAATTACACACACACCTTTTTTGGCTGACATATTCTGTCACTTAAAAACAGGTTAAATATGTAGTTACAAGGAAGAGGGAAAACTGTTGTGGACATGGTGGGAAAAAATTGAGGCCTTACTAGGAAGCTTGAGTCATTCGATTTGGAAACGACAGGCAGAGGGTCCAGGCCGCAGCATTGTCACGGAGGTGGAAGATTTTCATGAAGCAGCTAACAACTTCTCCACCAGATTTGAAGACTATATCATGCCAAAAGATATTGTGTTTGTATGTGATCCTCTCAGTCCACCCAGGTGGAGAATTCTCCTCCCTTGCTAAGAAAACGATACCCTCAAACTGAAATGATTTAATTCCAGACATCGAGCCAAATCAGGGATGCGCTCAGGAGTGCCGAGTGCTTGTGTGCATTGTGGGCGGCATGCTCAGAGGAATACAGCATAATAAAGAAAATGTGCATTTTATGTGCTAACAATGTTTGGATCGACTTACACCTGCGAGTCCTCATTTTCCTCTATGAACGCAATCTAGACTCACGACAGGATCCGGCTTTCACATAAGTCAATCGAGGTTAAAATCAC
Source organism: Salvelinus namaycush (assembly GCF_016432855.1). NCBI lineage: Eukaryota > Metazoa > Chordata > Actinopteri > Salmoniformes > Salmonidae > Salvelinus > Salvelinus namaycush. The sequence goes on from NC_052334.1 coordinate 38,624,734, forward strand.
ATATCTTACCCGACATCCACAAGATCGTGTCCGAGGGGAAATGCAACTTTTCCCATTGAGTAAGTAACTTAGCGGCCTATATAACTGTACGTAGTAAATACTAACATTATTGTGAGTGCTTATCCAGGAATATTTAGATCTCAATCTGACGGTATTTTCTGTTTATTATGTATGCTACAGTTTTGGCCAATTACAAATTATAAGTAGGCCTAATAAAAAAAGCCCACTTCTATTAGGCCATATCTTTTTTGTGAAAGATTCTGTTAAGCCTCATAGTCTAAGCCTACCTCAGCCAGTTAAGTTCTTTTATATAGACATACGCCCTCTTGTTGTTTGTAAAGTCAAATTACAATGAAGATTGTTGAAATGAATGACTTGACTGGTGTAGTTTTTCTCCATATGTTGCTGGGCAACACTGATATAACAAGTCAGCTATATGTTCAGCACCAGGCGCTGTTCACCTATTGATTGCGCTGCTGTTGCAGCTTTACGTTTCAGCAGCACCACAAAATGTTCCGCTGCTTGCTTTATTAGCCGACTCCTGCATTCTCTCTCCTCATGAAGTTAAAATTTAACTTTTGCATTGTTTAGGTAGGGTGACTTCCTTCGTGGGGCAATGCATTTGGGTTGAAAAAAAATATTCATAATTAATTTGGGGGGCTTTCGGGGGCCAAATAATATTTCTGGCCTATAACATCACAATAAATCCATTAGTTATTTAGACAGGTCTAAGGAAACATGGTATGAAGAAAATGTAACCTATTTCAGAAGAACAGAAGAGCTATGCCATATGGCTGTGGGCTTCACTAGTTCATTTAGAAGACAAGACTGGCTTAGAATTCCGTGGCATTATTTTATAGCATGAAGAATATAATTGAACATATCCTATATATATTTTATTGAGCTATTTTCTCCAAACGATTTCAGGGAGTGCGCACTTTCGGCTATTCTGTGTTGAGCGGTTAACAAAGAAACAAGTACTCCTATATGCTTCATTTAGTTACAGTGCATTCAGAAAGTATTCAGACCCCTTGACTTTTTCCACAATTTGCTACGTTACAACCTTATTCTAAAATTAATTAAATTATTTTTTTCGTCATCAATCTACACACAACACCCCATAATGACAAAGCAAAAACAGGTTTAGATTTTTTTGCAAATTTATTTTTAAAAACACAGATCACATTTACATAGGTATTCAGACCCTTTACTCAGTAATTTGTTGAAGCACCTTTGGCAGCGATTACAGTCTCGGGTCTTCTTGGGTATGACGCTACAAGCTTGGCACACCTGTATTTGGGGATTTCTCCCATTCTTCTCTGCAGATCCTCTCAAGCTCTGTCAGGTTGGATGGGGAGCGTGTCACTGCACAGCTATTTTCAGGTTTCCCCAGAGATGTTCGATCGGGTTCAAGTCCGGGCTCTGGCTGGGCCACTCAAGGACATTCAGAGACTTATCTGGAAGCCACTACTGCACTGTGTTGTCTTGGCTGTGTGCTTAGGTTTGTTGTCCTGTTAGAAGATTAACATTTGTCCTAGTCTGCGGTCCCGAGTGTTCTGGAGCAGGTTTTCATCAAGGATCTCTCTGTACTTTGCTCTGTTAATCTTCCCCTCGATCCTGACTAGTCTCCCAGTCCCTGCCGCTGAAAAACATCCCCACAGCATGATGCTGCCACCACCATGCTTCACCATAGGGATGGTGCCAGGTTTCCTCCAGACGTGACAGTTTGTATTCAGGCCAAAGAGTTCAATCATGGTTTCATCAGACCAGAGAATGTTTCTCATGGTCAGAGTCCTTTAGGTGCCTTTTGGCAAACTCCAAGCAGGACGTCATGTGCCTTTTACTGAAGAATGGCTTCCGTCTGGCCACTCTACCATAAAGGCCTGATTGGTGGAGTGCTGCAGAGATGGTTGTCCCTCTGGAGCTCTGTCAGAGTGACCATTGGGTTCTTGGTCACCTCCCTGACCAAGAATGGTGATTATGGGGTATTGTGTGTAGATTGATGAGGGGAAAAAATGATTCAATCAATTTTAGATTAAGGCTGTAATGTAACAAAATGTGGGAAAAGCAAAGGGGTCTGAATACTTTCCAAAAGCACTGTAACTTTAGTTGTGATACAAAGTTTGAGCTATACGTTTTGATTTTTAAAACATTCTAAGGCTGCATGATGTGACTAATGATGATTTGAAAAAAGTTTTATGAAAAGGCATGAGCTCTGCTTAGTTTTTGTTGCGCAAGCTGTACACAATTCTCTCATTCACAATTTAACATGCACTTAATAATGCCTCGAATTTCCTGGCTGCATTCCCTTTGGGTGCCATAATGCACCCTAAAAAAACAGATCAGAACGTTTAGCTTAAAATGTTGATTAACTTCTCTAGGGTAGGGGGCAGCATTTTCACGTTTGGATGAAAAGCATACCCAAATTCAACTGCCAGCTACTCATCCCCAGAAGATAAGATATGCATATTATCAGTAGATTTGGATAGAAAACACTAAAGTTTCTAAAACTGTTTGAATCATGTCTGTGAGTATAACAGAACTTATTTAGCAGGCGAAACCCAGAGGACAAACCATTCAGATTCTTTTTTTTTTTTAGGTCACTCTCTTTTCAATGAGTTTATTGGGAAACCAGATTTAAGCGAATTGCTTGCAATTCCTACGGCTTCCACTGGATGTCAACAGTCCTGAGAAATTGGTTGAGGTTATTCCTTTGTGTAATGAAGAAATCCGGCCATCTTGAAGTCGAGTCACTCTAGGTGTCCTGTTTGATTGAAGCGCATGACCAGAAGGCATGCTACATTTGGTTTTAATCCTGTATTGAACACAGATCATCCCGTCTTCAATTTTATTGATTATTATCGTAAAAAAATACCTAAAGTTGTATTACAAAAGTAGTTTGAATTTTTTTGGCAAAGTTTACAGGTAACCTTTGAGATATTTTGTCGTCACGTTTGAGCAAGTTGGAACCTGTGTTTTTCTGGATCAAACGCGCCAAATAAATGGACATTTTGGATATATATCGACGGAATTAATCGAACAAAAGGACCATTTGTGATGTTTATGGGACATATTGGAGTGCCTTAAAAATATAGGAGAGCCGCACACTCAAGGAGCTCAGATGCAAAAAATATTTAATTTACCAACGTTTCGACAGGCAAGCTGTCTTCATCAGGGTACAATTGGAGTGCCAACAACAGAAGCTCGTCAAAGGTAAGGCATGAATTATATTTTTATTTCTGCGTTTTGTGTCACGCCTGCTGGGTTGAAATATGCGTATCTCTTTGTTTACAATGTTGCTATACTCAGACAATAGCATCGTATGCTTTCGCCGAAAAGCCTACTTGAATTCTGACATGTTGGCTGGATTCACAACCAGTGTATCTTTAATTTGGTATCTTTCATGTGTGATTTAATGAAAGTTTGATTTTATAGTAATTTTCATAGTAATTAATTTGAACATGGCGCTCTGCATTTTCTCAGGCTTTTTACCAAGTGAGACAATAGCGTCTTGCCTAACTCAGATTTTTGGATATAAATATGAACTTTACCGAACAAAAAATACATGTATTGTGTAACATGAAGTCCTATGAGTGTCATCTGATGAAGATCATCAAAGGTTAGTGATTAATTTTCTCTATTTCTGCCTTTTGTTACTGCTCTCTTTGGCTGGAAAAATGGCTGTCTTTCTGTGACTTGGCTCATACCTAACATAATCGTTTGGTGTGCTTTCGTCGTAAAACCTTTTTGAAATCGGACACTTTGGCTGGATTTACAAGTGTAGCTTTAAAATGGTGTAAAATACTTGTATGTTTGAGGAATTTAAATTATGGGATTTCTGTTGTTTTGAATTTGGCGCCCTGCAGTTTCACTGGCTGTTGACAAGGTGGGACGCTACCGTCCCACATACCCTAGAGAAGTTAACTATTAAAGCTATTCTTCACATTATTAGCGCAGCAATGCACACAAGCGTGAATGTTCAATTGGCAGGAAAACACCACTCAAAAGTGACCGCAAATGTAATTATGCATGTAATGCATTAATTGTAAAGTTGCATTTTGATGGTGAGAATTATTTTCCTCAAACTGGAAACTCACACGCTGCGCATGTATGCCAGTTAGGCTCTACACCCGTTGTAAAGCGGATTAAATGTGTTTAATTTTAAGAATTTATTTGGCCACTTTAGTTCTGATTACAAACCTTATCAAAATACATAGGCCTATGGGCTAGGCTACATGAGGTGTGCAACTATGATTTGAAAATGTTGCAAAAATAAATAAATAAGCAATGCCTGTTTCTTTCCTTAAGCTGGGCATCATTCACAAGTGATATAGCTAATATTGTCAGACTATTCCTGATTTTATCTCGTCTTTACACTAAATAATGAATGTCTGTAATTTGTTTTGATTTAGAATGGACCATTAGCATGCACCTGTCTCAAAACAGGGGCAGGGGAAAAAAATACAAGTCATCTATGCACTTAAATAGCGAATGGAGGATGCTTTTCCCGTGGTTTATTTTCATGCCAGTTATACTCCTGTTTTAAAGAGAAGCAATGTGCTTAATATTAGGGAAGTTGAGAAATAAATAGTAGGCCTAGCCTATAGAAAGCTGATGGGATCCTCTTTTTATTAGAGGCCATCAAAACTCGTTTCTCACGTAATTGCATAGACTATAGAAAAGGTGCGCAACATGAACTCATGGGCCCTCATGAAGTGTTTGTTTAGATTTTCGATTACTTTTGCATTGATGTCAGAATGGTTAGAGGGACAATAGAGTGCGGAGTACCAGGCAGTTAGTCATTAGTAGCCTACCAAACTTGCTATCAGCAGCATCAGAGCTTGGAGAAGCCTAATAACCGTGACTAAACGGTCAAGTGGAATTTGACTGTTGTCATGACTAGTGACTGCTGGTGTGGCGGTAATATGGTCACCTTAACTTCTCTAGGGTAGGGGGCAGCATTCGGAATTTTGGATGAAATGCATGCCCAAATTAAACTGCCTGCTTCTCGGGCCCAGAAGATATGATATGCATATAACTGGTAGATTTGGATGGAAAACACTCTAAAGTTTCCAAAACTGTTAAAATAGTGTCTGTGAGTATAACAGAACTGATTTGGCAGGCGAAAACCTGAGAAAAATCCATTCAGGAAGTAGTTATTTTTTTGGTTTTGTAGTTTTCTATTCAATGCCATTACAGTATCCATTGACTTAGGACTCAAATTGCACTAGATGTCAACAGTCTTTAGAAATTGTTTCAGGCTATTATTCTGAAAAATGAAGAAGTAAGAGTAGTCTGAATGAGTGGACCGTAAAGTGTCACAGAGCTTTTTCATGCGTGAGACCGAGACAGTGCGTTTCTTGTTTACCTTTTAAATTGACGACGTTATTGTCCGGTTGAAATATTATCGATTATTTAAGCTAAAAACAACCTGAGGATTGAATATAAACATAGTTTGACATGTTTCTATGAACTTTTCAGATACAATTTGGATTTTTTTGTCTGCCTGTTTTGACTGCGTTTGAGCCTGTGGGTTACTGAAGAAAACACGAACAAAACGGAGGTTTTTGGATATAAAGAGACTTTATTGAACAAAAGGAACATTTATTGAGTAAATGAATGTCTGCTGAGTGCAACCATATGAAGATCATCAAAGGGATTAATTTTATCTCTATTTTTGATTTGTGTAACTGTTCTACTTGGCTGGTTACTGTTTGTAATGATTTGTCTAGTGGGCTATGTTCTCAAATAATCGTAAGGTATGCTTTCACCGTAAAGCATATTTTAAAAATCTGACACCGTGGTTGGATTCACAAGAAGTTAATCTTTAAACCCATGTAAAATATGTTTTGTTTTCTGAATTTTTATAATGAGTATTTCTGTATTTGACTTTGGCGCCCAGCAGTTTCACTGGCTGTTGAAGAGGTGGGACGCTAACGTCTCACGTACCCAAGAGAGGTTAATGCTTAATGGTTAACAGCCCTATTCACACCCCTTGGCCGTTTCCACATTTTGTTGTGTTAGACAGAATTTTCAATTGAGATTGTGTCACTGGCCTAAAGCTGAAATGTCTAAAGTCAATAAGTATTCAACCAATTTGTTATGGCAAGCTTAAATAAGTTCCGGAGTAAAAATGTGCATATTAAGTCACATAAACTCTGTATGCAATATTAGTGTTTAACAGGGCCCAAAATGTACTTTTTGCCCCACCAGCCAATCTGTTTTATCACCAGCCAAAATATTAGTACGCCATAATTACATTTAAAAAAAACTGATGACCATGCTTTGTAATGTTTCTAAAACAAGAAATGTATTCGTAAGAAGTAAATGTGGTAGACTGCTCAATTTCATTTCAGACCCGAGTCTTAACCAAAATATCAGAGACAGAATTTTCAGCTGCCCCTTTAAGGGTGGGAGGTTACCGTGGTAACGGAGCCACTTGAGCCATGTCACTGTCTGTGAGATTTGGGATGTGACTAGTAGTAGACCACTTTTATTCGTTATCAGTTGAGGCAGCAGATTCAAACTAACAATGAAAAACAACAGAGCTTATGTCTGAGTGTTGTGGAGGGTGCCCCTGGCTATCCGGAAATTAAGAAAATGGTGCCGTCTGATTTGCTTAATAATTATTTATACTTTTGATAGTTTAGTATATTTTAGCAATTACATTTACTTTTGATACTTAAATACATTTAAATCTAAATACTTTTACTCAAGTATTATTTTACTGGGTGACTTTCACTTTTACTTCAGTCATTTTCTATTAAGGTATCTTTACTTTTACTCAAGTATTACAATTGGATACTTTTTCCACCACTGCTTTTGACTCACAAATGCGAATGTAATGCTTGCACTGTAGAGCCCTGCAAATAGACCACCCGCCAATGTGGCTGGTGAAGTAGACATTTATACCCGCCAATCGCTAAATCTACCCGGATTTTGCGGGTGTTCATTTTATCCCCTGGTTTTTAACATAATTTTTGAATGACTACCTCCTCTCTGTACCCCACACATACATTTATTTAAGTTCCCTCAGTTCAGCAGTGGATTTCAAACACAGATTCAACCACAAAGACCAGGGAGGTTTTCCAATGCCTCGCAAAGATGGGCACTTGTTGGTAGATGGGTAAAAATAAAAAGACACTGAATATCCCTTTGAGCATGGTGGCAAATGTTGCAAAGCAATAAACTTTTTGTCCTGAATACAAAGTGTTATGTTTGGGGCAAATCCAATATATTACTGAGTACCACACCCCATATTTTCAAGCATACTGGTGGCTGCATCATGTTATGGGTATGCTTGGACTGGTGAGTTTTTCCAGTATAAAAAAGAAACGGAATAGAGCTAAGCACAGACAAAATCCTAGAGGAGTACCTGGTTCAGTCTGCTTTCCACCAGACACTGGGAGATGAATTCACCTTTCAGCAGGACAATAACCAAAAACACAAGGCCAAATCTACACTGGAGTTGCTTAACAAGAAGACAGTTAATGTTCCTGACTGGCCGAGTTAAAGCTTTGACTTTAATCTGCTTGAAAATCAAGACCGGAAAATTGTTGTCCAGCAATTAACAACAACGAATTTGAACGAGCTTGCAGAATTTTGCAAAAAATAAAAAAAATTGGCAAATGTTGCACAATCCAGGTGTTGAAAGCTCTTAGAGACTTACCCAGTAAGACTCACCCCAGTAATCACTGCCAAAGGTGATTCTAACATGTACTGACTAAATACTTATGTAATCAAGAGCAAGTTTAATTTTTCATATACAGTACCAGTCAAAAGTTTGGACACCTACTCATTCCAGGGATTTTCTTAATTTTTTATTATTTTCTACATTGTAGAATAATAGTGACGACATCAAAACTATGAAATAACACATATGAAATCGTGTAGTAAGCAAAAAATGTAAGATTCTTCAAAGTAGCCACCCTTTGCCTTGATGACAGCTTTGCACACTCTTGGCATTCTGTCAACCAGCTTTATGAGTCACCTGGAATGCATTTCAATTAACAGGTGTGCCTTCTTAAAAGTACATTTTTGGAATTTCTTTCCTTCTTAATGCGTTTGAGCCATTTAGTGGTGTTGTCACAAGCCATATTTGGTAAAAGACTAAGTCCAAGAAGATTTCAAATAAGCAAAGACAAACAACAGTCCATCATTACTTGAAGACATGAAGGTCAGTCAATCCGGAAAATTTCAAAAATTTACAATGTTTCTTCAAGTGCTGTTGCAAAAACCATCAAGGGCTATGATGAAACAGGCTCTCATGAGGACCGCTACAGGAAAGGAAGACCCAGAGTTACCTCTGCTGCAGAGGACAAGTTCATTAGAGCTAACTACACCTCAGATTGCTGACCAAATAAATGCTTCAGAGTTCGAGTAACAGACACAACTCAACATCAACTGTTCAGAGGAGACTGCGTGAATCAGGCCTTCATGGTCGATTCCAACCGCCGTGTTGGAAAATGACTACTAAAGGGATTGATTTTCTGAATCACCAACGTCAATGACCAACAAACTAGGCATCAAAGTATAATAATCCTAAATAGTGTGTCTGTGTGTATGAGTAACACACTTAAGCCTACTTGAATCCTTCCATCAGTTTTTTGAACGTTGGTCTATTGTATTCCAATGGGTAAAACTGTTCAACTGTTATTAGGGCCTGTTTCAACAGAGCCCATTTCTTTTTTTAATCTCATTTCATTTTGTGTATTGCCCCAACCACTCTGCCCACAAATCATTAAAACGCCTTGTTCAACATGAATCAAGTGAATTTCCAGGGAGCGTAAATATGGCAGTGATTATTTCATAAAACATCACATTTTAAAATCAAAGCATTTCGCTAAAGCAGTTGAATTATTCTCCTCTTTCATGAGGTCTGGTGGTTTTGTAATCTTTTGGGGATTGTTGGGAGTCTATTTTCAATTGAAAATAATGCAGAATGTATTTGCCGTGGTTCCCAGAACTTCCTGTCCAGTCCTAGGCCAAAACACCTATCCATTTTTTTTTTTTTTTACTGTTTCGTGTAACATCATTCAGATGTTGCCTGTTAAGTCTGGTATTCACGTATGCCATTCCCTCTTGAGTGTGTCTCATAAAGTCAAGTCTCTTGGGTCAGAACAGCTGAAAGTGCTCAGATCTCGGGCCAGGCCTGGTCCAAATGGCCCCAGTGGGCCGGACTCCCGTCTTGGCAGTCGCCCCCATATCGCTATGCCAGGTCGGTCCCAGCCTCCCCACTCTCAGACACGCACGCCAACCGCGCCAGCTAAACGCTTTTAAGAACCAGCAGTGCGTGCAAAGCGACTCTGGCAAGGCAGCATCTGCCAAGGCAATCAACATACCTGCGCTTATCGGAGCTATGGCCTCATTAGCTGCATTCATGCCAGCCTAACGGAGGGGCAAAGGAATGAGAGTCTGGCACACAACGTGAAGCGACAAGACTGCACACTTGGGTGCCCAAGAGGAACGAGAGGGGCTACACCCTTTCATTTTTTGGCTTCTCTAGACGCCCAACCTGCCACACCGTGCCGAACGCCAAACATTTTGAATGATTAGGCGATGTGGTCACAAGATTTGTCTCCATTATTATCGAACAATGGCAAAGGTGTGGAGTTGATTGGGCAAGAACAGGTTTGGAAGCAGTCGGGGGTGGGACGAAGGGGGTGCTGCTGAGGCAATTACAACGGCGACCAAATAGAACACGCTGTTTCATTCCTGAGAGAACATTGCTTTGTTCGTCAATTATGAGAAACCTGAAGGGGGAAGCTACAAATGCCCTTGTTTTCCTGAGCACATTCCTCACAACTAGGTCTGTTCATAACCAACCATAACACTGCAGTTAGAAAAACAAGAGACTGAGGGATGGACAGAAAGAGAATACTTACCATTGCCTCGGAGCTATTGATCGACAGACGTTGGTTTAACCGAGACCCCATCATCTGAAGTCATTGCCTCTGTACTGTACTCAACAACAAGGGAAATATTTAAAATAGAACGCCTGAACTTTTTAAACTCTAATTAATGTAATTGAGATAAGGGGAAAGGGGGCACTGAGTAACTGCCAAAAGGAAGAGAAAAAGGGCATTCTGGGTCAAATAACCAGGGCATTTCAAGGCTTGTATTTTAAGAGGGTCCAGGTCAGAGGGATAGAGGATTATATGAGGTGGGACTCAGTAAGGATCGGTACCTAGAGAGTGGCAGAGGACAAGATTCACTGCAAACTTGACAAGGAAGAGGCAGCAGAGAGGTGAAGACAAGCCGGAGAGGACAAAAGCGAGGGAACAGGACAAAAGCGATAAAAGAAGTGGAAAATAGAAAAAACACACAACAACAAAAAAATGGAGGAGCAAGAGAGCGTCATAAAGACAAGGAAACGGAAAGAGAGAAAGTTAGGAGTAGAAAGAGAGAAAAGAGTGAGAGAGGGGCCAGATCGTGTACTGGTGCCAACAACACCAAAGCGTTTTGGAAGTGAAAGCGCTCCCAGCCACTGGAGAAGCGAAGTGAGCCGCTGTTCTGTGCTGCACCAAGGTTACAATCATGCACCATATCATTAGGGCCTTAGCCACTCTCTTCCTGCCTGCAGCTCCCAGTACATTCTGTTCCCTCCATGAAAGAGGGAGGGAGAGAAATATTTTTTTTTTTACTTTCCCTTGCACTTGACTTTGGAAGTCTAGCCTCGGGTTCATATTCCTCAAACATTTGTTAATAACCGACGGCTCGGTGCCCGTAGCCAATGACAATGGCCTCAACCTCATCTTCTCATGGTCTGTCTGTGTGTGTCTGTTTGTGGTGTGATAGTAGCTAAGACACTGAGGCCTGTAAGTATGGGACTCTTGGCCGTCCTCAGCTGCGCTGCTGGATACTGGCAGGCCAGTGAAAGCAACAAGATGGTTGAAACCTGATGCTTGTGCTGCATTTTGTTTTTCCAAGAAAGAGAAAACCATCCCATAATGTTCGGTTTGTCATTTCTTGTGCTGTCATGTCTCTTTTTTCTTGCAGCTAAATATTTGTATTTTTTTTAAGTTATGAAAGTAAGTTTGATGTTTCAATAGAATCGTGGTTCAGGACTGTAACTGTTCATGAAATACAACTGAAATGGGACAAAAAATACATTTGATCTTTTCTCCTCGAGAAATGAGTGAAATGACTGTATACAGTATGAGTAATGAAATGTCCTCCTTCATAGACAAATAGAGTTGTTTACGCTAGAGTGCATCTGTTTTGACCATAGTGACATGGCGACTAAGATGATGCCGCTTTCCTGGGATGACATCAGTAACAACTTTTCCCAGTTGTCTAATGTTGCTCTGTTGTCTGTGCCCTTTCACAAAACAATATACAAACAAAGTAACTACTTTCACATTTTCATAACAGGTCCGTCCGTGCTACAAACCAATGCTGAATAAAATATAAAAATCGACAATAGCAAACACACATATTAAACTAATGCCATCGAGCCGTATTCAATAGTACATCATTATTTCCCCCCAATCTCTTCCCAAATCTCCCATTCAGTGTGTGCGGCATTCTTGAAACGCAACCATTCAATGTAGTCTGGTTTTGGAGTCGTTCGAAGTTGTCTGAATACATTGGGGTTTTCTAAGAGGAACAAGCTGGCCTCTTTACTTCAGGTTTTGCTATTCAAGGAGTGTTTTGTTTTGAGTCACAAAGCCGAAACGGCTGTCCTTCCAAAGAAAAGAGGGAAAGGGAGATTATTGGATAAATATTTGCATGGTACCAGAAGGAGAGAAAGAGGCCAGTCTAATCAGAGTAGTTATGCCCAGCACGTGCGCTATAATCTGCCTGGGTGTGGGTGACTGTCTCCCTGGACCCAGGTGGCCTGTTTTCAACCATCTAGCTCTGTGTGTGTGTGTGTGTGTGTGTGTGTGTGTGTGTGTGTGCGCGCACGCGTCCGAACGTCTGCATTGGTCTCAAAAGTGTTTGTGCACATGCGCTGAAGTGTGTGTAAACAGTATGTGTGAGTCTGCATGTTTGAGTCAGTGTGTGTGTCTGTGAAGAAGAATTAGTCAAATCAAAAAGAGAGGTGAGAGCGGGTGACAGAGACACATACTGAGACAGAAGAGAAGAGATAGGACAACAACGTTCTGCAGTGGTCTTGTGGTGTTTGACTCAGCTCCTTCAGTTCCATTCACTAGACACAAAAACAGTCTGGATTAACTCCTTACAAGGTTATAATGATCAAACTATTTGCCATCATTCCCTTCCCATCTCCTCTTCAATACCACCCCAGCAACCCACAGACTTTTTCTGGGTCCCCAATCAACCTGGGTATGCAGCCTCCCCCTGCTGTGGGTGGTAAGGCCCTGGCACAGATACAACCAGGCCCTGCTTCCACCCGCCAACAGCATACCACTCACAGAGATATGGGCAGGGAGGATAGAGAGTAAAGGCGTTCACATGCTTCCCATCCGAAACAGTTCGTGCACATACAGTATTACGACATTTTGTGATGTTTTTGTTTGTTTCGGCTGTTCGTGCACACATTTTTTCCCCTGAGGCAAGGCAAAGTTCGGTAGCCGAAGTCTACGCCCCTTCGTCTGTTTTTGGTCAACCGTAAGGATTCTTCAAATTAAATGTTTGAATGACAGAGAAATTGTTTATGCAAATTTTTTCAATTGAGAAATACTGCATCAAACATCTTAGATACAATGTGCCTTCGGAAAGTATTCAGACCCCTTGACTTCTTCCACATTTTGTTATGTTACAGCCTTAATCTAAAATGGATTAAATAAATCCTCCTCTGCAAAAACGTCAAAATGTATTAAAGATTTGAGTCATCAGATTAATTCGGACTATTTTGATTAAGTATATACTTGCTACGGCGCCTCAAGGGGGACAAACAGTACTATTGCCGCTTTTTTCTCGTTTTTCCAAGCGAATGCGTTTTAAGGGAGGATGCGAGGCACAGATGTTCACATCACCTAACCGAGTTCTGCTAGGAGCAAAACTAAACTAGCATGCAGAAACCATTAAAAGCACGAGGTAAGAGAGAAAGTATGAAAGAAGGCAAAAGAGTAAGATTTTGCCCAAAAACTTTTTCCTAACAAACTATTGACGATAACGAGACACCCTGAAAGAAAACAAACTATTACAAATTAGTTATCATTTTAGTTTACAAAAAAAGCAACCAAACGAGAATTCCATGTAAGACTAATGGACAGTCAATTTCACATGAAGTTCCTTTTCATCAATGCTGTCCAATCATAAGCATGCATGGCTTCGCAGAATATTTCATGCAATCCTGTCATTGGCCGATAACATCTTACAGTTGTGTGGGCTGCTCCCACACACACACACTTCAATCACTCGTGTCTCTTTTGAACTGATGCACAGCCAGGACACTTGTATCTTACCTCAATAATATCAAATACATTTTTGTTCATCTTTGCTTTCATATTTCTAATGCTATTCGCTGAATATTAGGAGTACAGTAATACTTAAGGATTTGTTGGAATGCTCAGATTATCCCCCTTTCAAGGAAATCAATGGTTATTTACCCCCTTCCAATGCTTATGATGGGGAGAAAAATCAGCTGTAAATTCTTTAACCGCTAGCCAAGGCTATATAGTCTACATGGTTAATTAGGACTTACATTGGTTATAATCTGCCACAATACCAACGATGCCAGCTAAGGTATACACGGGGATAGTAGGTCTAGTTGGACAAGGCTATCTTTGTACACGATGGACGTTAGAGGTAAATATTAATTATTTAATCCCCCCCAAAAATGCAATGAATGTGTGACTAAATTAGAGATGTGACAAAGTGACATTTTTCTTAACATTCAAGCTAAATTCATAAAATTCCACTTGAATTCACAACGCAGAATATGGAGGTCCTATTGTGTATGACCGCTAGGGGGCAATGAAGTTCTATCTACTCCAGTCATAGGCTGAATCTCAAACTGAACACGTGGCTGCTTAGCCCTTTATTGTGTGGCCACTTGCTGTTGATTGATTTCGCTTGTTGTAGAGTGCCTGCTGCTAGCATAGCTTCACTGACAAACACAGAGACGGAATTTTAGCTAGCTAGCTAGGGATCTTGGGCAATAGTTTGACAGCTTTCTGATGAAGTTGTAGACATGTTCCCAGCAGTCAGTCTGTACATCAGCATGTTTCCAAAGCACCAACCACTACGTTGTAACGTTGGGTCAGCTAAAAGCACAGTGCAGCAGCAGACTCACAAAGCAGGCGGTTGCCTTTCTCTGCCATTTTTCCAACGTGATGATGTGCGGAGCGATTTATATCAGTGGCAAATCATTTGAAAGATGCATATTCTCCTACTAAACTTACAGCATTGTTGCGTTAGTTATTTGTTACATTTGTATTTTTCCCTTGATGAGGACCTGTTTTGTTGTTTGGTTAGGGATTTAACGTCCTAATTTTGTTTAACTTTTAAACGTGACCAACCCTCGACTGACAACTAAAACTAAATGAAGGATGAAATTAATCGAAATGTGAAAACTAAAATATATTTTAAGGCTAAATCTAAAATAGCTGCCAAAATCAACACTGAAAGAGAGAGGAATGAAAACAGAGTGCAATTTACAACATGAGCCCTGTCAGCTTTCAAGTGACAGATGATTCTGGCTCTCCAAAATGTACGACCTGATCAAGGACATGACTTTAAACAGTACCAATATGACTCAGAGCCCCTAGGAGCCTGGCTGGCAGCCGAACAGCAGCAATATTAGCACGTCTCCATCAAAAGAAAGCACCAAAACATTAGCCCTTTGCTAGATAGCCCTCTTGCAATAGCAGACCATAGAGGAAGATATTTGGAGATCTGGGGAGGCTCAGGACACAGACAACTTGATCAAGCGGAGAGTGGGTGGACGTGAGTACCACATGAATAGCACTGACACGACTGGCCGCTCCTCCTTTTTGGCACACCAGTTGCAGCAGCTTGTGTGCATCTGAGGGCGACTGCGGTTCTTAAGCGCCTTCGTGGTCGCAGTCTCCAGTGGGAAGTGTTTACTGCTACCTCACGGGGACAGTGCCCCAACAATGGCTGCCGTTTCCCCTCAGGGCCTCTCAGCTCCCAATCAAAATATTTGTCCCTCCATACTTTAACCACGTCTGGAATGTCGGCCTAAGAGCTCGAAAAACGAACTGTTCAGGGGAACTGGGCAGCAAAACAAACAGCGACTGGTGTGAGTGGAGCGCCAGCCCTTAAGTGTCATAAACATTGTAAACAGTTAAATAGTGAGTGGGTTAGGACATAGGTACTTATGAAATAGTGGGTTTCATTTGGGATGCAGCAAGGGTCCGTGATGGTACCCACTTAAATCTAAATACAAGATGAGACTTATTTACAGTGCTCGGAGATGACATGGCGCCAGGGTCTCTTGAGCTATTTCCCAACTCTACAACTCCGTGATACAGTCTGGGGTCGAAAGGCCAGTGAACGACACTCTTTGACACGGAGACGCCACATGACTCCTAGGCCCTTGTCCCCAGGTCACATTGGAGTCACAGACAGACATATTGACTAGGCATCAAGACTGTGTGTGTGTGTGTGTGTGTGTTATAGCTTGAGGAACGGCAAGGAGTCGTATACCAGTTAATAATATTTTGGCTAATTGGTTTCACAAGCTAACGCTAATCTGATGTTGAAACATTAATTTAGCAAATTTTCACAATGCTAACAATTCTTGTTCCACCACACTTGCTCCCTCACAAACTTTCCAAATGCCCTGTTGTTTTGCGGTTACAGCTCATGAAGTATGCTTCATCACCTTCTCACCTACCTCTTCGCTGTCGGGGACGCGCTAGTGTTGTAACTGGCAAACTGCCTTTCCACTCTCCGCTGTCTTTCAGAGCGCGCAATGATGCCATAACTAGCAAGTAGGTTGTCTCTTCTATCTTCAGTCACATGCTGCCTTCTGTTATGTGAACGGATCTACACGAATCACGTAGTTGACCTATTTTGGATTAAAAACTGCGAAATACCCCGAAAGGTGTCTAGTTTGCATCCCTGCTGACAGACATTGATCACAAAAAGTGTGAAGTGTGATGATTATTAATGTTATAGTTATTGCTGATTCATAGGCCCACATTCGAGATGGGCACATTTGTTTGTGTGTGTAGCTGTTGTAACAATGGGAATGATGAACGTGAGTAAGAAAGATAGCTTTTAATTAAGGAAGTGTTGGGAATATAGGAATGTTGATCAGAGGGATGTCATGTTGTGAAACTAGCAGGTAGAGGAAGTGTACCAGCCATTGTGAGTCCAGCACTAAACACCCCCTCCCCTTCAGTAAGTTATGACGTCGCAAGCAGCCTTGGGCAGTTAAAGGAGAGAGAGAAGAGCTTACGCAACAGGCAGGATCGCAAAGTGGGAACAGACGGGCAGAGAGGGAGAGAGAGTATGGTCGTTATTGGGAGGCCTGACCCTGCATCGCTCACATAAGGCTACTTGTCTGAGCACACCGTACAGGTGCTAGGAACATACTGTACATACTTACACTCACATGATCGCTCATGAACACACATGCTAACTGACATGGTCTCTAGCACACACACGCACGGAAGCGCATGCACACACTCGACAGGTTCAATGAACACATATCGTACATACACAGCCTCAATAACCCTCAATACCACCAACACGTAACTAGGGATGTGCACTGTTATACAAATATTTAAAACATACATTAGTATACGAATACTTGTGAGCATACATTTTTGCCAGACAAAAGACAAGGCCTTTTTAACCAGATTTCAACACAGAAAAAGCTTTTTCTAAATGAAATAAAAAAGATCCATTTGACATTGTTACATACAAGGATATACCATAACATTTCAAATGATTAATTTCATCAAACAAAACGTTTTTATGATGTGCACGGTGCGCCCCATAAAAAGACCGGTAGCCGACCGATAGCCTTCACGTGTGCAGTTTGTTGTTTATTTTGGCCAATCAAAGCGGCAAAGAGCCTCAACGTATAGCAAGTACAGTGAGAGTTCACTAATGCAACGCAAGATGGAATTAAAAATTTGTGAAATTAAAAGTAGGCCACAACCAGCTAGCTAGCTATATGGCTGTAGCCGTGTTGCACATGCATCCCTCTCTCTCCCTTCGTCTGATCGCTACACACCGCCAACTATAACCTCTGCAGGCAGCTGCAGCAATAGAGCGAAAGCCTCCCACGCAGCAGTGCTCAGGTTAAAACCAGATTTTTAAACCTGGACGGAAAAGTTCATTTTCATTCTCTGTTGCAAAACGTTTTTGCTACATTGTGACCAAATAAACAGGGCCCTGGATGCGTTTGCTCAAACAGACTTAGTGTACACTGCTCACATCACAGTTAGGTAAGAGCCTCTCTACTGGAGCTCTAATCGAGACTAATGGCAGATTGGCTGCCTGGTGACGTGCTCAGGCAGGAATGCAACATGTGTCACCTTGTGGTGCTGATAACTGATAACACTGTGTTTGCTGAACATGGCAACATCATGGTGCTTGAACATGCTGTAACTAGGAGGAGCACTTCAATTAGTCGATAAGAGTGGTGGTGATTGGAGACCGTACCCATGGCCAGAGAGAGGGATGAGAAAATGAGAGATAAAAGGAGAAAGTGGCACGCACGCACACGCACGAGAGAGTCAGCGAGAAAAGACAAGAGAAATTCCCACTGTGTGCCACTGACTGGCAACCTACTGTTTACTTTGGCCGGCAGCAAACAAACGGTTTACAGAGGAAGGGACATTGGGAGCTCACTCACTGAAAGAACAATAACTTAGTTTCTACCCCCCACAGACTGTCTGACAACCAACAACCATTGACACACATAAATACACATGCTGAATTCCAAACTGTGGTGTACATTCAAACTCATACCAACACAACCGAGATCTCTACTAATTTACCATTAGACTAGATACACACACAGCTTGAAAATTCTCCACTTCTCTTACAGCATAAAGCCACTTTAATAAAATGCACAAGCATTTTCACACGTGCAATAAGAAATCCACACCAATTAAAAAACAAACATAACTCAATATCTAATTAAGTGGGCTATACAAGCCTAAATGGTATTTAGTATCCAGCACATTTACATTGATGTGAAGACAAATGTTGATTAATGTCCACTATCCTTGTCAAATAAATACAATCCTTAAAAATGGTGAGACGTTTCACTGCTTTTCTATATCCCAAGGCAGCTGAATCATCTCTGTTCTCCTCTATTGACTACCATCCACGTTCAAGGACAGAGAGAACAACCTCATTATGATTCCACCTCCGCCTACCACCCCCAATCTCTCCTCCCCCTCTCCCACTAGGCCAGAGAGGAGATGAGGGCTAATCAGTTAGGTGGCCCACAATGATGGATGGAGTCTTTACGAACCACCAAGTCTCCTGACACTTAACTGACTGCTTCCATACGTTGTCTATGTAGACACACACACACACACACACACACACACACACACACTAGGACACATAAAACCATTTATTTTTTTAAGAGTTGTGTTGTACTTGAGTGAGCACCAACCACCACGGAAATCTCAACCCCCCCCCCCCCACCCTCAGCCCACTATTTCTGCTATCAGCCTCCACAGACACTACCACCACCAGCCATAATAGATGTACCTGTCAGCATCAATGGAAGGGGGGGAGGGGGGGGTTACAGGGAGGGCACACTGGCACTGAGGCTCAAAGCGTTATACCAGCTCAAGGTTACAGCACAACACAAGGCAGGGACAATACAATACAGCAATATGACCATCAAGGACAGTGAGGACATTCTAATACGGAGGCCTTCCACCTTTTCACTCCCAGGCAAACACACATCTTTTCTTATCATCAGGTGAATGATAATGGCAAGGAGAAGTAATCAACATTTTAAAATGAAGAGATTCGTTAGATACCGTTTTGCATTATTTTGACCTCCCCATATTATAATTGGGAGAGGAAGTGTAAACTAAGCCTATTAGCTTGAAAGGAAACTCCAAACACATTTTCACTAAGAGCATCTGTTTAGCTGGTTAAAACAAAGGTTAGCCAAACATGTATGTCCAAGTGAAGAAAGCTTAACTTGGAGCACTGGTAGCCTATTTGCGGGTGCTTCTTCAAAGCCTATGTCAGATACTCCAGTAAGTTTAATTGGCTCCAATGAGTAGAACTTCCTCAGCATTAGGAGTTGAAAAATGAAGTTGATAACATTAGAAAGAAGATAGTCTTTCAGAAAGTATTCACACTCCTTGACTTTTTCCACATTTTGTTGTGTTACAGCCTGACTAGAACATTGATTAAATTGAGATTTTGTGTCACGGTCCTACAGGCAATACCCCATAATGCCAAAGTGGAATTGTGTTTTCTGAAATTAAAAGCTTAAATGTTTTGAGTAAATAAGTATTCAACCCCTTTGTTTAGGGATGCCTAAATAAGTTCAGGAGTAAAAATGTCCTTAACAAGTCACATAACTTGCGTGGACTCACTCGGTGTGCAATAATAGTGGTGAAGTTATTAAACTACCCTTTAGATGGTGCATCAATACACCCAGTCACTACAAAGATACAGGCGTCCTTCCTAACTCAGTTGCCGGAGAGGAAGGAAACCGCTCAGGGATTTCACCATGAGGCCAATGGTGACTTCAAAACAGTTACAGAGTTTAATGACTGTGGTAGGAGAAAAGTGAAAATTGATCAACAACATTGTAGTTACTCCACAACACTAACCTAATTGACAGTGAAAAGACGGAAGCCTTATCAAGAAGACAGTGAATGTTCCTGAGTGGCCGAGTTACAGTTTTGACTTAAATCCATCATGACAAAGTGAAAACATGTTTGTTTTTTTAATGTTAGCAAATTTATTAAAAATGAATACAGAACTCTCATTTACATGAGTACTCACACCCGAGTCAATACTTTGTAGAAGCACTTTTGGCAGTCGATTACAGCTGTGAGTCTTTCTGGGTAAGTCTCGAAGCGCTTTCCACACCTGGATTGTGCAACATTTGCGCATTCTTTTCAAAATTCTTCAAGCTCTCAAGTTGGTTGATGATCAGTGCCAGACAACCATTTTCAGGTATTGCTAGATTTAAGTCAAAACTGTAACTTGGCCACTCAGGAACATTCACGGTCTTCTTGGTAATCAACTTCAGTGTAGATTTGGCCTTGTGTTTTAGGTTATTGTCCTGGTGAAAGGTGAATTCATTTCCCAGTGTCTGGTGGGAAGCAGACTGAACCAGGTTTACCTCTGGATTTTGACTGTGATATTCCATTTATTTTTATTCTGATTTTGCCTGTATTCAGCTCCATTCTGTTAATTTTTTTTATCCGGAAAAACTCCCCAGTCCTTAACAATTACAAACATACCTATAACATGATGCAGCCACCACTACGCTTCAAAATATGGAGCGTGGTACTGAGTAATGTGTTGTATAAAGATCAGCTTCAATATTGCAAATAGGTTGTAACTTCCATCAAAGCTTCATTTCCAATCCCCCATATTTTTGGTAAATATAGATATTTAAAAAAAAAATTCCTTTATTAATTTTCACTAACTACCACCCCTCCTCTAATTGGAGTAAACTAATGGACAACACTTAGGCTTCTACATACTATATAGATTTTACTTGAGTAATCTTCTGTTTGTTTTTAATCCCATCCTTCAGCTACCCTCAACCCCTCCCATCCATCTCTGAAGAACATCCAGTTTATTTATATTTGCCATATACACTACCGTTCAAAAGTTTGGGGCAACTTAGAAATGTCCTTGTTTTTGAAAGAAAAGCACATTTTTTTGTCCATTGAAATATCATATTGATCAGAAATAAACAGTGAAGAGGCGACTCCGAGATGCTGGCCTTCTAGGCAGTGTTGCCGTGTCCTGTGTCTGTGTTCTTTTGCCTATCTTAATATTTTATTTTTATTGACCAGTCTGAGATATGGCTCTCTTTGTGACTCTGCCTAGAAGGCCAGCAGCCCGGAGTCGCCTCTTGTCTGTTGACGTTGAGTGCGGTGTTTTGCTGGTACTATTTAATGAAGCTGCCAGTTGAGGACATGCGAGGTGTCTGTTTCTCAAACTAGACACTCTAATGTACTTGTCCTCTTGCTCATTTGTGCACTGGGGCCTCCCACTCCTCTTTCTATTCTGGTCAGAGACAGTTTGCGCTGTTCTGTGAAGGGAGTAGTACACAATGTTGTACGAGATCTTCAGTTTCTTGGCAATTTCTCACATGAAATAGTCAATTATTTTTCTGAGAAATGAAGGCTAACAAGTTTCAGAAAAAAGTTATTTGTTTCTGGCCATTTTGAGCCTGTAATCAAACCCACAAATGCTGATGCTCCAGATACTCAACTAGTCTAAAGGCTAGTTTTATTGCTTCTTTAAATCAGAACAACAGTTTTCAGCTGTGCTAACATAATTGCAAAAGGGTTATCTGATGATCAATTAGCCTTTTAAAATTATAAACTTAGATTAGCTGACACAACGTGCCATTGGAACACAGGAGTGATGGTTGCTGATAATGGGCCTCTACACCTATGCAGATATTCCATTTAAAAAATCTGCCGTTTCCAGCTACAATAGTCATTTACAACATTAACAATGTCTACACTGTATTTCTGATCAATTTGATGTTATTTTAATGGACAAACAATGTGCTTTTATTTAAAAAACAAGGACATTTCTAAATGACCCCAAACTTTTGAACGGTAGTGTATTTCTAACTGTGCTGTTTCACAAAAAGTTCTGAACCTATATAGATTTTATGGACACGGTATACATTAGTTATCTTGTTTATAGTCCCACCCTTCAGTGCATTTGGAGTGCATTTGGAAAGTTTTCAGACCCCTTGACTTTTTACACATTGTTACGTTACAGCCTTATTCTAAAATTTAATTATTTCCCCCCCCTCATCATTCTACACACAATACCCCACAATGACCAAGCGAAAACCGGTTGAGATATTTTTGCAAAATGTACATAAGTACTCAGACCCTTTGCTATGAGACTCAAATGTTTCCATTGATCATCCTTGAGATGTTTCTAAAATTGATTGGACATGATTTGGAATGGCACACCCCTGTCTATATAAGGTCCCACAGTTGACAGTACATGTCAGAGCAAAAACAAAGCAATGAGGTCAAAGAAATTGTCCGTAGAGCTCCATGACAGGATTGTGTCAAGGCACAGATCTGGAGAAGGGTACCAAAACATTTCTGCACCATTGCAGGTCCCCAAGAACACAGTGGCCTCCATCATTCTTAAATGGAAGAAGTTTGGAACCACCAAGACTCTTCCTAGAGCTGGCCGCCCTGGCCAAACTGAGCAATCGGGGGAGAAGGGCCTTGGTCACGGAGGTGACCAAGAACCCGATGGTCATTCTGACACAGCTCCAGAGTTCCTCTGTGAAGATGGGAGAACCTTCCAGAAGGACAACCATCTCTGCAGCACTCCACCAATCAGGCCTTTATGGTAGAGTGGTCAGACGGAAGCCACTCCTCAGTAAAAGGCACGACAGCCTGCTTGGAATTTGCCAAAAGACACCTAAAGGACTCTGACCATGAAAAAACAAAATCAGCTCTACTACCTCTTAACTCAGCTATGAGAAGCCTGCAACTACCACCCATGATCTCAGTGAAGAAACAAATATATACTTAGGCATTACTATATCCCCCCTCTATTCACACTACTTGCAGGAAGAACTACTTAGAAACCTTTCAAAATATCCTAAGATATAAAATGATGGTCCGCTATGGCCTCTTTGCATGCTAGAATCTCAAATATTAAAATGAATGTCCTCCCTCGTATCAATTTTATGAGTTCCATGTTACCACTGTCTCCTCCTATAGACAATTGGTCTAAACTTGACTCCGTCATAAAGAAGTTAATTTGGAGGAGAAAGCGACCACAGATTAAATATGCAACACTAGAGAAAAAAAGCATCACATGGACTAATCTAAACTTTTATCACCCATCATTCCAAATGAATTTCCTGAAGACCTGGTTAAACCCAGAGGCTTCTGTTCCTTGGCGTGCTATAGAAGAGTCAATCGTTTCATCAATTAGATTACAATATTTATTATTTTCTGGATTGACTCCTAAAAATATTTGCATTATTGTTTCAACAATTTGAGCCTATTTCTGTGATAGGCTATGATGTATTGTTCAGTAGATTTACTATGTAATAATAAAAACTAATTATATCATGATTAATTAATTTATTGTACATTTTATGTTATCATATTGCCGGTGGGGGGGATTAAAAATGATATATCCATAAATGTATTGTATGAATCTTATGAATTGAAATAATACAATCTTGATGTAAAAAAAAGAACTCTCAGACCATGAGAAAGAAGATTCTCTGGTCTGATGAAACTAAGTTTGAACTCTTTGGCCTGAATGTCAAGCATCACGTCTGACGGAAAACTTGCACCATCCCTACGGTGAAGCATGGTGGTTGCAGCATCATGGGAGACTAGTTAGGATCGAGACTAGAGGTCGACCGATTAATCGTAATGTCCGATTAATTAGGGCCGATTTCAAGTTTTCATAACAATCGGAAATCTGTATTTTTGGACACGGATTTGGGCTATTTAAAAAAATAAAATGTTTAAGTAAGTAATGTAATGTAAGTAATGGAGGAATGGGCCAAAATACCAGAAACAGTGTGTGAAAACCTTGTGAAGACTTACAGAAAACATTTGACCTCTGTCATTGCCAACAAAGTGTTTATAACAAAGTATTGAGATAAACTTTTGTTATTGACCAAATACTTATTTTCCACCATAATTTGCAAATAAATTCATTAAAAATCCCACAATTTGATTTTCTGGATTTTTTTTTTCTCATTTTGTCTGTCATAGTTGAAGTGTACCTATGATGAACTACAGGCCTCATCTTTTTAAGTGGGAGAACTTACACAATTAGTGGCTGACTAAATACTTTTTTGCCCCACTGTATATCACAATTTTCTTTTACCAATTGTTGTCTTTAATACAGTGCTGATAGACAAGTTCCTTACAAATATAACACTTTGTATTCAGGACAAAAAGTGAATTGCTTTGCCACATTTTTTGCAGTATTACTTCATTGTCTAGTTGCAAACAGTATGCATGTTTGAGTATTTTTTTTCTGTAAAGGCTTCTGTCTTTTCACTCTGTCAATTTGGTTAGTATTGTAGAGTAGCTACAATGTTGTTGATCCATCCTCAGTTTTCTCCATTCACAGCCATTAAACGCTGTAACTGTTTTAAAGTAACCATTGGCCTTATGGTGAAATCCCTGAGAGGTTTCCTTCCTCTCTGGCAACTGAGTTAGGAAGGACGAATAAATTTGTAGCGACTGGGTGTATTGATACACCATCCAAAGTGTAATTAATAACTTCACCACGCTCAACAAAATACTCAATGTCTGTTTATATATTTTTACCCATCTACCAATAGGTGACCTTTGCAAGGCATTGGAAAACCTCCCTGGTCTTTGTGGTTGAATGCGTTTGAAATTCACTGCTCGACTGAGGGACCTTACATATAATTGTAAGTGTGGGGTACAGAGATGAGGTAGTCATTAAAAAAATCATGTTAAACACTATTATTGCACACAGAGTCCATGCAACTTATTATTCGAGTTGTTCCCAAATAAGCATAGGACTATGGGCTTGTGACTTGAAACAACCCACAGATATTTTTCAAAAGATGCTAATGATCCTCGATTCTTCTGTGGCTAAGTCAAACTTTCTGGTGAAGTATTTTGAATGATTATCTTTCTGTATAGACAGGAGTATTTACAGTTGAAGTCAGAAGTTTATATGCACTTAGGTTAGAGTCATTAAAACTCATTTTAATGAGGAGGAATGGGCCAATATTTACCCAACTTATTGTGGGAAGCTTGTGGAAGGCTACCTGAAACATTTGACCCTAGTTAAACAATTTAAAGGCAAAGCTACCAAATACTAATTGAGTGTACGTAAACTTCTGACCCCCTGGGAATGTGATGAAATAAATAAAAGCTGAAATAAATAATTCTCTGCTATTATTCTGACATTTCACATTCTTAAAATAAAGTGGTGATCCTAACTGGCCTAAGACAGTGAATTTTTACTAGGATTAAATGTCAGGAATTGTGAAAAACTGAGTTTAAATGTATTTGGCTAAGGTGTATGTAAACTTCCGACATCAACTGTATATCATTTTGGCAAAAGTATTTACTTCCCTATTGGTCCCACCGCTATGCCATTTCTCTCCTGTTTTATTAGTTTATTTATCAACTTTCTTTCTTTGTCCAGAAGCCAAAGGCACAATCCTAGTCATATTAGCAACCATCCTAGTTGTTGCATCTTTAGATTCCCCCTCTTTCTAAGTTTCTAACAGATTTTCATCTCTGTCACATATGGAACCACAATTGTTTAGAATGGTGCTTTTCTTCTTCACACAAATTGCATTTTGGCAAATGTTTGAAAATTATGGTTTTATTGGCTGATTCATTACATGAGTTGCATGTTGTCAAGATGCATTACCATAATCTAAAATGTCATTTCTGTCATTTCTGACACCCTAATAGGTTATGCATCCAATGCATATGGGTCCGGTAAATTTCTCAAAAGGCCGGTAAATTCAAATCTTCCCGGTCACGTTTTCCGGCGCCACATTTTCCTAACGGAAACCCTGGTGTGTGTGTGTGTGTAATGTATGTGTCAAGTAGACCGTAAGTATGTTAGTGAGTGAGCAAGAGAGAGTACTCATGTATGTCGGCAACAGCAAGTGAGTGGGAGAAGAAACAAAACAGATGCCCTCGGGTACAAGTCAAAGACGCTTCAAAAGGCGACTACAAAGGGAAACCCAGCCACGAGCTGCCCAGTGACGCAAGCCTACCAGACGAGCTAAATGCCTTTTATGCTCACTTCGAAGCAAGAAACCCTGAAGCATGCATGAGAACACCAGCTGTTCTGGACGACTGTGTGATCACGCTGTCCGTAGCCGGTGTGAGCAAGACCTTAAAACAGGTCAACATTCACAAGGCCGCGGAGACAGACAGATTACCAGAACGTGTACTCAGAGCATGCGCGGACCAACCGGCAAGTGTCTTCCTCTGACATTTTCAACCACTCCCTGACCTAATCTGTAATACCTACATGTTTCAAGCAGACCACCATAGTCCCTGTGCCCAAGAAAACGAAAGTAACCTGCATTAATGACTACCACCCCGTAGCACTTACGTTACCGCCCCCAGGAGGTAAGGGTAGGCAACAACACATCTGCCACACTGATCCTCAACATGGGGGCCCCTCAGGGGTGTGTGCTTAGTCCCCTCTTGTACTCCCTGTTCACCTATGACTGCGTGGCCAAGCACAACTCCAACACCCTCATTAAGTTTGTTGACGACAAAACAGTGGTAGGCCTGATCATCGACGAGACAGCCTATAGGGAGGTGGTCAGAGATCTGGCAGTGTGGTGCCAGGACAACAACCTCTCCCTCAACGTGAGCAAGACACAGGAGATGATCGTGGACTACAGGAAAAGGGCCAAACACGCCCCCATTCACATCGACAGAGCTGTCGTGGAGTGGGTCGAGGGTATCAAGTTCCTTGTGTCCACATCACCAACAAGCTATCATAGTCCAAACACACCCAGACAGTCGTGAAGAGGGCACGACAACACCTATTCCCCCTCAGGAGACTGAAAAGATTTGGCATGGGTCCCAGATCCTCAAAAAGTTCTACAGCTGCACCATCGAGAGCATCCTGACCGGTTGCATCACCGCCTGGTATGGCAACTACCCGGCATCCGACCGTAAGGCGCTACAGAGGTTAGTGCGTACAGCCCAGTAAATCACTGGGGCCAAGCTTCCTGCCATATACTAGGCAGTGTCAGAGGAAGGGCCCAAAAAATTGTCAAAGACTACAGTCACCCAAGTCATAGACTGTTCGCTCTGCTACTGCACGGCAAGCGGTACTGGAGCCCCACGCCTAGGTCCAAAAGGCTCCTTAACTGCTTCTACCCCCAAGCCATAAGACTGCTGAACAATTAACCAAAGGGCAACCAGACTATTTACATTGACACCCACCCCTTTTGTTTTTACACTGATGCTACTTGTTGTTTATTATCTATGCATAGTCACTTTACCCCTACCTACATGTACGACTAACCTGTACCCTCGCACATCGACTCGGTACCAGTACCCCCTCTATATAGCCTCGGTATTGTTATTTTACTGTGTTACTTTTGATTATATTTTTTACCTTAGTTTATTTAGTAAATATTTTCTTAGCCCTATTTCTTGAACTGCACTGTTGGTTAAGGGCATGTAAGTAAGCATTTCACAGTAAGGTCTACACCTGTTGTACTCAGCGCATGTGACAAATAAAATGTTTTTTTAAAGGTTGATTAACATATACCCTCTTCCTCCCTCTCTCCGTCGATGTCTTTTGTCAGTCTGTCTGGGTGCCAGCCCTCCCCGGTTGGCACAGCCTGGCAGCCAGAGTGTTGCCATCAGACACCCGCTGCGGCTGCAAGGTGGCACTGTGGGCGCATCAGATTCACTGCATCTCTTGTGCGAGAGGCCGAGAGAGAGGGGTGAGTAACTAAGTGTGGTGGGTGGTGGGGGGGGGCAGCATGCAAGACAGCATGTGAGAGAGCGAGCAAGCTACAACGCGGTGGGGAGTGAGCCCACAGAATGCTGAACAGGGCTTTGCCAGACCGGAACACTGCAGCAGGAATGCAGCACTCTCTTGCACTCATCATCACAGGCTAGAGGAGAGTGAGAAAGAGAGGGGGAGATAGAGAGAGAGGGAGGAAGATAAGAGTGGGAGGGAGAGAAATAAAGAGAGATGGGGAAAGGTAGGCAGAGAGGAAAATGAGAGCAAAAAGTGCTAGATAGATGCAGTAGAAAGAGCGGGAGGAAGATAAGAAGAGGGAGAGAAACAGAGGCGGAGTTGTGTAATGCTGTCGGTGGTGAATGGGGAACAGACGTCACACTGTCTGGCGTAGCTCTGCCGCTACGACAGAGCAGAGACGGGAGCCTCAACCCCCCCCCTCTTGGCCTATAATGCAGCGGTATTTAATGACACATCCAGTAATAAACCCATGGAAATAAACTGAGGAAAGGGGTGGAACTATACAGAGAGTGAGGAGGAGAGGACTCTAGGTTTCAGCTTACCTGCTACACGAGTCCACAGAGACAGACAGACCCATAAATGTGTCTGGGATATGCACACAGAGACAGCTTGATTGACACATTACTGTCAGAGCCATCTTTAAATATAGCTGATTACAATATATGTTGGGATATAGCCACTTTAGCCTCTACCACTGGGAGATATGACACAGCATATCACATTCATACAGTCTCTTTACTCAAATACAGTCTATGCCCTTTACCATGGCAACTAGGCTTGGGAGATATACCATATACCGGGGTATTTCGAAATACCGACGGTATGATTTCCAATACCGCAAAAAAATATAATACAACAATTATGTTGGAGGCACCCCCACCACGCAGGGGCACGTGCTACACCACTGCTTATAACTAAGTATAAGAAATCTGTGTCAAGTAAATGATATCCAGCTCAGAGCTCCAGCTGTGCATTTGGTTTGCTAACGTGCTAGCTAAGTGGCTAGACGTCAAGATCAAGCTTTTCGGTTACATCAAAGACATTCAATCCCTTCCTGGATCAAGATCCCCGTTGCCTAAATTGTTTTGTGCGGTAAAAAAAAAGAAATGGTGCCCCTTGTGTGCACATTTGGTAATACGTACACCCCGGTATGGTACAGCAACGGTATGAAAATCTGGATACCACCCAACCTTAACGACAACAACCCAATGGGAAGACCAATTAATAAAGGCCTCTATGGGATTAAACTGTCTCCTTTGAATACTTTATAATTTCACCACAGGTAGTAATTAGTCATAGACACTCCGCACAGTTACTAGCATGCTGAAGACAGTGCCTGTAGCCTGACTAGACCAGTCAGGCTGCATTTAGACAGGCATCCCCAATTATTTTATTTTCCCCCCCCACTAATTGGTATTTTGACCAATCAGATCAGCTAAAAAATGTGATTGGTCAAAAGACAAATTAGTAGAAAAAAAGATCAGAGTCAGGCTGCCTCAGTGATTTTATTTGGCTTCTCCCAGTGCTGAGTAAGTTTGACAGAGAGAGCACATTACCGGGAGGGTGTTACCAAGGGTCTCCAGGTGAGCCGGCACTCTGTGCGTGCGCTCTGTATATGTGCGAGTTTGACATTCCTTGCTGACCTATGTGTACAGGGAAGGAAACACGGCGCCAGATTGAGTGCAACACTGACCTGGCCCACCAGGAAACCAGCTCACAAAGGGTTCAGAGGTAAGGAACGGCCTTGGAATCCGGAACCTTCCCCACCACATTTTCTCTGCGTTTCCTCTTTCAACTGAGCAGCTGGACGCCGACTCATTGCCATACACACAGTATGGGAGTGTACGTACGCGCACACACCACACACGAGAGAGTCACTTTTTTTTTTTTTTAAGAAACAGTCAGTCAAAGGCAGACTGTCTGTTTCTCTCAAACTGCGACTGTCAAATAGAGACATTCGGTCACAGTTTGAATGAAACAGCATGTCAAAAAAGGCCAGTCAAGGTTAGATAGAGACGGTCCTGAGAGGGTGTTTACAGACGGACAGACAGACAGGCACACACACTAATATATGATAATATAAAGACTGAACTGTAGCTACTGTAAGCTTGTGTGTAAACATGGCCTTGACAAAGACATTCAAAAACACACATACCGTAAACTTACTTTCTATGGACACATCCTCGTGTTGGGTGCTAAGCAGCTGGTAAATGTCTGTCATCAGATGGTTTCACTAAAGGAGCTTCATCCACAAGCCCTATAACCAGAGGAAGAACACAGAGGACACACATTACTATGGGTTTCTCATGATTCTACCATATTAATGATTCATAGCTTAAATTTCACCATTGTTGTGCTAGGTACTGACTCGTAAGTCAGTCAACCGACAACGCCTTCAGTGTAAAATGAACCATTCATATTGAGGCATATTGGCTACGAGGTGGTCTGAGAAGTCGGTCAGATATGTGTCACATTTCGTTGCGCCTCAATTGTCTCATGCATGACCAGACAACTTGTTTTTGGCTGGCCCAACAGTGCTCCATTCATTCCATTCTATGTCTAGGGCTGGGAATTGCCAGGGACCTCACAATATTATCACGACACTTAGGTGCCGATACGATATATATTGCGATTCTATATGTATTGTGATTCGATACTGTCATTTTATTGCAAATTGATGTTCCAAACATGTGGTCCCGTGTGGCTCAGTTGGTAGAGCATGGCGCTTGCAACGCCAGGGTTGTGGGTTCAATTCCCACGGGGGGACCAGGGTTCAATTCCCACGGGGGGACCAGGATGAATATGTATGAACTTTCCAATTTGTAAGTCGCTCTGGATAAGAGCGTCTGCTAAATGACTTAAATGTAAATGTAAATGCAAACATATTGCTCACCATATGGTCTGCTGCAGAGGGACAAGAGAGAGCCATGAGCAAATTTGTTTTGATCAGACAAAGAAATACATTTTAAAAAAGTGCTGAAAACAAATTGGCTCCCTATTTAAAAAGGAGAACAAGCTATGAAGGAAAAATACTGGTTTTGGTGCAGGTACAGTCAACTAGCGCAAAAATAATGTGATATTGTCAAAACGATATCAAATCGATACTTGAGTCAAATATCGCTATAATATTGTCGAACAATTATATATTGCGATATGCAACTGTGTACATTTTTGCCCCATCACTACACACAACGTTGCCTCAATGTTCGACTCAACGTGGAATTTCTACTCAAAAGTGTGTCAAGACGAGTGATAACGAGGTCCTCAGAAGTATACTGTAATGTTGATATTGTCATGGCTGAAGTACATCATCTTTTTACCTAAATGTAACCACCAATTGACTCTCCTGTTACTACAACGTCAATGTTTCGGATCCCAGTTCGTTGGCATGTCCTTACAGATATTTCAGACACCCCAAAAGACCTCAGACATTGACCAGGGACAAACCCTCCATTTCACAACCAAATAAAGAAGTAAACAGGCTTGCACGTCATGACTCACCATTATTTTCAAGCCCCAAACACTCTGAAGTGGCCCTTTCCTCGCTCTGTGTGGTTTCCCTTAAATCATTGAAAACCAAATGGTAAACTGAACATCAGCCACATCCTTCTCGAAGGCGGCCTCGGCCCTCATCCTTTACACGCAGAAACATGCATCCCCCGTCTACGTCAGCTGAATAGTAGGGAGTATTATTACGCCATTTGCCTAACAATTTAAACTACGACCACTAGCAGAAAAACAGCTTGAGAAAGTACATCAAGTTACTTCAGAAATTGTACCTTTCCTTGATTACGCCAATGACATGCCTGAAAGCATAAGTAAAATACAGAGAAAGGCTGTACTAAGGGGACGAGAGCAGAGGAGAAAGAAAGTGTGTTGGGGGAGAGATCATGTAGCATTTCCTTAACTCAACATTTCATGGCCTTAAAATACACGCAGGGTTATTTTGCGCTGGGGCTGGTTTGCACGGGAGCCCATTTCCTGCGAGTGATTAGGGGGGGGGGGGGCTGTGGCTCACTCAAAGTTCTCGGGTTGTTTTGTCTGCGAGCGAAGTAAAGGAATGCCCAAATTAAACATGCTGAACAGGACGCCCTGAGAGGTATGAAGGCGGGAGGGTGGAGTACGACATGAAAAAAAAATAGAACACCAAATGGATGTAATTTGTAGGCGATTTACAAACCGCAAGTGCATGCCTCCTGCTCGTATTTGCATTCCATCAGATAGGGAAGTTGGACAGCAATGTTGTACCATATTGATAAAGCTGTCATATGCCCCGAAGGCAAGCAGCCTGCGAGCTCCTTCATTTCACTCAAAACCTGAAGGGCTTGTTGTAATGCGCTATTATAATAGGTTATCCCAAGATGAAAAGTACCCTCAAGTCTTCTTCTCTTTCAAACGGCTCGGCTTTTGTCCCGCACTGTACACCCAAACATAGGGAAGAGAGCGAATCTCAACAAATGAAAGCACAGTACTTCACAATTCTCATCGTGATCACCAACAGCAGTAATACTAGCCTACTGCTACTGCACTTCATTTCAAAATACTTACAGTACATTCCCCAGGCCAATGCACTCAACAGGGTGACTAACTTGGGTAAAAAGGTATTTCTTGGACTTTACCAACAATTCAGAATTGATTGGTATTGCTTTCTTGTAAAGGTCTGCTGCCCATTCAGGGATTTTGTGTTTGGCATGTGTGGGGGACCAGATGTCTCTTAGACCTCCAGCTCGGAGGGAGAGCAGATAAAACAGGACTTTAACTGCATTCTTTCATGGCCGATGCTGGGGCCCACCTATCCACACCCATCCTCAGACCAGCATGAGGGGAGGAGAGGGAAATGAAGGGAGAGGAAAAGTGGAGGAGAGGGAGCGAGAGATGGAGAAAGGGAAAAATCTAGAAAAAAAGGGAGGATGTGAGAAAGGGGATAGTTACAAAAAGTTGGTCGGTCCAAGTGGGTGGGTGAACAGTCACTGTGCCCTTGTTTGACCAGGGAGGGGAAAAACATGCCTCTGCGTGCCAGATGTGAGTTATCAAAGTAATCAAGGGCACCAACACAGTCAAATTAAAAGATGTCTGTCACTGAGGGAAGGAACGAGGATGCTGAGTATAGCAGCATGCCACAGTGAGAAAATGAGAATGAGCAAACCGTGGCTCCATTAAGTAACTGAATCCAACGTGTAGAACCATGACAGGGCATTGTTCAGTTCACAGCAAAGGGGAGGAGGGCCAGCTTGACAAAAAAATCCAGACACACACAAAAAAAGAATGTTGGATCATAAAAAAGCCTGGTATTCCAGAACACAAATGAGCTAGTCAGGTCTGGGAGTGTTAAGGATTCCTGTGGGGCAGGAGCTAGCTACCGTGGTAGCCAGGCCTTCCTGTAGCCTTTTTACTCAGGACAAAGGCAGGCCCATGTCACAGAGGCGGGGAGGGAAGGGCAGGAATGCCAGACGACGAAGTGCCTGACATATCCTAATATGGGTATATGCAGGTGCAATAAAACAATCATAGCGACACAGCTTAAATCACCTTGTGACACGACGAAAGTTGGCTACTGTACAAGGGAAAGTGGATTTCATGAAACCTACGAGCAAGACGGTGGAGAAAACACTCAAATGCTCTCTCACAACTCTTTGGGATTCTCTATTACTTTTCTTTGTAGTGCAGGACAAGGCTTAAATCTGTGTATGGGAAACCAAACCTATAACAGAGACTTCACACTTAACTCAAGTAGTACATTTTAAGCGTAATATGGAACTTTAGCAGAAAATGTGACGTGATGCGAGTGAGCTACCAATGGGCATGGGAAAAAAAGAAGGAGATGAAGGAGTGGTATATGAGAGGAAGCATGAGGGCCCTCCAGATGGCGGGAGAGTGATGCCTCACACATGGACCATGTGTTGCCTCAGCAGACCCCTTCACCAGAACGGGCCAAAGTCAACACAGCACTCCAACCAGAGAAGTCAGAGAGAACGGATCAAACAGTGATGACGGCCCTATTTCTGTCCCCCAACGCCTGGATACAGCAAGACCCTGCGACGTGAAAACGAGCCAGCAGCTTCGAAATATTCATTCAAAACAGAGCAAAAAAAAAGTGTGGTTCACCAACCATTCTATTTTTATGGCTATTTAGCTTGCGCTGCGAGACTGCTCGCATGAGGAGTTTCAAAAGCAAAATGGGCTGGCTGGAAAGAGAGAAACCCAACCAACTCGTTACACGCTGGCCCTTTTCAACGCGCTGATGGAGTTCGAGATGAGTCGTCTCGAAAATAACACTGAGGGGGGGGGGAAGCGACGTATGGGCACGCCATTGACGAAAGCTTCCATCCATACACGTTAGCGCTTATGCAAAGCAAAATAGAGAATAAGTCACTTGCATAGCATCAGAAGAAGATAGGAGTACACTCCGAGTGAGGGGGGAGTAAAAGGGGGTTGGGTCGCCCTAGCGTCTGAAAATTCCTTACCCTGAGAACATGAATATTTTCTGATCACAAGAAATTATCCGGAGAAGGAATTTTATTTTGAAAGCCGCCTGTTAGATCCCAGGTGGAAGAGAGACGGGTGCAGGGATTGTACATGTAGGCGCTACGTTACAGTGCTGGAGGGAGAACAACAGAAACACAGGTCCATATCCATTATCCCACAGGATTGCCGTACCACATCAACAAGAGTCATCCCTGTCCAGCCAGCAGCAAACATAATTGACAAGGCTAGTTTTACACAGTTTACATCCAGACTAGATGCGTCAGTCCGTTCAAACCAACCTGAAACGTCCCAACCTTTTAAAGCTACTAAAATACCCTTAAAGAGCAACTCCGCCACATTTCAACCTCATATTCATTGTCTCCATTATCTCCAGCACAAAACCAGTGGCTACATATGTTTTACCCAATGACATCAACAAAAGTTAAACATTTTAAAAACAGTGATTATCAAACCCTACGAGATCTCAGTGACGTGGGGAGCAAGAAAATACCCTCCCTCTGCAGGTTTTGAAAAATCACAATTTCTTACTCCTTCAAGGGTTTTTCTTTATTTTTTCTACATTGTAGAAAAATAGTGAAGACATCAAAACTATGAAATAACACATGGAATCATGTAGTAACAAAAAGAAAGTGTTAAACAAATCAAAATATATTTTAGATTCTTCAAAGTAGCCACCCTTTGCCTTGATAACAGCTTTGCACACTCTTGGCATTCTCTCAACCA
Organism: Salvelinus namaycush; assembly: GCF_016432855.1. NCBI lineage: Eukaryota > Metazoa > Chordata > Actinopteri > Salmoniformes > Salmonidae > Salvelinus > Salvelinus namaycush. Next base: position 38,659,531 of record NC_052334.1, read on the forward strand.
GCTTCACATGGAATGCTTTTCCAACAGCATATGTGGAGTTCGCTTGTTGGCTGCTTTTCCGTCACTCTGCAGTCCAACTCATCCCAAACCATCTCAATTGGGTTGAGGTCGGGTGATTGTGGAGACCAGGTCATCTGATGCAGCACTCAATCACTCTCCTTCTTTGTCAAATAGCCCTTACACAGCCTGGAGGTGTGTTGGGCAATTGTCCTGTTGAAAAACAAATGACAGTCCCACTAAGCGCAAACCAGATGGGATGGCGTATCACTGCAGAATGCTGTGGTAGCTATGCTGGTTAAGTGTGCCTTACATTCTAAATAAATCACTGACAGTGTCACCAGCAAAGCCCCCCCACATCACACCACCTCCTCCATGCTTCACAGTGTGAACCACACATGCGGAGATCATCTGTCACCTACTCTGCGTCTTACAAAGACACAGGTTGGAACCAAAGAAAATCACACATTTGGACTCCAGACCAATGGACAAATTTCCACCAGTCTAATGGCCATTGCTTGTGTTTCTTGTCCCAAGCAAGTCTCTTCTTCTTCTTATTGGTGGTTACCGGGCAGCAATTTGACTATGAAGGCCTGATTCACGCAGTCTCCTCTGAACAGTTGATGTTGAGATGTGTTTGTTACTTGAACCCTTAAGCATTTATTTGTGCTGCAATTTCTGAGGCTGGTAACTAATGAACGTATCCTCTGCAGCAGAGGTAACCCGGGTCTTCCTTTCCTGTGGCGATCCTCATGAGAGCTAGTATCATCATAGCGCTTGATGGTTTTTGCGACTGCACTTTTCCTCATTGACTGACCTTCGTGTCTTAAAGTAATGGACTGTCATTTCTCTTTGCTTATTTGAGCTGTTCTTGTCATAATATGGACTTGGTCTTTTACCAAATAGGGCTATCTTCTGTATACCACCCCTACCTTGTCACAACACAACTGATTGGCTTAAACGCAAGGAAAGAAATTGCACAAATTAACTTAAGGCACACCTGTTAATTGAAATGCATTCCAGGTGACTACCTCATGAAGCTGGTTGAGAGAATCCCAAGAGGTGTGCAAAGCTGTCATTAAGACAAAGGGTGCCTACTTTGAATGATCTCAAATATAAAACATATTTTGATTTGTTTAACACTTTTTGGTTACTGCATGATTCCATGTGATATTTCATAGTTTTGATGTCTTCACTTATCCTACAATGTAGAAAACAGTAAAAAGAGGTATAAAGTAGGTGTGTTCAAACTTTTGACTGGTACTGTAGGTAGACATTGGTTTGGTGCTGGAGATAATGCGAGAGGTAGAAAAGTGGCAGAGTTGCCCTTTAACCTTGCTAGCCTCCGAAGACACATGATCTGGAGTAGGAGTATTACAAATGACAAGAATAGGGAAAGCACCATATTTTCTTTGAAGGTACTTTCTCAGTGTTCTGTTACTTACTGCCCCCCCTCCAGGCAACCAGCACAAACCATGGTACTGCCTGCGAACCAACAGAGACAGTGGATTTATGAAACCAGTTATGGGGGTGGATGTTGATACAGGTGTCGGTGTCATCCCTCTCCCACCCTCCTGCTCTCTCTCCCCCCTTTCGTTCTCTCCATCTGCAGGGTCGGGCCAGAAGAGGGATTTCTGTCATTCAGCCAGACTAAGCCGGCTACCAGAAGCGCTCCCTCGCTTTCTCCCTCTTTCACACGCATGAGTTACAGTGCGACTGACACACACACGGCCCGATAGGGATGTGTAAAACATGCAGGGTGGTTGCCACAGCAACGTGAGCCAACGGGTCATAAACACCCCCTCTTCCTGGATCCCAAGGCTGGACGGAGGCCACGGCTGTTATCTCAGGGGCCGAGTGACATCACTCAGTGAGGACTCATTCACATGCAGTCCAGCAGCTCTCCCTCCTTCCTGCTCCCCGTTCGGTTGATAACAGAGAGGACCTGAGGAAGAGTGGGTGTAAGACCAAGACGGTTTGTTTACCTGGGGCTTTAGTTGGCTTACAGCGCCTTCAGAAAGTATTCACACCCCTTTACTTTTGACACATTTTGTTGTGTTACAGCCTGAATTTAAAATCAATTAAATTTAGATGTTGTGTTAATGGCCCACACACACACACACACACACACACACACACACACACACACACACACACACAATACCCCATGTCAAATTGGAATTCATTTTTACAAATGAATTAACCATGAAAAGCTGAAATGTCTTTTGTCAATAAGTATTCAACACCTTTGTTATGGCAATCCTAACAAAGTTCAGGAGTAAAAATGTGCTTAACAAGACACATATGTTGCATGGACTCCCTCTGTGTGCAATAATAGCGTTTAACATTATTTTTGAATGACTACCTCATCTCTGTACCCCACACACAATTATCTGTATAAGGTCCCTCAGTCTAACAATTAACTTCAAATACGGATTCAACCACAAAACCAGGGAGGTTTTTCCAATGCCTTGCAAAGGGCACCTACTGGTAGATGGGTAAAAATATGTAAAACAGACATTGAATATCCTTTTGAGCATGGTGATGTTATGAATTACACTTTGGATGGTGTATCAATACACTCAGTCACTATAAAGATACAGGTGTCCTCCCTAACTCAGTTGCCGGAGTGGAAGGAAACCGTTCAGGGATTTCACCATAAGGCCAATGGTAACTTCAAAACAGTTACAGAGTTTAATGGCTGTGATAGGGAAAACTGCAGATGGATCAACAAATCAAATTTTATTAGTCACATGCGCCGAATACAACAGGTGTAGACCTTACAGTGAAATGCTTACTTACAAACCCCTAACCAACATTGCAGTTTAAAAAATCTGAATAAGAACAGTGTAGTTACTTCACAATACTAACCTAAATGACAGAGTGAAAAGAAGGAAGCCTGTACAGAATAAAAATATTCCAAAACATGCATCCTGTTTGGAATAAGGCACTAAAGTAAAAATGCACAAAATTTGGCTAAGAAATTAACATTTTATCCTCAATACTAAGCGTTATGTTTGGCGCAAATCCAACACATCACTGAATTCTACTTCATATTTTTAAGTATGGTGGTGCATGCATCATGTTATGATTGTCATCGGCAAGGACTAGGACGTTTTTTCAGAATAAAAATAAATGGAATATCACAGTCAAAATCCAGAGGAAAACCTGGTTCAGTCTGCTTTCCAACAGACACTGGGAGACAAAATCACCTTTCAGCAGGACAATAACCTAAAACACAAGGCCAAATACACACTGGAGTTGCTTACCAAGACAACGTTGAATGTTCCTGAGTGGCCTAGTTACAGTTGACTTAAATCTACTTGAAAATCTATGGCAAGACTTGAAAATGGCAATGATCTACAAACTTGACTGAGCTTGAAAAAAAAAAATTATAATAATTTTGTACAATCCAGGTGTGCAAAGCGCTTAGGAACTTACCCAGAAAGACTCACAGCTGTAATCACTGCCAAAGGAGATTCTAACATGTATTAACTCAGGGGGGCTAATTTTCATACATTTTTTACAAATGTAAAAAAATGTTTCGTCCACTTTAACAGAGTATTTTGTGTTGATCGTTGACAAAAAAATACAATTAATTTTAATCAAATCAAGGGGTGTGAATACTTTGAAGGCACTGTACGCCATATAAATAAAATGACCAGATTCTATTTATATGGGCTTACTTGTCTATAGCAGGTAGGGCTCTCTCTGTGTCTAAATTATGAGGTGGGTTGGTTGATAGTTGCTCCAGGTTGTTAACCAGATGCCCTCTCACTCTCTCAAACACCAAATACACTAATCACAGCCCACTCTCTTCTTCTCTTCAATCCTCCCTCTTTCCCTCTGGTGAAGACTAGAATCCAGCTGCCCAAAAAATAAACAAGGCATGGAATGAGTAAAGGAGGAACTGCCAAGAATGGAAAATTACACATTTTACCCACGTCTCTCCCTATCCATCACTATCCATCCTCACCTCACACACTTTGAAGCGCGAGTACAATCTTGAGGCACCTCTGGCAAAGTCAGTCAACCACACATTTCAATCAATCAAGTTTATTTCATATAGCCCTTCGTACATCAGCTAATATCTCGAAGTGCTGTACAGAAACCCAGCCTAAAATCCCTAACAGCAAGCAATGCAGGTGTAGAAGCACGGTGGCTGGGAAAAACTCCCTAGAAAGGCCAAAACCTAGGAAGAAACCTAGAGAGGAACCAGGCTATGAGGGGTGGCCAGTCCTCTTCTGGCTGTGCCGGGTGGAGATTATAACAGAACATGGCCAAGATGTTCAAAATGTTCATAAATGACCAGCATGGTCAAATAATAATCAGGAATAAATGTCAGTTGGCTTTTCATAGCCGATCATTAAGAGTTGAAAACAGCAGGTCTTACAAATACAAATACAAACATTTGCTGTCAATGTCTTCTCAGAGTTCCTACGAAAGCAGCAGCTAGCTAGCGCTGTAAGAGACCGAATTCCAACACGAGCCCCCAGATGAACTCCTGGCGAGGCTGGACCGACCTGCCCTCTGTTTTTAGTTCTCCATGCCTGCTGTTGGCAGAGGACCATCTCGCCCGAAAAGGCAGCAGAAAGTAAGAGACCAAATATTGTTAAAAAAGAGAGATGCTTTGGAACATTTGTCCAGCTCAAATACCATGGTGCGGGAGTTGAAAGAGACCGATTACAATACTCAAAATGGTATAGTGCTCCGTGTAGAGCTGAGTGATATGGACAAAAATCCATATCGCGATAAATTGCCTCAATTGATGCGATAACAACAAATAGAACGATAACTTTATAACAATGTGCACCAGTTTTTTATTATTATCCTTTAAACTACTACAATGGTTGTAGCCTTCTATTGTCCTATTAACAATCACCCATATCAGCAAACTTATTTCATTTCAAACTTCACATTTCTCTAGTATAGGCTACTTATCGTAATGAACGTTACCAGCTAAAATGCCTGTGATAAGTGATCAGTATGGTCGGTGTCGATCATTTTCGATTTATCGTCCCAGCTCTAGTTCAGAGTATAAACGGTAAAATTCTAGTGAGAGGCCCCAAATAATACAAATCAATTTTCTAATTTTCCTTTCTGGTGGAGTAGCTTCAGCATGGAGCAGGTGTGTGTGTGTGTGAGGCGCGCGGTCATGGAGCAGTGACTGTTTGATGAGGAACCTTATCATTGTGACATCATGGGCTGGATAGAAATAGTCTACCATCTTCAGAACTAAATAATTGCATTGTCTCATAAAATAGAGAAAACGTATAATATTGTTTGTTCTACGTATCATAAAGCTGTGATTGATAATAGCCTATTCAAATAACATTTTGAATGGAACTTGTCGTTTGATCGGGAGAAAGCCATGCATAAAACAATGAAGTTAGCCTTCATATAGGCCTCTCGAATGGAGAGAGAAGGGAAAGGCTAAGTTATGACATTTTTACAGCCAAACACAAGATAGTTAAGGAGTGTCCGTTATAATAGGTTTAGACTATTGCCTAAAGCCAATGCATCCGACAGATAGAAACGATATCTGACTGGACATTGGTGGAATTCTCCATTCTTTCTGGCCTACATTCCTCTATTGTGTTCTGTATCACATATTTATTGAAATAGACTATAGCAAATAGGACTAGGCAAATTACTTGGAGTGTCACATGTGTGCTGTCCTGCTGTGCACTGGGAGACGCCGTTCTATATTGTGGAGGGCCAGCCATGTTCAAATAGGCTGAACCGTCATCTGTCACATCACGATGTCATCCCCATCGATAGACGATGCCTGTCAATCATAGTCGATAGACGATGCTATCGTAATGTTGCCCAACCTTAACACACAATGTTAAGGACATTAATAACAAGTTTCTATCCATACATCCCTTTAAAGGATGAACGGTTCAGATTTCTCTTTTCAATAACTTCCAAAAATACTCCTGGAACAAGCTGAAAAGGAGGGTGGACTCCTCGTGTGAAAACAGCCTAAAGGGACACGTCGGGAGCCGCAGATAATGGGTGGGAAATGTTTTTTTTTTTTTATTGCCCCTTTAAAATGCACCAACACAGAAAAATCTAAAACATTAAACGGGTCATCATGTAACTAAGCAGGAAACGTATTATATTCTGGTGTCGCAGCAACATCAACAAAATGTGTCTGTTTCAATGATAAAGAAATGGAGGATTGCTAAGCAGGCCAAATGAAAGTTAACCCCCTTCTGAACATTCCTTACTTTCTAATGCCTTCACATGGTTTACAGGTCAGTTCATTTAGGCTATGATGGAGGATAGCAGGCTTTAGAGGTCCATAAATATGTACTACTGGGGCAACGAAACGTTTTGTAAGTCTGATGCGTGAGCCTCAATTTTGGGATAATTCGTAACGATTTCAGATATAGGTGCCAAAAAAAGATGCCTGAGAAACTTCGGTAAAAAATCTGAGGCAATGTTTTAATCACTTCTGTAGCCTCCTTGTACTGACCAAAAAGTAGGCCTTAAAAAAAACTTACATTAAAAACAGTAACAAACAAGTGAGGTGGAGGTAGAGACCAACAGAAAGACCAAGCAGCAGTAGGCCTACAGCTAGTGGATCATATGGGTAAATAATCCAGAAAGGTAGTTTTTACAATCTCTGTACTGACCAATTCCTCACATTCAAACACATCACACCCGTTATGCCAGCCGCTAATGCTCTGTCTGTCAAAAGCTTGTATCGATTCACAATACAAACGTGGAAGCCACGGAGAGATTTTCCCAAGGGCACCTTCTACGGCAAACGGAAAGGCTACAAAGTGCAGGGTGTGAAAATGAAGTATTTATTGGCTCAAGTAGGTTTTGGTCAATTTAGCAAAAGCCAGCTAATGCTAACAGTTTAGTCAGACAGACAGCCTTGTCATCTACAAAGGCAAGAAAATATTTACTATTACAATTGGGCACACTCAAATAGAGCGTTTTATTTGAGCCATGAGGTTGCTCATAATTATAAGGAAGGACAACAGTTATCTGCCAAAGCTTGGTATTAACATACTGGGTTGCTAGCTTGTCACAAGAGTAAGAAAGAGCCACATGTATACTAGGGCTGGGAATTGCTGGGGACCTCAACGATCCAATATCACTGTACTTTAGGTGCTGATACGATATATATTGTGATTCTCACAATTCTATATGTATTGTGATTTGATAGCGATCCGATGTTCCAAATATGTTGGTCACAGTAGGACAAGAGAGCCATGAGAAAACGAGTGTTGATCAGTCATGGAAATAAAAGCACTGAAAACAAATTGGCTCCCTATTTAAAAAAGGAGAAGCAGCTATGAACAGAAAATACTAGAGTTTTGGTGCAGGTACAGCTAAAACTATTTTGCAATAGTAAAAACAATATGATATATAGTCAAAAAAAATATCCAGAAATGTAACTATCGACCCCCCCCCCCCATCATCACTAATGTATACAAGGAACTTGACATGTATTAGTTCTGATCCAGTTGAATTCCAGGAACAGGCACTTAAAAAAAAAAAAAAACTTTATTTAACTAGGCAAGTCAGTTAAGAACAAAGTCTTATTTACAATAACGGCCTAGGATCAGTGGGTTAACTGCCTTGTTCGGGGGCAGAACAACATATTTTTACCTTGTCAGCTCTGAGATTCAATCTAGCAACCTTTCGGTTACTGGCCCAACGCTCTAACCACCAGGCTACCTGCCGCCCCACTTACATACATTGAGAAAAGAGTTAATTGATCAACTGGTCAGATCAACTTGTTGATTCATCATGATCCTTGTGGTCCCAGAGCTCTGACTATATTGACAGTAACTGACGTCACAAAGCCACGTGCTCCATCAAAGCAGGCCACCTAGAAAACGCTGCTCGTCGCTCCACAAAGAGTCCTTTCCCTCCCTACCCACAATCACCTGCTGCTTGGGTGAGCATCAATCCCCCATCAGTGGGTTGAAAGAGGTTTGCAAGATCCAATCGGAACGTCCAATAATGAGCAGTCCATGCATGCTTTAACACCAACAAGGCCAAAGTCACCGCAAAAAGGACATGCCAACACAAAGCCACTCACGACTCAATCATGTTGGCCCCTTAGCCGTATTGTACCTTTTATCTTGCCACACACACACACACACCTCGCCGCTTGTGGCATACTCAAACCAAAATGTATCAGTTCCAAAGGGTTGGAAGGCTAAATTAACTTACACCAAATGAAACTCAAGTCCCCCCTGGGCCTTACGTCACAGCCCTGTTAAACGTTAAACATGATACAGCATGACAACAGTGACAGGCGACCTAGATTAAGCCATAGCGCAAAGCTACACCACGAGAGGCAATATATTGTGTCCCTCACAGGATTAATGGGTCGTTCCATTTGATTTCAATGACTTTTTGACCGCAACAGTTTTGATTTGAACAACAAACAAAAAATTCTATACATATTTGCCCATGGTAGAAGTGGTCAGAAAGTAACTTTTTCTGAATACCAAAATATTTAGGAGATAGAAGTGCTCAAAGTTGACCCATTTTCATACCCCACCCTACCATGAGGCATCCATGTCTTCATCACTGGAAAAGTTCTTCTGAGTTTGATGTCATTTAAAAGCTTACAAAACAGGGTTGTCAAACTATTTTATAAATTTCTTTTAAAAAAAGTTATGAAATAGTCATTTTTAAACTTTTAATGTCAATTATCCTCACATATGTTGTAGCTTAGATCCTATTTTAAATCATCTGAGGTGTGTGTTGTACCCACCACCAGTTGAGACACAGCATGCATGCTCTTAAATACAGGGTGGTTGTTATGTTTTGGCTGATAAATGTACTAAAATGGGAATACAATTTAAAATGGCTACTTTCAAAAAAGGTAGCACAAATATGGTTGGAGATCCACACATCAGAGAATGTTGACTTGGATGGGAAGATCAGATCTATACTGTCAATCATCCATAGGAAACCTATTGAAATATAGAAAATAAAAATTCCCCTTTTAAGTTGACATTTGACAGTGGGTGGACCGGCGGCCATCTTTGTGGTAGTAATTAGAAGTAAACATTACTATTCAATTTCCATGTACCAGTTAAATTGCTGTGGTTCTAAGGGATATGTAAATTCTATAAATTATACATTTGAAGTCAGAAGTTTACATACACCTTAGCCAAATATATTTAAACTCAGTTTTTCACAATTTCTGACATTTAATCCTAGTAAAGATTCACTGTCTTAGATCAGTTAGGATCACCACTTTATTTTAAGAATGTGAAATATCAGAATAATAGGAGAGAGAATTACTTATTTTAGCTTTTATTCCTTTCATCACATTCCCAGTGGGTCAGAAGTTTGCATACACTCAATTAGTAGTTGGTAGCATTGCCTTTAAATTGTTTAACTTGGGTCAAACGTTTCAGGTAGCTTTCCACAAGCCACTCCAATACCTTGACTTTGTTGTCCTTAAGCTATTTTGCCACAACTTTGGAAGTATGCTTGGGGTCATTGTCCATTTGGAAGACCCATTTGCGACCAATATTTAACTTCCTGACTGATGTCTTGAGATGTTGATTCAATAAATATATATCATTTTCCTGCCTCATGATGCCATCTATTTTCTGAAGTGCACCAGTCCCTCCTGCAGCAAAGCACTCCCACAACATGATGCTGCCACCCCCATGCTTCACGGTTGGGATGGTGTTCTTCGGCTTGCAAGCCTCCCCCTTTTTCTTCCAAACATAACAATGGTCATTATGGCCAAACAGTTCTATTTTTGCTTCATCAGACCAGAGGACCAAAAAGTACGATCTTTGTCCCCATGTGCAGTTGCAAACTGTAGTCTGGATTTTATATGACGGTTTTGAAGCAGTGGCTTCTTCCTTGCTGAGCGGCCTTTCAGGTTATGTCGACGTAGGACTCGTTTTACTGTGGATATAGATACTTTGGCACCTGTTTCCTCCAGCATCTTCACAAGGTCCTTTGCTGTTGTTTTGGGATTGATTTGCACTTTTCACACCAAAGTACGTTCATCTCTAGGAGACAGAACGCGTCTCCTTCCTGAGCGGTATGACGGCTGCGTGGTCCCATGGTGTTTATACTTGCATACTATTGTTTGTACAGATGAAAGTGGTACCTTCAGGCGTTTGGAAATTGCTCCCAAGTATGAACCAGACTTGTGGAGGTCTACAATTTTTTTTCTGAGGTCTTGGCTGATTTCTTTTGATTTTCCCATGATGTCAAGCAAAGAGGCACTGAGTTTGAAGGTAGGCCTTGAAATACAGCCACAGGTACACCTCCAATTGACTAAAATCATGTCAATTAGCCTATCAGAAGCTTCTAAAGCCATCATTTTCTGGAATTTCCAAACTGTTTAAAAGCACAGTCAACTCAGTGTATGTAAACTTCTGACCCACTGGATTTGTGATACGGTGAATTATAAGTGAAATAATCTGTCTGGAAACAATTGTTGGAATAATGACTTGTCATGCACAAAGTAGATGTCCTAACCAACTTGCCAAAACTATAGTTTGTTAACAAGAAATTTGTGGAGTGGTTGAAAAACGAGTTTTAATGACTTCAACCTAAGTGTATGTAAACTTCTGACTTCAACTGTATATACCAAAGTATGTGGACACCCCTTCAAATGAGTGGATTCAGTTATTTCAGCCACACCCGTTGCTGACAGGTGTATAAAATCGAGCACAGAGCCATGCAATCTCCAAAGAAAAACATTATGATGGTTTTCAAACACCACAACATAATTTTCAGTCACATCCTTGTCTGAAGGACAAGTAGATTGACAGGTAAATGTCAAGCCCTGCAGGTTTTTGTTCGAAAGTCTCAAAGAACACTACCTGCCCCAATACATAGTGCCAATTGTAAAGTTTGGTGGAGGAGGAATGGTCTGGGGCTATTTTTCCTGGTTCGGGCTAGGCTCCTTAGTTTCGGTGAAGGGAAATCTTAAACCTACAGCATATGTGCTTCCAACTTTGTGGCAACAGTTTGGGGAAGGTCCTTTCCTGTTTCAGCATGACAATGCCCCCATGCACAAAGAGAGGTCTATACCGAAATGTTGTCGAGATCATTGTGGAAGAACTTGACTGCCCTGCACAGAGCCCTGACCTCAACCCCATTGAACACCTTTGGGATGAATTGGAACGCTGACTGCAAGCTAAGCCTAATCGCCCAACATCACTACCCGACCTCACTAATGCTCTTGTGGCTGAATGGGAGCAAGTCCCCCGCAACAACGCTCCAACATCTAGTGGATACCCTTCACAGAAGAGCTGGGGCTATTATTGCAGCAAAGGGGGGACCAACTCCATATTAATGCCCATGATTTTGGAATAAGATGATCGACGAGCAGGTGTCCACATACCTTTGGTCATGTATTGTATTTCTATGATTGAAATGACACCCACCCTGCATTCAAGTGTATGCTGTGTCTCAACCCATGGCGGGCACAACAAACACCTCAGATCATGTAAAGTAGGGTCTAAACTACAATTTGTGGTTGTTAAATCAAGAAATGCTCAAGTAGTTTGACAACCCTGTTTGTAAGCTTTTAAATGATATCCAACTCAGCCGTTTATATTTTCCAGCGATTAAGACATGGATGTCTGATGATTGGGTGGGGAATGCAAAATGGGCCAACTTTGAGCACCTCTATCCCCTAACTGTTTTTGCATTCAAGTCCATAAAGTTACTTTTTGACCAATATGTACGCTTCAGTTTTGTTGAAATTTAAAGGGGTGCGGTCCAAAAGTGATTGAAATCAAATGGAACGGCCCTATTCTCATATCACAATGAATAAAGGGGTCTGGGCGGAAAGGAGATAAATACCTGATTAGTCTTTTGCATGACTCTATGGACACAGGCGTGGGTTTCAGTGTCCAGAGGCTAGTTCACTGTGTTGTAGTGGAAATGGAAAGTAACATGTTATTTTAATATCTGGTTTGTCTGGTAACAACGACGTATAGTAACTAAAAAAAACTATTCTGAATAAGTCTTGCCAGTGCCAAAGTCACCCTGGCCTATACAGGAATATACTGTAGATTAGTACAGGGTAAATATAGCGTAGTTCTGCCCGGGGTGACATCTTTAGAGTGACAACGGCTCTGCCCCAGTAGGTCAAAGGCCGTTCTTTAATGAGTGAGTGAACAGCGGTGTGAACTGGGAACGCTTTACTGACACTCTCAATCTCTAGGATCTGAAGACCGATCAGCGGCGCTGCAAGAAAGTACAGACAAGTGGTTTGAACTCCAGCTGAAATCACAGAGACAAGCCCTGTCACCCACCCGCCACTGATAAAAGCGCGGCTGGCAGGAAAAGGGTTAAGGGCCACTAACACTTCCCAGGGTACTGAACATAGAGGTACCATTGGGGGAAAAACACCAATAAACAGACCCAAAAGGCAAAGCCCAACAGGCGAAGCCAGTGTTAGCAGACTCCATAGAGGCATTTATAACCCTCCTTAACACACACAAGGAATGTCAAAAGCATAAATCCATTCCCCTTGCCGGCGCTAAGGCAGCAGTGTCCAGCTGGCCTGTGTAGCATCAACACGAGCCCGTCCCGGATACTCAGGCCATCATTACATTATCACAATACATGTGGGCTGTGTGCTTCATTAAACTCAATATGACTAATCTGTGCTATTTCAGGGAGAACCATAAAAAAAAAACATCCTCTGTATCGTTGACTATGCCGTCCCAGGGAGGGGTAGCATTCTAGGAGTGAAAGCACTTCACTAAAATACAATTTTAGACTTATACAATTAAGGGCTATATGCCATTACAGTTCAATAATACACCAACTCCAGAGCACTTCCTCCTTAATGTGCCAAGTGGTCTGAAAAGCCGAAAGGCAGAAAACCACAATTTTCTATTTAATCCCCACACTAGTCATTGAGCCACTCCGTAATCCACAGGTCCGCCTAGTAAGTCTGATAATTACACTTATTGGACACCCATAATGATTAGCCTTTGGTTTCAGCCAAAGGCAGCAGATGCCATTTCATTGCATGCTTCCATCAAGTGGAAAACGAATCATGTGTAAGCCCAGCTTGTAAAAAGAGAGAAGGAGGGTAATAATTACTTTGCATGGGCGACACACTTGGCCACTGAACAAACTCTGCCCCTTCGCTTGCTTTCACTCTGTAGCATAAAAAGTCAATTCTACAAAGTAAACTGTAAGGATTCAAATTCTCAGCAATAGTTTTTATACTACGTTATGTACACTCAGAAGTAAACTGAAAGAGTGACAACACCAAAGGAAAAACACCAGAGACCTACCAAGTGACCAGTCAAAGGTGAAAGTAATGTTTGCTACAATAGACTGGCACAAAGAGTCCAAATGGAGGTGGAACAGGACAGCACTACTTTTTGTACTCTCTACTTGGCCAATGTTCGTACAGGCAGGATATGAAGGGATTGCAATTCAAGTGTCGAGGTTGCTTTGTTTGGCATTGTAACCTCTCAACGGTTTAGCATGAAGACATAAAATGTCATTTTCCTTGGCTGTCAGGTCTACCAGGTAGGAAGTGGTTTGTATCTACAACATTAATGCCTGTGTACTTCTGAATTCCTACTTACGCCAAAAGGGACATGCACATACAGTGAACCTCCAATGCATGCAGCTGTGCTTATCTCCCAGTCCAACTTGATTGTACTTGTGTTCCCACCATCAGAAGGGGTGGAAGCAGTAGCAGAATTGGTAACTGGCTCTGGGACTTACTGGAAAGCGATCAGTGAATTGCCTTCATGTCTGAAACAGGTCAAGGCAGGTCCCCTCTATTTTTCTCCCTCGCTCTCTTTTTACAGGCCCCACCTTCCAGATTACCATTCCACTGCTGCTACTTGTACTGCAGCTGGGGGTGCATTGCTGTTCAGACTCAGCGTTGCACCTCATTCCTTTGACACTCGTTATAAGTAGCCTACAGTGCATTCGTTAAGTATTCAGACCCCTTCCCTTTTCCCATATTTTGTAACGTTACAGCCCTATTCTAAAATTGATTAAATATTTTTTGTTTTCCTCAATCTACACACTATGCCCCATTGTGACAAAATGAAAAACAGGTTGACATTATTGCAAATGTATAAAAAAATAAACAGAAATACCTTATTTACATAAGTATTCCTTTGCTACGAGACTAAAAATTGAGCTCCGGTGCATCCTGTTTCCATTGATCATCCTTGAAATGTGTCTACAACCTTCATGGTAGAGCGGCCAGACGGAAGCCACACCTCAGTAAAAAGGCACGACAGCCCACTTAGAGTTTGCAAAAAGGCACCTAAAGACTCTTTGGACTGAATGCTAAGCGTCATGTCTGGAGGAAACCTGGCACCATCCCTACGGTGAAGCATGGTGGTGGCAGCATCATGCTGTGGGGATGTTTTCAGCAGCAGGGACTGGGAGACTAGTCAGGATCGAGGGAAAGATTAACGGAGCAAAGTACAGACATCCTTGATAAAAACCTGCTCCAGAGCTCTCAGGACCTCAGACTGGGGAAAGGTTCACCTTCCAATAGGACAACAACCCTAAGCACACAGCCAAGACAACGCACGAGTGGCTTCGGGACTCCAGCAATAGAGCCCGGACTTGAACCCGATCGAACATCTCTGGAGAGACCTGAAAATAGCTGTGAAGCAACACTCCCCATCCAACCTGACAGAGCTTGAGAGGATCTGCAGATAAGAATGGGAGAAACACCTCATATACAGGTGTGCCAAGCTTGTAGCGTCATACCCAAGAAGACTCAAAGCTATAATTCCTGCCAAAATGTGCTTCAAAGTACAAAAATGTCAGTATTTCGGGGTTTTTTTGTTAACATTTCTAAAAACCTGTTTTTGCTTTGTTATTATGGGGTATTGCGTGTAGATTGATGAGGGGAAATAACAATTTAATACATTTTAGAATAAGGCTGAAACTTAAAATGTGGAGAAAAAAAAAGGGGTCTGAATACTTTTAACCATCATGATTGGTGGAGTGCTGTAGAGATGGTTGTCCTTTTGGAAGGTTCTCCCATCTCCACAGAGGAACTCTGGAGCTGATTTAGAGCGACCATTGGGTTCTTGGTTACCTCCCTGAACAATGCCCTTTAATTAAGAATGATGGAGGCCACTGTGTTCTAGGGAACCTTCAATGCTACAGATTTTTTTGGGGTGGACTCCAATCCAGTTGTAGAAACATCAAGGATGATCAATGGAAACAAGATGCGCCTGAGCTCAATTATGAGTCTCATAGCAAAGGATCTGAACACTTAGGTAAATAAGGCATTTCTGTTTTTTAATACATTTGCAAGATTTTTTAAAACCTGTTTTTGCTTTGTCATTATGGGGTAGTGTGTGTAGATTGAGGAAAACATTTATTTAATCAATTTTATAATAAGGCTATAACGTAACAAAAATGTGGAAAAATCAAGGGGTCTGAATACTTTCCAATTGCACTGTACATAGTTGAAGTCAGAAGTTTACATACACCTTAGCCAAATACATTTAAACTCAGTTTTTCACAATTCCTGACATCATAGCAAAAATTCCCTGTCTTAGGTCCGTTAGGATCACCACTTTATTTTAAGAATGTGAAATGTCAGAATAATAGTAGAGAGAATTATTTCAGCTTTTATTTCTTTCATCACATTCCCAGTGGGTCAGAAGTTTGCATACACTCAATTAGTATTTGGTAGCATTGCCTTTAAATTGTTTAACTTGGGTCAAACATTTCGGGTAGCTTTCCACAATAAGTTGGGTGAATTTTGGCCCATTCCTCCTGACAGAGCTGGTGTAACTGGGTCAGGTTTGTAGAACTCCTTGTTCGCACACGCTTTTTTAGTTCAGCCCACATATTTTCTATAGGATTGAGGTCAGGGCTTTGTGATGGACACTCCAATACCTTGACTTTGTTGCCCTTAAGCCATTTTGCTACAACTTTGGAAGTATGCTTGGGGTCATTGTCCCTTTGGAAGACCCATTTGCGACCAAGCTTTAAATTTCTGACTGATGTCTTGAGATGTTGCTTCAATATAGCCACATAACTTTCCTGCCTCATGATGCCACCTATTTTGTGAAGTGCACCAGTCCCTCCTGCAGCAAAGCACCCCCACAACACGATGCTGCCACCCCCGTGCTTCACGGTTGGGATGGTGTTCTTCGGCTTGCAAGCCTCCCCCTTTTTCCTCCAAACATAACAATGATAATTATAGCCAAACAGTTCTATTTTTGTTTCATCAGACCAGAGGACATTTCTCCAAAAAGTAAGATCTTTGTCCCCATGCGCAGTTGCAAACCATAGTCTGGCTTTTTTATGGCGGTTTTGGAGCAGTGGCTTCTTCCTTGCAGAGCGGCCTTTCAGGTTATGTCGATATAGGACTGGTTTTACTGTGGATATAGATACTTTTGCACCTGTTTCCTCCAGCATCTTCACAAGGTCCTTTGCTGTTGTTTTGGAATTGATTTGCACTTTTCACACCAAAGTACATTCATCTCTAGGAGACCGAACGCATCTCCTTCCTGAGCGGTATGACACCTGCGTGGCCCCATGGTGTTTATACTTGCGTACTATTGTTTGTACAGATGAACGCGGTACCTTCAGGCATTTGGAAATTGCTCCCAAGGATGAACCAGACTTGTGGTCTACAATTGTTTTCCTGAGGTCTTGGCTGATTTCTTTTGATTTTCCCATGATGTCAAGCAAAGAGGCACTGAGTTTGAAGGTAGGCCTTGAAATACAACCACAGGTACACCTCCAATTGACTGAAATTATGTCAATTAGCCAATCAGAAGCTTCTAAAGCCATAATTTTCTGGAATTTTCCAAGCTGTTTAAAAGCACAGTCAACTTAGTGTATGTAAACTTCTGACCCACTGGAATTGTGATAGTGAATTAAGTGAAATAATCTGTCTGTAAACAATTGTTGGAAAAATGACTTGTGTCATGCACAAAGTAGATGTCCTAACTGACTTGCCAAAACTATAATGTGAACAAGAAATTTGTGGAGTTGTTGAAAAACAAGTTTTAATGACTCCAACCTAAGTGTATGTAAACTTCCGACTTCAACTGTATGAGATGAGATGAGTAAAGCATCATGTAAACATTATTAAAGTGGCCAGTGATTCCATGTCTATGTATATAGGGCAGCAGCCTCCAAGGTGCAGGGTTGAGTAACCGGGTGGTAGCCGGTAAGTGACGGCTATTTAACAGTCTGATGGCCTTGAGATAGAAGCTCTTTTTCAGTCTCAGCTTTGATGCACCTGTACTGAGCTCGCCTTCTGGATGATAGCGAGGTGAACAGGCCATGGCTCGGGTGGTTGATGTCCTTGATGATCTTTTTGGCCTTGTGGGTGTGTGGGTAGATGTGGGTAGTATTTTGTTAATGTTGAGGGAGAGGTTATTTTCCTGGCACCACTCCGACAGGTCCCTCACCTCCTCCCTGTAGGCTGTCTTGTCATTGTTGGTAATCAGGCCTACTACTGTTGTGTAGTCTGCAAACTTGATGATTGAGTTGAAGGCGTGCGTGGCCACAGAGCCATGGGTGAACAAGAAGTACAGGAGGGGGCTGAGCACGCACTCTTGTGGGGCCACTGTGTTGAGGATCAGCGTAGTGGAGGTGTTGTTTCCCTCCTTCACCACCTGGGGGTGGCCAGTCAGGAAGTCCAGGACCCAGTTGCACAAGGCGAGGTTCAGACCCAGGGCCCTGAGCTTCATGATGAGTTTGGAGGGTTAGGGTTAAGCAAATTGCAGTGGGTCTAGGGTGTCAGGTAAGGTAGCGGTGATTTGATCCTTAACTAGCCTCTCAAAGCACTTCATGATGACAGAAGTAAGTGCTACGTAGCGATAGTGATTTAGTTCAGTTACCTTTGCTTTCTTGGATACAGGAACCATGGTGGACATATTGAAGCAAGTGGGGACAGCAGACTGGAAAAGATTACAGACATTCAAAAACTCCAGCCAACTGGTCTGCACATGCTTTGAGGCCGTGGCTAGGGGTGCCGTCTGGGCCGGCAGCCTTGTGAGGGTTAACACGCTTAAATGTCTTACTCATGTCAGCCACGGAGAACGAGAGCCCACAGACCTTGGGAGTGGGCCGCGTCGGTTGCACTGTGTTATCCTCAAAGCAGGCAAAGGTGTTTAGGTTGTCCAGGAGCAAGAAGTCGGTGTCCGCGACGTGTCTGGTTTTCCCTTTGTAATCCCTGATTGTCTGTAGACCCTGCCACATACGTCTCGTGTGTGAGCTGTTGAATTGTGACTCCACTTTGTCTCTGTACTGACGTTTTGCCTGATTGATTGCCTTATGGAGGGAATAACTACACTTTTTGTATTAAACCATATCCTCAGTCACCTTGCCATGGTTAAATGCGGTGGTTCACGCTTTCAGTTGTTTGTAAATGCTGCCATCTTTCCAACGTTTCTGGTTTGGGTTGGTTTTAATAGTCACAGCGGGAACAACATGCCCTATACACTTCCTGATGAACTCAGTCACCGTGTCCATGTATATGTCAATGTTATTCTCAGAGGCTACCCAGAACATATCCCAGTGCGCATAATCAAAACAATCTTGAAGCATGGATTCCAAATTGGTTAGACCAGCGTTGAATAGACCTTAGCACATGTACTTCCTGTTTGAGTTTCTGCCTATTGGAAGGGTGGAGCAAAATGGAGTCGTGATCTGATTTGCCGAATGGCGGGCGGGGGAGGGCCTTGTAGGCATTTCGAAAGGGGGAGTATCAGTGATCTAATATTTTACCAGCACGAGTACTACAGTCAATATGTTGATAGAACTTCGGTAGCGTTTCACTCAAATTTGATTTGCTTAAATTCTCAGTTACAATAAATGTGGTCTCAGGATATGTGGTTTCCAGTTTGCATAAAGTCCAGTGTAGTTCCTTGAGCACCGTCGTGGTATCGGCTTGAAGGGGAATATACACGGCTGTGACTAAAACCAAAGATAATTATCTTGGGAGGTAATATGGTCAGCATTTGATTGGGAGGTACTCTAAACTCCAAACTGATTGGGAGGTACTCTAAACCCTTTTTCAGGACCCTATCTTTCAAAGATAATTCGTAAAAATCCAAGTAACTTCCCAGATCTTCATTGTAAAGGGTTTAAACACTGTTTCCCATGCTGTTTCCCAACCATAAACAATTAATGTACATGCACCTGTGGAATGGTCCTTAAGACAATAACAGCGTACATACGGTAGGCAATTAAGGTCACAGTTATGAAAACTTAGGACACTAAAGAGGCCTTTCTACTGACTCTGAAAAACACCAAAAGAAAGATACCCTGCTCATCTGTGTGAATGGGCCTTAGCCATGCTGAAAGGAGGCACGAGGACTGCAGATGTGGCCAGGGCAATAAATTGCTATGTCCGTACTGTGAGACAGCGCTACAGGGAGAGGACGGACAGCTGATCGTCCTCGCAGTGGCAGACCACGTGTAAAAACACCTGCACAGGATCGGTACATCACACCTGCGGGACAGGTACAGGATGGCAACAACAACTGCCCGAGTTACACCAGGAACGCACAATCCCTCCATCAGTGCTCAGACTGTCTGCAATAGGCTGGACTGAGGGCTTGTAGGCCTGTTGTAAGGTAGGTCCTCACCAGACATCACCGGCAACGTTGCCTATGGGCACAAACCCACCGTTGCTGGACCAGACAGGACTGGCAAAAAGTGCTCTTCACTGACGAGCCGTGGTTTTGTCTCACCAGGTGTGATGGTCGGATTCGCGTTTATCGTCGAAGGAATGAGCGTTACACCGAGGCCTGTACTCTGGAGCGGGATCGATTTGGAGGGTCCGTCATGGTCTGGGGGGGTGTGTAACAGCATCATCATACTGAGCTTGATGTCATTGAAGGCAATCGCAACGCTGTGAGTTACAGGGAAGACATCCTCCTCCCTCATGTGGTACCCTTCCTGCAGGCTCATCCTGACATGACCCTCCAGCATGACAATGCCACCAGCCATACTGTTTGTTCTGTGCGTGATTTCCTGCAAGACAGGAATGTCAGTGTTCTGCCATGGCCAGCGAAGAGCCCGGATCTCATTCCTATTGAGCACGTCTGGGAACTGTTGAATCGGAGGGTGAGGGCCATTCCCACCAGAAATGTCCGGGAATTTGCAGGTGCCTTGGTGGAAGAGTGGGGTAACATCTCACAGCAAGAACTGGCAAATCTGGTGCAGTCCATGAGGAGGAGATGCATTGCAGAACTTAATGCAGCTGTGGGCCACACCAGATACTGACTGTTACTTTTGATTTTGACCCCCCCTTTGTCTGTGGAACTTTCTCAGTTTATGTCTCAGTTGTCGGATCTTATGTTCATACAAATATTTACACATGTTAAGTTTGCTGAAAATAAACGCAGTTGACAGTGAAAGGATGTTTCTTTTTTTTTGCCGAGTTTAGGTTGGGTGAACAAAAGGACTTGAGTTTCTGTATGTTATCACAAATCACACCATGAGTAGTTAATCATGAAACATACACCACCACCCTTCTACTTCCCGGAGAGTTGTTTATTCCTGTCTGCGCAATGTATTGAGAACCTGTATGGACAGAGACAGTATATGCCGAGAGAGCCATGATTCCGTGAAACAGAGTATGTTACAGTTCCTGAAGTCTCTCTGGAAGGAGATCCTCGCCCTGAGCTTGTCTACTTTATTATCTAGAGACTGAACATTAGTGAGTAATATACTCTGAAGTAGAATCCAATTCGGGAAAGTAATCCTGGTAAGTTATCACCGTTCTGATATCCAAAAGTTCTTCCCGGCTAATAATGTAAGAAATAACACCCACAAAAAAAATACTGCAAAGTTGCTTACGAGCTAGAAGCAGAGCTGCTTTGTCTGTCGGCGCCATCTTACTCTTAGTGCATCTTACTCTATTGGTAAAGTGAAATCGTAACTGTAGCCAGTTTGTGGAATCTTTGGAAAGCTCCCTTCCCATGTGAAGTAGATCTATGCAAATAATAATGGACGACGCCTGCCATCAATCAAGGAAATTCGAAGTTGTCTATCATGTATCAGGCTGACCATTCCCTGCTGTATTCACAATTTGAGCAATGACCTAAATACATTTGATGATTTTTCCATAGAGGTCAAGTTTTGAAGATAATTCCAATTATGGCTGTCAATATAGTCTACTTGGGAACTAGCCCTTGATCATGACTCAGTTCCATTACATTACACACAAATCATTGGACAAAAAAGGCTCTTCTGTAGGGGGGTGACAAGACGTCACAAAAGTGTTGTCACTGAAAAATACTGTTGGCTACTGTGTTAAAACAGTTTACAGTAAGTGTGTATTTTGCATTTGTGAAATGTTGATGTGATATGAAAGTAGAGGGATTTCTGTTTCTAGAACCATACCGCAATTGAGAATTGATTCACGTTTAGATGGAGTATTTGGCTGTTATGGCTTCCAGAGCCAATTCACCCCTTAAAACAGAACATGTAAGGTCCTTGGACTAAGGAGTAATGTTAGGCTCCTTTAGTCCAATACTAGGCTACTTGGGAACCAGCTAAAATATTATCTGTCAAGTGTCAATATAGATAACGGGCTTTTACTGCCATCTTGTTCAGACCAGTAATTTTATTTATTTATATATATAATTATTTTTATATTTTTTTACTGTCTAATTTAGGCTATACTGTGAACTAAATCTTCAAAGTGACAGTGGACTGTACTGCCTTAAGTGGAAAGTGGGATTTTCCGAATTGTGGAAAGGTGGCTGGCTACTAGTGTTGCAAATTCATTTCAAGAAATCGCCTGAGCCGGATGATACATTGTTCGAGGAAAATATTTATGTTCCTGTTCAGAAACCCCAACATTCCACCCAGAGAGTGGCACATCCCCATTGAACGTAAGTGTGCTAGCCACTCGTAATCATAATGATAAAGGCTACATTTAGTTACAATGATCTACAAACGCTTAAAACGAGAACTTCAAACTCCTACACATTTTTTAACCAGCTGGCTGCTCAGCAGGGCACAACGTTGTGGAAAGTTCAGATAGAAATATTGAAATCTGGAAATATGTAGCACTGTACAAACATGTTCTCGGACTTGAATAATATGGAATCACATCACTTCTATTCGTGACATTTCATTCTGCAACATTCCACACGTTTGCCTACTGAACGTGGCCCAAGTTTTTAGCTGCAGTCCGGTGTTTCATGAAGGCTTCGTTTTAGCTGCGGCAGAAGAGCAGGGGGAGGAGGGGTAAAAACTTGCCGCAGTTCGGAGTATGCCTGCCCGTGTCGAACTCAGGAAGTTACAGTACCATCGTTACATTTGTTCATTGATTTAGTAATACAAGTAGTTTTATATTTATCAAAACACTAGTTCACCTACCTTGCCATGAAAAAAAATCTGCGATAGTCCCCAAATTGATTCGCTTTGTGTCGAAGAGTTCCGACAAGATGACTCTGTAGGTTTGAACCAAAGACTGAACACAAGTTCTTTCACAGATATTACTGGTACATCAGCGGGACAGGGTTTGTTTTCCTCCTGAACTGCCTTCGTTGCTTCTTCCCTCCACTCCCTGCGCTGTAGGATCAAACCATCACATTCCACGGTGTCCCTAACAATGAAAAATGTGGGTTTTCCTTTGCGCCGGTGGACCCACCCCCTGCATGACTAGTAGGGTCTGACCGCGACAAGAACGCCCTTCCCTGCTGAACGCCCTTCCCCGCCTCTCCTCAAGTCTAACTGAATAAAGAGCGAAAACATGCCGAATTCAAAGGGAAAGGAACATGAGACAGGAGACTCTTTGAATATTAGAGCATAGGTTTCAACACATTGCGTTGCTTTCAAAATGATGACAGAGCAACAGACCTAAGTGGAAGGAATGTACCAGGAAGGCAGCAGTTTCAGAGAACTTTGCAGAAAAAACGTGTGTATGAATTTGGTCTGTCAATGCACAATATGGGATATCATATCATTTACAAATGAATGAGTCTTCTTTCATAAAAGACTCATACATTTCAGGCTTTTGGGAATAGGAATAGGCTTTTTCCATAATTGGATCACTCTGTAAAGTGTCCCGGGAATGGCATTTTGCCGTGGGTCGTGCAACTTTTTTTTGGCAACCACCTACCTGGTAATTTGGGGAAATCAAAATGCTGATACCTGGTTGCCCAGCTTGGCAACCACATTTCAAAATAATTGGCTGGCCCTGTATTGGTCCATATCTGGCCTGTCAATGGAAAAGCAGCAGTACAGTGCTAATCAATGTGGACCCAGAAAGAGGAACATAACTGTCATCACCACAGACTTATATAATCAACTGTCATCACTAAGCAGAGAGGCCAAAGTGCGTCTGTGTCTCACTGTACGCATGTGACAATAGGGGCCAATCAACACAATGCGCCTACACAGAACGTGTTATTTGACTCCTCCCGCTGCCCATAGTCTTGGCTCAAACATGGCCCACACACATTTGATTGGCTATTTATTAACCAAAAGCCCCAGATGTTGGATGATTTATCCTACTGTCGTAGGCTACACCTTCTCTTATTACGTTTCAGTTGCTGTGACTGAAACTTAACCACGTAATGAAGTATTAGATCAAGTATTTTATCTGTGGAGTGTCTCGCCTCCCGTTTACATTTAGTATCTACGTATTTCAGCAGTACATACCACTTTTTTAGCCAGCAGGAATGAACACTTTGATATGTAGACTAGACATGGTGTATAGAATTTGATTTGATTTGATTTTGATCATGTCTAGTCTAAAACTAGCCATGAGTTAGTTGGGTGATTCTCACAAAACTGGCACTTAGCAAAAAAGCCTTGAAAAATAAATAAACACATTTCCACCATAATTCCTCTTGGATCAATATGATTAGGATCTGTAGTTAACTATTTTGTCATTATTGTTATGTTTATTGATCAGATATTGTGCATTTTACCACAATTTCCACAACTACCAATGCAACAATTCTCATTACCACAATAGTTTTCCAAAAAAGTCCCAAAAAGTAATAAACAAATACATTTCTAATATTTTTTTACATTCCTCACCTAATGAAAAACATAACACTGAAAACAAATATATTTAAAATGTAAATATACAAATGTATTCTGAATCTTGTTTTTTTAATCATAATTACTTGTGTGTACATGTTATTTTTATGTACATATAATTGGATAAGGAACAAAAGGATCACTACCAGATTAAGCCAAAATTACTTGAGTGTACTTTTTATTTTTCGTAATATTTCCTAAATATTGGTTCATTACGCTAATGATAATCAGGTTTCGGAGAGGAAAATGCGTGTTTTGGTAATGAGTGTTTAATAGTTTGCCATATTTTATTTTTTTACTGAGCTCTATTAGAGATTCAGTAGCCCAATACATCATCAAACTGTGTCATTTCTTAATCCCAAATGACTTCCATAAAACGAATTAATGCAATCGGCTAAAATACCCCATATTGTAGCATAAGTATAAGTACTCTAATTACGTGCATGTGTTTTCAAAAGTCAAAAGTAGATTTTGTCACGTCTACTCTTGCTCCCCCTCTCTGGTGCTCGTTTTCGCCAGTTTATTCATTATTTCACACACCTGCCACCATTGTTACGCACACCTGCGCCTCATGAGACTCACCTGGAGTCATCACCTTCCTGATTACCTCCCCTATATCTGTCACTCCCTTTGGTTCTTTCCCCAGGCATTATTGTTTCTGTTTATATGTTTCATGTCTGTACGCTACTCGTGTTTCTTGTTTTGTTCCATGTTTATTTATTAAATTCACTCCCTGTACTTGCTTCCCGATTATTAGCGTACACATTACAGATTTAAGCATACAAATTGACTTTTTTAGAAAAAGTAAGGTCTTTAGAGGTAATATTGGTGTATTAGGACGTGGATATGTGTGGTTCTAAGGTATTTCTAAATTTAATGACAACCTATGGCATAACATGATATGCCTATAAAGTATCTACATATGTGGGACATGGACGAAAAACTGTCTTGGGATATCAAACAACAGTATAGGTAAGTGCTAAAACAGGTACACATGTCAAAATGGGGGATGTTCTCCTTTAGCCATTTTCTGCAGTCGAATGACCAATGCGCCCTCTAGTGGCCTCATGGGTGGGATGTTATTCATATTCTTCATAATTTCATAATGAATAAATAAATAAAAAAATCTATGTCAAACGGTTTTCCTATATTTCAGTCTTTTGTAATGTACAGTGCATTTGGAAAGTATTCAGACCCCTTCACTTTTTGTTACGTTACAGCCTTATTCTAAAATGGATGACATAATTTTTTCCCCTCATCAGTCTACACACAATACCCCATAATGACAAAGCAAAAACTGTTTTTTAGAAATGTTTGCTAATTTATAAAATAAAAAAAACCGAAATACCTTATTTTCATAAGTATTCAGACCCTTGCTATAAGATTCGTAATTGAGCTCAGGTGCATCCTGTTTCCATTGATCATCCTTGAGATGTTTCTATAACTTGATTGGAGTCCACCTGTGGTCAAGTCAATTGATTGGACATGAGTTGGAAAGACACACAAATGTTTATATAAGGTCCCACAGTTGACAGCACATGTCAGAGCAAAAACCAAGCCATGAGGTCGAAGGAATTGTCCGTAGTGCTCCGAGACAGGATCGTGTCCAGGCACAGGTCTAGGGAAGGGTACCAAAACCAATTCTGCAGCATTGAAGGTCCCCAACAACACAGTGACCTCCATCATTCTTAAATGGAAGAAGTTTGGAGCCACCAAGACTCTTCCTAGAGCTGCCACCCAGGTCAAACTGAGCAATCGGGGGAGAAGGAACTTGGTCAGGGAGGACACCAAGAACCCGATGGTCACTCTGACAGAGCTCCAGAGTTCCTCTGTGGCGATGGGAGAACCTTCAAGAAGGAATACTATCTCTGCAGCACTCCACCAATCAGGCATTTATGGTAGAGGGGCCAGATGGAAGCCACATGACAGCCCACTTGGAGTTTGCCAAAAGGCACCTAAAGGACGCTCAGACCATGAAAAACAAGAGTTTCTTGCCAATTGTCACGTCTAGAGGAAACCTGGCACCATCCCTGCGGTGAAGCTTGGTGGTGGCAGCATCATACTGTGGGGATGTTTTTCAGCAGCAGGGACTGGGAGACTAGTCAGGATCGAGGGGAAGATTAACGAAGCAAACTATAGAGAGATCCTTGATGAAAACCTGCTCCAGAGCACTTAGGACCCCATATTGGTGTGAAGGTTTACCTTCCAACAGGACAACGACCCTAAGCACACAGCCAAGACAACGCCAGAGTGGCTTCGGGAAAGGTCTCTGAATGTCCTTGAGTGTCCTAGCCAGAGCCCGGACTTGAACCCGATCGAACATCTCTGGAGAGACCTGATAATAGCTTTGCAGAGACGCTCTCCATCCAACCTGACAGAGCTCGAGAGGATCTGCATAGAAGAAGGGGAGAAACTCCCCAAATACAGGTGTGCCAAGCTTGTAGCATCCTACCCAATATGACTTGAGGCTGTAATCGCTGCCAAAGGTGCTTCAACAAAGTACTGAGTCAAGGTTCTGAATACTTATGTGAATGTTTTTTTTTACATTTGCATGAACTTAGAGTGTAGGTTGATGAGGGGAAAAAACAATTGAAAACATTTTAGAATAAGGCTTTAACGTAACAAAATGTGGAAAAGGTCAAGGGGTCTGAATACCTGACGAATGCACCTTTATGGTAGAGTGGCCAGAGTGTAATAATGGGATGCAAACTCAAAATGGAACACATTTCAACTCTATATCTGACATGGTGCAGGTGTCTTGTTTTTCTAAGCCCATAACCAACGTGTGTGAGGTGTATACTTTTGTTTCAAAGTAGATGTGTTTAAGACGACCAAGAAACACTCTGTGTGACCCTGATTTAGCTCACTGCAGTAAAAGGTGGGGGGGGGGGGGTTGCTCCATATTGTGGCTTTAAGTAAATTAAAAGGGGTTTATATAACCATATTTAATGACAACTCCTACTTAGTCAAATAACCAATGTTTTACAAAAAATCTGTACAATAGCTGTAAGCAGTGGTCCTAGTAAATAATGAAAGTTTCCAGCACAGCACACCCATTGACTAATATTGATTGTACAGAACACATTCCTAATATTGAGTTGCACCCCCTTTTGCCCTCAGAACAGCCTCAATTTGTCGAGGCATGGACTCTACAAGGTGTCCATCGCGTTCCACAAGGATGCTGGCCCATGTTGACTCCAATGTTGTCAGTTGTCAAGTTGGCTGGATGTCCTTTGGGTGGTGAACAATTCTTGATACAAATGGGAAACTGTTCAGTGTGAAAAACCCAGCAGTGTTGCAGTTCTTGACACAAACCGGTGCGCCTGGCACCTTCTGCCATACACCGCACGTAAATCTTGTGTCTTGCCCATTCACAATCCATGTCTCAATTGTCTCAAGGGTTAAAAATCCTTCTTTAACCTCTCTCGTCCCCTTCATCTACACTGATTGAAGTGGATTTAACAAGTGACATCAATAAGGGATTATAGCTTTCACCTGGTCAGTCTATGTCATGGGAAGAGCAGGTGTCCTTTTCTGTTTTATTCAAATAAGTTAGTTTTTTCTGAAGTAACATTTGATTAAATAACCTGAGAATTGAATAGGGACGCATTTCAGTAATGAGAATTTGCGGTGAGAATGTGCAAAATTTAGGCAGAAATGTTAAATGTATTTAAAATAAGACACTATGCCATACACTAGGTATCTTAGTCTTCAGAACAATAGTTGATTGTTGCAGATGCATTATGGTTTTCAAACTGAATTTGTTACTGTCAAAGTTAAAACTGGTTTCATGAGAATCACCCAGCTAGCTTTTGTTTCTTGAGTAATTTTCATTTAAGGGCCTCTAAAAATGGGTTTGTTTATGAGGTCAAAAGCAGAGGAGGAAGAGCACGGAAACAGTTTTCCCTCTAATCGTTGTTCAACTGAACATGAAAAACGAAGTCCTTCATTGCTTAGTGTAATTAAAAATCTGTGGTTGAGCATCATTATGATCGCTGAAACAGTAGGATGAACATATTTCATATCCAAAGTACCCACGTATCCATGACCTTTTATGACGCTGCGGTGACTAAACTGTTCTGTAATAAAAACACACCTTGATGGAATCTCACAGAGAATCCATTGTGTATCCCTCGTTAAAACGAGCTGCATTCAACCCCATTAAATAAAATACTCTTGGCAGATTGTCTAAATTGCTGTGATCATATTGTTTTACACAAGGGGAGGTGAATGCAACATTCATACTGTAGCTGTCTGTCATTGCTGAAGACGCCAAATAGGTAAAAATAATCAAAGAAATGAAATCCCATCAATAAGTCTTATTAGCTGTTGGATGTTCACATCCAGGCATGCCCAGACACCAACAAAAACGTGTCAGGAAAGTGAATGACAACCATCCTTGTAATTTGCATGCGTGAGTGTGTGTGTGTACATGTATGGGCTATGATTATGTGTGTGCATATATGTGTGTTTACATGAATGTGCGTGTAAGAAAGAGAGGGTGCACTTAAAAAATCATCAGATTCTACAGGGACTGGTGTGCTCTGTAGTCAGAGAGGGCTATAAATATCCTGGTATACCCTTGAAGGAGAGGCAAAAGGAAGGAGGACAGCACACCACTTGAAACGAGACGAGAGATGGAGAGAAGGAAAAGCAGAAAAACAGTAATAGAGAGGAAGAGAATGATTGAGAGAAAAAGAGAGCGAAAGGGAGACAGAGGGTGAGAGAAAGTAAGACTGGGGATAGGTAGAAGACACAAGGAAAATAATAAGGTATTGGAAGAGCTGTGTAAATGTCCTTCATCACAAACAGCCATTGGTAAAAATACTTAACATCTGCAGGTGTAAAGCTTTAAAACTTGGTAAAAGCATTTATAATGTCATATAATGAGGCTATAATGTGTTACATCTCTATGTATCAAAATTGAAACTGATTGAAATTGACTGC
This sequence comes from Salvelinus namaycush, assembly GCF_016432855.1. Classification (NCBI taxonomy): domain Eukaryota; kingdom Metazoa; phylum Chordata; class Actinopteri; order Salmoniformes; family Salmonidae; genus Salvelinus; species Salvelinus namaycush. The sequence continues at coordinate 38,688,481 of NC_052334.1, forward strand.
ATGGTAATAATACATGGGTCACATATGTTCAAGTCTTACCATGCAATATACTGTAACTGCATGATGATGCATTGATACTGCAGGCTAGGTTAAGTGCTATCCAAACATCTAGACTCAACCATGTCATATAGATCGTGATGCATTGCATAAACCTAAGGCGATTTGAAGGAGCATGCTTATAGTAATAATTCCCAGAAATGAGTCAGTGCCTTCTCTCACAACCAGTTTCATAGGAAGAAAGAGAAGATGATTCTGTTACTCTGCTCTCTCTCTCTGTCTGTGCGTAATCGTAGGGGATTAAAAGGATTAAAATGTACTTTGCAATCAAACCCAGTTTAATATTCAGGATTGAAATATTCTCCTGTATCTAGAATAAATATGTCGAAACATGCATTTGTGTTATGAATACAGCAATGGAGTCGAATCACATCCGTGCTTCAAAGCTTTGACCATCCCACATAGTCTATTAGTCTATGAATTGAAGGCAGGCTGATTTATCATATTTATTTGAATTAAAGACAGGTGGAATTCTGCTCTGTTACACAAATTCTCTTCAAAATGTAGGCATGTAGCCTCACTACTCCAGAGGTACAGTATGTACAGTAAACCTCAGTGTCAGCTCCTATCTGGAGGTGAACACAGATCAGTCTTTAACAGTTCACCCTTGCATGCCCCATCACTGTAGGAGCACATTCCATTGCGGTAAATCTGTCTCGGCAACTACAGTATATAACCTGCCAAAAACGTTTCATCCCAGCCCAGCAGCCCTACCGCAAGGCAAAGCCCTACCCATTTATCTTTTCTTTCCTGCTTCGTCTTAAGTGGGCCTGTGCTTACGGCGAGGCCCGTGGAGATAAAATATCCTTGCAACACTTTCATGTCTGCCAGAAAGGAGAGGCTGGCGATGAAACGGGAGTGACCGTGAAAGGTGTTCACCAGGAGGCGCTCCAGCAGCCTCTCTCTGGAATGCAACCCCAAGCGTCTCCCGACCGTCTCCACGCTATCCCATAAAACCCTCTGGGCTCCTGCCAACATTTTCCTGGTGCTATGCACACCTGGACCCAGTCAGGGAGCCCTCGACTCATCCAAAGGGTTTGGGAAGTTGGGAGATGGGGAATTCCATAGGTTGACCTACGCAACAACACATATCATCATCAGACAGAGCTGGCCTCCATGCATTAGTGTTGATAGATATGAAAGGTAGTGTAGAGATGGAGAATATAATAAGTGATGGTTGGTGGAGGCTAAAATGTGTACACTTCTATGCTTTTTTGTCTACCATAGCCAATCATGTAGTACATCTCCCTTCTTAGAAGCCTGCTGTCCTGATGATTTTTCGTTCTTGACTATAAACTAAGAGACTGGCAGACAACCTGGCAAGGCAGGTATGTACACTCTCCAACCAACCAGTGTAAATTGATCAATTAAGTGCCAGGGAGAAAAGAAAACCAGCAGGACTGCAGAACTCGAAGGCCTGAGCTGTACCTCTGCTGTATTATCCTCACACACACACACACACACACACACACACATACACACATACACACATACACACACACACACACACACACACACACACACACACACACACACACACACACACACACACACACACACACACACACGGTTAATAGTATCAACTGCTGTACTCCTCCTGTTCGTATGACACTGTAAAGTCTCTTTCAGATGTGTGTCTTTAATCCAATAAGGTCTTGCCATAACAGCTGTAAGAAACACTACCCTAGGGTGTGACAGTCTACACTACATTTAATGTACTGAGACTACAGAACCCACTACTCCACCACAGCCTAGACCAGGGTTTCCCAAACTGGAGGTGAACAGTCCTCTGGCCCCAAGGGGTGCAAATTTTGGTTTTTGCCCTAGCACTACACAGCTGATTCAAATAATCATCAAGCTTATCTCCCTTAAAACATTTTGCTCCACACCCAATGTTCACTCTCAAGGCGTAGTAAAAACGGCTATTTTATACCCTCTAGTGGCTGAGTATGTCGGTCTTGATAACCACAAAGTCTCTATATCGTGTTCTCTGCCAACCTTAACAACAGCAATATGGTTAGAGCTTATGCTTAACCTTAAACCAGGAATTACACTGGTGGCAGTGGCACCAAGATGGTGGGTACATTGGTATATATGGGCATGTGCCTGTATGGACCCATGTATTTGAGGATAGGGGAAAGTAGTGCAAGGAGAATGTCATTAACCACCGAGAGAAATCCAGAAGAAGGCTGCAAAGCCTAAAGGTCTGTGTACGCTATCCCTGATGCAGTGACAATAATAACAACAATGAACAATTAAGTAAGCTTTATGCAACATCTTTTTGAGTACAGACCCCGCACCGTTTATTTGTTCCATTTCTGCTGCTATTCACAGGTTTCACGCACCAGCCAAGCTTCTGTGAGAGCATGATGGACCCCCTTTGATTAGTTTTCAGGGTCATAAAATAGGACTTCACATAGTGGGACACAGCATGCCATCATGTCTGTTGTGACTCGGCACTATACATTGTGGGGAGCAGCAGGCACCAGGGCAGGCAATAAACCTACATTCTTACCACTTAGTCTTAGACTATCTGGTCTGCTTTTATTGTGATCTGGATAGGGAAACAATAACCCCAGTCATAAGCCTGATTCACACTATCGTGCTGAACCGAGCCAATCCAAGCCAAGCTGTACTGGGCTGGCATGGCATCCGCTATATTTGCTGGAACCGTGCTAAAAAGGACAAGGTGAAAAGAAAATATCTGAGCCAGCACAGTATGGTTCCCATCGACCCTATAGTGTGAAATCAGGCAATAGTGTAGCAGCAGAAAGTGAGAGCTGTAACAGGGACTCAAACCGTAGCGCCTAACGTACTATACCAAAAAAGCACAAGCCTCTGGGTAGAGACAGTACAACGCTCATGTACACTGGTTACAAGTGTACTCACACATTCACACTCTGCCATACACTCAAAAACGTGATATTTCCTTTGTTTTATATGCAGTATATATCCACACTATGAGGTTGGAATAATACTGTGAAATTGTGAACGTTATGATAATGCCCTTTTAGTGTAATAGCTGTTTGAAAAGACTGCCTGAAATATCAGCCAATTTTGGTGGGATTAAGTTTTTGCCTGCCTGATGAGATCACCAGGTGGTAAATGAGTTTATAGACCAATAAGAAAGCAACGTAGCATGCGTAGAAAGCTGCCTTAGCAGAGTTTTTCAGGGGAAAAGGAAGTTAGATTGGAAATACTGTATCCCTGAAAACGCATTTTCAGTCCTAGCAACATTTTTGCTTGAGAAATTGCTCTTTGCTAAGAAGCTCTTTCTGACGATTTTCATTGAAAACAATCACAGTAAAGTACTTAATTATTATCCAGAAGGATTTGGTATCCCATAGGGCGACGCACAATAGGCCCAGCACCGTCCGGGTTTGGCCGGAGTAGGCCATAATTGTGAATAAGAATTTGTTCTTAACTGACTTGCCTAGTTAAATAAAGGTTAAAATAATAATAATAATAATAATAATAATATTCAGAGGAAAACTGCTGCATTGGACCTTTAACAATATCGCCCAGTTGGGGAGAGAGTGACAAAAAGACCAAAGCACAGAGTATGTTTCAGTCTCTTGCACCACCCTGTGGTTATAATGTGGGATGGCAGTAGTTCCCGTAAAGGACTAATTAATTATAATGTGGGTCCAGACAAAGGCAGCTGCAAAGTGCATCTGTAGAGCCCTGAGGGAGTCTTCGAATGCTAGTAATATTACTAAGGTTGTAAAACAAATATTAAAGGGGCAATCTGGGATTTAAAAAAACAACAACGCATTTACCCAACCTCTTTTTGGTAAACAGCTGAGGGATGGGGCTAGAGAAATGTAACCACTCTCAAATTCCTAGACGGAAAAATAGATACACAGACTGACCGTCCATGAGATCAAAATGATAGTTTAGTTTAGTTTTGAAGCTATACAATGTTTGTTTACAAACAGAGTAATACAAACTTATTTTTTGGGTTCTGATGGGGATGCGTGATCATTGATGTTCCAAGATGGCAGCATGTCAAGTCGTTTGTCTCTGACTAGTACATTTTAACCTACTAATAACCTATTTATTTATGGTTGCGTAACTTCGTTGTTGTGTAGTGCAAACTATTTTAATTTTGCTGGTGTAAAGATCACGGGTCCTCCTCAACTCGACACGTCATTACTTGAAGTTTACCAAAGTAACCCTATCTCTGGCTGGCCTGAGTTCCTCCTTCGTCCGCGGAGTGTCTTGCCCAAGCTGCTCCTTTTTGCTCTTCGCCTGGCTGTCAGTGGCAGCTCAACAATCCCCAACCCGTTCTCTCTATTGCCCTCAACACCCAATCTACTCACACCCGCAAACACTCACATTCAGACTCACACATACACGCTGTCCCTCTCTCCCCTTACCTTCGTTGGCCTCTTATTTTTTTTATTTTATGTTTTTGTCAGAGAAAATGACAATTTACGTGGTATTGCTTTGTGCACTGACATTACTGAATTCTGGAGAAAACGAAAATTGTCGCAGGGTGAGTACATCTGACAATGTGCTCTCCCGTCCATTAGACATTTTGTCTGCAGGAACTCGCTCTTTTTTACTCGGTCCACTCGTCCAAGTGCCGATGCATTTGTGGCATGACTACCAAAGTCTAATGGTTTTAAATGACTGTTTTGTATTGTCTGGAAACTCACTTGTAGAATTCGCTTGCAGTAGGTCTCTTAAAAAAGAGAAGCCGTGCAAGGTTATTAACTTCTTATGGCTGCAGGGGCAGTATTGAGTAGCTTGGATGAAAGGTGCACAGAGGTGCCCAGAGTAAACGGCCTGCTCCTCAGTCATAGTTGCTAATATACAGTGGGGCAAAAAAGTATTTAGTCAGCCACCAATTGTGCAAGTTCTCCCACTTAAAAAGATGAGAGAGGCCTGTAATTTTCATCATAGGTACACTTCAACTATGACAGACAAAATGAGAAAAAAAAATCCAGAAAATCACATTGTAGGATTTTTTATGAATTTATTTGCAAATTATGGTGGAAAATAAGTATTTGGTCAATAACAAAAGTTTATCTCAATACTTTGTTATATACCCTTTATTGGCAATGACAGAGGTCAAACGTTTTCTGTAAGTCTTCACAAGGTTTTCACACACTGTTGCTGGTATTTTGGCCCATTCCTCCATGCAGATCTCCTCTAGAGCAGTGATGTTTTGGGGCTGTTGCTGGGCAACACGGACTTTCAACTCCCTCCAAAGATTTTCTATGGGGTTGAGATCTGGAGACTGGCTAGGCCACTCCAGGACCTTGAAATGCTTCTTACGAAGCCACTCCTTCGTTGCCCGGGCGGTGTGTTTGGGATCATTGTCATGCTGAAAGACCCAGCCACGTTTCATCTTCAATGCCCTTGCTGATGGAAGGAGGTTTTCACTCAAAATCTCACGATACATGGCCCCATTCATTCTTTCCTTTACACGGATCAGTTGTCCTGGTCCCTTTGCAGAAAAACAGCCCCAAAGCATGATGTTTCCACCCCCATGCTTCACAGTAGGTATGGTGTTCTTTGGATGCAACTCAGCATTCTTTGTCCTCCAAACACGACGAGTTGAGTTTTTACCAAAAAGTTATATTTTGGTTTCATCTGACCATATGACATTCTCCCAATCTTCTTCTGGATCATCCAAATGCTCTCTAGCAAACTTCAGACGGGCCTGGACATGTACTGGCTTAAGCAGGGGGACACGTCTGGCACTGCAGGATTTGAGTCCCTGGCGGCGTAGTGTGTTACTGATGGTAGGCTTTGTTACTTTGGTCCCAGCTCTCTGCAGGTCATTCACTAGGTCCCCCCGTGTGGTTCTGGGATTTTTGCTCACCGTTCTTGTGATCATTTTGACCCCACGGGGTGAGATCTTGCGTGGAGCCCCAGATCGAGGGAGATTATCAGTGGTCTTGTATGTCTTCCATTTCCTAATAATTGCTCCCACAGTTGATTTCTTCAAACCAAGCTGCTTACCTATTGCAGATTCAGTCTTCCCAGCCTGGTGCAGGTCTACAATTTTGTTTCTGGTGTCCTTTGACAGCTCTTTGGTCTTGGCCATAGTGGAGTTTGGAGTGTGACTGTTTGAGGTTGTGGACAGGTGTCTTTTATACTGATAACAAGTTCAAACAGGTGCCATTAATACAGGTAACGAGTGGAGGACAGAGGAGCCTCTTAAAGAAGAAGTTACAGGTCTGTGAGAGCCAGAAATCTTGCTTGTTTGTAGGTGACCAAATACTTATTTTCCACCATAATTTGCAAATAAATTCATAAAAAATCCTACAATGTGATTTCCTGGATTTTTTTTCTTCTAATTTTGTCTGTCATAGTTGAAGTGTACCTATGATGGAAATTACAGGCCTCTCTCATCTTTTTAAGTGGGAGAACTTGCACAATTGGTGGCTGACTAAATACTTTTTTGCCCCACTGTATGCATATTATTATTAGTATTGGATAGAAAACACTCTGAAGTTTATAAAACTGTTTGAATGACGTCTGTGAGTATAACAGAACTCATATGGCAGGCAAAAACCTGAGAAGTTCCACTTCCTGTTTGGATTTTTTCTGAGGCTGGTAGATTTTCAACCAAGCTCCCATTGACATTACAGCGAGATATGGATGAGTTTTCACTTCCTACGGCTTCCACTAGATGTCAACAGTCAATAGAACTTTGATCACTCTGCTGTGAAGGGTGGCCAAAGGAGACAGGAATGAGTAACCACTGCCATGAGGTGACCACGCTTTGACCATGCGCGTTCACGTGAGAGGCAGCTCCGTTCCATCGCTCAACTGAAGTCAATGTAATTCTCCGGTTGGAACGTTATTCAAGATGTATGTTAACAACATTCTAAAGATTGATTCAATACATCGTTTGACATGTTTCTACTGACTGTTACGGAACTTTTGGACATTTCGTCACGTTTTAGTGAACGCGCTTTGTGACTTTGGAATTGTTTACCAAACGCGCTAACCAAAGTAGCTAATTGGACATAAATAACGGACATTATCGAACAAATCAAGCATTTATTGTGGACCTGGGATTCCTGGGAGTGCATTCTGATGAAGTTTATCAAAGGAAACATTTATCATGTAATTTCTGGTTTCTGTTGACTCCAACATGGCGGCTAATTTGACTCTTGTTCTGAGCTCCGTCTCAGATTATTGCATGGTTTGCTTTTTCCGTAAAGTTTTTTTGAAATCTGACACAGCGGTTGCATTAAGGAGAGGTATATCTATAATTCCATGTGTATAACTTGTATTATCATCTACATTTATGATGAGTATTTCTGTTGAAACAATGTGGCTATGCACTATCACTGGATGTTTTTGGAACTAGTGAATGCAACGCGCCAATGTAAACTCAGATTATTTTATAAATATGAACTTTATCAAACAAAACATGCATGTATTGTGGAACATGAAGTCCTATGAGTGTCATCTGATGAAGATCATCAAAGGTTAGTGATTAATTTTAGCTATATTTCTGCTTTTTGTGACTGCTATCTTTCGCTGGAAAAATGGCTGTGCTTATTGTGGTTTGGTGTGACCTAACATAATCGTTTGTAGTGCTTTCGCTGAAAAGCATATTTGAAATCGGACACTTTGGTGGGATTAACAACAAGATTACCTTTAAAATGGTATAAGAAACATGTATGTCTGAGGAATTTTAATTATAAGATATCTGTTGTTTTGAATTTGGCGCCCTGCATTTTCACTGGCTGTTGTCATATCATCCCGTCACCGGGATTGCAGCCATAAGAAGTTTTTAAACAGAGGTGCCTAGTTATTCTTCTTTTGTTGATATCAGGTAACTTGCAACCTAACCCTGGCCCTGATATGCAATGTCTCCAAACCTCCTCTGATTTTAAATCAAGATCTGCTTTTGGTATTTTTCATTTAAATGTACGCAGCCTGTTGTCAAAAATTGATGGGGTTATGATTTGGGCTAAATCAACTGATGCTGATGTAATTGTGTTTTCTGAAACCTGGCTCAGCAACTCTGTTTTTGATAAGGATATTTGTATAAGTGGTTACAATGTTTATCGCACTGATCGGGTTAAGAAAGGTGGGGGGTGTGGCTATATATGTAAAATCTAAATTCCATGTAAGTGTGGCAAAGTCTGAAACTATTTGTAAACAATTGGAATTTCTTGCTTTGAATATTGAGGTTTCAAAGGGTCTTTCTATAACTGTGATTGGCTGTTATAGACCCCCCTCTGCTCTCGGTGATGCATTTTTTCTTTGACGCACCTTATGTCTAAACTTCTTTACAGTGAAATGATCTTGATTGGTGATCTCAACTGGTGTTGGTTAAAGCCGGTGTCTGATGATTTAAAAACGTTTTGTAATTCCATGAATCTTACCCAGTTGATTAACTCACCCACTGCCCAAATCTTAAATGCCCAGATAAATCTACCCTGATTGATTTGATATTGACAAATGTTCCACATAAATATTCTGCTGTTGGTGTTTTTTGTAATGATTTAAGTGACCATGGTGCTGTTGTTGCTGTTAGAAATACTAAGGTTCCTAAGACAAACCCACGTTTTATTCGTAAGAGACATTTTAAGAGTTTTAATGAGCAGGCTTTCTTTCATGATTTGTTTTATTTTGACTGGAGCAAGATTGAGCTTATTCCTAATGTGGAAACAGCCTGGATATTCTTTCATGATGTTTTTTTTTACAAATAGTAAACAAACATGCCCCATTCCGCAGGTTCAGGGTTAAAGGGCGGGCTAATCCATGGTTTTCTTCTGAGCTGTCTTGTATTATTCACGACCGTAATCTAGCCTGGGCTAAAGCAAGGAAATCTTGTTCTGATGCTGATTGGCTTATTTTTAGGCAGTTAAGAAACAAGTGTTCTTTTCTTCTCAGGAAGGCCAAGTCTGAATATTTTATGTCTGTTACCACTGATAACCTGAATGACCCTAGAAAGTTTTGGAATGCTATTAAGTCTATGTCTGGTAACAGTAATGTTAATGAATTACCGTCATGTGTTTTGAAGGACTCTGTTGCTATATATGACAAAACTGAAATGCTGAATTGTTTCAATGAGCACTTTGTATCATCTGGTAGGCTGTTTGATTCAGTGTCCTCTGTCTCTGTACAACCCTGTGTGGATGAACCAGTGTCCTCTGTCTCTGTACAACCCTGTGTGGATGAACCAGTGAGAGCTGGTCAAACTTTTAGCTTTTTGCCATTCTCAGTGCAGGTGGTACATAAAGCCCTGAAATCCTTAGATCAAAGAAAGCCTGCAGGTCCTGATCTTTTGGATCCCTGCTTTTTAAATCTGGCAGCTGATTTCATAGCTGAACCACTTACATATCTGTTCAATCTAACCCTGGAATGTAATGAAATTCCAAAGATCTGGAAATCAGCATTTGTCCTACCACTTTTAAAAGGGGGAGATCCAACTCTTTTAAATAATTATAGGCCAATCTCAAAGCTGTCACCACTGGTGAAAATACTTGAAACCCTTATGAGTGAACAGCTAAAATAGTTTTTATTTACTAACTCTATTTTATCAATGTACCAATCAGGCTTCAGGAAGAAGCATAGCACAATTACAGCAGCCATGAAGGTTTTAAATGATATCACTGAAGCCCTTGACAAAAAACAGCACTGTGTCTCACTTTTTATTGATCTCTCTAAGGTTTTTGATACAGTTGATCATGCTATACTAAGGCAGAGATTGTTGAGTGTAGGTCTTTCGGAGCATGCAGTTGCATGGTTTGCTAACTATCTGTCTGATAGAACTCAGTGCACTCAATTTGATGGGCTTATGTCTGTTAAATTGTCTGTCCTCAATGGTGTGCCCCAAGGCTCTGTACTTGGTCCTCTCTTATTCACTATTTATATAAATGATTTAGACAAAAATGTAAAAAACTTCATTTTTATGCTAATGATACTGTTATTTACTGTTGTGCCTCGTCTCTTACAAAAGCTTTCCAGAACTTGCAAACTGCTTTTTATACTGTTCAACATACCTTGTGTCAATTGAAGCTTATCCTCAATACTGACAAAACTAAACTAATGGTGTTTTCTAATGCAAGAAATAGACCTCTGAACCTTTCACCTATTACTACCTGTCAGGGCAAGGAGATTGATGTTGTAATCTCATATAAATATCTTGGAATTCTAATTGATGACGGCCTCTCTTTTAAATTGCATATTCAACAACTTACAACAAATTTGAAGCTGAAATTGGGATTTTATTTTAGGAATAAGGCCTGTTTTTCTTTTGAAGCCAGAAGGAGGCTAGTATCAGCTACATTTATGCCTTTACTAGACTATGGGGATATTTTATATATGAATGCTTCCGCTCAGTGTTTGAGATCAATTGACACTCTTTACCATGGCACTTTGAGATTTATTTTAAACTGCAAAACCCTTACGCACCACTGCACTTTGTATACCAGGGTTGGCTGGCCTTCTCTAGTCACTCGTAAACTCAGTCACTGGTATACTTTTATTTACAAAGCCATTTTGGGTTTGCTACCTTTTTATTTGGGTATTTTTATTGTTCAGAAATGTGGTGGGTACTCTCTTCGTTCGCTGGACTTTATCCTGGTAACTGTTCCAAATGTCCGAACTGAATTTGGTAAAAGGTCTTTTATGTACTCTGCGCCATCGTCTTGGAACACCTTACAAAATAATTTTAAACTGGAAGAACTTGTCCCGATTGGTGTTTTTAAATCACTGATGAAGGATTTTGAGGCTGATTCCCTGACCTGTCAATGTTTTTAATTTCCTGTTTTTGATTTTGTTATACTCTTGTGAATTCTATGGTCTTTATTAGATTACTTGTAGTTTTTCATGTTGTTTGTCTGTAATTTTTGTAATGACTTGGTTCTGCCTATCTTGGCCAGGACGCTCTTGAAAAAGAGATTTAAAATCTCAATGAGCCCTTCCTGGTTAAATAAAGGTTAAATAAATAAATAAAATAAGACGGTTGAACTAAGCTCATGAGGCATTTCTAAGTTATATTCTTCAAGAGTCAAGGGCTATCGATCATTAATTTAAAAGTTAAAAAATGGATGTACCAATCCTGGATTGCCCCTTTAGTGGAACTGAAAGTGGCACAGACATTTTTCTCGGGTCTCTTGCTGGATTTTTTCCATCACCATTATTGTAAATGCAATTAAATAATCAGAGATTTCCGTACATGGCCTGGGCCCGGTTTCCCAAAAGCATCTTAAGGCCTATTAGAGCATTCATAGGAGCAGAATTAAATCATTTCCGAGCTGTTTCCCAAAACCATCGCTATTAACGTTACAGTTGAAAACGCTCTCTCAGACCACGAACAGCTAAGTGCGCCATTATATGTTTTTAAACATAGAACCACATGGTTTATCCGTCTCTCTGTGACCGGAGACATCTTCAGACAACAAACTCAAAGTTTCCAATGTCTCTGCAATTTATACAAACAAGCAACGTAAATGTTCATGTTCTAAGTGGTTGAGTATAGAAGCCTCGTTCCTACTATAACATATATGGTCTGTTGTAACCAACTATCACTGTCATCATACCATGCATACAATGAACAAACGCAGAGAGGTGTTGCCTAAAGCTCAAACAGACTTGGTAAAGGGTACACTGCTAGGCCCAGTTCAAAAGCAGGCTAGAGATTGCATATTCTACAGTCATCCACAGTTGCAGGTCACAAAAGATGACACAACTATTGTACCCCATCAGAACCCAAATTACAAGCTTGTTTTGAGGATGTCATGGACTTTCAGGCCTTGTATCTAGAGCTCTGTATATGAATTTGAGAGGAGTTCCTTTTACCTAGCCCCATTCCTCCTCAGCTGTTTACCAAAATAAGTGGCAAATCGCATACTTTAACTTTAAGCCAATGATATTGGATTTTAGTTTTTTGAAGCAGATGCCCAGAGGGGGAGAAGAATAACAGCCGTTAATGACTAATAGAACAAGATAGCTATTAGCAATTTGTCATGAATGTTGTCTTAGGGATAAGATTACACCACAGGGCGTGTGAGAGAAAGCTGCGGTCCTGGCATGTCCTGATTAGACTAAGTAAGAACATCACTCCTTAAAGCTACAGTCTGTGATTAAAAAACAACAACAAAGTGGCCGCCGCCACTTATTTTGGTATGCAGCTAAAGGGATAGGGCTACGGAAAGGTAACCCCACTCAAATCTATAGATAGTGCTCCAAGACTGGATGTACCAATCTCAGACTGTAGCTTTTATCAAGAAAGTCTAATAATAAGTGTAAGAGTTTTGCTTCAACCAGGGACCCTCTGAACACATCAACAACTGCCTCCCATCGTTACCTATCGCTTCACAAAAGCCATGGCCCTTGCAGAGCATGCCTCAAAATTACTTTGAGGCTACCCAGACTAATGCAAATAGTCTGGGTAGCCATTTGATTAGCTGTTCAGGAGTCTTATGGCTTGGGCGTAGAAGCTGTTTAGAAGCCTCTTGGACCTAGACTTGGCGCTCCGGTACCGCTTGGCGTGCGGTAGCAGAGAGAACAGTCTATGACTAGGGTGGCTGAAGTCTTTGACAATTTTTAGGGCCTTCTTCTGACACCGCCTGGTATAGAGGTCCTGGACAGCTTCACTATCTTGCGTGCGGACTAGCCTAAAGCCTATGCTCTGTTCAGTTTGAGAAGGAGAGCACGAATATCCACACTATGAGGAGATTTCATTTAGAGTCCCTCTTTTTAACACACCCTCCTTCCATACAATCCATTATATACAATTGCACTAAATATGATTTGAATAATGCAAGATTTTAAATCCCAGCAGTCTTTAAAATGACATTCAGTAGCAAAATATTTTCAAAAAAATATATAATTGGAATATAACTAATAACATTAAATAACATTGGAATATAACATTTAATAACAATAACTTAACTAATTAATTCAGTGTAACATTATGTGGCAACTCTCTTATGCTCTGCTAGTGAACGATTATAATTTGTACATAGGTCACTAATAAAGGTATCCCCAGTAAAATTGGAGCACAACTCATGAGCCCACCTCCTGCACTGCTCACACCTAATCCAGTCCCAACCTGTGACTGAAAACAGGGGGAGAGATGCACACTGAAAAGCTCTCTCTTAAAAATGTAGCCAGCTATCTAGCTATATGAAATAAAATGCTGTGTAAAATAGCTAAAAGGCTATAAAGTAACATTAACTGTAAAGCTATCAGTCACTAGTGGAAACATTTACGTTATCTTTTTAATGTATTTTACATCAGACGATCTGGTAATAAGGTTGCTACAGTAGCTAGCAATCCTAACAGTTTATTCTAACTAGCTAGCTGGCTAGCATTTACTGCGAGTGAAGTTGCTAACTAGCAGGCTAGCATAATCTAGCACTAACTGGGTTAGACATTGTCTAAATGACAGGTAGAAACACATTCATAACCATAAAGGGGTAACCTGCCCCCAGGGGCCAGTTACCACCTAGTAAGGGGGGGGGCGAGTTGCCCCCAACACACTCATCCAACATATTACTACTTTACTCAAAACGTATCTACATTTTTCTCTCAAAACAAGGGGATTATTTATTTTAAGGCTTTCCTACTTGTATATTTACAAAACAATTGTAAATCCAACGTAATTGGAATATATCTACAACTTACCACAAAATTGTTTTGTTGAAATATCTCCAAAAGTTGTGAGCAAGAGCAGTGGCAGCCAGGAAAAGTGTTGGGGGAAATAATTTGGTGACATCTTATGGTCTTAATGTGAATTACAATGGGGTCCAGTTACCCCCAAGTACCCTACAGGTGTGTTCTTTTTTTAAACCCATAATCATTTCAAAGTGGATTTGCTTAAGACTACCGATAAATACTCTGTGTGACCCTGATTTAGCCCACTGCAGTAAAAGGTAAGATTTTGAGGAAAATAAAATGGATCCGTTTATATAAAGTGATCTATAACAGCGCTTTGGTCCACAATGCTTTATGCTAGAAACAAGCTGTAAAATACCCGGGAAAGACGCGACTCCGATGCATATGGGGATATCTGTGAAGACAGACGCTGGGAGACGAGAAGCAAGTACAGGGAGTGAATGTTTAATAAATAACCGACATGAAACAAAACACAGACAGTGTCTGGACAGGGGGAACAAAATGACATTAATGCTGACACGGGGATGAAACTGAGGAATAGACAGAAACGGGGGAGGCAATCAATAAGTGTTGGAGTTCAGGTGAGTCCAATGAAGCGCTAATGCGCGTAACGATGGTGACAGGTGTGCGTAATGATGAGCCTCCTGGCGCCCTCGAGCACCAGAGGGGGGAGCGGGGGCAGGCGTGACAATATCATTGTTTAATTTCCTTGACGTTCAGAGACTGAGCTACAACCTTCTATAGTAGAGGAGACAAAACATGGTATTTGCTTGGGAAGTAATCTAATTCTATCACTATCAATTGATTAAGCTATTCACTTTCTGTAAAATAGAATATGTTTAAATCCAGACAGATTTTAAGGAAACCCTTGTGACGTTCTTTCATTGGGTAAAGCCATGGAAGAAGAGTAGCCAGCAGTTAAAGCTTACAATTTTCTGTGTCGGTTGGCCTACTCTGTCTGGGTTGGAAAGGTAGGCCTAGCTTTTGAAAGTAACATGCTCAGATTCCTAATGACGTCTCAGATGTAATTACAGTGAGATCCAAAAGTATTGGGACAGTGACACATAGAGTACCAGTCAAATGTTTGGACACACCTACTCATTCAAGGGTTTTTCTTTATTTTTACTATTTTCTACATTGTATAATAATAGTGAAGACATCAAAACTATGAAATAACAAATATGGAATCATGAAGTTACCCCCAAAATATTTTATATTTAAAATTCTTTGCCTTGAATAAAGCTTTGCACACTCTTGGCAGCTTCATGAGGTGGCATGCTTTTCAAACATTCTTGAAGGAGTTCCCACATATGCTGAGCACTTGTTGGCTGCTCCACCTTCACTCCGCGGTCCAACTCAGCCCAAACCATCGCGATTGGGTTGAGGTCAGGTAATTGTGGAGGCCAGGTCATCTGATGCAGAACTCCATCACTCTCCTTCTTGGTCAAATAGCTCTTACACAGCCTGGAGGTGAGTTGGGTCATTGTCCTGTTGAAAATAATATTAGAGTCCCACTAAGCGCAAACCTGATGGGATGGCGTATTACTGCAGAATGCTGTGGTAGCCATGCTGGTTAAGTGTGCCTTGCATTTTAAATAAATCACAGACAGTGTCATCAGCAAAGCACCCTCACACCATCCCACCTCCTCCTCCATGCCTCACGGTGGGAACCACACTGTCACGCCCTGACCATAGAGAGCCCTTGGTTCTCTATGGTGTAGTGGGTCAGGGCGTGACTAGGGGTGTTCTAGGTTATATATTTCTATGTTGGTGCTCTTGGTATGGTTCCCAATTAGAGGCAGCTGATGTTCGTTGTCTCTAATTGGGGATCATACTTAAGGGTTCCCTGTTCCCACCTGCTTTGTGGGATATTGTTTTTGAGAGAGTGCATGTAGCACCTCAGTACTGCACGGTCGTTGTTTGTTTCTTGGTTTGTTTTAAGTTTCACTAAAAATAAAGATGTGGAACTCCAATCGCGCTGCACCTTGGTCGTCTCTCCACACGCCCGTGACACACACATGCAGAGATCATCCGTTCACCTACTCTGCGTCTCACAAAGACACGGCGGTTGGAACCAAAAATCTCAAATTTGGACTCATCAGACCAAAAGACAGATTTCCACCGGTCTAATTTCCATTGCTCATGTTTCTTGGCCCAAGCAAGTCTCTTCTTCTTAGTGGTGTTCTTTAGTAGTGGTTTCTTTGCAGTGATTCGACCATGAAGGCCTGATTCACACAGTCTCCTCTGAACAGTTGATGTTGAGATGAGTCTGTTACTTGCACTCTGTGAAGCATTTATTTGAGCTGCAATCTGAGGTGCAGTTAATTGCCAATTTCTGAGGCTGGTAACTCTAATGAACTGAACCTCTGCAGCAGAGATAACTCTGGGTCTTCCTTTCCTGTGGCGGTCCTCATGAGAGCCAGTTTCATCATACCGTTTGGTAGTTTTTGCGACTGCACTTGAAGAAACTTTAAAAGTTCTCGAAATTTTCCATATTGACTGACCTTCATGTCTTTGCTTATTTGAGCTGTTCATGCCATAATATGCACTTGGTCTTTTATCAAATAGGGCTATCTTCTGTATACCAACCCTACCTTGTCACAACACAACTGATTGGCTCAAACGCATTAAGAAGGAAAGAAATTCCACAAATTAACTTTTAACAAGGCACACCTGTTAATTGAAATGCATTCCAGGTGACTACCTTATGAAGCTGGTTGAGAAAATGCCAAGAGTGTGCAAAGCTGTCATCAAGGCAAAGGGTGGCTACTTTGAAGAATCTCAAATATATTTTGATTTGTTTACTACATGATTCCATGTGTTATTTCATAGTTTTGATATCTTCACTATTATTCTACAATGTAGAAAATAGTAAAAATAAAGAAAAACCCTTGAATGAGTAGGTTTATCCAAACTTTTGACTGGTACTGTGTATATATATGTTGTCTCTCTACTCCAGCACTTTGGATGTGAAATGATACAATAGCTATGAAGTTAAAGTGAAGACGGTCAGCTTTAATTTGATGTTATTTTCATCCATATTGGGTGAATTGATTGAAAAGTACAGCAATTTTTGTACATAGTCCCCCCATTTTAGCGGACCAAAAGTATTGGGACAAATTCACTTATATGTATTAAAGTAGTAAAATGTAACTATTTGGTCCCATATTCCTAGCGTGCAATGACTACATTAAGCTTGTGACTGTACAAACGTGTTGGATGCATTTGCTGTTTGTTTTGGTTGTGTTTCAGATTATTTTGTGCCAATAGGAAATAATGCTAAAAATGTATTGTGTCATTTAGGAGTTACTTTTATTGTAAATAAGAATGGAATATGTTTTTAAAGACTTCTACATTAATGTGGATGCTACCATAATTATGGATAATCCTGAATTAGTAGTGAATAATTCAACCCCTTGGGTTGTGCCGTGGCGGAGATCTTTGTGGGCTATACTCGGCCTTGTCTCAGGATGGTAAGTTGGTGGTTGAAGATATCCATCTAGTGGTGTGGGGGCTGTGCTTTGGCAAAGTGGGTGGGGTTATATCCTGCCTGTTTGGCCCTGTCCGGGTGTATCATCGGATGAGGCCACAGTGTCTCCTGACCCCTCCTGTTTCAGCCTCCAGTATTTATGCTGCAGTAGTTTATGTGTCGGGGGGCTAGGGTCAGTCTGTTATTTCTGGAGTACTTCTCCTGTCTTATCTGGTGTCCTGTGTGAATTTAAGTATGCTCTTTCTAATTCTCTCTTTCTTTCTCTCTCTCGGAGGACCTGAGCCCTAGGACCATGCCTCAGGACTACCTGGCATGATGACTCCTTGCTGTCTCCAATACACCTGGCCTTGCTGCTGCTCCAGTTTCAACTGTTCTGCCTGCGGCTATGGAACCCTGACCTGTTCACCGGACGTGCTACCTGTCCCAGACCTGCTTTTTTCGCTCTAGAGACAGCAGGAGCGGTAGAGATACTCTTAATGATCGGCTATGAAAAGCCAACTGACATTTACTCCTGAGGTGCTGACTTGTTGCACCCTCGACAACTACTGTGATTATTATTATTTGACCATGCTGGTCATTTATGAACATTTGAACATCTTGGCCATGTTCTGTTATAATCTCCACCCGGCACAGCCAGAAGAGGACTGGCCACCCCTCATAGCCTGGTTCCTCTCTTGGTTTCTTCCTAGGTTTTGGCCTTTCTAGGGAGTTTTTCCTAGCCACCGTGCTTCTACACCTGCATTGCTTGCTGTTTGGGGTTTTAGGCTGGGTTTCTGTACAGCACTTTGAGATATCAGCTGATGTAAGAAGGGCTATATAAATACATTTGATTTGATGAGTGAGAAAGTTAGACAAATATCATGCCCCCAATACATGCTAACCTCTCTCCATTACAATAAAAGGGGAGGTTTGCATTTTTGGAGGGGTATGACTTTCTCACTCATCATTATTCACGATTCATTCAGGATTATCTGTAGCATCCAAAAGATTCATTCTGCTAATATGTAAAATGACTTAGAATTGCATGACATTTTTATAAAAGGCTATTGTTTCTCAGACCTGTAAATACTATGACAGATTCATGCAATGCTTTTACTATAAATAAAGGAGATCTTTCCACCCCTACTCTTGTCCACGGTGGTCTGCGAACCCACAACCAGACCTTCTGGCCGGCAGCCCTGTGCGCTATCAACATTTCTGTCTTGCCATAAAATGCTTACACAATTTCTAAAACTGCATATCTAAGGCTCTGGTCTGTCCAATACGTGGGGGAAAATGGTAAACATGCTCTCTGCTATCCACGTTATATTTTAATTATTATTTTGGGTATAGGAGAGGGTCACTTTTTTTAAGCGTCAGGGAGGGTTTAGGTAAAATATGTTTTGCTGAAAGGGGAGGACCATCCATTTTCATTTCAGAGAGGTCCGATTTTCAGAGAGGTGTCTTCTTATAAATAACGTTCACAACCCTTACTATGCTCGTGACCAATGAGTAGATGGGAGGGGCAGGACAGGCAGTGCGTCAAGCCTCTCAAATAAAACCAAAAAAACTGTCTACACAGACTCCGGAGATGCCGGTTGATGAGCGGGAGCAGCTTGGATGAAATGATTGAATAACAATTATGTGTACATTTATTTCGTAGCGCTCGCACACGCAGCCTGGGCGGTCTAGTCACGGAGTCAAGCGCTTCGTGGTGGATTCATTAGAGGAGTTTCTCTAGTTTCAAGAAACTTTATTATAATATATACATGTACTAGGCTATAGATACAGTATGTTTACGATTGTAGCCTAAAATACGCTGGTTTCAAAATAATAGTGTGGAACACACACACTTGGAAAGACTAACACAGTGAGAAAGGAGCCACGCACTCAGGTAAGCCATCTTTCTTACTATTTTCAAATAAAATGTAATTATATTGTTACATATGGGAACATCTTTTTTCCCAAAGTTGCCAAGTAAATGCTAATATTGTACTATTCTGCTTGAGATTTCAAATGTTTTGCACTGGTCTTTATAACCTGTGAATATGTTTGATAATTTATCATTATTTATTGTTTAAAGATTCAAACAAATGTGCACACATGGCGAACATCTTTCATTGCATTTATAATAAATGTCTAGAGCCATGCAGCGAAACCTAAATTATTTCATACAGTATTAGAAAACATTATACAAGCAGTTCTTAAAAGGGCAATCTGGGGTGGTACATCCTTTTTTTAAACGTTTGAAATAATTATATATAGCCATTTATTCTTGAAGAATTTATGAATACCTCATGAGCTTAGTTTAACTTTCTTAGTTAATCTTGTTCTAATCTTGTTTTATTCCATTGTTTGTCCTTGCATCCATAGCTCCTTCAATGAATTTGAGTGGTTAAAATTCTTCCAGCAATACTGCTCTGCTTTTTACCAAAAAAGTGTTGTTTGAATCCCAGAATGCCCCTTTCAGCAAGACAGGCCTTTCTCTGTGCTGGTTGCTGATAATAAGCAGAATCTACTGCACACCCAAAACCGATTAGTGAAGGTGCTGTATGCAAAATGCAAAACTGGAGAAACAGGAAAATAGGGTCCTGTAGGGTCAGCCCTAATTTGTGTGCTCTCTGACACTCGGAGTTGCATGGTAAATGGCCCAGGAACACAAGGAAAGCACAAAGGACAATGCCCAAGGACTAGCCAGCCTGTCCCCTGCTGAGGGCCCAAAATGTATCTCTCTGCTACAGTATCCAGAGGACTGAGTATTGAATGAGTGATAGAAAAGTACTATATTATCCATATTTAGTATCTATTGTTCACTGAGGATAACTCTGATGCTATCTAAACTGAATAAAAATATGAACGCAACATGTAAAATGTTGGTCCCATGTGTCATGAGCTGAAATTGTTATGCTGGTGAATGAGGACCCAAAAGCGACGTAATAGAAACAGAGTCTTTATTCCAGTCTTAAACAAACAATGATTCTCCTGGATATTATCAAAGGTAAATCCAAAACAGGAAACTGAAATCCTCTCGTCAGAAGAGAGGAACGACTGGAGACGCGACCACAGACTGCAGGTCGCTTCAGGAAGGCACAGGCCGTAGCTGACATAGACACCTGCTCACACGCAGCATCTGAAGAAGGCAAAAACACGACAGGGCGGAACAAGGACACAGAACAGCAAACATCAAACAAGAATCCGACAAGGACAGAAGCGGAAGACAGAGGGAGAAATAGGGACTCTAATCAGAGGGTAAAATAGGGGACAGGTGTGAAAGAGTAAATGAGGTAGTTAGGAGAATGGGAAACAGCTGGGAGCAGGAACGGAACGATAGAGAGAGAGAGCGAGAGAGGGAGAGAGGGAGGGGGAGAGAGAGGGATAGAAAGAGGGAAAGAACCTAATAAGACCAGCAGAGGGAAGCACAGGGACAAGACATGATGATCAATGACAAAACATGACAGTACCCCCCCACTCACCGAGCGCCTCCTGGCGCACTCGAGGAGGAACCCTGGCGGCAACGGAGGAAATCATCAATCAACGAACGGTCCAGCACGTCCCGAGATGGAACCCAACTCCTCTCCTCAGGACCGTAACCCTCCCAATCCACTAAGTACTGGTGACCACGTCCCCGAGAACGCATGTCCATGATCTTCCGTACCTTGTAAATAGGTGCGCCCTCGACAAGGACGGGGGGGGGGGAGGGAAGACGAACGGGGGCGCGAAGAAAAGGCTTGACACAGGAGACATGGAAGACAGGGTGGACGCGACGAAGATGTCGCGGAAGAAGCAGTCGCACAGCGACAGGATTGACGACCTGAGAGACACGGAACGGACCAATGAACCGCGGAGTCAACTTGCGAGAAGCTGTCGTAAGGGGAAGGTTACGAGTGGAAAGCCACACTCTCTGACCGCGACAATACCTAGGGCTCTTAATCCTACGTTTGTTGGCGGCTCTCACAGTCTGCGCCCTGTAACGGCAAAGTGCAGACCTGACCCTCCTCCAGGTGCGCTCACAACGTTGGACAAAAGCCTGAGCGGAGGGAACGCTGGACTCGGCGAGCTGGGACGAGAACAGAGGAGGCTGGTACCCAAGACTACTCTGAAACGGAGATAGCCCGGTAGCAGACGAAGGAAGCGAGTTGTGAGCGTATTCTGCCCAGGGGAGCTGTTCTGCCCAAGACGCAGGGTTTCGAAAAGAAAGGCTGCGTAAAATGCGACCAATCGACTGATTGGCCCTTTCTGCTTGACCGTTAGACTGGGGATGAAACCCGGAAGAGAGACTGACGGAAGCACCAATCAAACGACAGAACTCCCTCCAAAACTGTGACGTGAATTGCGGGCCTCTGTCTGAAACGGCGTCTAACGGGAGGCCATGAATTCTGAACACATTCTCAATGATGATTTGTGCCGTCTCCTTAGCGGAAGGAAGCTTAGCGAGGGGAATGAAATGTGCCGCCTTAGAGAACCTATCGACAACCGTAAGAATCACAGTCTTCCCCGCAGACGAAGGCAGACCGGTAATAAAGTCTAAGGCGATGTGAGACCATGGTCGAGAAGGAATGGGAAGCGGTCTGAGACGACCGGCAGGAGGAGAGTTACCTGACTTAGTCTGCGCGCAGTCCGAACAAGCAGCCACGAAACGGCGCGTGTCACGCTCCTGAGTAGGCCACCAAAACCGCTGGCGAATAGAAGCAAGCGTACCCCGAACGCCGGGGTGGCCAGCTAACTTGGCAGAGTGAGCCCACTGAAGAACAGCCAGACGAGTAGAGACAGGAACGAACAGAAGGTTACTAGGACAAGCGCGCGGCGACGCAGTGTGAGTGAGTGCTTGCTTTACCTGTCTCTCAATTCCCCAGACAGTCAACCCGACAACACGCCCCTCAGGGAGAATCCCCTCGGGGTCGGTAGAAGCCACAGAAGAACTAAAGAGACGGGATAAGGCATCAGGCTTGGTGTTCTTATTTCCCGGGCGATAAGAAATCACGAACTCGAAACGAGCGAAAAACAACGCCCAACGAGCTTGACGTGCATTAAGTCGTTTGGCAGAACGGATGTACTCAAGGTTCTTATGGTCAGTCCAAACGACAAAAGGGACGGTCGCCCCCTCCAACCACTGTCGCCATTCGCCTAGGGCTAAGCGGATGGCGAGCAGTTCGCGGTTACCCACATCATAGTTGCGTTCCGATGGCGATAGGCGATGAGAAAAATAAGCGCAAGGATGGACCTTATCGTCAGACTGGAAGCGCTGGGACAGAATGGCTCCCACGCCCACCTCTGAAGCGTCAACCTCGACAATAAATTGTTTAGTGACGTCAGGAGTAACAAGGATAGGAGCGGATGTAAAACGCTTCTTGAGGAGATCAAAAGCTCCCTGGGCGGAACCGGACCACTTAAAGCACGTCTTGACAGAAGTCAGAGCTGTGAGAGGAGCAGCCACTTGACCGAAATTACGAATGAAACGCCGATAGAAATTAGCGAAACCGAGAAAGCGCTGCAACTCGACACGTGACTTAGGAACGGGCCAATCGCTGACAGCCTGGACCTTAGCGGGATCCATCTGAATGCCTTCAGCGGAAATAACAGAACCGAGAAATGTGACAGAGGAGACATGAAAGGCGCACTTCTCAGCCTTCACGTAGAGACAATTCTCTAAAAGGCGCTGGAGTACACGTCGAACGTGCTGAACATGAATCTCGAGTGACGGTGAAAAAATCAGGATATCGTCAAGGTAAACGAAAACAAAGATGTTCAGCATGTCTCTCAGTACATCATTAACTAATGCCTGAAAGACAGCTGGAGCATTAGCGAGACCGAACGGCAGAACCCGGTATTCAAAATGCCCTAACGGAGTGTTAAACGCCGTTTTCCACTCGTCCCCCTCTCTGATGCGCACGAGATGGTAAGCATTACGAAGGTCCAACTTAGTAAAGAACCTGGCTCCCTGCAGAATCTCGAAGGCTGACGACATAAGGGGAAGCGGATAACGATTCTTAACCGTTATGTCATTCAACCCTCGATAATCCACGCAGGGGCGCAGAGTACCGTCCTTCTTCTTAACAAAAAAAAACCCCGCTCCGGCGGGAGAGGAAGAAGGCACCACGGTACCGGCGTCGAGAGAAACAGACAGATAATCCTCGAGAGCCTTACGTTCGGGAGCCGACAGAGAGTATAGTCTACCCCGAGGAGGAGTGGTCCCCGGAAGGAGATCAATACAACAATCATACGACCGGTGAGGAGGAAGAGAGTTGGCTCTGGACCGACTGAAGACCGTGCGCAGATCATGATATTCCTCCGGCACTCCTGTCAAATCACCAGGTTCCTCCTGAGAAGAGGGGACAGAAGAAACAGGAGGGATAGCAGACATTAAACACTTCACATGACAAGAAACGTTCCAGGATAGGATAGAATTACTAGACCAATTAATAGAAGGATTATGACATACTAGCCAGGGATGACCCAAAACAACAGGTGTAAAAGGTGAACGAAAAATCAAAAAGGAAATGGTCTCACTGTGGTTACCAGATACTGTGAGGGTTAAAGGTAGTGTCTCACATCTGATACTGGGGAGAAGACTACCATCTAAGGCGAACATGGGCGTGGGCTTCCCTAACTGTCTGAGAGGAATGTCATGTTTCCGAGCCCATGCTTCGTCCATAAAACAACCCTCAGCCCCAGAGTCTATCAAGGCACTGCAGGAAGCAGCCGAACCGGTCCAGCGTAGATGGACCGACAAGGTAGTACAGGATCTTGATGGAGAGACCTGAGTAGTAGCGCTCACCAGTAGCCCTCCGCTTACTGATGAGCTCTGGCCTTTTACTGGACATGACATGACAAAATGTCCAGCAGAACCGCAATAGAGGCAAAGGCGGTTGGTGAT
This sequence comes from Salvelinus namaycush, assembly GCF_016432855.1. Classification (NCBI taxonomy): domain Eukaryota; kingdom Metazoa; phylum Chordata; class Actinopteri; order Salmoniformes; family Salmonidae; genus Salvelinus; species Salvelinus namaycush. Next base: position 38,712,486 of record NC_052334.1, read on the forward strand.
TCTCCGTTCCCTCTCCTTAGTCGAGATGCGAATACCTCCCAGCTGCATGGGCTCAGTCTCTGAGCCGGTGGGAGGAGATGGTTGAGATGCGGAGAGGGGGAACACCGTTAACGCGAGCTCTCTTCCACGAGCTCGGTGACGAAGATCTACCCGTCGTTCTATGCGGATGGCGAGTGCAATCAAAGAGTCCACGCTGGAAGGAACCTCCCGGGAGAGAATCTCATCCTTAACCTCAGCGTGGAGTCCCTCCAGAAAACGAGCGAGCAACGCCGGCTCGTTCCAGTCACTGGAGGCAGCAAGAGTGCGAAACTCTATAGAGTAATCCGTTATGGATCGATCACCTTGACATAGGGAAGCCAGGGCCCTGGAAGCCTCCTTCCCAAAAACTGAACGATCAAAAACCCGTATCATCTCCTCTTTAAAGTTCTGATAATCGTTAGAACACTCAGCCCTTGCCTCCCAGATAGCTGTGCCCCACTCCCGAGCCCGACCAGTAAGGAGTGATATGACGTAAGCGATCCGAGCTCTCTCTCTTGAGTATGTGTTGGGCTGGAGAGAGAACACAATATCACACTGGATGAGAAAGGAGCGACACTCAGTGGGTTGCCCAGAGTAACATGGTGGGTTATTAACCCTAGGTTCCGGAGACTCGGAAGACCAGGAAGTAGCTGGTGGCACGAGACGAAGACTCTGAAACTGTCCTGAGAGGTCGGAGACCTGAGCGGCCAGGGTCTCAACGGCATGACGAGCAGCAGACAATTCCTGCTCGTGTCTGCCGAGCATTGCTCCCTGGAACTCGACGGCAGTGTTGCGAGAATCCGTAGTCGCTGGGTCCATTCTTGGTCGGATTCTTCTGTTATGCTGGTGAATGAGGACCCAAAAGCGACGTAATAGAAACAGAGTCTTTATTCCAGTCTTAAACAAACAATGATTCTCCTGGATATTATCAAAGGTAAATCCAAAACAGGAAACTGAAATCCTCTCGTCAGAAGAGAGGAACGACTGGAGACGCGACCACAGACTGCAGGTCGCTTCAGGAAGGCACAGGCCGTAGCTGACATAGACACCTGCTCACACGCAGCATCTGAAGAAGGCAAAAACACGACAGGGCGGAACAAGGACACAGAACAGCAAACATCAAACAAGAATCCGACAAGGACAGAAGCGGAAGACAGAGGGAGAAATAGGGACTCTAATCAGAGGGTAAAATAGGGGACAGGTGTGAAAGAGTAAATGAGGTAGTTAGGAGAATGGGAAACAGCTGGGAGCAGGAACGGAACGATAGAGAGAGAGAGCGAGAGAGGGAGAGAGGGAGGGGGAGAGAGAGGGATAGAAAGAGGGAAAGAACCTAATAAGACCAGCAGAGGGAAGCACAGGGACAAGACATGATGATCAATGACAAAACATGACAGAAATAAAAGATCACAGAAATGTTCCATATGCACAAAAAATAATTTGCAGTAGGTACAACCGGCCTCACAACCGCAGACCACATGTAAAGCGCTATGTGGGTGAGCAGTTTGCTGATGTCAAGGTTGTGAGCAGAGTGCCCCATGGTGGCAGTGGGGTTATGGTATGGGCAGGCATAAGCTACAGACAACGAACACAATTGCATTTTATCGATAGCAGTTGTAATGCACAGAGATACCGTGACGAGAAAATGGCGCCGGAGCAGAAGACAGACGTTTTACGTTCCCCCAACCGATTGTGTTTTTTGTTCGTTTATCTGCGTTGTTTGTAACTTATTTTTTTTACTATTTTGTACATAATGTTGCCGCTATCGTCTCTTATGACCGAAAATAACTTCTAGACATCAGGACTGCGACTACTCACCACGGACTAGCAGAATCCTTTTTCTTCTTTCACGACTCTGACGAGCCCGAGGCGGAGGATATACGGCTCTCTCGGCGTTCCACACCATAGTGCCCTCAAAGCTCATCAATAAGCTAAGGACCCTGGGACTAAACACCTCCCTCTGCAACTGGATCCTGGACTTACTGACGGGCCGCCCCCAGGTGTTAAGGGTAGGTAACAACACATCCGCCATCCTGATCCTCAACACAGGGGCCCCTCAGGGGTGCGTGCTCAGCCCCCTCCTGTACTCCCTGTTCACCAGTGACTGCACGGCCAGGCACGACTCCAACACCATCATTACATTTGCCGATGACACAACAGTGGTAGGCCTGATCACCGACAACAACGAGACAGCCTATAGGGAGGAGGTCAGAGACCTGGCCATGTGGTGCCATGACAACAACCTCTCCCTCAACGTGATCAAGACAAAGGAGGTGATTGTGGACTACAGGAAAAAGAGGACCGAGCACGCCCCCATTCTCATCGACGGGGCTGCAGTGGAGCAGGTTGTGAGGTTCAAGTTCCTTGGTGTCCACATCACCAACAAACTAACATGGTCCAAGCACACCATGACAGTCATAAAGCGGACACGACAAAACCTATTCCCCCTCAGGAGACTGAGAAGATTTTGGCAGATCCTCAAAAGTTTCTACAGCTGCACCATCGAGCATCCTGACTGGTTGCATCACTGCCTGGTATGGCAACTGCTCGGCCTCCGACCGCAATGCACTGCAGAGGGTAGTGCGAACGGCCCAGTACATCACTGGGGCCAAGCTTCCTGCCATCCAGGACCTCTATACCAGGCAGTGTCAGAGGAAGGCCCTGAAAATGTTCAAAGTCTCCAGCCACCCTAGTCATAGACTGTTCTCTCTGCTACCACACGGCAAGCTGTACCGGAGCGCCAAGTCTAGGTCCAAGAGGCTTCTAAACAGCTTCTACCCCCAAGCCATAAGACTCCTGAACATCTAGTCAAATGGCTACCCAGACTATTCACATTGCCCCCCCCCTCTCTCCACACCACTGCCACTCTCTGTCATCTATGCATTGTCACTTTAATTAACTCTACCTACATGTACATACTACCTCAACTAACCGGTTCCCCCGCACATTGACTCTGTACTGGCACCCCCCTGTGTGTATATATATATATATATATATATATATATTTTTTTACTGCTCCTCTTTATTTACTTGTCACATTTATGTCTTATTCTTAACCATATTTTTGGAAACTGCACTGTCGGTTAGGGGCTCGTAAGTAAGCATTTCACTGTAAGGTAAGGTTGTATTTGGCGCATGTGACTAATAAAATTTGATTTGATTTGAGATCCTGAGGCCCATTGTCATGCTTTATCTGCCACCATCACCTCATGTTTCAGCATGATAATGCACGGCCCCATGTCACAAGAATCTGTACACAATTCCTGGAAGCTGAAAATGTTCTCAGTTCTTCCATGGCCTGCATACTCAGCAGACTCACCAGCCGAGCAATCAGCCTGTCACCAACCCTTTGGAAACATTTGGAAAAAATTGTGTTTGACCAGATACAATGCTATTTTACAGTAAACAAATTGACAACAGACTTTCAGCACGCTCATGGGGAAGGACATTCAACAACCACATCACTTACACAAATGACTGATGATTGGCTGAGATAAATTGATGATAAATAGATTGTGGCGGCTGTTTTGTTAGACTTCAGTGTGGCTTTTGACATTACTTGTATCTGTACAGGGTGGACTCTGAATTACTCTATGCAAAGTTTTATTGTCTTCTTGTCACGCCCTGACCTTAGTTATCTATGTTTTCTTTATTATTTTGGTTAGGTCAGGGTGTGACGAGGGTGGGTATGCTTGTTTTGTATTGTCTAGGGTTTTTGTATGTCTAGGGGTGTTTGTAAGTCTAGGCTTATGTAGGTCTATGGTGGCCTGAATTGGTTCCCAATCAGAGGCAGCTGTTTATCGTTGTCTCTGATTGGGGATCATATTTAGGTTGCCATTTTCCCTTGGGTATTTGTGGGTTCTTGTCTATGTGTAGTGGCCTGTCAGCACTCATTTGTATAGCGTCACGGTTCGTTTTTGTTATTTTGTTCAGTGTTTCTTCTTATTAAAGAAGAATGTACGCATACCACGCTACGCCTTGGTCTCCTCCTTTTGACGGCCGTGACACTTCTCAGGAATTGTGTCTTATTACTTTGGTCTCATCCCTCACACAATCCTTTAAATGCTGTGACACCATGTGGCGATTGGGCCTGGTAATGTTTAGGTTACTGTAAGCTTGGTATTGTTAGATTGGTCAATGGTGGTTGGTTTTGGGTTGAAAGGTTACACCTTCAGATGTTGTAAATTGAATTAAATGTTGTTGTTCTCTCTCTTGTATCCTGTATCTAAGTTGTAGGTTGTATGATCAATTCTCATTTCCTTCTGGCCTAATAAGCATCTCTTATGTTCATGCTTTGTCTTCTAATTCTTTGGAACTTAAGCTTTATGCCTTGTATGTGAGTCCATTCAATGTTACTTAAATATCTGCCTTTGATATAGAGAATTCTCAGACCAATTCTTGCTAGTCAACGTCAACTCATTGCATCATGCTTGCTTGTATATTTTAATTACCTTTATGAAGTCAGATAAACATTATAATAGGCTAATTGCTTAGTCCAATTATAAGTCGCTGTCACGACTTCCGCCGAAGTCGGCCCCTCTCCTTGTTCGGGTGGTGGTCGACGTCACCGGCTTTCTAGTCACCACCGATCCATGTTTTGTTTTGTCTGTATTACACACACCTGGTTTCAATTCCCATATCATGTTCCTTATTTAACCCTCTGGCATACCTTTCTGTTCTGTCTGTGATTGTTGGGGTCTTAGTGGTTCGTGTAGGTGTTATTCTGTCTGTATTTTCCTTATTGGAATATTGCTTGCCTTTTTTGTGAGTAAACTCAGTTGTTTTGCTCAAACCTGTGTCCTGCGCCTGACTCCTCTACATCTCTGCACCCAATCGTTGACAGTCGCATGTTGTCACGTTCCTGACCTGTTTTCTGTTGTTTTGTATGTGTTTAGTTGGTCAGGACGTGAGCTGGGTGGGAATTCTATGTTGTGTGTCTAGTTTGTCTGTTTCTATGTCAGCCTAGTGTGGGTTCTCAATCAGAGACAGATGGTAGTCGTTGTCTCTGATTGAGACTCATATATAGGAGGCTTGTTTTGTGTTGGGATTTTGTGCGTGTTTGTTACCTGTCTCTGTGTTTGTGTTCTGCACCAGATAGGTCTGTATCGGTTTTGCACATTTGTTATTTTGTAGGTTGTTTGTAGTGTTTCTCTTGTGTTTGTATTAAACATGTTTAACACTAGCCGCGCTGCATTTTGGTCCTCTCCTTCACCCCTGGAAGAGAACCTTTACAGAAACACCCACCAAACCTGGACCAAGCAGCGTGGCAACGGGCAGCAGCAACAGCAGCAGCGGTACCAGGAGGAATGGTCATGGGAGGAAATCATAAACGGAAAAGGACCCTGGGCAAAGGTGGGAGAGAATCGCCACTCTTGGGAGGAGAAGGAGGCAGCCACAGCCCAGGAGCGCTGGATTGAGGAGGCAGCACGTAAGAGAGGCTGGAAGCCCGAGAGGCTCACCCAAAAATTTCTTGGGGGGGGATAAAGGGGAGTGTGGCGAAGCCGGGTTGGATACCTGAGCCAACTCCCCGGGCTTACCGTGGAGTGAGAGGGCGTCGTACTGGTCAGACACCGTGTTATGCGGTAAAGCGCACGGTGTCCCCAGTACGCGTGCTTAGCCCAGTGCGGGCTATTCCACCTTGCCGCACTGGGAGGGCTAGGTTGGGCATCGAGCCGGATGTCATGAAGCCGGCCCAACGTATCTGGCCTCCAGTACGTCTCCTCGGGCCGGCGTACATGGCACCAGCCTTACAGGTGGTGTCCCCGGTTCGCCTGCATAGCCCAGTGCGGGTTATTCCACCTCGCCGCACTGGCAGGGCTACGGGGACCATTCAACCTGGTAAGGTTGGGGAGGCTCGGTGCTCAAGAGCGCGTGTCCTCCTTCACGGTCCGGTATATCCGGCGCCACCTTCCCACCCCAGCTCAGTACCACCAGTGCTTACTCCACGCACTCTCCCTATGGTGCGTGTCTCCAGCTCAGTACCACCAGTGCCTACACCACGCACCAGGCTTCCAGTGCATCTCCAGAGCCCTGTTCCTCCTCCCCGCACTCGCCCTGAGGTGCGTGCCCTCAGCCCGGTACCTCCAGTTCCGGCACCACGCATCAGGCCTATAGTGCGTCTCAGCCGGCCAGAGTCTGCCGTCTGCCCAGCGGCGCCTGAACTGCCCGTCTGCCCAGCGGCGCCTGAACTGCCCGTCTGCCCAGCGCTGTCTGAGCCATCCGTCTGCCCAGCGCCGTCTGAGCCATCCGTCTGCCCAGCGCCGTCTGAGCCATCCGTCTGCCCAGCGCCGTCTGAGCCATCCGTCTGCCCAGCGCCGTCTGAGTCATCCGTCTGCCACGAGCCATTAGAGCCGCCCGTCTGTCCCGAGCCATTAGAGCCGTCCGTCAGTCAGGAGCCGCTAGAGCCGTCCGTCAGTCAGGAGCCGCTAGAGCCGTCCGTCAGTCAGGAGCCGCTAGAGCCGTCCGTCAGTCAGGAGCCGCCAGAGCCGCCAGCCAGTCAGGAGCCGCCAGAGCCGCCAGCCAGTCAGGAGCCGCCAGAGCCGCCAGCCAGTCAGGAGCCGCCAGAGCCGCCAGCCAGTCAGGAGCCGCCAGAGCCGCCAGCCAGTCAGGAGCCGCCAGAGCCGCCAGCCAGTCAGGAGCCGCCAGAGCCGCCAGCCAGTCAGGAGCCGCCAGAGCCGCCAGCCAGTCAGGAGCCGCCAGAGACGCCAGCCAGTCAGGAGCCGCCAGAGACGCCAGCCAGTCAGGAGCTGCCAGAGACGCCAGCCAGTCAGGAGCTGCCAGAGCTGCCCTACAGTCATGAGCTGCCCTACAGTCATGAGCTGCCCTACAGTCATGAGCTGCCCTTCAGTCATGAGCTGCCCTTCAGTCATGAGCTGCCCTTCAGTCATGAGCTGCCCTCCAGTCATGAGCTGCCCTCCAGTCATGAGCTGCCCTCCAGTCATGAGCTGCCCTCCAGTCATGAGCTGCCCTCCAGTCATGAGCTGCCCTTCAGTCATGAGCTGCCCTTCAGTCATGAGCTGCCCTTCAGTCATGAGCTGCCCTCCAGTCATGAGCTGCCCTCCAGTCATGAGCTGCCCTCCAGTCATGAGCTGCCCTCCAGTCATGAGCTGCCCTCCAGTCATGAGCTGCCCTCCAGTCATGAGCTGCCCTCCAGTCATGAGCTGCCACTCAGTCCGGAGCTGCCACTAGTCCGGAGTTGTCCCTCTGTCCTGAGCTACCTCTCTGTCCTGAGCTACCTCTTTGTCCTGAACTACCTCTCTGTCCTGAGTTGTCTCCTCTATTGTAGAGGGGAGTTGGTGAAGGTTCCTGGACCATGGTCGGGGGCGAGGGTCGCCACTCAAGGGACGCTAAGGAGGTGGACAAAGACAATGGTGGAGTGGTGCCCTCGTCCACCGCCGGAGCCGCCACCGCGGACAGATGCCCACCCAGACCCTCCCCTTGAGTTTTAGGGGTGCGCCCGGAGTTCGCACCTTGAGGGGGGGGGGTTCTGTCACGTTCCTGACCTGTTTTCTGTTGTTTTGTATGTGTTTAGTTGGTCAGGACGTGAGCTGGGTGGGAATTCTATGTTGTGTGTCTAGTTTGTCTGTTTCTATGTCAGCCTAGTGTGGGTTCTCAATCAGAGACAGATGGTAGTCGTTGTCTCTGATTGAGACTCATATATAGGAGGCTTGTTTTGTGTTGGGATTTTGTGCGTGTTTGTTACCTGTCTCTGTGTTTGTGTTCTGCACCAGATAGGTCTGTATCGGTTTTGCACATTTGTTATTTTGTAGGTTGTTTGTAGTGTTTCTCTTGTGTTTGTATTAAACATGTTTAACACTAGCCGCGCTGCATTTTGGTCCTCTCCTTCACCCCTGGAAGAGAACCTTTACACGTGATGTATATACTCGACTGACGGAAAGCATAGCTACTATTAAAATACATTTTTATCTGACTGGAAGTGTACAGACTGAAGTGGCAGCAAGTCTTAAACCTGAAATGGTTGAACATTTTGTCATGTCTTTTTGGTCTGTTTTCCTCTGTAGTCACTGCTAGTTTTGAAGCCTTTGTTAAGGCCTCTAGAAGTGCATGTAATTTAAAACACCAAATATCCATTGATATGCTGTAATGTGTAAACACATTACCTAGCAGCCAACCTGATTGCACTAATCCCTTGTAATTACAGTAAAATACTGGGAAATACAAACTCCTCCCCTTAATGAATTTCATTCATCCATAATTTTTTTTCAGTATAAACAGTCAATTTAACGGTATTGTACTGTTATTAAACAGTACTTGCTTTGAAACCATATTTATATTACAGTAGGTGTACTATAGAATGAAATACAGAATTTTGCTTACCACGAGCTGCCTGTAAGCTACTGTCAATTTAACAGTAACCCCTATACAGTGCATGATATTCAGCCCATTGAGTCATCCCTACCAAAATATTTCTTATCTAACACAACTCAGGATAAGACCCAGATGCAGATATACGAGGCAGACAGTTTGAAATGTCAGGTCAAGCCAGGCAGAGGTGGAAACGAGACAAAGGGCTGTGAGACAGAGGTTTGATCCTAGATACATGAATAGTGGGATGTATACGGAGGGTGCGGTGCCAATAAAGGGCCGATAAAACTGCTAGGGGAAAGTTTACGGGACTCCACCCGGAGGGGCAAATCCCGAGTGGACAGCCATACCCTCTGCCAAAGACGATATCTGGGAGCAGCGACGGACGAACATCTGGGCCGATGGTATGCTGACCTCTTGTTCAGGGAAGAGCGGGGGCTGATATCGCATGGAACACTCGAAAGTCGAGAGACTAGTGGCCAAGCAGAGAAGGGTGTTGCGGGCGTATTCCACCCACATGTGTTGTTGGCTCCAGGTGGTGGGGTTGGTCGAGACGAGGCACCTAAGCATATTCTCCAGGTCTTGATTGGCACGCTCTGACTAGCCGTTGGACCGGGTATGAAACCCGGAGGACAAGCTGGCTCGATGACCCAATAAGGGTGCAGAACTCTTTCCAGAATCGGGACGAGAATTGATGACCACAATCAGAGACAATGTCGGCAGGGAGTTCATGGATTTGGAAGACGTGCTGCACCATGAGCTGAGACATCAGGAACCATAGTGGGCCACCAGAAGCGTTGTCGAAGGAAGGCCAGGGTTCAACGGGAGCTAGGATGGCAGGTGAGCTTGGAGGAATGAGCACATTCCAGGACCTGAGATAGGGCTGAATCAGGGACAAACATCCGGTAATCTTGACAATTAAAAAATCATTAAAGTAGTTGGCAATATCAGTGGGTTTAATGAGCCATCTGATTCAATGAATGATGAAGCTGAGTTTGCCTTTTTGCCCAACAGTTCTTTTAAGGTGCTCCAAAGCTTTTTACTATCATTCTTTATATAATTTATCTTAGTTTTATAGTATAGTTTCAACACTTCCACCACTGGCATTTCTGTCTTTTCTGTAAATGTTATAACCTTGTATTGCTACCACTGTATCATCAAAGGTATTATCTAAGTGAGTTTCAGAGAGAGTCAAAATATGAATGTCATCTGTTACTAGCAAGTTATTTACTTCATTAACCTTGTTTCTTAGGCTACATATGTTAACGTGGGCTATTTTTGAACACTTTTCTGGGATGCTTGATTGTTTTCATTGTTTTACTGGGTAGCTTAGCAGAATTAGACATGCTCATGCTGTTTATGTTAGTGCAGGGTGAGCTGCACACATGGGACTTCCAACTACGTCACACCGCCTCAGTGCTAACACTATAACTCTGGTTCATAGGCACATGATTACTGCATACAATAGCTGTGGGATCAGCAGAGGCATTCAGCGCAGTTAGAGGGGCATAAATTAGGTTACTTACATTGCGTCTTCCAACGCCCCTGGGATAATGTACATTTGCTGAAACATTATGACAACTCAGTGACACAATGGTAGGAATTTACTGAGCTGGGCTTGGGTCATTGATAAGTAATTGTCTCAATGCAGCCTTATAATGCTGTGAAAGGATCCAGGAACCCAAATGATTTGGATGGATCCCATCCTCCTTATCAAATGAGCTTTGTTTCCAGAAGGTATCAAAATTGTCAATAAATGTTACACCCACAGAGCTGAAATAGTCTCGTAGCCAGTTATGGGGGGCTAAAAGTCTGCTGAAACGTTCAATGCCACACTCAACCCCATCAGTTCTTTAAAATCCATCGTCAGCTGTTCTGAGCTGCCCTTCATAATGTCATTGAATCCCACATTAACTATGATAGACTCAATTTCCTGATGCTGATTTAAAATGTTTGGTAGCAGCTTATTGATATCCTGTACTCGTGCTCCTGGATAGCACAAAGGTTTTGCCCAACGGACTGAGACATTACTCACCATTGAACCGCCCAATACAACGGCCGGAGAAGGGAATGGAGAAATCTGACCATTCCTACCCCTCACACAATTCTTTGAACCTTTCACGGATCCACGAGAAGCAGGATAGCGTATGCCCGCTGCTTCCCCCGATAGGTCCAGACCTCCCACAGAAGGCAGTGCCCGTCAGATCCAGAGAGAGGGAAAGGAGCCGAACTCGACAACGAAGCCACTGCTGGAGTCAGCGTATTTGGAGTCAGCACCGCCAGCGCAGACACAGGCAATCCCAGCGATGAAGGCGCAGGTAGATCAGGTACCAGTGCAGCGACGCTATTCCGAATGTCAATCTGCTCCTAACCTCTCACAACCACTGCCGTCCGCTTAGCAGCATGCTGCTGCCTTTGGTTTCCTCGACTTGTGACATGGGACCAGCGCTGATTGGAACAATCTTCTTGCTGTTCTCTGTCTACTTCATTACAAGATGGAGTAGGAGAAGCAGATGGAGACAATTTCCTTGGCAGGCAAGTTATAGGTAGCGCCATTCGGATAGGGACAGATTGTAACGGCGTTCCTCCTCCTCTTCATCCGAAGGCGATCTCTTCCAGCTCGGATCTCCTCCCATGTGTAGCAACCTTTTCCATTTAACACGTCCTCCCATGTCCACTGCTCGAACTCACGCTGCTTGGTTCTGGATCGGTGGGTGGTTCTGTAACGGCGTTCCTCCTCCTCTTCATCCGAAGAGGAGGAGCAGGGATTGAACCAAACTGCAGCGTTGTATTTAGACATAATGAATTTATTTAAGTGTAGACGAAAAACACGAACTTCACTTGAATACTTACAAAATAACAAAACGAATGTAGACAAACCTGAACATACGAACTTACATATAACACGAAGAGCGCACGAACAGGAAAAATGACTACATAAAACGATGAACGAACGAAACAGTCCCGTATGGTGCAAACAAACACAGACACGGAAGACAACCACCCACAAACAAACAATGTGACACCACCTACCTTAATATGATTCTCAATCAGAGGAGATGAAAACCACCTGCCTCTAATTGAGAACCATATTAGGTACCCATTAACCAACATAGAAACAGAAAACATAGACTGCCCACCCAAACTCACGTCCTGACCAACTAACACATACAAAAACTAACAGAAAACAGGTCAGGAACGTGACACAGATGACAAGGCTGGAAAACATCCATCAGGCCCGAGCGGCGTCCAGCCATAAGAGTTGAGAACGAGAAAGTTCCAATTTGCATTTTCCCCGTAAGTGTCACGATCGTCATATAAGCACACATACAAAACAAAACAATATCCCACATCGCAGGTGGGAAAAGGAACACACTAAGTATGATCCCCAATTAGAGGCAACGATTATCAGCTGCCTCCAATTGGGAACCATACACATACACCAACATAGAAATATACTATCTAGAAACCCCCCTAGTCACGCTCTGACCTATTACACCATAGAGAACCCCGAGGGCTCTCTATGGTCAGGGCGTGACAGTAAGTTAGTGCAGAATTTGCTTGCTAATCGTAGGCACCTCATTCCTGTATTCCTCTGCAAGCAAACAATTGCTTCATTTGAACTCTGGATTGTCAATACAGTGGAGTCGACCATGTGTGAATGTTGCTGTTGTATGTTTACAAGGCCTATGCCAAACATTAGGAATGCCTTCCTAATATTGATTTGCACCACCCCCCCTCCACACACACACACACACACACACACACACACACACACACACACACACACACACACACACACACACACACACACACACACACACACACACACACACACACTGATTGAAGTGGGTTTAACAAGTGAGATCAATAAGGGATCATAGCATTCACCTGGTCAATCTATTTCATGGAAAGAGCAAGTGTTCTTAATGTTTTGTACCCTGTATATATTTAGTGTATAATGTATATTTACTTATCAGATCGGACTTGCCGTAACTGAAGTTCCCTATATTTTTTTTCCTACAGGGCTGTTTTCTCTTTCATTTCAAGTTTAAGAAAGACAAGTCTTAACATGTGAAATATTAAAACATTTACACTCAATTTCTTTGTACTTCTTTTCCTTGGAAAAGGGTTTAGGATTTACTGGAACCAGGACATATCCACCCTTAAGGATTTTAGTGACGTAGTTCCTCCGGATTGTGGGAATCCCATTGAACTGACCAGGGTAAGTGCAGTTCAACCTTTGTTTCCTCTTGCGCTCACTTCCCATTCCTAAGTGAATGTCACTAGGGCGGCCAAACAGTTATGCCACATTAGGCAAAGCATCAGTCCAGATATCATGTCATTCCATACAATATCATAACACCTTTTATAGAGACTTTATTATTTTTCTAATACATGAGTTGTTAAGCCACTCAGTAGGGCTTATGAAGCCTTTATAGCCACATTTTTTGTAAATACAAAGTAGGACCCCTCTTGTTATTGTCTGTTATACTGATGACAGAGCAGGAAGACATTAGTCTAGATTTGACTGGAAATATGGTCATCATTCACTCATCATCACAAACAGAGAGCACAGTGTCGAAAGTCCACTAAAGTGAATATTGCAGTGAGTCTTGAAATATGACTCTAATAGGAAGTGTTTTTCTCACAGAGGGAGTTGCTATTGCAAAACCAATAGTGGAGTCGACCATGGGGATAAAAGAGGACTTAGTAGTGACCACGGCTGTGAACTTTGTCGGGAACGGAAACTTCCTGGACTCGGCGTTCCGCTACACCCTCTTCCCAGTGTTCTACGGTGTTGTGTTCATCCTTGGGCTGATAGCCAATAGTTACGTGCTGTTCGTGCTGTGGCGCCTACGCGATGCCAAGGCCTTGAACGAGATCTGCATCTACATGGCCAACCTGACTGTGGCCGACCTCCTCTTCGTGTGCGCCCTCCCCGTCTGGATTGGCTACTACCATCACGGTGGCGTCTGGCTCTACGGCGAATTCCTGTGCCGTGTCACCGGCGTGTTCTTCTTCATCAACACCTACTGCTCCATCCTCTTCCTCACTGCCATCAGTATCAACCGCTACTGGGCCATCACGCGCCCGCTGAACGCCGCCTCGTCCGACCATTGGTGCCGTGGGGTGGTCGTCACAGCGGTCATCTGGGTGGTCACTCTGTCCATGTCTGTGCCATACCTCTTGAAGACGGGCATCCAGAAGGACGAGAGGAACGTGTCGCGATGCTTCGAGGGCTACCACCATGAGACAGATGGCGAGAAGCGGCTGGTGGCCGCAACCCACCTTATCATTGTGGGGTGCTTCGTCTTGGTCTTCTTCCTCGTCGTAGTGTGTAATCTGCTAATCGCCCGGGCGTTACTAGCCCAGTCCCTTACCCAGGCTCGGGGCTCCAGTTCCTCCAAACCCCGGGGGGTGAAGGGCCGGGCCCTGCAGATGCTGTGCGCTGTGGTGGGGGTGTTTGTGGTGTGCTTCCTCCCCCACCACATGGTCCAGGGCCCCTGGACCCTGGCTGTGCTGGAGATCAAGGAGGGCTGGGGCAGCACGGAATGGAACCAGAAGACCAGGCAGTGGTTGAACGACGCCCACCAGGTCACCCTGATGCTGATGGGGCTCAACTGCCTCTTAGATCCCGTGGTGTACTGCTTCGCCACCAGGAGGTTCCACATGTATATCAAGGACCATCTGAAAAAGGTGGGGATGGGCAGAGGCTGCTCGGAAACAGCCATCACACACATCCCATAGTGGAATGCAAGAATGTGAGCCAGCGGCTCCATCGTGAACAGCAGCAGCTCAATAATTAAAGTCCTTCACTGTAATGGAAAACTGTAATTTATATGGTAAATTTGGGTATTATCAACAGTAAAATACTCCTAACGTTTTACTGCAGCATAGTGTAAATTGTTGTGGGCGGGGAAACAATTGCTTTATTTTGAATGGTACTGTAATTCCACCCCACAGAATACAGTACTGTACCGTGTCAAAAACCTTTTGACCACTTGTGGGTGCATGTTATTGTTGTTTCTGGCTTATTAACATATTTTGAGCTGTGTCTTGTAAGAGGCTATATTTGTTGCACCCATGAGTGAAAATGCTGTACCAATTTAACTTATGTTATAGGAGACAGATTGTACAGGGGACAGATTTTAGTGGCAGTGAGTCTTAAACCTTAAATGGTTGAGCATTTTGCCATGTCCTTTTGGTCTGTACCCCTGTAGTCGCTGCCAGTTTGGAAGATTTTGTTAAGGCCTCTACAGGTGCAAGTAATATAAAATACCAATTATGCATTAATATGCTGTGGGATGTTTACAACCAGATTCATCTGGTTTTCAAGGGAAAAGGAAAGAGAGCTATTTGCAAATAGTCTGGGTAGCCATTTGATTAGCTGTTAAATTTCACCACCTCTCTTTCTTCCTGTTCTTTTTCTCTTTGAGCGTAAACAGAGTATAAAAGCAGAAGTTTCATAGGGAACTTGAGCTTCTATAAATGATAGATTCACCCCTTATACAATTCCCTCTGGAAGGACATTAAAGGGCTCTATTCAGAAATCCTCATTATTCCGTTGAATGATTTAAAATTTGAGCGTCATTATTTCTATAAGGCCTATACTTTCTCGTTCTGAACTTCTAACCTGAGTAGGACGGGTCTGGCTTTGCGACAATGATCAAGAGCAGCTGCTCACCGATATGACAGCCCCAATGCAGTTACACCTCCGACACCGCCAAAACATCAGCTATGCGGGTGTCGGCTATTGCCGGTTAATGCTGATCTGATTGAATCTAGGCCTAAGGGTCCCACTGTTCAGCAAGAGTAGGAGCAGGGCAAGTTTCATTCAGCCATCAGGCTGCTGAACAGTGGGACATAGGACAGATATAGATGGACAGTAGGCCCCAGAGACTTTGAATATGTGAAAATGTAAATGTGTGACTTGTGTACTAGCTTTCCAGTTTTCCGTACTGGATGTAATATATTGTGTTGTGTTTGTGTATTTGTATGCTGACACCAGAACATGAATTTACATGTAAATGGACAAAGTATATCGTATCATATCGTATTTGTTTTGCAATTTGTACGATTGCAAAACAAATACTGGGAGCCAAGAAGTACTTTTTAAAATGTGATGAATTGCTATTATTGTTATTGCTATTATTATTGTAAAGAATGGTGGAGTAACAAGCTTTTAAGGTCATTTTATGAGGCTGGTAAACATCCTACTGGGCACAGATGTCAATTCAACATCTATTCCATGTTGGGTCAGCGTAATTTCAATGAAATGACGTGGAAACAATGTTGATTCAACCAGTATATGCTCAGTGGGATGTGATGAACGTGATGACTTCTCAGCTGTCAGCTGCTGAAGTATAAACAGAGACGGTTTATGAAGGAAGTTGACCACTGGTATAAATGTTGCACTCTTTGTATGTGATGCAATTGAAACATATTGTGTAACGCTGTACTGTATTCTCAAATAAAACAAATATCTAACGGTCACGGCCGTTAAAAGAACTGGACCAAGGTGCAGCGTGGTGAGCGTACACTTTCTCTTTATTGAAAAAAATTACACCGAACAAAAACAATAAACACTACAAAAACTAACCGTGAAGCTACAGGCTATGTGCCCTAAACAAAAGTTAACTTCCCACAAAGACAGGTGGGAAAAAAGGCTACCTAAGTATGGTTCCCAATCAGAGACAATGATAGACAGCTGTCCCTGATTTGAGAACCATACCCGGCCAAAACATAGAAATAGAAAATCATAGAAACACAAAACATAGAATGCCCACCCCAACTCACGCCCTGACCAAACCAAAATAGAGACATAAAAAGGATCTCTAAGGTCAGGGCGTGACACTAACAGATATATTGTTATTGAAATACCAGTTTAATTTATCAGATGCAGTAGGGATGACCAGGGATGTTTTCTTGATAAGTATGTGAATTGGACCATGGTCCTGTCCTGCTAAGTATTCAAAATGTAAAGAGAACTTTTGGGTGTCAGGGAAAATGTATGGAGAAAAAAGTAAAGTTTCTTTAGGAATGTAGTGAAGTAAAAGTAAACGTAGTCAAAAATATAAATAGTAAAGTACAGATGCTCCAAAAAACTACTTAAGTAAAAATACTTTAAAGTACTACTTAAGTACTTCATTAACTTTAAATAATGTGGTTGGGTCCTGTTATAACACGTACTACTTAAGTACTTTACACCTCGCTCGTGACAAGGTGGTGTAGACGTCATCACAACAGGCCGTACTGTAGGTATCATCCCAAGGTGGAGGAGGTAGCATCCCCTTTCATGAAGGTGAGGCACATGTCGCTGTAGGCTCACTTGGTTTCACCAGTTCATATAGACTTCTCCCTCATCCCCAGTCTGGGCCTGACTCCTCACCATAATGGTGATAGCAGACACTACATCTAATGACTGCATGCATGTGTCTAATAACTACAGGATTGTGGTCCACTACATATTGTTCGGTAACGATTTCTTTGACTACATATCCATAACGCATTCATTACACATCTATAAGCATTTCATGAACTTGTTATAACAGGACCCAACCACATTACATGTGAATTAAGTGTATCCATAGCATATCTATATGCAATAAGTTTTCAGTTTCAGTTTTCAGTTCACTGTTCTCTGGTAGGGGGTCCTGTGTGCACTGGGCATTACTGACTCAAGTGAATGAAATTAGTCTAAAGGTTTGTTCTTTTGAGTCAAAGATCAGTCAGTAAAAAGAGCTGAACTTCCCATCATTACCTTAAACAGGACAAATTATGAGACAGAAACCAGTTGCGTTTTGACTGCAGAAGAGAGGTGAGAGGTCAGTGTTACATCACTTCCTGGTGACAATCCAGCCAAAGCGTTCTTCTGGCTTCTTAGCTATTTTTCTGTTATTAAATGTGCAACATTTCGGGTGTTACTAGCACGGTCCCCTACCCAGGCTCGGGGCTCCAGTTACTCCAAACCGAGGGGGGTGAAGGGCCGGGCCCTGCAGATGCTGTGTGCTGTTGTGGTTTTTTTTTGTGGGGTGCTTCCTCCCCCACCACGTAGTCCAGAGCCCCTGGACCCTGGCTGTGCTGGAGATCAAGGAGGGCTGGGGCAGCACGGACTGAGATCAGAGGACCAGGCAGTGGTTGGACGACGCCCACCAGGTCACCCTGATGCTGATGGAGCTCAACTGCCTCTTGGACCCCGTATTGTACTTCTTCACCAACAGGAGGTTCTACCTGTACGTCAAGGACCATCTGAAAAAGGTGGGGAGGGATGAAGGGTGCTCTGAAACAGCCATCACACACGTCTATGGTGGAGAGCGAGAATGTGAGCCAGCGGCTCCATAGCGAACGGCAGCAGCTCAAGAATTAAAGTCCTAGAACGTAACGGAAAACTGTAATTGATACAGTAAGTTTGGGTATTATCAACAGTAAAATAACATTTTACTGCAGCATAGTGTAAATTGTTGTGAGCGGGGAAATAATTGCTTTATTTTGAATGGTACTGTAATTCCACCCCACAGAATACAGTACTGTACCATGTATTTGGAGCACCAAAAAATGTTTGCACCCATGAGTGAAAATGCTGTACCAATTGTATCTCACACTGTATCTTACACTTTATTCTTGTGACAGACTTGCGACTTCAATTTCACCACCTCTTTCTTCCTGTTCTTTTTCTCTTTGAGTGTAAACAGAGTAGAAAAGCAGAAGTTTCATAGGGAACTGGAGCTTCTATAAATGATAGATTCACCCCTTACACAATTCCAAGAGGTGTGTGTGGTGGTGTGTGTGGTGCGATGTGAAATAGTATATCGTTGTTGTGAGCTGCGGCCATCTGGAATGAGATAAAGGGCTCTACACAGTAAGATCCGCCATAGCAGACATCTGCATAGCGGTGGTTTTGGCGGTGTAGGAGGTGGAACTGCATAGAAATGTCAAATTCACAAGCAGCTCCTAAAGCGGACATTGCTATTGGCTGCATGGAGTCGCATTAAGATAAATCCCATGCAACCTTGTTTAACCACCCTACCAAGGTAGGGAATGGTCAGGTGGTCAAACAAGGCTTGAATACGGGCCAGATGTTACTCCCAAGTATCTGCATAAACCACTACACCGTCCAGATCAACAGCGCACCCGACCAAGCCGGAGACAACCCTATTCAAAAGCCGCTGAAAAGGCCAAAACTATAACCAAATACAGGTACAGACCTGAGGGTGTAATAAGGGCAGAGATTTCAAGAGCCCTACTCATCAGTGGCACCTGCCAATAGCCCTTTAACAGGTCAAACTTGCTCACAAACTTCGTTACTCCGACCTGATCAACGTAGTCCTCCATCCGAGGAAGAGGAAATTAATCTGGCTTAGTGACACTGTTTACCTTACTGTAGTCCATACAAAATCTGTTTGTCCCATCTAGTTTACTGACCAAGACACAGGGAGAAACCCAGCTGGAGAAAGAAGGCTCTGCAATATCACTCTCCAGCATGTAGCTGATCTCAGCATCCAGACAGCGCCGTTTCTCTGAAGAAACTCTATAGAACCGCTGACGGATGGGGTCAGCATCCCCAACGTCAGTATCGTGTTCTGTTAAGTTTGTACGTGTAGGCGTATCAGAAAACAAAACCGGAAAACTCTTAATCAGACCGACCAACTCATCTCTCCTATTAGCAGGTAGATGAGCGAGAATGCTATCCAAAACACCCAGTGATTTAATTCTTCAATCTACCCTGCAGTACGCAATCATTGGGACTAGGGACATCCTCCTCACGGACATACCATGACAAAAAGAAGAACCCAGCGATGTAACAGTACCGGCCAAAATAACAGGTTTACCGTCCTCTGCGGACTCCCACTGTTCAGCCCCAGAGGAATGTGCGTAATAGGGTTTTAGCAGATTTACATTGCACAGTTGGTACGCTTTCCTCCGTTTCAGAGTGGCAACTAGATAGTTTTGCATAAACGGCGCACAACCGTTTATGGACCTTGAAACTTGGCTTGAAAAGGAGAACCAACAATTGGCAGCAGAGCAAGAACCTAGTCACCTAGACTAAAGTGACGAGGCTCAGCTCGCCGTTCAATATTCCTTTCATCTTCCCCTGTGAAGTTGACAGCTTCTCTTTATCCATCTCACCGGCGGCGTATAGGCGTCACACACATGAGATAACAGAGACTGAGGTGGCTCGGAAGACTTCCATTCATCCTGGAGTACTACTAGAAGCCCACGCAAACTATGTCCGAACACTAGGTCTTTTGGACTGAAACCTGTGCTCTTCTGTGAAACCTCCCAGGCGGCTAACAGTAACCATGGCAACCCCTCCTCGCAGTCCGTCTCCGTACAACAAGCTCTCAACAAAGACTTACGTGTTTGATGGAAACGTTCCAGCGCTGCTTGACTCTGAGCGTGATAGGCGCTAGCCAAATCGTGTTTAATATGGAGCTGTTGGAGAACCTGACCAAACAGATTAAAGGTGAAATTCCTTTCTGGTCTAATGAGGGAGAGGTGCATCTGTGACAGCCGAAAGTCAGACACTGTAGTGGTTTTCCAACAGCAAGGCTCAGATCAACATGGCAATGAGGGGATTCTATTCAACTGGCCCAAAAAGAATGCAATGACTTTTATTTCTTTTTATTTAACCTTTATTTAACTAGCCAAGCCAGTGAAGAACAAATTCTTATTTACAATGACGGCCTACCCCGGCCAAACCCGGACGACGCGGTGCCAATTGTGCGCCGCCCTATGGGACTCCCAATCACAGCCGGTGGTGATACTATCAGAACTCAGGATAAGACCCAAATGCAGACAGCTAGAATCACAGATGTTTATTGTCCCAAACAGGGGGCAGGCAAAAGACAGGTCAAGGGCAGGCAGAGGTCTTTTATCCAGGGCAGAGTCAATAAGGTACAGAACAGCAGGCAGGCTCGGGGTCAGGGCAGGCAGAGGTTCATAATCAGGTCAGAGTCAGGCAGGTACAGAACAGCAGGCAGGCTCGGCGTCAGGGCAGGCAGAATGGTCAGAACCGGGGAAACTAGGAAACAGAAACTTGAGAAAGCAGAAAGACGGGAAAGACAAGACAAGACAAGACGAACTGGCAACAGACAAATAGAGAACACAGGGGATAATGGGGAAGATAGGCGACACCTGGAGGGGGGTGGAGATAAGCACAAAGACAGGTGAAACCAATCAGGGTGTGACAGATACAGCCTGGAATTGAACCAGGGTCTGTAGTGACGCCTCTAGCACTGAGATGCAGTGCCTTAGACCACTGCGCCACCCTGTGCAAACTACGCCTTCTATATCCCCATATCACACACTCACGATCTGAAAACATAAGGTGTGTACAATGAAATGGTTAGAGAGAATTCTCAAATATCACATTCATTTGTATTCCCTGTAGCTTTAGAATTGTGGCAAGTTTGGATCCTGTTTCAGTCACTTCTTTGAGCACGTTCGCATGGGTCAAACAAAAACACCCTAACAGGCTGACTACACCGCTCACGTCGCGTGCTCGAGCGTTGCAAAATAAATGTAGAAATCTATGTTATTCAATTATTGCACCCACACTGCTCGCGCGCGCGCGCCTACGAGCGTCTGCGTTGCCAAGGGCTAAATAGAAGTCAGTTCTATTTCTGACGCAGATCGCGCTGCAAGTCCTGCCTCTCCCATCTCCTCATTGGTTTGTAGAAGCAGATACCCACGTGCCATCTCCTCAGTGGTTATACCCACGTGGTTGACTGAAAGACGAACGAGGTCAGTGGCGGTAATGCACCTAATTTATGAAAGTTGCCAATCGCAATATAAAGTCAAGAGAAGAAAAAGCCTGGAAGGAGGAAAGATGACTAGATAAACGATTTGGTTGACCGTTTTATGTGTGGATTAATTGGTGGAGTAGAGGACCTTGTGCATTTCAGGTAAAATAACAACTCAATGTTTATATCCCAGGACAAATTAGCTAGCAACAGCAAGCTAGCTAAATAGGACACATTAGCTAGCAAGTGCAAGCTAGCTAGCTAAATTGCCATAAATGTTTAATGCTTTTCGACCAGCTGGTTTGGGTTCGGTGTTATGGTTGGTTGACAAATAGTGCCTCCCACAATGCAGGCGATAGCTGCATGGTGCAGTTGGTGAAGAGCAACTGCAGTGACATTAAGGCTACTTCATCAAAAACTGCATGACCTTTGATCACATGATTTTTGCGTCAGCAATCCAGGGATTATATACAGTGGGGAGAACAAATATTTGATACACTGCCGATTTTGCAGGTTTTCCTACTTACAAAGCATGTAGAGGTCTGTAATTTTTTATCATAGGTACACTTCAACTGTGAGAGACGGAATCTAAAACAAAAATCCAGAAAATCACATTGTATGATTTTTAAGTAATTAATTTGCATTTTATTGCATGACATAAGAATTTGATCACCTACCAACCAGTAAGAATTCCGGCTCTCACAGACCTGTTAGTTTTTCTTTAAGAAGCCCTCCTGTTCTCCCCTCATTACCTGTATTAACTGCACCTGTTTGAACTCGTTACCTGTATAAAAGACACCTGTCCACACACTCAATCAAACAGACTCCAACCTCTCCACAATGGCCAAGACCAGAGAGCTGTGTAAGGACATCAGGGATAAAATTGTAGACCTGCACAAGGCTGGGATGGGCTACAGGACAATAGGCTCATTTTTAAAAGAGAGGTTGGAATCAAGTATGAAGCCAAGGTACTTAAAATCATATACCACCTGGAGCTTCTCCCCTGACACATAGACATCTGGCTCAGTAGCATCTGTTGCCCTCTTTGTGAAGAACATGCAAACCGTTTTTTTCACATTGAGATGCAAACACGAGTCCTGGACCATTACAGTAGTGAGTTCTTGTGCAGCTTGTTGTTTGCTCTTTGAATGCACATATATCACTGTATCATCTGCATACATTTGAACTTCAGACCCAGTACAGACAGAAGGCAGATTATTAATGTACAGGCTGAACAGGAGGGGCCCCAGTATTGACCCTTGGGGCACGCCCACATCATAGCTAAGAGTGGGCGACAGCTCCTTGCTCACTCTGACACACTGAGTTCTGCCTTCAAGGTATGATTTCATCCATCTCAAGGCATCGGGGGAAAAGTTGAACTTGGACAATTTTGAAATGAGAATCTCATGGTTAACTTTTACCGCCTCAGAAACCCGGATCCGGGATCACCCCCCACCCCCCCCACACTGATTAGCATCGCTAGCATAGCGTCACAATTAAATAGTAGCATCTAAATAGCATTAAATCACAAGTCCAAGACACCAAATGAAAGATACAGATCTTGTGAATAAAGCCACCATTTCAGATTTTTTAAATGTTTTACAGGGAAGACAAAATATGTAAATCTATTAGCTAACCCCGTTAGCAAAAGACACCACTTTTCTAACTCCATCAGTTTCTTACTCCATCAGGTGCTATCACCAATTCGGCCAAATAAAGATATTGATAGCCACTAACCAAGAAAAAACCTCATCAGATGACAGTCTGATAACATATTTATTGTATAGCATAGGTTTTGTTAGAAAAATGTGCATATTTCAGGTATAAATCATAGTTTGCAATTGCAGCCACCATCACAAATCTCCCCAAAGCGACTAGAATTACTACAGAGAGCAACGTGTATGACCAATTTACTCATCATAAAACATTTCTTAAAAATACACAGCTCACAGCAATGGAAAGACACAGATCTTGTGAATTCAGACAATATTTCAGATTTTCAAAGTGTCTTACAGCGAAAACACAAAAAATCGTTATATTAGCATACCACATTTGCAAACGTTACCCGAGCATTGATTCAAGGCAAAATGGGCTATAGCGTTATCATCACCAAAATACATTAATTTTTTCACTAACCTTCTCAGAATTCTTCCGATGACACTCCTGTAACATCATATTACACAATCCATATAGAGTTTGATCGAAAATGTGCATATTTAGCGGCACAAATCGTGCTTACACAATGGAAATAGTGTCCAACTACTCAAGCAATCTGCCCGGCGCCATTTTGAAAATACAACTATTTTTATCGAAAACTATTCATAAACTTGACTAAAAAAATACAGGTTGGACATGAAATGAAAGATGCATTAGTTATTAATGCAACCGCTGAGTTAGATTTTTAAAATTAACGTTACTAGACATACAGTGTGCGTTACAGCCAGACTAGTGCCGCAATAATGGCGTCACTAATCGCCATTATTGAGTTTACATTTTTCCACATAAAAACGGAATAACATCATAAATAGCTCTTACTTTTCGACGAGCTTCCATCAGAATCTTGGCCAAGTGGTCCTTTGTCCAAAAGAATCGTTGCTTGGTTGTAAAACGTTGCATTCAACTTCTGATATAGCAGCTAACAATAGCTAACAATAGCTATTTTGCCCCAACGTGTCCAAATCCTCAAGACGCAATACTGAGGAAATTCCGAAAAATAGCAATATACTCGCATAATCTGATATAACTCGGTTTAAAATAGCTTCGTTATGATGTTTCTAACACCTATATCGAATTAAATTACAGACGGATACATCTAACGTTGATAACTGAGCGTTTGAAAATGGCATCCTGAGGTCCCTTTCTGCGTAATGGTCAGCGTCGAAAAGAAGGCTACCCTCACTCCTTGGCCTTTTATAACCTCTGAGAGCTACGTAGCAAGCCCATTCCACTTCTCATTGGTTACTGACATCCAGGGGAAGGCGGGTGCAGTTCATGTCGTTCCATAGGATACACACAGACCTTTAAAACTGATCTGAGACCAGAGCTTCGCTCTCAGACCTTCGCAGTACCTGTCATGGATTTCGCTGTAGAAAGAGTTCTGGGTCACCCACAGACATAATTCCAACGGTTTATGAAACTAGAGAGTGTTTTCTATCCAATAGAATTAATAATATGCATATTGTACGAGCAAGAATTGAGTACGAGGCAGTTTAATTTGGCAACACCCAGAAAAAATAAATGCTAACTGCTCCCCCTATTGACAAAAGGTTAACAGTATCAAAAGCCTTCCTTAGGTCCAGAAACACAGCCCCAACAACGCCCCTTTTGTCCATCTTGGACTTCACATTTTCCAGAAGAAAGCAGTTGGCCGTTTCTGTGGAGTGTTTCGCTCTGAAGCTAAACTGAATGGAGTGTAATGTGAAGGGGCTGCTGTTGAGGTGGGCAATCGGTTCTGCTACACACTTTTCAACAACCTTTGACACCACAGGTAGTATACTAATGGGCCTGTAGTTACTCACGTCAGCAGGGTTGCCCGATTTAAAGATAGCCGACTTCCATACCGTTGGAAACACCCCGAGACCAATAGATGTGTTGGTGACCTTAGTAATGGGGCCAATGAGTGACTCTTTGTAGTTTTTAACCTGTTTGGGCTGCAGGGGCAGTATTGAGTAGCCGGATAAAAGGTGCCCATTTCAAACGGCCTCGTACTCAATTCTTGCTCGTACAATATGCATATTATTATTACTATTGGATAGAAAACACTCTCTAGTTTCTAAAACCGTTTGAATTATATCTGTGAGTAAAACAGAACTCCTTTTGCAGCAAACATCCTGACAGGAAGTGGAAAATCTGAAATCGATGCTCTCTTCTAGGGGCTGCCTATTAAAGTCCTTGATATTTAAAAGTTTAGATGCACTTCATACGTCTTCCACTAGATGTCGATAAGGAGTGAGAGAAGAAATGGAGTGTGTAACTTGATCTGGACTCAAATCATAGCTCTTGGCATGACGTGTCACCAGTTTCCTGTTTTCTGGAGAGCGCGAGCAGGGACCTGGATTTGCCTTCTGATAAGCTGCCGTTATGGACGACTAATATCTCCGGCTTTGATTTTATCTGATACATGTGACAATATCATCGTAAAGTATGTTTTTTCAATATAGTTTAATCAGATTATTGAAATTTGTTCGGGAGTTTTGCCGTGTTCCGTTCTCTTCCGTTTGTTGACATGGAGAGATTCGCGCCACTTGGCAAGTGTGCTTGCTAAATCGAGAGGGAAAAAGGCCGTTCTAAATCCAAACAACGATTGTTCCCGACAAAGGACCCCTTGTACAACATTCTGATGAAAGATCAGCAAAAGTAGGACCCATTTTATGATGCTATTTCATATATCTGTCGAACATGTGAACTAGTCGTTTGCGCCCAGCTTTTGGGTACTCTCTCGCTATACCTAAGCTGTATGTCGTAATGAAGTTATTTTTAGAATTCTAACATGGCGATTGCATTAAGAACTAGTGTATCTATCATTTCCTATACAACATGTATTTTTTAGTTATGTTTATGAATAGCTATTTGGTCAGAATATGTGTGTCAGAAAAAGTGTCAGAAAAATATCCGGACGTTGTGGGAAAAAGATGCTACCTTAGCACAATGTATAACCACTGATTTCAGCTCTAAATATGCACATTTTCGAACAAAACATAAGTGTATGTATAACCTGATGTTATAGGACTGTCATCTGATGAAGCTTATTAAGGTTAGTCAAAAATTATATATCTTTTGCTGGTTTGTTACGATCGCTAACTTTTGCTACTGGGAAATGGCTTGTGTTTCTGGCTATTGTGGTAAACTAATATAACGCTATATTGTGTTTTCGCTGTAAAACACTTAATAAATCGGAAATATTGGCTGGAATCACAAGATGCCTGTCTTTCATTTGCTGTACACTATGTATTTTTCAGAAATGTTTTATGATGAGTATTTAGGTATTTGACGTTGGTGTCTGTAATTATTCTGGCTGCTTTCGGTGCAATTTCTGATTGTAGCTGCAATGTAAACTATGATTTATACCTGAAATATGCACATTTTTCGAACAAAACATAGATTTATTGAATAACATGTTATAAGACTGTCATCTGATTAAGTTGTTTGTTGGTTAGTTTGGTTGGTTCTTGGTTAGTTAGGTTGGCTTTGTGCATGCTACCTGTGCTGTGAAAAATGTCTGTCCTTTTTTGTATTTGGTGGTGAGCTAACATAAATATACGTGCTGTTTTCGCTGTAAAACATTTTAAAAATCGGACATGTTGGCTGGATTCACAAGATGTGTACCTTTCATTTGCTGTATTGGACTTGTTAATGTGTGAAAGTTAAATATTTCAAAAATATATATTTTGAATTTCGCGCCCTGCACTTGAAGTGGCTGTTGTCATATTGTGGCCGGCCTCGGTCTTGCAGCCAGAAGAAGTTAAGAAAGGTAGAGTCCAGCCCAAACACATCTTTGGCTTTAGAGTTCTTTAGTGAGCTAATCACCTTGTTCACCTTTGACTCAGAAACCTCCCTTATGATGAAGACAGGTTGAGTGTCATTTACTAGCACTGAGCCCAAGAAACCAGTGGAGGGGTTCTGTGTCAGTACCCTGACAGAGTCAATAAAGTAGGAATTGAAGGCTATTGCTATTTCGACTGCATCCTGTGTTAAATTGTTATTCACCATGATTTCTAGTCTTTTTGCAGTGTTACTATGGTCTTTCCCTGTTAACTTTTTTACATTCTCCCAGATCAATTTAGAATTTCCCTTTGCTTCACCAATTATGTTAATAAAAAAGTTTGCCTTTTTTAGTGGTAAGGAATAAGCAATATGATGATAAGTGATAAGTAAGATTTATTATTTGTTATATTATCATTAGTATTATGTTTAATGTTTTGATGTTGTCTGGGTATTTTTGTTTATTTTTTTCTATCTTATTGTCCTCAGTACTACCTAACTATAAAGGGGTGCGTAACTGGTGGCAGTGAAGTCAGACGCAGGAGAGCAGAACTACGTAATAGCCAGAGCAGTTTAATTTCAAATCCAACAGCATAAAGAAATAACCAACATGGGTACAAAACCCGACGCGCACCAGTAAACAAGTGCACAAGCACTTACAAAAAACAATTCCACACAAAAACATGGGGGAACAGAGGGTTAAATACACAACACTTAATGAGGGAAATAAGAACCAGGTGTGTAGGAAAACAAGACAAAACAAATGGAAAATGAAAAGTGGATCGGCGATGGCTAGAAATCCGGTGACGCCGACCGCCGCCCGAACAAGGAGAGGAACCGACTTCGGTGGAAGTCGTGACAGTACCCCCCCTTGACGCGCGGCTCCAGCAGCGCGCCGACACCGGCCTCGAGGACGAACCGGAGGGCGAGGTGCAGGGCGATCCGGACGGAGACGGTGGAACTCCCGCAGCATTGAAGGGTCCAACACGTCCTCCACCGGAACCCAGCATCTCTCCTCCGGACCGTACCCCTCCCTTTCCATTTGTTTTGTTATGTGGTTAATTCCTGAAGAGGATGCTCCTCTCGTGGTCATGCATATACATATTCTTATTCATCCCTTTACATTTGTGTGTATTTGTGTGTATGAGGTAGTTGTTGTGAATTTGTTAGATTGTTTGTAATATATTACTGCATAGTCGGAACTTGAAGTATAAGCATTTCGCTACACTTGCATTAACATCTTCTAACCGTGTGTATGTGACCAATAACATTTGATTTGATCAGATGCAAGCTTCTGGGAAAAAGCCACATCGATCATGATGAAGGTCTGCGTATTCAAATTACGCAACACAACGAGAAAGTAAGAAGAAACAGGGATGTTCTCAAGCAGTTTATCAGCACCACTGCATTTTGGGGCATGCAAGAATAGGCTTTTAGAGCACACAACGAGAGGGAAAGTTCCGCGAACAAGTGTAACTGCAAGGAGCTTGCAACGGTAATTGCACGTTACGATGCTTTACTTGCTGAACATATGGAACTTTCTACTGTCTTTTCTGCAATGTCGAAATCAATTCAGAATGATTTGCTTCCATCGCATCATCCATTAAGAGTTAGATTAAAGAGAGAGGTTGATGCATTATTTAGCAAAAATGATAACACAATCACTCTGGACAGACACAAGAAAAAACGAATTACATAAATGTTGCAGCATTCTAGGCTACACCTAAGCATGAGAGATCTGACATGCTGCATGGGATGAAAACGAGAAAACGTTTCAGTCTGATCAAATGTAGGCTACTAATAAGAGCAGATGCATACAGCCTATGTGCACTGTCCATTTGGTCGGGGTAACTAATTGGTAACGTTATGTATTTATAGTCCATTTGTGTGTCAGGAGAAAATGTGAATGTGATCAAATGTGGTTTATATTCAAAATTGGGCTGGCTAGGCTGCCTATACGTTTTCAATCCAAAATTATTAACTGGAATTATGAGCCTTACAGTTGCATAGGCCCTGTGAGTTCTAATGTCTATCACTTGTTGTCTCTGTATGGGTAGAGGAAATCCCCCTCCTAATCTAGTCTAAATATAACTCATATGAACAAGTATAAGGTTGCTGCAGTTTGACAGGGTTTTCATCCCGCCCAGGGCCAGGAGTTTTTTTCAGTTTTTTAAAACCATGTGACCTAATTAGGAAAAACTGGTCCCATCATAGCCCTTATAAAACCTTTTTACAACTGATGAATCACTGTCATACCTAATAGGGTCCCGAGTTTTCCTGGTTAGGTTAACAGAGAAGGAAAAACTCTGGGCCCCAGATGGTAAAAATTGCCCCACCATGCTGGGACCTATGGTGCCACCAGTGTGCTTGTCACGACTTCCGCCGAAGTCGGTTCCTCTCCTTGTTCGGGCGGCGTTCGGCGTCGCCAGTCTTCTAGCCATCATCGATACACTTTTCATTTTCCATTTGTTCTGTCTTGTCTTCCCACACACCTGGTTTCAATTCCCTCATTACATGTTGTGTATTTAACTCTCTGTTCCCCCCATGTCCTTGTCCAGAATTGTTTATTGTAAGTGCTTGTGCACGTTTATCTGGTGTGCGACGGGTTTTGTACCCATTGATTGTTTGTTCTGGATTTCCGGTGGTTTAAATTATTAAACTGCTCCATTGTAACCCAGTTTTGCTCTCCTGCGCCTGACTTCCCTACCCAGTACGCACCCCTTACATAATTCCGGACCCGTATATGGAGTCAGCAGGAGCAGGTACCTCGGGTTTAGGGGTGGAGGAGCGCGGCGATGCTCCACCATCTTGGCACCGCCATGGACCACATTGTCCAGACAATGGACCGCTGGGAGAGACAGGGAGTTCTTCCAGCGCCTCCACCAGCACAACCGGGGTCTCCACTACTCGCCCCCCCCCCCCCCCCCCCTCTCCTTGTCCCAGTGGGATTCGTCTCTCCCTTCCCCGGGAATACGACGAGACGGCTGCGAACTGCCAGGGGTTCCTGTTGCAGCTAAACTTATACCTGGCAACCGTCCACCCGGCTCCTTCGGGCCGTGAGAGGGTGTCCGCCCTCGTTTCGTTCCTCACCGGGAAAGCCCTGGAGTCACACTGCCGGTCGGTGCCGGGTTGGTTCCCCTGGGGATCGAGGCAGCAGGCAGGGCGCTCTGGCGTTACGCCAGGTGAGCCGGCACCATTCTCGCCCAGAGCCCTCTGTTGCACATATGTTTTTGTATGTCACTTTTCCTGAGTTTTCCCCGCATTCCCAGCATAAGGCGCTCGTCGATTCAGGCGCGGCTGGGAATTTTATAGATAGATGGTTCGCCCATAGTTTAGGGATCCCCATTGTTCCCGTGGCTGTGCCCTTCCCCGTTCATGCCTTAGATATCAACCCTGACCCTAATGGTTGACTTAGGGAGGCCACCTCTCCTCTGGGTATGGTGATGCAGGGGGGTCACAAGAAGAGAATTAGTCTCTTCCTCATTGACTCTCCTGCGTTTCCCATGTTGCTAGGCCTACCTTGGTTAGCTTGTCATGACCCCACTGTTTCTTGGCAACGGAGGGCTCTCACGGGGTGGTCGCAAGAGTGCTCGGGGAGGTGTTTAGGAGTTTCCGTTGGTGCTACTACGGTGGAAAGTCCAGACCAGGTCTCCACCGTCCGCATTCGCCCTGAATCTGCCGATTTGACTCAATTACCACCCCATCGACAGGGGGATTGTGGGATAAATCTCCTGGTAGACACCGCACTTCCCAGGAGTCACGTGTATCCTCTGTCACAAGCGGAGACGGCGGCTATGGAAACATACGTCTCCGAATCCCTGTGTCAGGGGTACATTCGGTCCTCCACTTCACCCGCCTCCTCGAGTTTCTTTTTGGTGAAGAAGAAGGAGGGAGGTCTGCGCCCGTGTATTGACTATCAGATCACGGTGAGGTACAGTTACCCGCTACCTCTCATCACCACAGCGATTGAGTCAATGCACGGGGCGCGCTTCTTCACCAAACTAGATCTCAGGAGTGCTTACAACCTGGTGCGTATCCGGGAGGGAGACGAGTGGAAGACGGCATTCAGTACGACCTCAGGGCATTATGAGTACCTCGTCATGCCGTACGGGTTGATGAATGCTCCATCAATCTTCCAAGCCTTTGTAGACGAGATTTTCAGGGACCTGCACGGGCAGGGTGTAGTGGTGTATATTGATGACATTCTGATATACTCCGCTACACGCGCCGAGCATGTGTCCCTGGTGCGCAGGGTGCTTGGTCGATTGTTGGACCATGACCTGTACGTCAAGGCTTGTTCTTCCAGCAGTCCGTCTCCTTCCTAGGGTACCGCATTTCCACCTCGGGGGTGGAGATGGAGAGTGACCGCATTGTAGCCGTGCGTAATTGGCCGACTCCCACCACGGTAAAGGAGATGCAGCGGTTTCTTGGCTTTGCCAGTTACTACCGGAGGTTAATCCGGGGTTTTGGTCAGGTAGCGGCTCCCATTACTTCACTGCTGAAGTGGGGCCCGGTGAGTTTGCAGTGGTCGGCTGAGGCGGACAGGGCTTTTGGTCACCTGAGGACTCTGTTTACCTCGGCTGCTGTGCTGACCCATCCGGATCCCTCTTTGGCGTTCATAGTGGAGGTGGACGCATCCGAGGCTGGGATAGGAGCCGTGCTCTCTCAGAGCTCGGGTACGCCACCGAAGCACCGCCCCTGTGCCTTCTTCTCGAAGAAGCTCAGCCAGGCAAAGCGAAACTATGACATGGGGGACCGGGAGCTGTTGGCTGTCGTCAAGGCTCTGAAAGCGTGGAGACATTTGCTTGAGGGGGCTAAACACCCTTTTCTCATCTGGCCTGACCACCGTAATCTGGAGTACATCCGGGCAGCGAGGAGACTGAACCCTCGCCAGGCAAGGTGGGCCATGTTTTTCACCAGTTTTGTGTTCACCCTTTCCTACAGACCAGGCTCCCAGAACGTGAAGGCAGACGCATTGTCCCGGCTGTATGACACAGAGGAGCGGCCCATGGATCCCACCCCCATACTCCCAGCCTCCTGCCTGGTGGCGCCGGTAGTGTGGGAGCTGGATGCGGACATTGAGCAGGCTTTACGTGCAGAGCTCGCTCCCGTCCAGTATCCCGCTGGGCGTCTGTACGTCCCGTCTGCTGTCCGTGACAGATCTATTGGGCCCACACGTCACCTTCCTCTGGTCATCTTGGGATCGGTCGGACAGTGCGCTATTTGAGCGGGAGGTACTGGTGGCCTACCTTGGCTAAGGACGTGAGGGTTTATGTTTCCTCCTGCTCAGTGTTCACCCAGTGTAAGGCTCCTAGGCACCTGCCCAGAGGGAAGCTACACCCCTTACCCGTTCCACAACGGCCTTGGTTGCACCTGTCGGTGGAATTTCTTACCAATCTCCCCCCTCACAGGGTAACACCGCAATCCTGGTCGTTGTGGATTGGTTCTCTAAGTCCTGTCGTCTCCTCCCTCTGCCCGGTCTCCCTACGGCCCTACAGACTGCGGAGGCCTTGTTTACGCACGTCTTCCGGCACTACGGGGTGCCTGAGGATATAGTGTCTGATCGAGGCCCCCAGTTCACATCTAGGGTCTGGAAGGAGTTCATGGAACGTCTGGGGGTCTCGATCAGCCTCACCTCAGGGTTTCACCCCGAGAGTAATCGGCAGGTGGAGGGAGTAAACCAGGATGTGGGCAGGTTTCTGCGGTCTTATTGCAAGGACCGGCCGGGGGAGTGGGCGGCGTTCGTGCCCTGGGCCGAGATGGCACAGAACTCGCTCCGCCACTCCTCCACTAACCTCTCTCCCTTCCAGTGCATACTGGGGTACCAGCCGATTCTGGCGCCTTGGCATCAGAGTCAGACCGAGGCTCCTGTGGTGGACGACTGGTTCAGGCGCGCGGAGGAGACATGGGAAGCTGCCCGTGCTCACCTTCAGCGGGCCGTGCTGCGCCAGAAAAAAGGCGGGAGACCGGGTCTGGCTCTCGACCCGAAACCTGCCCTGCCGGAAGCTGGGTCCGCGGTTTGTGGGGCCATTTAAAGTCCTGAGGAGACTGAACGAGGTATGTTATAGGTTACAGCTTCCCCCGGATTATCGTATTAACCATTCCATGTGTCTCTCCTCAGGCTGGTGGTGGCTGGTCTGCTCCAGCAGTCTGAGGTGCGGGAGGTTCCTCCGCGTATACTGTGCGAGCCATCGTATACCGGTGTATACTGTGCGAGCCATCATGGACTCCAGGTGTCGGGCGAGGGGCCTTCAGTACCTCGTGGTGTTGGAGGGGTACGGTCCGGAGGAGAGATGCTGGGTGCCGGTGGAGGACATACTGGACCCTTCCTTACTGCAAGAATTTCACCGTCTCCACTCAGATTGCACTGCGCCTCGTCCTCCGGGTCGTCCCCGAGGCCGGTGTCGGCACGCGGCTGATGTGTCAACTAAGGCGGGCACTTTGTTTTCCTTTCTGAACTGACTATGCTTAATGAGCTGGGACTGTCGGACTGAACACTTCATCCATTTTCCGTATTTTGTGACAGTATTATTTTTCCCATTTTATCACTGCACTTCTGTAGAATCTCTTTGTTTTTTTCTTTCTCTTACTCTCTCGAAATATAATAGACATGTTTTGTATTTCATTATGTTTGTTTACTGTCGGACTCGGACAGTTGGTCTGTTTTGTCAGCAACATTGTTGTAAGCGGTTGTGTAGTTGCGCACTTGCGGGTTTGTTTGTCAAGGGAAATTTGGTGTGTTTTTTGGTCACATTTAACCTGTGTTATGTGTTAAATGATGCAACATGATTGCACAAATTTTCCATTAAATATGCCAGGCAGCCCAGGCTCTGTCGCAGCCGGCCGCGACCGGGAGGTCCGTGGGGCGACGCACAATTGGCTTAGCGTCGTCCGGGTTAGGGAGGGTTTGGCCGGTAGGGATATCCTTGTCTCATCGCGCTCCAGCGACTCCTGTGGCGGGCCGGGCGCAGTGCGCGCTAACCGAGGGGGGCGGGTGCACGGTGTTTCCTCCGACACATTGGTGCGGCTGGCTTCCGGGTTGGAGGCGCGCTGTGTTAAGAAGCAGTGCGGCTTGGTTGGGTTGTACTTCGGAGGACGCATGGCTTTCAACCTTCGTCTCTCCCGAGCCCGTACGGGAGTTGTAGCGATGAGACAAGATAGTAATTACTAGCAATTGGATACCACGAAAATTGGGGAGAAAAGGGGATAAATTATTATTTTTTTTTTAAATAAAAAAAAAAAAAATATGCCAGGCAGTGGTGTAGTGGAGGTTATACGCAGGTATACACCGTATACCCACTTTTTTTGTAGGCATTGCATATACTCACTTCTTAATCCCAACTGATGCATATCAAGTTGTGTAGTGGACGTTTAAGCTGTATCAATTACGTAGTATGGCAACTTAATATCAGGAAGGTGTTCCTAATGTGTGGTATACTCAGTGTATGTATTCACCAGCGCTGTTCTGAAGTCACTGTCCGCCATTAAGATATTCCTCATAAGAAACAGCCTCTATAGGAATTATTGTGAATTTACAGTATTTCAATGTGATGTTTCAAGGACAAAAATACATGCAAACCAGAAATACCTTATTTGCATAAGTATTCAGATACTTTGCTATGAGACTCGAAATTTAGCTCAGGTACATCATGTCTCCACTGGTCATCCTAGAAATGTTTCTACAATTTGATTGGAGTCCACCTGTGGTAAATTCAATTGATTGGACATGGTTTGGAAAGACACACACCTGTCTATATAAGGTCCCACAGTTGACAGGTGCATATCAGAGCAAAAACCAAGCAATGAGGTCAAAGGAATTGTCCGTAGAGCTCCGAGACAGCATTGAGGGTCCCCAAGAACACAGTGCCCTCCATTTTTAAATGGAAGTAGTTTGAAACAATCAAAACTCTTCCTAGAGCTGGCTGCCAGCCAAAGTGAGAAATCGGGGGAGAAGGGCCTTGGTCAGGGAGGTAACCAAGAACTTGATGGTCACTCTAACAGAGCTCCAGAGGTCCTCTGTAGAGATGGGAGAATCTTCCAGAAGGACAACCATCTCTGCAGCACTCCACCAAACAGGCCTTTATGGTAGAGCCACTCCTCAGTAAAAGGCACATGACAGCCCGCTTGGAGTTTGCCAAAAGGCACCTAAAGGACTCTCAGACCATGAGAAACAAAATGATCTTGTCTGAAGAAACCAAGATTGAACTCTTTGGCCTGAATGCCAAGTGTCACTTCTGGAGGAAACCTGGTGAAGGAGCGTGGTGGCAGCATCATGTTGTGGGGATGTTTAACAGCAGCAGGGACTGGGAGACTAGTCAGGATCGAGGGAAAGATGAAAGGCGCAAAGTACAGAGAGATCCTTGATGAAAACCTGCTCCAGAGTGCTCAGGACCTCAGACTGGGACGAAGGTTCTCCTTCCAACAGGACAACGACCCTAAGCACACAGCCAAGACAACGCAGGAGTGGCTTTGAGACAAGTCTCTGAATGTCCTTGAGTGGCCCAGCCAGAGCCCAGACTTGAACTCCATCAAACATCTCTTGAAAGACCTGAAAATAGCAGTGCAGCGAGCAGTGCAGCGACCCGATCCAACCTGATAGAGCTTGAGAGGATCTACAGAGAAGAATGGGAGAAACTCCCCAAATACAGGTGTGCCAAGCTTGTAGTGTCATACCCAAGAAGAATCGAAGCTGTAATCACTGCCAAAGGTGCATCAACAAAGTACTGAGTAAAGGGTCTGTATACTTAGGTATATGTTATATTTTCATTTAAAACATTTTAGACATTTGCAAACTTTTCTTAAAACCTGTTTTTGCTTTGTCACTATGTGGTATTGTGTGTAAATTGATGAGGGGAAAAAATTACTTAATACATTTTAGAATAAGGCTGTAACGTAACAAAATGTGGAAAAAGTCAAGGGGTCTGAATACTTTCCGAATGTACTGTATGTAATTGAGAGTAATTCATGGATACTCTGTGCACCAAATGACTGAGTGATAAAACGTTTGATCTTTTAGATTTGAATAATTTTCATTTAGATTTTTAAGGTTAACCACATTACCATGATTTTGAAATACAAAGATAATATTATGATGTATGTATATTTTTGTATATGTAGATATTATTTTTCTTCAGGATTTTAGAAATCCTCCCACAACCCTATTCTCCCGAAACCCCATTTTCATATCAGGCGACCCCACATTGAGTTGCGACCCTTAGTTAAAGAACAGCTGGCCTAAGGACAGAGGAGGAACACTCAGCTGAACTGTATTGACATTGATGTGCCACAGGCTTACACTAAAATCACAAACAATACAAACCTATGCTAAAAAGTACTACTTTGATAATGTGAGGCACCACCACATGACATTATCTTTTTGTTTTAGTACTTTGTCGCTCTCACACCATCATTAGCACCCATCCTATCCTCATCAGCAGAGCTCTCTCCTAATGGAACAAATCTCATTAAACCGAGCTGCTTTCCAAGTTTAGCTGACACGAAGCAAAATATATTGGATTCATATGAAAAATAAAGTGAATGTTATGATAAATGAGTAGATTACCAGTAATAGGAAAGGAAATGATCTAGACCGTGTGGATGGGGCTTTGTCGCTGCTGGCCAAGTTA
Source organism: Salvelinus namaycush (assembly GCF_016432855.1). NCBI lineage: Eukaryota > Metazoa > Chordata > Actinopteri > Salmoniformes > Salmonidae > Salvelinus > Salvelinus namaycush. Next base: position 38,748,679 of record NC_052334.1, read on the forward strand.
TGCCCAAGATGTTGCTGTAAGCACCCGCTCTCGCCCGGTGCTCACATTTTCCAACACACCCTGCTCAACCAACCTGTGCCAGCTCCAGACGACAGATAGGGTGTTGGAGGTGGCCACACCCCATTTGGTCATCTCCATGGTGACCAGGTCCTTGGGTGTGGCTGACACCCACATATATGAGAGTCTCTCTTTATATTATTTTTAAAAAATCTTATTTTTATTAAGTTTGGCAGGGACAATGCACAACAAAAACATAAGTCTCAGAGCACTGAACATCTAAACATGGAAACATTATATACAAAACAGACAAGATAAAAACATCAGACATTTAAAAAAAATCTGAGATCAGGACATAGAGACATTTTTCAACATAGAAGTCAACACAATGTCTGTTGGATAGAATTGTAATATATCTATAAAAAAAAATATATAAAAAAAATATTGAACATAACCCAGTTAATGCACCGATTGAAAATTGGACATGTATATCCAAATGTGTCTTCCGTTGCATTAAAAGTTGGGTGAAAAATCTGTGAGAGCATGACTGATTGGACTTAATGAATAAAAAATCTCAGTCGAGAAGGTTTGGAAGCTGTTATGCGTTTTCTGAGCAGAGTGTAGGTCATTCCATTTCTTAGCTGCTTTGAAGAAGGCAGATTGTGCAAAGGTGGTGGACTGTCTGGGGATGATGCAGTCCCCCTTGGTGGAGGTTCTTGTTACCCTGCTATTTTGCTCGGAGCAGAGGTTTACAAAAACCATTGGCGTTGGAGGTGCTATTTTGTGAGTTGTCTGAGAACAGAATTAAGTTGTTGAAACTTAACAGTTTGAACTTGGTGAGCATATTACAGTGGTGAAAGTGCCAATGTTTTTTTTGTCTAGGATTTTGAGTGCTTGTTGGTAGTGTTTTGAGAGGTTTCAGGGATGGGACCAGCTGGTGATGCAGTACAAAATACGTAAGAAGACCATAGCATGCAAGAATATCCTGGAAGTTGGGATTAAAGATGATGCCAAGGTATTTGAGACAATACGGAGACATTCTCCATAACAGATGTTAACTTGGTATCCGCTTGTTCAGCACTCTTTCAATGGGTGTAGATGACCGTGTCGTCAGCGTACATCTGGAGATTTGCTCCCTGGCAGATCCACATCAAAAAGCAGAGCCACATCAAATAACAAAAATACTCATCATAAACTTTGATGAAAGATACATGTTTTACATAGAATTAAAGATACACTTGTTCTTAATGCAACCGCTGTGTCAGATTTCAAAAAAACTTTACGGAAAAAGCACACCATGCAATAATCTGAGACGGTGCTCAGATATAAATAACATTTCTCCGCCATGTTGGAGTCAACAGAAATACGAAATTACATCATAAATATTCCCTTACCTTTGATGATCTTCATCAGAATGCACTCCCGGGAATCCTAGTTCCACAATAAATTGTTGTTTTGTTCGATAATGTCAATTATTTATGTCCAAGTAGCTACTTTTGCTAGTGCGTTAAGTACACATTTCCAAACGCTCGTGCAAGTCCCGCATAACGTCGGACGAAAACTTCAAAAAGTTCTATCACAGGTCGAATAAACTTGTCAAACTAAGTAGAGAATAAATCTTCAGGATGTTGTTATCATATATATCCAATAACGTTCCAACCGGAGCATTCCTTCGTGTCTATAGAAGTAATGGAACGCAAGGCGACATCATGAGGAATGCGCATGACCAGGAACTGGCAATCTGTCAGACCACTGACTCATTCCCCTCTCATCCGGCCCCACAACACAGTATAAACTTCATTCAACGTTCTACAGACTGTTGACATCTAGTGGAAGGCGTAGGAAGTGCAAACAAATCCATATCTTCCTGGGATTTGAATAGGTGATGAGTTGAACATCAACCAGCCTCAGAATTTCCACTTCCTGTTTGGAAGTTTGTCCCCGCCATATGAGTTCTGTTATACTCACAGACATAATTCAAACAGTTTTAGAAACTTCAGAGTGTTTTCTATCCAATAATATGCATAGATTAGCATCTGGGACAGAGTAGGAGGCAGTTCAATTTGGGCACGCTATTCATCCAAAGTGAAAATGCTGCCCCCTATCCCTAAAAAGTTACGGGTTAATGCCACACGGTCAAGGTTAGGCTTGCACAGATCGGGAGGACCGTAGGAACATTCCTATGGTTGAATTGTCCTTCTAACCCTAACGGTTCCGCCGCTGTCCCCCTAAAGCACCTGAAATTTAGGGCCAGGCTTCATTATGGGCCTACTTTTTTTCACGTTCGCTGCGCTCAGACCGAGCGAGCTACGGTCAAGCGGGGCATCTCGTTGAACTCGGCACTGCCTAGAGATTACGGTAATGCCATTGCAGGCTCTGTGTGTCTTTAACCTCTCTTGGGTACATGAGACGTTAGCGTCCCACCTCTTCAAATTCAGAAAACAAAACATATTTTACATAGGTTTGAAGATTAACTTCTTGTGAATCCAACCACGGTGTCAGATTTAAAAAATGCTTTACGGCGAAAGCATACCTTACGATTATTTGAGAACATAGCCCACTAGACAAATCATTACAAACAGTAACCAGCCAAGTAGAAGAGTTACACAAGTCAGAAATAGAGATAAAATTAATCCCTTGCCTTTGATGATCTTCATACGGTTGCACTCAGCAGACATTCATTTACTCAATAAATGCTCCTTTTGTTCGATAAAGTATCTTTATATCCAAAAACCTCAGTTTTGTTTGTGCGTTTTCTTCAGTAATCCACAGGCTCAAACGCAGTCAAAACAGGCAGACAAACAAATCCAAATTGTATCCGTAAAGTTCATAGAAACATGTCAAACGATGTTTATATTCAATCCTCAGGTTGTTTTTAGCCTAAATAATCGATAATATTTCAACCGGACAATAACGTCGTCAATTTATAAGGTAAACAAGAAAGGCACTCTCTCGGACTCGCGCATGAAAAAGCTCTGTGACACTTTAGGGTCCACTCATTCAGACTGCTCTTACTTCCTCATTTTTCAGAATACAAGCCTGAAACAATTTCTAAAGACTGTTGACATCTAGTGGAAGGCATAGCAAATGCAATTTGAGTCCTAAGTCAATGGATACTGTAATGGCATTGAATAGAAAACTACAAAACCAAAAAAAAACGACTTTCTGAATGGATTTCTCTCAGGTTTTTGCCTGCCAAATCAGTTCTGTTATACTCACAGACACTATTTTAACAGGTTTGGAAACTTTAGAGTGTTTTCTATCCAAATCTACCAGTTACATGCATATCATATCTTCTGGGCCCGAGAAGCAGGCAGTTTAATTTGGGCATGCATTTCATCCAAAATTCCGAATGCTGCCCCCTACCCTAGAGACGTTAAGCCCCGCACTGTGTCACTCCATCCTTGGTGTGTGTGTGTGTGTGTGTGTGTGTGTGTGTGTGTGTGTGTGTGTGTGTGTGTGTGTGTGTGTGTGTGTGTGTGTGTGTGTGTGTGTGTGTGTGTGTGAGAGTTTTTTCTTTGACATCTGTTGGGAGAAATGACTGATTTACAGTTCATGAGGGTTGCCTAATCACACATATGAAGTTTTGGAAAGATATGCCCTTTTTATCCCTTCGAAACAGCCCCTATGACCCCAATTTAAGGCACTTCCGGTTGACACAGGAAGCATCACCAATCACCAATTGTATATTGTACCATTTCTCTTAAATTCCGATAGATAAATGTCTGGTTCTTTTTTTCCTGACACTGTAGGTTCATGTACTTTGACGTGAAGCGGTCAAAATAGCGCTCTATTTTCGTTTTTGACCTTTAATCCCAGAAAAATGGCTTTAACTCAAAAAGCCTTGAGGCCTCGATGCCATCTTGTTCGGGGCTAACTGCCCATTATGCCAAACCTATGCTCACCAAGTTTCGTCTTCGAAGTCTTTTCCATTTAGGAGAAATGGCCATGTCGTGATTGGTGATGTTTTGTACATTTGCAATAAGATTCCATTCGCCATCTGCTGGAATTTACCGGGACAGCGGAAAAATGACCAAAATGTGAACATTTTATAAAACGGAAACCGAATGTCCGAGAGACTTGGTTCGATGACTTCCCGGAAGATCTGGCCCCGGTGCACGGCCCGCCGCTGTCGGCAAATTTTAGAAACATTCGTGGACGTCTAGTAAGGGGCCGTACATTTGCAATATGGAGTTTCTCATCAATCATACAGCAAATGCCGAAAAGTGCACTTCATGTATGGAAGGCTGCCAGCCGTTTCACCCCTCCTGGCCCTGCTGTTTGTGATGATGAGTCCCAGTCTGGAGTGCAACACCCCTTGCCATTTCCATCTGAGGCAGAGTGCTTCAAGTTGTTTCTGACAAAGGAGCTGGTGGGAGACATAGTAGAGACCAATCGCTATGCCTTGCAGCTACAGGAGAAGAGAGAGCCAGGAGTGGGGGGGACATCCACAATTAGTGAAATGTATACATTCCTGGTGACAGTAAAGAAGAACTCCCTAAGGGAATACTGGAGCAGAGATCTTATGTTTGCACCTCCTTTCTTTGCCACCTTCTTTTCCCAAGACTGCTTTCTAGTTCTGCTGCTATGACTGCATTTCATCAACAACGCTACTACCATCCTAAATGACCCGTTATACAAAATAAGAAATGTTAACAGCTGGCAGTAAAGTGCCATGACAAACGAGACGTCCATGTCCTCTCCACTGTCCATACAGCAACCATGTCGGCCACAGGGAAGGTGGACCACCTGACGGGAGAGAGAAACAAACCAGACAGAGAAACATCAAACCAGACTGCGTGCTTGACTATAACCTCAAAATGGGGGCAGTGGATAAGGCTGACATGATAAACAGCTTTGTGGAATGCACTCAGAAAACGACCAAGTGGTATAAGATATTTTTCCATTTTTCCAGGGTAGCTTCAAAATACAACATGCCAATACTTCTGACGCATTTAGCATTGTTTTACAAAGCTAATAGAAGAATGTAACTAGCTACATAAGCACGATTGAATATAACACCATAAAAGGTGAATAACATGAGTAACGTTACCTCGCGTGTCCGCGGTTATAAGGAATATACACAAATATATTATGCTCCATACACACAGTGAGCTACAGTAGAAACAGTATAACATGACACACAGAAACTATTATAATGTAATAAGGCACTTACTTTGATAGAAGTAAGTCTACGCAGTCTGGATTTGAAGATGGGTGTCTGTAGTGACGCCTCTAGCACTGAGACGCTGTGCCACTTGGGAGTCATAAGGCCAGGGTAGCTTCAAAATACAACACATGCTAATACTTCCCTGACGCAATTAGCATTGTTTTCCAGAGCTAATAGAAGAATGTAGCTAGCTACCTAAGCATTGAGTATAACACCATAAATGAGAGAACGTTATAACATCACGTGCATAAAAAAACTCACGCTGGGGCGACCGTTAGAGAGTTGACCAAATCTCCTGACACATTTTTTAGGAATCACAATTTTGAGAGAAATCACAGATGGCTATTTCAAGAAACTACATAAGATCCCCTTTCAGTTAATATTCATTATTTCCATTATTATTTTAACTTCTTTGGGCTGCAGGGGCAGTATTGAGTAACTTGGATGAAAGGTGCCCATTTCAAACGGCCTCGTACTCAATTCTTGCTCGTACAATATGCATATTATTATTACTATTGGATAGAAAACACTCTCAAGTTTCTAAAACCGTTTGAATTATATCTGTGAGTAAAACAGAACTCATTTTGCAGCAAACTTCCTGTCAGAAAGTGAAAAATCTTAAATCGAGGCTCTGTTCCAGGGCCTGCCTATAAATGTGCTTGATATCTATTAGTATACATGCACTTCATACGCCTTCCACTAGATGTCAATAGGCTGTGAGAGGTGAAATGGGGTTTCTAGGTATTTCTATGGTCAAAAGATAGAGCTTGGAATGACATGACCCCAGAATTCCTTTATTCAGGAAGCGCATAAAGGTCACCAGTATTGGCTTCTGAAAAGCATTCGCTATAGACGTCTTATATCTCCGGCTTTGATTTTATTTGATAAATGTGACAATATCATCGTAAAGTATGTTTTTTCAATATAGTTTAATCAGATTATTGAAATTTTTTCGGGAGTTTTGGCGTGTTCCGTTCTCTGAGTTTGTTGACGATGGAGAGCTTCGCGCCACTTGGCAAGTTTTGCTTGCTAAATCGAGAGGGAAAAGGCCGTTCTAAAACCAAACAACGATTGTTCTGGACGAAGGACCCCTTGTACAACATTCTGATGGAAGATCATCAAAAGTAGGACCCATTTATAATGTTATTTCATATATCTGTCGAACATGTGTACTATTAGTTTGCGCCCAGATTTTGGGCGCTCTCTCGCCATAACGTAAGCTGCATGTCGTAATGAAGTTATTTTTAGAATTCTAACACGGCGATTGCATTAAGAACTAAGCTATCTTTAATTTGCTGTCCAACATGTATTTTTTAGTAAAGTCTATGAATAGTTATTTGATTAGAATAGGTGAGTGTCAGAAATTTATCCGGACATTCTGGGGAAAAGATGCTAAGTTTTCCCAATGTATAACCATGGATTTCAGCTCTAAATATGCACATTTTTGAACAAACCATATATGTATTGTGTAATATGATGTTATAGGACTGTCATCTGATGAAGTTTGAGAAGGTTAGTGAAAAAATTAATATATTTTGATGGTTTATTCGATATCGCTAACGTGCCTAACGAATCAATGCTGTTGTGTGGTTGGCTATTGTAGTAAGCTAATATAATGCTATATTGTGTTTTCGCTGTAAAACACTTAAAGAATTGGAAATATTGGCTGGATTCACAAGATGTTTGTCTTTAATTTGCTGTACACCATGTATTTTTCATAAATGTTTTATGATGAGTATTTAGGTATTTCAATTTGGTCTCTGTAATTGTTCTAGCTGCTTCGGTGCTATTTCCGATTGTAGCTGCAATGTAAAACTATGATTTATACCTCAAATATGCACATTTTTCGAACAAAACATAGATTTATTGTATAACTTGTTATAAGACTGTCATCTGATGAAGTTGTTTCTTGGTTAGTTTGGTTGGTTCTTGGTTAGTTAGGTTGGTTTTGTGCATGCTACCTGTGCTGTGAAAAATGTCTGTGCTTTTTTGTATTTGGTGGTGAGCTAACATAAATATACGTGGTGTTTTCGCTGTAAAACATTTAAAAAATCGGACATGTTGGCTGGATTCACAAGATGTGTATCTTTCATTTGCTGTATTGGACTTGTTAATGTGTGAAAGTTAAATATTTCTAAAAAATATCTTTTGAATTTCGTGCCCTGCACTTGGACGGGCTGTTGTCATAAGTGTACCGACACCGGGCTGCAGCCATAACAGGTTTAAGCACTTTTTTGAAGAGTTTGAAATTGAGATCCTTTGCTCTGGACAAAGGCATTTCCGGGCACAGTGCTGACATGGAAATTAATAATATTGAAAATCCCAAAACTAATATTTTCCCTGCCGTACAAAGATTGCCCCAACTTTCAAGAATCCCTGCATTATGTTTCATGGTGGGGTACACGAATGTTAAGAGCAGTTATAAGTAAGGTTTGTTATCACACACACAGACTCCTGCAGGACTACTTTTAGGCCTTGAGTCTCAATCTGCTTAGAAGAGATTTCATGCTGAGCTATCCTGTCCCCCCTCAGATTTTCTAAGAACAAAAGCAGATGTTTCCACTGTGAGATAGTAGAGATGATAATTCTTAGCCCCCTGCACCTACGGTGTTTGGTACATTCATTTTTAGACAATTCAATTAATAATTTATAGCTATTGATTCTTCAAGAATATGACTTATAAATGTCTCATAATAGTTCAGAATTTCAAAGTGTTTTAATTTCTCCAGCCTGACCGCTCAGCTGTTTACCAAAAAAAGTGGTGGGGTGCCGCTTGGTTGTTTTTCAAATCCCGGGTTGCCCATTTAAGGCTGGGCACAACACCATAATAGGTAAATGTATTACTCTTATTCATATCATAATGAACTTTTACCAGTTGAATATACACTCACTGGACAGTTTATTAGGTATACCCATCTAGTACCGCCTCAGAATCCCCTTTGCCTCCAGAACAGCCTGAATTCTTTAGGGCATGGATTCTTCATGGTGTCGGAAACGTTCGTTGCTCAATTGTTACCTAACGTGTGCCAGGAAAACATTCCCCACACCAGTACCCCACCGCTACCAGCCTGTACCAGGCAGGATGGGTCCATGGACTACGCCAAATCCTGACTCTGCCATCAGCATGACGCAACAGGAACCGGGATTCGTCAGACCAGACAATGTTTTTCCAGTCCACAATTGTCCAGTGTTGGTGTTCGTGTGCCTACTGGAGCCGATTCTTCTTGTTTTTAGCTGACAGGAGTGGAATGCTGCAATAGCTCATCCATGACAAAGATCGACAAGTTGTGCATCCCAAGATGTCGTTCTGCACACCAGTGTTGTACTGCGCCATTATTTGTCTATTTGTGGCCTGCCTGTTAGCTTGCACGATTCTAGCCATTGTCCTTCGACCTCTCTCATCAACGAGCTGTTTTCGCCCACAGGACTGCCACTGACTGGATGTCTTTTGTTTGTCACACCATTCTCGGGAAAACCCTAGACACTGTCGTGTGTGCAAAGCCCAGGAGTGTGGCCGTTCCTGAGATACTGGATCTGGTGTGCCTGGCACCGACGATCAACGTCGCTTAGGTCACTCGTTTTGCCCATTCTATCATTCAATCGAACAGCAACTGAATACCTCAATGCCACGGCCACGTGGCTCACTGTCTGTAGGAGTGATCAATACCTAATACCATTTTCCTGTAACTAATTAACTGGCCGGTGAGTGCAGACACCAATATAATACTTTTTCATATTGCAACTTTTCTGATATATTGTTTACAAATATGCAAATGAGGCAGTATCTAATTAAATATGTGCATATACTGCAAAAACTGGATGAAGTCAGCCTTAATATTTTGGTTTCATTTTGTTAAGACACTCCAAGACCGGACTGTGAATATATACTTTTTAAAATCTGTTAGGGAGCATGAACCGCTAGCGGGACACCTACGACAACATCCGGTGAAATTGCAGAGCGCGAAATTCAAAATACAAAAATCGTGATATTAAACATTCATGAAAATACAAGTGTCATACATCATTTAAAAGTTTAACTTCTTGTTAATCCAACCGCGTTGTCAGATTTCAAAAAGGCTTTCTGACGAAAGCATACCATGTGATTATCTGAGGACAGCGCCCCACATCAAAAACTTTTTCAACCTGCACAGGCGTCACATAATCACAAATAGCGATTAAATAAATCACTTACCTTTGAAGATCTTCCTCTGTTTGCAATCCCAAGGGTCCCAGCTACACAATGAATGGTCGTTTTGTTTGATAAAGTCCTTCTTTATATCCCAAAAAGTCTGTTTAGTTGGCGCCAATGATCTCAGTAATCCACTCGTTCAACATGTATACAAACAAATCCAAAAAGTTACCGGTAAAGTTCATCCAAACAAGTCAAACGATGTTTCTAATTAATCCTCAGGTACTCTAATATCTAAATAAATGATAATATTTAAGATGAAGATTAGTATGTTCAATAGGGAAGATAAATAACGAAGAACGCGCACCTCATTCACGAGCCAACAAGACTACTTTTCTAATGAGAGACACTTTGGAAAAACTACAACTACTTGCTCATTTTTCAAAAAACAAGCCTGAAACCATTTCTAAAGACTGTTGACATCTAGTGGAAGCCATAGGAACTGCAATCTGGGAGGAATTATTTTGTTTATCCCATAGGCTAGCATTTGAATGGCCTGTGACCTCAACAAAAAAATTCCGGATGGATTTTCCTTGGGTTTTCACCTGCCATATCAGTTGCGTTATACTCACAGACATTATTTTAATTCCAATGCTACCAATTATATGCATATTCTAGCTTCTGGGCCTGAGTAACAGGCAGTTTACTTTGGGTACGTCAGTCATCCAATATTTCTAACAATAACCAGTATGCTAAAGAAGTTAAATCTTTCTATCCATAAAATACTAAAGTCATGTAAGTAAACTGCATTTTTGGTGCATATTTCTAAAGAAAATGTTACTGAGAATCAAAATCTGATAACATATCAACAATTCCCTCTATAGAAGTCTGGAGAATATATCTAAGGATAACCACACTAAATTAGTGAATGCAGATGCTTCTGAAGCTGATAAAAATGTGTTGCCGTGTGGGAAGAATCTGACTTTCAGATAATGGCAGTTAAAGACAAGTACACTGAATTTAGCACACCGATCGCCAAACGCCTATTTAGTCTCAATCACAATCTCTTCAAAGTAAGTTTCTACATATAGTCCAGTTTGTAACATTCTCTATGAAATGGGTTTTTAATTGGTGTATGATTACATGTAGTGAGCTTTGAAATTACTGATTTATGTCCATTTGAATATGGTTAAAATTCATGACATTTCTATGCTGGTAATATGATAAACTAAAGAAAATATACATTTGCATGAAGTTTTTTAAATGTTTATGTTTACTTTTTGAAAGTACTAATATTAAAAGACCAAAATACCCCCAAATATCAAAATTGATAAGTACATGCAAAAATGTAATTTCAGCTTGAGGTGCCTTGCTTAATGAATACATGTCTATCTGTGTGTGTGCATGTGCATGCTTGTGTGTGTGTGACTGTCTTCCCCCAAGGCTTTAATTATACTGTCTGTGACACTTGTTACGCTGGATGCTTCCTTCCTAACAGCTACCACAGTCCTGGATGTCGCTATGGGGACCATGCTGTCATCCACTACCACAGTTCACCCAGAGGTGTCTGACTGTCATGGTCCCATTGGCCGGTTTTAACTAGTTTTGTTTTCATGTGGATGGTTATCTGTAAATTATTGCAGCATGGAATGGTGAAAATGAATCTGTTCTCATAAACGTATGGAAACTTACCTAGCTTATTTGTACTGTTTGTACAGCCAAGAAAGTAGAAACAACTCACACGAAAATAGATCCTCTGTAAATGAAAAAGTGATGTGTTTGGCATGTATCCAGTGTCTCTGTCCCCTCCCATCACTTTAGTAGGTCAGGTCACATAGTTTGGTGGAACCTCTTGACCTGTCTAGTTTAGAAATGTATCAAATCAGACTGTGGGTCTCTTTATAGTGGTGGGAACTATAGAACCCAACTGGGAAGTAGAAATCAACTCAGTGGTCTTTTACCTGAGATGGGAAGATTGGGGTAACAGATTACTCGATTACTGGTCGAGTCATAAGCTACCAAAGACTCAAAAATTCAGACATGATACCTCTCTGTTTGTCACTCAGGATTAAGGAGATAGATTGGAGGTAAGGCCCTGCTATAGACAAGTCCCCCCTTAACCCAGCTGCACCAATGTGTCAGAGGAAACACCTGGCTACTGTGTCAGTGTGCACTGCACCTGGCCCACCACAGGAGTCACTAGTGCACAAGGATATCCCTGCTGGCCAAGCCCTCCCCTAACCCTGATGACACTGGGTCTCCCAGTCATGGCCTGGACTTGAAGCCAGAATCTCTAGTGGCACAGCTAGCACTGTGATGCAGTGCCTTAGACCACTGCACCACATGGGAGGCCAAGTCTTTCATTACTTAAAGAATCTCAAAGCGTTTTAAAGTGGGGAAAAATAAATGCAATTTTTTTAAAGGAAACAGGAACATGCCATATGGGCCATTTTGGCTCAGACAAGGCGTAGTTGTCTGAGCCTAGAATAACTTCTCAATGGCTTAATCTTTCTGTATCGGTTTTAGGTTTCTGACTACCCAGTTTTGGATTTCCTTTCAGGTACATCAATGACTCTAGAGTTTTTCCAAGCTCACCAAGTCACTCTGAGAGATCCATGTCCATGTCTCCATAGTGGTGTGTTCTACAATGTAAGACAACACAATTGCCCACCCTTACTCTAGTTGAGATGTACCTGCAAGTTTTATTCCCCCACAATGTAGGGACTTGGCCACTGGGTGCCGCCATATCCCCATGCATTTAGCCAGGTTTCCTATCAGAGCTCAATGGACTGAGAAAGAGCACATAGGGACACACATCTCCTATAGGCTGAGATTCCTACCTGTCCAATATGGGGACTGAATGCGCTCCTGAATGTATTAAAGTTCACCAGGGAGAGGCTGCAAAGATTAAGAAAGGTAGATTCTCAATTGGGGAAAAAGTCAGCCCTCTCCTTCGTTCTTCTCTACTCTGTGACCCGGAACCCGATAAGTGTTTGAGTGATTGAGGAGTGTCAACTCGTTAGTAGACGAATGAAGGAGTCTACTCCCATTTGAATCAGCTGTTGTTTTATCAAAGGAGAAAAGCATTGACACATTTAAAAACAATACGCTTCTTATCCTTTTATGCATAAAATATCTTGCATGACTAGTTTAATTCTGGGTTTTCGTCACCTTTAGGCATTTATTTGGGGATTCCACCTCATTTGCCTGATGATGCGCGAGTGGAGAAGATACAAGCGCATTTGTTTCCATGTTTCCTCTCTTCTGCTCCTCGATTACCTTTGACCTTTTTAAAAAAGAGGTGAGGAGAGAAAGGCAGGAGGAGTAGAGGAGGCGAGCAAAACCAATTGAGATTCTCCCAAAGGCTCTGTTATGTGTCCCTATAGTATCGTGTCCCTCTGGTGACATATAATACTAGAAATATATAATATCTTTATGAGTGAACACATGCATGACTGAACCTTTACAATGTATGAATAAATCATTTGATTTAGATACTTTAGTATATGAAGTGTATGTGGACACCCCTGTATAATTATTATTATTATTATTGACCAGTAGTGCTATCTGCAGGGTTAGTTCCAGGTTAAGTGAAGGGAAATCTTATTTGTATTTATCCTTTATTTAACTTGGCAAGTCAGTTAAGAACAAATTCTTATTTACAATGACGGTCTTGGAACAGTGGGTTAACTGCCTTGTTCAGGGGCAGAACGACAGATTTTTACCTTGTCAGCGCTGGGATTTGATGTAGCAACCTTTCGATTACTGGCCCAATGCTCTAACCACTAGGCTACCTGCCGCCCTGCTACAGCATAGAATGACATTCTAGACGATTCTGTGCTTCCAACTTTATGGCAACAGTTTGGGGAAGGCCCTTTCCTGTTTCAGCATGACAATACCCCCGAGCACAAAGCGAGGACCGTACAGAAATGGTTTGTCGAGATCGGTGTGGCCTGGCCTGCACAGGGCCCTGATCTCGACCCCATCGAACACCTTTGGGATGAATTGGATGCCAACTGCGAGCCAGGCCTAATCGCCTGAACTCACAAATGCTCTTGTGGCTGAATGGAAGCAAGTCCCCGCAGCAACATCAAGTGGAAAGCCTTCCCAGAAGAGTGGAGGCTGTAATAGCAGCAAAAGGAGACCAACTCCATATTAATGCCCATGATTTTGGAATGAGATGTTTGACGATCACCCGCGTTAAATACGTTTTTAACCTCTAAAGGTATTTCCTGGTTAAAATGAAGGTTGAATAAATAGAAAAGTCTGTAGAGTATGCAACTAGAGGTGGGTATGAGTTTATCTCCATATAATTCATTAATAATTAGTGCATTGTGTTTGCAGCACATCCAAACACCACCCTCTGGTGCCTCTATGACTGTATACACCTTGAGGTTGTCATTATTCTTTTACAGTTGAATAGATAATCTCTGGCGCATTTGCTTTTTAAAATGACGAACATTACACCCATGGGTGTAATAGCTATTAGGTTATTACAAAAATAAAATACATTATGGAGATTTTCTGGGTAAGAGGCACAATGACTACCATACGCAATCCAGAATTAGTACTTTTTTTTTTTTTTACTTTGAATTGTTTAATAATATAATGTATGAATGCCTCCTGGGCTTAGTTTAACTGTTTTACTTTGAATTCCAGATTGCCCTTTTAAAAACTAAGAGTGGGAGGCTGGGAACAGGAACTAAAATCATTTCTGCATCGCTTTTTGATGGATTCCATTTCCTCTCTCCGGTGTCACGCGTCAGGCATCTCGAGAGATGACGAGAGGCTTCCTTCTGTTTTTCTGTCAGGCCGTGGGAGGCGACAGGAGTGGGGACGGGCTGCCAGAATCCATCTTCCTCCCTCTTTACACCACCCTCCCTCCGTCCCGCTCCATTCCCCAACCCTCCACTTCAAACTTCTCATACACTTCAGTGTCGACAACAACAGTGACAAGTGGGAAATGGAGATGGAACCATTTTATGAGTGGGAGTAGAAATGATCATAACTCCTTCCCTTTGGAGAATAGAGCCACGCACGCACATACACAGGTTTGTGTTTGTCTTTGACTGTCCTATTACATGACTGTGTGGATGAATATCTGTGTACATGTGACTTTGTGTGTGTGTACATGCTTGTGTTGATTGGGTTGAGCATCTGTGAATGCGTTTTGAGTGTGTGAACATGTGTGTGCGTACTTTCCTGTGTACGTGTGTGCGTGCGTAAATATGTGTTCGTGTCTGTGCACATGCATTTGTGTGTGTGTGTGTGTGTATGTATGTACATGCATGTATAAATTAATGTGTGTGTGCATTTGTGTGTGTGTGTGTGTGTGTGTATTTGTGTACTCATCCAACTCACCCAGGATCCATCATCCCTGGCTGCCTTGCAGTGCATGGTGCTGATCTGCGTTGCAGCCGCCCTGGTGAACAGATGTCAGGGACTACTGATAATGTCCCTCCGCAGAGCAGCAACAAATTACGGACCAGCGCTCCGGAATATAACCTTCAGATTACAGATGGCCTGTATCACGGGCCCTGGTTTACAAGATGTAAATGCTATAGGAAGAGGTAATCCAGTGGGGGAGTAAGGGGGAGAGAGAGAAGGAGGGAGGAGTAACAGCTGGCAGGGGACACAGGGCGGAGGGAGGGTGGGGGTGCGGGGTGAGACTACACTGATACACTGATGTTGGGATGATGGCGATGTTGTGTGTTTGATATGCTCCAGAGGAAATCTGAAATGGAACAGATCATCGTTACATGATGTGGGTGCACTGGATACGTATCCCCTGGGGCTAAACTATAGTGATACAGAGGCATAGGGATAGAACGGAGACGTATTATTGTCTCAATGTACAATGGTGATGTTTTTGGGGTCAGGGATAGGGTGTGAAGGAGGTCCTATACTTACATAATCCCCTTCCTCTTCTCTCTCTGTGTGAAGCTACACATGGCCCACATACAGTACGGCTCAACCTCTAGTGTGGTAAGAGCAGGGATGATTTCATGTTTTACAGTAAGGATGATTACAGTATTATACATTGAAAGTATTTAAATTGGGAACTCTGGTGCCAGGATAATGCTTTAAATTTACAGTGAAATTCTCCCAGAAATCTAAATGTCAGATAAACAATACATTTGTACATAAAATACATTTATTCAAATTGATAACAACATTAACAACACATTAACAACAGAATTGACAATAGAAATAATAACAGTTAACACATATGTAACCAAATAAGAGCATCATTACAACACTAATTATATTGTGTGCCTGTGTGTGGGGGGGTGTGGGGGAGCGAGAGAGTTAAAATTGGGATTGGGTACAATCCTAGCTCTTTCATCAGGGGCAAATCTATTCGGGATAAGGGTGTTCAGAGGTGGTGAAACACACAACGGGACAGTTTGGGCAGGAGAGCATCCAGGAGAGAGAAGTCAGCGCAGCATCATGTGTTCCTCATGGGGCCCCGTAACAATCCTCCTCAGTTCTGATTTGTCAGCTCTTCTCACCCCTATGACAAGCATAGAAAAATAAATAATAGCATGAGAGACCGATGACCCCAGGGCTGTGGGTAAGAAGATAGGTGACAAGTGACATATCAAGCTGGTGTCGTGTGTGTTTACTTACCTCACTAGAGGTTTTAATTCAAACTCAGTGAGCTCTTGGACGAGTGGGGAAATTAACAGTAAGGGTTGAGAACAGCTGGCTTCCTCTGGGCCACTTTGTCATGCACTTTATCCCATCTTCATGGTTCATCATCTTGGGTTGTGTCGAACCAGGAATCTGTAAAGCCATAGATCCAATATATTATATGCATATTCATCTACATTTCAGCACCAACTGGTATATTTTTTGTAGATTATTTTGTCAAATGTTAGGGTTAGGAAAGTGTTTGAATCATAAACCGTGTTGGAGAACCTTTATGCACATAATACTATAATGGCGAATCAAAAATAAAGTGGTTTAATTCCTCCTGAAAGTTCTCATTCAAGTTCAGTCTATGAATTATTGGAAGGTGGAAAAAAGTGTGCAATGGTTTTTTGAACAATAGCCCTATAAATCTACCCTAATCCTCACTAATCATGGGACTGTATTACAACAGTCAATCGTCGTGAACTGTGCGCCAGGCTACAGGTTTAATTTGAGTTCCATAATAACTCAAATAGGCTACATGTCCCAAGTTATTGCACAACGTTAACCTAATATGATCCACTATTGCTAGCGAACCTCAGGAACAACTACACGGACATGACAGAGGAAAGAAAAGTAAACAGAATGGAATGATGCAAAATGTAGGCTACAAATTAAAGGCAAAAAAACATGTTACAAATTGGGATTAACATACAATAGTGAATTTGTCTCCCAGTTTCTGTTGGAAAGCAGACTAAACCAGGTTTCTCTAGGATTTTTCCTGTGCTTAGCTCTATTCCGTTTATTTTTATCCTAAAAAAAACTCCCTAGTTGCTGCCGATGATGAGCATATCCATAACATGATGCACCCACCACCATTGTCAAGGCTCAGGAGAAGACCCAGATGCAGACTGTTTCGAAGTAACAAAAGTTTGTTTATTACAAAAACAGGGGGGCAGGCAAACGACAGGTCAAGGGCAGGCAGAGGTCAGTAGTCCAGAGCAGAGTCTGAAAGGTATGGAACGGCAGGCAGGCTCAGGGTCAGGGCACGCAGAGGTCAGTAATCCAAGGTGGTGTGACAAGGTACAGACAGGGAAGGCAGAATGGTCAAAAACCGGGAAAGCTAGAAAACAAGAACTAGAGGCAAAAAGAAGCACGGGGAAAACTGCTGGTAGGCTTGACGAAACAAAATGAACTGGCAACAGACAAACAGAGAACACAGGTATAAATACACTGGGGATAATGAGGAAGATGGGTGACACCTGGAGGGGGGTGGAGACAAGCACAAAGACAGGATAGGGGGGCGCTGTTTTCACTTTGTAAAAAATCGTTCCCAAATTAAACTGCCTCGTACTCAATTCTTGCTCGTACAATATGCATATTATTATTACTATTGGATAGAAAACACTTTCAAGTTTCTAAAACCGTTTGAATTATATCTGTGAGTAAAACAGAACTCATTTTGCAGCAAACTTCCTGTCAGGAAGTGAAAAATCTGAAATCGAGGCTCTGTTCCAGGGCCTTCCTATTCATTTGCTTGAAATCTATGGATATACATGCACTTCATACGCCTTCCACTAGATGTCAAGAGGCAGTGAGAGGTGGAATGGGGTGTCTAGCTTGATCTGAGGTCGAACAAGAGCTCTTGGAATGACGTGACCACTATTTCCTTTGTTCAGCAAGGCGCGGGAAGGAACCCTGGATTGCGTTCTGAAAAGCTTTCGTTATAGACGGCTAATATCTCCGGCTTTGATTTTATTTGATACATGTGATAATATCATCGTAAAGTATGTTTTTTCAATATAGTTTTATCAGATTATTGAAAGTTTATCGGGAGTTTTGGCGGTTTCCGTTCTCTGCGTTTGGTGAAGATGGACAGCTTCATGCCACTTGGCTAGCTTTGGTTGCTAATTCGACAGGAGAAAAGGACATTCTAAAACCAAACAACAATTGTTCTGGACTAAGGACCCCTTGTACAAGATTCTGATGGAAGCTCAGCAAAAGTAGGAACCATTTATGATGTTATTTTGTATTTCTGTGGAAAATGTTTAGTACTATTTTCCGCCCTCATTGCAGGCGCTGTCTCGCTATAACGTAAGCTGTATGTCGTACTAAAGTTATTTTTAGAATTCTAACACGGCAATTGCATTAAGAACTAGTGTATCTTTCATTTGCTGTACAACATGTATTTTTTAGTAAAGTTTATGATGAGTTATTTGGTCAGATTAGGTGAGTGTCAGAAATATATCCAGAGATTCTGGGAAAAGTTGCTACGTTTTCACAATGTATAACCACGGATTTCAGCTCTAAATATGCACATTTTCGAACAAAGCATAAGTGTATTGTATAACCTGATGTTATAGGACTGTCATCTGATGAAGGTTGTCAAGGTTAGTGAAAAATTATATATCTTTTGCTGTTTTTTTGCGATCGCTAACTTTTGCTGCTGATTGTGGTTGTGTTTTTGGCTATTGTGGTAAGCTAATATAATGCTATATTGTGTTTTCGCTGTAAAACACTTAAAAAATCTGAAATATTGGCTGGATTCACAAGATGTTTGTCTTTCATTTGCTGTACACCATGTATTTTTCATAAATGTTTTATGATGAGTATTTAGGTATTTCACGTTGGTCTCTGTAATTGTTCTAGCTGCTTCGGTGCTATTTGTGATTGTAGCTGCAATGTAAAACTATGATTTATACCTGAAATATGCACATTTTTCGAACAAAACATAGATTTATTGTATAACATGTTATAAGACTGTCATCTGATGAAGTTGTTTCTTGGTTAGTGACTAATTCTATCTCTATTTGGTCGGTTTTGTGCAAGCTACCTGTGCTGTGAAAGAAATGTCTGTGCTTTTTTGTATTTGGTGGTTGTAACGGTCGTCTTGTGGTGAATGAGCGGACCAAGGCGCAGCGGGTGATGAATACATAATGAATTTAATAAAGAAAAGAATAACGATGACGAAGCACACTTTAGAAATTACAAAATAACAAAACGAACTAAACAGACCTGAACATGAGAACTACATGAAACGAAGAACGCATGAACAGGAAAAACGAATGCACGAACGAGACAGTACCGTGTGGTGCAACAAAACACAGACACAGCGACAATCACCCACAAACAAACCGTGAGAACAGCCTACCTTAACTTCTTATGGCTGCAAGGGGCAGTATTGAGTAGCCAGTTAAATCGTGCCCATTTCAAACGGCCTCGTACTCAATTCTTGCTCGTACAATATGCATATTATTATTACTATTGGATAGAAAACACTCTCTAGTTTCTAAAACCGTTTGAATTATTTCTCTGAGTGAAACAGAACTCATTCTGCAGCACTTTTCCTGACCAGGAAGTGGAACGTCTGAAATCGATGCTCTGTTCTTCTTCATGCCTATACATGGGCACAAGACCTATTAGTATACATACACGTCATACACCTTCCTCTGGTTGTCAAGAGGCTGTGAGAGAAGAAATGAGGTGATTATCTCGATCTGAGTTGGAACACATCATCTTGGAATCTCGTGTCCACCATTTTCGGTACTCTGAATAGCGCGAGCTGGACAGTGTGATTGCCTTTTGTTTAGCTTCCGTTATAGGCGACTACAATCTCCGGCTTTGATTTTATTTGATACATGTCACCATATCATCGTAAGGTATGTTTTTTCAATATGGTTTCATCAGATTATTGAAATTTTTTCGGGAGTTTTGCTGTGTTCCGTTCTCTTCCGTTTGTTGACATGGAGAGTGTCGTGGCACCCGGCTAGCGCGCTTGCTAAATGAAGAGGGAAAGTGTCCGTTCTGAATCCAAACAACGACTGTTCTGGACAAAGGACACCTTGTCCAACATTCTGATGAAAGATCAGCAAAAGTAAGACCCATTTTATGATGTTATTTCATATATCTGCCGTAGTCGCCGGCGCCCAAGTGTTTCTGGCTATTGTGCTAAGCTAATATAACGCTACATTTTGTTTTCGCTGTAAAACACTTGATAAATCGGAAATATTGTCTGGAATCACAAGATGCCTGTCTTTCAATTGCTGTACACTATGTATTTTTCAGAAATGTTTTATGATGAGTATTTAGTTATTTGGCGTTGGTGTCTGTAATTTTTCTGTCTGCTTTCGGTGCAATTTCTGACTGTAGCTGCAATGTAAACTATGATTTATACCTGAAATATGCACATTTTTCTAACAAAACATATGCTATACAATAAATATGTTATCAGACTGTCATCTGATGAATTTGTTTCTTGGTTAGTGGCTATTTATATCTTTATTTGGTCGAATTTGTGATAGCTACTGATGGAGTAAATAACTGGTGGAGTAATGAAACATGGTGTCTTTTGCTAACGTGGTTAGCTAATAGATTTACATATTGTGTCTTCCCTGTAAAACATTTTAAAAATCGGACATGTTGGCTTGATTCACAAGATGTGTACCTTTCATCTGGTGTCTTGGACTTGTTAATGTGTGAAAGTTAAATATTTAAAAAATATATATTTTGAATTTCGCGCCCTGCACTTTGAGCTGGCTGTTGTCATAAGTGTACCGACGTCGGGCTTGCACGCCAAACAGGTTAATATGGTTCTCAATCAGAGGAAACGTCAAACACCTGCCTCTAATTGAGAACCATATCAGGCAACACATTTGACCCAACATAGAAACACATAACATAGAATGCCCACCCCAACTCACGCCCTGACCAACTAAACACATACAAAAACAACAGAAAACAGGTCAGGAACGTGACAGAAACCCCCCCCCCCCTCAAGGTGCGAACTCCGGGCGCACCCCTAAAACTCAAGGGGAGGGTCTGGGTGGGCATCTGTCCGCGGTGGCGGCTCCGGCGGTGGACGAGGACACCACTCCACCACTGTCTCTGTCCCCCTCCTTAGCGTCCTCTGAGTGGCGACCCTCGCCCACGACCCTGGCCTAAGAATCCTCCCCAAGGCACCCACATGATTTAGGAGGTAGCTCAGGACAGAGAGGTAGCTCAGGACAGAGAGGTAGCTCAGGACAGAGAGGTAGCTCAGGACAGAGAGGCAGCTCCGGACAGAGAGGCAGCTCCGGACTAATGGCAGCTCCGGACTGAATGGCAGCTCCGGACTGGGTGGCAGCTCCGGACTGAGTGGCAGCTCCGGACTGAGTGGCAGCTCTGGACTGAGTGGCAGCTCCGGACTGAGTGGCAGCTCCGGACTGAGTGGCAGCTCATGACTGAGTGGCAGCTCATGACTGTAGGGCAGCTCATGACTGTAGGGCAGCTCATGACTGTAGGGCAGCTCATGACTGTAGGGCAGCTCATGACTGTAAGGCAGCTCATGACTGGAAGGCGGCTCTGGCAGCTCCTGACTGGCTGGCGGCTCTGGCAGCTCCTGACTGGCTGGCGGCTCTGGCAGCTCCTGACTGGCTGGCGGCTCTGGCAGCTCCTGACTGGCTGACGGCTCTGGCAGCTCCTGACTGGCTGGCGGCTCTGGCAGCTCCTGACTGGCTGGCGGCTCTGGCAGCTCCTGACTGACGGACGGCTCTAGCGGCTCCTGACTGGCGGACGGCTCTAATGGCTCGGGACAGACGGATGGCTCAGATGGCGCTGGGCAGACGGATGGCTCAGGGCAGACGGATGGCTCAGATGGCGCTGGGCAGACGGATGGCTCAGATGGCGCTGGGCAGACGGATGGCTCAGATGGTGCTGGGCAGGCAGGCAGCTCAGACGGCGCTGGGCAGACGAGCAGTGCAGGCAGCTCAGACGGCGCTGGGCAGACGAGCAGTGCAGGCGGCGTTGGGCAGACGGCCGACTCTGACCTGCTGAGGCGCACAGTAGGCCTGGTGCGTGGTGCCGGAACTGGTGGTACCGGACTGGAGACACGCACCTTAAGGCTAGTGCGGGGAGCAGGAACAGGGCACACTGAATTCTCAAAGCGCACTATAGGCCTGGTGCGTGGTACCGGCACTGGTGGTACCGGGCTGAGGGCACGCACCTCAGGGCGAGTGCGGGGAGAAGGAACAGTGCGTACAGGGCTCTGGAGACGCACAGGAGGCTTGGTGCGTGGTGCCGGAACTGGAGGCACTGGGCTGGAGACACGCACCACAGGGAGAGTGCGTGGAGGAGGAACAGGGCTCTGGAGACGCACTGGAAGCCTGGTGCGTGGTGTAGGCACTGGTGGTACTGGGCTGGGGCGGGAAGGTGGCGCCGGATATACCGGACCATGCAGGCGTACTGGCTCCCTTGAGCACCGAGCCTGCCCAACCTTACCTGGTTGAATGCTCCCCGTAGCCCGTCCAGTGCGGGGAGGTGGAATAACCCGCACTGGGCTGTGTAGGCGAACCGGGGACACCATGCGTAAGGCTGGTGCCATGTACACCGGCCCAAGGAGACGTACTGGAGGCCAGATATGTAGAGCTGGCTTCATGGCACTTGGCTCGATGCTCAATCTAGCCCGGCCAGTGCGGGGAGGTGGAATAACCCGCACCGGGCTATGCACACATACAGGAGACACCGTGAGCTCTTCCGCATAACACGGTGTCTGCCCGTACTCTCGCTCTCCACGGTAAGCTCGGGGAGTTGGCGCAGTTGGCGCAGTGGTGAGCTAACATAAATATACGTGGTGTTTTCGCTGTAAAACATTTAAAAAATCGGACATGTTGGCTGGATTCACAAGATGTTTATCTTTCATTTGCTGTATTGGACTTGTTAACTTCTGGCTGCAAGCCCAAGGCCGCCCACAGTATGACAACAGCCAGCTCAAGTGCAGGGCGCGAAATTCAAAATATATATTTTTTAAATATTTAACTTTCACACATTAACAAGTCCAATACAGCAAATGAAAGGTACACATCTTGTGAATCCAGCCAACATGTCCGATTTTTAAAATGTTTTACAGCGAAAACAGCACGTATATTTATGTTAGCTCACCACCAAATACAAAAAAGGACAGACATTTTTCACAGCACAGGTAGCATGCACAAAGCCAACCTAACTAACCAAGAACCAACCAAACTAACCAAGAAACAACTTCATCAGATGACAGTCTTATAACATGTTATACAATAAATCTATGTTTTGTTCGAAAAATGTGCATATTTCAGGTATAAATCATAGTTTACATTGCAGCTACAATAAGAAATTGCACCGAAAGCAGCCAGAATAATTACAGACACCAACGTCAAATACCTAATTACTCATCATAAAACATTTCTGAAAAATACATAGTGTACAGCAAATGAAAGACAGGCATCTTGTGATTCCAGACAATATTTCCGATTTATTAAGTGTTTTACAGCGAAAACACAATATAGCGTTATATTAGCTTACCACAATAGCCAGAAACACATGCCATTTCCCAGTAGCAAAAGGTTAGCGATCGTAACAAACCAGTAAAAGATATATAATTTTTGACTAACCTTGATATTCTTCATCAGATGACAGTCCTATAACATCAGGTTATACATACACTTATGTTTTGTTCAAAAATGTGCATATTTAGAGCTGAAATCAGTGGTTATACATTCTGCTAACGTAGCTACTATTTCCCACAACGTTCGGATATTTTTCTGACACTTTTTCTGACACACATATTCTGACCAAATAGCTATTCATAAACATAACAAAAAAATACATGTTGTATAGGAAATGATAGATCCATTAGTTCTTAATGAAATCGCAGTGTTAGAATTCTAAAAAATAACTTCATTACGACATCCAGCTTCGGTATAGCTAGAGTACCCAAACGTTGGGCGCCGACAACTAGTTCACATGCACGACAGATATATGAAATAGCATCATAAAATGTTTCTTACTTTTGCTGATCTTTCATCAGAATGTTGGACAAGGGGTCCTTTGTCCAGAACAGTCGTTGTTTGGATTTAGAACGTCCATTTTCCCTCTTGAATTAGCAAGCACACTAGCCAAGTGGCACGAATCTCTCCATCGTCAACAAAGTCAGAGAACGGAACACGGCAAAACTCCCGAAAAAATGTCAATAATCTGATTAAACTATATTGAAAAAACATACTTTACGATGATATGGTCACATGTATCAAATAAAATCAAAGCCGGAGATAGTAGTCGCCTATAACGGCAGCTAAACAGAAGGCAAATCCAGGTACCACCTCGCGCTCTCCAGAAAACCGGAAATGGGGGACACGTCATACAAAGAGCTTGTATTCCATTTCAGACCAAGATAAACACTACATTTCTTCTCTCACCGCCTCTTGACATCCAGAGGAAGGTCTATGAAGTGCATGTATACTAATACGTATCATGCCCATTTATAGGCAGGAAGTAGAACAGAGCCTCGATTTCAGACTTTCCACTTCCTGGTCAGGAAGTTTGTGCCAAATGAGTTCTGTTTGACTCACAGATATAATTCAAACGGTTTTAGAAACTAGAGAGTGTTTTCTATCCAATAGTAATAATAATATGCATATTGTACGAGCAAGAATTGAGTACGAGGCCGTTTGAAATGGGCACCTTTTATCTGGCTACTCAATACTGCCCCTGCAGCCCAAACAGGTTAATGTGTGAAAGTTAAATATAAAACATTTCGCGCGCTGCCTTTTCAGTGGAATGTGGGGCGGGTTCCGCTAGCGGAACCCAGGGGCTAGACAGGTTAAACAGATCAGGGTGTGACAACCATGCTTGAAAATATGAAGGGTGGTACTCATTGATGTGTTGGATTTGCCCCAAACATTTGCCCCAAGCTTTGTATTCAAGACAAAAAGTTAATTTCTTTGCCACATTTTTTGCAGTATTACTTTAGTGCCTTGTTGAAAACAGGATGCATGTTTTGGAATATCTTTATTATGTACAGACTTCTGTCTTTTCACTCTGTCATT
The DNA here is from genome assembly GCF_016432855.1 of Salvelinus namaycush. NCBI lineage: Eukaryota > Metazoa > Chordata > Actinopteri > Salmoniformes > Salmonidae > Salvelinus > Salvelinus namaycush. Next base: position 38,773,445 of record NC_052334.1, read on the forward strand.
TAGGTTAGTATTGTGGAGTAACTACAATGTTGTTGTAGTTACCATCCTCAGTTTTCTCCTATCAGAGCCATTCAACTCTGTAACTGTTTTAAAATCACCATTGGCCTCATGGTGAAATCCCTGAGCAGTTTCCTTCCTTTCCAGCAACTGAGTTAGGAAGGACACCTGTATATCTTTGTGGGTGTAATGATACACCATCCAAAGCGTAATTAATTAATAACTTCACCATGCTCAAAGGGATATTCAACATTTTCTTTTTTTCTTTTTTACCCATCTACCAGTAGGTGCCTTACTTTGCAAGGCATTGGAAAACGTTAAGTGAGCTATATCACTCCAATATATTGGTATCACTCTGCGGCAGAGGGATACATCCGAGGTGAGGATTTACAGATTTACTCCTGTGTACACCTGTGTCAAGGCTGGGGTCCGCCCCTATATATAGACCCCATGGCCACGACACACATTCTCTACATACTTTTTGAGGTGCCTCTAGCACCGTGAGGAGTGGAGTGATGCATATAGCTCACATAACCGTGGTTACATACGTAACCTTTTATGTTTCAATATATTGGATCACTCCAATATATTGGTATACCCTTACCAGATTTAGTCCCAGCGCGGGACCGAAATGCAGGGGCCATCTATGTGGAATGGGGGCCCCGGCACAGTCCCCGGGAAGGGGAGGCGACGCCCTGGGCCGCTGAACCAACCGCAGAGGGAGGTGCCACATTTACCCGATAGTACATAGCAAAGGTGCAAGAGGAAGCCCAGCTGGCCGCAGCACCGATATCAACAAGGGGCACACCTTGTGTTGAATGTGCCACCACAAATCCCAGCACTGGCCTGCCAGCCAGGCGGTATGCTGTCATAATAGTGTCCACGATCCAGTGAGAGAGCCTCTGCTTTGATAACCCAGCCCCCAGGACTCTCTCCCCATAGCAGATAAAGAGCTGGTCTTTTATTCTCACTGACCGTGCGAGGGCACTGACCGCACAGGGCACAGCATGCCGGAGGGAGGCCCAGACTCCCCAGACACTGCCAGGGGGTTGTAAGTAGACAGGATAAAAGGGATGTGCTCATAAAAGGGAGTACCCACGCCATAAAGCAATTCACAACACACACATAGAACAAGCCAGTCGGCAAGTTGTGTAAGGTAAATTCCAGTTTGTGGCAGCACCACAATACTAATGGATGCACACGGAGTCGAAGTGTAACTCTAACGAAGCGCAAGTACGACAAACCACGGGCAGAAGATACAGATCAACTGCGACAGCGAACGGATATGAACATCCGAACATACTTTTAAACCTTCTTTAGCTTATGTTGCAGATAACTGAAAAATATACCACAATACATTCATACACCAAAACAAGGTTACTCTAAAGTACAAAATAAAGAAAAATAGAAATGGCACATGGAAAAAAATAGCTGTCACTTTGTGCAAAGATTCTCAATTAACTTGATCTTGTAACCTTGGTAGAGGAAGAAAAAAAACATCAAGAAAATTATCAACATTTACCAATGAGATCAGATGATGACTCTAGACCAATACATAGGTAGTCAACAGTGTCGTAAGAGTCCACACGGAGCTAAACGCATATATACACACAACTAAGATCTTAATCTTGAGAGGAGGGGCTGGCCATGTGGCCAGCTGCAAACAGCCAGTAAGTATACTTCCACGCAAGATATTACACTTTCTGGTGACTTACCAAGCAAACTTCAGAAAGTTTGTACCTCAAACCATACAGACGTCCGCCGAGAAAATGAAAGAGAACGTGTCGCGGCCACGGGGTCTATATATAGGGGCGGACCCCAGCCGTGACACAGGTGTACACGAGAATACATTTGTAAATCCTCACCTCGGATGTATCCCTCCACCGCGGAGCGATACCAATATATTGGAGCGATCCAATATAGTAAAACATAACCTCCCTGGTCTTTGTGGTTGAATCTGTGCTTGAAGTTAACTGCTCGACTGAGGAACCTTAGAAATAATTGTATGTGTGGGGTACAGAGATCATGTTAATAACCTCTTGATGCTAGAGGCCTGCTGGAGGTCATTTTGCAGGGCTCTGGCAGTACTCCTCCTTGCACAAAGGCGGAGGTAGCGGTCCTGCTGCTGGGTTGTTGCCCTCCTACGGCCTCCTCCACGTCTCCTGATGTACTGGCCTGTCTCCTGGTAGCGCCTCCATGCTCTGGACACTACGCTGACAGACACAGCAAACCTTCTTGCCACAGCTCGCATTGATGTGCCATCCTGGATGAGCTGCACTACCTGAGCCACTTGTGTGGGTTGTAGACTCCGTCTCATGCTACCACTAGAGTGAGAGCACCGCCAGCATTCAAAAGTGACCAAAACATCAGCCAGGAAGCATAGGAACTGAGAAGTGGTCTGTGGTCACCACCTGCAGAATCACTCCTTTATTGGGGGTGTCTTGCTAATTGCCTATAATTTCCACCTTTTGTCTATTCCATTTGCACAACAGCATGTGAAATTTATTGTCAATCAGTGTTGCTTCCTAAGTGGACAGTTTGATTTCACAGAAGTGTGATTGACTTGGAGTTACATTGTGTTGTTTAAGTGTTCCCTTTATTTTTTTGAGCAGTGTATTTATCGAACAAAAATAACATTTGTTGTGTAACTGGGAGTCTCGTGAGTGCAAACATCCGAAGATTATCAAAGGTAAGCGATTAATTTTATTGCTTTTCTGACTTTCGTGACCATGCTAATTTGGGGCTAGCTGTTGTAGCATTGATTGATACACTCACAAAAGCTTGGATTGCTTTCGCTGCAAAGCATATTTTCAAAATCTGACAAGATAGGTGGATTAACAACAAGCTAAGCTGTGTTTTGGTATATTTCACTTGTGATTGCATGATTATAAATATTTTTTGTAATATTTTGCTCCCTGCAATTCAGTGGTTGTTTAGGAAAATGATCCCGCTAAAGGGATCCGTAGCGCAGAGAAGTTAAACAACTTATTATGTGACTTGTTAAGCACATTTTTACTCCTGAACGTACTTAACAAAGGGGTTGAATACTTATTACATTTTTTATTAAAGCTGCAATATGTAACTTTTTGGATGACCTGACCAAATTCACTTAGAAACATGAGTTATAGATCTGTCATTCTAAATGAAAGCAAGTCTAAGAAGTGGTTCATCTGTTCTATGTACGCTGTTTCTATACTTCCCATTCTTAAGTTTCATTTTTGCATCTTTTATTTTCAGTTTTGTACACCAGCTTCAAACAGCTGAAATTACAATATTTTTAGTTATTGAAAATATATTTCACAGCGGTTTGGATGGTACAAGGATTCTCTACTACACTATACATTACTTGTTTTGTCACATGAACTGAAATTAGGTGAACTATTAGAAATGTTGCAACCTAGAAATGGCGGAGTGATTTATGCATATTGAACCTTGAATTTGTAAATATTTATTAAAACAAAATTTCTTTTTGACATTGTATTGTGTGTAGATCAGTAGCACAAAATATACATTTCATCAATTTTAAGAGCTAGGTAAATTAATAATCTGTTTAGAAGGGGTTTGTAAAGACGAATGTGAAACCAGTCATATGGAAGCAAACTGAAAATCATATCAACATGGCCCCTTTTCCACAACTATACATAGCTGTGCCGTTATTTAGAATTTAAATTGTATGAGCTCATAATTTGCGTTGATGAAACTTGGAGACCCAAGCTACAGAGCCTTCAGAAAGTATTCATAGCCCTTGACTTTTTCCACATTTTGTTATGTTACAGCCTGCAGTTAAACTTCTTGACGCACGGATCCCTTCATCAACAACCGCTTAATTACAGAGCGCCAAGTTCAAAAAAATGTGCTAAAAATATTTATATTCATGAAATCACAAGCGCAATATAGCAAAACACAGCTTAGCTTGTTGTTAATCCACCTGTCGTGTCAGATTTAGAAAATATGCTTTACAGCGAAAGCAATCCGAGTTTATCGATCACTAGACAAAACATTAAGAACACCTAGCAGCCATGTAGATTGGTCACGCAATAAAATTAATCGCTTACCTTTGATGATCTTCGGATGTTTGCACTCACGAGACTCCCAGTTACACAATAAATGTTCCTTTTGTTCGATAAAGATTTTTTTTATATCAAAAAACCTCCATTTGTTTGGCGCGTTATGTTCAGTATTCCACAGCCTTAGGCAAGTCATCAAGGCTTGACGAAAATTCCATATAGTATCCGTAAAGGTCGTAGAAAGATGTCAAACGTTTTTAATAATCAATCCTCAGGTTGTTTTTAACATCAATAATTGATAATATTTCAACCGGACTGTAAACTATTACAGAAAGAAAATGTCGAGCAACCAGTGTCGCGCGCAAGAACTAAGGGAGGGACATCCGTCTATCCACTGACGCGTTTTGATAAATCTCGCTTATTTTTCAAAATAAAAGCTTGAAACTATGTCTAAAGACTGTTCACACCCCGAGGAAGCCACATGAAAATGAATCTGGTTGATATCCCTTTAAATGGACGAAAGGCAGGCAATGGAACAGTTAATTTTCAAAATAGAGTCACTTCCGGGTTGGATTTCCTCAGGTTTTCGCCTGCAAAATCAGTTCTGTTATACTCACAGACAATATTTTGACAGTTTTGGAAACTTTAGAGTGTTTTCTATCCTACTCTGTCAATTATATGCATATTCTAGCATCTGGACCTGAGAAATAGGCAGCTTACAATGGGAATGTTATTTTTCCAAACATAAAAATTCTGCCCCCTAGCTTCAAGAGGTTAACTTCTTTGGGACTGGGGGGCAGTATTGAGTAGCTTGGATAATAAGGTGCCCAGTGTAAACTGCCTGCTACTCAGGCCCAAAAGCTAGAATATGCATATAATTAGTCGATTTTGATAGAAAACACTCTGGAGTTTCTAAAACTGTTTGAATGATGCCTGTGAGTATAACAGAACTCATATGGCAGGCAAAAACCTGAGAAATCCAACCAGGAAGTGGGAAATCTGAGGTTTGTAGTTTTTCAAGTCATTGCCTATCGAATATACAGTGTCTATGGGGTCATATTGCACTTCCTAAGGCTTCCACTAGATGTCAACAGTCTTTAGAACCTTGTTTCAGGCTTCTAATGTGAAGGGGGAGAGAATAAGAGCTGTTTGAATCAGGTGTCTGGCAGAATGCCATGAGCTCAGTCAGGCTCACGCCCGTGAGAGGTAGCTGCGTTCCTTTTCCTTTCTAAAGACAAAGGAATTGTCCGGTTGAAACATTATTGAAGATTTATGATAAAAACATCCTAAAGATTGATTCTATACATCGTTTGACATGTTTCTACGAACTGTAATATAACTTTTTTGACTTTTCGTCTGAACTAAGCGATCGCGCATTGAGCATTTGGATTACTGGGCTAAACGTGTGAACAAAAAGGAGGTATTTGGACATAAATTATGGACTTTATCGAACAAAACAAACATTTATTGTGGAACTGGGATTACTGGGAGTGCATTCCGATGAAGATCATCAAAGGTAAGTTAATATTTATAACGCTATTTCTGAGTTTTGTGACACCTCTCCTTCTTCTCCTTCTTCTCTCCTTCTCCTTCTTCTTCTGGAAAATGGCTGTATGTTTTTCTGTGACTTGGCGCTGACCAAACATAATCGCAAGGTGTGCTTTCGCCGTAAAGCCTTTTTGAAATCTGACACAGCGGTTGCATTTAGGAGAAGTTTATCTATAATTCCATGCATAACACTTGTATCTTTTGTCAATGTTTATTATGAGTATTTCTGTAATTTGATGTGGCTCTCTGCACTTTCACCGGATGTTTGTTTGAGACAATGCATTTCTGAACATAAAACACCAATTTCAAATGAGGTTTTTGGACATAAAGATTAACTTAATCGAACAAAACACACATTTATTGTGTAACATGAAGTCCTGTGAGTGCCATCTGATGAAGATCATCAAAGGTTAGTGATTAATTTAATCGCTATTTCTGACATTTGTGAGCCCTCTCCTTGGCTGGAAAATGGCTGTATGGTTTTCTGTGACTAGGTGCTGACCTAACATAATCGTTTGGTGTGCTTTCGCCGTAAAGCCTATTTGAAATCGGACACTTTGGCTGGATTTACAAGAAGTTTACCTTTAAAATGGTGTATAATACTTGTATGTTTGAGGAATTTTAATTATGGGATTTCTGTTGTTTTGAATTTGGCGCCCTGCAATTTCACTGGCTGTTGGCGAGGTGGTACGCTAGCGTCTCACATATCCCAGAGAGGTTTTAACAATACCTCTCCTCAATTTATAAATTACAGTGCATGGAGAATGCTGTTATTTCTATCAGAAAAAAGCAAGTAGAGACTTTTTCCGCTTGAAACCGGCAGGTTCTCTCTACCTTATTCATGGTTTCCTCGCGTGTAAATGTGGTGGAATTATGAGGGAATTAAGTCAATGTCAGAATACAGCGTATCTTTAGACGCACCTCCGCCACACCTTCATTTCTTTGATCTCCACCCACGAACAAATAGCGGGTGAATAGCATGCTATACTCATGCTTAAGTTCAAGGTCAGAATACGCATAGAGAGAAAAGTAAATAAAAATTGAATTACTTTCCATTTAAGCAAGCTTAATTTTGGCCGGTATTCCCCCCTATGGCACTCAGAGGCTGCGGTACAGCGAAGCCTATCATCACAACAATTATTATCTGGGAGACTTTTTTCTAGGTCGCACAGCAAGATATTAACAAGCAATTTAAAGCAGACCAAAATGGCTTGTATAAACTTGAGCTAGCTAACTATAGCTAGCTAGCAAACGTTAGGCAGCTAGCTTGAGTTTCTTAAGGCTAGGGGGCAGTATTCGGAAGTTCGGATGACTGAGGTGCCCAAAGTAAACTGCCTGTTACTCAGGCACAGAAGCTAGGATATGCATATAATTGGTAGCATTGGATAGACTCTGAAGTTTCCAAAACTGTTAAAATAATGTCTGTGAGTATAACAGAACTGATATGGCGAAAACCCGAGGAGAATCCATCCAGAATTTTTTTAAATGAGGTCACAGTGCATTCAAATGCTTGTCTATGGGATATTCAAAGGAATTCCTCCCAGATTGCAGTTCCTATGGCTTCCACTAGATGTCAAAAGTCTTTAGAAAGGGTTTCAGGCTTGTTTTTTGAAAAATGAGTTAGTAGTTGTAGTTTTTCAAGGTGGCTCTCATTTTGACTGTAGTCTTGTGGCGCGCATGGATTAGGGCGTGCACTTCGTTATTTATCTCCGGTATTGAACATACTGCATTCCGTCTTAAATTGTATCGTTTATTTACATATTAGGGTACTTGAGGATTGATTAGAAACAATTGTTTGACTTGTTTGGACGAAGTTTGTTGGTAACTTTTCGGATTCCTTTGTCTGCATGTTGAACGAGTGGAACGGGTGGATTACTGAATCAAACTCGCCAACTAAACTGACTTTTTTGGGATATAAAGAAGGACTTTATCGAACAAAATGACAATTTATTGTGTAGCTGGGGCCCTTGGGATTGCAAACAGAGGAAGATCCTCAAAGGTAAGTGATTTATTTTATTGCTCTTTCTGATTTTTGTGACGCCTCTGCTGGTTTGGAAAATGTTTTTAATGCTGGTGTAAGCGGGGCGCTGTCCTCAAATAATCGCATGGTATGCTTTCGCCGTAAAGCCTTTTTGAAAGCTGAAAAAGCGGTTGGGTTAACAAGAAGTTTTTAAACGATGTAAGACACTTGTATTTTCATGAATGTATTTTGAATTTCGCGCTCTGCAATTTCACAGGATGTTGTCAAGGTGGGTCGCTAGCGGCACGCCTAGCCCAAAGAGGTTCTATCTAGGTCGAGTAAGGAAACGTACAGTAATTCAAAGTTGGTTAGCAATAAAGATATTTATAAATAAGTCAAGGAACAGCAGCTGCTGAAAATACTATTCCACTTCACAGCAGGTTCAAGAAGATATTTACAAAAATTGTTTGAGTTTCATGTGTCTCACCCAACAGCACGAGGTTGGCGCCTGAAACTGATCATTTAAATCTACAGTAGGCTTAAAATATAACTGTAAAGAAATAGTGTGTTAGAGTGATATTTACACTAGGCTTCCATTTACAGTTAAAAACAGTATTTTACCTATAATGCAGTGCAACCTACAGCATTAATGCTCTAAAACAGATTCCCAGTATTTTACTGTGCATTTTACTGTTGAAATTACAGAAAAGTCTTACCCAAACTGCCTCATGTTCTTTTAGTATGTGAGGGAGAGAGAGTTATAGAAACCCGTCTCATTTGATCGTTTGACTCACACAGGTCACACAGCAAATGGACAACAACCGGGCGAACAAGCCACACTCATCCTTTGGAAAGATTCCCCTTGGAAAGATTCCCCTCCTCTCTCTCTTCCTAACCCCCTCCCCACCCCTCCCTGCATCCTTTGTCATTTATTATAATTCCGATCTCCTCGCTTGTCATTAGCAAGCTGCCTGCTAATGAATTTTCTTATCTCCCAACTTCAATGGCCGCCATGATAAGGTTTTTATTCATTTTAGTATTAGTGAGCCAGATGAGAGAAAACAGAGAAAAGCGAGAAGAGCGGAACATCGCCTGGGGATGAAGGAGAGAATAGACTGACTCTCGGTCCAAACTGGACCTATCCTTCTCTTATGGTATGTATGGGGGAGGATGAGAGTATTCACAGAGTGCTAAATGAAGAGATATGGAGACAAACAGGTGGTATTGTAAGAACGAGAGAACGAGGGAATGAAATTGTATGTGTATGAGGGCAAAAAGAAAGTAAAGAATGGTATGGAACGGTAGAGAGAAGACGATAAGGGATTGAGAGGAAGAGAACATGCCACTTTGAGAGAGGGGGAATAGAAAAGGAAAAGAGAAAAGAAGAGAGAGAGAGCAGATGGGAGTGTTCTGGTCTGTTGCGACTGTTCCTTAGTGGAATTAATGTCCATGAGAGGGTGGTCTCGACCCACTTACTCCCTCCTAACTCCATCTGCACCCCCCTCCTGCCCCCTATAGGTGCCCGTGAAGGGTGTGCCCCTAGCAGCAGTTAGTTACCAAGTGGCCCATGTCACCCCTCACACAGGGGCATCCTCCTCCAAAACAGCGCATGTTGGATTAAAAGTCTCACACACACAGAAACACACACACACAGTGATGTAAGTACTTCGGTAAAAAATACTTTAAAGTACTACTTAAGTACTTTACTTTACTATTTATATTTTTGACAACGTTTACTTTTACTCCACTACATTCCTAAAGAAAAAACATTTTCCCTGACACCCAAAAGTAATCGTTACATTTCAAATGCTCAGGCAGGACAGCAATATGGTCCAATTCAAGAACCTATCAATATAACGTATTGTCTTCTCTACTGCCTCTGATCTGGCGGACTCACTAAACACAAATACTGTGTTTGTAAATTATGTTTTAGTGTTGGAGTATGCCTGTCTGTCCGTAAATTTAAAAAACATAATTTATCCTCTCTTGGGTAGGGGGCAGTATTTTCACATCCGGATGAAAAGCGTGCACAAAGTAAACTTTTGGGAAAGTTTATTAGTAACGTTTGGGATTCATTTTGTATGCATTTTGATGGAGGGAAACTGGGTGGATTATTGACTGAAGCGCGCAAGCTAAACTGAGTTTTTATGGATATAAAGAAGGACATTATCGAACAAAAGGACCATTTGTGATGTAACTGGGACCTTTTGGAGTGCCAACAGAAGAAGATCATCAAAGGTAAGGCATTTATTATATTGCTATTTCTGACTTTCGTGTCGCACCTGCCTGGTTGAAATATGTTTTTCATGGTTTTGTATGCGGGGCGCTGTCCTCAGATAATCGCATGGTGTGCTTTCGACGTAAAGCCTTTTTGAAATCTGACATAGCGGCTGGATTAACAAGAAGTTAAGCTTTATTTTGATGTATTACACTTGTGATTTTATGAAAGTTAAATATTGATAATTCTGTAGTTTGAATTTCGCACTCTGCAATTTCACTGCTCATAAGAAGATAAGGAATTTGATGTAGAATTTACTTTTACTCAAGTATGACAATTGAGTACTTTTTCCACCACTGTACATTTAAAACCAGATACTTTTAGACTTTTACTCAAGTAGTATTTTACTGGGTAATTTTATATTAAGGTATCTAGAACTTTTACTCAAGTATGACAATTGAGTACTTTTTCCACCACTGCACATACACACATATACCCGCTCGCCCGCACACACACATGCACACACACACCTCCCTGCACCACAACCTGTTAAGTGTTAAACACATACTCCTGACACCCCTCCTGTTAACGCAGTGTGTCTGGTGTGTGATGAAGTGAAAGGGAGACTATGGAGCTATGGAAATAAAAGAACACTTAATGTGACATAATGTATTCACACGTTTAGCACTGATATAAGAGAAGAAGTGGATAACACCTGTCGTGTCTTTGACTATGCCAGATTAATTGCTATGACATGCTATTCTATCAAATAATTTCTCCGTAATTAATATTACCTGATTGAACTAATCATGTAAATGTTAATTAACTAGAGAGGGACACCACGAAATAATATTTATAGAGCTGTTATCTTTCGAATAAACTCTTAAAGATTTAGTAAGATTTTACATCCATAACAGTCACATTAATCGTCATTTTATTCAGTCTCATCTGAAAGTTGTAAATCCTTGATTATCTGCAAGAATCCTGGCTAACAAGTTGAATCAGCAATACAAAATTGGGTTTAATTATTTATTTACTAAATACCTAACTAATCACACAGAAACACACATACACAATTAAATCACAACTTGATTACAAAGTGCCGTCATAAAGAAAACGTCCCTAGCGGGCGGAATAGACATGACAGCTTGTTACACAAAGGAAAGGGGGGGGCTGGGTTTTAGTGAAAGAGCGGGAGACTGGAACATAGGCGAATCTGTGTTATCGTAAATACAGTATCTTATGCATTCTAAATTACCACCCATTTGAAAAGGAAAATGCAATAAATATTTACTCTGAGCTGCGCTTCAGTAGGTTGGTGGTAAATGGACCGTGTCGCCAACCCGAGTCCTCTGTCCTTTGAAGAATGTCTCTGGTGGTCACTGGATACGTTGTAGTAACGTCGTTGTGTAGTAGACGGGATACTCTGACTGTCCTTCCTAACCTGCGTTTGTAGCAACTGTTGCTAACTCAACGGCTAGGAGATATCACTTCTGTAGTGAATACGAGTTCAAAGTTCATACCATTCACAATCAAAGTCCATGCTGCTGTTGGCTTAGTTCTGTAGTTATTATCTGAACCATTCTGACACCGGATCGTCATCCTGGTGTGCCCGGAACAGGAAGTTATATTCTTGTCAATGGCTTTTATAGTGGAGGGAGAGGGGTGTGTCTGAAAAGTCTATTACCCATGTCTCTTCACAGGGGCGGGCCCCTAGTTGAGCAGAAGCCCAAACTTATGAAAACACATCTCTCATTTGGAAGCTAAAATTAAATTTCATCTCTTCACAAATAATTTCATATTCAAACATTTGAATTAAACAACAATTCCATGTGAATCCGATACCTCTGACGTTTAGACTTTCCACAGTAGAGTTTATGTCATTCTATCATTGATGAGAATGTGTCAGAGGGCAACCGAACTGACATAATATACCTTAAGTACCACCGCATATGTTCAGTTGGTCGGATTACCAGAATATAGTTCATTTCCCCCAACTTCTGATGTTACCCAGAATCTCTATGTTAACCCATGGGTTTCCTTATGTCACATCAGTTATAGTAGGGAGAGAGAAAAAGGGGGAAAGAGGTATTTATGACTGTCATAAACCTACCCACAGGCCAACGTCATGACACACACCCCCCCCCCTACACACAAATACACACACACATCCCACTCACCCCCCCACCCACCATCATGAGCCATCATCAGGGGTGACAAATAAAGCGAATCCAAAGCTGAAGGTCACAGTAAGGTAAACTACCTATTTGACCTGAAGACAACCCCAGTAGGAAAACCATGAGTGATACCTCAAGCAAACCATCGCACCACTACTCCATCAATAGGCCTTTAGTGTCTCTGAGCCCGGACCAACAGTACTGTAGAGGACAGAGAGGTGTTACTGCACATCATACACCTCTGGTGTAACTGGTGCGCTTCTTGTGTAGTTCTGGTTCTGTTTAGCACGAGCAGGTCCAGCAGGTAAGACAGCTATTTGGCATGGCTGATGGAACCAGCTACCACAGGACCCAACAGCTTCATTACACCCGGCCATTTGAAACCAGCAGCCATGGTCATGTGAGAGCTGCTGCCAATGCTAACTGTCCACATGTCCTGCTCTGTGCTTCGGGGGAGACAGTTATTGCTTCAGGAGGAAAATTGGAGTGTGAATCGCACGTCCCGGCCTACACATATGGCTCTGTTTTTCTGTCTTGGATGAGTAGAGGAGAGAGAGAAAGAGAGAGTGTGAGAGAGAGAAAGAGAGAGAGGAGAGGAGGGAGGGAGAAAAAGAAGGGAAACTTTAATTTGTTTTCTGAAGCCTAGCGCCCATTACAGAAATGTGTTTACCAGTCTCGACTCTGCCACATTAACAACACTTGGTTGCCTCTCCCAAACAAACTGCCTGAAATAGGTTCATAATTGACTCATGTATCCTCCAAATGTCCTCATAGCTTTGGCTGTTTGGGCTTCGTCTGTCTGTCTGTCTGTCTGTCTGTCTGTCTGTCTGTCTGTCTGTCTGTCTGTCTGTCTGTCTGTCTGTCTGTCTGTCTGTCTGTCTGTCTGTCTGTCTGTCTGTCTGTCTGTCTGTCTGTCTTCCCCTCTCTCTCTAGTCTGAAGACTTCAGTTTGTCACGCTGATGAAGGGCTGACCCAAAAGTGTCATGGTCCAGTAGAAGGGTGGCTTCACACTAAAGAGGAACTAATTCGTCAAAGGTGAAACGAGCTGGAACTGGCCTCACTGTAATGGCATTTTCCTTAGAAAGACCCCTATAAACACAGAGGTCTGTGTACTATTGATGATGCTGCACATAGTGGAGCCGTTTTGACATCTACTTGTCAAAGTGAGCTTTGCAGGTTCCAGCTCATAGGTTTCATGGGAAGTAAGGACAAATTTAGAGGGCATGTTTATCGTTCAAGGCTTGAAATAGGAGGGTTTGAGGGGGTATGAAAATATGATATGATGTTATATGCGTGTGTGTCTGTGCCCCCAATCTTTTCTCTCAGCAATCATTTTTGGTTCACTAATCCAGTGGCTCATCCCTTTGTTTCAGATGACAAACCCAGCTGCCAAAAACATGAACACAATAAAAAAAATCCTTCTCAAACAAAGAAACAAGCATTATTAACCTAATTCTTTGATTTCAACTTCAATCGCCTCTGTAACGTGGGGGATTGAACCGTAGATAACTATTCCTGTAGCCCGAAAATACACCACCTTTTTGTATACGTGTGTTAAGGTCCTCGGGACTAATCTAAAACACACAGGTTCTTTAACATCAAGGAGTAGCGCGTGGTAATAATATGCAGAGGTAGCAATCACTCCTTATGAGTTACACAATACACACCAATATCTTTGTCTTCGGCTCCAGGTACCCGGTCCCGGGAAGCTCTCGTACAAAGTCCCTATCACAGGACAAAAGAAAAACATTATATGTACAAATCCACAATTCAATTCTATAGAGGCCTGAGCCATGGCATACACACAGATGAGATCAATATTAATCACAGGCAAAGAACATGTTGCATAACACCACAGGAGGGCGTACCCAGGGAGAAGGAGAGCAGGTTCAACTGGCCAGGTTAATAAATACTGAAGGCCTCACCAACTGCGTTGCGATCTTTGCGTCCAAAATCCCGAAAAAATACAGATGACGATTTTGACGTACGAAACCATTCACACCAAGTCAGATGCATTTTTTCCCTCCCCAATGGTCATTCTCAGTGCAATATGTCGTTCAAAGTGGCTAGACGGGACGCAGTGACGAAAGAAAAATCATACACTACTGAACTGGAAAAAAAACAAGCTACTGAAAACATTAGCATAGGCTATTCATCCTATAGGATGAATCATGAAAGGAGCTTGGCTACATTTCATTCAGTTGCATCCCATTTAAGAGAGAACACAAAACTGGCACCTGTCGTCATTCCTCGCACATATGCTGACGATTATGTCGCTTGCTGCCTACAGTTTCCTTTCTATCTGATTAAAGAGATGAAGTCCAGACAAGCTAGGCCTATTTTAGGAAACTTTCTGAATGGACATATAGAATTTGTGAACTCATACACGCACACCCACCCACCTAAAAAGGACCCGTCAATCAAAGCAGACTGCAGCGCATCTCAATCAGACACATAAGCAAATTACATATCTAATTTCCCCAAAACTTATTAAAAACCTTGCCTTAGCTTCAAATCCTTTCTGTATGATATCAAAAAAGAGTCTACATTATAGGATGATGCTAAATCAATGCAGCCTATCCTATGAATTGACGAAGGGGAGATATAGACACAGCTGTGATACTGGCTAGACCTACAGTACCAGTCAAAAGGACACACATACGCATTCAAGGTTTTTTATACATTGATTAACAGTGAAGACATCAAAACTATGCAATAACACATATGGAATCATGTAGTGACTAAAAAAGTGTTTAACAAATCAAAATATATTTTAGATTCTTCAAAGTAGCTACCGTTTGCCTTGATGACAGCTTTGCACACTCTTGGCATTCTCTCAACCAGCTTCACCTTGAATGCTTTTCAAACAGTCTTGAAGGAGTTCCCACATATGCTGAGCACTTGTTGGCTGCTTTTCCTTCACTCTGCGGTCCAACTCATCCAAAACCATCTTAATTGGGTTGAGGTTGGGTGATTGTGGAGGCCAGGGCATCTGATGCAGCACTCCATCACTCTCATTCTTGGTCAAATAGCCCTTACACAGCCTGGAGGTGTGTTGGGTCAAATGATAGTCCCACTATGCGCAAATCAGATGGGATGGAGTATCGCTGCAGAATGCTGTGGTAGCCATGCTGGTTAAGTGTGCCTTGAATTCTAAATAAATCGGTGTCACCAGCAAAGCACCGTCACACCATCACACTTCCTCCTTCATGCTTCACGGTGGGAACCACACATGCAGAGATCATCCGTTCACCTACTCTGTGTCTCACAAAGACACGGTGGTTCGAACCAAAAATCTCAAATTTGGACTCATCAGACCTGATATTTCCACCGGTCTAATGTCCTTTGCTCGTGTTTCTTGGACCAAGCAAGTCTCTTTTTCTCATTGGTGTCCTTTAGTAGTGGTTTCTTTGCAGCAATTCAACCATGAAGGCCTGATTCACGCAGTCTCCTCTGAACAGTCGATGTTGAGATGTGTCTGTTAATTGAACTCTGTGAAGCATTTATTTGGGCTGCAATTTCTGAGGCTGGAAACTCTAATGAACTTATCCTCTGCAGCAGAGGTAACTCTGGGTCTTCCTTTCCTGTGGCAGTCCTCATGAGACACAGTTTCATCATAGCTCTGGATGGTTTTTGTGACTGCACTTGAAGAAACTTGAAAAGTTCTTGAAATGTTCCAGATTTACTGACCTTCATGTCTTAAACTAATGATGTACTGTCATTTCTCTTTGCTTATTTGACCTGTTCTTGCCAAAATATGGACTTGGTCTTTTACCAAATTGGGCTATCTTCTGTATACCACCCCTACCTTGTCACAACACAACTGATTGGCTCAAACGCATTAAGGAAATAAAGAAATTCCACTATTTAATTTTTAACAAGGTACACCTGTTAATTGAAATGCATTCCAGGTGACTACCTCGTGGAGCTAGTTGAGATAAAGTGTGTGCAAAGCTGTCATCAAGGCAAAAGGTGGCTACTTTGAAGAATCTCAAATGTAAAATATATTTTGATTTGTTTAACACTTGTTTGGTTACTACAAGATTCCATATGTGTTATTCAGTGGAGGCTCCTGAAGAGGATGCTCCTCTCGTGGTCATAGGCTTATAGGGTTTTTGGCTGGGCACTTGAGGGGTGGCAGCATTGAAACAGGTTTATGGGATTGTCCCGATTTCTTACCTGGACGCCAATCGGCTGTTGAAGGACGCTAAATGAGCATTATGGGTACAGCAGTGGAGGCTTCTCAGAGGAGGAAGGGGAGGACCATCCTCCTCAGTGAAATTTTATGAAAATATAAAGTGAAACACTAAAAAAGTTATCCTTTTTAGATAAAACTATACTAAATATATTAATATGTCACCAAATAATTGATTAAAACACACTGTTTTGCAATGAAGGTCTATAGTAACTTCAACAACACTCTCTGGGGTAGCACCATGGTGTAGCCGGAGGTCCTCCTCTGAGTACATTGACTTCAATACAAAACCTAGGAGGCTCGTAGGCCTCACCCCCTTCCATAGACCTACATGGTAATTATGACCACTTCCTGAGGACGTCCTCCAACCAATCAAAGCTTTTTACCAGTATGAATTGACAAGTTATCCATCCAATCATAGGATTAGAATCAGAGAATGAACCTAGTGTGTTGTATGGGGGTTGTTCCGCAGAGCATTATTGGGGGGTTCTATGTGATGAGAAGCTTGGTGACATTATTGGATAGAGATTGAAAAGTGACAATTGAGCATTTTTGGGATATTATTCAATTCAAATTCATTTCTTCAAATTACAGGAGACAGAGGAGGTAGGTTATAAATGTTTTTCTTGGTTATATAACTATATTTTTGTATCCAGTTAGTGCAATTTATTTAAATTTGCCTTTCTGACTTCAGTAGCAAGTAGCTAGCTAGCTACCAGCTCGAGTGGACCTTTCTCCACCAACGCTTCCGCAAATGTTGTTGACTTTTTGTTGAAGACCCCCTTTCATTCTCTGGGGTAGACGGAAAAGGTGCGAATTAAAACTGATTGTTGACCTCTGCCTGAGAAGGATGAAAAGGTGAGGGCGTTCAATACCAATTGGTATCAAAGGTATAGCTGGTTAACAGGTTACATCAAGTTGACTGTATTGCTGGCCTTGCCTGCTTTTTGGAAAGTCTGAGCCTTGGGCGAAAGAGGTACACTGACCTGAAAAACATCAATCTTTCAGCTAAATGGCAAAACAAAAGCAGGGAGTATTTCAAAGCCCACATCAGATTCAAGGTACTGGGAAAAAGCCGTATCAGTCATGACGAAGGTCTGCATATTCAAACTGTGCAACACAACGAGAAAATTTGAAAAAAGCGGCTTATCAACACCACTGCGTTTTTGAGCATGCAATAATTGCCGTTTAGAGGATACGATGAGAGAGAATATTCCGCTAACAAGTGCAACTACAAGGAGCTTGCAGCGGTAATTGCACGTTACGATGCTTTACTTGCTGAACATATGGAACTTTCTACTGTCTTATTAGGATGTCGAAATCAATTCAGAATGATTTGATAGCTTCCATCGCATCATCCATTAAAAGTTAGATTAAAGAGACGTTGAAGCAGCGCATTTGTTTGCGCACGCTCAAGTAGACGTTCCACTTTCGATTGTTGTGCCTATGGCGGCGAGTGCAGACGAGATTTTAGCTTGCTCCGAGTAACCTTAACTTGTATCCCTCTCAAACTTACTTAAATGTAACATAACTTGGCTTATAGTAAACACAATAGAGAATAACGCTTCGTTGACCCCTAATTTGATCTGAAACTTGGAAAAATGGAAGAAAAAAATGTGCGAAAGAGCAAAGGGAGGAGAAGGCAGTTGTTAGCTGAGCACTCATACATCGGAGAAAAACCACCACTTGACTCCTCAGGAGTAGAAATGGAGGAATATGGACATTCGGTTGATTCTGAAAATCCAGTCAATAGTCCCGCACCCAAAAAGACACAGTACGAATTGTCTTTGCGTGAACTACAGGTCAACATAATCCATGCTGTCTCTGCAAAGATAAATGAAAGAGCTGATGTTCTGGGGAAAATGATACGCGAAAACACATAAAGAAATCGTAGACCTCGAGACCTCTCTGAATCATGCATACAAGAGTATCGAAGAGCTTAAACTTGCAAACACTGCTACTTCTGAGAAATGCACTGCACAGGAAGACCATCGCCGACATGCAAGAGCGCTTATCGGAAGCAGAGCGATACCGGAGAAGGTGGGGGCTACGGCTTTACGGTGTCCCCGAGGACCAGGGTGAGAATGTGAAGTTCATAGTAAGAGACATCTGTAACCGTGTGGCACCAGACTTCCCCGATGGATATATGGATATAAATTGAATGATTTACAGAATCAACTAGATACATTGTATGAGGAAAAGGCTAGAGGAGCCTTCATAAGATCGAGAAAACAATGGCTTGAAAAAGGTGAAAAGAACAGTAGATACTTTTTTAATTTGGAAAAGAGGAGAGGGGAACTCAACACACTTCGGAAACTTAAGATTAATGGGGTTACCACTGAGGATAGAGAGTTGTTATCAGACTTTACCACTAAGTTTTATGAGAATCTTTAATCCTTAGATAATTTGAGTGACTCTAAGGATCTCCTTGATTCTATAGAGAATGTTAATTCGGTTAGTGAAAAATTCAATCGGTCTTGTTGCCAAGATTTATCCATTATGGACATCCAGTATGGGGTTGCTCAGTTAAAAAATAACAAATCTCCAGGTTGTGATGGATTTTAACCTCTGAATTTTACAAAACCTTCTCTGAAGAAATAGCACAATTTTTACTTGAAACCCTTAAGGAGGCTATAAAGAAGGGAGAACTGCCTGCCTCTCTGAAGCAAGGGGTTATTACTCTTATACATAAACCACACAAGGATCTCTTAAATATTGATAATTGGCATCCATTCACACTCCTAAATAACGACTACAAAATTATAGCCTTAATCTTTGCGAAAAGGTTAAAGTCTTGCTTGAATGATCTGATTGGTGAATGTCAATCAGGGTGTATGAAAGGGCTCCATATATCTAATAATCTGAGGCTGGTGTTAGACTTGGTTGAGTATTGTGATCTATTGGATGACTTCCCTGTTATCCTATTTTTGGATTTTTCCGAAAGCATTTGATACAGTAAGTCACAATTTTATCTTTGATTGTCTTAAGCATTTGAAGTTTGGTAATTTTTTTGTTGATGCTATTAGAACTCTGTATAATGGTGACAATATCTGTATCAAACTCTGTCATGGAACATCGTCAAGTTTTAACATTTACAAAGGAATACAACAAGGTTGTCCAATCTCACCTTTTTTATTTTTGTTAGTATCTCAGATCTTCTGCTCATTAGTTCATCAAAGTCAATTTGAAGGCATTACATTCCAGGCCAGAGAGATCAAGATATCCTAACTGGCAGATGACACCTCACTTTTTTTGAAAAATGTGTCACAAGCTAGATTAGCATTGGATATCATAGTTTCTGGAATATTATACCTTATTTTGTTTTTCAGAAGTTCGGAGGGCTTAATATTTTTACTACAATGTCCATATATTGTGGGTAAACTTCCTGTGAAATTGGTGGCTTTTCACAAGCAGGCTTTAATGTGCCTGGTTTTGCTGTATAAACACAACTTTTCACCTCATAAATGTTTTATATGGAACAATGGGTTGATTTTACATAGAAACAAGATGTTATATTACCATAACTGGCTCTCGAAAAAACATTGTCCTTATATTAGTGGGAATCTATTTACGTTGAGAGAATTTATGGAAAGATACAACTTTGAGGTTTCAAGCTAGGAATATGACACTGTTATTAAAGCTAAACCTAGTGGGATAAAAACTTTACTTCAGAATAATGCGTATTTTGGAATATCTCCGATTCACAGCCATATCCAGGTGAATGGCATAGGTCTACTAGATACGAAATTCAACAATCGTTTATTTAGGGATATTTTCTACAGGAAGTCTATTCCCTCTGCGATATTCTGTTGGGCTTCATTGTTTGATGTAAACTGACGCCGTGTTTGGCTCACGTCACACACATTTATGGTGACCAATAAAGTAAAGGAGATCTCCTTTCAGATTATCCATAGATTCTATCTGTGTAATAGCTTGATTTCTAAATATATACCTGATGTTACCAGCGAATGCAGTTTTTGTGAACTAGAAACTGAATCTATTGAACACTTATTCTGTCATTGTTTATATAGTGAAGTGTTCTGGACTGATGTATTACTATATCTTGGCCTCAAATTGCATACAACCATTGAAATTTCTAAGTTTGACATATTATTTTACTACACTGATTCCACAATTGAACGTGAGTATGTCATAAATCTCATTATTTTATTAGGAACATTTTTCATACACAAATCAAAATTTATGAAGAAAAAGCCCCTTTTCTTAATGTTTTAATCTGATTTGGAAAACTATTTAGAGTCATTAAAATGTATACAAAACAAAATGTCAAAAAAATGTATTCGCTATATGTCTGAATTTGAATTGATATAATGTGGATTTTTAACATCTTTTTCTCTTATTTATTTTTGGAATCCCTCTGGCTGTTATGTTTATGATTTGCATGTTACTGTTGAATAAAAAAATAAAAAAATAAAGACGTTCCACTTTCAAGTAGACGTTCCACTTTCAAGTATTTAGCAAAGATGACAACACATAATAACTCCGGACAGACACAAGCAAAAACTCATTACGTAACTGTTGCAGCAGCCTAGGCTACACCTAAACATTATGGGATGAAAATGAGACCATTTTTCAGTCTGCTCAAATGGGGTGGCAGGTATCCTAGTGGTTAGAGTGTTGGACTAGTAAACAAAAGGTTGTACGATCAAATCTCTGCGCTGACAAGGTAAAAATCTGTTGTTCTGCCCCTGAACAAGGCAGTTCCTAGGCCATCATTGAAGATAAGAATTTGTTCTTAACTGACTTGCCTAGTTAAATAAAGAAAAATCTAGATTACTAATGAGAGCAGATGCATACAGCCTTTGTGTGCTGTCCATTTGATCAGGGTAACTAACTGGGAATGTTTGGTATTTATAGTCCATTTGTTGGTCAGGAGAAAATGGGAATGTGATCAAATTTGGTTTATATTCAAAATTGGGCGGCCTATATGTTTTCAATCCCAAATTATTAACTGGAATGAATCAATCAGCATAATAGTGATGACAGATTTATATATATTTTTTATAAGGCCTACAGTTGCATAGGCCTGCATGATGCAAACATGCATAAAGCAAGCTCAGCCCTGTGAGTTCTATTGTAAATCAGTTGTTGTCTCTGTGTCTAGGTAGAGGAAACTCCCCTCCTGATCTAGTCTAAAAATAATTCATATGAACTAGTATAAGGTTGCTGCAGTTTGAAAGGGTTTTCATCATGTGACCTGATTAGGAAAAACTGGTCCCATAGTTCTTATAAAACCTTTTAGAACTGATTAATCACTGTTATACCTTATAGGTTCCAGAGTTGTCCTGGTTAGTTAACAGACAAGGAAAACCTCCAGGCCCCAGGGAGTTAAAATTGCTCCCCCACTCTGGGACCTGTCAGGGTTCGTTTCCTTGTTCCTTGTCAATCATTGGCTCATTGGTGAAATTAGCATTATGATAATATCTTTAATTAAATCATTCAAAAACCTGTATTAATGCAATTGCAGACAGAAGTTGGCAACAGGAACATAGCACACATGTTTCCGAGTCAGTTCTGCATCAAAGAAAAGGTCCCAAGTTATTCTTTTAAACCCGAAGTCCAGCCTTGATGTCAATGCCTATGTCATTATCTACTACTTATGAGACCAAAACCATGCCTAATCAACACTAAAACTCTTGTTTATATAGCTATCTAAAAGCTTGATTGAAGAAGTGATGACCACCACTCCGCTACCATTGTCAACTCTCTCCTGACATGAACTGAAGCCACGTCTCATGTGCCTGCTCATCCACTGGCACATTAAATGTTTCCTCTCCCAGCACTGTGAGTACCCCTATCAATTTTCTCTCATTACTGTATGTAGATTCAATCACATACATTATTACACATCAATGATTTTAATCCTCATCCTCATTCTTAGCTCTTTTGATTAACTGTGTAGTGTTGTGTTATTGTTTTTTGTCTTCCCAATCAAATCCTGTCCTGCACTGAAGTCGAGCCTCTGAACACCTCAACTCATGCCTCATATCATAATTCAATCACTGCTGTGATCCCTTGCCAAAACGGTGTAAGTAGCCATCTCATTCCCATTCCCCATAATATTGTACTATAAATGTCTTTATTTGTCACGACTTCTACCGAAGGTAACTCCTCTCCCTGTTCGGGCGGCGCTCGGCGCTTGGCGTCGCCGGTTTACTAGCCGCCACCGATCCCTTTTTCCTTTTCTGGTTGTTTTGTCTGTGTTCCTTTTCACACCTGGTTTCAATTGCGTTTATTTCTGTGTGTATATAGGGCACCTGTTACCTGCCTTATTTCGTGCGGGATTAAGCTTGTGGGTATTTTGCGCTCGTTTATCGTTGATGTTTCTTGTTCTCGTTATTACGCACGTGTAGTTTATTTTCGGAACTGAGTTTGTTCCTCCGTGCGTTTGGCACGAGTTTCTGTTTTGTTTTCACTATTTAGGCACTGTGATCTGTGGGACCTTATTTAGACAGATCTGTGCCAATTTTGTATTGGTGGACTATGTATAATTAATTATTATATTAAACACGCTTCTCAGTAATCCCTGCTCTCCTGCGCCTGACTCCTACACCTCTCACCGAGACGCACGTTATCACAGAATCCCGCAACATATATGGAGTCAGCAGGAGCAGACGCACTCCCAGGGTCCGTGGAGGAGCGAGTTCAACACCACACGGCAGTGTTACACCGGCTGGGGACCGCCATGGATCAGGTGATGGCGACGATGGAGAGATGGGAGAGAGGTGGCCTTCCCACACCTTTATCAGCCCCACCCCAATCAGTACCACTACCCTCTCCTTCATTGCCTGAGCACAGTGGGATTCGACTCGCCCTCCCGAGGGAGTACGACGGGACGGCGGCAGGGTGCCAGGGGTTCTTACTCCAGATGGACCTATACCTGGCGACCGTTCGTCCGGCTCCTTCGGGAGGTGAGAGCGTGAACGCCCTCGTCTCCTGCCTCTCAGGTAAAGCCCTGGAGTGGGCCAACGCGGTATGGAACGATCCTGACTCGGCGAGGGACCACTACCCAGAGTTCACCCGCCGCTTTCGGGCCGTGTTCGATCACCCACCTGAGGGTCGAGCGGCGGGTGAACGGCTGGTCCATCTGAGGCAGGAGAAGAGGAGTGCTCAGGACTTTGCTCTAGAGTTCCGGATCTTGGCCGCTGGCGCGGGATGGAATGACAGGGCCTTGATCGATCACTATAGGTGTAGTTTGCGTGAGGACGTCTGTAGGGAGCTGGCCTGTAGAGACACCACCCTCTCCTTGGACCAGTTGATTGACATGTCCATTCGGTTGGACAACTTGCTGGCGACCCGCGGACGTCCAGATCGGGCTCTGTCAGTTCCATCCCCCAGCTCCACCACTCCAACACCCATGGAGCTAGGAGGTGCTGCAGCGAGGGCGACCGGAGGAGGGGGCCTTCCCTGTGCCAGCTGTGGTCGCAGAGGGCACACTGCTGACCGGTGCTGGGGGGTCCTCCAGGGAGTCGAGACGCCAGGCCGAGCACTGCTCGGACACCTCAGGTGAGTCGGCACCAGACTCACCCAGAGCCCCCTGTTGGTCACATGTATGTATGGATTGTTTTTCCTGAATTTTCCCCTCTTTCCCGGCATAAGGCGCTAGTAGATTCAGGCGCGGCGGGGAATTTTATTGACCGCGGTTTAGCGCACAGGTTAGGGATCCCCCTTGTTCAGCTTGACAAACCCTTCCCAGTGCACGCCTTAGATAGCCGACCATTAGGGTCAGGGCTAGTCAGGGAGGCCACGGCTCCACTGGGTATGGTCACGCAGGAGGGTCATGAGGAGAGAATTAGTCTCTTCCTCATTGATTCTCCTGCGTTTCCGGTGGTGTCGGGGATCCCCTGGTTGGCCCGTCACAACCCCAGGATTTCGTGGCAACAGAGGGCTCTACAGGGGTGGTCGAAGGAGTGCTCAGGCAGGTGTGTAGGAGTTTCCATCGGTGCTACAACGGTGGAGAGTCCAGACCAAGTCTCCACCGTGCGCATTCCCTCAGAATATGCCGATTTGGCTATCGCCTTCTGTAAAAAGAAGGCGACCCAATTACCACCTCATCGACGAGGGGATTGTGCGATAAATCTCCTGGTAGGCGCTGCACTTCCCAGGAGTCACGTGTATCCCCTGTCCCAGGAGGAGACGGTGGCTATGGAGACATACATATCTGAATCTCTGGGGCAGGGGTACATTCGGCCCTCCATCTCACCTGCCTCCTCGAGTTTCTTTTTTGTGAAGAAGAAGGAGGGAGGTCTGCGTCCGTGCATTGACTATAGAGGTCTAAATTCCATCACGGTGGGGTATAGTTACCCGCTACCTCTCATTGCCACGGCGATTGAGTCATTTCACGGAGCACGGTTTTTCACAAAACTGGATCTCAGGAGTGCATATAACTTGGTGCGTATCCGGAAGGGAGATGAGTGGAAGACAGCGTTTAGTACCACATCCGGCCATTATGAGTACCTCGTCATGCCGTACGGGTTGAAGAATGCTCCAGCAGTCTTCCAATCTTTTGTAGACGAGATTCTCAGGGACCTGCACGGTCAGGGTGTGGTGGTTTACATCGATGATATTCTGGTCTATTCCGCTACACGCGCCGCGCATGTGTCTCTGGTGCGCAAGGTACTTGGGCGACTGTTGGAGCATGACCTGTACGTCAAGGCTGAGAAATGCTTGTTCTTCCAACAGGCCGTCTCCTTCCTTGGGTATCGCATTTCCACATCGGGGTTGGTGATGGAGTGTGACCGCATTGCAGCCGTGCGTAATTGGCCGACTCCAACCACGGTAAAGGAGGTGCAGCAGTTCTTAGGGTTTGCCAACTACTACCGGAGGTTTATCCGGGGTTTTGGGCAGGTGGCTGCTCCCATTACGTCACTGCTGAAGGGGGGGCCGGCGCGTCTGGGGTGGTCGGCTGAGGCGGACAGGGCTTTTGGTCACCTGAAGGCTCTTTTTACCTCGGCTCCCGTGCTGGCGCATCCGGACCCCTCTTTGGCATTCATAGTGGAGGTGGACGCATCCGAGGCTGGGGTTGGAGCCGTGCTCTCCCAGCGCTCGGGTACGCCACCGAAGCTCCGCCCCTGTGCCTTCTTTTCTCGGAAGCTCAGCCCGGCGGAGCGAAACTATGACGTGGGGGATCGGGAGTTGCTGGTTGTTGTCAGAGCCCTGAAGGTGTGGAGACATTGGCTTGAGGGGGCTCAACACCCTTTTCTCATCTGGACTGACCACCGTAATCTAGAGTACATTCGGGCAGCGAGGAGACTGAACCCTCGTCAGGCAAGGTGGGCCATGTTTTTCACCCGATTTAGGTTTACCATCTCCTATAGACCAGGCTCCCAGAACGCTAAGGCAGACGCACTGTCCCGACTATATGATACGGAGGAGCGGGCCATCGATCCTGCGCCCATCCTCCCGGCTTCTTGTCTAGTGGCACCTGTGAGGTGGGAGGTGGACGCAGACATTGAGCGAGCATCGCGTGTTGAGCCTAATCCACCACAGTGTCCAGCGGGACGGGTGTACGTTCCACTGGAGGTTAGAGACAGGCTAATTTGGTGGGCTCACACGTCCCCCTCTGGTCACCCGGGGATCGGTAGGACGGTGCGATGTCTTAGTGGGAAGTACTGGTGGTCCACTTTCGCCAAGGACGTGAGGGTTTATGTGTCCTCCTGCTCAGTGTGCGCTCAGTGCAAGGCTCCTAGGCACCTGCCCAGAGGGAAGTTACAACCCCTTCCCGTTCCACAGCGGCCTTGGTCACACCTGTCGGTTGACTTCTTGACCGATCTGCCACCATCACAGGGCAACACCACGATCCTGGTCGTTGTGGATCGGTTTTCTAAGTCCTGTCGTCTCCTCCCTTTGCCCGGTCTCCCTACAGACGGCGGAGGCCCTGTTTACTCACGTCTTCCGGCACTACGGGGTGCCTGAGGATATTGTTTCTGATCGGGATCCCCAGTTCACGTCCAGGGTGTGGAAGGCGTTCATGGAACGTTTGGGGGTCTCGGTCAGCCTTACCTCTGGGTTTCACCCCGAGAGAAATGGGCAGGTGGAAAGAGTGAACCAGGATGTGGGTAGGTTTCTGCGGTCGTATTGCCAGGACCGGCCAGGGGAGTGGGCGAAGTACATCCCCTGGGCAGAGATGGCCCAGAACTCACTCCGCCACTCCTCTACGAACCTGTCGCCCTTCCAATGTGTGTTGGGCTATCAGCCGGTCCTGGTCCCATGGCATCAGAGCCAGACCGAGGCTCCTGTGGTGGACGATTGGGTGAGACGCTCAAGGGAGACCTGGGAGGCCGCCCACGGGTACCTTAAACGGGCCGAAGGGCGGCAGAAGGCCAGTGCCGACCGCCACCGCAGCGAGGCCCCGGTGTACACACCGGGGGACCGGGTCTGGCTCTCGACCCGAAACCTGCCCCTCCACCTGCCCTGCCGGAAGCTGGGTCCGCGGTTTGTGAGGCCATTCAAAGTCCTGAGGAGAATAAACGAGGTGTGTTATCGGTTACAGCTCCCCCCTTATTACCGTATTAACCCCTCGTTTCATGTGTCTCTCCTCAGGCCGGTGGTGGCTGGTCCGCTTCAAGAAGATGAGGTGCGGGAGATCCCTCCGCCCCCCCGATACGCGCCGGCGTATGCAGTTCGGTCCATACTGGACTCGAGGCGTCGGGTTGGGGGTCTTCAGTACCTCGTGGACTGGGAGGGGTACGGTCCGGAGGAGAGATGCTGGGTGCCGGTGGAGGACGTACTGGATCCACCTATGCTAAGGGAGTTTCACCGCCTCCATCCGGATCGCCCTGCGCCTCGTCCTCCGGGTCGTCCTCGAGGCCGGCGTCGTCGCGCTGCGGGAGCCGCGCGTCAGGAGGGGGGTACTGTCACGACTTCTACCGAAGGTAACTCCTCTCCCTGTTCGGGCGGCGCTCGGCGTCGCCGGTTTACTAGCCGCCACCGATCCCTTTTTCCTTTTCTGGTTGTTTTGTCTGTGTTCCTTTTCACACCTGGTTTCAATTGCGTTTATTTCTGTGTGTATATAGGGCACCTGTTACCTGCCTTATTTCGTGCGGGATTAAGCTTGTGGGTATTTTGCGCTCGTTTATCGTTGATGTTTCTTGTTCTCGTTATTACGCACGTGTAGTTTATTTTCGGAACTGAGTTTGTTCCTCCGTGCGTTTGGCACGAGTTTCTGTTTTGTTTTCACTATTTAGGCACTGTGATCTGTGGGACCTTATTTAGACAGATCTGTGCCAATTTTGTATTGGTGGACTATGTATAATTAATTATTATATTAAACACGCTTCCCAGTAATCCCTGCTCTCCTGCGCCTGACTCCTACACCTCTCACCGAGACGCACGTTATCACATTATTAGAAGCTTTAGGTTAAAATAATTGCTCTTTGACAATTTTTTAAACACACTTTGAAGCCTCTGTGCGTTCCGCACATATACCACGGGTCTCCCATCCTCCTTATTGTTTTAAAGCAACCAGCCTTTACTGGTGTTATTTCATAATTTTGATGTCTTCACTATTATTCTACAATGTAGAATTTTTTTAAATAAAGAAAAATCCTTGAATGACTAGGTGTGTCCAAACTTTTTACAGGTACTGTATATACCAGTGGTCACCAACCAGTCAATTGCGATCGCCTGGTCGATCTTCAAGGCATTTCTAGTCGATCACCAATAATTTATGTAGAAAAGCGATTAAGGTTTGCGCTCCTTTTTTAAAATCGTGTTGAGCTGTTGCCGGTAGGTGCACTTGATTCAAAAGTCCTGCACACCGGGTAAGCAAAGTGTTCCCATGAGACAAACTCCTGCGGACAGGCTAATCTGTGACTAAATTGAGTGCACCTACTGCGCTGCCCAATCGGATAGCTTAAATCACAGTGGCTACAGAGCTTCCATGACCCTAGCCACAGCCAAGTTTAATAGGCTACCAGCCTATGTAAGGTTTAATAACTTTTAAAAACATGACCACAGAGAGACTGTCAACGAATACAGCAAAGAGCTGCTGTTTTTATGAGTCAGTTCATGTTTAAGTTTATATTCAAAACTGTCACTGTTTTTATTCAACACTATTACAAAACGCGCTTCTCTGTACTTCCGCTCGGGCTGCAGCTGCTATGAATGAGTAGCCAAGTATCGATAGTACTGCATTTTATTATTATTAGCATTTTATTATTTTATTATTATTATTATTATTAATATGAAGGAATATTTCACTTTCTCTGGTCATAGGACCAACATGAATTTGTGCATGAGGCAGATGCGGTGCGACTTGAGTTTCACCATCAGGTGGAAGACGGTGGAATTCAGACACTCTGGCATCTTTCTAGAGCTCCGACTTTGACCTGAAGATCACTGACGTCGTGATTTGACCTCGTTGACCATCAGATGCAGGTACCATCAGTTCAGTAAAAAAAAGCTATTTATTTCAATTCATGCTCCTCAGTGCCTCACAAGTGCTAAACCAACTGATCTATTTTGTTATCTAAGCTCGAGTTTTGAAATATAATATGGTCTGATTAACAATATTGGCAGGCCAATCACATAGCCAATATGCTGTGATAATGTATTAGGCCTTCTGCCCAAACCTCATTCCTACAACTGTTTGTGTGAGGTTAATGTAAAAAAATAACATCTGAGCAGTAGATCTCAGCTTGCTTTTTGACTGCGAAAGTGATCTTGACTCAGAAAAGGTTGGTGGCCACTGGTATATACTGTATAATCGGGAAATGTACATAGTGAACTCGTACACATATGAAGATGAAATTGACAACCATTAGAAAATAGAGACACGCACTCAACCTGTCCATAGTGTAATGATCAGCCATTGGTCAACTTTAGTGAAGCAATCGGTGGTTATGTTGACACTACATTTTAATTTGAGTGCAACCACTTATTGATAAGGGTAAACTCCGGCGGATATTTTTTCGTCTCTGTCTTTTAAGGTTGCCTGTAGCACAGGTGGTCGCCTAGATTCACTTTAGCAGGTCCATAATATATCATATATAGGCTATAAGAATGATATATTCATATATGAATTAACTTCTAACTTACACATCTCTCTGTCTCCTTCACTGTTCCCTTCTTGTGCAATCACACATCTACGCTGGCAACTCCACTGGCCGATCTCTTCCCTACTCTTTCTAGCTCTTGCATTAGTAGCCTATATATAACCAATGAACAGCAATATAGTTTGAAACTTATGTGAACGGCGTCATAAACAAGACGTGTGCTTGTATTTAACTGATTTGGTGAGAAAGGGCCTTAATTACAGTCAACAATCTCACACACCTGGTACTGACAGAGTCACAAAGCTGCATTCACCAACTCTACAATTCCATACAGTGGGAAGAAACAGTATGTGAACCCTTTAGAATTACCTGGATTTCTGCATAAATTGGTCATAAAATGTTATCTGATCTTCATGTAAGTCACAGCAATAGACAAACACAGTCTGCTTAAACTAATAACATACAAACAATTATAATTTTTAATGTCTTAATTGAACACACCGTGTAAACATTCACAGTGCAGGTTGGGAAAATTATGTGAACCCTTCTCTTTAATACCTGGTTGACCCTCCTTTGGCAGCAATAACCTCAACCAAACATTTTCTGTGTTGTGGCTCAGACCTTCACAATGGTCAGGAGGAATTCTGGACCATTCCTCTTAACAAAACTGTTTCAGTTCCACAATATTCTTGGGATGACTGGTGTGAACCACTCTCTTGAGGTCATGCCAGAGCATCTCAATCGGGTTGAGGTCAGGACTGACTGGGCCACTCCAGAAGGCGTATTTTCTTCTGTTCAAGCCATTCAGTTGTTGATTTACTTCTTTATTTTGGGTTGTTGTCCTGTTGCATCACCTAACTTCTGTTGAGCTTCAATTGGCGGACAGATAGCCTTATATTCTCCTGCAAAATGTCTTGATAAACTTGGGAATTCATTTTTCCATCGATGATAGCAAGCTGTCCAGGCAGCAAAGCAGCCCCAAACCATGATGCTCTCTCCACTATACTTTACAGTTGGGAGGAGGTTTTGATGTTGATGTGCTATGCCTTTTTTTTCTCCACATAGTGTTGTGTGTTCCTTCCAAACATCTCGACTTTAGTTTCATCTGTCCATTGAATAATTTGCCAGTAGCGCTGTGGAACATCCAGGTGCTCTTTTGCGAACTTCAGACATGCAGCAATGTTTTTTTTGGACAGCAGTGGGTTTTTCCATGGTGTCCTGCCATGAACACCATTCTTGTTTTGTGTTTTACGTATCGTAGACTCGTCAACAGAGATGTTAGCATCTTTCAGAGATTTCTGTACATCTTTAGCTGACACTCTAGGATTCTTCTTAACCTCATTGAGCATTCTGCGCTGTGCTCTTGCAGTCATCTTTGCAGGACGGCCACTCCTAGGGAGAGAAATGTCTCCATTTATAGACAATTTGTCTTACAGTGGACTGACTTTCAGCGATACTTTTGTAACCCTTTCCAGCTTTATGCAAGTCAAGAACTCTTAATCTTAGGTCTTCTGAGATCTCTTTTTTTTGAGGAATGGTTCACATCAGGCAATGCTTCTTGTGAATAGCAAACTCAAATTTTGTGAGTGTTTTTTATGGGGCAGGGCAGCTCTAACCAAAATCTCCAATCTCGTCTCATTGATTCGACTCCAGGTTAGTTTGAGAAGTCATTAGCCTAGGGGTTCACATACTTTTCCCAACCTACTCTGTGAATGTTTAAATGATGTATTCAATATAGACCAAAAAAAATACAATAATTTGTGTGTTATTAGCTTAAGCACACTGTGTTTGTCTATTGTTGTGACTTAGATGAAGATCAGATCATATGTTATGTCAAATTTATGCAGAAATCCAGGTAATTCCAAAGGGTTGACATACTTTTTCTTGCCATTGCATATCCCAACCAGAAGCCATGGATTACAGGCAACATCTGCACTGAGCTAAAGGCTAAAGCTGCTGCTTTTCAGGAGCGGGACACTAACCCGGACGCTTATAAGATATCCCGCCACTACCCTACTATCGCCAATAAAGGACTAAGATTGAATCTTTTGATGCTCGTCGGATGTGGCACAGCTTGCAAACTATCATAGATTACAAAGCCGCGAGCACCCAGTGACGCGATCCTACCAGATGAGCTAAACACCTTCTATGCTCGCTTCGAGGCAAGCAACACTGAACCATGCGTGAGAGCACCAGCTGATCCGGATGACTGTGTGATCACGCTCTCCGTGGCCAATGTGAGTAAGACATTTAAACAGGTTAACATTCACAAGGGCGGATTACCAGGAAGTGTACTCCGAGCATGCACTGACCAGCTGGCAAGTGACTAACACTGACATTTTCAACCTCTCCCTGACTCCGTCTATAATACCTACAGTTGAAGTCTGAAGTTTACATACACTTAGGTTGGATTAAAACTTGTTTTTCAACCACTCCACAAATTTCTTGTTAACAAACTACAGTTTTGGCAAGTCGGTTAGGACATCTACTTTGTGCATGACACAAGTCATTTTTCCAACAACTGTTAAAGACAGATTATTTCAGATATAAATCACTGTATCACAATTCCAGTGGGTCAGAAGTTTAAAAACACTAAATTGACTGTTCCTTTAAACAGCTGGGAAAATTCTAGAAAATTATGTCATGGCTTTAGAAGCTTCTGATAGGCTAATTGACATAATTTGAGTCAATTGGAGGTGTACCTGTGGATGTACTTCAAGGCCTACCTTCAAACTCAGTGCATCTTTGCTTGACATCATGGGAAAATCAAAAGAAATCAGCCAAGATAATTATAGACCTCCACAAGTCTGGTTCATCCTTGGGAGCAATTTCCAAACGCTTCAAGGTACCAAGTTCATCTGTACAAACAATAGTACGCAAGTATAAACACCATCGTGACACGCAGCCGTCATACCGCTCAGGAAGGAGACGCATTCTGTCTCCTAGAGATTAACGTACTTTGGTGCAAAAAGTGCAAATCAATCCCAGAACAACAGCAAAGGACATGGTGAAGATGCTGGAGGAAACAGGTACAAAAGTATCTATATCCACAGTAAAACGAGTCCTACATTGAAATAACCTGAAAGGCCGCTCAGCAAGGAAGGAGCCACTGCTCCAAAACCGCCATAAAAAAGCCAGACTACGGTTTGCAACTGCACATGGGGAAAAAGATCGTACTTTTTGGAGAAATGTCCTCTGGTCTGATGAAACAAAAATAGAACTGTTGGGCCATATTGGTCATCGTTATGTTTGGAGGAAAAAGGGGGAGGCTTGCAAGCCAAAGAACACCATCCCAACCGTGAAGCACGGGGGTGGCAGCATCATGTTGTGGGTGTGATTTGCTACAGGAGGGACTGGTGCACTTCACAAAATAGATGGCATCATGAGGCAGGAAAATGATGTGGCTATATTGAAGCAACATCTCAAGACATCAGTCAGGAAGTTAAAGCTTGGTCGCAAATGGGTCTTCCAAATGGACAATGACCCCAAGAATACTTCCAAAGTTGTGGCAAAATGGCTAAAGGACAACAAAGTCAAGGTATTGGAGTGGCCATCACAAAGCCCTGACCTCAATCCTATACAAAATTTGTGGGCAGAACTGAAAAAGCGTGTGCAAGCAAGGAGGCCTACAAACCTGACTCAGTTACACCAGCTCTGTCAGGAGGAATGGGCCAAAATTTACCCAACTTATTGTGGGAAGCTTGTGGAAGGCTACCCGAAACGTTTGACCCAAGTTAAACAATTTAAAGGCAATGCTACCAAATACTAATTGAGTGTATGTAAACTTCTGACCCACTGAGAATGTGATGAAAGAAATAAAATCTGAAATAAATCATTCTCTCTACTATTAGTCTGACATTTCACATTCTTAAAATAAAGTGGTGATCCTAACTGACCTAAGACAGGGAATTTTTACTAGGATTAAATGTCAAGAATTGTGAAAAACTGAGTTTAAATGTACTTGGCTCCGTTGTATGTAAACTTTCGACTTCAACTGTACATGTTTCAAGCAGAGCACCATAGTCCCTGTGCCCAAGAACGCCAAGGTAACCTGTCTGAACCTGTTCTGAACAGATAATCAAATGACTACCCGTACTATTTGCATTGTCCCCCCAACCCATTTTTACTTTGCTGCTACTCTCTGTTTATTATCTATGCATAGTCACTTTACCTGTACATACATGTACATTTTACCTCAATTACCTCGACTAATCTGTGCCCCTGCACATTGACTCTGTACCGGTACCCCCTGTATATAGCCTCGCTACTGTTATTTTTTTGTTGTTTTATAATTTTTTTGTTATTTTTACATTTTCTTATTTTGTGCGCTTTCTTAACACTTATTTTTCTTAAAGCGCCATTGTTGGTTAAGGGCTTGTAAGTAAGCATTTCACCTGTTGTATTCGGCGCATGTGACAAACATGATTTAAATGGATTTGAATGACTATTGCCCTGTAGCACTCACATCTGTAGCCATCAAATGCTTTGTAAGGCTGGTCATGGCTCACATCAACACCATAATCCTAGACACCCTGGACCCACTCCATTTCACATACCACCCCAACAGATCCACAGATGACGCAATCGCTATTGCACCCTACACTGCCCTTTCCCACTTGGACAAAAGGAACACCTATGTGAGAAAGCTATTCATTGACTACAGCTCAGCGTTCAACACCATAGAGCATTCCAAGCACATCACTATGCAAAGGACCCTCTGCAACTGGATCCTGGACTTCCTGACGGGTTGCCCCCAGGTGGTGAGGGTAGGCAACAACATATCCGCCATGCTGACCCTCAACACGGGCCTCTCAGGGGTGCTTGCTTAGGGCCCTCCTGTACTCCCTGTTTACCCACGACTGTGTGGTTGTGCACAACTCCAACACCATCATTAAGTTTGAACGTGGACAACAGGAAACTGAGGGCTGAGCACGCCCCAAATCACAGGGACGGGGCTGTAGTGGAGCGGGTCGAGACCTTCAAGTTTCTCGGTGTCCACATTTCTAAGTGTCATGGTTTAAACACACCAAGACAGTTGTGAAGTGGGCACGACAATGCCTCTTCCCACTCACTTTTTTGCTTGGGCCCTCAGATACTCAAAACGTTATATAACCGTACCATGGAGACCACCTTGACTGGCTGCATCACCCCTTGGTATGGCAACTGCTTGGCGTTACAGAGGGCCAAGTACATCACTGGTGCCAAGCTCCCTGCCATCCAGAACCTCTATACCAGGCAGTGTCAGAGCAAGGCCCTAAAAATTGTCAAAGACTCCAGCCACCCAAGTCATAGACTGTTCTCTCTGCTACCACATGGCAAGTGGTACCGATAAACCAAGTCTAGAACCAACAGAACCCCCAACAGCGTCTACCCCCCAAGCCATAAGACCGCTAAATAGTTAGTCCAGGTAGCTATTTGGTTAACTATTTAACTATCTGCATTAACGCTTTTTGCTGACTCATCACATACGCTGCTGCTACTGTCGGGGCAGCAGGTAGCCTAGTGGTTAACAGCATTGGGCTAGTAACCGAAAGGTTGCTAGTTTGAATCCTTGAGCCGGCAAGGTGGAAAAATCTGCCGTTCTGTCGTGCCCACTTCACAACTGTTAACTCCCTGGGCGCTGATGACGTTGATTAAGGCAGCCCCCCCCCCCCCCCCCCCCCGCACCTCTGATTCGGAGGGGTTGGGTTAAATGTGGAAAACACATTTCAGTTGAATGCCTTCAGTTGTGCAACTGACTACTGTAGGTGTCCTCTTCCCTACTATCTGTCACTTTATTCCTAGTTATATGTACATATTTACCGCATACCCCTGCAGATCAACTCGGTACTGGTACCCTAGAGCCATCCCAGGGGGAGAGGCAGGCCCCCACCACCACCACAGCTAAAGCCACCCCAGGGGGAGAGGCAGGCCCCCACCACCACAGCTAGAGCTACCCCAGGGGAAGAGGCAGGCCCCCACCACCACAGCTAGAGCCACCCCAGGGGGAGAGGCAGGCC
Source organism: Salvelinus namaycush (assembly GCF_016432855.1). Lineage (NCBI taxonomy): Eukaryota > Metazoa > Chordata > Actinopteri > Salmoniformes > Salmonidae > Salvelinus > Salvelinus namaycush. Next base: position 38,808,562 of record NC_052334.1, read on the forward strand.
CCCACCACCACAGCTAGAGCTACCCCAGGGGGAGAGACAGGCCCCCACCACCACCACCACAGCTAAAGCCACCCCAGGGGGAGAGGCAGGCCCCCACCACCACAGCTAGAGCTACCCCAGGGGGAGAGGCAGGCCCCCACCACCACAGCTAGAGCTACCCCAAGGGGAGAGGCAGGCCCCCACCACCACCACAGCTAGAGCTACCCCAGGGGGAGAGGCAGGCCCCCACCACCACCACAGCTAGAGCCACCCCAGGGGGAGAGGCAGGAACTCTCCTCTGACACGAACACACCTTCTGGAGTTCTATCGCTCTCTAACTTGCCCTCTCCCTCTCACTTCAAAACTGAACCGACTGAAGGCCCACACACTCACATGCTCCGACACGTGCCTTTATTGGTTGACAACATTTCGATTCAAGCGGACCTTCTTCAGGACTGTGCAGGCTCAACATTCAACCTATGTGACGGCAATGAGCCTCAGCGTGACGGCGTTGACACGCGGCAGTTAACTCTGTCACAGAGCGACTCCTTGTGAGTCACCTCCGGCAAACTGACTACCTGTGGTGTAATGGGGAGAGAGAAAGAGAAAGAGAGAGGAGAGAAAGAGAGTATGCTCCCAGTGTGTTTTTGTGTGTAAGGATTGGGCCTTGAAAGAGAGGATTTTGAGGCAATCTGGTTTGAGCGGAAGGCCTGGAAGCTAATCTGCTGCCCCGGAGCTGATAAGACCAGTCCGCCTTTCAATACACCTCGAATAAGATCGATCATCCCACACACACACCCTGCCTAAAGATTTTGTGTGTGTGTGTGTGTGTGTGTGTGTGCATCCCTCTGTGTGTGTGCGCATCCCTCTGTGTGTGTGTGTGTGTGTGTGAGAGAGAGAGAGAGAGAGAGAGAGAGAGAGAGCAGGATATATCTGATAAGGGGAAGAAATGCAACTTGGGAAGGCGAGGGGTGTGGATGGGGGTGTAGAGTCCACGCTCGGTTTGGTCTGAACAGACAGAACAGATGTCTGTCGCCATGGCTGTGTTTGCAGTATTGACGGCTGGGTGACCATGGAGAGGAAGGCAATGAGAGACACAGAGGAGGAGAGAGAGAGGGAAAGTCGGAGAGAGAGGTTGTGGTGACAGTGCCACACATATTAAATGAAACTTAGTGATAGACAACACTATCTGTGCTCTGCAGCAGCAATGTTTCAAGTAAAAAATGTATTAGTCGTATGTATGGGATATGCATGGTGAACTTCATCCGATGAAATGCTTTCTTGCAGGTTCCTTCTCGACAATGCAACAACAATAAGAAATAAGAAAATGTAAGAATATGGCTTGTAGATAGAAACAGTCTCTGAGTCTGTTGGTATCCGACCTCATGCTCCATTTCCGTCTGCCCGACGGTAAGGGAGAGAACAGCTCGTGGCTGTGGTGTGTGGGGTGCTTGATGATGCTGCATGTCATCTTCATGCACCGGTTTGAGTTGATGTCCTGGATGGGTGGGTGCACAATCCCAGTGATGTACTGGGCTGTCTTCAGGGCCTTGCGGTCGTGGACAGAGCAATTCCCGTACCAGGCAATCAGTCAGGGTGCTCTCGGTGGTGCAGAGGTAGTATTTGGAGAGGACTCGGGGCGGAATACTGAATTTCTTCAGCCGCCTTAGGAAGTAGAGAAGCTGCTTCGCCCTATTGACAACAGAGGTGGTGTTGTCGGTCCATGACATGATGTATTCAAACCTTTTGGAGGAATTCAAGAAGCAACTTCCTGAGATCTTCAACTTTCTCCATCATTCTACACCTCAAGCTGCTCCTGGATCCTCCCCACTCTGGCCCGGCCCTCTCCTCGTGGCACTGGAAGCTGTTATGGATGCGTGTGGCGAGCGCTGTGGCGGTGTGGCATCATGGCGTCCGTCTGGCTCCTGCTCTAATAGGCCCTAAACTCTCGTCATCCTGACAGCTAATCAATGGCTGACTTTGCAGGGTGCCTAAGGAGTGCCAGTGCAGACAGGGAGATGCTGCTACGGAGTGCCAGGGCAGACAGGGAGACGGGTGGCTGTGGGTAGCGAGGGGAGGAGGGAAAACGGGGTGAGGGGTATAGGCCAGGGGCATTGGAAGATATGGGTGATGGGAGCGAATAGCAAGTTGGCAGTGGCATCTCCAAACTGGCATATCTCTCCCAGATACCGATGTGATGTGTGCATATGAGTGCAATATATGCTCTATTCTGACTTCTGTGGTCTTTATGTTTAACTTTTGTGCCACTCTCCAATTGACAACAATGGCCGCGTTTACACAGGCAGCCCAATTGTGATATTTTTTCCCGCTAAGTGGTCTTTTGACCAATCACATCAGATATTTTTCAGAGCTGATCTGATTGGTCAAATGAGAAATTCCTTTTAAAAAAGGTCTGAATGGGGCTGCCTGTGTAAACGCAGCCAATGTATGATTTATATAAAAGTCTGAATTGGACACAGCTTTCTCAAGTCTGAATCATATGCAGACAATATTTGGCAGCGTTTACACAGGCAGCCCAATTCAGATTTTTTCCCCCCTCACTAATAGATTTTTTTCTCAAGTCAGATCAGCTCTTCTACCAACAATTAGGCAAAATATTAGAATTGGTTTGCATGTATAAACGGAGTCTTATGGTGTGTTCAAGACAACTCAGTACTTCCATAATCAAATCAAAATCAAATCAAATTGTATTCGCCAAATGCTTCGTAAACAACTGGTGTAGACTAACAGTGAAATGCTTACTTTCTCCCTTCCCAACAATGCAGAGAGAAAGAAAATAATAGAAAAGTAAAACACGTAAAAATAAAAGCCATTTTAGTTAAACAATGAGTAACGATAACTTGGCTACATACACGGGGTACCGAGTCCATGGCCACCCAAGTCGGTCTATGACTAGGGTGGCTGGAGTCTTTGACAATTTTTAGGGCCTTCCTCTGACACCGCCTGGTATAGAGGTCCTGGATGGCAGGAAGCTTGGCCCCAGTGATGTATTGGGCCGTTCGCACTACCCTCTGTAGTGCCTTGCGGTCGGAGGCCGAGCAGTTGCCATACCAGGCAGTGATGCAACCAGCCAGGATGCTCTCGATGGTGCAGCTGTAGAACCTTTTGAGGATCTGAGGACCATTGTCAAATCTTTTCAGTCTCCTGAGGGGGAATAGGTTTTGTCGTGCCCGCTTCACGGCTGTCATGGTGAAGCTCTCAACCTTCTCCACTGCAGCTCCGTCGATGAGAATGGGGGCGTGCTCGGTCCTCTTTTTCCTGTAGTCCACAATCATCTCCGTTGTCTTGATCACGTTGAGGGAGAGGTTGTTGTCCTGGCACCACACGGCCAGGTCTCTGACCTCCTCCCTATAGGCTGTCTCATTGTTCGGTGATCAGGCCTACCACTGTTGTGTCATCGGCAAATTTAATGATGGTGTTGGAGTCGTGCCTGGCCGTGCAGTCATGAGTGAACAGGGAGTACAGGAGGGGGCTGAACACGCACCGCTGAAGGGCCCCGGTGTTGAGGATCAGCGTGGCGGATGTGTTGTTACCTACCCTTAACACCTGGGGGGCGGCCCATCAGGAAGTCCAGGATCAAGTTGCAGAGGGAGGTGTTTAGTCCCAGGGTCCTTAGCTTATTGATGAGCTTTGAGGGCACTATGGTGTGGAACGCTGAGCTGTAGTCAATGAATAGCATTCTCACATAGGTGTTCCTTTTGTCCAGGTGGGAAAGGGCAGTGTGGAGTGAAATAGAGAATGCATCATCTGTGGATCTGTTGGGGCGGTATGCAAATTGGAGTGGGTCTAGGATTTCTGGGATGATGGTGTTGTGAGCCATGACCAGCCTTTCAAGGGTCTTCATGGCTACAGACGTGAGTGCTACGGGTCGGTAGTCATTTAGGAAGGTTACCTTAGTGTTTTTGGGCACAGGCACTATGGTGGTCTGCTTAAAACATGTTGGTATTACAGACTCGGACAGGGAAAGGTTGAAAGTGTATGCATCTCTGTGTGTGGTCCAGAGTGGTCCAGAGTTCTTTTCCCTCTGGTTGGAAATTTAACATGCTGATAGAAATTTGGTAAAACTGATTTAAGTTTCCCTACATTAAAGTCCCCGGCTACTTGGAGCACTGCCTCTGGGTGAGCGTTTTCTTGTTTGCTTATGGCTGAATACAGCTCATTCAATGCTATCTTAGTGCCAGCCTCTGTCTGTGGTGGTATGTAAACAGCTACAAAGAATACAGATGAAAACTCTCTCGGTAGGCAGTGGGGTCTACAGCTTATGATGAGAAACTGTCCCTCAGGTGAGCAATAGCTCGAGACTTCCTTAGATATCGTGCACCAGCTGTTGTTTACGAAACTACTTAGAACACTGCCCCTTGTCTTACCAGACGCCGCTGTTCTATCCTGCCGGTACATCGTATAACCAGCCAGCTGTTTGTTGATATTGTCGTATTTCAGCCACGACTCCGTGAAGCAAAAGATGTTACAGTTTTTAATGTCTCGTTGGTATGTTTAATCTTCCCAGTAACTCGCCCCTTAACTTGTCCCCAGTGATGTACTGGGCTGTCCGCACTACTCTCTGTTGCGCCGTGCGGTTGGATGCCAAGCAGTTGCCATACCAAGCGGTGATGCAGCCAGTCAAGATGGTCTCAATGGTGCAGCTGTGGAACCTTTTGAGGATCTATGCCCATGCCAAATCTTTTCAGCCTCCTGGGGGGGGGGGGGGGGGAGAGGCATTGTCATGCCCTCTTCACAACTGTGTGGGTGTGTCTGGACCATGATAGATCCTTAGTGATGTGGACACCGAGGAATTTGAAGCCCTCGACCCACTCCACTACAGCCCCATTTACGTGAATGGGGGCGTGCTCGGCCCTCCGTTCTCTGTAGTCCGTGATCAGCTTGTTTGTCTTGCTGACGTTGAGGGAGAGGTTGTTTTGGCACCCCATTTCCAGGTCTCTGACCTCCTCCCTATAGGTTGTCTCATCATAGGTGATCAGGCCTATCACCGTTGTTGGCAAACTTAATGATGGTGTTGGAGTCGTGTGCAGTCACACAGCCTGAGCGTGGAGGATGTGTTGTTGTCTATCCTCACCACCTGGGGATGGCTCATCAGGAAGTACAGGATCTAGTTGCAGATGGAGGTATTCAGTCCCAGGGTCCTCAGCTTAGTGATGAGCTTGGAGGGCACTATGGTGTTGAACGCTGAGCTGTAGTCAATGAACAGCGTAGGTGTTCCTCTTGTCCAGGTGGGAAAGGGCAGTGTGGAGTGCCTCAAAGCGAGCATAGAAGGTATGTAGCTCGTGTCACTGGGCAGCTCTCGGCTGTGTTTCCTTTTGTAATCCGTGATAGTTTGCAAGCCCTGCCTCATCTGATGAGCCGGTGTGCTAGGATTCGATCTTCGTCCTGTATTGACACTTTGCCTGTTTGATGGTTCGTCAGAGGGCGTAGCAGGATTTCTCATCTCTCTCCACACACGGTCTTATTTATACACCAGCAGAAACCAGAAGCAGACTTGATGGAATAACGTCTGACATGTTTTAATGCTGTGAGATGAAGGCCTAACAGATTATACTGGTGGGGCTTTAATGGGGCCGGTGGAGAGGAATAGAGCGCTAACGCTATAGAGCTAATACCAGTAGATGGATGGAACTAATGCTAACGCTACGCGGTCAGTGCAGTGACAGGACTCGCTTTCCTCCTCCCTCCTATGTATTCGCCTCTGAAACCCAGGATCGCATTTGTAATCTCATTTTAAATACACAAATCCTGAGCCGCAATCCAATCAAACCTATAATACCCCCGCTAGGTCCGCGGACCGCCCAGCAACACAGATGCCGAGAGAGCTGCCCCGCCTCTCGCCTGTCACACACACTCTAAAGTAAACACAAATACACACACACTTTTACAAGCAAATACGTAGCAATACCTAAGTCAGTGGATGGTTCATAATCATGGCTGGAATAGAGCGAATGGAATTGCATCAAACCATGTGTTTGAAGTATTTGATACCATTCCACTAATTCCGCTCCAGCCATTACCACGAGCACATCCTCCCCAATTAAGGTGCCACCAACCTCCTGTGACGTAAGTGCTCTCACAAATACACACACACACATGTACATGAATACATGCGCACACACACACATACACACACAAATGCACAAACACGCACACTCTGCCCTCTCTGATACCCAGCTGTGGTGTTTAATGCTGTCTCTGAGGGATTTAATCCAGATTACAAGGTGTAAAGTCAAAGTTTTTCTCAGAGCGCTGCCTGCCGCTCGCACCACAGGAGGTTGGTAGCACCTTAATTGGGAAGAACGGGATCGTGTTAATGACTGGACTGGAATAGGTGGAATGGTATCAAATACACTGCTCAAAAAAATAAAGGGAACACTTAAACAACACAATGTAACTCCAAGTCAATCACACTTCTATGAAATCAAACTGTCCACTTAGGAAGCAACAATGATTGACAATAAATTTCACATGCTGTTGTGCAAATGGAATAGACAAAAGGTGGAAATTATAGGCAATTAGCAAGACACCCCCAATTAAGGAGTGCTTCTGCAGGTGGTGACCACAGACCACTTCTCAGTTCCTATGCTTCCTGACTGATGTTTTGGTCACTTTTGAATGCTGGCGGTGCTTTCACTCTAGTGGTAGCATGAGACGGAGTCTACAACCCACACAAGTGGCTCAGGTAGTGCAGCTCATCCAGGATGGCACATCAATGCGAGCTGTGGCAAGAAGGTTTGCTGTGTCTGTCAGCGTAGTGTCCAGAGCATGGAGGCGCTACCAGGAGACAGGCCAGTACATCAGGAGACGTGGAGGAGGCCGTAGGAGGGCAACAACCCAGCAGCAGGACCGCTACCTCCGCCTTTGTGCAAAGAGGAGCACTGCCAGAGCCCTGCAAAATGACCTCCAGCAGGCCACAAATGTGCATGTGTCTGCTCAAACGGTCAGAAACAGACTCCATGAGGGTGGTATGAGGGCCCGACGTCCACAGGTGGGGGTTGTGCTTACAGCCCAACACCGTGCAGGACGTTTGGCATTTGCCAGAGAACACCAAGATTGGCAAATTCGCCACTGGCACCCTGTGCTCTTCACAGATGAAAGCAGGTTCACACGCACATGTGACAGACGTGACAGAGTCTGGAGACGCCGTGGAGAACGTTCTGCTGCCTGCAACATCCTCCAGCATGACCGGTTTGGCGGTGGGTCAGTCATGGTGTGGGGTGGCATTTCTTTGGGGGGCCGCACAGCCCTCCATCTGCTCGCCAGAGGTAGCCTGACTGCCATTAGGTACCGAGATGAGATCCTCAGACCCCTTGTGAGACCATATGCTGGTGCGGTTGGCCCTGGGTTCCTCCTTATGCAAGACAATGCTAGACCTCATGTGGCTGGAGTGTGTCAGCAGTTCCTGCAAGAGGAAGGCATTGATGCTATGGACTGGCCCGCCCGTTCCCCAGACCTGAATCCAATTGAGCACATCTGGGACATATTGTGTCGCTCCATCCACCAACGCCACATTGCACCACAGACTGTCCAGGAGTTGGCGGATGCTTTAGTCCAGGTCTGGGAGGAGATGCCTCAGGAGACCATCCGCCACCTCATCAGGAGCATGCCCAGGCGTTGTAGGGAGGTCATACAGGCACGTGGAGGCCACACACACTACTGAGCCTCATTTTGACTTGTTCTAAGGACATTACATCAAAGTTGGATCAGCCTGTAGTGTGGTTTTCCACTTTAATTTTGAGTGTGACTCCAAATCCAGACCTCCATGGGTTCATAAATTTGATTTCCATTGATAATTTTTGTGTGATTTTGTTGTCAGCACATTCAACTATGTAAAGAAAAAAGTATTTAATAAGAATATTTCATTCATTCAGATCTAGGATGTGTTATTTTAGTGTTCCCTTTATTTTTTTGAGCAGTGTACATCAAAGACATGGTTTCCAGGTGTTTGATGCCATTCCATTGTTCCGTTCCAGCTATTATTATGAGCCAATCTCCCCTCAGCGGCCTCCTGTGGCACACACACACACAGATTATCTTCGAGGGCAGGGCAAAGGCCAGCCAGGGTGGCGTATGCGTCCCGCGACCTGATTCAATACGGCCCGCGGAATCATGCTCAGATCACATAATTTGCGATAGTAAAATTCTGAAAAACGTATTTGTTATTCAAATTAAAAGTCCAATGTAGGGTGGACATCAAAATATTTCTTTATTGAGGTATCAGGGAAAGCTGTGTGCAAAGAGAACATCGCTGTCTTGAAAGACTACCTCTTGCCCCGACACTTCCAGACAAAGCATGCAGAGAAATATAGGAATATATCTTCCGTTGCAGAGGGCAAGTTCATCGAAAGAGTTGCTTTCTCAGTTGCAAAAGCAGCAAGGACTTTTCACAAAACTGCATTCAGCAAACGATGAAATTGCGAGAGCTAGCTATGTACTGTCCCACAAAATTGCTAAACATAGCAAGCCCTTCACTGAGGGCGAATTCATTAAATAATGTTTAATTGACTCTGCAGCAATACATTTCCCCGACAAGAAAGAGCTGTTTGAAAATGTTTTCCTGTCAAGACGAACAGTGACACGGCGTGTTGAGGACATCGCAGAGAATATGGAACAACTGTTGAAAGACAAGGTAAAGGATTTCACATATTTCTGCTTGGCACTGGATGAGAGCAGTGATGCACGTGACATGGCGCAGTTGTTGATATTCTTACGAGGCATAACCCCAGACTTTGAAATTACAGAGGAGCTTGCTTCAGTGCAGTCAATGAAGAGCACAACCACAGGGAAATATTTATTGGAGGAGGTTAATAAGTGTGTGGCAAAGCTGGGACTGAGTTTTGAAAAGTTATCCAGTGTGACCACTGATGGGTGCCCAAACTTGACAGGCCTTTTGAAAAGGATACAAGATCGACTAGCTGAGCTGAACCTAGATCAGAAAATTATTTTCCTGCATTGCATTGTTCATCAGGAGGTGCTCTGTAAATGTGTTCTGAAAATGAGCCATGTTGTGGATACAGTCACTAAAGTGGTAAACTTCATAAGAGCAAAATATTTAAACCACAGGCAGTTGTCTCACTCCCCTACCACACAAACTATATATTAAATTGGCCAATTTTTTTATATATATATTTGTAATAATGACAATTACAACAATACTGAATGAACACTTTTAATTTAACTTAATATAATACATAAATAAAAACCAATTTAGTCTCAAATAAATAATGACCATTTTTCAATTTGGATTAAATAATGCTAAAACAAAGTGTTGGAGAAGAAAGTAAAAGTGCAATATGTGCCATGTAAGAAAGTTAACGTTTTAGTTTCTCGCTCAGAACATGAGAACACATGAAAGCTGGTGGTTCCTTTCAACATGAGTCTTCAATATTACCAGTTAAGAAGTTTTAGGTTGTAGTTATTATAGGACTATTTATCTCTATACCACTTGTATTTCTTATACCTTTGACTATTGGATGTTCTTATAGGCACTATAGTATTGCCAGCCTAATCTCGGGAGTTGATAGGCTTCAAGTCATAAACGGAGATGTGCCTCAAGCATTGCTAAGAGCTGCTGGCAAACGCAGGAAAGTGCTGTTTGAATGAATGCTTATGAGCCTGCTGCTGCCTGCCACCGCTCAGTCAGACTGCTCTATCAAAAATCATAGACTTAATTATAATATAATAAACACACAGAAATACGAGCCTTAGTTCATTAATATGGTCAAATCTGGAAACTATCATTTCGAAAACAAAACGTTTATTCTTTCAGTGAAATACGGAACCGTTACGTATTTTATCAAACAGGGGGCATCCATAAGTCTAAATATTGCTGTTACATTGCACAACCTTCAATTATGTAAAATTATGGCAAATTAATTATGGTCTTTATTAGGAAGAAATGGTCTTCACACAGTTCGCAACGAGCCAGGCAGCCCAAACTCCTGCATATACCCTGACTCTGCTTGCACAGAACGCAAGAGAAGTGACATAATTTCCCTAGTTAATATTGCCTGCTAACATGAATTTCTTTTAACTTCTAGGCTAGGCCCCTTTAAAAAAGAATTCTGCCTGAATGACGTGCTCAAAGTAAACTGCCTGTTGCTCAGGCCCTGAAGCCATGATATGCATGTAATTGGTACCATTAGGAAGATAACACTTTGAAGTTTGTAGAAACGTTACAATAATGTAGGAGAATATAACACAATAGATATGGTAGGAGAAAATTCAAAGAAAAAACAACCTGATTTTTTTTTGAGAGAGACTATCCTCTTACAATGGCAAGTATAAGGGCATACTGAAAATTAGCTCTCTTGATGCAATTCCTACGACTTCCACAGGGTGTCAGCAGTCTGTGTTCAAGGTTTCACGCTTGTAACTTCAACAACGAATAAGAAATAACAGTTTTAGTAGAAGGACACAGTCTTGGAAATTCATGTTTGCGCGCGCCATGAAGACAGGACGCACCTGCTAAAATCGGTTTCCTATTGAACATACTTATTTCCGTAAGAAATATTATAGGTTGATTACATTTTAGGGTATCTGAGGAGTAAATAGAAACGTATTTTCGGGTTCCTCTCTCTGCATGTTGAACGAGTGGATTACTCAAATCGATGGTGCCAACTAAACAGACTTTTTGGGATATAAAGAATCATTTTTTCTAACAAAACGACACTACATGTTATAGCTGGGACCCTTTCTATGACAAATAAGAGGAAGATTTTCAAAAAGTAAGTGAATATTTAATCGCTATTTGTGAATTTATGAAACCTGTGCCGTTGGAAAAATATTTTGATGTGGGGCGCCATCCTCAAACAATTGCATGGCATGTTTTCGCTGTAATAGCTACTGTAAATCGGACAGTACAGTTAGATTAACAAGAATTTAAACTTTCAACCAACATAAGACACTTATATGTACCTAAATGTTTAATATCCATCATTTTTATGATTATTTATTTGATTTGCATGCCCTCCAGTTTCACCAGAAGTTGTCCCCGCTAGCCAGCCGCCTAGCTGTAAATATGCAGGTTTTAAAAAATATACTTGTGCATTGATTTTAAGAAAGGAATTGATGTTTATAGTTAGGTACATTGGTGCAACGACAGTGCTTATTTCGCAAATGCGCTTGTTAAATCATCACCCGTTTGGCGAAGTAGGCTGTGATTCGATGATAAATTAACAGGCACCGCATTGATTATTTGCAATGCAGGACAAGCTAGTTAAACTAGTAATATCATCAACCATGTGTTGTTAAAACCTCTCTAGGATAGGTGGGACATTAGCGTCCCACCTGGCCAAAATCCAGTGAAAATGCAGAGCGCCAAATTCAAATAAATTACTATAAAAATTAAACTTTCATGAAATCACACATGCAATACACAAAATTAAAGCTACACTTGTTGTGAATCCAGCCAACGTGTCAGATTTCAAAAAGGCTTTACGGCAAAAGCAAACGATGCTATTATCTGAGGATAGCACCCCAGCAAACAAACACAGACAATCCTATTTCAACCCTCCAGGCGCGACACAAAACGCAGAAATAAATATATAATTCCTGCCTTACCTTTGACGAGCTTCTTCTGTTGGCACTCCAATATGTCCCATAAACATCACAAATTGTCCTTTTGTTCGATTAAATCCGTCGATATATATCCAAAATGTCCATTTATTTGGCGCGTTTGATTCAGAAAAACACTTGTTCCAACTCGTGACTGCAAAATTTCTCATAAGTTACCTGTAAGCTTTGTCCAAACATTTCAAAGTACTTTCCTAATCCAACTTTAGGTATTTTTTTACGTAAATAATCAATCAAATTGAAGACGGGATGATCTGTGTTCAATCCTGGAGGAAAACAATGTGGAGAGTGCTTTTCAGGTCACGCGCCTCTATCAAAGAGTACACTTCTCTCGAGCCTCGTTCTGAACAGTGCTACTTCATTTCTCAAAGGAAAAACCTCAACCAATTTCTAAAGACTGTTGACATCCAGTGGAAGCGACAGGAACTGCAAGAAAGTCCCTTAGAAATCTGGAAAGTGACCTCCAAAACAATTATTCTATGGTTTGTCCTCGGGGTTTCGCCTGCCAAATAAGTTCTGTTATACTCACAGACATCATTCAAACAGTTTTAGAAACTTCAGAGTGTTTTCTATCGAAATCTACTAGTAATATGCATATCTTAGCTTCTGGGCCTGAGTAGCAGGCAGCTTACTCTGGGCACGCTTTTCATCCGAACGTGAAAATACTGCCCCCTAGCCCGAAGAGATTTTAACATGTGATTATGTTAAGATTGATTGTTTTTTATGAGATAAGTTTAATGCTAGCTAGCAACTTACCTTGTCTCCTGCTGCACTCACGTAAAAGGTGGTCAGCCTGCAACGCAGTCTCCTCGTGGAGTGCAATGTAATCGGCCATAATCGGTGTCCAAAAATGCCGATTACAGATTGTTATGAAAAGATGTAATCTGCCCCAATTAATCGGCCATGCCGATTAATCGGTCGACCTCTAACACAAAACGTGAGATGGCTGAGTTTGGGGAAGATGTTTAAAAGGCTGTGGGACCTGAAGTCGGAGATTCCTTTAATTTGCAAAAATTCTCCCAGCTGCATGATAAAGAATGGTTGGCTGATTTTGCCTTCACCGTGGACATCATGGCCCTCATGAATGAACAGAATTCCAAACTACAAGGGAAGGGGAAGCCTTCAAGGGAAAATTACTCCTCCTAACCCGCCAAGTAGAAGCCAACAATCTCACCCACACTACTAGTCTGTTCCCTATCAGATGACCAGCGGGAGAAGTATACATCGCTGCTGCAAGCTTTCTCGTCGTTTTGAGGATTTCAAAGTGTTGGAAAATGACATGTTGTTGGTTTCCTCTCCTTTCACCGACCTGCAACTTGAGCTTATCGATCTTCAGTCTGATGCAGTGATTGGAGAACTATTCAAAACAATTTCACTGACGAGGTTCTATGCATCTCTCGATGAACAAAACTTTCCAAAGATTAGGAGTCATGCTCAGATATTTGTACTGTTTGGGTCAACCCTTGTATGTGAACAGACATTTTCAGTGATGAAATATAACAAGTCAAGGCACAGATCATCTCAGCTGTCAGCAATCCTGCGCATAGCGACTTCAGAAACTATACCTGACTTCACTGCTCTAGTCAATGCCCATCACAGACTTCACTCCTCACACTGATTGAGTAGTTTAAATGTAATGTTGAGCTCTCTCTCTTGTGGTTTTGTGCATACCTGTTAACAGGAGTTCTGTCCGTGGTGCTGAATGCACAGTGTACTGTACTTTTCCCTCTGTGTAGTTCATTGCATGTTTAATAATGAAAAACCTGCCAAAAGTAGAAAATGGATGTGGTTTATTTCTGTGCATGTTAAATAAGTAGCATATCTGGATGTGATTTACAGTAAATATATCTGTCACACAGTCATACACATGATGTATAATCCTGTAATATGATTCTGGCCCGCGATGGCAAACATATATTCTAATGTGGCCCTCCATGGAAAATAATTGCCCAGGCCTGCTCTAGGGGAAGCTGTGTGTCAATGACAGTCCAGCTGGAGGTCTAAACACACAACAAGGTATCACCGTTTTACTCCAAAATTTGACGTTTGTACATGTCTATGGGTGAAGTCAAGGTAAATGTTTTTTTTCCATCTTTGCATTGAGACACTGTTACCTAACTCAGCAAAAGTGAAACATAAAACACGAGTCGGGCTGGGGGGTTTCACATCTCATTAAGTTAAGGATAGGGTTAAAATAGGGTTACGATTAGGAATTAATTCTGAGCGGTTAAGTTAAGGGTTAAAGTTTGGGAAAGGCTTAAAACAGAAAAACTAAATCTGATTACCTACGCAACCCTCTGCGTCAGAGTGTGGCTTTTAAGCCCATCCACCATCCCCGTTCACAATGCCTTAGCAAGTCAGCAGCCTACATGAAGGTAATAGCGCTTACCGTTGCCCCTAGTGGCTGGTTTTGATTACATTTCTAGACGTTCTTGGGAACTAGAGCGATATCCCTGCAACACATGCTAGATTGACCCAGCTCTCACTATCAGACCGTTTCTCGCTCTCTCTCTCTCCCTCTCAAGCACTTTTAGATAGTTCCCTGGTTCTGTCATTTTTGCAGAAGCTTCAATTGTGGCCAATGCAATTACAAATACAAGGGGTGTGGGGGGAAGGTGTCATGAAATGTATCAAAGAAAAACTATGTTCCCAATATGTCATAGAAAAAAGAAAAGAAGAGACATGTAGAGTATTGTCTTAACTGAAATATGAACAAACACAAAGAGAGCCCAAGACCCGTATTCACAAGGAGTCTCTGAGTAGGAGTGCTGATCTAGGTGCTGGCCCCAATGTCTGTATTATTATTTGTTATTTATTTAACTAGGCAAGTCAGTTAAGAACAAATTCTTATTTACAATGACGGCCTACCGGGGAACAGTGGGTTAACTGCCTTGTTCAGGGGCAAAACGACAGATTTCTTACTTGTCAGTTCGGTTATTCGATCCAGCAACCAACGCTCTAACCACTGGGCTACCTGCCGCCCCATAATCTTATTCATTATGATCTAAAAGGTAAAACTGATCCTAGATCAGCACTCCTACCCTGACCTCTAGCCTCCCACCCTCCCATGATCATATCAGCCTTGTTAATCAAATAAAAGTCAAGAAAATCAAGAACCATAAGGGACCAGACAACACTGAACGTTCACAATCCCATTCATTCGCTATCACGCTGGTATGAGGATTGGGAAACGGGCGCAGAAATGCGTAAAAGTTTTTTTTATTGTACCCAAATTACGGCGTTCCGTGTAAAGGCACGGGGACGAAGACCAAACAAACACTATACAAAAACACAGGGTTGAAACCCAAACAAAAGAGCTACCTCGAATAATTAACACAATGATTAACACACAGGACGAGACCCGTAATCATCTGCGCAATCCACAGTGGCATGAAAGCCAAACATACCGCTCAGGAAGGAGACGCGTTCTGTATCCTAGAGATTAACGTACTTTGGTGCGAAAAGTGCAAATCAATCCCAGAACAACAGCAAAGGACCTTGTGAAGATGCTGGAGAAAACAGGTACAAAAGTATCTATATCCACAGTAAAACAAGTCTTATCTCAACATAACCTGAAAGGCCGCTCAGCAAGGAAGAAGCCACTGCTCTAAAAAAGCCAGACTACGGTTTGCAACTGCACATGGGGACAAAGATTGTACTTTTTGGAGAAATGTCCTCTGGTCTGATGAAACAAAAATAGAACTGTTGGGCAATAATGACCATTGTTATGTTTGGAGGAAAAAGGGGGAGGCTTGCAAGCCGAAGAACACCATCCCAACCGTGAAGCACGGGGGTGGCAGCATCATGTTGTGGGGGTGCTTTGCTGCAGGAGGGACAGGTGCACTTCACAAACTAGACGGCATCATGAGGAGGAAAATGATGTGGATATATTGAAGCAACATCTCAAAACATCAGTCAGGAAGTTAAAGCTTGTTCGCAAATGGGTCTTCCAAAGGAACAATGACACCAAGCATACTTCCAAAGTTGTGGCAAAATGGTTTAAGGAAAACAAAGTCAAGGTATTGGAGTGCCCATCACAAAGCCCTGACCTCAATCCTATAGAACAGGGGTGTCAAAGTCAAATGGACGGAGGGCCAAATAAAAAATTTAGCTACAAGCCGAGGGCCGGACTGTTCGAATGTTCATTGAAAAAATTTTAAATGACGCATATAGTCTAGTGAACCTAATTGAACCTACTGAAAACCTAACAAATATATTCCAATATGATCAGATAAATAAAGCAATATTTTCTTATGGCTCTGTCAGTAATCTTTAATTTTCAACAGACACAAAAGACAAATTTCCTTTATATAAAAATCCCCATAACATGAACATTAAATGAAAGAAACCGGTATTCAAGGCACCATCAGTAGCCTATATTTTCTATTTTAGCAAAAGTGGGCTAAATTTACTTCAAAGAAAAAAACAATAATAGCAATTTTCTATCATCCACTCAACTGAAATATTTTTAAAATATAATTGGATTGAAATACAATAAAATAAAGTGCAAAAATCTAGCCTTTTGTAGCCTTTGTTCCATGTCCATATTCTTGTTTTTGTCCGCGTGTTTCGTTTCATAATGTCGTCTCAGATTATACTCTTTCAGTACCGCCACACTTTCTCCACACAGAAGACACACAGGTTTTCCAGCTACCTCCGTGAACATATACTCCGACTCCCACCTTGTTTGAAACCCCCGGTTCTCAGTGTCCACCTTCCGTTTTGCCATTTTTGATGGGTATCTGAAAGTTAATTTTACTGTGATGCTGACGACTGCTGTGCCAATAAATATTGAAATGAAGCAGCCTACTGCTCGGTGCGTCACCGTTGCATTGTGGGAAATGTAGTATTGGTGCGTGTAAAAGATCTGCGGGCTGCCGGCTTGCTGCGGTCTGCGGGCCGGTTCTAATAATAAATCAAGATCATCCCAGGGGCCGTAAAAAACCTTCTCGCGGGCCGGATGTGGCCCGCGGGCCTTGACTCTGACATATGTGCTATAGAACATTTGTGGGCAGAACTGAAAAAGCGTGTACGAGCAAGGAGTCTTACAGACCTGACTCAGTTACACCAGCTCTGTCAGGAGGAATGGACCAAAATTTACCCAACTTATTGTGGGAAGCATGTGGAAGGCTACCCGAAACATTTGACCCAAGTTAAACAATTTAAAGGCAATGCTACCAAATACGAATTGAGTGTATGTAAACTTCTGACCCACTGGGAATGTGATGAAAGAAATAAAAGCTGAAATAAATCATTCTCTCTACTATTATTCTGACATTTCACATTCTTAAAATAAAGTGGTGATCCTAACTGACCTAAAACATCGACTTTTTCCCAGGATTAAATGCCAGGAATTGTGAAAAACTGAGTTTAAATGTATTTGGCTAAGGTGTATGTAAACTTTCGACTTCAACTGTACTTCTTAATCATGGCCTCTAAAATGGCCTCCCTGGCAGTCACCTCCTTCTCCCGCTTCCACATCTGGACCCTCCTGGGAGAGAGAGGGGGTGATGGCGTGGCTGTGGCCTCCGTCCGTGCTGACTACGGTGGGGGGGGGGGGATATGGATAAGGATAGCTTTCAGCATCAAACATACTAGCTACATGTAAAGGCCTGTAAAAGGTATTATGCCAATTGCAGTAAATTTCTCTTGAATACTTGTACCTTTCTAACATTTATATCTTCAAACTTACATGAATGTTCCAGTGAAGCATATACATGTTCCCTATATTATTTCTTATGGTTCTCCGACTTATTTTTCACCTATGCAGGTGACAGCTGCCCTCCAGCTCACACTCCTTCACGTAGATCCTGAAAAGACATAAGATGAAGTACAACGTTGACCAAAACATTAGTGAAGTGGAGTTGTGTGAACGTTCTGCAGATAGCTAGACTGCCACATACTTTATCAAATTAGAGTACCAAGGTGAAACAGTAATGAGTGCAGCTTACATTGTTTTCACCATAACAGGTTATGAGAACTAGAAGAAAAGAAAAGTGTTGGGACCAGCACCACTGTGGAAAATAGGAATGTAACTGTATACTACCGCATTACTGACGTTAGCTATAGCTAGTGGCAGTGCATAGTGCAGCGGCAAGAGAGCTAACCATGGTCAAACGACTTACTCAAAACCTGTTTGCGGCATTTCTCCTGCCGCGTTTTCCACTGAATTAAATGAACACAAGCCCTGATATTTACAACAAGTAGCTAGTTAACTAGGCTAATGTTAAATATGAAGTTGTCGCTCAACAGCAAGCAAGTAGCTAACCCTGTAGCTAAGGTTACTGTTCAAGCAGCTGTAACTTCTAGTCCTACTAAAGCACGTAGCTAGCTAAAGGCATGGCAGGCAGCAGGCTGCAGATCTGTTTTCAAGAATGTAACGTTACGATGAAATAGTCGTAATCATTTTACGGAGAACAAAAGCTACGTACATTTGAACACCACTGCAGAAGCTTCGCTATTCGCCATCTTCCAAGTTTGTTTGTTGTTTACTTGGAGAGATCTAGCTATCAAAACTCGCAACTACCTTCTTCCAATGCATTGTGGCTCTGAAATTCCCCAAAAAGTGTGCAGAGAATTCTACTAGATGAAAAACCAAAATAAGTATAACATCCTGGCATTTAAAGCATAGTACATTTTCTAAAATTAAAATACTATAAAACATTCTATTTCGCTTAGTGAGAATACATCATGCGTGATTGTGTTGTTTTACGCTATTCGTTGATTTTGGTAATGCATTTGCATATCTAATAGATCAGCTGTTGTCAAATCCGAAATGAGTATGACATCCTAGCATTCAATTTGTCGCATACTATATAAAAAAATTATTCACATACTCAAGCAGCCTACTATTTAAGACACAATTATGAATATTCAGACACGGCCACAAATATTCCACCCAAAAATACATCAAATTCCCTTTTGCTTAACCCGGAAGCCAGACCAATGTATTGGACGAAATACCGTGCAACTGTGCCTGCCACAGGAGCCACTAGAGCGTGATGGGACAAGGACATCCCGGCCGGCCAAAACCTCTCCTAACCCAGACGATACTGTGCCAATTGTGCGCCGCCTCCCAGATCTCCCGGTCGTGGCCAACTGCGACACAGCTTGGGATCAAACCCAGGTCTGTGGAGAAACCTTAACCACTGCAATTCACTGCCTTAGACCGCTGCGCCACTCGGGAGGCCCAGAGCTCAGTGACTTTCAATTTGGCACTGGCATAGGATGCCACCTTTCCAACCAGTCAGTTCGTCATAATTTCTGCCCTGCTAGAGCTGCCCTGGTTAACTGTAAGTGCTTTTATTGTGAAGTGGAAATGCCTAGGAGCAACAATGGCTCAGCCGCGAAGTGATACCGTAGGCCACACAAGCTCACAGAACAGGACTGCTGAAGTGCTTAGCACATAAACATTGTCCTCGGTTGCAACACTCACTACACAGTTCCAAACTGCCTGAAATGGGTTTCATTGGCCCGATCAGCCAACAAGCACACAAGCCGAAGATCACCATGCGCAATGCCAAGTGTCGGCTGGAGTGGTGTAAAGCTTGCTGCCATTGGACTCTGGAGCAGTTGAAACGCGTTCTCTGGATTGATGAATCACGCTTCACCATCTGGCAGGCCGATGGACAAATCTGGGTTTGGGGGATGCCAGGAAAACACTACCTGCCGAATGCATAGTGTCAACTTTAAAGTTTGGTGGAGGAGGAATAATGGTCTGGGGCTGTGTTTCATGGTTCGGGCTAGGCCACTTAGTTCCAGTGAAGGGAAATCTTAATGATACAGTGTACAATGATATTTTGTGGGGGAGTTTGGGGGAGGCCATTTCCTGTTTCAGCATGACAATGCACCTGTGCACAAAGCAAGGTCCATACAGAAATTGTTTGTAGAGATCGGTGTGGAAGAACTTGACTGGCCTGCACAGAGCCCTGACCTCAACCCCATTGAACACCTTTGGGATGAATTGGAATGCTGACTTCGAGCCAGGCCTAATCGCCCAACATCAGTGCCCGACCTCACTAATGCTCTTGTGCCTGAATGGAAGCAAGTCCGCGCAACGATGTTCCAACGCGGAGGGTTTCCTTAATGAGCTTTGATTTCCTTTTTCTTTTCATCATACCAATGCATCATACAATTATGTAATTGTACTATTTAATTGGAATCAGCTGGTGGAAACAAGAAAGAAAAGTTTGGCTCGCTAAATCCTGCTAGTGTGAGAGTATAACAACACGTAGAGCAGTGGCCACCAACCGGTCAATCGACTGGTCGGCCTTCAAGGCATTCCTAGTCAATCACCAAACATTTCTGTAGAAAAGCCAACAATAAAGGTTTGCGCTCCCTTTCATTTTTTCTTCATGTTGTGTTGTTGGCGGTAGGCTGGGAGGTCTGTGGCTACATGAGACTTCATAACTTTTAAAACCATGACCAGAGAGAGACTGTCAAAGAATACAGCAAAGAGCTGCTGTTTTTAAGAGTGATTTCATCTTTACGTTTTCATTCAGCACTGTCAAAGCTGTTTATATTCAACACTATCACAAAACATAAAACGCGCTTCTCCCTACTTCCACTCGCACTGCAGCTGCAGCTGCAATGTGTATTGATAGCCCTGTGTTTTTATTATGAGTAGTAGCTCGTTGTGTCCATTTTAATAGGGAGGAATATTTCACTTTCTCTGGTCATAGGAACAATTTGAATTTGTGCACGAGGCAGATGCTGATGCGGTGCGACTTGAGTTTCGCCATCAGGTGGAAGACGATGTCCCCTCTCTGGTCAGTCTCACTGGAGGAAGGGAAGGAGAGAGCACAGACCGTGAGAGGCAGACCCTCTGCGGAAATCTCAGACTTACTACTTCAGTGCGTTCAAGACAACTGGGAATTCCGAGTCGGAAACTCTGGCATCTTTCTAGAACTCCGTTTTTCCGACCTGAAGATCACTGACGTCATCATTTTAACTCGTTTTTTCCCCGAGTTCCCAGTTGTCTTGATAGCACCGTGACCATCAGTCCAGTAAAACAAAAAAGTTAATTATTTGGTAAGTATTTAAATTTATGCTCAGCCGTGCCACGCAAGTGCTACACCAACCGATGTATTTCGTTATCAAAGCTCGAGTGTTGAAATATAATATGGTCTGAGAATAACTGTTTTTACAGAACTGTTTTTATTAGGTTGTTACATTTTTGAAGTCATGTATAAAATAAAATAAATCTGAGCGGTAGATAATGCTGTGATAATGTATTAGTCCTACTGCACAAACCTCATTCCTACAGAACAGTTTTTATTAGGTTAATGTAAAAAAAAAAAAAAAAAGTCAAGTTAAAAAATTATTCTCAGCGGTAGATCTCAAATTGCTTTTTGACTGCGAAAGTGACCACTTACGTGGAGGAATGTATGTTTGTTTGTGTGTGTAAGTGTACACAGGTATTGGGGTTTGTCTGTACGCAGTGTGTGTGTGTGTGTGTGTGTGTGTGTGTGTGTGTGTGTGTGTGTGTATATCGGGTCCCCATTCTGAAGGGGGGTGGAGGTGTAACATCATGTCACATTGGGGAGGCAGCCTTCAGGTGTGACAGAGCACTTCTCAGGTTATTATCCGCTGTCATTGTTTAATTCCTGCTCATTAAACGCACCAGACAATGATGAAGCACCTCAATCCCCAGCAAGCTTCTTTGTCTTTTTCCCTCTTCTCACTATCTCTTTTTCGTTCTTTTTGTGCCTTTGTATCACGCTCAAGGTCGATTTGACAAAGTCCTCAGTCCCACTTACAGCTATTTTCAGTCACATTGGCACATTTTCAGATGTACAGCGCCCTTCGGAAAGTATTCAGTTCCCTTGACTTTTTCCACATTTTGTTACGTTACAGCCTTATTCTAAAATTGTTTAAAAATATAAAAATATGCCAGTTTAATTTGAGGATAAAAATGTTGACAGCTGCGCCATACCGGTTGCAAAATAAATGGGATTTTCGATGTACCGATTCCATGGCACATGGTTAATGAACTGGTACAAAAAACTACATTTGCTTTAACACTTAGAGTTTTTCTATTTAAATTATTATATAACATTCTTGCCACCAACAGAATGCTATATATGTGGGGAAAGGGGGATACCTAGTCAGTTGTACAACTGAACACATTCAACTGAAATGTGTATTTCATATTTAACCCAACCCCTCTGAATCAGAGCAGTGTGGGGGGCTGCTATAATTGACATCCACATCTTCGACACCTGTGGAACAGTGGGTTAAGTGCCTTGCTCAGGGGCAGAATGACAGATTTTTACCTCGTCAGCTCAGGGATTTGAGCCAGCAACCTTTCAGTTACTGGCCCAACGCTCTAACCACTAGGCTACCTGCCAGCATACAACAATCTCAGCTCTGTAGATTTTGCTGTGAAGAGACAGAATCAATAGATCATTTATTCTGGTATTGCCCCTATGTAGCTTTTTTTCTGGTCACAGGTTCAGATATGGTAAAAAAAAATCACAACATACACTTCAAATTAACCAAAAATGATGTAAAACATCACAGCATAATTGAAAAATATATATGGCACATGGAAACCAAACGAGGGTGGTCTACGGTGATAAGTGGGATGGGCAGAGAGTGGCTGGGATTAAAGAGTTTATGTTTGGTAATGTATTATTGTTATGTGACTGCTTTATATACAGTTGAAGTCGGAAGTTTACATACCTTAGCCAAATACATTTAAACTCAGTTTTTCACAATTCTTGACACTTAATCCAAGTAAAAATTCCTTGTCTAAGATCTGTTAGACTCACCACTTTATTTTAAGAATGTGAAATGTCAGAATAATAGTAGAGAGAATGATTTATTTCAGCTTTTATTTATTTCATCACATTCCCAGTGGGTCAGAAGTTTACATACACTCAATTAGCATTTGGTAGAATTGCCTTTAAATTGTTTAACTTGGGTCAAATGTTTCGGGTAGCCTTCCACAAGCTTCCCACAATAAGTTGGGTGAATTTTGGCCCATTCATCCTGACAGAGCTGGTGTAACAGTCAGGTTTGTAGGCCTCCTTGCTCGCACACACTTTTTCAGTTCTGCCCACAAATTTTCTATAGGATTGAGGTCAGGGCTTTGTGATGGGCACTCCAATACCTTGACTTTGTTGTCCTTAAACCATTTTGCCACAACTTTGGAAGTATGCTTTGGGTCTTTGTCCCCATGTGCAGTTGCAAACCGTAGTCTGGCTTTATGATGGTTTTTGAGCAGTGGCTTCTTCCTTGCTGAGCGACCTTTCAGGTTATGTCAATATAGGACTCTTTTACTGTGGATATAGATACTTTTGTACCTGTTTCCTCCAGTATCTTCACAAGGTCCGTTGCTGTTGTTCTGGGATTGATTTGCACTTTTCACACCAAAGTACGTTCATCTCTAGGAGACAGAACGCGTCTCCTTCCTGAGCGGTATGATGGCTACATGGTCCCATGTTGTTTATACTTACGTACTATTGTTTGTACAGATGAACGCGGTACCTTCAGGCATTTGGAAATTGCTCCCAAGGATGAACCAGACTTGTGGAGGTCTACAATTATTTTTCTAAGGTCTTGGCTGATTTATTTAGATTTTCCCATGATGTCAAACAAAGAGACACTGAGTTTGAAGGTAGGCCTTGAAATACATCTACAGGTACACCTCCAATTGACTCAAATGATGTCAATTAGCCCATCAGAAGCTTCTAAAGCCATGACATTTTCTGGAATTTTCCAAGCTGTTTAAAGGCCCAGTCAACTTAGTGTATGTAATCTTCTGATCCACTGGAATTGTGAGACAGTGAATTATAAGTGAAATGATCTGTCTGTAAACAATTGTTGGAAAAATTACTTGTGTCATGCACAAAGTAGATGTCCTAACCGACTTGCCAAAACTATAGTTTGTTAACAAGAAATGTGTGGAGTGGTAGAAAAACGAGGTTTAATGATTCCAACCTAAGTGTATGTAAACTTCCGACTTCAACTGTAAAAGTACCATGTATGTAAAATGTGTATGCAAAATGTATATGCAAAATGTATGTATATGTGGCAGAAAAGCTGTAAAAAAAACAAAAGATATTTGTCCTCCGAAGAGGATTTCCTAGAGCTAGCCGCCCGGCCAAACTGAGCAATCAGGGGAGAATGGCCTTAATCAGGGACGTGACCAAGAACCCGATGGTCACCCTGACAGAGCTCTATAGTTTTTCTGTGAGATGGGAGAACCTTCCAGAAGGACAACTATCACTGCAGCACTTCACCAATCAGGCCTTTATGGTAGAGTGACCAGACGGAAGCCACTCCTCAGTAAAAGGAACATGACATGACAGCCTGCTTGGAGTTTGCCAAAAGGCCCCTAAAGGACTCTCAGTCCACGAGAAACAAGATTCTCTAGTCTGATGAAACCAAGATTGAACTCTTTGGCCTGAATGCCAAGTGTCACGTCTGGAGGAAACCTGGCACCATCCCTACGGTGAAGCATAGTGGTTGCAGCATCATGTTTTGGGGATGTTTTTCAGCGGCAGGGACTGGGAGAAAGGATCAAGGCAAAGATGAACGGAGCAAATTACAGAGAGATCCTTGACGAAAACCTGCTCCAGAGCGCTCAGACTGGGGCGAAGGTTCACCTTCCAACAGGTCAATGACCCTAAGCACATAGCCAAGACAACGCAGGAGTGGCTACGGGACAAGTATCTGAATGTCCTTGAGTGCCTCAGCCAGAACCCGATCGAACATCTTTGGAGAGACTGGAAAATAGCTGTGCAGCAACGCTCCCCATCCAACCTGACAGAGCTTGAGAGGATCTGCAGAGAAGAATAGGAGAAACTCTCCAAACGCAGGTGTGCCAAGCTTGTAGCGTCGTACCCTAGAATACTCAAGGCTGTAATCGGTGCCAAAGGTGCTTCAACAAAGTACTGAGTAAATGGTCTAAATACTTATGTAAATGTGATATTTCAGTTTGTTAATTTTTATAAATTAGCAAAAATTTGTACAAACCTGTTTTTGCTATGTCATTATGGGGTATTGTGTGTAGATTGATGAGGGGAGGATACTATTTAATCAATAATAAGGCTGTAACCTAAGAAAATGTAGAAAAAGTTGAGTGGTCTGAATACTTTCTGAAGGCACTGTAAGTGGCATTTTTTCAAAACTCTAAGTATAGAGTACATCTGATACAGTATCGCCTGTCTCTCTGTTTGAAATTCAGTAGCTTTCGGTGTATCAATGAAATTCAGAGAGTGAGTGGAATATATTGTTATATACAACCCAGGTATTTCAGCAGTAAATTGTACAATACACTATAATTCCAAATGGTAGCACATAGAGCAGGGATCATCAACTAGATCAAGCCGCGGGACAATGTTTGTCTTGCGGGTGGCAGGAATCAACAGGGTCAGCAGGTAGCCTAGTGGTTAATCGAAAGGTCACTGGTTCAAATCCCAAAGCTGCTCAAGGTGAAGAATCTGTAGATGTGCCATTGAGAAAGGCACAAAACCATAATTGCTCTTGTAAGTCACTCTGGAAAAGAGTGTCTACTAAATGACTAATGTCAGCATAATTTGTACACTGTCCCTATTATACTTGAACAGATGTTTTTATAAAAATCCCTTGGAGCTGATTTCCTGGTGTTTTACAGTCTATTATTTCCAACAATAATGTAAAAAAATATTATTTTTTTTAAAATACATTTTTGTAAACTTGGGTGGGCAAATAAAACAACCCGCAGGCCAAATTCGGCCCATTTTGGGTAACCCTGACACACTCTTTCCCCTTTGTCCTATTGAAGCACACTGGCTGATGGAAAATGATGATGTAGTCTTTACAGCCACATCCATACATGATTTGGTTTTACCTTCCAACATAAATTGTCAAAAATAGATTTATGAGGTTCAGCAGTAATCAAACTATGTACATTAACTATGCACTACATAATGTTGGTTCAATAGTTTTCCATTTTGATTAAGTGATAGCTAATTGTATTGTTAACAAATGACAAGAAAATCATATCAAAAGTAAAGTGAATATTGCATTTTGAGAAGCAGATACTTAGATTGAATCCAAATTGAAAGAGGGATTTGGTGCAGTGAACAAGTGACTTTGCATTTGTTTGTTGTACTCAGTGAATTGAAAATGTAGAGTTTTTAAACATGAGCCATTTTGATGATATTTTGACATTTTTGTGCTTAGAGATTTGAAAATGTTCCAGAGATTTTTTTAAATGGCACCAAAGTGATTGAAATATACAGTAACCACTTCTTCACACATTCAACCCTCTTACTGAAGAGGAAATCTAGTTTCAATATGTCTTCATGTATTTGTGTTCTCTGTTTCTCATTGTCATGTTGCATTGATCTGGTGGTCCTTGGGAACAGCTGTATTATGCTAGAGATATTTTGGGAAGACTTTACAGGCGAACGACGACAGAGAGGGTGTGTGTTTTTATACATGTGCATGCATGTGTATGTGTGCTCGTGCAAGCCTTGTTGTGTTTTTGCTCGTGCAAGCCTTGTCGTGCGTGCGTGCGTCTCTGTGTGTGTATGCCGTCCCCCTAATAGATCACACTCTTTCCTTTCTTGGGGGCCACCACTGTTTTGTTTAGTCTGATGTTTTATTTTGACTCCTGTATTCTTGTTTTTCATTTTCATTTCTATAATTGTAAAGCAACTTTGGTTCTTTGAAAAGCTTTTTAAAATTCCCATGTATTATTATTATATGTGTGTCTGTGCGTGTGCTTGTGCTTGTCTGTGCCTGTGTGTCTTCATCTGTCTGTATGTAGCTAGGCGGTGCCACCTGACAGCGATGGAGCATAGCGTAGTGGAGACGAGAGAAAATGAAGAGACAAAAAGAAGCTCTCTGGTGTAATTATGCTCTCATTTCATGGCCAAGTGTACAGTGGATGTGACGAGCCTGCACAACGCCTCATTACAATCATTACTCTTAAGAAATACTAACACACTTTCTCTCTCTTACCCTGCGGTGTTCTCACCATGTTATTTTTTTTAGAATATAACTTTATTTAGCGATTATGCACTGTCGATGATACGGAGACTTGTCTTTTGCTGACACAGTATCCACCCCACTGTTCTAGTCTAGTCCTGCTGTATTATGCATGACTACCCTCTAGCAATATACATAACCATACCACAGTACTGTAGTTGGACACAGAACTGTCTTCATAATACTTTTCCCTTATACATTGATATTGTCTGAGACTCTAGTACCACCTACTTCTTTGCAACTTTAACCTGTATTTAACTTGGCAAGTCAGTTAAGAACAAATTCTTATTTGCAATGACAGCCTGGGAACAGTGGGTTAACTGCCTTGTTCAGGGGCAGAACGACAGATTTTTACCTTGTCAGCTTGGGGAATCAATCTAACCATTTGTTTACTAGTCCAATGCTCTAACCACTAGGCTACGTGCTGGCACAGCACTCCTAATTACAATAGCAGCAGCTGTAATGGCTACGGTGAGGAACGACACCTGCGCTAGGTGTGTGGCAATTATAGGTTCACATAGGTGTCTGGAGGTCCCTGTCTACTGCATGTGTTGGAGTGCGAGCGCATTTGTGTGTTGGCATCAGTGTGTGTGTGTGTGTGCGTGCATGTGTGTTAGTGTGAACATCAGTGTGTGTCTGCAAGTATGTGTGTGTACGCCTGCATGTTTGTGTATGTATGTGGGCTCCTGTGTGTGTGGCTCCTTCCTGTAATGTGTACAGAGGGCAGATATATCTTAATTAGGCCGCTCCTGGTATGGAGATGGCACCCCACAGAGCCCTACAACAGGCTGGTAGAGTAGGATCATCACCCCCTCACTGGGTGGGAGGAAGGGAGAAAGAGGACGGAATTGTGTTTGTGCCCATGCATAGTCTTAACTTTCCCTTGCTTTCACGCTTTGCCTTTTTTATTTATTTATTATTTTTTGGGGGGGGGGTGTTTAGAACCATCAGTCTCATCGTAGTCATGATGGGACTGATAATATCCTAGCAGTCACGATGGGACTGATGGTTCTAAACGCCCACATCAAAATGCAAAACATTGATTATGGTTGATTATTGCGGGATGTTTGTCTTTATCGATAAGGAATCAGACAAACATCCCACAGTAATCAACCAGGATTATGACACGCGGGAAGTAGGGGTGCTGAGGGTGCTGCAACACCCCTGAAAAATCGTAATAAAAAATATATATATTCATAAAAATATTTTTTCACAAAAGTACTGCACTAGACCTTTACTAGTATTATCAGACCGATATAGACGCCTATAGCGCATGGGCAACACCTTTTTTAATCATCTCCACATTGTCAAAAAAGGTAGTTGTATAATTAAGAACACTATCTTGCAGGATTCAATAGTTTGAATTGTAAGAGTTGTTACCGTGTCCCTTTCTCTGAGATTGTCATTCTAAAGGAATCCAGAAAGAACAAAACCCTGCACTCAAACGTTTACATCAAAAGGTGCAAAGACATTTTTCTTGATCAAATAAGATGGAAAACAACCACTTTTTGTGCAGTTTTAATTTACCATCCTTACCAACCACTTCATGTAAATGTACATTACTGTATTGTACATAGGCTGGTCATCTAGGTTCCTACCTGTGGACTTTACATCACCATGAAGAAAAACAATGCACAATACAGTAATTGAGTACATTGAGACATAAAGTGGTTTTTGATGATGTGGCTCAGTTGGTAGAAAATGGTGCTTGCGAATGCCAGGGTTGTGGGTTTGAATCCCACAGGGGACCAGTGCGAAAATTAATTCCTTCACTATTGTAAGTTGCTCTGGATAAGGGCATCTCCTAAAATGAGTGAATAGATCATTTCAGTTTTCACACAGAAATAAGTTGCATTTGCAAAGTATTTCTAGAAACTGGAGAACATATGCTGCATCAAGCAAGTATTTTCATATTCCCCAAGTATTATCAGATTGTTGTTTTGTACAGATAATTATCAGACTCAAGTTAGAAATGCTGGTAAACACTCAAATACATTAAGTTAAAATTTGTTCACAAAAGTAGTGCACTGGGCCTTTACTAGTCCTGTATTAGAGGACCGATATAGACGTCTTCAGCACGGGCAATTCTCTCCTCGTCAGCAAAAACATTGCAGCAGCCCCCCGCCCCCCCCCCCAAACTACTTCCAGCAGCTATGCAGGGTACTCCACAAAAAGGATACTCATCTGACTTATATCCAGTTAAAATAAAATAAGCAGAGAATACAACCTTTCGAATCAATCCTTCAACATAATCAATGAAGTGAGAGTATAACAGGTTGCATTTTGCCAGACAGGCCCTCTCCTGTTGCTCAGTGCACTGTCGAGAAAAATAGGTCTAATGTGACGATTAAACTGTGAGTGTTGTCACATACTACCTCATGTGCTAGTCTAGATGAATGGAAGGCAAATGCAGATGCATCTACAGACTCATTACAGTAGCATCTATTCGCTTCATTAGCGGCCCTCCTGCTAATGTGTCGGCACTGTGCGCGTGAGTGTGTGTGAGGAGAGAGAGAGACAGCGTGTGAGTGTGTGTTTGCTAGTATGTGTGTGTGCTTGTTAGTCGTGTGTGTGTGTGTGCTTGTTAGTCACTGTGTGTGTGTGGGGGGGGGGGGGGGGGGGGAGGGGCGGTTTCAGTTTAGATGTACACTAAAAACAGGTGCACACTTGTTGGGAGGAGCACATGTGTAGCAATATTTATGATTCTTAAGGCTGAGCACTCACAGCAGCACTCAGCATGAATCTATCTGAAGAGAGTCAAGAGACCTCCACTTACTGCACTACAGAGAGCCGTGGTCATTATTAAAAACACAAGAGTTCCACCATGCACAGTGCTGCACAGTAACAAGTAACACAGTAACACGTGTTCCCTGGTAATATTGGGGGCAAACATGGTTATAGTATTAGATATCATATACAGTAGTCATAACGCAGCCTACTGCCTTTTAGATTTAGCCATAACCTACTACATTTATTACAACCTGTTATTGTAACTTTTAATATGACTCTTACCATCCGCAATGGTATATTTAAGCAATAAGGCCCGAGGGGGTGTGGTATATGGCCAATATACCACGGCGTAACGCGGAGTACCTTGATACAGCCCTTAGTCGTGGTATATTAGCCATTTAGCACAACTCCCCCGAGGTGCCTTATTGCTATTATACTGTAAACTGGTTACCAACGTAATTAGAACAATAAAAATATTGTTTGCGACATATGGTATACGGTCTGACATACCACGGCTTTCAGCCAATCAGCATTCAGGGTTGGAACCACCCGGTTTATAATCATAGTTGAGTAGGTGGGCTCTCTCATCTGTGTGCTTTATGTCTATATGTTTGCAGCATAGGGGTTGGGATCTCTTTTTCTTTCTGGGTAAGAACCCATACAGTGCCAACCTCTGAGCTGGTGTCTTCATACAGAGAGCCAGAGGTCCGGGAGCCCTCGCTCACACACACTGTCTGATACCATGGCAATTAATGGGGCGGTAAATGAGATCGTTACTGATGTGTTGTAGCAAGGTGAGCAGAGGTGCGAGCGGGGAATGGGGTGGAGGTGTGTGTGAGGGGGGGGGTGCGGTTGGAGTGGAGAGGTTGTGATCGTACATTAGAGAGAGTGCCAGACACAGAAAAACACAAACAGACATTGGTGAAACAGGCACAGAGACCATTAACTTGCTGAGGCAGAGCCCCTGGCTCCATCCCCAATGGCACCCTTTTCCTCTATGGACTCTGGTCAAGGTAGTGCACTACGTAGAGAATAGGGTGCCATTTGGGACAGAACCATAGATGGAGACCCATTTGTAAAAGTTACCTGAACTTTATATATAGCTCTGGTCTGAGGTATATCCTATCATCCCTGTGGACACATAACAGCAACATACAGGAAGTGGTTGATAAATGGTTAAAACAGCCTCATTACTAAAGGTAGGCTACTGTATGTAAGTTGATGAATGTTCACCAAATGTTTGGGTAGTTTATCATTCCTACGTTTGTTTATTAGGGTAAGGCCAAACCATCTGGCCTAGGGGGGAGGCTCAACACCCCCCCACTCCGACGGGTCTTGGCACATACCATTCTACTATATGTTCGGCTTCTCTGCTGACAGCAAGACAGATCTGAAGTGCTGAGTATCTCCAGTAGCTCCCGTTTCCCATTTGCCTGTTTGTTTAGTTGAGTCCGGGTGATTGCAGTGGTGGTGGAATTGAGCTGGCAAGTGCAAGTTGGGCTAGCCTCCCTCGGGGCCTATTTTCTCTGAGTTTCAGGTGGCTGCAGCATCGGGGAAGCGACAGCATCCATTTATATCACTTAATCCTGGAGACACACCATTAGGGTGAGAGGCGGGGAGAAGACACACATGGGTTAGACTAAGTAAATGACCATGTTAGACGACATGCTATTATCTCCCTCTCGACGAGTGACTTTGGGGAACAATTAAATGTGACTTGTATTCCCAGAAGTGGACATTAGTGTATTTGTATTTATGTGTAGGCAGGCTATACGTGAGGGGGACATAGGAAGTGCAGCCAGATGCACTTGTATATCTTTCTGTGTGGGTGTGTGTGTGGGTGTACTGTGTGGAGCAAGATAAAAGTTTAGCTCTGTATCATTCTCCCTGCTATCATAAGATTACCTGCTTCCAAACCAGCTACATTTTATTTTCACTGGCCCTTGCCATGCGTTCCAATAAACAAAAGGGTGTTGTGGGTAGTGAATTTCTGCACATGAACATTAGAGCGTGTATATTCTGAAACTGAAAGTGTGAAAAGGTGAGTTTTTTTTGTGTTAGGACATTTTCGTGTGTGTGTGAGTGTGTGTGTTGCGTTTTCTTTGGATTGATTTCAGAGCAGGCTCCAGTGCTTGGATGGCAGAGTCTCGCATCATGTCGCCGTAATCCGTGGAACCACATGCGACACATGCCTTCAATCTGTATTCTAATCTCCACTCTAACCAGGGGAACAAAGAATGGCAGCTCCACCAAATCTCATGACTCCACCAGGCTTTTGCAATCTGTTCCACAGTCGCAGACAATTCTCACCCCCCATGATAAACTGTTATACAGGTTACAGTCTTAATCCACGGTTTGAGCTGTTATTGTTGCACAACTATCATCAGCAGAGACACAATATTACATTTTCTTCAACAGATTGAGTTTTGACTTCAGAACCAGTGAGAATATATATATTTTTGTTTATGTGTTGCTGTTAATGTCTTGGGCCAAGTTATTAAAAACAAAATAAATAAATAAATAAGCCCTGCATGCATCATTCGTTTAATTTTTAAAATATTGGAACCATAGAGTGACTTCAGAAAGTATTCACACCCCTTGACCTTTTCCACATTTTGTGGTGTTACAGCCTGAATTGAAAATGGATTACATTGAGATTGTGTCACTGACCTACCTACACACAATACCCCATAATGTCAAAGTGGAATTATGTTTGTAGAAATGTTTACAAATTAATTAAAAATGAAAATGTGAAATGTCTTGAGTCACTTTGTGAGCAATAATAGTGTTTAATAGGATTTTTGAATGACTATCTCATCTCTGTACCCCATACATACAGTTAATTGTAAGGTCCCTCAGTCAAGCAGTGAATTTCAAACACAGATTTAACCACAAAGACCAGGGAGGTTTTCTATTGGTAGAAAAAAAAAAATATTGAATATCCCTTTGAGCATGGTGAAGTTATTAACTACACTTTGGATGGTGTCCTTCCTAACTCAGTAGCCGGAGAGGAAGGAAACCGTTCAGGGATTTCACTATGAGGCCAATGGTGACTTTAAAACAGTTACAGAGTTTAATGGCTGTGGATGGATCAACAACATTATAGTTACTCCACAATACTCACCTAAATGACAGATTGAAAAGAAGGAAGCCTTTACGTGCATCCTGTTTGCAATAAGGCACTAAAGTAAACATGTGGCAAAGAAATTAACTTCATATCCTAAATACAAAGTGTTATGTTTGTGTCAAATCAAACACAACGTACCACTCTTCATATTATCAAGCATGGTGGTTGCTGCATCATGTTATGGGTATGCTTGTCATCAGCATAGACTAGAGAGTTTTTTTAGGATAAAAAAACAGAAGCACAGGCAAAATCCTAAAGGAAAACCTGTTTCAGTCTGCTTTCCAACAGACACTGGGAGACAAATTCACCTTTCTGCAGGACAATAACCTAAAACAAGTTCCTTATCAAGGGAACATTGAATGTTCCTGAATGGCCTGGTTACAGATTTGACTTAAAATCGGCTTGAAAATCTATGGCAAGACTTGAAAATGGCTGTCTAGCAATGATCATCAACCAACTTGACAGCGCTTGAATTTTTTTTTAAATAATCATGGTGTGCAAAGCGCTTAGAAACCTAGCCAGAGAGACTCACAGCTGTAATCGCTGCCAAAGGTGACTCAAAGTGTAACGGTTGTTCTCCTCCTCTTCGTCCGAAGAGGAGGAGTAGGGATTGGACCAAAGCGCAGCGTTGTTATATGACATAATGATTTATTTAAATGATAGACGAAACACGAAAACACTTTAACAAACTACCAAAACAAATAAACGATGTAGACAGACCTGGACTTGAGAACTTACAATAAACGAAGAACGCACGAACAGACTACATGAAACACAAACGAAACAGTCCCGTGTGGTAGACATACAGACACGAGATACAACCACCCACAACAAACAATGTGAAACAACCTACCTATATATGGTTCTCAATCAGAGGAAAACGTAAAGCACCTGCCTCTGATTGAGAGCCATACAAGGTCAATTAAACCTGACACTTAACATAGAACAAACAACACAGACTGCCCACCCAGCTCACGTCCTGACCCACTAAACACAACTATACAAAAGGAAAACAAGGTCAGGAACGTGACACAAAGGTGTAAATACTTATGTAAATTAGACATTTCTGTATTCGTTATCAATAAATTAGCAAGAATTTCTAAAAACATGTTTTAACTTTGAAATTATGGGGTATTTTGTGTAGATGGCTGATAGAAAAAAAATGAATTTAATAAATTTTGAGTTCAGGCTGTAACACAACAAAATTTGGAATAAGTCAAGGGGTATGAATCTTTATTATTAGATTGCCTTTAGCAATCTCTCTCTCTGTTTCCAACCGAAGAGAATTTATCTATCACCTACATGCTTTTATTTTTAACCCCCCCAACCGCCACCATTTTTCTAAGAATGTCATATGCTTATGTTGTATTGAATATTAATATGCATTATGTCATATTAAAGGTGATTAAATAGGCCAGATATTGACTGAATTAGTTATTTACTCAGTTGTCATGAAGGCTTTATGAGTTGTCTAAATGTTCAGTGGGTTACTTACAACCAAATAGCTGAATACAGCTTTGCAAAGAGATTTTATGCCTCTGTATTTGATGAGTGACTGCATGAACATGGTGGCCATTTTTAAACGGCAGGTGCTAACATCGTAGACATAAAGAGGTTGATGGTATATGTCATTGAAAAGATACAACCAGTCCCTTCCTCTATCGCTGCCACATAATAATCTGTCCTTCTCTTCCTCCCATACCAACTAGAGATTGCCCTGATAGCAAGTCTTGGTGAAAACGCGGGCTAAGTTTCCATAAATTGTCACATGAAAAGGGTAATAAAGTAGGAGATCAAATAGTGGCGAGACCTGTGAAGGGTATTACCTTTGGGTATTGATTTATAATCCCAGATTCAAGGGACCTTCAGCTACTGTGGTACAGGTGACTGGCCTCAGCCACAGGCAGATATGCAGTCTCGCATCAGAAATATTTTGCAATGCAATAATGCATAGTCAAAAGTAGTTTAATTGCACCTTAGAAAAGAACACAGAATTGAATCGTTCATATTAGCTAGTACTGCAGCCTTTCTCGCCTAAATGGGGCTATACTCTAACACATAATACTGGTGGTGTGTTCGGAGACACTATAACATTAGCAGCTAATGCTTGATGTTGGTTTCCATTATGGGTGTATGGATGTGGGATAAATGGAGACGTCATCGCATAACTACGTGGCTACAAGGCAGATGATATTACACCACCACAAACGGGTAAGGTGAGACCGCTCCCTCCCTCTCTCTTTCCCAGATCCTGCTCCAGGGGGAGCTAAATTAGCACGTCAGTGTGGGTAAATGTTGACACACTGCACAGCTCTAGAAACTGTCCTGACGGGTACACCAGGGTTTGAGCCAGCCTGACGCACAAGTCTAGCACAGGGATATCACACACACATACATACATACACACAGAATGTTTCTATACATGCAAGCACACATGGCAACCGTGTAAGGATTGTGTGCGGAGAAGTATCGGAGTCAAGCGCAGGACACAGGTGTTGAGCGAAACCACAGTGTTTTACTCAAAATATAGGCAAAAGTTCCACAAATGGAAATAATCACAAACACACACGTAATCATCACAACCACTAACGCACAAACAATCACGGACAAAACAGAAATGAAAGCCAGAGGGTTAAATAGGGAACATGATGGGGGAATTGAAACCAGGTGTGTATAATACAGACAAAACAAAACAAAACTGAAAAATGGATCGATGGTGACTAGAAAGCCGGTGACGTCGACCGCCGAACACCACCCGAACAAGGAGAAGGGCCGACTTCGGCGGAAGTCGTGACAAACTTGCTGTCATGTTTGCATTAATTTACATATCAAAGGATCCCCCCACCTCCATATGCCCAAATGCACACACATAGAAGCAAACATTTTCTACTAGACAGTGCACATGCTGATAGTTTGTTTCATCTCAATGTCATTCTTCCTCTCTTCAGCTCTTTCTTTGTCTCCTTCCCGTTTCTATTCTCCCCCTCTCACGATCACATACACGGTCACAAATACAAACATGCACACATGCACATACAGTACACACACACTTATACAAACAGTGTGCACACACCCGCAGCTTGACTAGTGCCTGCGGTGTGGGGACAAGCAGTCAGCTGTCACCATGGCAACCAGACGCAGTCACCCTCTTGCAGTCTCAGGCATACACACACAAACAAACACACACATATGCGCCGCAGGTGGCGTCCTCAAGACAGGCGGGCAGGATGGGTGTGGGGGCAAGCAATGCCATTCTGCTGCACTCGTCTGCCAGTCAGTCAGCCGATCCCTCCATCCATCCGTCCGTCACTCAAGCCGGTACTGCCCATGAAATCGGATTCCCTGTCACTGATTCTCCACTGGAGATTTCAGAGAATCAAATGTGACAGCAAACAAACATTCAAGGTACTGAGCAAACAACCAGTGGAGATGACGAAATGAAAATCAATGAGGAGATTAAAATGAATTTAGCCTGTGCCCAACCTCGGGCAGCCAGACTTTGCTTAACCCCAGAGCCAGGCGTTGGGTCTTTGCTATCCCTATCCCTACTAATGTGTCAGGCAGATACCCCCACAACCCCATTTCTCCAACCCTCTCCCCCCTTTTTTTTTTTTTTTTTTTTTTTTTTTTTTTGGGGGGTGGATCAGCTTAATATTGCGGAAAGAATGTTGCTTCCAATGTAATTGTCTGCATCATTTCCAATCCCCCATATTTTTTGGGGTAAATATATATATCCATTCACGTATGCATACATATACACATATATACATACACATACCTACATAGACATACTTTTTTTAAAGAGTATACCTTTATTATTATTCCCCGCAAACCCTACCACCGATCCCCCAATTGGAGTAAACTGATAAACATTTCTGTTTTTACCTTCAATTTATACATCTTATACACATTTTACAGACACAGTCTACTTTATAATAGTTCTCTCTTGTTTGTTCTTAGTCCTTCCTCTATTTCTGTTGTCCATCCAGTTTGATTTCCACTTGTAACTGTGCTATTTCACAATAGCTCCGCACCTATACACATTTCACAGATCCCGTATGCCCTACATTGTTTATCTTGTTATTAGTCCCACCCTTCAGCTCCACTCAACCTTTCCCATCTATCTTCCAACATCATCCATTTCGGATTTTTATTTGCCATATATTTTTCAACTGTGCTGTGATGCTTCACAAAAGATTTGAATCTTCCTATTCTCATAGCTTCCACGGATTGTAAATTAAAAATAAACATTTTTGCTAAAATAATTATTATATTATTGATTGATTGACTATGGCTTTTCAAATCCCCCAGTATTGCTATCTGTAGCGTTAGTTCTACGCAAATGTTGCAATTCTTCAACCCTCAACCCTCTCCCCCCTTCAATTTCCCTCATCCATCTCCCCTCTCACCATCTCCTCGCCCGTCTCATTTATCCTCTGCCAGGGGCTGCGTTTGCACATGCGGTTGCCGTGTTTATTGGACAGTTAATTACATTTAATCAGCGGATCCCCGTGTGTGAGGCTTTGCCCCGGGTGGCTGAGGGATGGATGCTGACAGCGGTGGCATGCTCGGGTCATCTGCATTTTCAGATCTGTCTGGGGGGAAGGGCCTAGTCAGACCCCCCCAACCCCCCACCACATCGCACCCCTTCCCTTAACTGCCTCCGCCGAGGGTTTGTCACCACAGTGTCACTTTGGGTGGCATGTTATCTCTGCGTTAACTCACGCCGGCCGACAGGCCTCTCTTCTCCATGCTGGTGGTCGGAGAAGCACATTGATTGTACGCTTTGGCCTCCGGGCATCATGGGAGAGAACGGAAGACAGTGAGGAATGTCAAGGATAAAGGAAGGGAAAATGGAGATTCGAGTTAACACATGGAGTTCATGTGGAGAGATACATTGTGGATAGATGGATTAATAGATAGATGGATTGGAACGACAGAGAAACTGACAGACGAACAGACAGACAGAACGTTTTATTTCAGCAAGCAGACAACGCGATGAAGCCAATAGGCCAGAAGAAAATAAGAAAATAGCAGATTTAACCATGGGGTAAACACAGAGCACAATCACGCCATTGCTTTTTGTAATCACATCATTGAAAAGCAATCTCTCAAGGTGTTTGTACAGGCTCATGCATTTAAGTGACAACAACACAGTCGACAATGAAGTCCCTGGGTACTCAATGGAAGCTATGTGCAACGCAGAGGCAAAAAAGCATCAGCGTCCCAGACATCTTATTACAGCAATGCTCATTGTCCAGGAAATAAAGCCAATAGCTCTCACTAGGTATTTCCATCAGGCCGCTATACTTTGCGAGCTCGTCACCTTAAAACTGAAATCCTTAGTGGTGAAACTGCCACGTCCGTTTGCGATACTATAACAGCAATGAAGTTACTGCAAACAACCAACACGTTTTTCCCCCCCCTCTGGCATCATTGCACGCGTGATAGAAGAGCAGAATATGTACTGCAATTTTTTTACAGGATTGCACGAAGGTCCACACCTCCGCTTTTCCCCCCTTCTGCGGAGTCCATCTTTAAGGTAATATCCATTTATTCCACTGGATATTTACACAGGCAATTCAGGCTAAGTGACGTGACAAGGGGGTTACATCAGTACTCTTTAAACGAAATTGTAAGGCTCAACTTACTGGTTGAATTGGTGTTTTTGACTCTTGGCTCTAGGTGCCAGCAGAACTACCTTAGCATGTGAAAAGTCCTTCCCAATAAAACTCATCAGCTTTTAATAAAATTATATTGGTTTTACCTATTAGCGTTAAAAGAACCATAAACCCAGTTTACGGCCCGTGTCTTGTAAAAGCTACTGTAGGGTGACCGTAAACAAAGCAGTAAACAACGCTTGTAGACTAGAGCTGTAATGGAGATTGAGATTGTGCATGCATCCATTCGTTCTCTTGATGTGCATTTTGTATATAGCTACCTCAATTACCTTGTACCCCTGCACATCGACTCGGTACTGGTACTCCCTGTATTTTTACTCATTATTGTTATTGGTCATTCACTGTGTGTTTATAGGTAGGCATTTCCCTTTTAGTTTACACCTGTTGTTATCGAAGAAGGTGGTATTTGTTAAATTTTTTATTTGAGTTTTAAAGCCGCAGATACAATGGTAGATATCCTGAGGCCTCTCACCTCAAAAGTACAGCCCATTGTCGCTTAGACAGCGGATATATTTCCTATATATCGGAGGATGCATATTCCCCTTATTAGAGGAATAGGCATCAATAACAGCTGTCTGGTAACTATGTGATATTTCACTTTTCATTTCAACTCTCTTCACAATTATCTCTGTCTTTCCATGCCCCTCTTTCCGCCTTCTCTTCCTTTCCTTTCATCTACTTCCTATCCCTCTCGTCATTTCCTGCCCTCTTCTCTTTCCCTCTTTGGCTCAGTCATACCCATTCAACAGGCCTAGCGTAGGGGAAATGTTTGACTTGCCCAGTTCACACTCCAGTTTCAATTATAAGCCGTTCTTCTTCTGAACGAGCCCTCTCTTTTTTAATTAGTTTCTGGAGGACAACAGTTTGAACGTGAGCTTTGTTCCTGATTTATAAAGCATTTAAGGGTGGGAAAAAAACAGAAAAGTCGGGTTAAAGAAAACAGGCTTCATCCACAAAGGCGGTGTCAGGGAGAGAGCGGCCCGTGATTAACTTTCATTTCCTGTGCCTTATTATTCCTGCCCCAAATGAAATTTCAGTCGCACAGATAAATCTTTCCCCTGCACCCCCACCGCTACCACCGTCCTGTAATAGCTCACGCGCTGTTATCGGTCTGTGTGTGTGTGTGTGTGTGTGTCAGGAAATAAGGTTGTCAAGCCGCCAGAGGTTTAATATACTGTATATATAGGACGTGGGATGGCTAAACAGTTGATATAAGGAGATCAATAGAATCGCATGAATCAGAGAGAATTTAATCACATTCTCCAGCTGATTTATAGATGGACACATAGATAAGTAGATATTGATGACCAAGAGCGATTTAGCTGCCCCCATAATTCCATTGAAGTGCAGAGAGAGGATGTCCATTGACTCCCAAGCACCAAGACTCAAGCCTAGAGGCCTACACGACAGCTTGCCCTTGGATTCATAGTGGGAGGCCAAGTAATATTGAGTCAAGTGTCAATCAATTAGATGGTAATACCTTAATCCATGCCTATAATTACAAACCTCTTAAGGATCGGACCCTTTTTTTCAATTTTCGCCTAAAATGACATACCCAAATCTAACTGCCTGTAGCTCAGGACCTGAAGTAAGGTATGGTATAAGGTAAGGCATATGCATATGCTTGATACCATTTGAAAGGAAACACTGACGTTTGTGGAAATGTGAAATTAATGTAGAAGAAAATAACACATTAGATCTGGTGAAAGATAATACAAAAACATGTTTTTCTTTATTTTTTTATCAGCTTTGAAATGCAAGAGAAAGGCCAAAATGTATTATTACAGTTTATTATTATTATTATTCCAGTATTCCAGTTATTCCAGACGCAATTCAGATTTTGGCCACTACATGGCAGCAGTGTATGTGCGAAGTGGGGTGACAGGTAGCCTAGTGGTTAGATCGTTGGGCCTGTAACCGAAAGGTTGCTAGATCGAATCCCCGAGCTGACAAGGTAACAATCTGTCATTCTGCCCTTGAACAAGGCAGTTAACCCACTGTTCCTAGGCTGTCATTGTAAATAAGAATTTGTTCTCAACTGACTTGACTAGTTAAATAAAGCTTTTCTGTTGTATCAAGTCTGCCCAAATGTGCCTAATTGGTTTATTAATTCAAGTTCATAACTGTGCACTCTCCTCAAACAATAGCATGGTATTATTTCACTGTACTAGCTACTGTAAATTGGACAATGCAGTTTGATTAACAAGCATTTAAGCTTTCTGCCCATATCAGATTATCAGGTAAGACCCAAGTGCAGGAGTGTTGAAATAACAATGTTTCTTGCAACAACAGGGGCAGGCAAATGACAGGTTAAGGCAGGCATGGGTCAATAATCCAGAGTAGTGGGGCCAAGGTACAGGACGGCAGGCAGGCCCAGGGTCAGGTCCGGCAGAGGTCGGTAATCCATAGTAGGGGCAAAGGCACCAGATGGCAGGCAGGCTCAGAGTCAGCACAGGCAAGGGTCAATATCAGGATGAGAAAAAGAGACAGAGTAAAAGCAGGAGCTGAGACAAAACGCTGGTTGACTTGAACAAACAAGACGAACTGGCACAGACAGACAGAAAACACAGGTATAAATACCCAGGTAATAAGGGGGGGAAATGAGCGACACCTGGAAGGGGGTGGAGACAAGTACAAGTGAAACAGATCAGGGCGTGACACAGGGAAATGGGAAATTCCCATTTCCTGGGAAATGTTCTTGTTTCTTACAACCTCATGCTAATCACATTAGCGCACATTAGCAGAACTGTCCCGCTGGGGGGGGGGGGGGGGTAAATGTGTTACTTTCCTTTTCCCTTCTCCTGTCTAGGCCTTATCTACTGTATATATCTACTGTATATATTCCTGTTTGTTTTTTTAACATGGCTTTAGATTTGGAATGGAGCCTATTGGGAAGCTAAATTCAGGGTTTCAAAACAGACAGTCAAGTCACCTTACCTGTCAATCAAGGGCCCTCCTGTGGGCTGGAAGACTAAATTAAAAAGCCCTTGAGTCCACCATTTAATTCTCTTTTATGCGTCTGTCATCATCTCATCAACAGACATGAAACAAGGACCCCCAGAGAGACAGCTTGAGGATCCCACCGCTGCCGCCAAAGTGTGCGCATTGACCTCGATTACGACGTAAATAAACGACTCTCGCTCCGGGGGAGCCACTTCTGTTCTGTTCCACTCACCCTCCCATCCCTCCATCCGTGGGCCATCCCTCTGTTCCTCATTAGAAAGTGCATTGAGAATGTCACACCAATTTAGAGAGTTCTCGTCTGACATACGCCATGTTGTTTTTTTAATGGCGCAACTGTATAAGTTTTACGTGCCAACCCATCAGGCTCTTCTCAGGCCCCTTGAAGGGGGAGAGGAGCCAGAATCTCTGACCTGCTGTCGTCCCCCATTGTTAATTAGACCTATTCACCAGCCAGCTGTTTATAATAAAATTTATATGGAGTGGTGAATAGCTCAGATAAAAATAACAGATACATCAGCAGGCGCGTAGGAGCGTTACAACGAGCATGTGGTGTAAAATACACAAAAACATAAAAAGCTCATTAAGGAAGACAATAAAGAAAGAAGTCGAAAGCCCTGAGGGCTTGTCACCATCTTGAACTGAGCCCTGGAAGGACCTCGCCCGCCTTTCTCCCCCTTCTCACTCTCCCCTCTCTATCTCTCTCACTCCCTCATGTTTGCTTTAGAAAGACTATCAATTTGTACCCTCTGTTTTTTTCCTCTGTGCTC
Organism: Salvelinus namaycush; assembly: GCF_016432855.1. Lineage (NCBI taxonomy): Eukaryota > Metazoa > Chordata > Actinopteri > Salmoniformes > Salmonidae > Salvelinus > Salvelinus namaycush. The sequence continues at coordinate 38,850,390 of NC_052334.1, forward strand.
TTCCAATGGCGGGTCTTCTGTTGCCATGCAGTTTCCGGCTGCTGGCAGCTGAATCTCAGGAGAGGAAAGGGGGTAGATGGAACAAGTTTGTCTCCGGTAGGGTTCTGGCACACTGCCTTGACCAATGGAACCAGCTGTGGCGAGGAGACAACAGCCTAACACACACACAAACACAGTCCTGCAATGTAGAAGATGTTTAATACGGCTCAGAGCTATTTAAAATACACGTAATTAAGTCAAATGCAAAGCAGATCATTATTTGAAAGCTGTTTGCTCCCTGATGGGCCAGTGCTGGCTATGAAGTCACAGGAACAAAAGGCACCCTGGACCAAGTGGAGACCGGCAAGATGGCCCCCGAACATGGCCTCCGTGTCAGAGGATAAATGGTCAGACTCCTGCCATGCACTTTCATCTCACTATATATTTTTTTACATCACCATATTTTACAACTTTGAAGGCCAAACAATTAAATTATAGTGAGTGAATTTGAGCAGCATGTAAGCTGACTTCATAGCACTCCAACAGAACAGGGGCACAGCACAGCTTCAAAAGTAAATATCAAAGGACTGCCAGGAGTCTAATTGCCATCTTTACCCATGAGGTCTATTCCCATTCGGGTCCACTTTTATTTGAAGCTCAAAGTACTACAAGAGAGATGATGTATTTGGTATTGCAAAGTGGACTCACTGAAGTTAAATTAGTTATATGTATTTATGCGAAATATGATGCACTTTGGCTCATTGACACAGCGTGCTTGACAATTTAGTCAACTTTGAACATATTCAGCATTTGAATGAATTGACGCCAACGGGAGACAAGCTGATAACCAGGGACTTGTTTATTAGGACACACAATGGAAATGGGTATGCAACTAAAGCAAAAATGAATATAGTCCCTCCATTTCTTTGTCTTTTTTTTTTTTGTTTGGTGCCAAATGAACATAACCCTCAACTGCCAACATAACCATGGTTTCTCAAGGACAGAGAGATGACGTGGCTGCAGAGGATTGAGGATGCGGCTCAGAAGGGGCGATAGTTCCAGCTCAGTTCCATCTGAGGTAATGCTCACTGAGGTAAATCAGACCACCCCTTTAACTGCTTGAAGGCCTCTCCCATGTCAGCCCTTAATTAACTATTGACCGGGCCACTAACGGAAACCAAGCAGCAGGAGATTAAAAACAAAAAAGCCAAACTAAAGGCTAATGGCCCGAGAATCTGATACATCCCTTTAAGGCCCTTTTCACGGCTCTGATCGGGTCTCCGTTTCAAATCCGCACTTGGATGGGCCGGCCGGAAGCCGCTGCTAGGACTTCAATGCTCTCTCAATATCAATATCCTGTGCAAAGCCTGTCTGGTGTCTTGTGCTTTGTGTGTGTGTGTGTGATGCTGGCTAGGAAAAACAAAGCCACAGACAGAGGAAGCAATGGCTGTAGCCTCATCAGTAGGCCAGTCGATGCAGGGGCCTGTAGTGTTGGCATCATTAGCACCAGGGCACAGGGAGCCAGCTCAACTCCCATAACACACACTTCTACTGGGACACGGACGCTGCCCACTGACTGACAAGGGCTAGTATTTAAAGTGCACCCTCCCACACATACTTAAAAGCAGATACATAAAAGGTAGGAGAACTGGAAAGACACAGACATAGACACAGACACAGACACAGACACAGTGAATGTAAAATAAGGAGAAAGATACCGATACATTTCCAAGCGTAACATTGCAACTGTATACAATGGAACTGATGAGCCACCTCAATCTTTCTAATCTCTCGCTCTCTTTTCCATGCTCCCTCTCTTCACCCCTCTAGCAGCTCCCCCCTCTGTCTGTCTATGTCCTTTCCTTTGTGCGATGGTAATTGCAGTTGTCTGACTGAGCCAAACTCCCACCCTGGGAATGCCAAGTCGCCCGCCGTGTGGTCGACATGTCACGTGACCCTCGCGCGCCGCTCTCCTTTATGACCACAATTAGCAGCTAGGTAGGCTGTCAAACTGCAAATTAGCATTTTAACGTTAGCATTTAAAGTAAGATTTTAATGTTATCGCCCACTCCCTTCCTCTCATCCACGCACGGTGTGGAGTGACTGCTTAGACAGCATGTCAATCTCGGCCTGGGCAAACTTTGTATTTTACATCTGTTATTCAATAAAAGTGCTTTTATCTCGAAGACAATTGTCAAGTGGCTTAATTCTGACGCTGAGACAAATTTGGTACATCGATTTACTTTTGTTTTGTATGCACTTATGTAGACTACGAGGTGGACAAAGAGAGAGGACAAAACATTTTGTAATAGAAAAGGAAAAGAATAACCTAGTCTATCTCTATCGTGGTGTAAAATAGTCATTGTCACCTTGATATATTGTGGGTTTATACAAGAGGAACAACTGTGAAAGATCTAATCGTTTTCCATCCTGGGGAAAAGACGCCAGAAAAGCCCAAAACTAGACAGAGGGACAGACAGAGAGAGAGGTGGGGGGAGAGCAAGAGGGGGAAAATAGACCGGGCAGGTCTGGCTGAGCGAGCAAGCTAATTAACTAAAAAATAAATAATGTAAATTGCAATTTGTGAACATAGGCACCTAATTAACCCTTTACATGTGTATGAATTGGCCTATATGGATAGGGCTAGATTGAAATGTTTCTTACAGAAGAAATCTGAAATGCATATGCAATTTAAAGGGAATTGTTTGGAGATTAAGGGAAAATGATTTGACAACATGATGTCAACATTTCACCTGACACAAGACTGATTCCAAATATAACACTGTTGATTTCATGTGCATTTTACATTTACTGTACTTATCGCTGCATTTGTTCATAACTAAATCTGAAAATACATTCAGAAACATGATAAGAATGTTCCTGGCAAAGGACAAGGGTTGACTGAGAGGACTAACTGGTGTCTCCTACCGGTACAGAGGCAGTTCTAGTTCTATTTCACCTCAGAAGCGCTCGCTCAGTCCGCGCAAAATTATTACCTCCGAATTGCCCTCCAAGGACGGTGTTTTTGACGGTGGCAACCTGCTGCTTCAGAGGACCGAAAAGACTGGAAAGAAAACACTATTTTGTTGTTTATGTTAAATAGGAATAAATGATTTAAGCAGTTTTTAGATTGATTTTATATTGACATTGCTGGCTAACATTACTTATTTACCTCAGCCAGACAGCTAGCTAACGTTAACTGTTACTGTAGCTGCTTTTTGTTTGCATGTAGCTTGTACTTCAATGGCATCCCTCGAGGAGATTTTATTGTATTTTTCCAACGAGGCGAAGTACTATGAAGACACACTGATCTCGACAAGAGGCGCAACATTCGTAGGGGGCAGAGAAATTCACAATTCCGCGTAACGTTAAGCAGTTAATTTCTATTACTTTTACTGTTAGATAACTGGAAGGATTTATGTACAACCATTTAGGTCATCTAACGTTACAGTACATGTCGCTAGCTATACATTTAGTTATATGTCTGTCACATTGAGGTATCTAGCTATAAGTAACCCTAATCAATCAAATGAATAGGTGTCAGCAATTATGGTAACTCCAACTGCCTTTAAGTAGGTGTCTTCGCCAGACAGAGAGAGACCCTTACAGAAATTATGATTTCGATTAATGTCATACTGAGAGTGTTTCACAGTGTTTCAATTTGTCACTTTGTGCTTATAGGTCAGTACTTGTCTAGCCTGCCAGAAGTTTAAGAGGGTGAAGACTGTGGCGCGGGAGTTGAAGCCCATCAAAATTGTTTCACCATGGCACATGATCAGTAAGTGTGTCACAATTCAAATTTTGCATTGATAAGTTGTTTTTTAAATGGTTGCTTTATTTGACCACAGCAGAGTTCATGCAGAGTTCAGCAGAGTATGATCAAATGTTTGTGTCGGTGTCCATATTTGCTATTGCAATCAGTCTTACTCTCTGCAGAGATGAGGAACCCTCCATGGCACGATACCATCAGAAATCCATGAGAAAACATATTTTATCTTGTTTTCAGGCTGGGCACCTGGCACCATTTTCCAGTCCCTGTCCTGGGTCCATTCTCCCAAGATGTCCACACCCTACACAACAGAGGTCAGCGTCCACTGCTTCTGTCGGGAGATACGTGAGGGAAGGTAAGGAGATGGCCCGGTGCAGGAGATGCGGCAAGCATTTTCATGTGTCTTGTTTGTCTCATGTCGTCAATGTGTGTGAATTTGTCTGTCCATCGTGCATCTGTTTTGTCTGATGTTTTGCCCACCCTTGTTTTCACTGCTTGGCCATTTCCCCACCTCAAGATGGTAGGTATTTTACTACATTGCAACTTGTTGTATATTGTATGTTATTGTAAATAACCTTAATAACCTGTTGTAATATTGTTTTAAATTTGTATATAGATGTTTTCTTGCAGACATTGGCTGCGAAGTTGGTTAGTTATTTGGTAAATATATAGCATATCTATCTATCTGTCTTGTATTCCAAGTAACGTTTACAAGCATCTAAATATTTGTATATATTTGAAACTTGCTCGAATTGGCTGTAAATGTACACATTTGCATATTAAATGTATTCATTGCAAGTAAAATGTTCAATTGATTGAAATTGACTGTTCAGTTGCCCAGTTCCTTACTGGTCCTTCACCCCTTCTCCTTAGCCATTCATCTTGTGTGTCCAATTCCAAATCAAATTTTAGGCCAGGGTTGGTATGGAATTGGACATTGGTTTCTAGGTAGTGTTTGCATATCTGGAGGTTCTAGATTTGTGTATGTAATATGTCAGAAGTCTCCCGGAGTCCATTACACAGCAGGGTTGAGTCATCACCATATTGCTACACCTATTCAAGCCCCATCAGGTCAAACACTACAAAGATAGAGTAGGGGGTTAAAGGCCTTAATTAATTAAAAAATATTTAAAAAAATACACCTTCTCAGCCTGTACCTTAACATGGTGTTAGGGCTTTTAACTATTCCAGGCCATGTTATTTAACCCCTGACTGAGACTTGCTGCTTGTCGAGGACAAGTGACAGGAAGAACTAGCTGCAGCACCTGATCAAGCATCTCTTGATTCTGCCTCTTTCCTCTCTCCTCGTCCTTTATCTCCTCTCCCTCCAGATGAAATTCTGCATCGAGTGACTTCTGATTGCCCAACAATCTGCCCACTCATCCCATCCCTTCCTCCATCTGATCACATCATATAAAGCAACTGTTAATGTCATGTTGTCATTATCTGCTAATAAAGTTTGCTTGCCGTATCATACTAGGCATATAATATGTGAGATACACAGATGAACTAAAAACATTAGCAGGGCAAACACTCGGAACAAAGAGAGCAGCAGTGCCTGGACTTTGCAGTCTCCCTCTTCAAGTCCCCCTTCCGAGACTGCCTGTTGAGAACAAGTGACAGGCAGAACCTCCCAACCACACAGCACCCATCTCTTTATTCCACACACCAGAATTAAGTATTTCAGTCTGATTGCCATATGAGTTTACAAAAAATAAATCTGTGAAAATAAATTCATGACACAACTGTACCAAAAACAATCAAAGTTTATGTATTAAAATCAGAAATATTGCCAAGTTGGTTTTCACAGCTGTTTCATGAGGTGTTCATTATTGTAAATTGTAAGGTATCCTTTGAAGGTATTTATTTGTTCCACATTATTCATTGTTGTATCCTAGGACCTACAATAGATACATATAAACTCAGCAAAAAAAAACGTCCCTTTTTCCCTGTCTTTCAAAGATAATTCGTAAAAATCCAAATAACTTCATTGTTAAGGGTTTAAACACTGTTTCCCATGCTTGTTCAATGAACCATGAACAATGAATGAACATGCACCTGTGGAACGGTCAATAAGACACTAACAGCTTGCAGACGGTAGGCAAGGTCACAGTTATGAAAACTTAGGATACTAAAGAGGCCTTTCTACTGACTCTGAAAAACACAAAAAGAAAGATTCCCAGGGTCCCTGCTCATTTGCGTGAACGTGCCTTAGAAATGCTGCAAGGAGGCATGAGGACTGCAGATGTGGCCAGGGCAATACATTGCAATGTCCGTACTGTGAGACGCCTAAGACAGCACTACAGGGAGACAGGACGGACAGCTGATGGTCCTCGCAGTGGCAGAACATGTGTAACAACACCTACACAGGATCTGTACATCCGATCATCACACCTGTGGGACAGGTACAGGATGGCAACAACAACTGCCCGAGTTACACCAGGATTGCACAATCCCTCCATCAGTGCTCAAACTCTCCGCAATAGGCTGAGAGAGGCTGGACTGAGGGCTTGTAGGCCTGTTGTAAGGCAGGTCCTCACCAGACATCACCGACAACCACGTCGCCTATGGGCACAAACCCACCGTCGCTGGACAAGACAGGACTGGCAAAAAGTGCTCTTCACTGACGAGTCGCGGTTTTGTCTCACCAGGGGTGATGGTCGGATGCGCGTTTATCGTCGAAGGAATGAGCGTTACACCGAGGCCTGTACTCTGGAGCGGGATCGATTTGGAAGTGGAGGGTCCGTCATGGTCTGGGAGTGGTGTGTCACACCATCATTGGACTGAGCTTGTTGTCATTGCAGGCAATCTCAACGCTGTGCGTTACAGGGAAGACATCCTCCCTCATGTGGTACCCTTCCTGCAGGCTCATCCTGACTTGACCCTGCCATACTGCTCGTTCTGTGCGTGATTTCCTGCAAGACAGGAATGTCAGTGTTCTGCCATGGCCAGCGAAGAGCCCGGATCTCAACCCCATTGAGCATGTCTGGGACCTGTTGGATCGGAGGGTGAGGGCTAGGGCCATTCCCCCCAGAAATGTCCGGTATCTTGCAGGTGCCTTGGTAGAAGAGTGGGGTAACATCTCACAGCAAGAACTGGCAAATCTGGTGCAGTCCATGAGGAGGAGATGCACTGTAGTACTTAATGCAGCTGGTGGCCACACCAGATACTGACTGTTACTTTTGAAAGGGGGCCCCCCCTTTGTTCAGGGACACATTATTCCATTTCTGTTAGTCACATGTCTGTGGAACTTGTTCAGTTTATGTCTCAGTTGTTGAGTCTTGTTATGTTCATACAAATATTTACACATGTTAAGTTTGCTGAAAATAAACGCAGTTGACAGTGAGAGGACTTCTTTTTTTGCTGAGTTACATGGTTGAACATGGTTGATTCACAGCTAATTCACAAGGGAAATGCGCCAGCATGGCACTGACTGGTTGGTATTACTCACCCTGGCCCAGGAGTAGTCCATTGCGGCACCATGGATGGGGGGCACCTCCTTAGTACATACAAGACACAAACACACACAGCACTGATTGCATTCTCAATGGTGGTAATGTCCTCTATTACTCTGAAACAGGACTGGTGTCTGGCCACTGCTTCATTATCTGGTGGTGATCTGCCATCATTATTTTTGCCCTAGAAAATTCACACTAATGTTGTTGCTTGCAAGCATCTTTTTGGGGGTTAGCTGAAGCAGGGATCTTACAGTAGCTAGCCTGTTCGAGTTTAAACATTATTGAACACAAGCTGGCAACATGCATCAAACATGTCGTCAGGTTTGCTTGATAAGGAGCTAGCTAGCAAGAATCAAACCTGTCTTCAGGTGCAAAGTTAGCTATGCTTCCTCTCAAATTACTTTAATTATATATATTTTTTTATTCCTGCACAGCCCTGAAAATGTAAGCTGTCATTATCACAGATAGGGACAGGAGGGTTGTAGTGATGTGAAGTTCGGCTATTTTTACTGACTCTGATCTTTTCGACTAGTTCAGTCAAAATAACGAATATTTAGACTCATTTCGTTCATTTGTGTCAGTAATGCCCTATCTCGAACGATGAACTGAAAAGTCTAAATAGTCATGATTCTACAAGCCTCTTGTTCACATCTCGTTTACCATAGGGGGCAGGCAGGACCCTCTACCAACGAACGATGAAGTGAAAACTCGAAAGAGGCATGATTCTACAAGCCTCTCTGTCACACCTTGATCTGTTTCACCTGTCTTTGTGCTTGTCTCCCATCTTCCCCATTATCCCCAGTGTATTTATACCTGTGTTCTCTGTTTGTTCTCTGTTTGTTGCAAGTTCGTTTTGTTCGTCAAGCCTACCAGCATTGTTCCACTTGCTGCTGTCTGTTTCTAGTTTCCCCAGTTTTGACCATTCTGCCTGCCCTGACCCTGAGCCTGCCTACCGTTCTGTACCTTGTCACACCACACTGGATTATTGACCTCTGCCTGCCCTTGACCTGTCATTTTGCCTGCCCCCTGTTCGAGTAATAAACTTTTGTTACTTCGACACCGTCTCCATCTGGGTCTTCCCTAAAACGTGACAGTACGAACTGGCCATGACTGACCCAGCAGACTCAGACCAGCTCTGCAACGCCATCTCCTCCCAAGGAACCACCATTGGAGGGCACGAGGAGTTGCTTCATGTTCTTATGGAAGGGTTCCAGACCTTGGCCGAACGCCATGACCGAGCGTTGAGTCTGGCGTTTCTCACTCAGTGTTTCTTCACCATCGAGCTGCATCCCTCCTACTTCCCCTCGAACCGCTCTAAGATAGCTTGCCTCATCCTGATGTCCGGGAGGGCTTTCGCCTTGGCTACTGCAGTATGGGAACAACAGTCGGCAGTATGCTTCAGTCTGGAGGAGTTTGTGGTGGAGGTAAAGTAAGTTTGATGCTCCATTGTCTGGGAGAGAGGCTGTCCGGAAGTTACTCCAGCTTCGGCAAGACTCCCGCAGTGTGGCAGACTATGCGGTGGATTTCCACACGTTGGCAGCTGAGAGTGCCTGGAATCCGGAAGCGCTGTTCGACATGTTCCTGCACGGAGTATCGGAGGAAGTAAAGGATGAGTTTGCAGCCCGGGAACTAACGACGGATCTCGACTCGCTCATCACCTTGACCATTTGGATCGATGGGTGACTACGGGAACGAAGGAAGGAGAGGAGATTCGATTTAATTCACCCGCCCAAGGATTCAACCTCGCCTCCGAGGCATCCCGGACGTCCCTGACGGCTCCGTTGCCGAGAGAACCCGAGGTTAGCCGAGTTCCCCCGAGAGTCTCCGAAGTCTGCCAATTCACCTCTTCCCGAGCCAATGCACCTAGGCAGAGCTAGGCTGTCTCCAGCCGAACGGCTATACAGGCTTCACACGAAGAGTTACCTGTATTGAGGGATTACTGGTCATTTAGTCTCCAACTGTCCACTAAAAAACCAGGCTCACTGGTAGGAGCGAGTACTCTGGTGGGTCATATGGAGAACTTTTTTTCTCCCCTTACTCACACCCCTTTTCATGCCATTTTGCTGTGTGGGAACCAGTCAATCTCTCCGGGTACTCATCGACTCTGGGGCCAATGAGAGCTTTACGGACGCTACCGTGGTGTCCGAGCTGGGCATCCCCACTCAGCCCCTCTCCATTCCCATGGACGATAGAGCACTGGACAGGCGCTCTATAGGACGAGTCACCCACAATACCACCCCCATCAAGCTACGTGTGTCAGGGAACCACAGCGAGACGATCCAATTCCTGCTCCTCAGGTTCCCGTGGTATTGTGATTCTCTTGACACAATCCCCTTATTGACTGGTCTACTGGTCTGCCATCATGGGCTGGAGCCTGTTCTCCCACGCTCATTGCCTGAATTCAGCGCAGCCTGCCTCGGGATGACTTTCTGGGAGCTCGTCTTCCTGGGGCCTGGTACTCCGCCAATCCCGCGGAGTTACAGGACCTCCAGGAGGTGTTCAGTAAGGCCCGGGCCACTTCGCTTCCGCCACACCAACCTTATGACTGCGGGATTGACTTTCTCCCAGGCACCACTCCGTCCCGGGGACGACTGTACTCTCTGTCGGGTACAGAGACCAAGGCTATGGAGAACTACATTGAGGACTCCCTAGCAGCAGGGTTCATCCGTCCTTCTGCCTTCCCCGCCTGCACAGGGTTCTTCTTTGTGGAGAAGGAAAAAAAAAAACTGCTCGTGCATTGACTACCGGGGCCTCAACGTCATCACGGTGAAGAACTGCTAGCCGCTACCACTCATCTCCTCAGCCTTCGAGCCACTCCAGGGGGCCACAGTGTTCTCCAAGCTGGACCTTCGGAACGCCTACCACCTGGTGCGGATACAGGAAGGGGATGAGTGGAAGACTGCCTTCAACACGGCCAGCAGTCACTACGAGTATCTGGTCATGCCATTTGGCCTTACCAATTCCCCAGCTGTGTTCCAGGCTCTGTTGAACCGGTTCGTCTTTGTCTACCTCGACAACATCCTAGTCTTCTTCCGCTCCACCTAAGAACACATGCTCCACATCCGACAGGTTCTCCAACGGAGTGGGGGCTGTCCTGTCCCAGCGTTCTGCCCTGGACCTCAAGTTACACCCCTGCACCTTCTTCTCCCATCACCTCAACGCCACGGAGAGGAACTACGATGTGTGAAATCGTGAGCTTCTCGTGGTGAAGATGGCATTGGAGGGGGAGGAACATTCGTTCAGTGTGTGGACCGACCACAAGAACCTGGAATATCTCTGCACCGCCAAGCATCTCAATTCCAGGCAAGCTAGGTGGGCCCTGCCTTTCACCCAGTTCAACTTCTCCCTCTCATACCGACCAGGATCCAAGAATGTCAAGCCGGATGTGCTTTCACACCGCTATTGCCACACGGCTAAAACCCCGGACCCCGAGACCATCCTTCCCCACCTCGTGCCTGGCAACAGCACTCAGCTGGGGAATAGGGAAGTATGTTCGTGAGGCGCAGCATTCCCAACCGAACCCCAGGGGGGCCCAGATAACCTGATGTTTGTTCCTGACGCGGTCCACTCCTTCGTCCTGTCCTTTGTGCGACAACGCTTTTGGTGGCCTACCATGGTTCCTGACGTCTACGCGTTCATTGCCGCGTGCACGGTCTGTGCACAGAACAAGACTCCTCGGCAAGCTCCGGCTGGTCTCCTTCAACCTCTGCCTGTCCCTAACCGTCCCTGGTCTCACATATCCCTGGACTTTGTCACGGGTCTCCCCCCGTCTGATGGCAACACCGCCATCCTGACAGTAGTGGACCGGTTTTCCAAAGCCGCCCACTTCATTCCTCTCCCCAAGCTACCCTCTGCCAAAGAGACGGCACAGCTCATTGTGCAGCACAGCCTCCTGGATCCATGGTCTCCGACTGGGGTCCTCAGTTCTCATCCCGGTTCTGGAAGGCGTTCCGCACACTCATTGGGTCGTCGGCCAGCCTGTCCTCCGGGTTCCAACCCCAGCCCAACTGCCAGTCGGCGCGAGCCAAACAAGACCTGGAGACGACTCTTCGCTGCCTGGTCTCCGCCAACCCCACCACCTGGAGCCAGCAAGTAGTGTAGGTCGAATACGCTCACAACACCACTCCTTGCTCTCCCATGGGTCTCTCGCCCTTTGAGTGTTCCCCAGGTTATCAGCCCCAGCTCTTCCGCTGTCATCGTACCTGGAAGAGAGCACGGTCGGACTTTCTAGAGACCACCTCCAGGTATCGACGACAAGCGGACCGCCACCGAACCCCAGCTCCCCGGTATCATCTCGGGCAAAACGTATGGCTGTCCACCCGGGATCTGCTCCTCCAGGTGGAGTCCCGCAAACTTTCCCCCCGTTTTATCGTCCCTTTCCCCATCTCCAAGTTCATTAGCCCCTCTGCTGCTCGTCTTCTGTTGCCCCGTACCCTCCGTATACATCACACTTTTCATGTGTCTAGAATCAAACCCATGTCTCATAGCCCTTTGTCTCCTGTTTCCAAACTTTTGTTACTTCGACACTGTCTGCATCTGGGTCTTCCCTAAAACGTGATACTCTCTTTCACATGTCGTTCACCAAACCTGTGCTTTAAACAATGTAGATTTGTTTATTTCTTGATACATTTGAAACAAGGTCTAGTTGTGGCCGCAACCGGACTATATTGTGAACGACTCTTGGCGGAATGCATTGCTTGAATGCCGGTGATAAGGAAGTCGTTCGCGAACTACAGTCCCCAAAACGAAGTTCGAGTTTGTTGAACAGAGGCGGTGTATATTTTGGTTTTACAAAGTGGTGTCCATCATAACGTTCAATAATCAATTAATTGCATTCATTCATTCTTGCACAATGCGATCAATTATCAGTTCTAGTATATTTATTCTCTGTGCTAATAATCTATTTCTCCACGCGCATATGGCAGACAGTTTGCTGGTCAGAGCACGTCACTGGAGTCGCTGAGCTGGAGGAGTGTCTATTAATCCTGCTATAGGACTCATTGCGGCCACCACTAACAGGTCAAGTGAACGACTAAAATGAACGAGTCACTCACAAAAACAAATCATGACTCTCAAGTCAGTAAAGAGTCGTTCAAAAATAACAAATCGTTCGAACTGCACATCACTAGAAGGCTGGGGACTGTTTAACTTTTACTGAACTAATAAACAATAATCACCACTGCAATACACAAACATAAGAGAAAAAGCCCTCGCCTCTATCTTTCCATAAAGTTAAATTCATAAAGTTGATGTGCGTGATTCCTTGCGAGAAGGCAGCCGAGGGAGTTTTGTGAGGCAGATGTGGCTTAGCATAAATTCTCATCTGTTGACTTTGTTTTCCTCCATCCTTGCCCACTCTCCTCTATGGGATCTGAATACTCCCACTAACAATACAAGGTTTTCCTGTAAGGACACGAGCTGAATTTCACTTAGAGAAGGAAGATGCCTCATTGTGGCGCCGAGGGCCCAGAATTAGCTCGTAAGGGAGACGCTGGTTAGACAAATTTACAAACAACTATTAATGCCCCCCCCACCCCCCACGACACATTGCAGTTTGCTGTCTTTGATGCCCTGTTAAAGTTTTATCTGGGAAAAAACAGGGGAATGGCCCCGTCTTTCGCTGGCATGAGTTACAGCCGGCCGTAAACAAAGCTGAAAAGGGCAATAAATTGTGCCCAACTGCACTAGGTTGGAATAACAAGTACTGTAGCTGTGTGACCCAGCTACAGTACAAGCCTTTCACTGCAGATGGGCCTCTGACTGCTACTGAGAGACATGGAGCTGTGAAATGCAAGAAGGCCATACGCATCATCAAGCGTTGAGGTTATAATCAGATACTGTACAGATGACTTTGTATTGCGTAGCAGTGAGGCTCAAGTACCATGGATGGGCTCTCTGACCGTGGACAATGTTTTGCAACTATTCAAATGTGTGACTTAAAGTCTAACTGTATGTTTAGTATGTAAGTCCACAGCTCAACAACCCAATGGCACATGGAGGTTGAATAAAGGGAAATAAACCTATCAACGTCGAACACAAACTCAGAACACATCAATACACATTTAGCAGATATAAATGCCTCCCATAAATGTGGACTAAAATGTGGGGGGTAATAAATGCGCTAGTTTAATGGCTTGGTGCATCCGGGGGCATTTTGTTCCCTTCATAAGCGTCGTTAATGGATGTCTCCATGTGGTGCATATTTTGATGTCAGTTTCCCTTATCGTTCGCTGCAACTCCACAAACTACCCTGTTCCTCTCCCTGCTTCTTTTGTTTCTTGAGATTTCCAATTTGTTTCACAGAGGTTTTAAAAAATTCATTAGCATTTGCACAAAACACTTCTGGGAGCCTCAAATTGATTTCTTATTAATAGGTTGTTTGTAGAGATAAATTATTTTTGCACTTAGGCAATGAAAACGTAGCGAGACGGAGCTCGGGAAAAAATATCCCTGGGTCCTAAGGTTGTACCGCTAGAGAGGAAAATGTAAATGTTGTTTTCGCTTGATAAGTTCATACAGTTAATATTTGCACACTGAAAGGTGTTAACTCTTACTTCTTATATCAGGGTTGCTCATAATGTCATAGCCATCTCTCCAGAGTCTCAGTAACAAATTGATGTGCATGATAGGTGCTAAAGGCTTGATTGACATTGCACTGAGAGACAAAGTGCCATAAATGTTTATGATGTGAAATAAAAGGGGATGAATAAGCCGTGTCCTTAGTTGAGAGACGTATTATCAATACCATGTTTACTGAGCTGTCAGGTGCTAACATATTACTGAGTATTTATCAGACTCAACACATTAAACTGTACTTTTTTATGTGCCGTAGTAAATACAGTGGATATTCTTTAAACTCTAATATTAAGTGTCTTGTTTACACTTACTCATTTTGAGAAAGCTGACAAATTTACTTCCCGTACAACTGGAATTTACACTATATACACACAAAAGTATGTGGACACCCACTCAAATTAGTGAATTCAGCTATTTCAGCCACACCCGTTGCTGACAGGTGTATAAAATCGAGCACACCGTCATGCAATCTCCATAGACAAACATTGGCAGTAGAATGGCCTTACTGAAGAGCTCAGTGACTCTCAACGTGGCAACATCATAGGATGCCACCTTTCCAACAAGTCAATTCATCAAATTTCTGCCCTGCTAGCGCTACCCCAGTTTAGAAGCAACAATGGCTCAGCCACAAAGTGGTAGGCCACACAAGCTTACAGAATGAGACCGCCGAGTGCTGAAGCATGTAGCGAGTGAAAATCGTCTGTCATCGGTTGCAACACTCACTACCGAGTTCCAAACTGCCTCTGGAAGCAACATCAGCACAAAAACTGTTGGTCGGAGCTTAGACAAGCCTTAGATCATCATGCGCAATGCCAAGCGTTGGCTGGAGTGGTGTAAAGCTCACCGCCATTGGACTCTGAAGTGGTGGAAAATCGTTCTCTGCAGTGATTAATCACGCTTCACCATCTGGAAGTTCGATGGACGAATCTGGGTTTGGCGGGTGCCAGGACAAAGCAGCAAAGCGGGGACCAACTCCATGTTAATGCCCGTGATTTTGGAATGAGATGTTCGACCAGCAGGTGTCCACATGCTGGAAGTACACTACATTATTAAAAGTAACAGAAACATACTACCAGCAACATACTTGCAGTAATAGGGTACTGTATTCTTTAGCAGTGGCATGTAGATTTGGGGATATCATCTGCGATACCTGTCCTTCCCTCAATCACTCTCTCTATAGAAATACACCACCATTTTAAGGAACATTTGGAACACATCAGAGCACAAAAACAATGAATTCAAATTGGACCAATGGCAGAGGAAACGCAGTTCACATGATTACCGTAGTTTTGGGCGAGCTCGTTTTGCATAGCCAGCGAGAGCGGAACTACAAAGGCACCATTTCCCATTCTAATCAAGTGCTAGGGTAGTGAATGTTGTCACAAACTAAAACACAGCAGATAAGCTAAAATTGGCAGAGAGATCCAAAAAGCAAGATTCGTTTCTCAGCCAGCACCATGACACCGGTCCATTTGTCTCTATTTCAAATAGCTGTGAAGATAGCGGGATCAAATTCAACAACATCCGGTGAAATCGGAGCGCGCCAAATTCAAAACACAAAGTCGTAATATTAAACACTCATGAAAATACAAGTGTCAAACATGATTCTTTAGCTTAGAATCTTGGTAATCTAACTGCGTTGTCAGATTGTCTGAGGACAGCGCCCCATGTCAACATATCTTTCAAACCAGCACTGGTGACACAAAATCATAAATAGCGATAAAATAAATTGCTTACTTTTGAAGATCTTCTTCTGGTTGCAATCCCAAGGGTCCCAGCTACACAATGAATGGTCATTTTGTTCGATAAAGTCCTTCTTTATATCCCAAGAATGCTGTTTAGTTGGCACCATTGAATTCAATAATCCAGTCCTTCAACATGCATACAAAGGATTCCAAAAAGTTACCAGCAATGTTCGTCCAAACAAGTCACACAATGTCTTTTATTAATCCTCAGGTTGTCTAATATCTAAATAAACGATCATTTTCAGACGGAGATTACTATGTTCAATAGCAAACGTAAAGAACGAAGAGCGCGCCCACGTTCACGCCGCAAAAATATTACCTTTGCCCTGGCGCTCAACTTGGAACGACTACAAATACTTCTTCATTTTTCTAAAAACAAGCCTAAAACCTTGTATAAAGACTGTTGACATCTAGTGGAAGCCATAGGAACTGCAATCTTAGCATTGCATTGTAAGTCATTCCAAGCTCAATTTCTTTTTATTCTGGATCGATTTTCCTCGGGTTTTCGCCTGCTATATCAGTTCTGTTATACTCTGACATTAGTGAGTGTTTTCTATCGAATGCTACCAATTATATGCATATCCTAGCTTCTGGGCCTGAGTAACAGGTAGTTTACTTTGGGTACGTCAGACAGGCAGAAATTCAGGATACTGCACCGACCCTAGAAAGGTTCATCAATGATTGGAAGTTAGTTTCCATCCACCACCACGCTTCGTTTTTTTCTTTTTGACTTCACCCCTCATAGCTGGGCTCACTGTTGGTTTTAAGCGGGGCGTTTGGAGCTGGGCTACTTAGGATCGAATGTTAACTCCTCCCAGCTGGTGGACCAGGCCATGCAAAATGGGCTTGCCCACTTCAATAAGGGCACCTCCACTCTGTAAAATGTATATTGATACTTTCCGGACACCCAAACTAGAGTGAAGACAGAGGAACATTTTACAGGTAATAATAGTAATATCATAATAAGCAACTTACATTTTACTTTAACACACTTGAATGCGCAATGTTCTATTGTAGGCTATAGGCCCTACTCCCGGTAAGACTGATAGAATTCAAACCCCCCCTATCCAAATTAACATGAAAATTATGCAATAGCCTATGGGATACTAACCCACTGGGCACAGACGTAAATTCAACATCTATTACATGTTGGTTCAATGTAATTTCATTGACATGACGTGGAAACAAGAAGATGGCACCGAAGAACATGGCTGATGTTTTACATTCTCCCAACCAATTGTGCTATTTTGTTAGTTGTTTTGGATTTTGTGTAACTTATTTTTTAATTTATTGTGTACATAACGTTGCTTCTACCATCTCTTATGACCAAAAATAACTTCTGGACATGAGAACAGCGATTACTCACCACGGACTGAAATAAACGAGAAGGATATCTTGCTTTCACTGGAACAGGCCGAGATCCATGCCTTTTGCGTGAAGAAAAGACGCAGGAAAAGGGGCCGCAGATCGGGCAGCCTTCTGAGAATCTGTAGGCGAGCGAATAAACTCTCACTGCCATCCGTTCTTGCTAACATGCAATCATTGGAAAATAAAATTGATGACCTACGATTAAGGTTAATCTACCAACGGGACATCAAAAACTGTAACATCTTATGTTTCACCGAGACGTGGCTGAATGACGATACGGACAATATAGAGCTAGTGGGATTTTCCATGCACCGGCAGAACAGAGACACTGCCTCTGGTGAGACGAGGGGTGGGAGTGTGTGTTTGTCAATTACAGCTGGTGCACAATGTCTAATATTAAAGTATTGAGGTATTGCTCGCCTGAGGTAGAGTACCTTATGATAAGCTGTAGACCACACTATCTATATTATCGCTCTCAACCAACTCTATAAGGCCATAAGCAAAGACGAAAATGCTCACCCAGAAGTGGCGCTCCTAGTGGTCAGGGACTTTAATGCATGCAAACTTAAATCAGTTTTACCACATTTTTACCAGCATGTCACATGTGCAATCAGAGAAAAAAAAATCCTAGACCACCTTTACTCCACACACAGAGATGCATACAAAAGCTCTTCCCGTCCCCCTTCATTTGGCAAATCTGACCATAATTCTATCCTCCTGATTCTTGCTTACAAGCAAAAACTAAAGCATGAAGTACCAGTGACTCGCTCAATACGGAAGTGGTCAGATGACGCGGATGCTACACTACAGGACTGTTTTGCTAGCACAGACTGAAATATGTTCCGGGATTCATCCAATGGCAAAACCTTTAAACAGGTCAAAATTCACAAAGCCGCTGCGCCTGACAGATTACCAGGACGTGTATTCAAAGCATGCGCGGACCAACTTTCAAGTGTCTTCAATGACATTTTCAACCTCTCCCTGAGTCTGTAATACCTACATGTTTTAAGCAGACCACCATAGTCCCTGTGCCCAAGGAAGCGAAGGTAACCTGCCGAAATGATTACCGCCCCGTGGCACTCACGTCGGTAGCCATGAAGTGCTTTAAAAGGCTGGTCATGGCTCGCATCAACAGCCTCCTCCCGGACACCCTAGACCCACTCCAATTCGCATACCGCCCCAACAGATCCACAGGTGACGCAATCTCAATCGCACTCCACACTGCCCTTTCTCACCTGGACAAAAGGAACACCTATGTGAGAATGCTGTTCATTGACTACAGTTCAGGGTTCAACACCATAGTGCCCACACAGCTCATCACTAAGCTAAGGACTCTGGGACTAAACACCTCCCTCTGCAACTGGATCCTGGACTTCCTGACGGGCTGCCCCCAGGTGGTAAGAGTAGGCAACAACACGTCTGCTACGCTGATCCTTAACACTGGGGCCCCTCAGGGGTGTGTACTTTGTCCCCTCCCGTCCTCCTTGTTCACTGACGACTGCGGGGCCAAACACGACTCCAACGTCATCATTAAGTTTGCTGATGACACAACAGTGGTAGGCCTGATCACTGACAACGATGAGACGGCCTATTGGGAGGAGGTCAGAGAACTGGCAGTGTGGTGCCAGGACAACAACCTCTCCCTCAATGTGAGCAAGACAAAGGAGCTCATCGTGGACTACAGGAATAGGCGGGCGAACAGGCCCCCATTAACAATGACGGGGCTGTAGTGGAACTGGTTGAGAGTTAAGTTCCTTGGTGTCCACCACCAACAAACTATAATGGTCCAAACATGCCAAGACAGTCGTGAAGAGGACACAACAAAATATTTTCCCCCTCAGGAGACTGAAAAGATTTGGCATGGGTCCCGAGATCCTCAAAAGGTTCTACAGCTGCACCATCGAAAGCATCCTGACCGGTTGCATCACCGCCTGGTATGGCAACTGCTCGGCATCTGACCGTAAGGCGCTACAGAGGGTAGTGCGAACAGCCCAGTACATCACTGGGGCCAAGCTTCCTGCCATCCAGGACCTATACAATAGGCGTGTCAGAGGAAAGCCCATAAAATTGTCAGGGACTCCCGTCACCCAAATTCTAGACTGTTTTCTCTGCTATCGCACGGCAAGCGGTTCTGGAGCGGCAAGTGTAGGACCAAAAGGCTCCTCAACAGCTTCTACCTCCAAGCCATAAGACTGCTGAACAATTAATAAAATCACCACCGGAAAATTTAAATTGACCCCCCTCCCTTTTTGTACACTGCTGCTACTATCAGTTTATTGTCTATGCATAGTCACTTCACCCACACCTACATGTACAAATTACCTCAACTAACCTGTACCCCCGCACACTGACTCGGTACCGGTGCCCGCTGTATATAGCCTCGTTATTGTTATTCTTATTGTGTTACTTTTTATTATAACTTTTTATTTGAGTCTACTTGGTAAATATTTTCTTAACTCTTCTTGAACTGCACTGTTGGTTAAGGGCTTGTAAGTAAGCAATTTCAAGGTAAAGTCTACACTTGTTGAATTCGGCGCATGTGACAAATAAAGTTTGATTTGATTTTGATTTGATTCAACCAGTGTGTGCCCAGTGTGAAGGAAGGGAGTGGTTTGGGACACACAAGAGCAACCACGGGTTAACGTTAGATCTGATTGAATCGAGACGCTCATTTTAGGAAGAACATAAAAAGGGCTTTTGAAACACGGACATGGAGATGGTGATTGGACAAGGTTGACAGCCTAACGTGAGTAAAATGGTGCCCTTCTGTTTCTCTGAAAATATCCCACGGTGGCTGATACAACATCCATGGCAACAGAACACCCTATGACTTCAGTGACTTCAGTAATGTACAGAATGTGTGAGTGGGTGCTAGTAATGAAAAACATTGTTTTCCCTTTCTATTACCCAAAGCACAATGCCTGTGATATAATTGATTTGAAAAATGTATAGTACAGTTCAATCGCGTTTACAGACAATGTATCCAATAGTATCCTGACTTACATCACCAAATTGGCCTGTCTTTCATTTTGGATTGAAAATAAATCCAGTTATCCATGAGCCCCTGGGCCCAGCAGTTGTGTTCTATGTGTTTTCCCTTCCTCATTCACAGATAGTGAATCAGACTGTTATAAGATCCCTTTGTTTATGTTGTAGGACATAAGACTCCAACTGCGCAGCTAGAGAAATGCAGTCATCTTCCATTTTTCCTCCATGTGTCTGGCCCTGTCCCGGTCTTGTAGGTCCCCTATCAATGCAGTAACACAAAGGAATGGTACCAGAGGGCACATGGAGATGTGGCGGCTCCGCTTGGTCAACCAAGCACAGCGGATAGAGGGAAGATAGCAAACCCCCCGGGGTGGATGAACAACCCAGCCCGATGAGGAACAACACTGTCACCTCCCTACTGGGTTATTGGTGTAGCCCTCCCTCCCTCTACAGGGCAATCCAACGCAGCTTCACCCACTGCCGTAGGACAGTTTCTCTAGACCTCCACTCAAAGTTTGCCCCCCCAACCCTAAGAACAGCCTCAATTCGTAGGGGCATGGACTCTACAAGGTGTCGAAAGTGTTCCACAGGGATGATGGCCCATGTTGACGCCAATGCTTCCCACAGTTGTGTTAAGTTGGCTGGATGTCCTTTGGGTGGTGGACCTTTCTTGATACACACGGGACACTGTTAGGTGTGAAAAACCCAGCAGCGTTGCAGTTCTTGACACAAACCGGTGCGCCTGGCGCCTACTTCCATAAACCGTTCAAAGGTGCTTAAATATTTACCATCTGAATGGCACACATACACAATCCATGCCTCTTCCCCTTCATCTACACCAATTGAAGTGGATTTAACAAGTGACATCAATAAGGGATCATAGCTTTCATCTCGATTCACCTGGTCAGTCTACAGCACAGGTGTCAAACTCATTCCACGGGGGGCCGAGTGTCTGCGGGTTTTCGCTCCTCCCTTGTACTTGATTGATGAATTAACATCACTAATTAGTTAGGAACTCCCCACACCTGGTTGTCTAGGGCTTTATTGAAAGGAAAAACCAAAAACCTGCAGACACTAGGCCCTCCGTGGAATGAGTTTGACACCCCTGGTCTACAGTATGTCATGAAAGAGCAGGTGTTCTTAAATGTTTTGTACACTCAGTATATACTTCCATACCTTTATTTAAACTGGTACAGGGCTACCTTCAGACCAGTCTTGTGAGGCTTGTGGCATCCTAGAGCAAAACATGACATATGTGTTTGTGAGGTTCTCATCTTTCCAGAGAGGGGTCATATTCGTTGCTAGGCTAAACCGGACGCTACAGAAGTTTTTGTGAGAAGACCGAATTGCGGGATGTCTCATGGTCTGACAAACACCGCTGTGGCTCTGCTACCTTTCACCGCAGATGCGGATGGCCAACACAAGCAGCCCATGCACAAAAAAAAAGATGATATCCCTAGCTTAAACAGTAATTTTCTGAGGGGGGTGTGGACATTGACTCTAGTTTTTATTTTAATTAATACTTTTTTGGGGGGGGGTCATCATTTTCTCATCTTAAGCCTAAAGTTTATGGTTCACGAAGCTGTAGGCTTAGGGTGTCGCAACATTGCTATTTAGAATGCTAGCAGGCGGCAATAATAGCCGATCTATGGCTATATACAGTACTGTACAGTATTTTCGGACTCTACTCTGTTGGGGCTATCCATCACTCGTAGGCTTACCAGTTTTCACAAAAGGGGGGGGGGGGGGGGGGGCACTCTCATGAGCGCCGCTGGGTCTTTGGCAGTCATCAGCTTGGTTTAATGGGAGGAGAAGGGCCGGCACTCTCAGAGGAACTGTCACTATTCTCGAGGGGAGGAAGAAGAGGAGGAACAAGGCCACTGTAATTGCCAGGCCAGGCAGTGAGGTCTCTGTCGGGTCTGGGAGGCTGCTGGTGATAGCTGCTGCCCAAGTACGCCTATAGCTTCCACCTGCCATGGTGTTTCGTCAGTCGAGGACGAGGTGGTAGCTTTGCTGATTTGGTTAAGTAATTTGGCAGGAGCTTGATCAGATAAGCACAACTTGGTCTAGCCTTTCGTTTATCCATCTTGAGCAACGCACTCATTCTCCATCCGAGTCCGACCTGATTCACCTAACTTTTTTGAACTTGATAGCCAATTAGGTGAGAAGGCCGAGGCGGCTGCCGCCGGTGCCGCTGATAAATAGGCTAATTAGATGCATGAAAACTATTGTAGATTGGACAACACAAACACTTTGCTTGCTAAATGTGGAGGGGTTACTGTCAAAATGATTTCTTTAAGAAATTATAACATATAGGTGTGAGATGATAGGCGCATAGGCCCCCAGAGCTTATGACACTTGCCTTGCAGGTGTTCATTTTACGCCACTGGCTTCACCGCCGAAGGCCTAGCACCCTCCAGTAGAATATGCAATGTTGTTGTGAAAACTAGATGGCACACATAGATATATTGTGAAATGCATAAGCTTATAAAAGATCCCCCCCTTTTACAGCTACATCTGCTGGTTACAATCTATATGTGGTCAACAGCAGACGTTAGCGATTGGGTGAAAATGGAATCTGTCCAATCATGTCTTATATATATTATTGAGAGGAATTTCAACAGTGGGGTGCCCCATAGGTCAGACAGTTCTGGGAGAGGTGGAATAATCATATGAAAACTCATATGAATACACACAGAGTTAGAATACGGGGTAATAGTTTGAAAGTGTTCTAAAAGACTCAGAGGCACTGACGGAAAAAGACAAGTACAAAGCAACAACAAAAATGTGAGAATCTGAACCATTCTATCAGAGGGAATACTTTTTTTGCCATAAGTGACATATAACTTACAGTATATTTCAGCTTAGGCAACTTAACTATCATTGTTAAATGTAACTATTTCTGACATTCTAATGAGACCATGCTGTTGTTTCTCAATGAAAGAGAAGCTTCCCACTCGGCAAAAACTAGTTGAATCAACGCTGTTTCCACGGCATTTCAACCCACAAAATCTATATGATGACATTGAATCAATTTGGAAAACTGATTGGATTTGGAAAAAGTCATCAACGTAAAGCATTTAGTATTTTTTTCACCCAACTTTAAACCTAAGTCTAATTCACGTTAGTTGACAACTCAACCAAATGTAAATCAAAACTAGACTTGACGTCTGTGCCCAGTAGGCTGGCAGGGAGATGCAACCCATATTTGACTAACCATATTTTCATTTTACTGCTATAACCATATTGACAGGGCGACAGAACCTGATCCTTGGGGTAAGAGAAGAGTCGTTTTCACTGTAAGGATTGATGGACTCCATATTGGGAGCTAATGATCTCCTTCTGGCACTGTGGAACGATAAAACCACAGCGCCGTGACTCTATGACAGTCTCTCCATGGATGTCACACTACTACCTCCGTCTATCCCCCAATAACAAACGCACCGCCACCGATTCACCTTTCGGCTTTAGTGCCTACTGTCATCCACCAATACCCAACATTGTGCATGTTTTATAAAAGTGATTTGGAATAGCAGGAACTACTTTGTCTCGATTTCTCACAATTGTATTTTATTCTCACTCAGCTCAAATAGAAAATAGTACTGGTATCTTGAGTGTTGACAAGTACTCAGTAGATTTGGTAAGAAGGCAAGGGGATAGGATTATTCGTAGGCTTCAGGAATATAATAGAAAATATATTTGAACTGGTTGTTAGCGGTTTTACAAGGAGAACACATTGAAAGCGTTCACCCATTGTGCCGTTAGAAAAATCGCAATCAACTCTCTCAATCTGCTCACCGTTGACGTGCCAGGCTGTCACCTCGTATAAAAATAAGGGACAATGGAAATGACTTAGATTGACAGTATCATTTTTACATTTACCAAAAGACAGGGGAATGTAGAAGTTGCTGTCACTTTGTGATATTGTCTAAGTTAGACTGTGAAAGTGTTCCGTCAGTTATCACGATGTAATGATCGGACCAAGGCGCAGCGTACGTCGAGTTCCACATAATTTTAATGAAAGTGAGACTTAAACAAATACAAAAACAAAATAAAGACCAAACGAACCGTGATGACAATGCAGTGTTAAACAGGCAACTACACAGAAACAATATCCCTTAACCCACAGGTGTACAAAATGCTACTTAAGTATGATCCCCAATTAGAGACAACGATTCCTCTAATTGGGAATCATACCAAAAACCCCAACATAGAAAAAACAACCTAGAACCCCACATAGAAAATATAAACTAGACTAACCCCCCTACTCACGCCCTGACCTACTCTACCATAGAAAATAAAGGCTTTCTATGGTCAGGACGTGACTGTCAGTGTTGAAAATCAGAGATACAATAGTTGTCGGGATTGCAAGCTGCATACCTGAAACTAGATTTGACATATCCGACTATGGTGGGGATAAAAGATGCCAGGAGGTTTTGTATAAATCAGATTTAGGTTCTGAGTTGGTGACTTTTGGGTTGTGATTTGGGGGGATAATGTAACTAAAGAAACTCGAAAGAAATGCCTGAACTCTTAAATACTCAATACCTTTTCTAACTAAATTTGCTGTAACAAATCTTTGAGGAAGGGAGATCGATATTGGGCTATAAGGGATTGTGAATCATTCACTGCTCTATTTGCCTGTGAATCAAGGCAGACTCATTCTGACTTGGCAACGACAGCATGTCATCTATACCGTACCAACAAGATAATGGCATTTTTGAGTGGCTGGAAAACCTGCTTTGTCTCACTTAAGTGTTGGGTTATTGACACCAGGGGCATCATCTCTGTTTCTCTTGATGCTGGTGGCATTTGTTAGCATAACGTTTCACCGGGCTCATATTCAAAACACATAAAGAAAGCGTTTCTTATTGGACAAGTTCTCTCCCTGTTTCAGTCCGCTTTCTTTCGTTTGGTGCCTAATGAACAAAATCTAAGTGCTTTTATGACTTTATCTCATGCCCTACTCAGTTGGGTGCCTAATACCACCCACCGTATTAAAGACGGGTTGTTATTTTTATTCATTTACCATCTTGTTATCTGGGTCAATTTGTTCGTCCAAAAGCCAAAGCCCCCAGAAGGGTGAGCATAATGTCCAAGGATTTTCAAAGCTGCTAATGAGAACCTTGATGACCTCATACCTAGTCGGTAGGAATTTCGGTGGAGTACCCCACCAAGTGTCAGTGCTGGCAACACTGGCTGCAGTAACCCATGGGGAGGGATTAACACTCGGACAATCAGAGAGGGGGCATATTATTGTAGCCCTGGCGGAACAGAATAATCATACGGTCTGAGATGGGTCACAATCGGGGATCAGTGTGAGTGGGTGTTGGGGGAAGGGGGGTATGCGAGCTCCATCAGCGTGGACTAGATATTGGTTAATCACATCTTCCCATTCCTGCTCAATTTGGCATGCTTTCTTAAACAGCCAAATGCATATCCTTGCTTCAGAGCCTGAGTTACAAGCAGTTAGATTTGGGTATGTCATTTTAGGCGAAAATGTTTAAGGGGCGGATCCTTAAGAGGTTACAGCCAAACTGTATACGCATTCACACATCAAGTCTTCTCTTGAATAGGGCTCGGGGATGGAACAACTGTTGAACATTTGAGCTTGTGTGCTTGTGTGTCACTGTGTGTGTGGGTGGGGGGTAACAATCCTTTGTCGAAGTGCTATTATTATTATGCGTATTATTCGTCAGTTGTGGGAATAAAGAAAGATATACAGTACGTAATTAAAAAATCGTGCATATATTTTTTAAATAACTAGTTGCAGTACAACCGAGGCGAAGGAGTTCGAAATGATGTTGGCTGTGAATCTGGTTCTGTACTGTAGGTGGCACCATCTGCCCTTTTTAAAGGATGGACCCATATCTCTTAAAGGCCCTAGGATCCATGTGTACAGGGATGGTCAGCCAGTCACTGGTACGACAACCCAACTGGGGATAGGGGGAGGTTTTATTGTAATATTGTACGACAATTAGAGGTTTGTTAGTCGCAGGTCTAGTATGCTTAACAGTGCAAATATCATGGTAAAGCTATATGGACACCCAATTATCATAGTACTTATTAATGGTAAGTTTAGAAACATATATTATGGTAAGTATAATCAAAACTTGTATCTCATTATGGTAAGTGGGGAAATAAGTATAGCTGGTTATAATTGCAATAGCTTAGCAGATAATAAGACAATACAATCAGTCTTTACTTGGCTAAAAGAGAAGGAAAATAACATCTAATTGTTTACAGAAATATATTATATATATTGTTATTTTTCCCACGGGCAAAGAAACTCAAAAGGAGTGATATTATGATATCAAACAGATCCGCAAGGAAGGTAGATCATTTTAAATATGCTATTGGACCAAAAACAGATTTGTCTCATTAATCTATATAGTCCAAATAGTGATGATCCACGCTTCTTTAAAAATATATATAATTTATCGAGCTAACAGGCACTACATGACTCAATTATTATGGTGAAAGATTATAATTCGGTTTACAGTACCTCAATGGACCACAAAGGAAATCACACAACAAACCCTCATCACCCTCAAGCAGTTAAGGAAATTAATAATATTATGGATATATTGGAACTAGTGGATATATGGAGGCTTAAATATCCTGAGCTAGTGAGATATACATGACGGAGGCTCAAGCAAGCTAGTGATCTTGACTACTTTCTTATGTCAGTTTTCGCTGGCACCAAAAGTTAAAAGAGTGTTGGAAGACAGAATGTGGTCGGACCATCAAATAATTGGTATACACATTACTCTTACAGAATTTCCGTGAGGAAAAGGATTTTAGAACTGTAACTCAGTTTTTCACAATTCCTGACATTTAATCCTTGTAAAAATTCACCACTATATTTTAAGAATGTGAAATGTCAATAATAGTAGAGAGAATTATTTATTTCAGCTTTTATTTCTTTACTCACATTCCCAGTGGGTCAGAATGTCACGCCCTGACCTTAGAGAGCCTTTTTATGTCTCTATTTGGTTTGGTCAGGGTGTGATTTGGGGTGGGCATTCTATGTTTTGTTTTCTATGTTTCTTTATTTCTATGTTTTGGCCGGTATGGTTCTCAATTAGGGACAGCTGTCTATCGTTGTCTCTGATTGGGAACCATACTTAGGTAGCCCATTTTTCCCTCCTTTCAGTGTGGGTAGTTAACTTTGTTTGTGGCACTAATGCCCTGTAAGCTTCACGGTTGTTTCTTTAGTTTGTTGACGACATTTTAAAAAGGAAAATGTACGCTCACCACGCTGCACCTTGGTCTTCTTCCAGCACAGAAGTTTACATAAACAATAAAGTCAATGCTAATTGAGTGTAACTTGGGTCAAACATTTTGGGCAGTCTTCCACAAGCGTCCCACAATAAGTTGGGTGAATTTTGGCCCATTCCTCCTGACAGAGCTGGTGTAACTGAGTCAGGTTTGTAGGCCTCCTTGCTCGCACACACTTTTTCAGGTCTGCCCACAAATTTTCTATAGGATTGAGGTCAGGGCTTTGTGATGGCCACTCCAATACCTTGACTTTATTGTCCTTAAGCCAATTTGCCACAACTTTGGAAGTATGCTTGGGGTCATTATCCATTTGGAAGACCCAAGCTTTAACTTCCTGACTGATGTCTTGAGATGTTGCTTCAATATATCCACATAATTGTCCCTCATGATGCCATCTATTTTGTGAAGTGCACCAGTCCCTCCTGCAGCAAAGCACCCCCACAGCATGATGCTGCCACCCCGTGCTTCAGGGTTGGGATTGTGTTCTTCGGCTTGCAAGCCTCCCCCTTTTTCCTCCAAACATTACGATGGTCATTATGGCCAAACAATTCTATTTTTGTTTCATCAGACCAGAGGACATTTCTCTAAAAAGTACAATCTTTGTCCCCATGTGCAGTTGCAAACCGTAGTCTAGCTTTTTTATGGCGGTTTTGGAGCAGTGGCTTCTTCCTTGCTGAGCGGTCTTTCAGGTTAGGTCGATATAGGACTCGTTTTATTGTGGCTATAGATACTTTTGTACCTGTTTCCTCCAGCATGTTCACAGGGTCCTTTGCTGTTGTTATGAGATTGATTTGCACTTTTCGCACCAAGTACATTCATCTCCAGGAGACCGAACACGTCTCCTTCCTGAGCGATATGACGGCTGTGTGGTCCCATGGTGTTTATACTTGCGTACTATTGTTTGTACAGATGAACGTGGTACCTTCAGGCGGTTCAAGGATGAACCAGAGGTCTATTTTTTTTTTGCTGAAGTCTTGGCTGATTTGTTTAGATTTTCCCATGATGTCAAGCAAAGAGGCACTGAGTTTGAAGGTAGGCCTTGAAATACATCCACAGGTACACCTCCAATTGACTAAAATCATGTCAATTAGCCTATCAGAAGCTTCTAAAGCCATGACATCATTTTCTGGAATTTTCCAACCTGTTTAAAGGCACACTCAACTTAGTGTATGTAAACTTCTGACCCACTGGAATTGTGATATAGCGAATTATAAATGGAATAATCTGTCTGTAAACAATTGTTGGAAAAATTACTTGTGTCATGCACAAAGTAGATGTCCTAACCAACTTGCCAAAACTATAGTTTGTTAACAAGAAATGCGTGGAGTGGTTGAAAAACTTCCGACTTCAACTGTAGGTACAGCAGATCTCCTTATTGTATGGGACACTTTTAAATGTGCCTTTAGAGGCCATGTAATTCCATACTCATCTTTAAAATAAAACAATTTAGTCAAAAAGGAAATAGAGGAACAAACAATGCAGATGGATTGTAAATGCAAACTGTAACAAAGGCACATAATTAGTAAGAGGAAAAACTCAAATAAAATGGAGGAATTATTGACAAAAGATCAAGTGTATTATATTATAAAAATAAGGCGACCTGGATGGAATATGGGGAAAATGCCTCAAATCATTTTTTTCATCTTCATTGAAATGATACCAAAAATAATTTACAGAAACTTGTTACAAATGGCAGAGTCATCCATGATTCACCCAACTATATTTTGAAAAAGGAAGCAAAGTACTTTAAGCATATGTTTTAATTTCAGTCTCCTCCATTTCCATTAACTGTCATGCCCTGATCTGTTTCACCTGTCATTGTGATTGTCTCCACCCACCTCCAGGTGTCTCCTGTTTTCCCTATTAGTCCCCGGTTTATTTATCCCTGTGTTTCCTATCTCTCTGTGCCAGTTGGTCTTGTTTTGCCAAGTCAACCAGTGTTTCTCCTAGCTCCTATATTTCCCAGTCTCTGTTTTTTCCTAGCCCTCCTGGTTTTGACCCTTGCCTGTCCTGATGCCGAATCTGCCTGCCTGACCACTCTGCCAGTTCAGACCTCGAGCCTGCCTATCCCTTTGTACTGTTTGGACTCGTACCTGTTCACTGAACCCCTGCCTGTCCTGACCTCGAGCCTGCCTATCGCCTGGTACTGTTTGGACTCTGACCTGGTTTATGAACTCACCTGTCCCCTACCTGCCTTTTGTTATAATAAATATCAGATCTCAACCATCTGCCTCCTGTGTCTGCATTTGGGTCTCGCCTTGTGCCCTTACATGAACTCAAGTTAATTGTAAGAATTTGTTATATTAATAGTGTAAAACTAACAGCTATACAGAAAGCTCATGTGAAAGCCTAAATAGAGAGGAGGAACGTCTAGATGCAATTACAGCCTTCAAGTCCGGGATAACTCCAGGGCTGGATGGCATACCAGTTGAGCTATATCAAATATTTTTTAGATGTACTCAAAGGTACGTTATTAACATGTTTTAACCACTCCTATTAAAATGGAAGCCTATCAGATACTCAGCAAGAAGGTCTGATTTCACTATTACTGAAACAGGAGCCAGGTGGTAAATATAAAGATCCAGTCCACCAAAAAAAACTGGTGACCCCTTAGACTTCAGTGTTGTGATGACCTCAACCCATCGAACACCCTCAGGAAGAATTGGAAATTGAGCTCAGGTCCATCCTGTTTCCTTTGATAATCCTTGATTTTTCTACAACTTGGAGTCCATTTGTGGTAAATTCAATTGATTGGACAATATTTGGAAAAGCACACACCGGTCTATATAAGGTCCCACAGTTGACAGTGCATGTCAGAGCAAAAAACAAGCCATGAGGTCGAAGGAATTGTCCGTAGTGCTCCAAGACAGAATTGTGTCAAGGCATAGATCTGGGGAAGGGTTCCAAAACATTTCTGCAGCGTTGAAGGTCCCCAAGAACACAGTGGCCATCATTCTTAAATGGAAGAAGTTTGGAACCACCAAGACTCTTCCTTGAACTGGCCGCCCGGCCAAACTAAGCAATCGGGGGAGAAGGGACTTGGTCAGGGAGGTGTCCAAGAACCTGATAATCACTCTGACAGAGCTCCAGAGTTCCTCTGTCGACATGGGAGAAGGACAACCATCTCTTTAGCACTCCACCAATCAGGCCTTTATGGTAGAGTGGCCAGACGGAAGCCACTCCTCAGCAAAAGGCACATGACAGCCTGCTTGGAGTTTGCCAAAAGGCACCTGAAGGACTCTCAAACCATGAGAAACAAGATTCTGGACTATTTGCATTGTGTGCCCCCCCCCCAACCCCTCTTTTTACGCTGCTGTTACTCTCTGTTTATCATATATGCATAGTCACTAACTATACATTCATGTACATACTACCTCAATTAGGCCGACCAACCTTTGCTCCCGCACATTGGCTAACCGGGCTATCTGCATTGTGTCCCGCCACCCGCCACCCACCACCCGCCAACCCCTCTTTTACGCTACTGCTACTCTCTGTTCATCATATATTTATAGTCACTTTAACCATATCTACATGTACATACTACCTCAATCAGCCTGACTAACCGGTGTCTGTATGTAGTCTCGCTATTTTTATAGCCTCGCTACTGTATATAGCCTGTCTTTTTACTGTTGTTTTATTTCTTAACTTACCTATTGTTCACCTAACACCTTTTTTGCACTATTGGTTAGAGCCTGTAAGTAAGCATTTCACTGTAAGGTCTACACCTGTTGTATTTGGCGCACGTGACAAATAAACTTTGATTTGATTCATTACCGCAAAAATGAAGGAGGAAAGGGGAAAGGGGAGAAGGTAAGGAGCTTGTCTTTCGGCCCCGCATTAAAGACAAAAATTGGCAAAAAGAAATTGTAAAACGTAAAAAAGTATACAATATTCATTTAAGTACCAAAAAATTGACAGCTGCACCATGCAGTTTGCAAAATAGTTGAGGAGATTTTCGATTTACCGATTCCATGGCACATAAAATGGTACAGGAGTGGAACAGAAAACCAGTCAGTATCTGGTGTGACCACTATAGCCTCATGCAGCACGACACATCTCCTTTGAATAGAGTTGATCAGGCTGTTGATTGTGACCTGTGGAATGTTGTACCACTCCTCTTCAATGGCTGTGCGAAGTTGCTGGATATTGGCAGGAACTGGAACACGCTGTCAGACACGTCCATCCAGAGTATCCCAAACAGGCTCAATGGGTGACATATCTGACCATGGAAGAACTGGGACATTTTCAGCTTCCAGGAATTATGTACAGATCCTTGTGACATGGGGCTGTGCATTGTCATGCTGAAACATGAGGTGATGGCGACAGATGAATGGCACGACAATGGGCCTCAGGATCTCGTCACGGTATCTCTGTGCATTCAAATTGCCATACATAAAATGCAATTGTGTTTGTTGTCCATAGCTTATGCCTGCCTATACTATAACCCCACTGCCACCATGGGGCACTCTGTTCACAACGTTGACATCAGCAAACCACTTGCCCACGCAACACCATACACGTGGTCTGCGGTTGTGAGGCCGGTTGGACGTACTGCCAAATTATTTAAAATTACGTTGGAGGCGGCTATGGTAGAAAAATTAACATTGCTTTCTCTGGAAACAACTCTGGTGGACATTGCAGCATGCTGGAAGTCAGCATGCCTATTGCACACTCCCTCAAAACTTGAGACATCTGTGGCATTGTGTTGTGACAAAACTGCACATTTTAGAGTGTCATTTTATTGTCCACACCTGTGTAATGATCATGCTGTTTAATCAGCTTATTGATATGCCACACCTGTCAAGGTGGATGGATTATCTTGGCAAAGGAGAAAGGCTCACTAATAGGGACGTAAGCAAAATTGTGCAGAAAATGAGCGCTTTTTAGGCGTATGGACATTTTCTGGGATCTTTAATTTCAGCTCAACAAACATGGGACCAAGACCCTTACACGTTGCGTTTATATTTTTGTTCAGTGTACAATGATCAGCCTCCTCCCACGTCTCCAATTTTAAACCAATTCCAGGTCATTTCCTCCTCCTGTGTTTAAAAATGGAAGTGAAGTGTGGCTCTAGCTAGCGTACCTCCTTCTTTCTATCACTGGTTTACCAACACAGAGGTGGGCTAGGTTAACCCCCCCCCTCAGCGTTTGCCTGTCTTAGCCACTTTGTACACTGCATGTCAAATCAAAGTGATGGGGCTTCCGTGAAAAAGGGCATTCTATGTAAAACACTTCATGAATGCATGAATAGAGAAACAACAGGGAATCTCTTTATGCTAAACATTTTCCCACAGCAACCGTCTCCCTTTGTTGTAATTTCCTCTCGCTTCCCCTCTTTTGACACTAACCTCCTCCCGCTAGAGTCTCCCTCCTTTGTATACGGCAGCAAAGCACCTTTCTGACAGCTAGATTATTTGGGGTTCCTTTCTCCCCATCTCTTCCCACCAATCTCTTTCCCTCACACACTTTTGCTATTCATTTGTCACGTCTGCTCCTCATATCCTCTCTCTGCTGATCTCTGACTGTGCTCGTTGGTGTTGAAGACAGGATGCTAATATTGCCTACTTATCCCCACTGGGTGGGATAAGGGCATCAATCACTCAAAGATGCAGTGGGAAACGGACATCTTTGTTTCTCCTCTGAGACAGACAGCACAGACTGCCCCAGTATCCCCCGCCTCTCTCTCCCTTAGATGGTCTACCATTATGGAGTCTCTGATGACCACCTTCTCACTGCCCAGCTAGCATATTTGGTTCCTTGGAAGTTGTGGGAACGTGTTTTTTTGGTTTCACACTGGTTGTGGGAACAAAGCCATACATTTCCTGACTGGTAAAACAGAAAGTTCCCTTTCAGTCAGTTAACTTCGGTACAACATACTATGCTCTCGCGACTTCGGTAGAAGGATCTACCGTCACGCCTGACAAGGCCAATGAAATCCGCGCCTCTCTGGAAGCCCCACCTTCCACAGGTGATAAGTATGAGGCTCAGATTCATTCCGTCAATTATTCCACTCTTCACCTCGGTGTGAACAGGAACGATTCACGCTACTAAAACAAACTATTGAAAAATGTGTTTGTCTTACTTTGCGCCAACTAAACTGTCCCATAGTGGTAGAGTGCGCTCACCCCCTGGACATTGTGTGCTGAAGTTTGCTAATCAAACAATGAGTTATTCTTCAATTTCCTAGCGCAATGAGTAAGATGGCTAAGTAAGCAACCAAACAACAATGGCTATACCGGGTTCGGGGTCAAGATCATGCTCCCAGGCATGCGGTTATAGTCCCAGTCATGCGGTTATAGTGTTTCTCTGAAAGACACTCACGATTTATGTTGTCATGACATTGCCCTGTTGGGTGAGGTTTATGACCCCCCCATAAATACCTTTCCCCCTTTCCTCTCCACTCTACAGAATGGACTCTTGGAAAACCCTTTGTTAACATAGAGAATGTATGGTAACATCAAAAGGTTGGGGAATGGAACAATATTTCCCTTTCTCAACCAGTTGATAGTGTCCGTTGGTACTTAAAGATTATGATGTCAGATCAGTTGGTGTCTGGGACATTATATCTGATGATAGGATGACAAATTGTATCTTGGAAAGTCTACACATTCTTATCATCAGATTCACATGGAATTGTTGTGCAATTTAAATGTTTAAATATGAAACTATTTGAAAAAATGAAATGTAATTTTAGCCTCCTAAATAAGATAATTGTTTTATAGTAAAACGTAGGCCCAGTCGGTGGCCACACCCAAGTGAACAGACATTGGTTGAGAACTATGAAACTTCTCTCCCCCAGTACAAAAGCCCGTTGACGGAAGTCAACCTCAGTTCCCGATGACGTGAGGACTGATGTATGTACGTTTAAAAGGGCTAATTTCAACTACATCCTAATGAAATTAACATCGAGTTCCAGAAATGTTAGTACTGCTGTCCTAACGTTAAAAGGTCGAAGTTCAACGTGGAGGTGACGATCACCACGCCGGAATGATGAATTTCGACTAGACCAGCCAGAATATAGCGCGAGCTGATTATGGCAACTTGGTATGAATTTTGAACGATTATTCACTGAAGAAGAAGTGATACCTCCTAGACGTCGAGTTATCAAGCTGCAGCTGTAAACGTATGTGGCCTAGGAAAGGACAGACAGTCTCCTAAGAACGACAAGGTACTTTAACGTATCCGCTCTACAACACTACGACCAGAAAGATTCTTCAAAGGACAATGGCGATCTCTGTTGGGCAAACCAGTCTTCCAACTTCGACCCATCTATCGAAGCGCAGCTCAGAGTAAATACACTGCTCAAAAAAATAAAGGGAACACTTAAACAACACAATGTAACTCCAAGTCAATCACACTTCTGTGAAATCAAACTGTCCACTTAGGAAGCAACACTGATTGACAATAAATTTCACATGCTGTTGTGCAAATGGAATAGACAAAAGGTGGAAATTATAGGCAATTAGCAAGACACCCCCAATAAAGGAGTGATTCTGCAGGTGGTGACCACAGACCACTTCTCAGTTCCTATGCTTCCTGGCTGATGTTTTGGTCACTTTTGAATGCTGGCGGTGCTCTCACTCTAGTGGTAGCATGAGACGGAGTCTACAACCCACACAAGTGGCTCAGGTAGTGCAGCTCACCCAGGATGGCACATCAATGCGAGCTGTGGCAAGAAGGTTTGCTGTGTCTGTCAGCGTAGTGTCCAGAGCATGGAGGCGCTACCAGGAGACAGGCCAGTACATCAGGAGACGTGGAGGAGGCCGTAGGAGGGCAACAACCCAGCAGCAGGACCGCTACCTCCGCCTTTGTGCAAGGAGGAGCACTGCCAGAGCCCTGCAAAATGACCTCCAGCAGGCCACAAATGTGCATGTGTCTGCTCAAACGGTCAGAAACAGACTCCATGAGGGTGGTATGAGGGCCCGACGTCCACAGATGGGGGTTGTGCTTACAGCTCAACACCGTGCAGGACGTTTGGCATTTGCCAGAGAACACCAAGATTGGCAAATTCGCCACTGGCGCCCTGTGCTCTTCACAGATGAAAGCAGGTTCACACTGAGCACATGTGACAGACGTGACAGAGTCTGGAGACGCCGTGGAGAACGTTCTGCTGCCTGCAACATCCTCCAGCATGACCGGTTTGGCGGTGGGACAGTCATGGTGTGGGGTGGCATTTCTTTGTGGGGCCGCACAGCCCTCCATGTGCTCGCCAGAGGTAGCCTGACTGCCATTAGGTACCGAGATGAGATCCTCAGAGTCCTTGTGAGACCATATGCTGACACATGCACATTTGTGGCCTGCTGGAGGTCATTTTGCAGGGCTCTGGCAGTGCTCCTCCTTGCACAAAGGCGGAGGTAACGGTCCTGCTGCTGGGTTGTTGCCCTCCTACGGCCTCCTCCACGTCTCCTGATGTACTGGCCTGTCTCCTGGTAGCGCCTCCATGCTCTGGACACTACGCTGACAGACACAGCAAACCTTCTTGCCACAGCTCGCATTGATGTGCCATCCTGGATGAGCTGCACTACCTGAGCCACTTGCGTGGGTTGTAGACTCCGTCTCATGCTACCACTAGAGTGAGAGCACCGCCAGCATTCAAAAGTGACCAAAACATCAGCCAGGAAGCATAGGAACTGAGAAGTGGTCTGTGGTCACCACCTGCAGAATCACTCCTTTATTGGGGGTGTCTTGCTAATTGCCTATAATTTCCACCTTTTGTCTATTCCATTTGCACAACAGCATGTGAAATTTATTGTCAATCAGTGTTGCTTCCTAAGTGGACAGTTTGATTTCACACAAGTGTGATTGACTTGGAGTTACATTGTGTTGTTTAAGTGTTCCCTTTATTTTTTTTGAGCAGTGTATATATCTCGCATTTGCCATTTCCAAATGGGCGGTTATTAGAATGCATAAGATTCTGTATTTATGGTAGCATAGCTTCTCAAGGTCCGACAAAGACCCAATCCCTTTGTCCCTCAGTCTTCCCGCTCTTTCATTCAAACCCAACACCCTTCCTTTGTGTCACCAGCCATCATATTGGGTTAGCCCACTAGGGGCTTTCATGACATGATTCGTAATCGATGTATGATCTATCCTGTGTATATATATGTAATTCTGTGTGATTATTTTGGTATTTAGTAAATAAATAATTAAGCCAATTTGTGTATTGCTGATTCAACTTGTTAGCTGAGGGTTCGTGTAGATAACCAAGTACTTATGGCAATCAGAATGAGACCGATCGAGGTGACGATTAATAATTGACTATTGATATAAAAGATCTTCAGATCTCTAATAGAGTGGATTCAGGAGCGCTCTATATAACTGAATGCTTCCGTGGTGCCCCGCGTTATTAATGGTTTAATTGTTGCATGATTTAATTCAATCACATAATCAATTAAACGTTAGGGAATCGATTTGATAAAATAGCATGTCATAAATTAATCATAGTCAGAGACACGACAATGTGTTGTTTGTCTAGGCTTGGAACACGCTCATGCGGCCCTCGCTCTAACCAGTCATTGTGTGCATTGCAGGAAAACTCTCTGGAAAGACGTGTAGCATTCTTGAGGATTCACTACCTCAACTGGGACCGAGGTACAGGAAGCGAAGAGAGAATTGGGGCTGTGGTCAGAACAGGTGGAACTAATGTCCCAACAAGGGGACAGTGAGACAGACGGCTGGTTACGTACAGGGCCCAGGTTTGGATGACAACTTGGTGTCTCTGGACGGCTCCAGGGGTTTCTCGGGTGACGAAGAAGACTTAGTTCCAGGACAGCCACCACCTCATGCTACTGTAGTACCAGGGGAAAACCTAGTATCCATCATCGAACTGTGCCGAAGTGCGGCTATGCGTTTGGAGGTGAAGTGGCCATATTCACCCCCACGGCAGAAGTAGTCAAGGTTCAGTGGGAAGTACATGGCCCCTGTGGCTACCACAGTCAAGCACCACCTAACCCTGTTTACGGATTTGACCCGTACGAACACACAGGTGTGATCATTCTACACTGGTCCCTGCAGTGTATGTTCAAACCAGTGTGATTAGAACACTTATTTAGAACGTCCAGTTACGATTGACGCAACAGTCAGCATTTGAACTGGCCACAGTTTTTCACAGAAACATTTTGAACAAATAGTCTTTATAACGTTATGTCCTCAATGTGAGCAGTTTAATTTGGGTTGCAATGTTCAGACATTCACAGAAGTAGCGACAGCGTCACACAATTCTCATCCAAACCGGAAAATGTAGGCTACATTAGTCATAGCACTAACTGAGGATAGATTGACCTAACACAAGTGGTCATATTTAGCTAACTCTCGGCTGACAGAAAACATAATATTGATTAGCTAATAGCAATTACTATTTACAATTCATCACATCACGGGTGACCTCACCAGTGATCGAAATAATTGAGTAAAACACTTTCTAAAAATCTAAAGTAATCTGAAGATGGGTAGTTTGTGCTCGCCGCCATGTTTTTTTTCCCGCATCAATCAAAAAAGATGAAGTTACAAGATGAGTTGGGTCTGTTTGCATGTTGAAGGGGGTGTGTCATCTACAGTACCATCATTCACTTCCGGAAGTTTACTCGAAAGACGAGTGAACCATCCCTTCACCTCATTTTGTTATAACATCTTTGGTCTGAAAGACGTTTACGTGACAACCAGATTGCATTGTATGACGTCTACAAACATGGTGCCACACATAGCTGGCAATTATCTTAGAATTAGCTCATCTTAATCAGTACAACCTTCAAAAAACTAATTTACACACATATGTGTCCATTACAATCTATGCAAGAATCGGAATGCATGATTTGTCACCAGTACTTGAATATAAAATAGTAAATACATTATGCTCCATACATACGGCGTGCTACAGTAGAAACAACACGATATATAGAAACTATAATAACGTAAAAAGGCACCCACTTTGATAGGAATGCACACATGTCCAAAGTTATTAGTCGTAGTGAAGGCGATGCTGGCACCTGCCAGAAAATGTGCCAGGGAGGAAAAAGTTGGGCTTGGGCTTGTCTTGTCGAAGAGGGAACTTTGTCAAGCTCACTAATGCCTCAAATGTAAATTGTCCGCAACAGTGAAATGGACTACTTCTATGTGAATTAATAAGGAGGCGGAACACATCTCAATTCAAATGGTTGTTTGAAAATAAAACTTGTTCGAAAATAATTTGAAAATGACAAATTCAAACATAGCCTATAGATAATTAGCAGGCAGCGTACCTTGGTTTGAGGGCAGCGTGGGTTAACTGTCCTGTTGCGTAACAATCACATTTTGGAACAGTGAGTGCATTCTGACATCACGTGCATAAAACAATTCACACTGGGGGTGACCGTTAGAGATATTTGGAACTCACAGGTGAAAAGGTTAATCTAAGAATTGACAACAACCTGGTCCAACCCGCATTCAGCTGATGCTGCATGGGTGTGCCCCATTGATCTGTATGGGATGGAGGGGGCAGGGCTAACTCACACCTCCAGTGGAAGGCAAGTTGGCTGGCTACCTAGCTCCATTGGTTAATAAGGGCATGGCTAATGCGAATCCTACACTCCCTAACAAGCACCGTCACTTTTTGGCTGCTCTGCTGGAGAAGCTGTATTGTGCAGAGCAGGTGGCTGCGCGATCCCTGTCGTCTAACTATGCTGCAGGTCTACCAGACCGAGTTGCTGTAGGAACTGGGCACAGCTTTGGCCACAGGAGAGAGCCACGCAGAGCTCCTGGATGAGATCTGTGTTACTGGCGAGTTCATTCTACACATGTCTCGGTGCTCAGAATAAACATGGCATCTACTGTGATGGCACAGCGTCATCTTTGGTTGACGCTTTCGCAGGTGCCGGAGAGGGTGTTACGTTCCCCTGCAAGAAAACCAAACATGGTCGCTCAAACAGAAGGGGGATTGAACAGAGTCACTGACAACAAGCAAAATGAATCCGGTGCGGTTTTAGGAGGGGTTCTGAAAGACAATCATGGCGGTTTCCACTGAAAATTGACTAACAACAACAGAGACCTAAAAGACACCCACCATTAGCGGCCACTAAATTTGCCCAAGAAAAAAATGTAAACCCCACACCAAACTTAGACAGGAAGCATTCCAAACAGGGGCGCAAAATGAAAACAGGGAAGATCAGATGAAGAATGTTTTTTCTAGACATCAAATAAGGAGCGCCAACTCAAGGTGTTAACCTTCCACATCTCTCAAGACAAGTGGAGCACCTGGCCATGCTCTCTTAAAAATCATCTGGGCCAGCACAGGTGAAACACCTTCAGACTAACGAGATGGACAAGCCAGCTCAAGTGGTAAACATACTGCCTATTGAGTTGAAACCAATCCGTGCACCCCACGTGCTAACGTCCAACTTCGAAATATAAATGGAAAAACCAAAGCCTGTAACAGACAGATAGATGTACCTCAATGAGCTGATTTCTCTCATGGAGTTGTTTAGCTCAGCCCTGGAGAGTTTCAAGAGTGTTGTGTATTCCTCATGTGAGTTCAAATAAAGCAAATAGTCCCTCCACATTCAGACAGAAGGTTGTCAAGTTTGGTGGAGAGAAAAAAGGGGGGGTGTTATGCCCCCCCGATGGTGCTTTATGGGAGACTCGCTGCCTGCGCCGACCAGTGTCGCCCTAGGTAATGCGAAGAGTAACGTCAGAGTATAGGCTACAATTCATTGTAGGCCCCCCACGTTTTTGCGGAGTCATCACGTCAACTGTTCCCCTGGCCTCAGTGGCAGTACTAAGGGAGGAAATATACTCTCTGCTCCAGAAACAGGCAATACGAGTGGTTCATCTGCCCGAAGCCCAGGACGGCTGGTACAGCTGGTATTTCCTGGTTCCGAAAAGGGACAGGGGTTTATGTCCCATTCTAGACATGCATCCCCTAAACAAACATCTCAGAGTTTGCAAATGCAAGATGCTCACAAATCAGCGGCTGATATAGTCCGTGCGTCCCGGCAATTGGTTCACAACCATCGACCTAAAGGATGCGTACTTTCATGTTCCTGAGATTCCATTACGAGGCAATAACCAACGAGTTTTTGGTACACCTGTTCGACTTGTCCCTCTCACATTGCATCTTTTCAAAAGCTGGTGGAGGTGGCTCTGGCACCCATGAGAGCCAGGGACTGAGGGTGCTGACCTATCTGGACGATTGGCTGATAGCAGCAGAGTCAAGGGAACAAGAGGTCTTTCACACATCCAGGCTGTTGTCCAATGTTCAGTCTCTAGGTTTGTAAACCATAAAAATAAATGTCTAACCCCATTGCAGCGCATTCCATTCCTGGGTCTCAAGTTAGAAAAGCACGATATACGCACGAGTCTATCTCCGGAGAGGGTGTCCGGGTTCCAACTCTGCTTGGCCCAATTTCAGTTGGGCCAAACAGTACGTTTTCACAATTTCCTGTGTCTACTAGGGATAATGGCCTCTATGATAATGGTCATTCTCCTGGGAATATTATTGATGCAGCCGTTCCAGCGCTGGGTTCTAGCAATGCACTTTGATGCATTCTGTCACTTAAACTGGTCAATTCAGGTGTCCCTGACATGCCTTTGGGCACTGGCCCAATGGAGGGATCCCCAGCTGCTGTCACAAGGGGTTCTCATGGGCCAGGTATTGTCCCGCAAGGTGGTCACGAGAGACGCGTCCCCTCAAGGGTGGGGGCGCGCTGTACGAGGATTACTCAATTTGGAAAGTATGGACGGTGTCACAGAGTACCCCGCATACCAATTACCTGGAACTTCTGATGGTGTACTTAGCTCTCAGGCGCCTCCTCACACATTTGTCGGGCCGTGCTAGTTAGATCCGACAACATTACGATGGTGGCATACATCAACAGACAGGGGGGGACTCAGCTTTGGAGCAGTGTGCATTTGCTCTCACTTCGGGTGGTACATGTTCAACTCGGGTGTGGATCTGCTATCCAGGGGGCCCACTTTCAATAAAACTTTTAATAACACTGCTAGCTTATTTTAGTTGAACTTTTTGAACTCCAAGCACAGATAAGACGCATGAAAATGTATTTCCTTAGGCATTAATCATGCAAACATACATTTTTTATTGTGACATGGCATTAGTGAGATTCAAATCTATAATCTTCTGTGCTCTATACATGGAATTAGTCCACT
This sequence comes from Salvelinus namaycush, assembly GCF_016432855.1. NCBI lineage: Eukaryota > Metazoa > Chordata > Actinopteri > Salmoniformes > Salmonidae > Salvelinus > Salvelinus namaycush. Next base: position 38,891,690 of record NC_052334.1, read on the forward strand.
ACACCACCAGGATGGAGGTAGCATGCCATTTTTGGGGGGGGCATACAAAGCTGTTAATTTTAGTATATTCAGACCCCATTTCAAAGGAAACAGTCACTCTCTATGATCAAGTGTGGCCAATTAGTGTGCGTGCCAACACACCTGACCACACTTTACAAGATAGAGGCTAGAGAGAGTTTTGTTGACGCTGAGAACAGAATGTTTTTAAATAAGATTCTTAGAAGGTTCTCTGAACGTTACTAAAGTTTTCTTGTGGTTTTTATGGAAAGTTTTCTTAACGTTCTAGGAACAATTTGAGAACATGACATTATATAGAACCATGAGGAAACCTGCAGGAAACGTTATGCTGAAGTACTGAAATTCCCACAGAAGAATGTTGTTTCTTAATGTTCACTGAACTATTTGAGAACATTCCCAATGTCAAACCAGTTGAAAATGTTCCTAGAACATTACCCAAATGTAAATGAAATGTAACCATGTTTGAACTTTTAGGAAACGTTCTGTTAAAGTAATGTTCCAAAGCCAAGCAACTATCCTGCACCATTCCCAGAAAGTTGTAGGAAGGTTGTATGCAAAATAACCATAGGACAACCACGCTCTCACCAAACACTAAGAAACATATGTTTCTCAGAACGATATGTGCTAGCTGGGTTATCTCTCTCACTCTCTCTCTGTGTGATCTCTCTCTGTGTTCTGTCATCATCAGATGAGAGGACATCTTTGTCTCAGCCAGTTACAGCCCCCATATGTCATGTGACCCGAAAGGTCAAGTTCAGTTTGTGCTACAGAAGAGCTCCCATGACAGACGTTTTAAGACTGTTGACAATATGAGGAAGAGGTCACACATGTTTCGCATGGCTTTGTATACTGTATTATCTGTGAGTACCAATGGAATGGTCTACCCACATTATCACACTTTGATCAGAGTACATGCAGATTTACATTGTAGTACCATGTTCGTTATCACGATAGTCAACCAAGACTATTGACCACCGACTTATCAATCAGTGATAACATCTCATGCATTTACATCTGGAATACGTCAAGAAGAGCCCAAATTGTGCAGAGCCATGGTTAAGTGGATAACATTCCAAGCGCATGTGTGCATCCCCGACGGAGACCAGGGTTCAATCTCCATCTCCCCTATTTCCTCTGTTCTCACTTTCTACCGTTCCATATTTATTCAGTTGAAGTCGGAGGTTTACATACACCTTAGCCAAATACATTTAAACTCAGTTTTTCACAATTCCTGACATTTAATCCTAGTAAAATGAACTGTTTTAGGTCAGTTAGGACCACCACTTTATTTTAAGAATGTGAAATGTCAGAATAAGAGTAGAGAGAATGTCAGGGTTGTGTGCGGAGAATTTTGGAGTCAAACGCAGGACACAGGTGTTGAGCGAAACCACAGTGTTTTACTCAAAATAAATGCACAATTCCACAAATGGAAAATAAACAGATACATACACGTATCAACTACAACACCTAACGCACAAACAATCACGGACAAAACAGAAATGAAAGCCAGAGGGTTAAATAGGGAACATGATGGGGGAATTGAAACCAGGTGTGTATAATACAGACAAAACAAAACGAAACTGAAAAATGGATCGATGGTGACTAGAAAGCCGGTGACGTCGACCGCCGAACACCACCCGAACAAGGAGAAGGGCCGACTTCGGCGGAAGTCGTGACAGAGAATGATTTATTTCAGCTTTTATTTCTTTCATCACATTCCTAGTGGGTCAGAAGTTTACATACACTCAATTAGTATTTGGTAGCATTGACTTTAAATTGTTTAACTTGGGTCAAATGTTTCGGGTAGCCTTCCACAAGCTTCCCACAATAAGTTGGGTGAATTTTGGCCCATTCCTCCTGACAGAGCTGGTGTAACTGAGTCAGGTTTGTAGGCCTCCTTGCTCGCACACGCTTTTTCAGTTCTTCCCGCACATTTTTTATGGGATTGAGGTCAGGGCTTTGTGATGGCCACTCCAATACTTTGCCTTTGTTGTCCTTGAGCCATTTTGTCACAACTTTGGAAGTATGCTTGGGGTCATTGTCCATTTGGAAGACCCATTTGCAGCCAAGCTTTAACTTCCTGACTGATGTCTTGAGAAGTTGCTTCAATATATCCACATAATTTTCCTCCCTCATGATGCCATCTATTTTGTGAAGTGCACCAGTCCCTCCTGCAGCAAAGCACCCCCACAACATGATGCTGCCACCCCCGTGCTTCACGGTTGGGATGGTGTTCTTCGGCTTGCAAGCCTCCCCCTTTTTCCTCCAAACATAACGATGGTCATTATGGCCAAACAGTTCTATTTTCGTTTCATCAGACCAGAGGACATTTCTCCAAAAAGTACAATCTTTGTCCCCATGTGCAGTTGCAAACCGTAGTCTGGCTTTTTTATGGCGGTTTTGGAGCAGTAGCTTCTTCCTTGCTGAGCGGCCTTTCAGGTTATGTCGATACAGGACTCGTTTTACTGTGGATAAAGATACTTTTGTGTCTGTTTCCTCTAGTATCTTCACAAGGTCCTTTGCTGTTGTTCTGCGATTGATTTGCAATTTTCGCACCAAAGTACATTCATCTCTAGGAGACAGAACGCGTCTCCTTCCTGAGCGGTATGACAGCTGCGTGGTCCCATGTTGTTTATACTTGCGTATTATTGTTTGTACAGATGAACGTGGTACCTTCAGCCATTTGTAAATTGCTCCCAAGGATGAACCAGACTTGTGGAGGTCTACAATTTTTTTTCTGAGGTCTTGGCTGATTTATTTTGAATTTCCCATGATGTCAATCAAAGAGTCACTGAGTTTGAAGGTAGGCCTTGAAATACATCCACAGGTACACAATTGACTCATATTATGTCAATTAGCCTATCAGAAGCTTCTAAAGCCATGACATAATTTTCTGGAATTCTCCAAGCTGTTTAAAGGCACAGTCAACTTAGTGTATGTAAACTTCTGACCCACTGGAATTGTGATAATTTGTTTTTAAACAATTGTTGGGAAAATTACTTGTGTCATGCACAAAGTAGACGTCCTAACCGACTTGCCAAAACTATAGTTTGTTAACAAGAAATTTGTGGAGTGGTTGAAAAACGAGTTTAATGACTCCAACCTAAGTGTATGTAAACTTCCGACTTCAACTGTACGTACAGTATGTATAATAAAGCACCAATGTTTCCCTAAATAACTGATGACATAATGAATGGCAGGTGTAAAGACTCCTTCTATTCCCGACAAACAACAATAACAATCAAACCACAGATGTTGCCTTTGAGAGAAGCCCGTGGTGGGGAGGTACTGTTGAAGAGGTGTGACTGTGCAATATGTTCCCCTCTCAATTAAAACAGAGGAGGTGGTATGGCATGTCTGCCCCCCTCACGCTGGGATGAGCCCGATTCCTGTTTGCATAATGGGACGGATTGGTGTTGACCCCCGGAGGTGAGCCCGCCTGGCACACAGCAAGTTGTCCAGCCTCCTGAGAACTCAGAGGGAGGCTCCCCTGGGAGAGAGACTGAGAGAGCACCCATATGCATGCAGATCTGCACACACACATGTACGCATGCAGGAATGCAAGCCGGCTGGAATGCACGCACACATTCATGCACGCACGCATGCACACAATCTAACAGAAAGAGAAACTTGCACCCACACACACATACTCTTAGCCTGATCCCTTTGTGTATCTAAACAAGCACATTCATTTAGATCCATAACACAGACATGGTGTCTTTTAGAACATAATGTATCAAGGCAAAATGAAAGTACAGAGAGTTGGGCCTTTTCTCATTAGTCGGGGTGCACCTAAGAAGCATCTTCACCTGGGCTTTTACGAGCGGTCTCCAGGGTAACGCTCCCACTCCCATACGTACTGTAAGCCGTGAGAGGAAACGGACCACCTGAACCCAGAGTGCAATCATCTCCATTCCGGGATTAACACCGGAATCATGTTGCGTCTGCCGCTTGAGCTGTGGGTTTCTTCAGGTTACGACTCTGAGCTGAAAATAAACATTCCTTCTCTGAGATTTACGGTCTATTTATATTATGGAACAAAAGCGGTGTGCTTGAGGGAGTTACCATGCTGCTGTTGTTGTTGTTATCAGGTGGAAATTACTCTCCTCAACTGATTGATACCTTTTAGCTAAACTTAACCACAGCCCCTAACCCTAATCCCTGTCCTTGCTAATGTTAGCCAGCTAGCTAAATTAGCATTAGCTACCTAGCTAACGTTAGCAACAACAAATTGGAATTCATAACATATTGTACATTTTGCGAATTTGTTAAACATCATACGAATTGGATGATGGACATTCACAAATGAATACATACCATACAAAACATATACTAAATGGAGTGTGACAGATTTACGTACAGAATAATACAAAATGCTCTGAGACCAGGTTGCAGCTCTACATAACTCATTGATGTGAATCACAGTACTGTGCTCTCATTTAGCTTTTTGAAGAAGTTCAAGCTGCCTATCAATCATTGTTTTTGCGATCAGTGGACAGCCAGTGAAAAATGCAGTCTTGCAACAGCATAGTGCGGATCCCAGCCTATGGAATAAAAGTTTGAGGGAGTTCCTACCGTCTTTACTCCTTAAGAAGACCACGAGTGGGGCTTTTATTGCTCAATCTAATTAAAGGGGCAATCTATAGTTGCTACATCCATTTTTGGACTTATAAATTCATTATATACAGTACCAGTCGAAAGTTTGGACACACCTACTCATTCCAGGGTTTTTCTTTATTTTTACTATTTTCTACATTGCTGAATAATAGTGAAGACATCGAAACTATGAAATAACACGTATGGAATCATGTAGCAACCAAAGAAGTGTTAAACAAATCGAAATATATTTTACATTTGAGATTCTTCAAGCCACCCTTTGCCTTGATGACAGCTTTGCACACTCTTGGCATTGTCTCAACCAGCTTCATGAGGTAGTCACCTGGAATGCATTTCAATTAACAGGTGTGCCTTGTTAAAAGTTAATTTGTGGAATTTCTTTCATTCTTAATGTGTTTTGTGTTGTGACAAGGTAGGGGTGGTATAGAGAACATAGCCCTATTTGGTAAAATATCAAGTCCATATTATGGCAAGAACAGCTCAAATAATCTAAGAGAAATGACAGTCCATCATTACTTTAAGACATGAAGGTCAGTCAATCTGGAAAATTTCAAGAACTTTAAAGTTTCTTCAAGTGCAATGATGAAACTGGGTCTCATAAGGACCACCACAGGAAAGGAAGACCCAGAGTTACCTCTGCTGCAGATGATAAGTTCATTTGAGTTACCAGCCTCAGAAATTGCAACCCAAATATATGCTTCACAGAGTTCAAGTAACAGACACTTCTCAACATCAACTGTGAATCAGGCACTCATGGTCGAATTGCTGCAAAGAAACTACTACTAATGGACACCAATAAGAAGAATAGACTTGCTTGGGCCAAGAAACATGAGCAATGGACATTAGACTGATGGAAATCTGTCCTTTGGTCTGATGAGACCAAATTTAGGATTTTTGGTTCCAACCGCTGTGTCTTTGTTAGACGCAGAGTAGGTGAACGGATGATCTCCGCATGTGTAGTTCCCACCGTGAAGCATGGAGGAGGAGGTGTGATTTGTGTGGGGGTGCTTTGCTGGTGACACTGTCAGTGATTGATTTAGAATTCAAGGCACACTTAACCAGCATGGCTACCACAGCATTCTGCAGCGATACGCAATCCCATGTGGTTTTCGCTTAGTGGGACTATCATTTGTTTTTCAACAGGACAATGACCCCAAACACACCTCCAGGCTGTGTAAGGGCTATTTGACCAAGAAGGAGAGTGATGGAGTGCTGCATCAGATGACCTGGCCTCCACAATCACCCAACCTCAATCCAATTGAGATGGTTTGGGATGAGTTGGACCGCAGAGTGAAGGAAAAGCAACCAACAAGTGCTCAGCATATGTGGGAACTCCTTCAAGACTGTTGGAAAGGCATTCCAAGTGAAGCTGGTTGAGAGAATGCCAAGAGTGTGCAAAGCTGTCATCAAGGCAAAGGGTGGCTACTTTGAAGAATCTCAAATACAAAATACATTTTGATTTGTTTAACACTTTTTTGGTTACTACATGATTCCATATGTGTTATTTCATCGTGTTGATGTCTTCACTATTATTCTACAATGTAGAAAATGTTAAAAATAAAGAAAAACCCTTAAATGAGTAGGTGTGTCCAAACTTTTGACTGGTGCTGTTTACCCATTGATTATTAAAGAATAAAAATTATAAATGCCTTATGAGCTTAATTCAACTGTCACACCACATGAAAACACCAAATATAAGCTTTTTTTCTCCAATGTTAGCGAACATGGTAAATGTAAACAAATACTGTATAGCCTCAAGACATGGTAAAACAATAATTTTTACATCATAGATGGTAAATCCTTGCATCCATAGCTCTGTCTATTAATCTGAGAGTGGTTACATTTCTCCAGGCCCATCCCTCAGCTTTTTACCAAAACTGAGGCGGGGTATCTGCTTTGTTATTGTTTCAACTGTAGATTTGCCCTTTAAAATGCTGCTAATTATATAGATATCAAAGTGTCACCAACAAAAACGTAAACAACGGGGCAATAGAAAATGCATTCATTTTTCACATGCAAATTGCACTTTTCAGTAGTGCTCAAAGCATGCCATACCATGAGAGCAGCATTTATTTTCAAACTCAAAGCAATGGGCCCAATCATTCCTCGAAGACAACAAAATCATAACCAACAGAGTAAGCTTATTAAGTCCTTAGTTTTTGGGTTATGGTCAGGTAAAACAATTTGGCTAATCTATACTTCCATAATTCCAACTCCTATTTTTGAAGATCAAGGGGTATGAAATGAATTTGAATTACTGGAAATCTGACAGACGTTGGTTTTTAATGTGAAGATATAATCTAATCGTATTATTATCTCTTACAGTACATAACCAACCCATAAAGTAAAATGCAACATCCAACTATGTAAACTTTAACATTGATTTATCCTGCAATATACACTGCTCAAAAAAATAAAGGGAACACTTAAACAACACAATGTAACTCCAAGTCAATCACACTTGTGTGAAATCAAACTGTCCACTTAGGAAGCAACACTGATTGACAATAAATTTCACATGCTGTTGTGCAAATGGAATAGACAACAGGTGGAAATTATAGGCAATTAGCAAGACACCCCCAATAAAGGAGTGGTTCTGCAGGTGGTGACCACAGACCACTTCTCAGTTCCTATGCTTCCTGGCTGATGATGTTTTGGTCACTTTTGAATGCTGGCGGTGCTTTCACTCTAGTGGTAGCATGAGACGGAGTCTACAACCCACACAAGTGGCTCAGCTAGTGCAGCTCATCCAGGATGGCACATCAATGCGAGCTGTGGCAAGAAGGTTTGCTGTGTCTGTCAGCGTAGTGTCCAGAGCATGGAGGCGCTACCAGGAGAAAGGCCAGTACATCAGGAGACGTGGAGGAGGCCGTAGGAGGGCAACAACCCAGCAGCAGGACCGCTACCTCCGCCTTTGTGCAAGGAGGAGCACTGCCAGAGCCCTGCAAAATGACCTCCAGCAGGCCACAAATGTGCATGTGTCTGCTCAAACGGTCAGAAACAGACTCCATGAGGGTGGTATGAGGGCCCGACGTCCACAGGTGGGGGTTGTGCTTACAGCCCAACACCGTGCAGGACGTTTGGCATTTGCCAGAGAACACCAAGATTGGCAAATTCGCCACTGGCGCCCTGTGCTCTTCACAGATGAAAGCAGGTTCACACTGAGCACATGTGACAGACGTGACAGAGTCTGGAGACGCCGTGGAGAACGTTCTGCTGCCTGCAACATCCTCCAGCATGACCAGTTTGTCGGTGTGGGGTGTGTCATGGTGTGGGGTGGCATTTCTTTGGGGGCCATGTGGCCTCCATGTGCTCGCCAGAGGTAGCCTGACTGCCATTAGGTACCGAGATGAGATCCTCAGACCCCTTGTGAGACCATATGCTGGTGCGGTTGGCCCTGGGTTCCTCCTAATGCAGACCTCATGTGGCTGGAGTGTGTCAGCAGTTCCTGCAAGAGGAAGGCATTGATGCTATGGACTGGCCTGCCCGTTCCCCAGACCTGAATCCAATTGAGCACATCTGGGACATATTGTGTCGCTCCATCCACCAATGCCACATTGCACCACAGACTGTCCAGGAGTTGGCGGATGCTTTAGTCCAGGTCTGGGAGGAGATCCCTCAGGAGACCATCCGCCACCTCATCAGGAGCATGCCCAGGCGTTGTAGGGAGGTCATACAGGCACGTGGAGGCCACACACACACTACTGAGCCTCATTTTGACTTGTTTTAAGGACATTACATCAAAGTTGGATCAGCCTGTAGTGTGGTTTTCCACTTTAATTTTGAGCGTGACTCCAAATCCAGACCTCCATGGGTTGATAAATTTGATTTCCATTGATCATTTTTGTGTGATTTTGTTGTCAGCACATTCAACTATGTAAAGAAAGAAGTATTTAATAAGAATATTTCATTCATTCAGCTCTAGGATGTGTTATTTTAGTGTTCCTTTTATTTTTTTGAGCAGTGTATGTTGTTCAATTGGTAATATTAATTTTGCCTTCTTCTAATGCTTCTTAAAGGGAATGTAACTGAAAGTAATCAGATTACGTTACTGAGTTTGGGTAATCCCAAAATTACGTTACTGATTACAATTTTGGACAGGTAACTGTAATGGATTACATTTAGAAAGTAACCTACCTAACCCTGCCCGTAAGTAAGAATTTCACTGTTAGTCTACTCCTGTTGTTTACGGAGATAACATGTGCAGGCTTCCCTGTGGGGGTAGGGAGGTCGGGATTTGAGAGAGGGGTGAAGGGTGTAGAAAACTGGATGAGTCTGCAGGGATGTGGAGCACGTGTACAGGTCAGGTCAGTGATCTCCTGTTCTAAGGCATGTGCCAGTGGTCTGGTCTGGGACAGGCTAGGTTGAAGGAGGGTCAGACCTCTGGAGACCTGGAAGTGACAAATATGATGTGAGACGACGGGACTTGACTTGCTGCATTTTGTACACGTTTGAGTTCAGAACATATCCTCTCTCTTTCTTTCTCTCTTTACACTCCTAGCTCTGTCATCGAAAGGACCCTCTTCTCATCCACCATGTTCACAGTTAGCTTTAATTCTCTCTGGTCAGTGTTCTCCTTTTCTTATATCACACTCTTCTCTAGTGCCGTCTAGTCTCTCATCCCCCTCTCTCCAACACCTTCTCTACCATCCAGCAGAAAAATGCCTTTACAGCTTCTCTTAGATAGGCTGTTATATATATTTCAAAGCGTTTCAAAGCATATTCAAGCTTCGTTGAATGTGCATTCTCCAAAATGCTGGGGTTTCTTAGAATGTCTCTTTGGAGAAGTTATTTTTCCTTCCTTTGTTGAATTAAACTTTCATTTCGTTCAGGGAAAGAATGTACTGTAGCTTTTTGTAATATTTTCATTTTAAAGAGAGACCTGTCATTGTAGGGCAACATCTTAGAAGATTCTGGAAAAGGTCTGCACTGAGTGAAAAAAACATTCCTAATATTGAATTGCACCCTCTTTTGCCCTCAGAACAGCCTCAATTCGTCGGGGCATGGGCTGCAAGGTGTCGAAAGAGTTCCACAGGGATGCTGGTCCATGTTGACTCCAATGCTTACCACAATTGTGTCAAGTTGGCTAGATGTCCTTTGGGTGGTGGACCATTCTTGATATAAACAGGAAACTGTTGAGCGTGAAAACCCCAGCAGCGTTGCAGTTCTTTACCGGTGCGCCTGGCACCTACTACCATACCACTTTCAAAGGCACTTACAACTTTTGTCTTGTCCATTCACCCTCTGAATGGCACACATCCATATCTCAATTGCCTCAAGGCTTAAAAATCCTTCTTCAACCTGTCTCCTCCCCTTCATCTACAGGTGACATCAATAAGGGATCATAGCTTTCACCTGGATTCCCCTCGGTCAGTCTATTTCATGGAAAGAGTGTTCTAAATGTTTTGTAAACTCTGTGTATTTATATGACGGTTTCAGAAATTAATATATTTTTTAGAAGTCTGTCTAATCCATTGTTGTGTAAGCCACAAGCTGCTCTTAATATGGCATAAAATGGCATGTCGAAAAAAAGAAACCAGTTTTCAAACGTGAAGACAGATGGGCCCACCATGGAGGCTGTCGCCAACCATCACCGGCTGTGTCAGACCACCAGCAGTGGGGGGCCAGCCATATCTGATAAACCGGATCCTTAATCACACACAAATACATCTCAACAACAACATGCTATGAATAATCATAACCAGGGATTAAGATAAAAGAACAAAATAACAAATAGGAGGGGAAAAGAATCAAAGACAAAATGTGAAGAAAAAAAAGAAGTCCGAAACTGTTGGAAGCTCGTCCCAATTTGTGTAAGCACTTTGATTCCATTATGGAAATCAGTGTTTCACCTGCTTCGTCTGTGCCCAGGCACGGCATCTCAGAATGCAGGGAGGTGTTAATAATATTTTACTTAAACACCATCTGTTTCCGACGCCCTGGCAGAATACCAATCCTATTCAGCCCGTAACCGGAGCAATTAACTAAGGCAGTGTGGGGAGAGCCAGAGAGGCGGGAACACAGTCTCCTGCCCTGGGAGAAGAGTCGCATATGTGATGTGAAGCCTCGACTTCTCATTAGAAAAAGTGTTTTCTGTTTCCCTCCTCCCCCTCTGTATCCCCATCTGCCTTGGCATGATTGGCACCCTGTATCATTTTTACTTAGGGAGATTCGCTTTTAAATATATAGGCTTTATAAATGCCTGTCTCTTTTTATTTGAGTGTTGCATGCTCAAACTCCCGGCATCTGTCAGGTGAATGAGAAGCATGCTGTTTTTGCTCAAGTGAGAGCAAATTACATTGCTGTACCGGCGGCTTTGTCACCATAGGGATCTTGTGTGTGTGTGTGGATATAAGAGAGGGAGAGAGAAGGGAGGGGAGAGAGTGAATGAAAGAACGAGGGGGAGAGAAAGAGGTAGTAGAGAGGCCATGAGCACATCCTTACTCCTCGGTGCTGCCACATAGAAAGCAGAGGACAGGTATCAATGTGCATGTTCAAGCGTGGACCTGGGGTTGTGATTGTTCACAAGTTTAAGTTTGTGTGACATTGACCCTTAAGGTGAGAGGGAAGCTGAAACCTTCAGAAGGCAATTATATAGGCGAAGACTGACAACAGTGCAGTCAGTGATGTCCGGAGTGTGTGAAGAAGTGGAAGAAGGAAAAGCAGTCAATGAACTTCAATAAAAACACCTGACAGCCTTAAAGAAAATGTGTCCTTCCATTTGAGGAAGCATCTTCTCAAGCACCATAACTGGAGGATAAAAGTTTATTAGACTGTTATCAAAAATGTTTTGCCAGTCTTTTCTGTATTCGTCATGGTTGAACGAACCAGCAAAACCATTGAGACACATCAAACTCGATACGAAAACAACAATTCAGGTCTGCCACCTAAGAAAAACAAACAATCTGCCGAAAGAAACCAAACCAGTCTCGCCCAAAAAACGATTGAATTGAATTGACATATTCATCTAAATATCTGATCGGAGTTGGATCCGTGAGGATGTAATTTGCTCTGAGAGGTAGCCCGGACCTTTCAACATCAACTGGCCTCAAAGCCGTCCTATATTATTCATGGGGATCAATACGTTGTGGCTTTCAGGGGAGCCTCGCGACTCTGTACCCATATCAAGTATCTGCAGCCAACTGGCTGCTTCAAAAAAAGAGCTATGGAGTGGTTTTCTAAATGCTCCAGAGAGAAAGAGCCTGTGTTGGTCTAGAATTAGTTTCCCCTATGGACCTGCTATCCTAACCTTGATTAGTAGGACTAAAACAAATAAGCGACCCTGGTCTAGAACATTGTTTGATGTTCGCACCACCCAAATGAATTGTAGACATCACAAACCAACCACTAAATGCTGTATATATCCTATGTGTTATGTGTATGACCATTCCACCCTCAAGATTGATGTTCACACAGTCCATTTTGTAAGAGAGAGCCCGCTGGGCACACCACATAATTTCAATGTAGATAATTGGGTAATATTTGGTTAAGACTAGGGTTGAATATTTTCCTGATATTTTACAAATGTTCCATCCTGAGATTAAATAATTGTTTTCCTGGGTAACCCGGTATTTCCCACCAAAACCAGAAGTGCCATTCTAAATTATATAAATCAAAAATATATCTGGATTTTATTAGAGCTTTGATCGGCATGAAAATTCAAGCCTGATGCTATCTGACCCTGATGAGCCATATATTAAAGACATTTTATGAGTCCTACATTAAGGACATTTTATGATTTCAAGCCCAAAAAAGCCCAAATAATTGTGCCGTTATCAAATACATAACTATGATATATAGGGTACCGCACGTTACGCACGACAGAAAAACATAAAGGCCCAAAGATGTAGCTATGCTCTCTTAGGTAAATTTATGAAACAAGCTCCAGTAGCCTAATCTTTTTCAGTGTGGACTGCATTACTGTACTGTATTGTATTATACTGTATTAAGTGGACTGGAATTACGGACCTTGTTCAAACCATGAAGCTGGGAGAGAACATCCGATGCTGGTGCAGGACATGCTGCCTACAAAGTTACAATTATAGGCAGTGAACTTGATTTAAATGTTTTAATATAATAGGGCCTATTTAGCATTTTTATAATTAGTAGGCTGACACATACAGTACCAGTGACAAGTTTGGACACACCTGCTCATTCAAGGGTTTTTCTTTATTTTTACCATTTTCTACATTGTAGAATAATAGGGAAGACATCAAAGCTATGAAATAACACAGATGGAATCATGTAGTAACCAAAAAAGTGTTAAACAAATCAAATTTGATATTTGAGATTCTCCAAAGTAGCCACCCTTTGCCTTGATAACAGCTTTGCACACTCTTGGCATTCTCTCAACCAGCTTCACCTGGAATGCCTTTCCAACAGTCTTAAAGGAGTTCCCACATATGCTGAGCACCTGTTGGCTGCTTTTCCTAAAACTCTGCGGTCCAACTCATCCCAAACCATCTCAATTGGGTTGAGGTCGGGTGATTGTAGAGGCCAGGCCATCTGGTGCAGCACTCCATCACTCTGCTTCTTGGTCAAATAGCCCTTACACAGCCTGGAGGTGCGTTGGGTCATTGTCCTGTTGAAAAACAAATGATAGTCCCACTAAGCGAAAACCAGATGGGATGGCGTATCACTGCATAATGCTGTGGTAGCCATGCTGGTTAAGTGTGCCTTGAATTCTAAATAAATCACAGACAGTGTCACCAGCAAAGCACCATCACACCTCCTCCTCCGTGCTTCACGGTGGGAACCACACATGCTGAGATCATCCGTTCACCTACTCTGCGTCTCACAAAGAGACGGTGGTTGGAACCAAAAATCTCAAATTTGGACTCATCAGACCAAAGGACAGATTTCCACCGGTCTAATGTCCATTGCTTGTGTTTCGTGGCCCAAGCAAGTCTCTTCTTATTATTGGTGTCCTTTAGTAGTGGTTTTCTCTCCAATGTAAAAAACACAATTTCAAATTTTGCTACATAGGATCGAGCCGGTCGGTCACATTTGTAATAAATTTGCAAAAATGTCAAAAAATCTATTTTTGCTTTGTCATTATGGGGTTTTGTGTGTAGATTGATGAGGGAAAAAATTATGTATTACACTTTAGCATAAGGCTATAACAAAATGTTTAAAAAGTCAAGGGGTCTGAATACTTTCTGACGGCACTCTACAGTATAAATACTGATCAAAAATATAAACACAACATGCAACAATTGCAAAGATTTTACTGAGTTACTGTTCATACTGTATAAGGAAATCAGTCAATTTAAATAAATTAGTTCGGCCCTAATCATTGGATTTCACATGACTGGGAATACAGATTTGCATCTGTTGGTCACAGATACCTTAAAACAAAAGGTAAGGGAGTGGATCAGATAACCAGTCAGTACCTGTTGTGACCAACATTTGCCTCATGCAGCGCAACACATCTCCTTCTAAATAGAGTTGATCAGGCTGTTGATTGTGGCCTGTGGAATGTTGTCCCACTCGGCTGTGTGAAGTTGCTGGATATTGGCGGGAACTGGAAGACTCTGTCGTACACGTCCATCCAGAGCTTCCCAAACCGGCTCAATGGGTGACATGTCTGGTGAGTATGCAGGACATGGAAGAACTGGAACATTTTCAGCTTCCAGGAATTATGTACAGATACTTGTGACTTGGGGCTGTGCATTATCATGCTGAAACATGAGGTGATGGTGGCGGATGAATGGCACGACAATGGGCCTCAGGATCGTGTCACGATAGCTCTATGCATTCAAATTGCCATTGATCACCTCCCGAGTGTCGCAGCAGCCTAAGACACTGCATCGAGGTGCCAGAGGCGTCACTGCAGACCAGGGTTCGATCCCAGGCTGTGTTGCAGCTGGCCGTGACTAAGAGACCCATGAGGCGGCGCACAATTGGCCCAGTGGATTAGGGGAGGATTTGGCCGGCCGGGATGTCCTTGTCCCATCGCGCTCTAGCGACTCCTTGTGGCGGGCCGGGTGCATGCATGCTGACTCATGTTGCCAGTTGTACTGTGTTTCCTCCGACACATTGGTGCGGCTGGCTTCCAGGTTAAGCGAGCAGTGTGTCAAGAAGCAGTGCGGCTTGGCAGGGTCGTGTTTTGGGTGACGCATGGCTCTCGACCTTCGCCTCTCCCGAGTTCGTACGGGAGTTGCAGCGATAGGACAAGACTGTAACTACCAATTGGGGAGATAAAGCGGTAGAAATATCCTGCCCCCCCCCAATTTTTTTTTTTACAAATTGGCATTGATTAAATAGAATTGTGTTTGTTGTCCGTAGCTTATTCCTTCCCATATCATAACTATACCACCACCATGGGGCACTCCATTCACAATGTTGACATCAGGAAACTGCTCGCCCACACGACACCATACACGTGGTCTGCGGTTGTGAGGCCGGTTGGACGTACTACCAAATTTTCTATAAAGACGTTTTTCAGCGGCTTATGGTTGAGAAATGAATATTCAATTCTCTGCCAACAGCTCTGGTGGACAGTCATCATGCCAATTGCACGCTCCCTAAAAACTTGAAATATTTGTGGCATTGTGTTGTGTGACAAAACATTCTAGAGTGTCCTTTTATTGCCCCCAGCATAAGGTGCACTTGTGTAATGACCATGCTGTTTAATCAGCTTCTTGATATGGCACACCTTTCAGGTGGATAGCTTATCTTGGAAAATGAGAAATGGTCACTAACAGGGATGTAAAGAAATCGGTACACAATTTCTGTGAAATAAGCTTTTTGTGCCTATGAAACATTTATGGGATCTGTTATTTCAGCTCATGAAACATGGGACCAACACTTAACATGTTGCTTTTATATTTTTGTCAGTGTATATATATATATAGTGCATTCGGAAAATATTTAGACACCTTCACTTTTTCCACATTTTGCTAAGTTACAGCCTTATTCTAAAATTGATTAAATACTAATTTTTACTCATCAATCTATACACAATACCGATAATGACAAAGCAAAAACAGTTTTTATACATTTTTGCAAATGTATAAAACATAAAAACAAAAATACCTTATTAACATAAGTATTCAGACCCTTTGCTATGAGACTCAATTGAGCTCAGGTGCATCCTGTTTCCATTGATCATCCTTGAGATGTTTCTACAACTTGGTTGGAGTCCACCTGTTATTTTAAATTAATTGGACATGATTTAGAAAGGCACTCACCTGTCTATATAAGGTCCCACAGTTGACAATGCATGTCAGAGCAAAAACCAAGCCATAAGTATCAGGAATCAAGGTAAGACCCAGATGCAGACACGTTGTATTGACAATGGTTTAATATTCCAACAGGGACAGGCAATAGACAGGTCAAGGCAGGCAGGGGTCAGGAAACCAGAGGTGGGGCAACGGTACCGGATGGCAGGCAGGCTCAGGGTCAGGTTAGGCAAAGGTCAACAATCCAGAGGTGGGGCAAAGGTACAGGTCGGCAAGCAGGCTCAGGGTCAGGGGCAGGCAGAGTGGTCAGGCAGGCGGGCTCAGAGTCAGGACAGGCAAGGGTCAAAACCAGGAGGGTGAGAAAAAGGAGAGACTGGAAAAAGCAGGAGCTGAGAACAAAAACGCTAGTTGACTTGACTGGAAACAGGAGACAAAGGGCTCTGGACACATGAAAGGTGGGATGTATACGAAGGGTACGGGGCAACAGAAGACGAACAACAGAGGGGCTAATAATCTTGGAGATGGGAAATGGGCTGATAAACTGGGGGGAGAGTTTGCGGGATTCCACCCGGAGGGGCAGATCCCGGGTGGATAGCTATACCTTCTGCCAGAGACGATACCGGGGAGCCGGGGTCCGATGGCGATCCACCTGTTGTCGATACCTGGAGGTGGTCTTGAGGAGTGCCAACCGGGCTCTCCTCCAGGTATGAAGACAGCGGTGCACAAACATCTGGGCGGAAGGTACGCCGTCTTCTTCCTCCTGCTCGGGGAAGAGCGGGGGCTGATACCCCAGGGAACACTCAAACTGAGATAGGCCCGTGGCAGAGCAGGGAAGGGTGTTGCGGGTGTACTCGACCCACACCAGCTGCTGGCTCCAGGAGGTAGGGTTGGCGGAGACCAGGCAGCGCAGAGTAGTCTCAAGATCCTGGTTGGCTCGCTCTGACTGGCCATTGGACTAGGGGTGGAACCCAGAGGACAGGCTGGCCGACGACCCAATGAGGGCGCAGAACGCCATCCAGAACCGGGACGAGAACTGAGGCCCCCGGTCGGAGACCATGTCCATGGGCAGTCCATGGATCCGGAAGACGTGCTGCCCCATGAGCTAAGGGTATTTGGGGAGAGGAATGAAGTGAGCGGCCTTGGAAAACCGGTCGACCACAGCCAGGATGGCAGTGTTGCCCTCAGACGGGGCGAGACCCATGACAAAATCCAGGGATATGTGGGACCAGGGTCGGTGAGAGACAGGCAGTGGTTGCAGAAGACCAGCCAGAGCTTACTGAGGAGTCTTATTCTGAGCACAGACTGTGCAGGCGGTGACAAACGCAGTGACATCCGGAACCATTGTAGGCCACCAAAAGCATTGTCGCATGAAGGCCAGGGTCCGAGGGGAGCCCGGGTGGCAGGCAAGCCTGAAGCAATGGGCCCACTCCAGGACCGCAGTGTAGACAGCGTCAGGCACAAACATCCGATTATCAGGCCCCCCCCAGGGTTCGGATGGGACCCCTGTGCCTCTCGGACTTGTTTCCCTATATCCCAGTTGAGTTCCGTCACCAGGCACAAGGTGGGAAGGATGTTCTCGGACTCCGGGGTGGCTGGACAATGCATCCGGCTTGACATTCTTGGATCCCGACCGGTACGAGAGGGAGAAGTTGAACAGTGTGAACAGCAGTGCCCATCTGGCTTGCCTGGAGTTCAGGCGCTTGGTTGTGCGGAGATACTCCAGGTTCTTGTGGTCGTTCCACACGATGAATGGGTGTTCCGCCCCATCCAGCCAGTGCCTCCATTCCTCCAATGCCATCTTCACAGCGACAAGCTCACGATTCCCAACATTGTAGTTATTTTCCATGGCGTTGAGGCTTTGGGAGAAAAAGGCGCAGAGATGTAGCTTGAGGTCCAGGGCAGAACGCTGGGACAGGACGGTCCCCACTCCGACATCAGAAGCATCGGCCTCCAACATGAACTGACGGGAAGGGTCCGGATGAACCAAGATGGGAGCTGTGGTGAAGCGATGTTTGAGGTCCCGGAAAGCCCGGTCAGCAGCTGGAGACCACGTGAACGGAACCTTGGGCGAGGTGAGTGCAGACAGGGGGAAGCCAGGGTGCTGTAATCCTGGATAAAGCAGCGATAGACGTTGCAGTTGCACTCTGGACATGGGCTGCGGCCAATCCATCACCGCTCTCACCTTCCCGGGATCTATCTGTACACGCCCAGCAGTGATGATGTAATCCTTGAAGGGGATGGTGGAGCGATGGAATTCGCACTTCTCTGCTTTCACAAAAAGCTGGTTCTCCAGGAGGTGTTGGAGAACCTGTCAGACTTGGAGCACATGTTCTTGGGTGGAACGGGAGAAGATGAGGATGTCATCTAGGTAGACAAAGACGAACCGGTTCAACATGTCGCGGAGAACATCATTGACCAGAGCCTGGAACACAGCAGGGGTGTTGGTAAGGCCAAATGGCATGACCAGATACTTGTAGTGACCGCTGGCCATGTTGAAGGCGGTCTTCCACTCGTCCCTTTCCCGTATTCGCACCAGGTGGTAGGCATTCTGTAGTTCAAGCTTGGAAAACAAGGTGGCCCCCTGGAGAGTCTCGAAGGCCGAGGAGATGAGTGGTAGCGGGTAGTGGTTCTTCACCGTTATGTCATTGAGACCCCGGTAGTCAATGCACGGGCGTAGGGTCTTGTCCTTCTTCTCCACAAAGAAGAACCCTGTGCCGGTGGAAGAAGAAGGACAAATGAATCCTGCAACAAGGGAGTCCCCGATGTAGGTCTCCATTGCCTTGGTCTTTGGTACCGACAGAGAGTACAGTCGTCCCCGGGGCGGAGTCGTGCTAGGGAGAAGGTCAATCCCGCAGTCATAAGGTCGGTGCGGCGGGAGCGAAGTGGCCCGGGCCTTGCTGAATACCTCCCGGAGGTTCGGGTACTCCGTGGGAATGGCGGAGAGGTCAGGGGCACCTTCCGAGCCCCCGGGAGGATGTCCCGGGGCAGGTTGTGCTGACTTCAGGCAATGGGCGTGGGAGAACGGGCTCCAGCCCATGAAGGCACCAGTAGACCAGTTAATGAGGGGATTGTGTCGCTGGAGCCAGGAGAATCTGAGGGGACTTGATGAGCAGGAACTGGATAGCCTCGCTGTGGTTCCCTGACACGCGTAGGTTGATGGGAGTGGTGTTGTGGGTGACTCGGCCTATAGAGCGCCCGGCTAGCGCTCTAACGTCCATGGGAATGGAGAGGGGCTGAGTGGGGATGTTCAGCTCGGACGCCAGGGTAGCGTCAATGAGAAACCGGAGAGATTTAGACTGGTCTCCCCACAGCAGAATGGCATGAAAAGGGGTGCGAGCAGGGGAAGCAGGAACGTTCTCCATATGGCCCACCAAAGTACGCGCTCCTACCGGTGAGCCTGGTTTCAATATCACTAAATACAATTCAATATCACTGAATATAATTATATTTGAAATCATGCAGCGCTTGAAACCCTTGGGCCTATTGTATTGTCTATTTTTAGTTGAATTCTGTGTTGAATTGAAACAATAGCTGTTGATGACTTTGCCAATGCTATATTGGCCTAAATAGCATCCATCATTGATGACATGTGTCACGATCGTCTATGGGTGAGAGAGAGAACCAAGGCGCAGCGTGTGCAAAATACATTCTCTTTTATTTAGAGAAAAGGAAAAAACACGAAACGAACACTGAATACAAACTAAACAAAACGACCGTGAAGCTAAATGACGTAAGTGCAATGACAAGCAACAAACGTTCAACATAGACAATTACCCACAAAACCCAAATGCCTATGGCTACCTTAAATATGGCTCTCAATCAGAGACAATAAACCACAGCTGCCTCTAATTGAGAACCAATCTAGGCAGCCATAGACATACAAACACCTAGACAAGACACTGACCCATATACCCTACAAAACCCCTAGACAATACAAAAACACATACATTCCCCATGTCACACCCTGACCTAACTAAAATAATAAAGAAAACAAAGAATACTAAGGCCAGGGCGTGACAACATGTGAGTGATCAAATCCAATGTCATTTACACATAACAATATATTATATATTTATGCTAAATTTACTCTGTTTTTTATTCCATTGAGCTTATTTTATTTCATTATTCCTTTTTATTCTTCTTCTAATGCAGTATTGTTGAAAGTGAATCTGCAAGTAAGCATTTCATTGTACTGTGTACCATGACAAATTTACTTGACTACTACTACTGTTGTTTTTATCTTTGTTGATCATCCTACAGTATATATCAGGTGACAGAGCATCACCTCCTTAGATTAGCAAGGTTCCATCTACACTTGTCACCTCGTGACATTCACAAACTGATGCACCAGCTGGCCCCAGAGACCTCATTGAAAGCCTATTAGTTGACACTAACAGCAGTGTGGCTTCATCGGTAATTGGCGGACATGTTGCAACTGTCTCCTCTATTTCCTGCTGACTTTCTCTTGGGATCTTCGGGGAAGCCAAACTCCCCTTGGCTTCCATTTTCTAGGTATTCTGTGGGTATTCTGCTTTCATGATGTCATAATTGCGGCTTTGCTCACACCGAACACTGTCGGGGCATTGAGGGGGCCTGGCAAATGAGCTGGAGATCAAACCATGAGGATAAGATGATGGAAATGGAGATGCTGGGGATGAAAACACAGGATATAAATCAAGGCATGCACTGCATAGAGGCACATTCACTTCCTGGTGTCATGGTGGTAGTGGCGGAGGTGTTTTCCTTCACTCCGATTTTTCTGAGAGATCAAAACAGAAAGTGCACATAAACACATCATTAGTCACAAGAAACAAGGCAATGAATCCTTTTTTTGTGGAGCCAGAGGCTCCTTTTTGTGGATGTCCTTGTGGTAGTAGAGAAAAATAGACATACAGTATTAGCTTGACCTGTGGGGTGTAGCGCAATACTAAAAAGGGAAAATGTAGGCCTAGTATATCATTGTTTTGCATTTAAAAAGCCACTTTGCAATGTCCACCGTGTTTCTTGCAGATCACACTTTCCTCCTCAGTGGGTTTTTGAAACAGTGTGATACCATTCCGTTCGAGCAGCAGCCATTTCTCAGTTCAGCCGAATTCATGCTGACGCTCCGCTTTACTTTTGAAACTCTTCTTCCTGCTCTTTTAATCTTCAGGGGAGAAAAGAGGGCCAGCGACCACTGCTGCTGACAGGGACATAACTCGCCTTCCTTCCCCGCATCTCTTGTTTACAGTCTTCCTCTCCATCGCAACCAACCCCTCTCAATGGAGCCATAAAAAACAAACAGGGGCTTTTAGAGAAATTGCCTGTGCACTAAAGATTAATAACAGTTGGGCCAACTCAGGAAGAAAGTCCCCAGAGGCAAAAAGGACATTAGAGATTAAAAGTGCCACATCCCTAAATTGGAATGATTCAATAGGTTCTGGCTCTCTAACCATCTTTTGAGAGTCAAGGCGTCAATTAACCTGCCTGATAAGTCATCATTAGGCACTTAGATGGTCGCCTACTGCATTATGTGAGGCATGTGACCGTTGATTTGTCAGGTGAGGATTCCAACCACAAGATAGCAGAATTGTTCTATGGGCTAATTAACATGTGCATGTCATTTTCAAGAAGGAATATACTTTGATGATAATCACATAAAAAGTCTGATAAGAACATGTAGAAAATATAAGTCTTTGTCTTATATCCCTCTAAAAATACTTGCACAGGTGCCTGGGTGTGCTTAATGAATAGATTAGACTGGCCCTGTTCTGCTAGAAAAACTGAGCACTGATTTGATCTCTGATGAAAATAGGTTTGGCTCTATGTAGGCCTACATTACAGTAGGGTGGTACAATTATTATTGTGTATAATACTATGCAGTGCAGTAGCCGACAGTAGGCTACAGTGTTTATGGTTATATCAACATGTTTTTCAGAATGGACCATAAAAAGTAGGCATAACGTCGGCACATGTAGCTCCTCCTGGCTGCAGCAGAGAGGAGCGCGCACAGCGTGGCGTTTCCATGGAAACACCCTGCATAGCAACGGGAAGGCGTCTTCAAAGTGAACCCGTAACAACCCTAACAGTCAGAAGTGTAGCTAGCTAATGTTGCTCGGTGAATAGTTACATTTTAGTTTATCTAACGGTAGTCCTTAAACGTTTTAGTTTGTATCACTATTGCCTTTCTCATGTGCACAAATATGAGAGCCCAGGAGCTGAAAACCGAAGGGTTTACGGTGAAGTCAACAATGAAGAACTCAGTGGTAAGTTTGAGTCATCATGTCTAAGATGTGTAGCTAACTAAGCTAACTAGTTACTAGCTTTAGCTATAACTAACGTTAGCTAACCCTTGTTCTAATTGTTCTAATGTTGTTGCTCGCTAGCTTAGTTAACTAGCTAGCCAGTTGACAAAATACGCTAACTAGATTGCATAAAGACACAATACCAGCATCAGCAAATCAATGACTTCTCGTGACGATGCCATTTTGGCATAGGGGAAAGTATATTTGGCATAGTTTGTTAACTATACAGTAGTAGTCTAAATTAGCTGATTCAACTACTACGTAGCTAACGTCACATTTGCTAGTATGATCGGCTGAAACAATTGCGCCAAAAGTTCAGCATTGTGATTGTGTTGTGCTTTGTTCTACACTGTCATGCATAGTCATACACACAGTAGCCCCACGCACTCTGCCATCAGTTTGGAACGCCGTTTTGGTCTTTGTGTGTCAAAAAAGATACATGTCAAATAACACTATTTGACGTGTCAAAAACACCATTTGACGCATCAAATAAGCTTGTTGACCAATCAGGACCTGAATATGACTTCGAGTCACGTACATTTATTGCGTTGTTATTACACATTGATTACACGATCACTCGTATTTCATGTCACAACGATTCACTGATACCTATGCTATGATGCTGGTAAAGTTTTGTCTCGCGCACCTGACGCAGACACACTTCCAGAAGCTCTGTTCTTCCCCAAAAACATATCAAAACGACATCATCTGTTTCAGTAGCTATAGTTAGCTATGTGTCATTATCTAAAATACCCCCAATTTATAAGACAGTTCTTATTTGATTAATGGTGGTCGGACCCACCTATGTGAAGCTAGCCACAATAAGGATTAGCCACTTTCGTCGAAATTGCGGGTTGCCTTCAAAATAAAAGTCTAATTGAAAGTGATGCAAATTAATACAAATAGTGGAATCATGCCATAATGGAATAGATCATGCTAAACGAGTTTGTAATATTCTTATATAAATTCAACAAAAGACAATAATTTGTTCATTTGACAAAAATATGTTAATCACACTGGATGTATTAGACTTTAGAATTGCATTGTTGGAATAGTTATTTCAATGTACAGCCTTACCTATGGATTGTGGATCAATGACATGGCGTATCAGTCTACTCAGTGACACCCAGAGAACATTAGCGTTGTAGCTCTTATTGCGGGGCTCTGAAACCACTGTGAATTGAACCACATTTATTGTACCAGTCAACCTACTATGAGTAAAAACAATACGACCTGGATGTTTTAGAACCTGATAACTCTGAGGAGGACTTTGGGAAAAAAGCACTTGGGTACTGAGTAGAGTAGACTGATACCCCATTTCATTGATCCCCAATCCTTAGGTAAGGCTGTATAGTGCAATATAAATGTCAATAGGCACAATATGCTGACTGGGGAGATGTTTTCCCACAGTCAAAGTCCCGCAATTAGAGCTAGTACTACGATAATATTGGGCTCCCGAGTGGCGAAGCGGTCTAAGGCACTGCATCTCACTATAGTACCTAGTTCTCATCCAGTCGTGATTGGGAGTCCCATAGGGCGGCGCACAATAGGGCGGCACACAATTGGCCCAGCCAATTGGCCGGTGTAGGCCGTCATTGTAAATAAGAATTTGTTCTTAACTGACTTGCCTAATTAAATAAAGGTTACATTTAAAATATGTATAAGTACTGAAAACCTTGGTTCTGGTGATTTTTTAAAAGGAAAAAACAAAAATAAACCATTATTAACCAAACTATTACAGATAGCAAGCATTACAACACTACACATAATGCTGTAGACTAGTACAGACTAAATATGCACAAACATTTTTAGCCCTTACACGGAATCCCAAACCGGCTGCGCCCATGCGCCATCGTGCGCACATTTATTTTGTCCCCCTACACCAAACGCGATCACGACACGCAGGTTAAAATATCAAAACAAACTCTGAACCAATGACATTAATTTGGGGACAGGTCGAAAAGCATTAAACATATATGGCAATTTAGCTAGTTAGCTTGCACTTTCTAGCTAATTTGTCCTATTTAGCTAGCTTGCTGTTGCTAGCTAATTTGTCCTGGGATATTAACATTGAGTTGTTATTTTACCTGAACTGCACAAGGTCCTCTACTCCGACAAATTAATCCACACATAAAACGGCCAACTGAATCGTTTCTAGTCATCTCTCCTCCTTCCAGGCTTTTTCATCGTTGAACTTATATGGTGATCGCTTCAAAACTTTTATAGTATTACCACGACAACCGGCAAAACAGTTCGTCTTTCAATCACCCACGTGGGTATAACCAATGAGGAGATGGCACGTGGGTACCTGCTTCTATAAACCAATGAGGAGATGGGAGAGGCAGGACTTTCAGCGCGATCTGCGTCAGAAATAGGAATGACTTCTATTTTAGCCCTTGGTAACGCAGACGCTCGCGAGCAGTGTGGATGCAATAATTGAATAACATGGATTTCTAAATTTATTTTGCGACGCTCGCGCACGCGACGTGTCCGGTCTGGTCAGCATGTTAACCCAATTAAAATAAATCAGTCTGTACATTTTAAGCCATTTTGGGTCCCATCCGGATTGGAGGTTGTTCGCACTTGGCCTTACTCCTCTCTCCTCCTCCTCTCCTCTCCTTTTATCTACTCCTCTTTCTTCTCCTTCTCTCAGCTCCTCTCTCCTTTCCTCTGTTCCACTCTGTCCCTCATGCATCCCTACCTCACTCTTGGGATTCTGCCTTCTCTGTCTAGCAAAGTAAGCCATACACGATAGCTTAAGCTTTTAAAGAGTTGGCTAACTAAAGAAAGTTTAATTTAATTCAGGGTGATTTGATGTTAGCTTGCTAAGTGAACGTTACCTGACACTCTTGTCCCTGCTCCCCCTTTCTCTTTCACTGCTGTGGCTGGAAATATTTCAATGAACTAATCTGAGAAAAACAAATCCAATCGAAGACAGATAAATGCAGCTATCTTGCTTGCACTTAATACAGTTCCAAACGAACTAGCTAATGTTAGCTAACTTGCTAGACTAGTAACATTAGTCAAGCGTGTTTCTATCATCAATATACTTATGGTTATTCTATAGCTAATTGCCGTTACAATTGTGGCAGCAATATTATAGATCTAAATTATGTTAGTAGAGTTTTTAGGTTATAGCTAGCTTATGTAGTTAACTAGTTGGCTAGCTAACGTTAGTCAAACAAACAAGCTAACGTACCTTTCTTGCAGTTTCTCACGCAGGTGCATTCTGAAGTGATTCAAGTGAATTGTGTTTTGCGCCGCAGAGCGTCTGTATCGAGCACTGGTCACTCGCTCGCTGGTCACTGGTGCGCTGTGTTTCTTGAGTTGCAGGCTGCCTGCCACAGCTCACAGAGCTAAATAACCTTCAGAACTGTGTTGAACCTAGACAGATTATTTATTTATCATGAAAAGCGAATGTGCTTCACAGAACTTTATTGAAACTATGTTTAGTAGAAATAGTATGTTACTTTTGATGTGGCGGCAATTCTGCCGTGGCGCAGCACCACACTTAAATGAACACAGAGGAAACACTGGTGTAAACTCATCACAGTGATTTTCTGTGGGTGTCACCGAGTAGACTCATACTCCGTTTCATTGCTCCACATTCCAACACTCCAACCTTGTTCAGGATTATCGAGTCTAAATATGGCATGATTCCACCAATTGTAACCTTCTGCAACACTTTCAAAGAGGGACTTTTATTTGGAAGCGGAAACCCAAGTTCCACTGTTGTGGCTAATCCTTATTGTGGCTGTTTTCACAACACAACCCGGAGAGGTCAAGCCATATTAGCCAGGTGAAGCTAGCTGGCTGTTTATAACATTAGTTTTGGGCAACAGTGTTAAGTAGCTGGCTAGCTAGTTATTTCAATCGGAGAACAACAAGCGGCTACATAGCTAATACTTACTCACATGGATTCCTAAACCATTGCGAAGAATATTGTTTTCAGGCTGGTTGCATTGGTACTAGCTAGGTACCACGCTAAAGCTAGCTAGCTACCACAGAAGTTGGAAATAACATCTGTATCAAAGATATATGCAAGAAATGTTGATCCTGCTCTTTTGACTTGATCTAATTTCAAATGCTCACACAGATGTTTTCCTTTTCGGTCGAACAAATAATGCCTTATTACCAATGCAGTATTGTACAGCTGTAACAGTGATCGTAATGGTGGCTCTTGGCTTGCACGTGCAAATTCAGCACACACAACATTCTATAATAGAATTGTGTCTTTTTTTTGGGACACGCAAAGACCCAAACGGCGTTCCATAATCAGGTAGATTGTTGGTAGGATGAATGGGATAATGGAATGACCGGGCAACCTGTCACTGGCTTCCTGAAATGACTCTCCGTCTCCTGGCAGGAACAGAGACATGCTACAGGAGCAAAATAACTAACATTGAAATGCTTACTTTCGGGCTATTCCCAAAAATATAAAAGAAAGATAATAACACAAGGAATTCATACACAATGAGTAACAATAACTTGGCTATATACACAAGGTACCAATACAGTATTTATGTGTAGGGGTACGATTTAATTGAGGTAGATACACTACATGACCAAAAGTATGTGGACACCTGCTCGTCAAAAATATAATTTCAAAATCATGGGCATATGGAGTTGGTCCCCCTTTTGCTGCTTTAACAGACTCCACTCTTCTGGGAAGGCTTTTCACTAGATGTTGAGGGAAGGTTTTCCAATAGATGTTGGAACATTGCTGCGGGGACTTGCTTCCATTCAGCCACAAGAGCATCAGTGAGGTCGGGCACTGATGTTGGGCGATTAGGTCTGGCTCGCAGTCGGCGTTCCAATTCATCCCAAAGGTGTTCAATGGGGTTGAGGTCAGGGCTCTACGCAGGCCAGTCAAGTTCTTCCACACCGATCTTTACAAACCATTTCTGTATGGACCTCGCTTTGTGCACCGGGGCATTGTCATGCTGAAACAGGAAATGGCCTTCCCCAATCTGTTTCCACAAAGTTGGAAGCACAGAATCGCTTCAACACTTGGCGGTTGGACTCCAACCGCATTTTGGCGGTTTTGACGGGTTTTTTAAAATTTTGCCTAAACTGACATAACCAAATCTAACTGCCTGTAGCTCAGGACCTGAAGCAAGGATATGCAAACTTTGAAGTAGGTGGAAATTTGAAATGAATGTAGGAGAATATAACACATTAGATCTGGTAAAAGATAATACAAAAAAAATGTGTCCATCATCTTTGAAATGCAAGAGAAAGCCCATAATATAATATAGGAGTCTAGGCACAATTTAGATTTTGGCCACTAGATGGCAGCAGTGTGTATGCAACGTTTCAGATTGAACTAATGAAGCATTGCAATACGGCACAATATTTTTTACAAAGTCTGCCCAAATGTGCCGAATTGGTCAATTGATACATTTTGAAGTACATAACTATAGAGAACATACAGAAATTATATGGTAATACAAAATGTAAGTTTACACACTCCCAGGAATGTCATACATGATGGATCATTAGCTTATACACTAACTTTCACACATCTAGATGGCCGGGCAGGTTGGGTGTGGAGCCAGAGACAGCAGGGCTTCAAACTGTAGAACCCAGTCACTACATTTGTATATAAAAATAGATTTAAAAAAAACAAAACTGCTACATTTTATCTCTGGGACCCTCAGGATGACAACTCAGAGCAAAATTACTGAATGTAAGTGCATTATTTACCTTCAGAGGTGAATGTACATATGGGTAGGTGTAAAGTGACTAGGTAACGGGATAGATAATAAGCAGTAGCAACAGCACATGTGATGAGTGAAAAGAGTTAGTGCAAAGGGGAGTGGGGGTCTTTGGTTAACTATTTAGCAGTTTTATGGCTTGGGGGTAGAAACTGTTCAGGGACCACACCTGTTGGTTCCAGATTTGGTGCATCGGTACCGCTTACCGTGCGGTAGCAAAGAGAATAGTCTATGACTTGGTTGGCTGGAGTATTTTACAATATTTACGGCCTTCTTCTGATACCACCTGGTGTAGAGGTCATTATTATTATTAATCACCAGCCTTGATATTGACCCTCAAATGAGTAAGAGGAAGAGAAACGTGAGAAAAGGCGCTTGCTAGACACATTTTCTGACTGTCATTCAGATTCAGTCCATTAAAAGAGTTCTCTTTGAAAGAGAGAAAAGTATTTTGCCTTTTTGTTGTTACATTGCCTGGTGTGTGTATGTGCGCACACGCGTGCTTCTGAAATGTCTTCATCCAGTGCAGAAAATGCAGGTAAAGCACAATGAAGATGTACCTGTATTTAAGGATGCAGAACAGGTGCTGCACCTCACTGACAGCCTCACGTCGACCCTTTCAGACTCTTTCTTATTTATTTATTTAACCAGCCTTCTGTATCAAGCTAATAGCTGGCATGACAAGCAGTGTCTGTCAGCTTGTACCTTACTCTCCATCTCTATTTGAGCACAAACACAAGGTAGCAAGGCATGGCCATCGAATTTCCCCAGAGGTGATAGGCTAGACCTCATAGACTTTGAGTTAAACTACTGAATGAGTAATTTCCAAAGACAGTCTGGCTCCCCCAGACCACTCCTGTCCATTTTAGATGAAGATGGATCAGGAGAATGTAATAGATATCAGAGCCCATCAGTCCTAATTGACGTGTCCTATTGATTGGTCAAGTAAACCCATCTTCTGAGCCAGGAAGTAGGTTATAGTGGGACATTTTGACAAAAAGCCCTCTCAGTGTTTTGTAAAAAGGCCTAGGCTTTAGGCCTAAAATGCAACAGTAGATCATTTATACAGTAGGCCTACATTGTTTGTTGCATATTTTGGCATTTGGCACTTAGGCTATGCCTATTTATTCAGCGTGGTTTCATAGACCAGACGTAACATAGTAAATGTAAATCTGGGACACTCAAAATAGTATGTTATGTTTGGTATGGTTACACAAGACAGAAGGTTACTTAAGGCAAAAACAAAAGTAGGCTGGTTAGTCGGGGTGGATGGGTAGACCTATAATGTGAACGTCAAGGATTGCGTGTTTGAATCTCATCATGGCCAACTTGAGCATTTTAGCTAATTAGCAACATTGCAAATACTTACTACATTTTAGCTTCTTTGCAACCCTTCCCCTAAACCTAACCTGAGCCCTTTAACCTAACTCCTAATCCTAATCCCTAGCCTAGCTAACGTTTGCATTAGCCACCTAGCTAACGTTAGCCACAGCAAATTGTAATTCGTAACATAAAAGTTTTGCAAATTCGTAACATATTTTACAAATTGCAATTAGTAACATATGCGAATTCTAATTCGTAACATATCATACAAAATGGATGATGGACATCCACAAATGAATACATACCATACTAAACGTAACATATCATACTTTTAAACCACACATTTCACTGCACCTATCTGGTGTATGAGGCAATAAAACAAAATAATTTTGTATTGAATTCGTTTTTCAGGATTTAAATGGACTATTTTACTACCCGGGAGTCCAGGTTGATTTATTAGTAAGGCATGTAGGTCTAGTATCTATTCACAACGGTCCCTGGCTTTAGTTGAGCAAATGATGAAGTGATAGCATATTGAAATGTAAACTTCTCCTAATGTACCTGCCATACTAACTCATCATTCTTATGGGCACACAAAACAATGTTGCTAAGTGGTCAAACTTTCAAAATTACCATAGTGAGGTGAGACGTTTATACTGATGGAAATACACCATAGCTCTGTCTGGATCATATGATATTCCTCCTTAGTGAAAGCAGCAGGACATTTACATTGCACATATTGCAAGTTAATTATCGCTTAGCATGCGCGCACCACAGCTATCGAGTCACCTCCGCAGCCAGCAACCATGCGTGTTTGCAAAGAACGGGAAGCTTAAGCTGATTGTCCTCTTTTATGTAGAAACCCACACTGAATAGGCTGCTTCTTACGCTATATTTCTTCATAGCCTAGGGGAGAGTGGAATAAGTTGAGCCATTCAGCATCGCTCAGTTAAGGGAAATATAGTATTCTTTCTAACAAAGATATCTACATATATTTCAAAATGTTGTGTATCCCTGGACATAATCAGAAATCATGTAGACATTATAGTTTTGAAAACACATCTTGTCCAAAAAAAAGTGGCCTCTTGGCACAACTTACCCCATACCCCTTAAGTTCAGCTACAGGATCGGGTAAGTTAACCACCTACAAATTTTCTGTACTGAATGAAATATTACCACTACCTTTTTAGTAAAACTATGTCTATCTTTATTTCCCAAACACAATTATTTTAGGGCGCTTTTATATATCTCCTTATGATCCGGATCCTTGAGCATTTGGTACCCTGATCCGCTATAAACCCTGATCCGCTATAAAGCAAACCCTGTCTGAAACAAATCCTGGACCTGCATGAGTAGTGGCTCTAAGATCCAGGACCCGAGTACCAGCTATTGTGACACGGCAGTGTATAACTTTTTTTGCCCGTTGTCAACAAGCTAGCTCGCTAACTGTGCATCTTGCTTATCTCACCCTGTTATTTTCAGGTCTTGTGAAAGGGAAGCCTAGTCTGTAGAATTCTCACATCATGGTTTCATTTTTTTCCTTCAAGTTTACTCGTTTTCTAAAACTGAATCTATGGCATTATTTAGGATGCTTTAGACAGAAACTTATATGATACTAAATAAATCAAATTATTTGAACAATGCAGAAACCACATAAAACTATTTTCTAAATAGTGTGCCTGTAACAGGATTTGACCTTACACCCTCAATGTTCCAAAGTTGCCTACTCTACCTGCTAAGCTACTGGTCAGGTGTATTTCTGTATACAAAATCCTAACTAGTAGTATAAGTATGGTATCTAGTAGTGGTAAGCTTTTGAAAGCAGCTTAATCGAAGAAAGCACCGGAACCACGGCAAAATCAGTAGGATCTTGCATTTAGCAACAAACGGTTTGAAAAAGCAAGTGATTAAACAAAACTTTTGACGTTATTGATGACGTACTTCTGTTAAAAATATATACACGCATCGACACACTGCTTTGAAGTTAGCTGCTTACGATTTCAACGCATGCCTCGGAGCTCCAGTATCAAATGTTACATCACGAGTGCCACTGACTCACCCAATGATGCAGATAGCATGAATTTGCATAGCTTAGGCTTCTCACCGTACCGGTGATGGTCTCAAGATAGGCCTGAGCTACTTTGAAAAACAGTGCTGTTCGTCTGAGTTTTTTTTTTGCTTCTACTGACAAATTACTCTTCTCAGCAGTAGGCTTTTGCTTTCCAAATGTTTTTCCCGCGATTGTATTTTGGAACTTGCGAAAAGCCTTTAACTATTCACTGACAGCGCGAAGAGAAATAGAATCCATAGAACAAAAGTGCCCATTCAAGCCAGGACTGACAGCCATTTTGAGCATACCCATGAGTTTACCAGTCAAATTACCAGGGTGACCATTAAAACGTAATGTTTTTTTAAACGTTCTGAGAACGGAAGTGAACATTTTGCCTCTTTTGGGAATTTTCATTTTTAGGTTGCAGGGAGGTTCTGATGATGTTTTTCTTTGGTTCCCTGAAAGTTTTATTAACGTTCTGAGCACAGAAATTATAGGTTATTTGAAGGTAATGTTCTGAGAACATGTTTCAATAAGACTTTTTTATAAAACTAGCTTAGGTTAACTGTTTTGAACTCCAAGCACAGATAGGACATGTCGTGACGTGACTACCGTTAATGTTATTAACTGCTTATGGCGCTATTTTCACGTTCGGATGAAAAGCGTGCCCAGAGTAAACTGCCTGCTACTCAGGCCCAGAAGTTAAGATATGCATATTATTAGTAGATTTGGATAACAAACACTCTGAAGTTTCTAAAACTGTTTGAATGATGTCTGTGAGTATAACAGAACTCATATGGCAGGCAAAAACCTGAGAAAGAATTCAACCAGGAAGTGGGAAATCTGAGAATTGTAGGTTTAAGTCTTTGCCTATCCAAGATACAGTGTACATTTGGTCCGATTGCACTTCCTAAGGCTTCCACTAGATGTCAACAGTCTTTAGAACCTTGTTTCAGGCTTCTACTGTGAAGGGGGAGCGAATAAGAGCTGTTTGACTAAGGGGTCTGGCAGAAAGCCATGAGCCAAGTCTCGAGCGCAGCCGTGAGAGCGAGCTCTGTTCCTTTTCATTTCTAAAGACAAAGGAATTGTCCGGTTGAAACATTATTGAAGATTTATAATAAAAACATCCTAAAGATTGATTCTATACATCGTTTGACATGTTTCTACGAACTGTAATATAACTTTTTTGACTTTTCGTCTGGACTTCGTCTGTGTTGTGTGTTGTGCATTTGGATTACTGGACTAAACGCGCGAACGAAAAGGAGGTATTTGGACACAAATTATGGACTTTATCGAACAAAACTAACATTTATTGTGGAACTGGGATTCCTAGGAGTGCATTCTGATGAAGATCATCAAAGGTAAGTGAATATTTATAATGCTATTTATGACTTTTGTTGACTCCACAACATGGCGGGTATCTGTATGGTGGCTGAGCGCTGTACTCAGATTATCGAATGGTGTGCTTTTGCCATAAAGCTTTCTTGAAATCTGACACAGCGGTTGCATTAAGGAGAAGTATATCTTTAATTCTATGCATAACACTTGTATCTTTTATCAACGTTTATGAGTATTCCTGTAAATTGATGTGGCTCTCTGCAAAATCACCGGATGTTTTGGAGGCAAAACATTACTGAACACAACGCGCCAATATAAACAGAGATTTTTGGATATAAATATGAACTTTATCGAACAAAACATACATGTATTGTGTAACATGAAGTCCTATGAGTGCCATCTGATGAAGATCATCAAAGGTTAGTGATTAATTTTATCTCTATTTCTGCTTTTTGTGACTCCTGTGTTTTTCTGTGACTAGGCGCTGACCTAACATAATCAGATGGTGTGCTTTCGTCGTGAAGCCTTTTTGAAATCGGACATTGTGGTGGGATTAACAACAAGTTTATCTTTAAAATGGTGTATAATACTTGTATGTTTGAGGAATTTTAATTATGAGATTTTTGTTGTTTGAATTTGGCGCCCTGCACTTTCACTGGCTGTTGTCAAATCGATCCCGTTAACGGGATTTCAGCCGTAAGAAGTTAATGACTGTTATTTGATCAAATCAGTTAACTATGTTTAATTATTAAGTGATCATGTAACAACTAACTCATTAGTACCTTGGGGCACCACGGGAAAACGTATTTAACGAGTTACTATCTCCCGAATTAAACTCTTATAAGATATATTCATATCTGTCGATAACAGTCACTTATTAATGTATTATTACCTCATATCAGTCTCATTCTGAATGTCGTTGACCTTGTAAATCTGCACAAACTCTAGTCTAAATGTTGAATCAGTGATAAACAAATTGGCTTAATTATTTATTTACTAACTAACTAAGTAATCACACAGAATTACATAAACACATAACCACACAGAATTACATAAACACACACACACACAGTACAAATGATCGATTACTAACATAACACAATAAAAAGTCCCTAGTGGACTTACCCGATATGACCGTTTGGTTACACAATGGGAAGGGAAGGGCAAGATAAAGAGAGCGGGAGAGACAAAGAGAGTGGGCTGATACATACATGTGGAAGCCATGCTCATAAGAATGAATACTTTGCACATGAACAACCTCTCATTCGAAAATAATTGCAATGTATATATTTACGCTTGTATGTCTTTGTCGTCTCTCTGTTGAAATCACCCGGTCCGTCTATGGGGAGTAGTTTGACAGAAGTCTCTGGTTTGTCCACCAGAGGTCACAATGTCCTTTGTAGTTGTAGTTTTCTTTGTTCTGGAGTGTTCGTTAGAATGGATCCATCAGAGGTGTATCACGCGGTGGGGATAGGGAAATGTTCTTCTTTTCTCGTCTGCGGTCGAGTTTCCTGGACTATTTTACATATACAGCTGCAGACCGTGAATGTGTAGTCTTTATCTTCTTCACTCGTCAAAAGTTTGAGGGTCTTACCATTTTCTGGTGTTGTAGTTTTAAACCATTTGTCAGCCGTGTAGCGGCACTTTTTTGGTTACTACATGGTTCCATATGTGTTATTTCATAGTTTTGATGTCTTCACTATTATTCAATAATGTAGAACGTTACTAATGTTTTCTTGTGGTTTTTATGGAAAGTTTTCTAAATGATCTGAGAACAGGACTTTAAATTGAACCATGAGGAAACCTGCAGAAAACGTTATGGTGAAGTCCTGAAATTCCCACAGAAGAACTTTGTTTCTCAACGTTCTCTGAACACTCTGAGAACCTGACTTTAAAAATAACCATTAAGAAACCTGCAGAAAACGTTATGCACTGAAATTTCCACAGAAGAACGTTGTTTCTTAACACTCTCTGAACAATTTGAAACCATTACTCTAAATTGAACCATGAGGAAACCAGTAGGAAACGTTAAGGGAAGGTTGCATTCAATATAACCATAGGATAACCACGCTCTCACCAAGCTCTAAGAAACATGGTTCTCAGAATGTTATGTGCTAGCTGTGTTCTATTGGTTATATTTCTATGGCTGCAACACAACAAGCTGTTCGATATTTGGCTCGTGTGCTGCCCAAGTTCAGTGTTTAGACATGAGTAATTATATTATTTTGGAAACATTATTTCACTTTCTACTTCCAGCAGCTATGATTACACCTGTAAAGAAAAAAACACTTCAGCTTTCTCAACTTGCCATTGGCTCAACCATTGGGTCAATTTACCCTGTGGCCATTGGCTCAACTTAACCCAAGGCAAACATTTTGACTATATTAGACACGACAAGGATGCACTTTCATGCTAGGTTTAGGGCCTCACATTGAAGCTTATAGAGACCACAAATGATGTATAGAACATTCTCAAAATGACCTACTTTGGTTTACATACAAGCATCATGAAACCTCTAACAAAATTAATTAAATGTATTTTTAATTTTACCCCCTTTTCTCCCCAATTTTTGTGGTATCCAATTGCTAGTAATTACTATCTTGTCTCATCGCTACAACTCCCGTACGGGCTCGGGAGAGACGAAGGTCGAAAGCCATGCGTCCTCCGAAACACAACCCAACCAAGCCGCACTGCTTCTTAACACAGCGCGCCTCCAACCCGGAAGCCAGCCGCACCAATGTGTCGGAGGAAACACCGTGCACCTGGCTCCCTTGGTTAGCGCGCACTGCGCCCGGCCCGCCACAGGAGTCGCTGGTGCGCGATGAGACAAGGATATCCCTACAGGTCAAACCCTCCCTAACCCGGACGACGCTAGGCCAATTGTGCGTAGCCCCACGGACCTCCCGGTCGCGGCCGGCGGCCACCAGAGTCTCTGGTGGTGCAGAGGCCCCCCCCGGGAGGCCCCAAAATAAATAAATTAGACTTTTGTAAAAAATCTATAATAATTTGTAAATATAAAAAATAAAAAAAAATCTGAACATGCTTACCAGTTTTTTCATGCGGTTTCTTCCTTCACAGTCTCCATGAAATTATTACCTCTCCCTAAGTATTTGGTCAAATGTTTAATTTTGTGTATGGTTTCCTAGAAACAAGGGAGTCTCAACTTACCCCTTTTGCTCGACTTACCCCACTCTCCCCTATTGTAGCCTACATTGGGATCAGAAGCTCAATAAAATATGAAGACTACTGTATTAAAAAAAATATTCTACTCTGCCACAAAAAAATATGCTGGTTCAGTTTGATCACACAGAAGTTGCTCAAACCTTTGTTGTCAGTCTCAGGCTGGTTGGCGGTGAGTACTTTCAGAAGCTGATTCATACATAATAAACGAGGCCATTCTCAGATGGCTCACATATTACTCTGAGATGTTTTTAATATAAAAGGAGAAACCAAGTTTGTTTTCCCACTACAACAACATAGTGTCACTGTCTGAAGGCTGCACCTGGAGCTCTTTGTCTGTCCTATTGCTTCAATGGTATTCAGCAAGGCTACACTTCCTTTTTCTCCCTGGCAATTATTCTCAAACCACTGCTTTTCATTGCTGTGATTCCTTAGTAGGCCTATGGAATAAGTGTAGGCAACAAGGGCACCGCTTGAGTCAGTGACAATGTGCATGTGAGATAGAGAATCTGACTAGTAGTCCGATGTGTCTTCGCAGGCAGTTGAAGTAAACTTGAAAAACAATCTAGCTCGCGAACAAAACAATGTCTCAATTTAGTAGACTTTTGAGTAAATTAGACCAACTTTTATGTCTGTGCGTAGCACTTCTAAAATGAATCCTCAGCACTTCAATCACAGGGCGCACAGTTCCCCAGCCAGGCAGTGTTGATGCGCATCGCACGAAGTAGAACAAATATTCTAGGATTCGTAGTTCTTTGTGTGATTAGCAACCAGGTATAAAACAAAACGACAGAAACACTTTGAAAACAGCTACTGCAACATTTATTTAGCTATAAATGTGCTCATACTTGGCTTCTAACTCGATTTTCATTCACAAATGCTCGTGAAATGCTTCCACTGTGGATCCCTAACCACCCGTCAAAGTGGCTGGTGAAATAGACATCTTACCCATCAATGCCAAAGTCTACCTGCATTTTGTCGGGTGTGTATTTTAGGCCCTGATCAGAGCCATAATTGACTTCCTCCCTCGCTGTAGGTCATAAACAAATCTCCCCTCAAGAATCCTCAGGAAGTCCCATTTCAAACCCTTAAATATTCAATATCTCTCAAGAGTAGGCTATCGGCGGCTGGAGGGGGTTTGTTGGTATGTTGCTACTGCTCTTTTCCCTGTTGGTCACTGACATATCGCTCCACCAGAGAGAGAGAGCTGCACAGAAGGAGCAGTGCTTTGTAAATAAAGACAAGGCCATTTGGAGCCTTAAAAGGGAATGGGCTTGGAACATAGGCTTATTATAAAGTAAAGTATTTGTGGCCATTCGCACGCACGCACGCACGCACGCACGCACGCACGCACGCACGCACGCACGCACGCGCACACACACACACACATATATAAAACACATAGGTCTGTAAGCAGATAAATACGCCTCAAAAGATCAAGGCCCCTTGTAGCACATATCACCTGAGTGATCAAATCAATACCTGAGCCCTGGATTCACTCCTTAGAGCTACATGTGTTCCTCTGACTTTTTGTGTGGCATGGGCCTGTAGATTGCTGTGGTGAGCACTGATAGAGTGCTGTACAGACCTCATTTACCGCTTCGCCTCCAGGATTAGCATTGAGCTGCCTGCCCGACCAGACAGTCCGCTTTGCTCCCTCCTGGGAAAAGAGATGGAGACTCGACAGTACTGACGTGACCTCCATTTCTCATTCCTCCCCCATATCATCATTACTCTCTTAAGCAGGTGCCTCTGATGTCTAGGCTACTCTTCCTCTCTCTCTAGTCGTCCCTCTCTATTTTTCCTCCCTCCCTCCATCTCTCTCACTCTCTCTTCTTGTCGCTCCAAACACATTTCCCTGACAAGGGAGCTCATAATTTGCTCTGCGTGATAAATAAATAGGTCTATCCTGTGTGGGTGGTGGCGATGGGGGGTTGGAGTGCGGGAAGCCGAGCGAGAACCGATGGATGTCATGGTCCTCACTCTGGGCCCCCGTCCGCCACTTGGTTCCGATCCATCATCCCCGCCGCGCCACTCCGCTAACGTCTCCTGAGCCGCTGGAGCAATGGCTGCCACCAGGCTGTGACATGGAGCGCAGTCTAATGCGGCATCCCTCCGGCATCTCTCTCCCCCCTCGGCCAGACTCACCTCATCTTATTAACTCTTGAAATCCATTCCGGTAACTGCCTGTCATTAATCAATCAATCAATCAAATGTATTGCACTTGCCTTAACGGTTGCATCTGAAGCTGGGCTTGCAACACGGCTATCCTCACCATAAGGCGATAGTTATCCTGTATAGTATGAGTACAGTGACTGCAATTCAATGGCATGGTGTTAATGTTACTACTTTGCTTTTTTGGCTGGTGGAGGTCCTGTAGAACCATGTCCAGATAAAGCGTCCGCTGTGAAAAAGTTTCATAAAAAAAGTCGAGGGAGGAAAAAAATGAACGTTTGGCAGGTAGCCAAGTAGCAACAAACAGCACAGCAGCATGGAGACAAGTCCGGAAGTTGTGACTTTGTGGCTGTGGTAACTGACGTTTGACGGAGAACTGGGTCATGGTAAGTAACGTGTTATTGGCAATTGGTGCCCGGAGGCCTGCATCCTCTTAACGCAGACTAGTGCGCAGGCTAGATCAATCACTGGGACAGAAGGTCCTTGGCCGGACACGGGCTGAATTAAAAATGTTATCGCTTGCTGTCACGTTCCTGACCTTATTTCCTTTATTTTGTTTAGTATGGTCAGGACGTGAGCTGGGTGGGCATTCTATGTTATGTGTTTCTATGTTTAGGTTCATTGTTAATTAGCCTGATATGGTTCTCAATCAGGGGCAGGTGTTTTACGTTTCCTCTGATTGAGAACCATATTAAGGTAGGCTGTTTTCACCGTTTGTTGGTGGGTGATTGTCTTCCGTGTCTGTGTTGTTACCACACGGGACTGTTTCGTTTGTTTAGTCTGTTCCTGTTCGTGCGTTCTTCGTGTTTTTGTAAGTTCTCATGTTCAGGTCGGTCTACGTCGTTTTGTTGTTTTTGTAATTTATCAAGTGTGCTTCGTGTTCATCTTGTTTCAATAAATCATCATGTATTCATCACCAGCTGCGTTTTGGTCCAATCCATGCTCCTCCTCAGACGAGGAGGAGAACAAGTGTTACACTTGCGTTATTCTGCTGACATTTCTCTTCATGTTAACCTCGTTCTCAAATTTGAAAAAGCAACATTAAACCATGAATTAGTTTTTAAAAATTAGCTAGACTATCTCGACGCACACATACAGTATACACACATACTCCCTTTTAGGCCTCCATGATATGGCTGTATTTTTTCCTCAGTGCTTTGTAGCTCTAATGGACTTAATCACCAATAGCTCCTTTCACATGACATAGGCATTTAAAGATTAATAGATAGCTTGGCTTCTGAAGAATGAGATTGCTGAAATCGCCTTCACCTTTTTCTCCGGTACACAAAGACTGTCTGGCAGCGGCAGCCGGTAGTGGGAAGTGTTTGCCATAGCCATTCCATCTGACCTGATGAGGAACTATAGTCATTGCTATTGTGTTAACTTTTTTTGGAGCTTGGTCTCGGTTCACAATTATGATTGCCCCATTTGTTATCCTCCTTGAAGACCCGCTTGAATTTTTATTAGGTGGCTTTAATATAGGACGTTTATTGCCGCTGCAAAACATAATTTCTCCTTGGAAGTTAATTATCTTATAAGGAAATACAGAGGACATCTATAAACAGTATCCGGTCAACAAAGCCAGGTGGAGACTGTAGGCCTATCACTTTCACAGAATGTCCCTCCATTTCAAGAACCATTCTCCATTAACAATGAGCGTGCAGTGTAAAAGATGAAGAATGTGAATAGGCTTGTTGTAACAGATGATTTCCTCTCTTCCCATAGTGGTGTCATTGAGGCTAAGTAGTATGATGAGTCGGGTTGTCTGAATTGAGTGGTCCTTGTAAGCTGAATACTCTGCTAATAATAGCATAGCATGCAATTAGGCTAGTTTATTCACCAATTAAATCAGGGAGTTGATGATATGTTGTGTGTTGAATCTCTGCGATTTAGCCTATCCTCTTTTGACATTATTTACATAGCCTAATATGTTGGATGTCCAACTCTACAACATCGTCAAATATTTATTCAATATGTATTTTTTATAAAGATTTAGGCTACTTCATCAAAATAAATATTTCTGGTAAAGTAAAGTTGGAATCCCATAATATATCCTAGCTGTCACGTTCTGACCATAGTTCTTGTGTGTTTTGCTTGTTTTAGTATTGGTCAGGACGTGAGCTGGGTGGGCATTCTATGTTGTGTGTCTTGTTTGTCCGTTTCTATGTTTGGCCTAATATGGTTCTCAATCAGAGGCAGATGTTTTGTGTTGTCTCTGATTGGGAATCATATATAGGTGGCTTGTTTTGTGTTGGGGATTGTGGGTGGTTGTTTCCTGTCTTTGTGTTTTCTCTGCACCAGATAGGGCTGTATCGGTTTGCCACATTTTGTTATTTTGTATTTGTAAGTGTTCACTGTTTATCGTCTTAATTAAACATGTTGAGCACTGGCTATGCTGCGTGTTGGTCCAATCCCTGCTACACCTCCTCTTCTCGTGAAGAGGAGGAAGGCTGCCGTTACACTAGCCTGAGGCCTAGAGATTGTTTGATTGTTGTATTCCGAGCAAATAGCTGGTAACGATGATATCTCTTTGTCAATGATGGTTAGTGAAACAGAATTGATAAACCTGTGTCCATCACTCACGAGATAACATGACTTATTTAAACCTGTCGGGCTTAGTATTGGGAGAACATCAAAATGACGTATTACTTGGTCACTCGATTATCTGTCAGTTACCAGACACTGCAAAGTGTCCACACTTCTCTGTTTTCCTGAAGGAAAGAAGAAAAGGTTGAAATAGAAATGAAATGTGACACTGTAATGCATCTTGTCTGGATAGAGAAAAGTAAATCATTAAATGCATCAATTGTATTTCAATGGATATCGGTCGAGCATTCAAAAGAACACTCGGTACAAATCAACCACCCCCCATCATCTCAACTCCCATAAGAATCACTGCCCTTGCTAGAGGAGAAGCAGCCCACCTCAGCAATCTAATCTAAGGGGGTAAGGCATGTGTCATGCACTGCACTCTCAGGGCATGCGTGGCAGATCGCATACTGAATACATCAACATAATGAAATCCAGGGATAGAAAATCAATGTATCTGACACTGTTGTCACAATCCAATATGGCAAATGAAGGCATTTGTTCATCAAGCTGTTTTGAAAATCTTTTTAAAAAAATCGCAAAGCAATAATGTTGATCTGACCTTTTGAATTTAGCTGACTCGCATTAGCCTAAAATGAATTGTCCCTAATCCCTCAAGGACAGGAGCAAATATATTATATCGAAAGCAATCGTTGTTTTACAGCTTTGTTGATCACTTTTGTGCTTCACAAGGGAAGCAAAGTCGTCTCTTTCGTTTGTTTTGTTTTGTTTTATGATTTGCAGGTGACATGCACCCCAAGTAAAATCTACTTGAAAGCCTCCATGAGCTTGCATGAGCTCCACTGCAATTCCACAGAGGATTATGCTGTTAACTGCCTGCCTGACATCCAGCAGAGTCAAAGTGCTCCAAGTCAAAGGTACGCGTGCAACTGACAGGGAACTGAAGGCACCGAAGTCAGGGAAACAGACACATGTACCCAGGCGCTATCAAGAAGATCCCTGTCACATCCACTCTGCTTCAGCCACCGATTCTCATTGTCGGGGAAACACCAAACAAATTCCACTAACGAGAGTTTGATCAGTGCACGGCAGGAGGACGGTCGACCCGGTCATGACACCTGTTCTCACTCTCAGGACGGAGAAGAACAAAGTGAACGGAAGGAGAGACGGAGGGAAAGCAATATAACCTTTGGCCTCTTCCCCAAAACACACTTGGGCTTGTCGGTCCAACTCTGGATGTCTTTTTGAAGGCCATCTTCCTTTGACTTCAGCTTATAGCCTAACAGTTCGACACTGTGACTTAACTTTCCACTTCTCATTCCGACACCATTGCTTGGCAATTTCTAGTGTACATTTTTGGCCTCTTTTATAATCGTCTGCTGATGTGTTGGCCTACTATGCCAAAGAGTGTGACAGCCAGGGTAATAGTGGGCTGGACATTAGGCGTCTGCAGGCTGCTGAGGTCTGCTATTCAGGCACAGTAAATTACCTCAGATTCATCTTAGCACTTGTAAGGCCAAGATTGTTTTACAGTAGCACAACAGCTAGAGAAGTGGAGAGAAAAAAACTGTGCAACTTTTGCCTCGATACCGGCTCTGAACTCTCGAGTGACATAGAAATTGAAGCTACAGGGGAGGCTGACGCTGCTAATTCTTTGAGCGTGATTGATGTCTGTTAGCAGGGATTTGGGATTGAAGATGTGGCCCAGGAGGCCTTGTGTACAATATAATAGCAGAGACACCTGTTTCATTGTTGTAGCGTCGTCTGCACTCTGAACGCAGCACCACCACAGTGCGGGGATGGGGGGCTGCCGAACAACCTCCCCCAACCTCCACGGGAATCAGATGACTTTCAGCAGCGCACGCCTCTTTCCCGCCTCGTGTGAATAAGTCAGTCTAGAGCAGGGGGAGGTCGGCCCTAAAGAGCCTGTTCTGCCTCGGTCTGATTTGTTTGTTGATCCTGCGTTTGCCTCCCGCAGCTAGCATCCTGAAACCAGCATACCTGAAGCTCCATTTGAGATATGAGCTGAGGAGAAGTTGCCTGTTTTGAAGGCATTGAGGGGAGTAAAGTGTTTTCTCCTTTTGCTCAGAGGCTAACTTTTGCTAATCCAGAGACTGGACTATCATTCAAGGCATTATCCCTGCGGGGAGACTCAGTGGCTGACCTAATTTTCATGGATCTCACTGCTGGTTGTTGCAGCTCCAGTTACAAGCCCTCTTTCAGATTTGTTGAGCAAACAACTTTTAGGACATTAAGCAACATTTCATATTCAATCTTTTGGGTTTAGCTTAAAGCAGTCCATAGAGACTGCTATGTAAAGGGTAACATCCTCGTTAATATATTGAAAGGTCACGCTCCCGACAACGCAGTGTATCTCTGTACATACTGTGTCTCTTCTGTTAGCAGATCTCCCCAGCGTCATCCTTTGATGAAAGGCTTGCTTTTGATTCAATTCTCCAGCTGGACTAATATTATGACTGCCATTATAAATTCCAGACATTGGAGAGATCCAAAAGTCAGTTTCCACTATTCTCATGTGCCATAATTAACATACTGGGTCAAGATAGGGGATTGTTCAACAATATCCCCTATTAGGGATAAAATATGGAGATATGCTAGAGCAGTGGTTCCCAAACTGTGGGGCGCACCCCAACTAGGGGTTGGCGGGGGTGCGGGTGCGGGGGTCCTCCCTAATTAAAAAAATATATATTTACAGTACCAGTCAAAAGTTTGGACACCTACTCATTCCAGGGTTTTTCTTTATTTTTACTATTTTCTACATCGTAGAATAACTATGAAATAACACATGGATTCATGTAGTAACCAAAAAATGTGTTAAACAAATCAAAATATATTTTACAAAACAAAATATGAGATTCTTCAAAGTAGCCATCCTTTGCCTTGATGACAGCTTTGCGCACTCTTGGCATTCTCTCAACCAGCTTCACCTGGAATGCTTTTCCAACAGTCTTGAAGGAGTTCCCACATATGCTGATGCTCTCATGCATTTTTCAGTGTTACTTGCCTCGAAGCGAGCATAGAAGTTATTTAGCTCGACTGGTAGGCTCGTGTCACTGTGGCAGGGCTTGCAAACTATTACAGACTACAAAGGGAAGCACATCCGAGAGCTGCCCAGTGACATGAGCCTACCAGATGAGCTAAATAACTTCTATGCTCGCTTCGAGGCAAGTAACACTGAAAAATGCATGAGAGCATCAGCTGTTCCTGACGACTGTGTGATCACGCTCTCCGAAGCCGATGTGAATAAGACCTTTAAACAGGTCAACATTCACAAGGCCGAAGGGCCAGACAGATTACCAGGACGTGTACTCCGAGCATGCGCTGACCAACTGGCAAGTGTCTTCACTGACATTTTCAACCTTTCCCTGTTGGAGTCTGTAATACCAACATGTTTCAAGCAGACCACCATAGTCCCTGTGCCCAAGAACACAAAGGTAACCTGCCTAAATGACTACCGACCTGAAGCACTCATGTCTGTAGCCATGTTATTCTTTGAAAGGCTGGTCATGGCTCACATCAACACCATTATCCCAGAAACACTAGACCCACTCCAATTTGCATGCCGCACCAACAGATCCACAGATGATGCAATCTCTATTGCAC
Organism: Salvelinus namaycush; assembly: GCF_016432855.1. Lineage (NCBI taxonomy): Eukaryota > Metazoa > Chordata > Actinopteri > Salmoniformes > Salmonidae > Salvelinus > Salvelinus namaycush. The sequence goes on from NC_052334.1 coordinate 38,935,749, forward strand.
TACACACTGCCCTTTCCCACCTGGACAAAAGGAACACCTATGTGAGAATGCTATTCATTGACTACAGCTCAGCGTTCAACACCATAGTGCCCTCAAAGCTCATCACTAAGCTAAGGACCCTGGGACTAAACACCTCCCTCTGCAACTTGATCCTGGACTTCCTGACGGGCCGTCCCCAGGTGGTAAGGGTAAGTAACAACACATCTGCCACGCTGATCCTCAACACGGGGACCCCTCAGGGGTGCGTGCCCAGTCCCCTCCTGTACTCCCTGTTCACTCGTAACTGCACGGCCAGGCACGATTCCAACACCTAGTCACCGACAACGATGAGACAGCCTATAGGGAGGAGGTCAGAGGCCTGACCGTGTGGTACAAGGACAACAACCTCTCCCTTAACGTGATCAAAACAAAGGAGATGTGGACCACAGGAAAAGGAGGACCGGGCACGCCCTCATTCTCATCAACGGGGCTGTAGTGGAGCAAGTTGAGAGCTTCAAGTTCCTTGGCGTGCACCAACAAACTAACATGGTCCAAACACACCAAGAAAGTTGTGAATAGGGCACAACAAAAACGGCAAAATGTTCTTTGCACCCCATGACAAAATGTGTAGAATTGCAGGAAATAAGCTTTAAACCTGCTAAATTCTCTCCATCAACAAGAGGGGTGTGAACAGTGCTTGTGCCCATAGAAAAATAGACGTGGCATGTGCACGCGAGCGCAGGGGCGGCGCGGGGATGTTCCCCTATGCTGGAAAGTGGCCCCAAGTGAAAAAGTTTGGGAACCCCTGGTGTAGAGGACCTTATCTTCCTCAGCTTTCTTCTCCTTGGGGACCTGTCTGTATCTGGGTTACCTGTGACGCCACAGCAATCAGAGCGTGATGGAATGGGGGGGATGGAGGGACATCTCAGAGGATGGGTGTTTGAGGACAGATCTGTCCCTTTCTCATCTCTCAGCCGGGACTCTTGCTCTGAAATCGATGCCCCCTCCCTACCCTCAGTCTGTCAGCCTTGCTCCTCTGTGGACACTCAGCAAGGACCTCACCTCATCTCTGTCAGCCTGCCACATCACATCCAGAGCACACTGTATTGATGGCTCCTTCCGGGCCTGAAGCGGGGGTTCATTCACCTGCCTGCCCGCCTGGGTGGCTGGATGGTTGGGTCACAGTGTGGGGGATAATGGTGGGAGGCAGGAATGGGATGTATGATGAAACCTGGACTGGACACCTTCAAAGATTCTGTCCCTTGGGAGGTGGTGGTGCAAGAGGACAGGGCTTGGTGATGGGCTCCCGAGTGACACAGCGGTCTAAGGCACTGCATCTCAGTGCTAGAGGCGTCACTACAGACCCTGGTTCGATTCCAGGCTGTATCACAACCGGATGTGATTGGGAGTCCCATAGGGCAGTAAATAAGAATTTGTTCTTAACTGACTTGTCTAGTTAAATAAAGGTTAAATAAAATAATTGTTTGATGGATATGCTATGCTCAGAGATCTCGCTAAGCTAGTATAAAACACAATAGACCTAGCCATGAACTTCACATGGTTTACGTACATTGTCCCGAAGCTCATGTTTTGACAGAAATTGTTTGTTTGGTTGTGAATAATGCCTCAATCAGATAACTGTACAGTATTTAGTCTTAGCTAGGCAATTGTTTTTTTTATACACCCCCCATGCATGCTACGGCAAAGCAGTGTACTGCTTGAATACATTGTAATACACACCCCAAAAAATATCTGCCATAAAAGCAGGTAGTTATGAAAAGTTGATTGAGGAACTAAGGAACTTAGCAAATTAAATCTTTCAGATGTTAAAGTCTTCTCTACCGGCGACGGGTGTTATTTTCCTTGTGTGTGTCATTAATTTGATGGCCTGGCCCGGTGTTTTAATGCCTTCAGGTGTCGTCACTGATTAGGGCCGTAAAAGCAAAGCGTGGCTCGGGTGCGTGCCCAGCACTCTAAGAAGCCTGCTCGCAGAGAGGCTCTGAGGAGGTGTTCCACCACTGTGTGCAGTAACAGCCACGCTGACCCGTTTAACAGGGCCTTGAGGTCGTTTATTTTTAAACTGCCACTGAAGTAGTGAGTCACTGATCAATGAACTCCCTGCTCACCTGGCTTGCACTCCTCTGTTTCATACAAATACCATTACAGAGTAACAGGAATAACAAAAGCATAGTGTGTGTAGCCTATTTGTGCGGTGTGGGCTATGTTTTCAGGATATAGTTTGAATATGTGTTGCATGCCTAGGCCTATTTATGCAATGTTGTTTGCCTCCCTGATTCATCCAGTGCATATGGGTCCTTAGGAATCACTTGACAAGTAGGAGTGGAACTCTTAGCCATGCAATATGATTCATTTTGAGCGATCACAACTGCGGTTTTCCGACATGAATCACCAAATAGGCCTCTCTCGTCTGTGAAGCAGCGAGCAGAGGCCAGGCAGCCCGGGAGATAAGTGGGCCGCCCACTGGAAACGTAACCAGCTTTGAGGGGTATTCATTCACCTGCTCTCCAGCTCCACTGTTTTCTGATCTGAATGACAATACACTCGCTGAGGTAAACAGAAAAATAAATGACAGCTTATTAAAAGCTTCAAGAATGTACGTTTGTAAAATGTTATCCTATCCCTCCCATCGTTGAATGCTTTTTCCTTATCCTTTCATCTCCCTTTGTCTTTGTTCTGAAAGGTGACTGCCAATGCTGTGCTAGTTGTTGTCTTTGCCCGTAACTTGTCATTTTTCATTACAGACAATACCTCCCGCAAACGTGTATGCCCTCGTTGGTATGACACAATGACAATCACAAAGTGCCTCGGTGACTTTGTAAGCAGGAACGCAGACTGTACCAGCCTACATTTTAGCCTTCAATTCCCCTGTCGACTGGAGCATTCCGCTATCATTTTCTGTCTCCTGACCTTGTCTTTTAACAAAAGAGCCATCTACCAGTCATTTTCTTCACACAATGAAATTGATTTACCGACTGTTTCTGCTCCAGCTGACTAGCCTGTCTGTTTGGTCTCATGAAAAAGATATGCACAATTACTAATGAATCTAAGGATAGCTAATAGTAACTGTGTACTCAGACTATTTCACCCTGCAGTTTCAAAGAGAGTAAATGAGTAAGCCTAACAAGTGACATATTCATTGTTTGGATAAGAGGATGTGAAAGAAAAGAGAAACCGGTCTAGGTGCCTCTGTTAGTTTTTATTCGTGAATTCTTTGAAATCTCGTCGGAGAGATTCACACATCTCTGGCAAGTGCATATTGTTCGACTGGGCAAGTGCCCCATAAATAAAGAGAGCTAATTTTGTTGCCTGCGGCAGTGATGTGCAGCCTGACCTTATCAGAAGAGGCTCCATCTGTCTCTCTCCGCCATCCTCTCCCTCTGTGACTCACCCACCGTCTCACTCGCTCGCGCCCGGAAAGAAAAAGGCCGCCTTTTGCATCGCGGTAGATTTCAATAACCCCTCAACCGAGAAAGGAGATATACAGAGCAAGAGAAAGAGAGAGAGAGCAAGCAAGTGTGCTTCCTTTTCCAGCAACTCCCCTCGCCGCCTCAGTAAGCAGTGGCACCCTCATTCCCCGGCAAATGCAAAATGCAATATTACCCCCAAAAAGAGAAGGAGAATGAGCGAAGCAGGAGAGAGATATAAAAAATATAAATGAGAGTGCGGGCTCTACCTGAGCTGAGAGTGAATTGACGGCCCCTCACCAAACATCCATCAATGACTTTCAGAGGCGTTTTGGGGCGCCGGCGGGGAGAGCTGGAGGCCCAGGCAGGTTGATGGATCACCTACAAGCCGCACCACCGTCGCCACGGCGAACTCACTCTCAGAATTGATGAGCCGCAGCTCCTGTCTCTCTCTCTCCCTCCCCCATCTCTCTCTCTCCCCTTCCCTATTCCGCTGCCCCTGTGTCAGCAGCACATGGATGCGCCATACTAATAAGGTTAGAGCAGGCATCTTTGTTCCACAGGATGACACCTTATAAATGACAGTAGCACAGGTCTCGTCCGCTGCTGGCTAGGCCAATCACCTCCACAGGGGGCTCAACCATGCAACTTCCAAGGGGGAAGCTAAGTTGAGGTTGTAGGATGCCGTTCACGGAAGGAAAGGAGTGGACACGGGCATTAGAGGGAAAAAAGGATAGCAGACAAAATGAGAAGGGGCTTGAAAGAAATGACAGCCTGGAGTGCATCTGACCGCCGTCGCCTTGTTATTACTCCCTTATGTGCACCAGTGGCAGAGAACCTGACAATTCTGGTTTAATAGTGTTACGAAGCTACTTCAAGTTTAACACTCTGCCTCAGAGGCTCAGCTTATGACCACCACTGAGGGCAGAATATTGTGTGTAAGTCTGTGTGTGTGTGTGTGTTTGTGTGTCAGGGGTCGCGCTAACGTCGCATTTGTAAACGTAGCTCTAAAAGGCTTCTCATTCTAATTTCTGCTCCGCTTCCGACAAGTTTTGCGCTTCAGTTAGACTTCTCCACTCGGGTGAGAAATCTTTGCTCTCATCGTCAGACCAATCCAATTCCCACATTCACAAACTAGCATTTGATCAGCAGACAGCACTCTGACTGATGGCAGAGAGGACGAGGCAATGGTTACTTTTCTCCGGTTGTTTTAGCAAGTTAAATTTGCAAGATGAACTTCATTCTGGCTACATTCTTTCTATGGTAAACATAAGAAATCTGATGGCCATGCATCCTGTTTGCAAGCAATACCTTGCTCTTTCACTGTAAGCTTTTACTTATCTTTGGTTGCTAACTAAATAGCGCTGCAATTATGTCGTCTTCTGATGAAAACAATGCTATTTTCCAATAGTTTGTGATTGCGGGACGCAATTTGGGGCATTCCTGCATGTGGGCATTCCTGCATCTGTAGGAACGCCTCCCTCAAGTATGCCATTGGTTCCTGCATGTGGGCTCAACATCTGCATGAACACCCCTCCTCGAACATCCCATTGGTTCCTGCTTATGGGCGCAACATCTACAGGAACTCCCTCCTTGAGAATCCCATTGGTTCCTGCTGGTGTGACACTATTGATAATCTATTTATTTGATTTGATTTGGATTTACTTGTTACCCCTTTTTCTCCCCAATTTCGTGATATCCAATTGGTAGTTACAGTCTTGTCTCATCGCTGCAACTCGAGAGCCATGCGTCCTCCGAAATACGACCCTGCCAAGCTGTACTGCTCGCTGAACCCGGAAGCCAGCCGCACAACTGGCGACCGTGTCAGCGAGCATGCACCTTGGCCCGCCACAGGAGTCGCGAGAGTGCGATGGGACAAGGACATCCAAACCCTTCCCTAACCCGGATGACGCTGGGCCAATTGTGCGTCGCCTCATGGGTCTCCCTGACGCAGCCTGCTCTGTAGTGACGCCTCAAGCACAGCGATGCATTGCCCTAGACCGCTGCGCCCGCTTTTGATATTCTGGATTTTTCCTGAATGTGTATGCGATTAAAATGTGGGTCAAAAGGGAAATAAAAGTATTATACGAGTTTTTCGTTTAGGCTATGCCATCATTGTAGTATAATTCATGTGCAATGTTTAGGCTTAAAAATGTCTGTGTAATCTCTTGATGCGTTGGATAGCAGATGTAACTGATATTTTTCTATGGTCTGCATTTTGAAAACGCTAACGCGACTCCTGGTGTGTGTGTGTGCGTGTTTGTGTGTGCGCGCGCACGCACGTCTCTCTCATTCTGTATTTTTAGCAGATTGTTAGATCACTGCACTGCCCAGCATCAAGCTATTGCAGTTCTTTGTAGCTCAGTTGGTAGAGCATGGCACTTGTAACAAGGTAGGGGGTTTGATTCCCGGGATTACCCTTACGTATAATGTATGCCCGCGTGACTAAGTTGCTTTGGATAAAAGCGTCTGCTAAATGGCATATGTTATTAGCATTTCAATGACCACCTCTCACACCATGAACTGAGGAGATGGAGTGAGATGCACAGGGGGGAGAGAGAGACATTTAAGACATGTAAAATGAAAGAAGATCTAGAGGAAAAAGAACATGCTCCAGCAAATGGCCAGTCACCTCCCACCTCCCATCCAGGACAGGAAATTAGCACCGAGCCACAGTGCTCACACCTCCTACATCATGGCTTCTGATATATCACTGCACTTTCACGTTGGGGGCTTAGGCAGGAACGCCATGAATCCCAATCGGGAGCGGGCTCCCGGATCACATCAGGAAGTCAGCGGGTGATCATTTCAGAGCGCCACAATTCTTACTCCAGTCAAAGCCCCCGAGGTACAGTGCAGCCGAGGAACGAGGGGGGAGGCTGGGGAGAAGGGATAGCGGGTCTCAGAGTCTGTGCTGTTTTTTTTGTGGGGAGGTTTATTAGAATCCTTATTAGCCGACGCCAATGGCGACAGCTAGTCTTCCTCGGATTCGACACATAACGAAAAAGACCTTACAGACAAAAATACTTTACAAGTTACATACAATATAAAAACATTAACATGGACATTACAACTAGGTTAGATAGGGGAGAGGGGTTGTGTTGTTTTATTATTTTTTTTAAAGCTAATATTGCTGTTTGCTTGAGTAATTTCAGATGGAAGGGAGTTCCATGTGATCATGGCTCTATATAATACTGTGTGTTGCCTTGAATTCGTTCTGGATTTGGGGACTGTGAAGAGACCCCTGATGGCATGTCTAGTGTTTTTTGTGGTGGGCCAGAAAAAAATATTAGTTTAGGTCTGGAAGAAGGGGAAATGGGTGTTGGTTGCTGACAACAGTTGAAAGGAGAGGGGAGTTCGGTGAAGGGTACCGTGTGGTGTGCGAGGTGGAATTGACTGCGGTCTCATCACTTTTGACCAAAAAAGCCACCTGGCCCAGTCAATGCAGTCTGGAGTTCATTTTATCCATGGCTATTTTTAGCTGCAAAAAAACATTGTTGCCTTTCAATATAAAACGCAGATGAAATAGTTTCAAACGCATATTTTGTTATGGTCTGCGTTTTGAAACTGCTAATGCACAGACCCCTGGTGTGTGTCTGTGTGTGTGAGTGTGCATTTTTGTGTGTGTGCGTTTTATCTATCACGTTCTGTATTTTTAGCAGGGGAGGGGGTCAGATTGATATTGCAGAGCACTGCACTGCTCAGCATGAAGTTATTAGCATTTCAATTACCACCTCTTCGGCCTCTTACACCATGAACTGAGTGGAAGGACTGAGATGCACAGTGGGTGAGAGAAGATTAAGGTTGAAGAGAGAGACATTCAAGACACATAATATTAAATCAGATCTAAAGGAAAAAATACTGCTCAATGTGCAAAGAACATGCTCTGAACAGAAACAGAATTAGCAGGTGTTTCCAGCAAATGGCCAGTCACCTCCCGCCTCCCATCTAGGACAGGAAATTAGCACCGAGCCACTGTGCTCACACCTCCTACATCATGGCTTTTGATCTCTCGCAGCACTTTCATGTTGGGAGCTTAAGCAGAAAGCCATGAATCCCAATCGGTAGCCGACTCCCGGATCACATCAGGAAGTCGGCAAGTGATAATCTCAGAGCGCCACGATTCCTATTACAGTCAAAGCCCCCGAGGTACAGTGCAGCCGAGGAACGGGGGTGTGGGGGGGGGGAGAAAGGTTCTTAGAGTCTGTGCTGTTGTGTTATTGTTGTGGCCAGAAAAAAGATTAGTTTGGTTCTGGAAGGGGGAATGGGGGTTGGTTGCTGATGACAGTTGAAAGGAGAGGGGAGTTCACTGAAGGGTACAGTGTGGCGCGCGAGATGGAATCGACTGCGGTGTCATCACTTCTGAGCATAAAAGCTGCCTGGCCCAGTCAATGCAGCCTGGAGTTCATTTTCTCCATGGCTATTTTTAGCTGCCGGCAGAGCAATGCTACCTGGATGTGAAGGCTTTTGTTGCGCCAGGCAGCTGGAGCATCACTGATGGGCCGGTAGGTAGCCTAGCGACTAAGAGCATTGGGCCAGTAACCGAAAGGTTGCTGGTTTGAATCCCTGAGCCGACTAGCAAGACACTTAACCCTAATTGCTCCTGTAAGTCGCTCTGGATAAGAGTGTCTGCTAAAATGTATCTGCAAGTCTTCCTTTTTTCCTCCGTGGCTGAGGGAACAAGACAGAAGGTTTTGCATTCACTCTGTAACCTAAAAAAAAAGCCTCAAACTGCACTGTGGTGATTGTATCTCAGACTCAAAGGCGTTTAGTCATATAAAGAGCCAAACAGTGTTTTAATGAAATACTACTATACGACGTTAACCAAGGTATACTATAGTAGGGCCTTTGTAAAAAAAAAAAAAAAGAAAGAAGAGGAGCATTAAAACATTGCAGGGACATTCAGGCATGCAACATTTTGACCGGAATATCATTTGTGATGGATAATGCAAAACGAGGCTACCCTGCAAATGACCTTCATGCAGATGATTATTTTTCTTGTGCTTTTAAATGCATGGTTAGTCATAGTTGTTTTGCTTGTTCACACTCCTGCAGGTATGCCAACCGGTGCCTATTAAAGGAGCATTATGTCATATCTTTGTAATGTAGTGGAATGATAGTGTTTCCCACTTTTTTTTCTGTGACAAAAAAACATGTTTGGGCCCATACAAAATACCATTCTGAAAATGCAGCACAAAATGTTTTGTTGTCAAATGGGAAAGTTGCACCCTCCCTCTCTTCCATCAGCATTACTCAGAGGCGTGGGCATCTCGTCCTCGAGCACAACCAACAATAGCAGACTTTGGCGAGCGTCCAACGTGTAGAAATCGCTTTGCCATTTCCTGGTTGCTAAAATTGTACACTGTTAGCTCAATTTCAGTTTATGTGATAAAATAAGCAATTGAGAGTGTAGAGAATCATTGCACCATCTAAATCGTTTTGAATTATATTGTGTTGATAATTCGTTTTACTTGAGACAGGAGACCAAGTGGAGACATAGGACGAGGTGGATAATTTTATAATAAGGCAGGTTTATTCAAGTGTAAAAATATTATGCAAAGCGTGCAGCACGGCTCTTTCTATCTGATCCGTATGGGGTCGTCAGGAAAAGGGAGTGTTTCCACAGTTGTACAGTTTTATATATAGACAACAAGCAAAGTAGGTTGATCTGCGAGTCTGGCCTTCCGATTGGTCGATCTGGGTCTTGGGTAGTCCTGTACAGGCCTGGTGTCCACGTTCCATTGGTTCCTGAGGTAGTTCTTTGTCTGGAGCTCCAACCCTGAGTTGTGTGTGTCTGAGTGATTGTCATGGGGGAGGGGAGTTGTGGGTGTCGTGCATGTGTCCAATGAGTCCAGCATATGTCCAATAGAAAAAGGGAGTGTGTATATTGTGTCAACCATAGCTAATGTTGAGAAGTTGTTAAAACAAGTTACCAATATCTAATACAATTCCTTACAAATGTCAATAACAAAACATATCGTACTTTCAGCTGTTTGAAGCTGGTGGACCAAACTGAAAGTAAGACTTCAGCGCGAGTCTCCACCGTGTTGCGGGGGAGGGGGAGAGTTGTTTATTATACGTGTTGTTGCAATTCACCTAGCTTCCTCAAGGGGGAAGCAAAGTTAGACATATTAGAGCCGTACTTGCAAACATAAGCAACCATTTAAATTTAAACAGTTTATCCGGCTCAAAATGTGTCAGACAATTAAAATCAATGATTTACTTGCATGTGACAGAACGCTAAATTGTAGCTGGTCCCATCAGATAAAATGCCACACGTAAGCCCTATGCTAACCTCACCAGGATATGGTGACACAAGTTCTGCATTAGCCAATTAAAATTGTCAACGTAGTCGGACGTGTTTCAAAACTTGTTCATGGAAGCGTCCTTAATATACCAGTCCAACATCATGTTCGGATCATCAAAGCAACTATCACGTGTATTTGACTGACTGGTCAAGTTTCTCTCTATCTAAAGTGTCCATGTAATTGTTGCAGATTGTGGCAAGGGTTTGAATCTCACATGAGTTCCCCCCCCCCCTTCCCCTTTGGAAAATGTAGATTTACATGTATTGTATTGCTGCGTTGAAGATGGACGTAGCCTATAGCCAACAACTTGAAAATCAAGATTAAGAATGAATTGAATAGGGAGCTACCTCTTTCAGCCTTGCACAAAAACACACTGCTATTGCCTAATAATCATAGTGCATAGGCTATATTACATTGATTGTGGCCCACCACAATGTACACTAAGCAGTTTTATAATCATCTGCTTTGCCACATATGCGTTATTTAACTCGAGGAGGATGAGCAGTACAACGTTTACAGTACAGGTTTTTTTCTGGATCAAAAAGGGCTTAGGTAGTGGGCACGTCTTGGCGTTATAGGGACATTTAAAATATGTTAAACCAATTTCCTGTAAATCTACAAATTTGTACGTGGAGCTGAGAGAAGTTTTTGCAGTTTTCAAGCTAATTTCCTGCAATTCTATGCATTTTACGACGGCTAATAGTGTGTTCTTTTTTACAATGTACGCTAAACGTAGATGTTGTAAGGACCTAATTTATATATATTGATGTGTGTGAAACAGATAAACAAAAGCGTGGAATTTAGTCATATATGCGAAAATGTTAAAATGTATCATGATAGTAGTAGCTAGTGTCCTACTCAAGAATGCATCAATGCAATATTGGTTGGTACACAACATTTTGTTACAGACCAACGGAACAAAACTTAACCTTGAATTTGTAGGTTTAAAATATCCCTCTAGTGGTCAGGGTTGACCAATTTTAAGAAATGCCATTGGTTGGTGGATATAAAGTCTAAGGTCTCTGATAAGCCGGTGAAGCATTTGTTCCAAGATATAATCACTGCCACCTGGTGAGGTTAGCATAGGGCTAACGTGTGCCATGTTATCTGATGGGACCAGCTACTAATGTTATTCATTCAGCATTCCCTCGCTTAAAAGTAAACAAACGCCACCAAACAGATTTACTTTATGCCTCTGCAATCCCATTGTGCATTAGATGCGGTGGGTCCACCGGGACACCATAGGGTGCCTTTTAATATTCTAAACTCACTCATAACTTACTTCAGGCTACTACTTTAACCACTCAGCATGCTACCTCTAAGAACGTTTCTCTCATGTGTATTGTGTATAGCGTTTGATGTGTGGCTCTATCTCTAAGGAACCACAGTCTTGTCACTGTATGGCAATGTAGTCCTATTACACTGTAGTCCCACGACGTTGTTTCTCAATGGAACCGCAGTCTTGTCACTGTCTGGCACTGTATTCATGTTACACTGTAGTCCCACGACACTGTAGTCCAGCACTGAGACGTTGTTTCTCAATGGGCGGTAATCTAAGGATTAATGACAGTGATACATCTGCCAGTCATGTCGTCGGGCCCCACAGATGGCGAGGGACGAGGGACTCAACACGGGGACTGATTGGCACGACCACTCTGTCATTCATTACCGGATTCAATTTGAGCTGGGATGAAAAACGACCCTACCCCCAAAAACGATTCAACTACCAGGCCTATCTCTGCTGCATCATCAAAGTGGTTTGCAGCTGTTACGCTAGTCAGTGATGTAATCTAAGGCTAGCTCCCCAGTGTTTGCATTCATTGACTTTGAGTCAGATCTATGGAGTGACATCCACCACAATAACAACAACAATGACGACAGGAGTCCAATTCATTCGCAGCCTGGCACTACATATCCAATATACAGGAACAGTAACATGGCAGAGCCTCGGGCTACGTGGCAGACAGGCTGTGTTTAGCCAGCCCTGAGTGGAGGGAGGCAGAAGTGTCTCAGAGAATTATATGTAAAAAAAATAATAATAAAAAAAGGCCCCCAGTACAATGATTCCATTCTGGATTTGAGAAACACAACTGTCAATTCTGGTTTCTATAAAGAGGATTATCTCTCTCTCTCTCTCTTTTTCTCTCTCTCTCTAGGTGGTAGGACCGCCGGCAGCAGGGGCCTTCCGGGAGAGGCCGGCCAAGCCCACGGCGTTCCGCAAGTTCTACGAGCGAGGAGACTTCCCCATCGCTCTGGAGCATGACACCAAGGGCAATCGCATCGCATGGAAGGTAGGATACTGCAAAGCATTCACTAGAGCAGTCTGTTGAGATTGTGCAATACGTGGAGGCTACAGTAGACATTTGTGAATGAGGTGAATTACTCCTATAGTGTACAATACTGTATGCAATTCATCATGTTCATCATTAGAGGGATCTACCTTTACTCTCAGCCTAAACTCTCAGCAGCGTATAGGCCTACAGTAGGTGATCACATGTACTCACACACCACCTTAATGTAGGAGGCCACACAGTGTTGTTCACATGGAAACACTGGTCCTACAGTATGTATTATTATGCTGTCAATGCTCTACATGATATGTGATGTGTGTCGGTGTCATCTGCGATGTTATCATCCATTGTGAAACACAATGGGACGTTTGCAATGTACACATGATGTCACGGTAGGTCAAGATCAATGTTCTGCTTGTCCTCGAATATTGCCTGTGAGGACAATAGTCCAGACAGACCTGTCTCGGTCTTTCTACGTCTATGTCGGAATTTGTACCTGCTGCAGTCAGAAAGACTCAATAGTGCAGCGTTCGACACATCAGTTAGCCCAGCAGTGAGATTGCTCCTCCTTATATTAACCACGCTGGCTTATTATAGCCTCACAGCGCTGCGAGATATTCCACATCTTCTGCGTCGGAGTCGTCACCACCCACCGCACTTAATGACATTTAGAAACGTAAGCAAGGCTAAATGAATCAAAGCAAATAGGCTTTTTCTTCCTCCTTCAAAGAGAGAGGTGACACACTCTTTCCTGTCTCCTGGTGAAAACATTGTGAAAGCATCTGCATGAATTATTAATGTACAGTGTTCAAATGAATACTGTGTGGTGGATGGTGAGCTTTTACCACAATAATGGCTTTCTTTGCGCTCTTGTGAAAAAGCTCTCAGCAAAACGGGAATTGGTGTATAAAATTGTGCAGCTGTTATGGTTATTGATTTCACCCATGCACACGTGTAACGAATTCTCCTAATTCTCCCTGTCAGACTACTTCATTACTCCCCCACTGTGCGAAACATCTTGGAGGGATGACTGTTCATGTGTGTATAGCATACTGCAGGGAGCCTAGTCAAGCATGTGTTTGTGTTCTGAACTAGCATGCGATCCACCACGCATCCGTTTTGGTAGATTTTTTTAATAATTCCCGATGAATTCACCCCCAGTGTTTTCGTCCTCTACTTTTAAAATCACTTCAAATAGAGTAGATGCCGGGCAGTGTAGTGGTTTGATAGGGGATAGTGAAAGTGGGGGCCTAGTCGATGATTGGAGCGAGCGCAGGGGCCACTGTGTGTTTGCACTGGGCAGCCCTTGGGGCAGAGGTTCACGCCTGGGGCTCTGGACTAATCTTGGCTGGAGAGTTGGCTATAGGAAGAAAAAAGAAAAAAGAAAACAGGAAATAGCAGGAAAACACAAACTACACTAAATTGTGTTGATTTAATTTGGCCTGAGTGCACGATCCGAGTGTGTGTTTACTGTGTTTGTGTGTGTAGAGGAGTGTGTGTGCCTGAGGTCAAGAGTTCACAGTCCCTGCCGGCTCTGTGTGTGTGTTTACGTGTGCGCGAGAGAGGGAGCAGGAGAGTGGTAAATGTCCTCATGATGGAATGCCTCTTAAATTGACCGTGAAATAGCCACAAACAGCATGTTTTCTCCAATAAGTCAAATATCAGTGGTAACATACAGTATAGGTGTCCTATTCAGTATGTGTGTTTGTCACCACCCCCCTGCAGCACCACACTTAGGGTAGAAAGCCTCCCTTGCTCCCCTCCCCTTTTCTCGTCTCTGCTCTCATCCAGTCATCCCCCTGTCTGTGCGGTAGGGAGCAGCAGCGCATGGCTCTTCCCTCCTCTTCTATGGAGTCAGTCTCTCAGGTCTTTCACAATCCCCCACCTCTCCCACTCTACTTCGTCATACGGATGGGCATTGGAAATGGTTTCAGCATCCAAATAATATCAATGGTATTTTTTCGGATTATCCGGATTGTCGAAATACATGTTTTAAAGAAAACCTTTGTTTTTGTTCAATTCAATGGAGACTGGCTCGTGTGACTCGAGAGAGCCGATGTGCTGCGCACTGTTTGTTTTAGCAAAAGGATGGGGGAGGGGCAGGTGTGAGAGAGAGAGAGAGAGAGAGAGAAAGAGACCAAACCGACTCCCGCTTGTCTAGGAAGATACAAAGAAGGAACTGTCAGATGCGTCACAATACCCCCGAACTTGCCACACTGGGAGCCAAATTTGAAGTGGAATACATGGAGCATTAAACACAATTGAACTGTATTTTCGGAAGGTCTGTGGTCACCATTAATGTAATACATTAACTATATAGGGGAGCTATTTCATAGTTTTTTCACAGGTACATTATTTTCCCATTTCAGTATAGCTACCCTATGCTTGGCGTGACAGTTATGGGGAGGGCAGACTGTCCGATATGCAACCTGGAATAAAAATGTAAGAGGACTAGTGCTTCTATTTAAACAAATCTCACATCTGTGCAGTTTGCGTGCAGTGGTGTTATGCTACATTGTATCATCGTTTCTTCTTCAGAGCTCGCTGGTGAGCAACATCTAATGTAACTTCACAGAGGCAAACACAAGTTCTTCAAGTTTAGCACTATATTTTTTATTTAACCTTTATTTAACTAGGCAAGTCAGTTAAGAACAAATTCGTATTTACAATGATGGCCTACCGAAAGGCCTCCTGCTGGTTTGGGGGCTGGGATTAAAAATAAAAAATAAATAAAATAAAAAAGTAGGACAAAACACACATCACGACTACATAAAGAGAGACCTAAGACGACAGCATAGCATGACACAACATGACAACATGGTTGCAACACACAACAGGGTACAAACATTGTTGGGCACAGACAACAGCACAAAGAGCAAGAAGGTAGAGACAACAATACATCATGCAAAGCAGCCACAACTGTCAGTAAGTGTGTCCATGATTGAGTCTTTGAATGAAGAGCCAATTTGTTCCTGAACTTGCAGCTAGTTGGCGGGCCAGAACATAATTAGCCCAAGTTCAAGAACATTGGGAAACAGCGGCATTCCGAAATGTTTTTAAAAAGACAAAGACCTTACCTCATTTCACCTTTTTATTTGAGTCCGGGCAGGCTGACTCTTTCGGCAGTTATGCCTTCATCAGAGCTGAATCTAATTATGGTACTTTCAGAAGACATGAGGCCAAGTCCAACGCAGAAAGGCATGAAGGAGAAAAGAATGCCAGCATTAAACTGTAATTTATTGATTGAAGGAAACTATATCAATGCATTTGATTTATGACAAGTCATATGATGGAAAAGTGAAAACGATTCAGATTCACGTTTGTCCTACGAGAGGAAATCTTAGCACTTCTCACACACATCACATAGGCCCAAACAAACATAAAATACAGCAGGAAACAAAAAATAGGAACAGTCAGACAAATACCTTTCCTACCCTCCCATCCCACCACAGCCTGTCCATATGAAGAGTGCGCACAATTTAAATGTCTGATTTGAGACCTGATGGGAGATCAAAGCAGTGGTGGAGTGGGGGGGGGGGGGGGGGGGGGGCTGGGGAAGTGTGATGTAGTTGATGTTTGTATGATGTTGTCGTTTGTATGTGTATGTTTAGTATTGTTTCTAAAAGAAAGGAAATAGTAGCCCTATAGGCTACTCCAGGGACATTTAATAGCCATAGCCTATACACTTTATTATTATACAAACCTTCAGAACATACAGTGCGAAACCTGAAAGAACTCGTGGTTCTCTAGGGTCAAGCGAATTGATACAATATATTACTCGTGCACGCACCAGAACATCGCTCCCAAACGTTAATGATGTGAGATTTTCTCCCCCTATAGAAGCACTGGTTCTCTTAAATTGTAATTCCAAATTGCACGTCAAAATATTTAGGGTCATATGACAGTCTGCTCTGCCTTTCCTCCCCTTCACACCAGGGCTGCCAAGAATATAGGGTTGCTATAAGACGTAAATGGGAAAAAAGTATAAAATACTGTAGCTCCACACTACCATGAGATGTATATATTTAATGTATTAGTTGCATGGTGACCACAGCCCTTCCGAAAAACGTGTTTTAATGCAATTTTTCCCCCCCTGTTGCATGTATTCAATGGATTCCTATAGAGATACTGTAGATAGAGGACTCATCTTTGTATCTGTGCCATTATAGCGTCTGTGACGGAATGGGTAGCGTCATCGAGGCTATCTCCAGTTCTTCTTCACGATTGGCTGATCCCTCCTGATGAGCCGGTTGGACATAATTCCAACAGGGTCACCATCAGGAATCAGCCAATGAAGTTGGAAGTCCCACCCAGTTGACTCAACAGCGCTGCCCATGCTAAGACGAACTTTTGGCCCTAGTTACCAGTGGAGCGCACTCATAAAAACTGTCATAAAACGTTTGTTTTATAAAAATGTTTAATGTAATGGTCTATCATGTAGTCTATGTAGCAATGTCACACAGATCATTTGATTTAATTTGAGATAAAGCCTTAAAAAAAAAAAAGGCCTATTTTTATTTTATTTTTATGAATACTCCACCAAGTAATCGAATACTAACGTTCGGATATTCAAATATTTGAATAACTGTGCTCAGAGCCATATATATATACAGTATATATATATATATATAAGGAGTTAGGCCAATGTGGTTAAACGTTCCCGAGAGCGGCACTTTTTCCTCCATAGCCGTTGCTAAGTGATAATTAACGCTTCTGCATTGTGCTGTTTTTTTCTGATAGTTTCAAAACCTATGAAGATGTTCAGTGAAAGCAGATATGCAATTTGTTGACACCACAACACATTACAGACTTGGATACACATTATCCCCAATGCTAATCAATAAAAACATCTGTTCAATTTGCTACTCTTGTTTTGCTCTGTTACATCAGAAACATTTCAAGAATAACGTTTTTGTCACGCCCCGACCTTAGAGATCCTTTTTATGTCTCTATTTTGGTTGGTCAGGGCGTGAGTTTGGGTGGGCATTCTATGTCTGGTGTTCTATGTTGTCCTTGTTTTGTATTTCTATGTGTTTGGCCTGGTATGGTTCTCAATCAGAGGCAGCTGTCTATCGTTGTTTGAGAAACATTGAGAAACATACTTAGGTAGCCTGTTCCCACCTGTGTTTGTGGGTGGTTATTTTCTGTTTAGTGTTTGTTGCACCTTTCAGAACTGTTCGTTGGTCGTTTTGTTGTTTTTGTTCGCGTGTTCGTCTTTATTAAAAGTATTATGGATACGTACCACGCTGCACTTTGGTCCTCCTCTCCTTCTCCCGACGACAATCGTTACAGCTTTATCTATCGGCGCTAACATCGCGGCCGTTCTACAACCTGGCATAACGCTCTATATGGCTCTGACCGTGCCCATCCCTACTTCATCATCACATTACTGAATAGTGGGAAAAGTGGTGAAAAATACTGGCCTGATCCTTTGTCTTTTTTTTACATTTTCCAAAACAAAGCATAACTGAAGTACAGCAGCTTTCCCCACCAGTCATGATCTGTCTGTTCTTCAGAGGATGGAAAAGGGATTACTTTATTTTGTAATGGTACAATTTGCCTGAACTCCTCTTGATAATAGTGAAGACTGTATCAGCATGTGTTTGGATTTGTGTTATCCTGCTGGGTGGCGTGTGTTCGTTTTGAGCAGGAGAGAAAAAGAGAGAGACGGTGTGTGTGTCTGGAGAGTGTGCGCACATGGCATCCACGCACCTGTGTTTGTCCGTGCACGTTTTTTTCCTGTGTGTGTGTGTGAGTGTTTTTGGTACAAGAGAGAATGCTATCTAAATGTCAAGGGCAAATTGAAAGCGGCAAGGTTGTTTCCCGAGTAGGTAATTTGGCTCTCTGGCTTTCCACTACAGCTGTAAAAGCCCAGTGCTGTAATGTGGCTCACGCAGGTAAAAGCTTTACACGTATGAGGAACATGTGCTGCCAACAGATAAGAGGAATAGTGGGAGTCTCTCTCTCCCGTGCGTCTGGCCCCTGTCATGACGTTGGAGGTTGGAAGCCAAAGGCCTGGCTGCCTGGAACGGTTACTCTAAGCCAGGGTTGGGCAACTGGCGGCTCGCGGATCAGTTTCCAAAAACATTTTGGGAACTCAGTCGGGGTCTCAATTTACTATTGAGAGTTAGTATAGTAGAATACACAAGATGCAGTTGTTTGTCCATCAGCAGTTTTTCTCTTGTTATGTCAGTCACTGACAGTCCTCACTCAGTTAGCCCAAGTCAGCTAACATTTTTTAGATTGGTAAGTTGGTCTAGCTGCCAGCTTTCTAAACTTATAGTAATTATGGGGCCCCCATTGACTGTGGGGCCCCCATTGATTTTGTTAGTCACTCTCACTCAGATATCATATAAAATATGATATGGCAAAATGTGTAGAATTGCAGGAGGTTAGCTGTAAAATTGCACTTTTTTCTCTCTGCCCCATTGCAAAATGAGTAAAATTGCTAAATCTTCTCTCCACCCCATCGTAAAATGTGTAGAATTGCAGCAAACCTGCTTCAAAATGGAAACATTTTCTCTACGCCCCATGGCAAAATGTGTAGAATTGCAGGAAATTAACTCTTCAATTTCTTCTCTCTGCTGTCAAGAGGGGGACCGCTAAAATGTTTTGCTCGCAAAATGGGGGGGCTCCCAAAAGGCTAGGGCCGGCTCTGACTGCATGTGTGGGTATGGCTGTGGGTACGTAGACCCGCTAGCCATTGTGGCCCCTCATAATGAATTCCGATTTTTTTGTGGCCCCCATCAAAGTTTCCCATCCCTGCTCTAAGCACGGGACTACAGAAAGCCAAGTGCAGAGTGAAGTGCTGAAACATTTTTAGAACGCACAGGCATAGAAGTTAGAAGAATTTACGCTAAACTCCACTAAAGTGTGACTTTGTCCTTGTGTTCCTTGGCTATTTACCAGTGCTGTAGTACTCAAGACCGGTCTCGAGACCACGTGTTGAGTGTCTTGGTCTTGTCTAGGTGTCGGATACATTTGTATTCGGTCTTGACTTGGTCTCGGACAGTGAGGACTCAGATATGTCTTCCCGGAGTAAAAAACTCAGAATTATCAGTTTCCATTCAGTCAGCGCATAAAACTGCTTCGCCAGGTCAAATATATACACTTCTTTCTTGAAACATGAATACAGTATCTTAACAGCCTTTTATATCTATTATAGACATGTTTGCGCAGTGGTGAACCTATAGGCCTTCAGTGTGTGACAGGTTAGTACAGTGGTGAACCTATAGGCCTTCAGTGTGTGACAGGTTAGTACAGTGGTGAACCTATAGGCCTCCAGTGTGTGACAGGTTAGTACAGTGGTGAACCTATAGGCCTTCAGTGTATGACAGGTTAGTACAGTGGTGAACCTATAGGTCTTCAGTGTGTGACAGGTTAGTACAGTGGTGAACCTATAGGCCTTCAGTGTGTGACAGGTTAGTACAGTGGTGAACCTATAGGTCTTCAGTGTGTGACAGGTTAGTACAGTGGTGAACCTATAGGCCTTCAGTGTATGACAGGTTAGTACAGTGGTGAACCTATAGGCCTTCAGTGTGTGACAGGTTAGTACAGTGGTGAACCTATAGGTCTTCAGTGTGTGACAGGTTAGTACAGTGGTGAACCTATAGGTCTTCAGTGTGTGACAGGTTAGTACAGTGGAGAACCTATTGGTCTTCAGTGTGTGACAGGTTAGTACAGTGGTGAACCTATAGGTCTTCAGTGTATGACAGGTTAGTACAGTGGTGAACCTATAGGCCTTCAGTGTATGACAGGTTAGTACAGTGGTGAACCTATAGGTCTTCAGTGTGTGACAGGTTAGTACAGTGGTGAACCTATAGGTCTTCAGTGTATGACAGGTTAGTACAGTGGTCAACCTATAGACCTTCAGTGTGTGACAGGTTAGTACAGTGGTGAACCTATAGGCCTTCAGTGTGTGACAGGTTAGTACAGTGGTGAACCTATAGGTCTTCAGTGTGTGACAGGTTAGTACAGTGGTGAACCTATAGGCCTTCAGTGTGTGACAGGTCAGTACAGTGGTGAACCTATAGGCCTTCAGTGTGTGACAGGTTAGTACAGTGGTGAACCTATAGGTCTTCAGTATGTGACAGGTTAGTACAGTGGTGAACCTATAGGTCTTCAGTGTGTGACAGGTTAGTACAGTTTTTCCTAGCCACCGTGCTTCTACACCTGCATTGCTTGCTGTTTGGGGTTTAAGGCTGAGTTTCTGTACAGCACTTTGATGTAAGAAGGGCTTTGTAAATACATTTGATTTGATTTGATTTGGTTGATGCTTGTCCCATTGACTGCTATGTATTGACCTACGCATCAACCCTGTGGCACTCATCTTTTCCTATTGACTGCAATGTATTGAGAAAAACGTCAGCAACATTTGACCATTTCACCTGTTTCAACTTAGGAGCACATGTGCTCCTCCTGGTAAAAAATGTCAGCATAGAGCCCTGAGGGGCCCTGCAATCAGAAGACATGGCAGCCGCTCGGCTCTCAGTAATAATGGATGAGATGAGCGGAGGTCTGTCTGTCTCTGTCTCCTCAGTCAGTAGGTTAGCCCCTCGGCCCCACCAGCAGCCCACCAGCCAGACGGCCTGAGACTGCAGCCTATCCGGACCTCCAGACCCAGAGAGACTCCTGTTCATTTCATTACAACTTCTACTTCATCCTCTGCCTGCATCTCTGTACTGCCTCACTGCTCCGTGTCTCGTCTGAGTCTTCTCTTCTCTCTCTATGTTGTTTTGTCCTCTTTTTTTTGTCCTTTTCTTCTCCTCAGCCTCTCTCATGTATTCCCATTTGTCATTTTATGGAGTCAAGGGACTGAGGCGGGAGGCATTTCATAAGAATATAAATGCTAAATTGATTCCTGCCCGCAAAACACCCAGCTTGGGGAGGGAGGAGTGAGACAGGAGGGGGACAATCAATAAATCTGATCAAGCGCTTTAGGAAATGAAGAGAGTAAGCGCTCCTAGGGGACTGATATCCATCTCCTTGGGATGATTGAATTACGCACTGAGCGAATGGGAGGAGGGAGAGTGGGAAGGGGTACCGGGAAACAGCATGCGTGTGGAGAGTGAGTGTGTTGTGTGTGAGTGAAGGGGAATGAATAAAGGGGGTGGGGTCATTGCAGACACCTCCGTGACGAAAGTTTTTTTTAAATTGACATTTCAAAAAATAAATAATCTGGAATATACATTTTTATGTGTCATACCTTGTGGCTGATGGCGCTTTCTATTGACAGCTATATTGCATGGCCTGGGTACATCATTTTGATGAGGAGTTCATTCGGGGTCTAGTGCCGTCCTTTCCTATTTGTCATTTATTAGTCGGCCAATACAATATGTTAAACAGAGAGTGAAGAGGTGGAGTGGATTTTTATTGACAGCCCCTGTGTTTCAGTGATTGTCATGGTTTCTTATCTAAATTGCTGATATTTTATACCTTGGAACATAATGGAGTTGCTGGCATGGAGCCTTCAGTCTTGTATCAACTTTGTATGGAACCACATTATGTGATGGCCCTGAATTATATGAATGTGCTGTACATATTCCAAGGTAAACCAGTATTCTGAGGACAATGCTAGCTGTTTGAGAATTGAAACTAGGCCCATAGGCTATAGTGCTTGAAAACTCATACCTTCCCAATGTCACTCTCTTTGTTAGAAATGTCCTTGTCTCGTTCCACTTCGTGCATATGTACCTTCCCTTCACCATATATGAATGTCTTCTTATCTTCTCAGAGGACCTGATACGTTTGTGAGCGAATATCTGAATAGAGAGAATAAAACGAGGTTAAACATGCGCACTTGCTCACTGAAACTTACTGAGCGCTTTGTACTCCACGGGGAATGTTTTGTGTCATAAGGAAGAAATGAAACACAATAAGAGAGAGAATAGGAGGAATACTGTACTGTATGAACATGCCTCTCGGGAGGAGAAGAGAGGAAGGATAAAAGAGGAGAGAAGTCCTCAACTGCACAGCAGCATCAAGGCCCGCTGCCAGCCTGCCTCCCTCTCTGCCTGCACTCCTCGCTCCCTGCCTACTTGCCTCCCACCCTTCTTACCTCCCTGCCTTCCTCCCACCCTGCTTCCCTCCCTCCCTGCCTGCCTCCCTGGAGGGGTTCGATGTGGCACGCTGTGAAGTTGAAATGGCAGCTGTCGAGCTGCCAGGCTGCTGGGGGAGCGTCGGCCGGACACACGCGGCGAGGTCTCGTTTGCAGGATAACTACCGCCAGCCGCCCCTCAGCGTTTCACAGTACACTCAACGTGACGCTCACTGGCTATTGTGCCTGTACTATAACCCTTCATGGGAAATGAGACAATAGCTAAATATATTTTGCAAAAACACAAAGGTTGCAGCTGAAGCTTTTAATGAGTCCTAAAGTGTGGAGAAGACCCCCTAAAATACACAAAATTGTCCATATTAAAGCTGCAATATGTAACTTTTTCTGCAACCTGACCAAATTCACTCACGTAAGTTATTGAAAACAAGTCTAAGAAGCGTTAGATCTGTTCTGCGTGCACTATTTCTATGCTTCCCGGTCATAAGTTTAGTTTTTGCGTCAAACAGCTGAAAATACAATATATTTGGTTATGGGAAAGATATTTCACAGTGGTTTAGATTAAGAATGCACGATATATCGGTGAACATATCGGAATTTGACGATATTAGCTAAAAATGCCAACATCGGTATCGGCCCGATGTCTAGTTTAACGCCCCGATGTGCAAAACTTATGTCAAAGCTGACGTGCATACCTATATAACGTAGGTACATAACGTAATGACGCCACATAAAATGTTGCGCTATAAGTGCAACATAGCATTCCTAAACTAGCCCACAATGTCTGCTGTGTGGATCGAGCAGTCAACAAGTCGAGCAGTCATTTGAAAGAGTAACAAAATTTCAGCGAAACAACTCAAAGGCGAAATCCATTAAAGCCAAGATAATTTAATTCATTGCCCTTGATAATCAACCGTTCTCTGTCGTGGGTGATGTTGGCTTTCGCCGACTGGTCGAGCACCGGTACTGTCACGTTCGTTGTAAGAATTATCGGACCAAGGTGCAGCGTGATATGGTTTCCACATATTTATTAACTGAAAACGCACAAAAAGAATGAACGAAACGTGAAGACAATGGAGTGCCCTCACAGGCAACTACACATAAACAAGATCCCACAAACACAGGTGGGAAAAATAACTACTTAAATATGATCCCCAATTAGAGACAACGATTACCAGCTGCCTCTAATTGGGAATCATACAAAACACCAACATAGAAAAAGAAACTAGAACACAACATAGACATAGATATATTAGATCACCCCCTAGTCACGCCCTGACCTACTACACCATAGAGAAACAAGGGCTCTCTATGGTCAGGGCGTGACAGGTACACACTACCAAGTGCGCTATTTTTCAGATGTTGCCCTACCGGAGTTACACAGTAGTAGCACTGCTATTACCTTCACGACATGCATAATATGGAACGCCGTTTGGGTCTTTGCGTGTCAAAAAAGATACAGTAGCACTCTCAAAGCTGTACAAAAAAGTCTGCAAACAAGCAAGCACAGGCCACAAACAATGTGCTTACAATATCAAGGCTGAGGAGGCTATGCTGCTCAGAGACAGCGATATAAATCTCAAGCGTACTGAACCCCCACAACAATGTCTTCTCCCTGTGCCCTCATATAAGCCCACATGTTTGCTTGTACGGCTGAGCAGTGACAAGCTGAGCAGTGACAAGCCAATGCAATCCTCAACCACCCCACTAAAGAAACCAAGAAGAAGCCAAGACTAATATTGACATGTTTCGACATGGTCCTGGAACATGGAAAATAAGCCCTGGAGTGCGTCGTGGTCTTTGGGGATGCTAGTGTAGTGTTGGCAGTGTCCCCCCCCCCCACACACACACACACACATCCCTGAGCTCATTCTCCCTGCACCCTGGTGAGCTCAGCCTCAACTACATACAGCTGGCTCCCCCATGCAGATGGTGAGACATACTGTACACCAAATCACACACGTGTGCACAGGCAAGCACACATAAGCATGCAAGCACACACTCTCATTTTCTCTCTCAGTGGGGAATAAAGGAGTTCTGTACCCACATACAGAAACAGGGAGGGAGGGGTAAAGAGAGACCCACAGAGAGTGAGGGGACAGGACGAGAGAGACAGAGGAAGGATAGGGAGGGCCCGTCTGCCAATGCCACAAATCTTGTTCCTGGTGCTGTCACCCCTCCCAGAATAAGCCAGAGATCTATTGATTGGCATTCGTATTGCTCGCGGGCGCCGACTCCAAATGGAGCCTTTAATTAACTAAATGGACCGGTTGCAGCTGCGAGCAAGCTCCTCGCCAGCAAAGGGAATGAGCCGGGTTAAACTCTGCAGACCTCCCAGGGTATCAGTCAGGACAAATGGGATGGGGGCTGAAGAGGGGAGGGGGGTCTTTTACGGTCCTCTATCCCCTATGTCCTCCACCCACCCGCCCACCTCCCATCCCATTTCCTTATCACTAACCGGACCCCTGGCCGTCACTCACTCAGTCACCCCTGGGATGAGGACGCACGCCACGAGCCAGACTTCTTTTTCTTCTGCCAGCGCTATCGCTGTCTCTCTCCTTCCTCGCGCACCACTCTCATTCCTGTCCACTCATCCATTCTGTCAAAGGTTAATTGGTTTGGAAATGATTCGATTCATTCTGGACGTTAATGCTGTTATCGTGCTTTTGTTATAAAAAAGAGAGAGAGAGAGAGAGAGAAAAACTACCCCACACACGCACTTAAGCCTAATTTAAAATAAAGAAAAAATAAATCCAATTCAATCTACTTCGACTCCTTTTTTCTTTTTTTGGGGGACCCGGGCCTGTCCCCACAAGTATTTCCTTTAAATTATGGCAGAATTTCATTACCTTGAAAGCTTTCTCTCCCCCCTCCCTCTCTCCCTTCCCCGTCTTCTCTCCTTCCCTCCAATACTTTGAATGGATAGACAGCCCTAATGTCTTTCTTGTAACCTCAAGGTCGGCATATTTGGATCGGCAGAAGCGCTCAAGGGTCCCTGTGATTAATGCACTGTACAAAGTGCCTTGGAATTATGCAGCGGCTGATGGCTGCACAGAGCACACACACACACACACACACACACACACACACACACACACACACACACACACACACACACACACACACACACACACACACACACACACACACACACACACACATTTCTGGGCGCGCGCAAGCACACACACACAAACACACATACCCCGGATAGAGGTGCCCCTGTCAGTGCCCTTGTTGTGGATCATGAGAGAGGCATTCATATTCAAATCGAGTTACCCAGAGGCTCTCGATTTCTCCCCACTGCCCCCCACGCTCAGTCCCCAAGGAGCTTTTACGCTCTGTTCTGTTCATTATGTCACATCTTTGCTTACCTCGCCTTTGTGCTTCCATTCCTTCCAATCTAGCTGCTTACATGTAGGCCTATAAGCCGAAAACGTCTAACTCTCGAGGCAAACAGGGATCTCAGAAGTGTTTCTGTAGAACTCAGGTCTGCATGTACTCTTTTTACATTTCAGTATGTGTCCCTAGGCAGTTCATTTGGTTACCTTTGAATGTCATAGAGGAAAACTTGGGGTGTTAAAGCAGTTCCCAATCTTCGACGAAACAACCACTGTTTGATTATCGCCGTAGTCTTGATGTTTCCTTTCACAGCTGCCATGACTGATAAAATGTGATTTATTTATTTTTGGTCACCGTGATGAAGTTCTGTGAGTCATTGTGTGACGTACAGGCCTCTGCATTGAACTCATCTGGTGAGCAGAAGATGCTATCTTAGCTTTGTTAATAATTTATTTGGTTCCCCAGATGTGATTAATGCTTAAGTCTGTGGGAAGCTTTCTGAAACCCTTTGGATGTACTTTGTACAAAAACAAACCAATAAAACGTTTGGCAGCATAACAGATATTCTAATATCTATCACAGAGATTGTCATCCTTTTATTCGTTTCGTTATCTAAGCTGAGATCATTGAAAACACAAATTATCCTCGGGAATTTCTGGTTACTTTTTACAGTGTGTTGAGTAGACCCCGTTGCAATTGTACTGTAATGGAATAGCATCAATGCAGTTAGGCCTGGGCCTAATTTAGACCACCCGCAAAGTAAATCATGGGTTAAAAAGGAGTATACGTTAAGGCTTAGAAGACATACAACTTCCTGTTTGCTTCAGTGGTCTTTTCCTTTCCTGACCGCAGTCATTTGAAATGGCAACATATGTAGCAGCCTGGCCGTTCTCCTGATTGAATGGCATTTAAAGGGTCCGGAGATGAAATTGAAGGAGTTATTTGTCTCTGGTGGGAAGTGGAGGAGTAGTAGAAGCCTCTTGGGTCCCCCAGTAGGGGATGCGGAGCGGGAATGATGGGATGTGCACCTTGGTAGACGTGTGTGTGTGTGTGTGTGTGTGTGTGTGTGTGTGTGTGTGTGTGTGTGTGTGTGTGTGTGTGTGTGTGTGTGTGTGTGTGTGCGCTTATCTGTTTTTATGAGTGATTGAGAGACATGAGTTGATGATGCGCACTAGCAGCTCCGCCTCAGTAATCTGTCCTAGTCCGTCTAGGGACACGAGCCGTATGTGAGAGGATTGCACTAATGCAGTTATGATTCTACAGTAGTCCCCCTGCATTAGGATAGGGGATGTCAATGGTTTACTGACAGATGTGTCAATGAGGAATCTGCTTTGGTGTTCGACCAACACACCTTGCATGGCTCCAGCATTTCCTTATCACTCCCTTGTATCCAGGCTGTCAGAGACAAGAATGTATAGAGGGAGGGAGGTGGGGGGCTGGAGGGAAGATAAGGGAGGAAGAGAAAAAGGGGGGTGGGAAAAGAAAGGCTTGAGAAAAAAGTGAGAGATGAACTAGCAATAATGAGAGGGAGAAGTGTCAGAGAGAGAGAGAGATAGAGAGAGAAGACATAGAGAGGAGAAGAAATAGCGAGAATAAGGAGATAAGGAGGGGGGAGTCTTCTCCTCCCCTCCCGTTTTGCAGTAGATGGATCGCGCCGCTGTCAGGATGTCACCTTGCCATTGGCTTGTTCCACATTAGTAACAAAGGTGCCATGTGGGCCAGTGGCACATGAGCACTATAGAGAACATGACACCCCCTGGCAATCAGAGGAGCCAAAGAATAGAGTAGAAACCCATGATGCAGACGCACAATATAAACACCCTGCTTGTACCTGCTGCAGAGAAAAGAGAAAGAAACATCAGGCTACTGCTCTGGTGTATTGTAAGGTTGTGTGAGGGTTGCATGAGGGAATCGTTGAAATGTATGACATTTTTTTTTATTATGGAGGAACTTCGGGGGTGCCGTCATTAGTCACTCTAACCTTTATATCGCTCGGACCTGACCGAGCACTATTGGTAAATCTGACATGACTGGAGCTGAGCTTCACCTCACCGGGACAACCTTTGGCGGCGATCGGGGCGTCTTCGTCAGCTTGCAGCAGAACCGCTAAGAACCGCTGAGAGGGAGGATTTTCCCTCCTTCTTCCCCTCCTCCCCTCTGATCCAAAGATCAGAATTTTTGTCTCTGCTGTCGCCCATTCACAACTCTTCCTCCTCCCACAGCACTGGTTAGACTACTTGAATGACCCATGTCATTCCTCACTGGCAATTAGATAATCGGGCTCCGCTGGACACCTCCTGTAACAAAGTCAATGGTTTGAGAGGAGAGGGGAAAAAAAGAGAATGAATGAAAGGAATGGCAAAGAAGAGGGAAAAGATAAGAAGAACAGATGATTAAGTGCTCTTTTGGATGCACGAGCGGCTAGCAATTCCAAGGCTCTTTAGTCATGGTAGGGCCTGTCTCAATTACCCTAATGAGGGAGAGTGACTGGCTGATTCCTGCCTGGGAAAGCAACGGGAGTCTAGGTCTGCCAGGCGCTACGGGGGGGATACGGAGGGCTTGCCAGGTTAAATGGAGTGTGTCTGGACCACACTGAGGAAGAGTTAGCTTGCGGTCCGACACCCAACGCCCTCCTGGTGCGGTTGGACCTTCTCTCATCTGGCCTATCAGGGAATCCAGTTAACCCCAGATTGCCTTGGACACTGGCCTTTTCAAAGCTACCGTTTAGCCTCAATATAGACCAGGCCCTGCAGGGCACACAATGTTACAATATCACTCTATTTCTGCCCGACTTGTCTTAGGTAAAGGCAATTGGAATGGTGTTGTTTTGGATGATTTGAAAAAGCCAGTCGGCTACAGTGTACCACTGTCAGACACGGCAAGATCTGCCTTCCTAAGTTCTTGAGGTTGGGAAATAAAGGCCAGCATATAGCCAAGCTATTATCCACACCCCATACCGATAAATCCAACTTGCAAAGGGCAAGAAAGTCAAGGTCATGTCAAGGCCACCTTAAATCACGCTGGGTTTAGAGTATAGGCTATTCCATTTATTTTGAGCCTCTTAGACTTTTTGCGATTTCATAATATATTCAGTCATTTGTCCCTGACACAATGTCAAGAAACAAGGCCCACAGTGTACACTCTCACAAACACATGACAAAGCGAGCTTTTGTCAATCGCCTCTCTCATCAACATCACCCTCACACCCCTGGTGTTCCCCTTCCCCATCACGACATTCAATTACCATGGTTGGCCCAGAGCAACTCAACACCTCTGAGCTGAGAGTCATGCTTGTTCCCCCAGGGATAGGAAAATATGTCAGTGTTTACACTGGTTTAGTACTACACGTCTGCAGTGCAGTAAGTCCTTGGTATTCACACACTCTTTGTCCATGGTTTCCCACCCACTATCTATGTCCAGCTTTGTCATGTGCAGTGTTTTTTCAATACAAACTCAAGACAGAGAATGTTGCTAATTCGTTTGAGTTGACGGTGACACTGGTGTACAGTTAAAATACAGAGGCCAGGCTGCTTTCAATTTACAAGGGGAAATATCCAGATATTAGCCTAAACCACGTGTTTATCTGTGTACAATTTTGTCCTCTTACTTGAATAAGACCTGGGTTTCATTTCATGAAATACTGGGTACCTATTTCATAAAGTGGCATCAGTTGTTATTCCTCAGGCTAGATTCCTTGCTATTGATTTCTTTCAAGAGCTGCGTCCAACCATCATTTCTTGTTCAACTTTCATTTCAATCCCGGTATTTCATGCTGCTAGACAGGAAATTATTGAGGGGGGGCTAAACCTTCCGCTGATAGCCATGTCACCTTTCATTTTCAATTGCTACACAACTGAAATCATTAGTCATTCTTTTTTTCATAGCACAAAAAAAAACCCGTCTAAGCCTCAAAATGGTTTGATTGAAAAAGCACAGTGCACCCTCAGCCTCCTGCCTCTTCCCTCTTTCTTCTGCACACTCTCGATCATACATAAGAAATGGCCTCCATTTCGACACTGTTAATGACCTCTCCTAATGGAGCTTTGTCATAGAAGTTATTTATGACAGAATTCATTTCAATCTGTCAGTCTGGAACAAAACTCGGCCCAGGAAATTGCTCTTTCCGAAGTCCCTGCCGGTACCTTACAGTACCAGAACGTTTCCCCTCCCTCTTTGGAAGAAAAAAAGTATATTCTGGACGAATGATTTAGCTTATTTGCAATAAGTTGAAGTGGAATTGTGATGCGGTGGCCAGAGCGGCGTTGCGTGTGAAAATGTCAATAGCCGAGAGTGCAGAGTCTCTCCTGTCAGCTCTGACGGAAGACCAACGGCCAGCTCGGCCACCATTCGTCTTCCTGAGTGAGTTTTCTAATAACCGTAATGGCTGCAGTGATAAATTATCGCCAGCCTGTCAGAAGAACACAACGCGGCATTTAAATCTAACAAAGGACCCTTCCTTTTACTAGGTTTTTATTTATATATTTTTTACTTTCCCCATTTCCCCAAGGACTACTTGAGTTGATAGTGGTGGTAGCGAGCAAGCCATTGACTGCAGGGCCAAAGTATATCACCTCCCTAAGTGGACGGAAAATCCTTCGCTACTCTATTCTCCGACACTTAAGCAGACTATTTTACAGCTCTCTGCCAAATGTCTAAACGAAGGCCCCGGTAATTGTAGACCGTTGTCGGAATTATGCAGCAACATCCTAACTGCGTTCATAACCTGCCTGATAAGCTCTCACTTTGGTGAAGTGGCAAATTCGGGATGACAGTAGATTGGTAAAGGGTAGGTCTTATTAACCCTGACCCTATCACATGTCCTTGCCTTGTGTTTTTTCCCCTCTACGGAGGTAACTGCAGTCCCTCCGTGAGATGTTGTGCTCTGTAATTGGAGCAGCGGGAGACGGTTTGTTACCGTCCATTCAGGAACAGCCTAGTGGTCAGCTCGTGGAGAGATGCCATCCTACCATTTGTCAGACAGAGAGCAATTTCCCAGGCATCTGTTTCCATCCATAACCAGAGGGAAAAAGGGATGACGGCTTTAATATCACCTTATAGCTCACTGCAAGGGCCCGTCTCACACCCACCGGGCAAATTCCATATGACCTTGCATCTACACTTCAAATGTTCAGTATTTACAAGTGACGTATTTTACAACAACGTGGCGCTTCTGATATTTATTAGCAGATCCCTGCCATGGGGAATGGAGTAGTGCATTTTGGGCGTCGGAACGCATGTTGAAATATGGCGTCCAGCAACTGAATTCCTGACATTTTTGTGCTATGCTACTGCAGCTCCTTCGCCCCTGAGGTGACAGAGAGGCTCATACCTCATCATCTTCTCCTAACCAAATTCTTCATTGCAGGTTTGGCGGCTGTTCATTGCAAGTTTTGGGGTGCTGTGACTCTTACTGTGGTATTGTCAGGACTCGTGTTTTAACTAGACATCTGCTATCCTGTTTTAGAATATCAGGTAATACATTGACATTACATTACACTAATTTACATTGTGCACATCAAGCAACCCGGGTGGGAAATTAACACCCGCCAAAATGCGGTAGATTTTGGCATTGGGTCATAAGAATGTCTATTTCACCAGCCACGTTTGCGGGTGGTCACTCACATCAGGGAACAATTTTAATTTCAATCCAAAGCCCAAATGTAGAAGTTGTTCTAATTGACCTGAAAGGCAACTAAAGTGTGACTTTTCCCTCTTGTTTCTTGTATAGTTACATCGTTTGGTACACACGCTAGCAGTGGTGGAAAAATTACCCAATTGTCATACTTAAAAGTAAAAGTAAGAATACCTTAATAGAAAACTACTCAAGTAAATGTGAAAGTCACCCAGTAAAATCCTACTTGAGTAAAAGTCTAAAACTATTTGGTTTTACATATACTTAAGTATCAAAAGTAAATGTAATTTTTCAAATAAACGTATGTCTCAAAAGTAAAAGTATAAATCAAGTTCCTTATATTAAGCAAACCAGACGGCACCATTTTCTTGGTTTTTATGTCTTTATGGACACGTTCCGACACTCAGACATCCTTTACAAACTACGTATTTGTGTTTAGTGAGTCCGCCAGATCAGAGGCAGTAGGGATGACCAGGGATGTTCTCTTGATAAGTGTGTGAATTAGACCATTTTCCTGTCCTGCTAAGCATTCAAAATATCACAAGTACTTTTGGGTGTCAGGAACAATGTATGGTTATATGAAAATATACGTCCTTTTCTTTAGGAATGTAGGGAAGTAAAAGTAAAAGTACTCAAAAAATATAAATAGTAAAGTACAGATACCCCCAAAAAACAGCTTAAGTAGTACTTTAAGTGTTTACTTAAGTACATTACACCACTGCACACTAGGTTGTTTTTTAAATATTAGTTTGAGTTTGCTGCAACTGTCTGCTGGTAGCACAGACCCAGAGCTAATCATCTCTGGCAGACATGACAGACATTACCACGGTAATGGCCAGCACCTTAAAGGGGCAGCTGAATATGTTTGTCTCACCTAATGACTGAAATATCTTGGGGTAAATTGTGCTCGATTGACCATTGAATAATCATGTCTTATCATAAAAAAAAAAATGGTGCTCCTAAATATCAGCGTTGAACTTATAATAATAAATAAGCCTTATCACCCAGCATTTTGTGGCACTTTGTTGGTTCTTGATGTTCAGCTGTACAACCGTTGATCTGTTTTACTTTTCACCATTGTATCAACATTTTTATTTTAGCATACACTGGTTAAAAGACTTCGCTCACAAAAATGTAATGGAATTGAGCAATATGCCACATTACTTCTTAAGCGTAAATCATAGTCCACAGACGCTCGAACGCGCACCTTCCCACAATTCCCAACCAACGCGTCTCTTGGTACGCATCCTCTATTAATTTGAATGTGTTGACAGTTGGAGAAATTGCTTGAGCTGCGCTGAGAATTCAAAAAAATTTGTGAAAGCCGGTCCAATATTCTAGAACACTGCTGTGCGTACACATTTAGGGTCTGTTCATAAATTCACTCTGGAGTGACAGAGTGTGCTCAGAGCGTTTGTAAATTCAGAGAGTAAATTCCAGATACCACCCATAACAGCAGCACACAGGCCGAGCAGCAGACAGAGGACAACATTGTCATCCTGTATGACTCCAACTGAAAATACCTTAATGGTAGACGGCTGTTGACAAGGAGAAGAGTGAGGAAGATCTGGTGCCCAACTACGCTGTCTGCCCTTGGATTCCTGGCAGAGCAGAGACTGAGAGCACCGACGCACATAATCTTCCACACAGGGACAAATTATCTAAGCAAAGACAGGGGGATGTAGCCAATGCTCTGAAGCAGGTGGCTATAACAAGTCATACAGGCCTACCCCACAGCAAAGTTAATTCTTTCCACCCTTCTTCCCAGAACAGATATACATCAGAGAGTCATCCATTGGATAAATGTTGAAGTGTCTCGTGTGCTCTGATTCAGAATGTGCACATACACTATATAGATATAAAAGTATGTGGACACCCCTTCAAATTAGTGGATTTGACTATTTCAGCCACACCTGTTGCTGACTGGTGTATAAAATGGATGCCACCTTTCCAACAAGCTTAAGCTCACCATGCGCAATGCCAAGAGTTGGCTGGAGTGGTGGTCCCGTGTGGCTCAGTTGGTAGAGCATGGCGCTTGCAACGCCAGGGTTGTGGGTTCAATTCCCACGGGGGGACCAGGGTTCAATTCCCACGGGGGGACCAGGATGAATATGTATGAACTTTCCAATTTGTAAGTCGCTCTGGATAAGAGCGTCTGCTAAATGACTTAAATGTAATGTAATGTAAATGTGTAAAGCTTGCCGACATTGGACTCTGGAGCAGTGGAAACGCGTACTCTGGAGTGATGAATCATGCTTCACCATCTTGCACTCAGACAGACAATTTTGGGTTTGTCGGATGCCAGGAGAACACTACCTGCCCCAACTGTAAAGTTTGGTGGAGGAGGAATAATGGTCTGGGGCTGTTTTTCATGGTTCGGGCTAGGCCCCTTAGTTCCAGTGAAGGGAAATCTTAATGCTACAGCATACAATTATATTCTAGACGATTCTGTGCTTCCAACTTTGTAGCAAACAGTTTGGGGAAGGCCCTTTCTTTTTACAGCATAGCAATGTCCTCGTGCACAAAGTGAGGTCCATACAGAAAGGGTTTGTCGAGATTAGTGTGGAAGAACTTGACTGGGATGAATTGGAACGCTGACTGCGAGCCAGGCCTAATCGCCCAACATCAGTGCCTGACCTCACTAATGCTCTTGTGGCTGAATGGAAGCAAGTCCCCCGCAACAACGCTCCAACATCTAGTGGAAAGCCTTCCCAGAAGAGTGGAGACTGTTACAGCAGCAAAGGGGGGACCAACTCCATATTAATGCCCATGATTTTGGAATGAGATGCTCGACGAGCTGGTGTCCATATACTTTTGGTCATATAGTGTAGCCCATCACAAGGGCATTCGTCATTACCAACTCTATGACCATGTCCACATCAACAGAGAGGGTGCTTTAGGTATCTTGTCTTTAGCAATTGGTGAAATACCTTTTGTATGGAAATGTGCCCGAGTGACGCATCGTCATAAACGTGGAAACTCCTATAGACCTATAGCAGTAATCTGTTCAATAGCAAAATGTATCTCACCAAGGCAAACTAACTGGTGCCATCTTTACTGATTTATCAAAAGCATTCAAT
This sequence comes from Salvelinus namaycush, assembly GCF_016432855.1. Lineage (NCBI taxonomy): Eukaryota > Metazoa > Chordata > Actinopteri > Salmoniformes > Salmonidae > Salvelinus > Salvelinus namaycush. Next base: position 38,969,857 of record NC_052334.1, read on the forward strand.
GTAGTTGATCATTCTATCTTACAAGGAAAACTTGAAAACATTGGTTTCACTAACAGATCACTGAACTGGTTCCATGCATATCTTAGCAATAGAAGGACATAAATCACAACTTCTTGGAGTCAGTAGAGGAGTACCTCAAGGCTCACTATTGCCCCCTCCCCTCTCCCTCTTTTCTCTATATTCATAAATGAATTGCCTATAATTTGTCAGAATACACATGTTCAGTTATAAACTGAAGATACTGTGCTCTATAGATCAGGTTCAAATATTTTGCAGATAAAAGCAACTTTACAAGATTTTATCATATAATGTGGTTTTAAATCAAACAAAAACCTACAGTGTATTTGGAAAGTATTCAGACCCCTCGACCTTTTCCACATTTTGTTACGTTACAGCCTTATTGAAAAATGTATTCAATTTGTTTTTTTCACTCATAAATCTACACACAATATCCCATAATGACAAAGCAAAACAGGTTTTTAGCAATTTCTGCAAATGTATTAAAAATAAAAAACTGATATCACAATTGCATTTGTATTCAGACCCTTTACTCAGTACTTTGTTGAAGCCCCTTTGGCAACGATTACAGCCTCGAGTCTTCTTGGGTATGACGCTACAAGCTTGGCACACCTGTATTTGGGGATTTCTCCCATTCTTCTCTGCAGATCCTCTCAAGGTCTGTCAGGTTGGATGGGAAGTGTCGCTGCACAGCTATTTTCAGGTCTTTTCAGAGATGTTCGATCTGGTTCAAGTCTGGGCTCTGACTGGGCCACTCAAGGGCATTCAGAGACTTGTCCGGAAGCTACTCAGGCGTTGTCTTGGCTGTGTGCTTAAGGTTGTTGTCCTGTTGGAAGGTGAACCTTTTCCCCAGTCTGACGGTTCTTAGTGATCTGGAGCAGATTTTCATCAAGGATCTCTCTGTACTTTGCTCCGTTCATCTTTCCCTCAATCCTGACTAGTCTTGCAGTCCCTGCCGCTGAAAAACAGACATTGCGCTTGTCATTCAGGCCAAAAAGTTCAATCATGGTTTCATCAGAACAGAGAATCTTGTTTCTCATGGTCTGAGAGTCCTTTAGGTGCCTTTTCGCAAACTCCAAGCAGGCTGTCATGTGCCTTTTGCTGAGGAGTGGCTTCCATCTGGCCACTCTACCATAAAGGCCTGATTGGTGGAGTGCTAAAGAGATGGTTGTCCTTCTCCCATGTCCACAGAGGAACTCTGGAGCTCTGTCAGAGTGACCATTGGGTTCTTGGTCACCTCCCTGACCAAGGCCCTTCTCCCCCGATTGCTCAGTTTGGCTGGGCAGCCAGCTCTAGGAGGAGTCTTGGTGGTTCCAAACTTCTTTCATTTAAGAATGATGGAGGCCACTGTGTTCTTGGGGGCCTTCAATGCTGCATACATTTTTTGGTACACTTCCCCAGATCTGTGCCTCGACACAATTATGTCTCTGAATTTTACGGACCATTCCTTCAACCTAATGGCTTGGTTTTTGCTCTGACATGCACTGTCAACTGTGGGACCAAATCATGTCCAATCAATTGAATTTACCACAGGTGGATTCCAATCAAGTTGTAGAAACATCTCAAGGATGAGTAATGGAAATAGGATGCACCTGAGCTCAATTTTGAGTCTCATAGCAAAGGGTCTGAATACTTATGTAAGTAAGGTATCTCTGTTATTATTTTTTTATTCATTTGCAAACATTTCTAAAAACCATTTTTTGTTTTGTTGTTATGGGATATTGTGTGTAGATTGATGAGTATTTTTATTTATTTAATCAATTGTATAATAAGGGAAGGGGTCTGAATAGATCAGAGATCATAGATTTTCCGAATGCACTGTATATCATGCTGTTTGGTACACGGCAAAGAACAAACTCCACAGTTGGCAATTTCAAAATGAATGTAAGTGATGGAACAGCGCTTGAAAGTGTTGTTGTTTGAAGTGTCTGGGTTTGAGGATGGATTCTGAACGATCTTTTGTAAAATATGTTGATTACTTTGGAAAAAACAAATAACTATAAACTTGGGTTACAGATTAAGATGTGTTTTACTGTATCCATTAGAAATACCTTCGTTACCCAACTGCTGCTTCCTATCCTCTACTATGGTGATATCATCTATCAAAACACAACCAAGACCTTACTTTGTGAATTATTTGTCATTTATATAACAAAATGCAGATTCATTCTTGGATGCCATTATAAGACACATCATTGCACAGTTTATGAATCACTAAATTGGCTGTCACTCAGAAAACAACTGGATTGGTACCAATTTACATTTTAAATGTACGAAGTTATATTTCCCTGTATATATTAATGGCTGTGATAGGAGATAACTGAGGATGGATCAACAACATTGTAATTACTCAATAATACTAACATAAATGACAGAGATAAAAGAATGAAGTCTGTACAGAATACAAGAATTCCAAAACATGCATCCTGTTTGCAACAAGGCACTAAAGTAATATAGCAAAATGTAACCTTTTGGGGCAGGTAGCCTAGTGGATAGAGCGTTGGGCCAGTAACCAAAAGGTTGCTGGATTTGAATCCCCGAGCTGACAAGGTAAAAACATGTCGTTCTGCCCCTGAACAAGGCAGTTAACCCACTGTTCCCCGGTAGGCCTTCCTTGTAAATAAAAATGTGTTTCTAACTGACTTGCCTAGTTAAATAAAGGTTAAATAAATAACTTAACTCCAACACATCACTGAGTACCACTCTTCATATTTTCATGAATGGTGGTTGCTGCATCATGTTATGGGTATGCTTGTCATCGGCAAGGACTAGGGAGTTTTTAAGATAAAAAGAAACGGAATAGAGCTAAGCACAGGAAAAATTCTCTCCATCATTTGATCCATTGCTGACCCGATTCGGTGGAGAATGGCCGTATGATGGAGGACACGCTCCCCCATGGATGGGAGAGGGGGTGCAGCTGCTCCTGCTGACTCCATTGGTATGGTGCGGGCTTCTGTCACACAGCCAGGAGTGGTGGGTGCGGAGTCAAGCGCAGAGAGCAGAGGATAATGGGGGAAACCAAACTTTATTGCGGTATCCACAATTAACGCCCAAAACAACAGGCGATAATCAAAAGTGTCCAACCCAAAACTGGGCACAAACAGACAGGGAACACAACACGCAACAAACCTCGACTAACAGAAAACAAGCCCGCACAAAAGCAGGCGAGCCTAACAGGCTTAAATAGTCCTGAACCAAAACTCAAACAAGAAAAAGGTGCAACCAATAAGACATAACAAACAGAAAAGGAAAAGGGGATCGGTGGCAGCTAGTAGACCGGCGACGCCGAGCGCCGCTCGAACAGGCAGGGGAGCCACCTTCGGTGGGAGTCGTGACAAAAGGAATACCTGGTTCAGTCTGCTTTCCAACAGACACTGGGAGACAAATCACCTTTCAGCAGGGCATTTACCTAAACCACAAGGCCAAATCTACACTGGAGCTGCTAATCAAGACGACATTGAATGTTACATTTTTTACTTAAATCGGCTTGAAAATCTATGGCAAGACTTGAAAATGTCTGTCTTGCAATGATCACCAACCAACTTGACAGAGCTTGAATACTTTTTCAAATAATAATGGGCAAATAATGTATATTCCAGGTGTGCAAAGCTCTTAGAGACTTACCCAGAAAGACTCACATCTCTAATCGCTGCCAACGGTGAATCTAACATGTATTGACTCATGGGGTTGATTATTTATCTAATCAAGATACAGTGTATTAGTGTATATTAGTCTAACATTTGTTTTATTAATAAAAACAAATGTTAGAATTCTTCCACTTTGACAGAGTATTTTGTGGAAAAAGTGTGGAAAAAGTCAAAGGGTGTGAATACTTTCTGAAGGCACTGTATGTACTGTACATATATTATAGGTACTTCGTTTTATTAGTTGTATTAGTAGTTGTAGCAGTACTTTTTATTAGTTGTAGGCCTATTCGTAGATGTACATCAACTTTGTTATGCTGTTAACTTCTTATGGCTGGGGGCAGTATTGAGTAGCTTGGATGAATAAGGTGCCCAGAGTAAACGGCCTACTACTACTCAGTCCCAGTTGCTAAAATATGCATATTATTATATTTGGATAGAAAACACTCTGAAGTTTCTAAAACTGTTTGAATGATGTCTGTGAGTATAACAGAACTCATATGGCAGGCAAAAACCTGAGAAAAAATCCAACCAGGAAGTGGGAAATCTGAGGTTGGTCGTTTTTCAACTCATTCCCTATTGAAGATACAGTGGGATATTGGTCATGTTGCACTTCCTAAGGCTTACACTAGTTGTCAACTGTCTTTAGAAACTTGTTTGAGGCTTCTACTGTAAATGAGGGGCTCATAAGGGCTCTTTGAGTCAGTGGTCTGGCAGAGTGCCACAGGCTCGTGACGCTCGTTCACGTGAGAGGTACTGTAGCTCGCGTTCCATGGCTTTTTCTACAGACAAAGGAATTCTCCGGTTGGAACATTATTGAAGATTTATGTTAAAAACATCCTAAAGATTGATTCTATACATCGTTTGACATGTTTCTACGGACTGTAACGGAACTTTTTGACATTTCGTCTGCTCCTACTGAACGTGCTTCGTGACTTTGGATTTGTTTACAAAACGCGCTAACAAAAGTAGCTATTTGGACATAAATGATGGACATTATCGAACAAAACAAACATTTATTGTGGAACTGGGAATCCTGGGAGTGCATTCTGATGAAGATCATCAAAGGTAAATATTTATCATGTTATTTCTGACTTCTGTTGACTGCACAATATGGCGGATATCTTTTTGGCTGGTTTGGGCGCCGTATTCAGATTATTGCATGGTTTGCTTTTTCTGTAAAGTTTTTTTGAAATATGACACTGCAGTTGCATTAAGGAGAAGTGGATCTAAAATTCCATGTATAACACTTGTATCTTTGATCAACGTTCATTATGAGTATTTCTGGAAATTGATGTGGCTCTCTGCAAAATCACCGGATGTTTTTGGAACTACTGAACATAACGCGCCAATGTATACTGAGATTTTTTTATGTAAATATGAACTTTACCGAACAAAACATACATGTATTGTGTAACATGAAGTCCTATGAGTGTCATCTGATGAAGATCATCAAAGGTTAGTGATTAATTTTATCTCTATTTCTGCTTTTTGTGACTCCTGTCTTTTGCTGGAAAAATGGCTGTGTTTTTCTGTGACTTGGCGGTGACCTAACATAATCGTTTGTGGTGCTTTCGCTGTAAAGCCTTTTTGAAATCGGACATTGTGGTGGGATTAACAACACGATTACCTTTAAAATGGTATCAGATACTTGTATGTTTGAGGAATTTTAATTATGAGATTTCTGTTGTTTGAATTTGGCGCCCTGCACTTTCACTGGCTGTTGTCATATCGATCCTGTTAGCGGGATCTCAGCCATAAGAAGTTTTAATGTACATTTCATTTGTATTATTATTATTAGATATATTTTTTGTATTATTTTTTATTATTAGACAGTAGTTGCCATATTATTCTTGTTACTCAGTATTGTTTTTATTATTATTTATTTGGACACTTAGAAACAAGATATCTCAAGAGATATCGTCCTGCAACATTTCAAATAGTAATACATTTCTTGTTTTAGAAACATTACAAAGCAAGCTCATCCGTTATTTCAGATTGTTTTGTGTAATAATGGGTAGAAAAAAATATTTGGCTGGTAAAAATAAAATCTCAGTGGCTGGTAGATGTTGTCATCATCCTGCCACAGTGGCTTGACTGGTGAACCAAAAAGTACATTTCCAACCCTGCGAGCAGCTTTTGGACCACAGTCCAGTTTGACAACTAATAAGCCTCAGACGACTCTCTTAGCTTCCTTTAGCTACACGACACACAGCCCCTGGTTAAGGGCTGCTGTGTGGCATGAAAAGCACACAAACACAGCAGCACAACTCTTCTGCTCAAAAACCCGTCTACTGCTCAAACACGGCTGACCCCCTTACCGGAACCAATTATTTCTCAATCCAAAGGCGCATCTGATACCTACCCCTACAGAAGTGAGACAGGAGATGCATAGCTCTGAAGTGGGGCGGTAAGACCAGCATGGCTTTGAATCTAAAAAGGGGGGAACCTAATTTTGTAAATAGATCACAAATTGCCAGCCTTTGTAGTTGTGTTTCGGTGCGATGTTAGGCTTAATAGAGGCAGGCTCCATGTAAAAGCACACAGCTGCTCTGCATTTCTTCCTCCCAAGCCAAGGGCCTCCTTTCAAAAGAGCCAAATGTGTCGCTTTTCACCTTCTCAACTGGAGTCACTGACGTTTTCCTGAAGCTCATAATAAGATTGACCAGGTCTTGTGCATATCAATTGACCATCCAACAAGGCATCGTTTCCCCCTGCTGCCATTCATTAATTGAGAACAAACTGAGATCAAATTCATGTTTTTGTCTTATCCTCTGCTCACTCCACTTGCATTTATTTTTGACTCACTCCACTTGAAAAATTTTCAATAGCAATTCTGTGGACTCAGTCAAGGACATGCGGCTGTGAAAAGAGCTGAAGTAAGCTGGCTGTTTTAGTCATGAGACGTTCCTGGAAACGGCAGTACTAAATGGCTGATCTAAATTGCAGATCAGAATTGAATAGAGAAATCAATCTATTAGTGTGCAAAGTAAGTTTGTACATCATTGTGTAACGATTTTTTTTGTATGCTAATTGCGTCTAAATGATACCTTGTACTGCAATTTCAATTTAGCCTAATTGGATAGAGAGAAAAAACGACATGGTTTTAGATTAGCTTTAATTCCCTCTCTGTTGTGTTCCTTCTCCACATGTTGAAGTCAACAATCAGTTGTGAAGGCCTAGCCTAGAGGTTGTTATTCAATCAAAGCTGATATGCTAATGAAACACACCACCTGTCTTTGACTTAAAATATTAGAAGGATAGGCTACTTAATAAGGCTATATTTTTTTGGGTGAGTGGGCTTTAGTCGCAGGTGGCCTAGATTCTAAAGACCAGCAACAGTTTAGCGATGCACTGTGGACACCCCCACCTAGACGCATAAATCAACATGTCACGGCAATGAAGTGGCACATCGATTACGCCAATGACAGGGCATTTACAGGTCTAATCTGTATAATGAGGGTAACCTTTTTCTTTGAAGCAAGGCCTCTGTCTCATTGGCATGGCTGGCTCTCGCCAAGGCCACGAGGGACCAAAGATAGTGCATGGAGTGACTGCATTACACGCGTCACTTCACCCTGGAGCCTGGAAGGCAGCTGGGATAGTGCAGGCTGCAGTTGTCATTGCCATACATACATTGTCGAGTGACCGCCCATGATTCGTCTTTGTATATAAATAAAGCTCTGCAGTCTCCCTTTGAGCATTTAGGCTACAGTGTCCTCCCCATCTACCAAGGCCTCTCTCTTAGCTCAGTATGTCTTCCTAGCAACAGTATGATCCTATTCAAGCTTTTCCTTTGCTGTATTTACAATAGGGCTGCATGTGAGTAATGCTATTCATATGACGCTCTGTGCACATCCCCAATACCTCCTCTTATGCTTTCTGCTGACCTTGCCGTTTCCTTCGCTGCACTCAAACTAAACTTCTCCATACATTCCAACCCATCGCTACTTGGCACAACCTAATTAGCCCAATGCCTATCAATGGAATCCAGACTCCCTTTGGTTTGGCCTCTCATGGGGCCTTCCTGATGAATCTGCACCTACCACGCACAGCCGGGGCTTTTAGTAGCCGATTAGGCCTTTGATAGCTGTTTGCTGAAGATGGCATGGCATTGGCAGAACTGCCTCCCCAGTCAAGGGCTCTGGAAAAGTCTCTGGGGTACAGAGCGCTCTGAGTGCTCCTCTGTCAAGGGAATATTTCTGTGTTCTCGTGATTTATTTTTACTCTGTAACGCCCCCCGAGGGATGGAACCCTCTCCACAGTGCCAGCTGGTTCACTCCCCTAGAATGCTGCCTTGCACACACACACACACACACACACACACACACACACACACACACACACACACACACACACACACACACACACACACACACACACACACACACACACACACACACACACACACACTTTCTTCGTCTCACAAAGACAGCATGGACTTACAATCTATGACTGCAAAGTGCGAGTGCACTCTGCAAGCATGAACCTAACCATAACCTCCAGAATGGCAACAGGCTGCAGCCAATGCAGAGTTTAACACTTCCACGTCAATGTATCCAGGAGAGAGCGTCTCTCCCTCTCCTCACCCTTTCTCCATTGCTTTGCCTCCCAAGGACAAGGAGACCCAAACCACAGGACGCCATTTATCACTGCAGGTACAATTACAGGAGACATTTTATTGTCAGAAAATTACAGGCAATGCTTGTTCTCTCTCTTTACCTCCTTCCATCTCTCTCCCCTTTCTCCCTCCATCTCTTTCTTCCTCTCTTTCTCTCTCTCTCTATCTCCACCTCTGTCTCTCCTCCCTCTCCCTCCCTATTTTCAGTCCTCTCAATAAGCTCGATTGCAGGTCAGCCTCCCATTAGCCCTGGCCCATCGCTTAGATTATAGCACACAGTATTATATATATATATCTCATCTAGGGGGCTGACGGGTATTTTTTTTAACAATGAAATCCTCTTTCCTGAGAAAGCCCATGGAAAATTGCCTCTGATATCTCTAACCCTGCGCTTTAATGAAGCCTTTCAAACGTGGTGCAGGAGTGAAGGGGAAGAGAGTGGCCCAATCTTCTGTGCGCTGTTTCATCACGCATGCAGCCGGCAGAGCAGGAGGATTTGAATGCCAAATGTGGATGAGATCTGTAATGCTCTCTCTCCCCTCTTTTCTCTCCTCCCTGTTTTTTCCGTTTTTTGTGTGCAGCCGGTGTTATGAGAATGTGTGTGTGTTGTGTTTGTTGCGTGTGTGTGTGTTTATGTCTGTTTTAGCGTGCTTGAGCTTGCAACTTTGGAAAAGTGGGGTGAAGAAAAGGTTATTGTCATGACTCACTTGACATGCTGAGATGACTTGTGAAGGGGGGGGGAGACAAAGAGAATAGACAGAAGTACAGTGCCAGATAGCATGCCCCTTGAAAGGTCATCGTAAGCCTTCACTTCCCTTCTAAACCAAAGAAGCTTGGGCAAATTGGGGTTAGGCATGGGTTCATTCAAACTACAGAGCACTTTGTCAAATACGTTTGACTTGGAGTTTACAGCATATTTTCATTTCAGTTGTGAAATGTTATAGATTATTGCACAATGAAGGGGCTGATCATCAAATTCCACAAAGTTCATTGCTTTGAACCAACACCTCATTGCTCAGCATGCCTGACGTACCACAGTGCAACCCCGAGATACCCCATGTCAAATGACCTGTGATATTGCTGACATTGATCACCATTGTCTAATTTGTAACGACATTTAAAAGTGCATCGATCCATGCGATCCTCAGATGGTAAATTACCCCTCTATGGATCCAACCACAGAGAGCCAAGGCCAGGTCCCAGCAGGGGCCGGACCTCAGAGCACTGTGCGCTGCTGAGCTTACTGGGCTTTCCAATACCCTGAGGCCATGCCTGAGGGCTACTCAGCCAGTTCTGTCATGTCCATGACAGCCTCCACTCTTCTGGGTTCAGCTCATATTGACCTAGAGCAACCAGCAGAAGATTCTATCTCAGCATTGCCAGCCCCGTTGAAGCCCAAAGTTAATCCATGCCTTCCACAGTTACACACAGAGAGGAAGGAAGGAGTCCAGGGTTAACAGGTTGGCGTCACAGACCTGTTGTTGTTCCCTTGTAAATGTTAATTGATAGAGCTTTTTGAGTTTCTGAAGAACAGGGGGCCAACGCTGCAGGGATTTGGGCTTTTGCGGTGACCGTATTACCTCCACACCTGCAGTCATGGGTCATGACTGCAGTAAAATTCCACGTGACCGTTGTGTCACGGTAATCTCCTTATGCACTCTAGACATGTGTTGGTGGTACCCAACTTAATAACAATCAGGTCGCTAATGGCCTGGTACTCAGCGCCAGGTACTCTATTGTCCCTCTAACCACACTGACATCAATGCAAATTAAATAAAATATCATATCAAACACATCTTCAAAACAGTATCATATCATGCTTTTAAAACTCACCTCACTGTGATGATACATTTGAAGAAAGTAGTTCAACAACAGGTTGAAACTGAGTGGAAGACATGGTTGTTGTGGATGTTGTTTCAAAATCTAACACAACAAAGTGGACAGTATTTTCTAAGGTGATGATTATCCTAATAAAAAACAAGCAAAAGTATACTAGAGCTTATGCATATGCATAGGGCTTTATATGAGCCCAAGACAGAAAATAATAATAATAATTAAATAATGATTGTGCAGTTATACAATACATAGCCTACAATACTCTTGCTCTGGGAAGTGCGGGGGCTGATAATCCAGGGAACACTCAAAGGGCGAGAGACCCGTGGCAGAGCAAGAAAGGGTGTTGCGGGCATATTCGACCCACACTAGTTGCTGGCTCCAGGTGGTGGGGTTGGCGGAGACCAGGCAGCGAAGAGTCGTTTCCAGGTCTTGGTTGGCTCGCTCCGACTGGCCGTTGGACTGGGGATGGAACCCGGAGGACAGGCTGGCTGACGACCCAATGAGTGTGCAGAACCTGGACGAGAACTGAGGAGACCATGTCCACTGGGAGTCCATGGATCCGGAAGACGTGCTGCACCATGAACTGGGCCGTCTCTTTGGCAGAGGGTAGCTTGGGGGAGAGGAATGAAGTGGGTGGCTTTGGAAAACCGGTCCACTACTGTCAGGATGGCGGTGTTGCCATCAGATGGGGGGGAGACCCGTGACAAAGTCCAGGATATGTGAGACCAGGGACGGTGAGGAACAAGCAGAGGTTGGAGGAGACCAGCCGGAGCTTGCCGGGGAGTCTTGTCTTGCCGGGGAGTCTTGTTCTGTGCAGTGCACAGATTGTGCTTGCGGCGACGAGCGCGAAGAGGTCAGGAACCATGGTAGGCCACCAAAAGCGTTGTCGTACAAAGGCCAGGGTCCGACGGAGGCCCGGGTGGCAGGCAAGCTTGGGGGAGTGGGCCCACTCCAGAACCGAGGAGCGGACAGCGACAGGAACAAACATCCGGTTATTTGGGCCCCCCCGGGGTTCGGCTGGGAACGCTGTGCCTCACGAACATGCTTCTCTGTTTCCCAGCTGAGTACCGTCGCCAGGCACGAGGTGGGAAGGATGGACTCGGGTTCCGGGGGTATAGCCGTGGATCCGGCTTGACATTCTTAGATCCCGGTCGGTATGAGAGGGAGAAGTTGAACCGGGTGAAAAGCAGGGCCCACCTAGCTTGCCTGGAGTTGAGACGGTTGGCGGTGTGGAGATATTCCAGGTTCTTGTGGTCTGTCCAAACAATGAACCGATGTTCCGCCCCCTCCAGCCAGTGCCTCCACTCCTCCAACGCCATCTTCACCGTGAGAAGCTCACCATTCCCCACATCATAGTTCCTCTTTCCATGGCGTTGAGGCGGTTGGAGAAGAAGGGATGTAACTTGAAGGGATGCAGGGATGTAACTTGAGTTACAGGGCAGAACTCTTAGACAGGACAGCCCCCACTCCAACATCCGAAGCATTGGCCTCCACCACGAACTGGCTGGACTGGTCAGGATAAATCAAGATGAGAGCTGTGGTGAAACAGTGTTTGAGATCCCAGAACGCCCGGTCAGCAGCTGGGGACCACGTGAACGGAACCTTGGGAGAGGTGAGTGCAGACAGGGGGGAAGCCAGGGTGCTGTAACCCTGGATAAAGCAGAGATAGAAGTTGGTGAATCCCTGGAAACGTTGCAGTTGCACTCTATGAAACTATGTCTAAAGCCTGGTCACAGCCTGAGGAAGCCATTGGAAAAGGAATCTGGTTGATACCCCTTTAAATGGAAGAAAGACGGGAAATGAAACACAGATTTAAATAAATAAAAAAACACTTCCGGGTTAGATTTCCTCAGGTTTTCGCCTGCAAAATCAGTTTTGTTATACTCACAGACAATATTTTGACAGTTTTGTAAACTTTGGAGTGTTTTCTATCCTAATCTGTAAATTATATGCATATTCTACGATCTGGACCTGAGAAATAGTCAGTTTACCTTGGGAACGTTATTTAAAAAATAAATAAAAAATCTGACCCCTAGCGTCAAGAAGTAGCATATATTAGAGAAATGTGAAGTTTGAAATTAAATACGTTTGCATTTTCACATGTGATTGCCCAATGACTGGGCTTATGAGAACCCGTTTCACTAGGCTCTGTAGGCTATGGGCTTTCCAACCACGTTCCAGGAGTCTTGGGCCTATAGGCTACATTTGGAGTTATTTGGCCACTTCAGTTGTGATACAAACCTTAGCAAAACATATAGGCCTATGGGCTAGGCTGCATGATGCATGCAACTATGATAAGAAAAAGTCGCAAAAAAAGTGAGAATTTTCTCACCTGTCAGACTATTCTCAATTTAATATTGTCTTTACATATACTAAATAACATGTGTGATTTAGAATGGGCCATTATCATGCACCTGTCAGAACAGGGGCAGGAGGAAATAATACATGTCATTCCTATGCACTTAAATTGCAAATAGCAAACACTTCCCAAGATGGTGTAGCAGTCAGACGTCCTTTGTCCTCGTCTTGTCCCGTGTATATTAATTTTATATATTATCTTTTTCTTCGCATATCTTTTAATCTTTTTTTTTCTAAAAACTCAACTTCAAAACACTCTCCTGCAACCCGCCTCACCAAATGTGGTGCGGATCTGTTTTTTCCCCAAAAGTATTATTCACCTCGTATCCGAAATCCACAACAGAAGCTAGCCAGAATTTAGCCAGCTCACTAGCTAACGTTAGTATTCAGCTAACCACGGCTAGCGGTCATCAGCTATCCTTTAGCTCGGAAAGCTATCGCCAGTTTTGTACAACGCGACTCAGACCAGAGCATACCTGACCTATTTTCTCTCCATATCCCCGGATTTCTACTGCAAGCTCTGGACATTTACACCTGGATCTTGCAGCTAACTAGCTGCTATCCAAGTGACTATTGGGTAACCTCAATTCCGGAGCAAACACCAATTATCCCGGAGCTAGCCAGCTGAAGAGTTCCATCAGCCACTCCTGGGCTACAATCACCTATCCGGACCCGTTTTACTACCGATGCGGAGCCCCACCGGGCCTTCAACACTGGAATACCGACGTTATCTGCCCGAGGGAGTTATTCAACTGGCCCCTCCATCGCGACGTAACCTGAACGCCCATCTGCTAACTGCGGACCGCTAATCGTTAGCTGTCTTGAGCATATCGGCTGCTATCTGAACAAGGGCCAATATAATTGGGCCAATATAACTATAACTATTTTGACAATTGGATTGGTCCCCTCTACCACACGGAACCCCACTAATCTACCGACGGACCTCCATCTTCTGCTAGCTTGCTACCCATGGCTCGGCTAGCTGTCTGAATCGTCGTGATCCCAACCAACCTCACTACTCACTGGACCCTTATGATCACTTGGCTAAGCATGCCTCTCCTTAATGTCAATATGCCTTGTCCATTGCTGTTCTGGTTAGTGTTTATTGGCTTATTTCACTGTAGAGCCTCTAGCCCTGCTCATTATACCTTATGCAACCCTTCAGTTCCACCACCCACACATGCGATGACCTGGTTTCAATGATGTTTCTAGAGACAATATCTCTTTCATCATCACTCAATGCCTAGGTTTACCTCCACTGTATTTACATCCTACCATACCTTTGTCTGTACACTATACCTTGAATCTATTTTATCGCCCCCAGAAACCTGCTCCTTTTACTCTCTGTTCCGGACGTCCTAGACGTCCAATTCTCATAGCTTTTAGCTGTACCCTTATCCTACTCCTCCTCTGTTCCTCTGGCGATGTAGAGGTGAATCCAGGCCCTGCAGTGCCTATCTCCACTCCTATTCCCCAGGATCTCTCTTTTGATGACTTCTGTAACCGTAAATGCCTTGATTTCATGCATGTTAACTTTTTAGGGATAGGGGGCAGCATTTTCACTTTGGATGAATAGCGTGCCCAGAGTGAACTGCCTCCTACTCTGTCCCAGATGCTAATATATGCATATTATTATTACTATTGGATAGAAAACACTCTGAAGTTTCTAAAACTGTTTGAATGATATCTGTGAGTATAACAGAACTCATATGGCAGGCAAAAACCTGAGAAAAAATCCAAACAGGAAGTGGAAATTATTAGGCTGGTCGATTTTCAACTCATCGCCTATTGAAATCCCTGTGGGATATGGATCTGTTTGCACTTCCTACGCCTTCCACTAGATGCCAACAGTCTGTAGAACGTTGAATGAAGCTTCTACTGTGATGTTGAGCCGGATGGGAGCTGTTTGAGTCAGTGGTCTGGCAGAGTGCCAGGTCCTGGTCATGCGCATTCCACATGATATCGACTTGCGTTCTATTACTTCTATAGACACAAAGGAATTCTCCGGTTGGAACGTTATTGAATATTTATGAGAACAACATCCTAAAGATTGATTCTATACTTAGTTTGACAAGTTTATTCGACCTGTAATATAACTTTTTGAAGTTTTCGTCCGAAGTTCGCCTGGATCTGCGCGAGCGTTTGGATATTTGCACTAAACGTGCTAACAAAAGTAGCTACTTGGACATACATAATGGACATTATCGAACAAAACAACAATTTATTGTGGAACTAGGATTCCCGGGAGTGCATTCTGATGAAGATCATCAAAGATCATCAAAGAATATTTATGATGTAATTTCGTATTTCTGTTGACTCCAACATGGCGGAGAAATGTTGTTTCTATCTGAGCGCCGTCTCAGATTATTGCATGGTTTGCTTTTTCCGTAAAGTTTTTTTGAAATCTGACACAGCGTTTGCATTAAGAACAAGTGTATCTTTAATTCTATGTAAAACATGTGTCTTTCATCAACGTTTATAATGAGTATTTCTGTTATTTGATGTGGCTCTCTGCAATTTTTCCGGATATTTTTGGAGGCATTTCTGAACATGGCGCCAATGTAAACTGAGATTTTTGGATATAAATATGCACATTATCAAACAAAACATACATGTATTGCGTAACATGATGTCCTATGAGTGTCATCGGATGAAGATCATCAAAGGTTAGTGATTAATTTTATCTCTATTTCTGCTTTTTGTGACTCCTATCTTTGGCTGGGAAAATGGCTGTGTTTTTTGGACTTGGTGTGGATCTAACATAATCATATGTTGTGTTTTCGCTGTAAAGCATTTTTTAAAATCGGACACGATGGGTAGATTAACAAGATGTTTATCTTTCATTTGCTGTATTGGACGTGTTAATGTCTGAAAGTTACATATTTAAAAAAAATACAAAATAATTGAATTTCCCGCGCTGCCTTTTCAGCGGAATGTTGTTGAGGGGTTCATCTAGTGGAACGTGTGTCCTAGAAAGGTTAACATTAGAAGCCTTCTCCCTAAGTTTGTTTTATTCACTTCTTTAGCACACTCTGCCAACCCGGATGTCTTAGCCGTGTCTGAATCCTGGCTTAGGAAGACCACCAATAACTCTGAAATCTCCAACCCTAACTACAACATTTTCAGACAAGATAGAATGGCCAAAGGGGGCGGTGTTGCAATCTACTGCAGAGATAGCCTGCAGAGTTCTGTCTTACTATCCAGGTCTGTACCCAAACAATTTGAATTTCTACTTTTAAAAATCCACCTCTCTAATAACAAGTCTCTCACCGTTGCCGCCTGCTATAGACCACCCTCTGCCCCCAGCTGTGCTCTGGATACCAAATGTGAACTGATTGCCCCCCATCTATCTTCAGAGCTTGTGCTGCTAGGTGACCTAATCTGTGACATGCTTAACACCCCGGCCATCCTACAATCTCAGCTTGATGCCCTCAATCTCACACAAATTATCAATGAACCTACCAGGTACAACCCCAAAGCTGTAAACACGGGCACCCTCATAGATATCATCCTAACCAACTTGCCCTCTAAATTCACCTCTGCTGTTTTCAACCAAGATCTCAGCGATCATTGCCTGCATCCGTAATGGGTCAGCGGTCAAACGACCTCCACTCATCACTATCAAACGCTCCCTGAAACACTTCAGCGAGCAGGCCTTTCTAATCGACCTGGCCCGGGTATCCTGGAAGGATATTGACCTCATCCCGTCAGTAGAGGACGCCTGGTTATTCTTTAAAAATGCCTTCCTCACCATCCTAAATAAGCATGCCCCATTCAAGAAATGTAGAACCAGGAACAGATACAGCCCTTGGTTCTCTCCAGACCTGACTGCCCTTAACCAACACAAAAACATCCTGTGGCGTTCTGCATTAGCATCAAACAGCCCCCGTGAAATGCAACTTTTCAGGGAAGTTAGAAACCAATATACACAGGCAGTTAGAAAAGCCAAGGCTAGCTTTTTCAAGCATAAATTTGCTTCCTGCAATACAAACTCAAAAAAGTTCTGGGACATTGTAAAGTCCATGGAGAATAAGAGCACCTCCTCCCAGCTGCTCACTGCACTGAGGATAGGAAACTCTGTCACCACCGATAAATACACTATGATTGAGAATTTCAATAAGCATTTTTCTTCGGCTGGCCATGCTTTCCACCTGGCTACCCCTACCCCGGTCAACAGCACTGCACTGCAACTCGCCCAAGCCTTCCCCATTTCTCCTTCTCCCAAATCCAGTCAGCTGATGTTCTGAAAGAGCTGCAAAATCTGGACCCCCTACAAATCAGCTGGGCTAGACAATCTAAAATGATCTGCCGAAATTGTTGCAACCCCTATTCCTAGCCTGTTCAACCTCTCTTTCGTGTCGTCTGAGATTCCCAAAGATTGGAAAGCAGCTGCGGTCATCCCCCTCTTCAAAGGGGGGGACACTCTTGACCCAAACTGCTACAGACCTATATCTATCCTACCCTGCCTTTCTAAGGTCTTCGAAAGCCAAGTTAACAAACAGATCACCGACCATTTTGATTCCCACCATACCTTCTTCGCTATGCAATCTGGTTTCAGAGCTGGTCATGGGTGCACCTCAGCCACGCTCAAGGTCCTAAACGATATCTTAACCGCCATCGATAAGAAACAATACTGTGCAGCCGTATTCATTGACCTGGCCAAGGCTTTCGACTCTGTCAATCACCACATCCTCATCGGCAGGTTTCTCAAATGATTGCCTCGCCTGGTTCACCAACTACTTCTCCGACGGAGTTCAGTGTGTCAATCGGAGGGCCTGTTGTCCGGGCCTCTGGCAGTCTCTATGGGGGTGCCACAGGGTTCAATTCTTGGGCCGACTCTCTTCTCTGTATACATCAATGATGTCGCTCTTGCTGCTGGTGATTCTCTGATCCACCTCTACGCAGACGACACCATTCTGTATACCTCTGGCCCTTCTTTGGACACTGTGTTAACTAACCTCTAGACGAGCTTCCATGCCATACAACTCTCCTTCCGTGGCCTCCAACTACTCTTAAATACAAGTAAAACTAAATGCATGCTCTTCAACCGATTGCTGCCTGCACCTGCCCGCCCGTCCAGCATCACTACTCTGGACAGTTCTGACTTAGAATATGTGGACAACTATAAATACCTAGGTGTCTGCTTAGACTGTAAACTCTCCTTCCAGACTCACATAAAACATCTCCAATCCAAAGTTAAATCTAGAATTGGCTTCCTATTTCGCAACAAAGCATCCTTCACCCATGCTGCCAAACATACCCTCGTAAAACTGACCATCTTACCGATCCTCGACTTCGGCGATGTCATTTACAAAATAGCCTCCAAAACCCTACTCAACAAATTGGATGCAGTCTATCACAGTGCCATCCGTTTTGTCACCAAAGCCCCATATACTACCCACCACTGCGACCTGTACGCTCTCGTTGGCTGGCCCTCGCTTCATACTCGTCGCCAAACCCACTGGCTCCAGGTCATCTACAAGACCCTGCTAGGTAAAGTCCCGCCTTATCTCTGCTCGCTGGTCACCATAGCAGCACACACACATAGCACGCGTTCCAGCAGGTATATCTCACTTGTCACCCCCAAAGCCAATTCCTCCTTTGGCCACCTCTCCTTCCAGTTCTCTGCTGCCATTGACTGGAACGAACTACAAAAATCTCTGAAACTGGAAACACTTATCTCCCTCACTAGCTTTAAGCACCAGCTGTCAGAGCAGCTCACAGATCACTGCACCTGTACATATCCCATCTATAAATAGCCCAAACAACTACCTCTTCCCCTACTGTATTTATTTATTTTGCTCCTTTGCACCCCAGTATTTCTACTTTGCACACTCATCTACTGTCAAATCAACCATTCCAGTGTTTTAAGTGCTATATTGTATTTACTTCACCACCATGGCCTATTTATTGCCTTTACCTCCCTTATCTCACCTCATTTGCTCACATTGTATATAGACTTATTTTTCTACTGTATTATTGACTGTATGTTTGTTTTACTCCATGTGTAACTCTGTGTTGTTATATGTGTCGAACTGCTTTGCCTTATCTTCGCCAGGTCGCAGTTGTAAATGAGAACTTGTTCTCAACTTGCCTACCTGGTTAAATAAAGGTGAAATAAATAAAATAAAATAAATATGCACTTGAATAGCAAATAGAGGACGCTTTTCATGCCAGCCAGGTAGGTTGCTCCGGTTGTAAAGCGAAGTAATGTGCTTAATATATGGAAAGTTGAGAAATGTCAGAGGGACAATAGAGCACTAGGTACCAGGCCATTAGCAACTGGTTGTTAGCAAGTTT
This sequence comes from Salvelinus namaycush, assembly GCF_016432855.1. Lineage (NCBI taxonomy): Eukaryota > Metazoa > Chordata > Actinopteri > Salmoniformes > Salmonidae > Salvelinus > Salvelinus namaycush. The sequence continues at coordinate 38,988,634 of NC_052334.1, forward strand.
GGTAGGTTACTAATGACCATCAGAGCACAGTTTTGGAGAAGCCTAGTTACTGTGATTAACAGTCACATGGAATTTGTGATTTAACAGTCACATGGAATTTGACTAGGCTCATGACTCCTGACTGCCGGTGTGGCGGTAATACGGTCACCGTAACAAGGCCCATTGTCTTGCCATTCATCCGCCGCCATCACCTCATGTTTCAATATGATAATGCACAGCCATGTCGCAAGGATCTGTACACAATTCCTGGAAGCTGAAAATGTCCCAGTTCTTGCTGCATACTCACCAGACATGTCACCCATTGAGAATGTTTGGGATGCTCTGGATGGATGTGTACGACAGTGTGTTCCAGTTCCCGCCAATATCAAGCAATTTCACACACCCATTGAAGAGGAGTGGGACAACATTCTCCAGGCCACAATCAACAGCCTGATCAACTCTATGCGAAAGAGATGTGTTGCGCTGCATGAGGCAAATGTTGGTCACACCATGTACTGACTGGTTTTCTTATCCACACCCCTAATTTTTTTTAAGGTATCTGTGACCAACAGATGCATATCTGTATTCCCAGTCATGTGAAATACATAGTTTAGGGCCTAATGAATGTACTTCAGTTGACTGACTTCCTTATATGAAATATAACTCGGTAAAATCTTTGAAATTGTTGCGTTTTGCATTTATATTTTAGTTCAGTGTAGTTTGATGGTAGTAGCCATTAATTATCCCATTAACAATCACCCATATTAGCAAATGTATTTAATTTCAAACTTCACATTTCTCTAATATAGGCTACTTATCGTAATGAACGATATCAGCAAAATGCCTGTGATCGGTGATTGGTATGGTCGGTGTCGATAGTTTTCAGTTTATCGTCACAGCTCTATCGTCTACTCTGTCTACCTCTATCTACCTCTTTCTCCCTGTCACTCATTTTTGTCTTCTGTTTTCAATCAAATGCCTTTATTGCCTGGATAAATGCAGGCTGGTCTACCTCCACCTTTTTGAAAACATGTAAGGCCTATTACCAGTGGCGATTTCAGAATATAAATCTTGGTTGGGCAAGCAATTTTTTTAAATAATAATTATGCATGCCAGCAAAGCCACTACAAAACACTAAACAATACATTAATTGCACTATAACGGTGACAAACGGTGCCCACAAACTGTTAGGGCCTCAATAAAGCTGTCCAAATAGCAGTCCCAACACCTTACCACTGCTACACCTGGCTATCAGCGGAGCCTTGTCTGGCAGTGAAACAGTTAATTCAGCCTTGTTTACTGCCTTTAAAAAAAAAATATAGCTGCTATGGCTGACTTGTTTTAGCAAATGTGGTTTCTACTGACAGTTGAGATGTACAAACTATGGCATAAGGGAACGACGAGCAAATAAGAGGCAATCCGTAATTTCGATTAAGACATTAATGAGTGAGCTACGATGGACGTTGTCAATATATCTATTTGTTCATTACTTTTGAAATAAATGTACAGCGACAGAATTCAGAACGTGGGCCGTTCTTACACTATTCTCCCTGTACACCAAGTCAGAATCGTAGGATAAATAACGGTGCCATATAAGCAGACAATGAAAGCTCTTACAATATTCAATGATAAGATGTCTCTAACACGTGCACCACCAAGTCAGAACAGTAAACCAAATTAACCTTTTCTCAATAGGGGGTGCTGTTGGCACTTTGTAATAATTTCGTTCCCAAATTAAACTGCCTCGTACTCAATTCTTGCTCGTACAATATGCATATTATTATTACTATTGGATAGAAAACACTCTCTAGTTTCTAAAACCGTTTGAATTATATCTGTGAGTAAAACAGAACTCGAGTTGGAGCATTTTTCCTATGAGGATGTGAGAATGCTGAATTCTGCAAGCTGTTCTCAGGTCAGTTTATAAATCTGCCTGTCTTCTATTGGTTGAGATGCACTGCATACGCCTTCCCCTGGATGTCAGCGAATAGTGAGAATTGAAATGGTGTTTCTAGGCAGATCTGAGAGGTTATAAATGGCCTGGGAACGTGGGGTCCGGCCTTTGTTCACTTCGCTCTGATGCAGGAAGGACCTCTGGCTATCGTTATAGAAAGCTCCCTTTATAGCTCTTAGATATATCCGGCTCTGTTTTTATTTGATATAGGTGTTAAAGACATCATAATGTTGTTATATTAAACCGAGTTATATCAGTTTATATCGGTATATTGCGATTTTCGGATATTTATTTGTACTGCGTTTTAGTGAGTCGGACACGTCTTTGCCACATGGCTAATGTTTACTGCTAATTCGAACGTTGAAGAGGACAATCTACAACCAAGCAACGATTCTTTTGGACTAAGGACACCTTGCCCAAGATTCTGATAGGAGTTCATCAAAAAGTAAGAACTATGTATGATGTTAATTCGTTGTTCTGTTGAAAAATGTAGAACTCATATTCTGCCATTAATCTAGGTGCGGTCTCGCTTTAACGCGTATGTTGTAGTAACGTTAATTTTAAAAATCTAACACAGCGATTGCATTAAGAACTAATGTATCTTTCATTTGCTGTCCAACCTGTATTTTTTAGTCAAGTTTATGATTAGTTATCGATTAGAATAGGTGCCTCTCCCAACATTTCTCCCGACATTTTGTTTGCATTTTGGCTACTATTCATATTGTATAACCACGATTTGTGCCGCTAAATATGCACATTTTCGAACAAACTCTATATGTATTGTGTAATATGATGTTATAGGACTGTCATCTGAAGAAGTTTGAGAAGGTTAGTGAAAAAATTAATATCTTTTGGTGGTTTATACGTTATCGCTATTTTTGGCTTGAATCAATGCTGTTGTGTGGTTGGCTATTGTAGTAAGCTAATATAATGCTATATTGGGTTTTCGCTGTAAAACACTTAAAAAATCTGAAATATTGGCTGGATTCACAAGATCTTTGTCTTTCATTTGCTGTACGCTGTGTATTTTTCAGAAATGTTTTATGATGAGTATTTAGGTAATTCACGTTGCTCTCTGTAGTTATTCTAGTCGCTTTGGTGAGAGTTGTGATGGTGGCTGCAATGGTAAACTATGATTTATACCTGAAATATGCACATTTTTCTAACAAAACATATGCTATACAATAAATATGTTATCAGACTGTCATCTGATGAAGTTGTTTCTTGGTTAGTGGCTATTTATATCTTTATTTGGTCGAATTTGTGATAGCTACCTATGCAGGAAAAAAATGGTGGAGTAAAAAAAGTTGTCTTTTGCTAACGTGGTTAGCTAATAGATTTACATATTGTGTCTTACCTGTAAAACATTTTAAAAATCAGAAATGATGGCTGGATTCACAAGATGTGTATCTTTCATCTGGTGTCTTGGACTTGTGATTTAATGATATTTAGATGCTAGTATTTACTTGTGGCGCTATGCTAGGCTATGCTAGTCAGCTTTTTTACTGATGGGGGTGCTCCCGGATCCGGGATTGTGTGGAAGTAGAAGTTAAGAGGGGTAAATGGACCAAATTATTAGGGTGAGGCACATGGGCTACGGACATCTTACTACGCAACATTCACATAGTATTACTTTCTTAGCTTTGGTATACAGTCGTGGCCGTAAAGTTGAGAATGACACAAATATTAATTTTCACAAAGTCTGCTGCCTCAGTTTGTATGATGGCAATTTGCATATACTCCAGAATGTTATGAAGAGTGATCAGATGAATTGCAATTGATTCGCAAAGTCCCTCTTTGCCATGCAAATGAACTGAATCCCCCAAAAACATTTCCACTGCATTTCAGCCCTGCCACAAAAGGACCAGCTGACATCATGTCAGTGATTCTCTCGTTAACACAGGTGTGAGTGTTGACGAGGACAAGGCTGGAGATCACTCTGTCATGCTGATTGAGTTCAAATAACAGACTGGAAGCTTCAAAAGAAGGGTGGTGCTTGGAATCATTGTTCATCTGTCAACCATGGTTACCTACAAGGAAACACGTGCCGTCATCATTGCTTTGGTCAAAAAGGGCTTCACAGGCAAGGATATTGCTGCCAGTAAGATTGCACCTAAATCAACCATTTATCGGATCATCAAGAACTTCAAGGAGAGCGGTTCAATTGTTGTGAAGAAGGCTTCAGCGCGCCAAAAAAAGTCCAGCAGGCGCCAGGACCGTCTCCTAAAGTTGATTCAGCTGCGGGATCGGGGCACCACCAGTACAGAGCTTGCTCAGGAATGGCAGCAGGCAGGTGTGAGTGCATCTGCACGCACAGTGAGGCGAAGACTTTTGGAGGATGGCCTGGTGTCAAGAAGGGCAGCAAAGAAGCCACTTCTCTCCAGGAAAAACATCAGGGACAGACTGATATTCTGCAAAAGGTACAGGGATTGGACTGCTGAGGACTGGGGTAAAGTCATTTTCTCTGATGAATCCCCTTTCCGGATTGTTTGGGGCATCCGGAAAAATGCTTGTCTGGAGAAGACAAGGTGAGCGCTACCATCAGTCCTGTGTCATGCCAACAGTAAAGCATCCTGAGACCATTCATGTCTGGGGTTGCTTCTCAGCCGAGGGAGTGGGCTCACTCATAATTTTGCCTAAGAACACAGTCATGAATAAAGAATGGTACCAACACATCCTCCGAGAGCAACTTCTCCCAACCATCCAGGAACAGTTTGGTGACGAACAATGCCTTTTCCCGCATGATGGAGCACCTTGGCAAAAGTGATAACTAAGTGGCTCGGGGAACAAAACATCGATATTTTGGGTCCATGGCAAGGAAACTCCCCAGATCTTAATCCCATTGAGAACTTGTGGTCAATCCTCAAGAGGCGGGTGGACAAACAAAACCCCACAAATTCAGACAAACTCGAAGCATTGATTATGCAAGAATGGGCTGCCATCAGTCAGGATGTGGCCAAGAAGTTAATTGACAGCATGCCAGGGCGGATTGCAGAGGTCTTGAAAAAGAAGGGTCAACACTGCAAATATTGACTCTTTGCATCAACTTCATGTAATCGTTAATAAAAGCCTTTGACACTTATGAAATGCTTGTAACTATACTTCAGTATTCCATCGTAACATCTGACAAAAATATCTAAAGACACTGAAGCAGCAAACTTTGTGGAAATTAATATTTGTGTCATTCTCAAAACTTTTGGCCACGACTGTACATATCTCCTTGGCATATTACATAATTTATGCAGCAGCGTACAAGACATTTTTGGACTCACCTTGTTGTGCTGTGCTTCCTTCCAAACCCCTCATTATTGAATTTGCGATTTCCAACTTGTTGTTTAATGTTTATGTTCAGTGGCCGATGAGCACCGATACGTTTTATCTATAATTTATCTTCATATGACAAGGGTTGAAAAGGATTTGCCAGTAGATTGTCAACTTGATTCATGATGATGACTGCTAGCTAAGATTTTGATAGTATGATGTTGACATGATCAGTCCAATCAAATTTACTGTACATCTGTCTCCAATGACCTTGAGCCTTCTTGGATGGCCACTTCAAATGTATCAGCATCCAAAGGGCTCGAATTTTCGAGATCTCCCCTTAGACTTCGCTTTGACGTAGTTTCCCCATGAGTGACAGAACACTGAGCCAATCACAGTGCAACGCTCCATATTTTCTGCTGGCTTGCCCCACCACCAAAGACAGCACTGAGCTGAAACACCTGCATTTTGGAGCTGCCTGGAGCTGCCTCAAGAAAACAAAAAAGAGACCATGTTTGTATGTAGCTTTATTAACTCATTGATATATACATCGTTTTTTTACATAGTTTTTAACATTATTAATGCCAAAATAACAGGCAAGCTCCACCCCAAAACAGACATCCAGCTCTAATCTGGGCTTTCATCTTCATCTTATAAACGCTTTCATCTTAAAACTGGAGCATGATCCAGGGAGTCTTCAACCGTGGCTATGTTCACTCCACTCCTCCATCCCTCGCATCACACACACACACACACACACACACACACACACACACACACACACACACACACACACACACACACACACACACACACACACACACACACACACACACACACACACACACACACAGTCTTGTACAGCTAACCTTGTGGGGACACACAATTCAGTCCCATTCAAAATCCTACTTTCCATAACCCTAACCCTAACCCGTACTCTCACCATAACCCTAACCTAACCTAACCCCAATCCTAACCTTAACCCAAAAACATAACCTTAACCCTTACCCTAAGACTAACTCTAGCTCCTAACCCTAACACTAATTCTAACCTTAACCCTAAACCCCGTAGAAATAGCATTTGACCTTGTGGGGACCAACAAAATGTCCCCAGTTGGTCAAATGTTTGTTTTTTACTATTATTGTGGGGACTTCTTTTGTAAAGGTAAGGTACTGTTGCTGCAATACTCTATAAAGCCTACCGCTTGTGTCCTACCGCTTGTGTCCTTGTTCATACACTATGTGGGATTCATGGCTTACTAATGTAAGCAGTTGCAGTAGTAGCTGACTCTACTGGTGGGGAACACTGTTGTACAGCATGGAGTACTTTGCTGACATCTGACTCCACAGACCAACATCCTCCTTTAAAACGTCTTATGGCTGCAATCCCGTTAACGGGATGATATGACAACAGCCAGTGAAAGTGCAGGGTGCCAAATTCAAACAACAGAAATCTCATAATTAAAATTCCTCAAACATACATGTATCTTATACCATTTTAAAGGCAATCTTGTTGTTAATCCCACCAAAGTGTCCGATTTCAAATAGGCTTTACAGCGAAAGCACCACAAACGATTATGTTAGGTCACCGCAAAATCACAGAAAAACAGTCATTTTTTCCAGCCAAAGACAGGAGTCACAAAAAGCAGAAATAGAGATAAAATTAATCACTAACCTTTGATGATCTTCATCAGATGACACTCATAGGACTTCATGTTACACAATACATATATGTTTTGTTCGATAAAGCTCATATTTATATCCAAAAACCTCAGTTTACATTGGCGTCATGTTCAGAAATGCCTCCAAAATATCCGGAGAAATTGCAGAGAGCCACGTCAAATAACATAAATACTCATCATAAACTTTGATGAAAGATACATGTTTTACATAGATTTAAAGATACACTTGTTCTTAATGCAACCGCTGTGTCAGATTTCAAAAAGCTTTACGGCAAAAGCACAATATTCAATAATCTGAGAACAGCGTTCAGCCACAAAAGGAAGCCATACAGTTACCCGCCAAATTGTGCAGTCAACAAAACCCATAAAAAGCATTATAAATCTTCACTTACCTTTGCTGATCTTCATCGGAATGCACTCCCAGGACTCCCACTTCCACAAGAAATGTTCGTTTTGTTCGATAATGTCCATCATTTATGTCCAAATAGCTATTTTTGTTAGCGTGTTTGGTAAACAAATCCAAAGTCAGAAAGTGCGTTCACTAAAAGCTGACGAAATGTCAAAAAGTTCCGTAACAGTCAGTAGAAACATGTCAAACGATGTATTGAATCAATCTTTAGAATGTTTTTAACATAAATCTTCAGTTACGTTCCAACCGGAGAATTACATTGACTTCAGATATGCGATGGAACAGAGCTCCCTCTCATGTGAACGCGCATGGTCAGAGCATGGTCAGGTCATGGTAGACCTTACTATTTCCTGTCTCCTTCGGCCCCACTTCACAGTAGAGGCATCAGACAAGGTTCTACAGACTGTTGACATCTAGTGGAAGCCGTAGGAAGTGCAAACTCATCCATATCCCACTGTTTGTTCAATAGGGGTTGTGTTGAATATCTACCAACCTCAGAATTCCCACTTCCTGTTTGGATTTTTTCTCAGGTTTTTGCCTGCCATATGAGTTCTGTTATACTCACAGACATCATTCAAACAGTTTTAGATACTTCAGAGTGTTTTCTATCAGAATATACTAATACTATGCATATATTAGCAACTGGGACTGAGGAGCAGGCAGTTTACTATGTGCACCTTTCATCAAAGCTACTCAATACTGCCCCTGCAGCCATAAGAAGTTAAAACTTTAACCACATCCTGGTTAATTAAACTCAACGATAAACAAGCTGGGTTGCACCTGTAATATTTCCCCAGACTCTGAGGTGCATGTTAATCAGCCAACAGCTTCTCAACCTTTCTTCTCAAAGTCAAGTAGAGCCCTCACCCTGCCTAAGCCCATCACAATCTACATGTAATCCTCCCTTGATGGAGTGCATTGCCATTTCACCAGCATCTTCACTCCAGATTGCGGTCTTATCAAGTGGAGGACTCGTCAGACCTGTCCCTGAGAACCAAACTGCCTGCTCTTGACCTTTGATTGTCTTTGCTTTGTTTTAGTCGGAGAGCCATTAAGGCAAGCAAGCGAAGGAGCGCGAGGGCTTAGATTTGTTACCCCAGCCACTGTAGTGGCACGTCTAACGCCTTAGCTAAACCCTCTGGCTGAGGCTCTTAAGTGCAAGGGTGGGCGCCTCTGGAAACACTTTGAGCTTTATGTGGCGTGGAGTTTCCTAGGAAGGGAGCACAGTAATCCGACCTGAAGATAATAAGACATGAAACATAAATCCTCTCTGAGAACTACAGCAATTTGGCTCATATTTGCTCACTCTATCAGGGCACGTACTGTTAGGTGTTCAGGAGGAGTCGTTATTTGTCGAAACACATAAAATAGTCAAGATCTTTAAAGCTGCAATATGTACATTTTTGTGCGACCTAACTAAATTCACATAGAAATGTGAGTTATAGATCTGTCATTCTCATTGAAAGCAAGTCAAAGAAGCTGTACATCTGTTCTAAACTATGTATACAAAAGTATGTGGACGCCCCTTCAAATGAGTGGATTTGGCTATTTTAGCCACTCCCGTTGCTGACAGGTGTATAACATCGAGCACACAGCCATGCAATCTCCACAGACAAACATTGGCAGTATAATGGCCTTACTGAAGAGCTTAGTGACTTTCAATGTGGCACTGTCATAGGATGCCACCTTTCCAACAAGTCCATTTCTGCCCTGCTATAGCTGCCCCGGTGCTGTTATTCTGACGTGGAAACGTCTAGGAGCAACAATGGCTCAGCTGCGAAGTGATAGGCCACAAAAACTCAGAGAACAGAACCACCGAGTGCTGAATCGCATAGCGTGTAAAAAATCGTCTCACTACTCACTACTAAGTTCCAAACTGCCTCTGGAAGCAACATCAGCTGTTTGTTGGGAGCTTCATGAAATGGGTTTCCATGGCCGAGCAGCCGCACACAAGCCTAAGATCACTATGTGCAATGCCAAGCATCGTCTGGAGTGGGTAAAGCTCGCCGCCGTTGGACTCTGGAGCAGTGAAAACGTGTTCTCTGGAGTGATGAATCACGCTTCCCCATCTAGCAGTCCGACGGACGAATATGGATTTGCCGGATGCCAGGAAAATACTACCTTCCCCAATGCATAGGGCCAACTGTTTGGTGGAGGAGGATTAATGGTCTGGGGCTGTTTTTCATGGTTCGGGCTAGGCCCCTTAGTTCCAGTGAAGGGAAATCTTAATGCTACAGCGTGCAATGACATTCTAGGCGATTCTGTACTTCCACTTTGTGTCAACAGTTTGGGGAAAGCCCTTTCCTGTTTCAGTATGACTCTGCCGCCGTGCACAAAGCTAGGTCCATACAGAAATTGTTTTTTCGAGATCGGTGTGGAAGAACTTGACTGGCGTGCACAGAGCCCTGACCTCAACCCCATTGAACACCTTTGGGATGAATTGGAACGCCTACTGTGGGCCAGGCCTGATTGCCCAACATCAGTCCCTGACCTCACTAATGCTCTTGTGGCTGAATGGAAGCAAGTCCCTGCAGCAATGTTCCAACATCTAGTGTAAAGTCTTCCCAGAAGAGTGGAGGCTGTTATAGCAGCAAAGGGGAGATCAACTAAATATTAATGCCCATGATATTGGAATGAGATGTTTGACGAGCAGGTGTCCACATACTTTTGGTCATGTAGTGTATCTATGTGCGCTATTTCTATGCTTCCTGCGCTTAAGTTTTGTTTTCACATATTTTAGTTTAGGTTTTGAACAGCAACTTCAAACAGCTGAAAATACAATGTTTTTGCTTTTTGAAAATATATTTCACAGCGGTTGAGATGGTACAGTTAAGGCGAACTGTTAGGATTTTAGCAACCAGGAAATGGCGGAGCGATTTCTACATATTGCACCTATTCTCCCACCCACTCGCAACCCACTCCCAAAAGTAGGCCCTAGACATCCACCCGTCCCCGAACATTGCTCAAGTGTGAACTCGGTAAACAAAAAATACCTCAGAGAGAGAGTCACAGACATTATCATAAGCAACTGTCAAGAAAACGTCTTTGTATTGTTAAGCAGCGGAAAGAAGAGCATGATTTAATTAAAGCCGGGCAAAAGGCACAGGAGGATGACAAAAAAAAGAGAAAAGAGAAGTTAATAAAGTAGTGTTGGCCCAGTTGACAATTAGAATTTACCTTTGGGCACGGCGGCGGCTGCCCAGCTGCCACTCTCAGACAGCCATGGTTAGGCTGGCCGTGTGCTGGGCTCCTCAGGGCTTCAGGCAGTTCCTCTCTCTGGCAGCAAGGCTAATAAAAAATGGGAGAAATGAAAAGCAGACTCACAGGCCTGAATCCCCCTTTCCCCTCCATCCTTGGCTTACCTCTTTCTCCCCACTGCCACCGCCCCTCCTTCTTCTCTTACCTCCTCCCTTTCTATCTAAGGCTGCCTGCTACTGAAACATGTGTTCGCCCCTAGGGGCGTTATGCCAATTATTTCCTCTGTAACTTTGATTTTTTAAATATATTTTTTATTTAATTGGCGTTCTGTTTTGTGTAAGGTTGGTGTCAAGGGTGACCGGCCTTTGGCAGTCTAGGGTGGGAAACAGAACAGCGCACAACTGCTTGATATACAAAAACAAATTCTGCTGAGGGCATGCACAGGGTTAAGCCCTCAGCCAAAAAACGGAAACACTCGGCAGAAACAAAGTATCACGATTTTGATCATTTTGAACCAATGTGTTTTTTGTGTTCATATTTAGGCTTTTTTTTTTTTTTAAGTATCAAACGCTGAATGACAAAGATAGTCTCGTCACTCAATTGATTTTCTACAATTATCCCCTTTTGTCTTGTATTGAATGATTCATTGAGTCCATTTCAGTTTGTAGCATAAATGCCATTTGCGGTTGGTTTATTTTTGGTGACACTTTGTTTTATTAGCACTTAATGGCTGGATGATGGCAATGCCAATGTGGGAGAGGAAGTGGTAGGCTCGATCACAATTCTTCTCTCAGGTGTCTCTCAACAATGGAAATAAAGTGCACACTAGCTACTACTTTTACCTGGAGGGATGTTTTAGTCAGAATTAACAGTCAATTTTCAAGTGTTTAAATTTTAAACTCTCATAATGTACACTACATCAAAGCAGACACATTTTGATTAAATAATACATGAAGGCAATCAGATCAGCATGTGTAAAGGGGTTGGCTGGCCTGGAAACTCCACTGCCTGGAAACTCCACTTGATTGGTGCTCCCCAGGCCTTCGGACTGGTTATTAAAGCCTGTCTGTCCAGCAGGCACCAGACAATCCACACACTGCACATCTCACAGCATAGTCCTAGACCTCCCAAAACCATTACTACACATCTAGGATGGAGTAAGAGTGCCTATTCAGTACAGTAGGCTATGTGACAGATTTTGTCCTATGAAATACACTGAGTATACAAAACATTAAGAACATGTGCTCTTTCCATGACATAGACTGATCAGGTGAATCCAGGTGAAATATATGATCCCTTGTTGATGTCACTTGTTAAATCCACGTCAATGAAGGGGAGGAGACAGGTTAAAGAAGGATTTTAAAAACTTGAGGCAATTGAGACATTGATTGTGTTTGTGCCATTCAGAGGATGAATGCGCAATACAACATATTTAAATGCCCTTGAACGGGTTACGATAGTAGGTGCCAGAAGCACCGGTTTGTCTCAAGAACTGCAACGCTGCTGGGTTTTTCAAACTTAACATTTTCTGTGTGTATCAAAAATGGTCCACCACCCAAAGGACATCCAGCCAACTTGACCCAACTGTGTGAAGCATTGGAGCGCCACGTCTGTTTCTATGGGCACAAGCACTGTTCATGACACAAACTGTGCACACCCATCTTGTTGGTGGAGAGAAAATGTTGCAGGTTTAAAGCTTATTTCCAGCAATTCTACACATTTTGTCATGGGTTGCAGAGAAAATGTTGCAGTTTTCTTGTAATTCTATATGACATTTGAGGTAAATCTATGGGCTGAAAAACCTAGCTAAAAAACAGCTGACATGGGAAAATTGATCTGGACATTTCTGACAAGTTATACATAGCTCTCTAAGGTATGCAAAGACTGACATGACAAGAGGAAAACTGATGATGCTCTACACAATTTCGAAATTGCACCTTGTGCACTCTACTATTACATCTTACAAGAGTAAATTGAAAGCTGTACTGACCCCCACAGTTTGGGATCCACTGATGTGGAGCTATGCGTCATTGTTTACATATTAATTAATATTCCAACAATTCTCGGCAAGTACAAAAGACCAACTCAGCCATAATTTACTGTGTGTATACATCAAACACATGGTTTCCAGTTGTTTGATGCGATTCCATTTGCTCCGTTCTGGACATTCTTATGAGCCGTTCTACCTTTAGCAGCCTCCTGTGGTGTGTAAAGCTTTTGGTGTAATACAAAACATGATTTTTTCCCTTCCCTACCTTTTCACTCAGTCAGTCTTTTTCCTATCATCCCCCTCTCTGCGGATGCCACTGATTATGACTAATTACGTTGATGAATGGTAGTGCTGAGGGTGCTCAATAAGGATTTCATAATCACTTTTTTCTCTCCTCTTTACCGTGGCTGAGCCATAGCAGTGATGAGCTCATGGAGTCACTCCACTCATCCCTACAGTATGTCCAATATAGACCCACAGATAGAGCCACTCTCTCGCTCAGCATGAGTAGGCTTTGCCTCGGCCTACGGGAACAGAAGGGATGGGTGAAAATATCAGACAACCCTTTTTTCCCCCCTTTTCTCTAATCTTTACCCTGAAGCAAAGGCCATTGAATTATATGGGCACTTCTAGGTCTCTTAAAAAAAGCAAATGACCCAAATAAATTCATTCTAACAGACATGTGGCTTGTGGAGTGGGGGCTTTTATGACATCAGGATGAGCGTGTACTTTAACATTCAACCAAGGATTAAGCCCCCCCCCCCCCCCCCCGCTCTCTCACTTAATTGGTTTAGATGAATATCAGGAATAAAGCTTGGTTTAAGCCATGCAATTAGTAGAGCGGTGTTATTGAATTTATGAGTGGGCCAGGAATACTGAATGCTAAGTTACAAACAACTCATAAATCATATCCATTTTCTAAAACTGAATATGTAGAATATTTTATGTGTATATCATTTAAAAAAAAGTATATACAGTTGAAGTCAAAAGTTTACATGCACTTAGGTTGGAGTCATTAAAACTTGTTTTACAAACACTCCACACATTTCCTGTTAACAAACTATAGTTTTGGCAAGTCGGTTAGGACATCTACTTTGTGCATGACACAAGTAATTTTTCCAACAATTGTTTACAGACAGATTATTTCACGTATAATTCACTGTATCACAATTCCAGTGGGTCAGAAGTTTACATACACTAAGTTGACTGTGCCTTTAAACAGCTTGGAAAATTCCAGAAAATTATGTCATGGCTTTAGAAGCTTCTGATAGGCTAATTGACATAATTTGAGTCAATTGGATGTGTTCCTGTGGATGTATTTCAAGACCTACCTTCAAACTCAGTGCCTCTTTGCTTGAAATCATGGGAAAATCAAAAGAAATCAGCCAAGACAAAAATTGTAGACCTCCACAAGTCTGGTTCATCCTTGGGAGCAATTTCCAAACGCATAAAGGTACCACTTTCATCTGTACAAATAATAGTACGCAAGTATAAACACCATGGGACCACGCAGCCGTCATACCGCTCAGGAAGGAGACGAGTTCTGTCTCCTAGAGATGAATGTACTTTGGTGTGAAAAGTGCAAATCAATCCCAGAACAACAGCAAAGGACCTTGTGAAGATGCTGGAGGAAACCGGTACAAAAGTGTCTATATCCACAGTAAAACGAGTCCTATATCAACATAACCTGAAAGGCCGCTCAGCAAGGAAGAAGCCACTGCTCCAAAACCGCCATAAAAAAGCCAGACTACGGTTTGCAACTGCACATGGAGACAAATATCGTACTTTTTGGAGAAATGTCCTCTGGTCTGATGAAACAAAAATAGAACTGTTTGGCCATAATGACCATTGTTATGTTTGGAGGATAAAGGGGGAGGCTTGCAAGCCGAAGAACACCATCCCAACCTTGAAGCACGGGGGTGGCAGCATCATGTTGTGGGGGTGCTTTGCTGCAGGAGAGACTGGTGCACTTCACAAAATAGATGGCATCATGAGAAGGAAAATGATGTGGATATATTGAAGCAACATCTCAAGACATCAGTCAGGAAGTTAAAGCTTGGTCACAAATGGGTCTTCCAAATAGACAATGACCCCAAGCATACTTCCAAAGTTGTGGCAAAATGGCTTAAGGACAACAAAGTCAAGGTATTGGAGTGGCCATCACAAAGCCCTGACCTCAATCCTATAGAAAATGTGTGGGCAGAACTGAAAAAGTATGTGCGAGCAAGGAGGCCTACAGACCTGACTCAGTTACACCAGCTCTGTCAGGATGAATGGGCCAGAATTCACCCAACTTATTGTGGGAAGCTTGTGGAAGGCTACCCGAAACGTTTGACCCAAGTTAAACAATTTAAAGGCAATGCTAACAAATACTAATTGAGTGTATGTAAACTTCTGGCCCGCTGGGAATGTGATGAAAGAAATAAAATATTAAATAAATCATTCTCTACTATTATTCTGACATTTCACATTCTTAAAATAAAGTGGTGATCCTAACTGATCTAAAATGGGTAATTTTTACTAGGATTAAAGGTCGGGAATTGTGAAAAACTGGGACTAAATGTATTTGGCTAAGGTGTATGTAAACTTCCGACTTCAACTGTATGTTAAAATTAATTATTTAGATCCAATAATAAAAACAGATAAACAGTTCTACAACTGCACATCAAGAGTCAACTAAAGTGCCTGCCCTGCCACGAAGTGCTGATTGATACGGCTTATTTATTATTATAGTTCAGGGCTCTAAGCTTACATAAAAAAAAAAAAAAAAGAGTACTTGATGTGTTCCTAAATACAAATGTAGAAGCACACAAATAAATCTAGGAGAAGAATGCCAAAATTGTTCATGAATAGAAGGTTTTGGGAGTAATCCATGCTCAATCAAGCACAATCATTAGGTGAGACAAGACATTTTAGATGGCCCTTTAAGGGACAGGCCGTTATCGTCGTAACTTTGGCACTCGCTTGCCTGACGGAAAAAAATCTGACTGCAATGTCAACGATTTTTATAACTAACCCGAGATAGACCACAGCAAAATTAGTCATAGTGCGTAGACGAAGCTAGGAGGTGGGCAGAGCCAAGCACGAGCTAGCGAGACCCTATTGGTGCGCATATTTCCATCAGGGAACGCCTACTCCGGGAAGTGCGCATGTGTAATAACTCAATTCCATCTTCTCCCACTGCCATCCACTGGCCTCCTCTCACTGCCATATGTGGTATTGAGTGGAAACACCAAGACGATGCTTCACATTTACACATTCAGTGAAATATCTGTCTCATTGTTCTATGTGTGGCGATGTCTTCCGAGCAGCAGACAGTTGCACAAACTCAAACTAACATTGAAAACAACCTAGCATGTGAACAAAACATTGTAACTGGCCAAAAAAGACGAGAACAGGTCACACTTTAGTAACCTTTCTTGTCAATTCGACCAACTTTTTCAACTTCTTGGATAAAAAATGTTTTTCCCAAATTCTCTGCGTGACCACCAGCCAACGTGGCTGGTGAAATATACATTCTTACCCGCATTTGGCGGGTGGTGGGTGTTAATTTCCAACCCTGCAAGCGGTACCAGTGCACCAAATCTGTAACCTACAGGAACCTGAACAGCTTCTACCCCCAAGCCATAAGACTTCTTAACAAGACTGCTAAATAGCAAATCAAATGGCTACACAAACTACCCGCATTGACCCTTTTTTGCACTAACTCTCTAGAATGGACTCTATTTACACACACTGGACTCTACCCACACACTCTTACACTGACACCCCGACACACACATACACACCCCAACACACACCCTTTTTTTGCACTAACCCTCTATGCACACACACTGGACTCTACCCACCCACACACAGTTACACTGACACACCAACACACACATACACACACACTACATACGCCCACACACACATAACATGCGAACACATGCATACTGACACCACAAACACACTCACACACACTTTCACACTGCTGCTACTTTCTATTATCTTACCTGTTGCCTAGTCACTTTACCCCTACCTCATACTCCTGCACATCGCTTCAGTACTGGTACTACCATGTTATTTTTATTCGTTATTAACTGTGTTTATTCCTCGTGTCACCATACATTTTTTTTTATCTTTAGCTCTGCATTGTTAGAAAAGGACCCATGTACATGTCACTTTGTTGATTAGGAAGCATGTGACAAATAAAATTGTGACAAATATAACTTAGATTAAAAAATAAATAATTTGACCTTTATTTAACTAGGCAAGTCAGTTAAGAACAAATTCTTATTTACAATGACAGCCTAGGGACAGTGGGTTAACTGCCTTGTTCAGAACGACAGATTTTTATCTTGTCAGCGCTGGGATTCGATCTAGCAACCTTTTGGTTACTGGCCAAACACTCTAACCACTAGGCTACCTGCAGCCCCAAGTAGTATGTGAACAAAACATTGTAACTGTAATTGTAACTAATAGCCTAAGTAGTATCATTGATGATATGTGACTTACAGTGCCTTCAGAAAGAATTCACATCCCTTGACCTTTTCCACATTTTGCTGTGTTACAAAGTGGGATTAAAATGGATTTAATTGCCATTTTTTGTCAACGATCTACACAAAATACTTAAATGTGACCCGTTTCAAGAAACTAAGCTTTTGTCGCGGGTCAATACTTCACAGGAGAGCTGCAGAAATGCCTTCTGGAACATGTGAACTTTCATGTGCCTTAATAACAAACTTGTATGCCATTTGTAAATAAAAATGTAATTGTTCAATTATGACCCTAGTTGGTTTAGCCAGAGAATAAGACAGCAACCATGATTGACTCAGATAATGAGTGGACTGGACATGCCGAGAGATGAGTTTAGATTGGTCTGCCATATAACACGCTTCTGTCTATTTGAGATGGTCCGTATGTATAGGTAATCCTGTCTAACGTGGCTTTTTAAAATGTATTGCGTAGTAAAACTGCATAAACCTAATGTCAAGATAAAGTGTACTGTTAGCTAGCTAACGTTAGGTGTATGCTCTCCACTTTCTGGAGGACTGAGTTTTGAAATCAGTGGAATTCGAGTATGATAGCTAAGGAGGTGGAGAAAACACCTGTCAGTGACAAATATCTAAAGCTAAACTGGGCTTGATTAAAACCCTGGATGGGAAACCAAATGGATAGCTGTAGAAAATGAACTCTCCAGTAGGAGGTGCTGCCCAGCCTATGTTTTTTTTCTGATAGTGGATATAATGATGAAAATCTGATGTTGTTTCAAAGATACAAATTCAACATATTTTTATACAAGGTTTGTCTATATTGAAAATTGGTTACCACCTTCAAAACAACAGTATACGTTGATGACTTTTTCCACGTAGATTCCACGTCACAATGCGTTGACAAATTACGTTGAAACAACGTTGATTCAACCAGTTTGTGCCCAGTGGGGAGACAGTGGGAGAGAAAATTGCCCCGAAATTCAATATGCTCTCCAATTATCATGTGTAATAGGCTGTAAAAAATCCTAATATCTATTCAGCCATTTGGAAAGGCACAAAAAATGGCCCTGGCCACTTAGCCTAGTTTCTCTGCCCCCTTCCTGCAGATGACAGACTACCCTATCTGGTGAACAGAAATACATAATATGAGTAATATTTCATTCAAAGGCCCTCCATGTATCCTCATTTTTTCTTATTAACTGACTTTCGCCCCCTTCTTCATCTTTCCTATTTATCCACACCCCAATGGTGATTACCTCCAGTGAACTTCTTCTCTCCCCACACACACTCCTTCTCTCCAGACCATGGGAGGTCAAAATATTTGAACCATGACGTGCCTTATGTTTGCATTTCATTTCAAGAATGGAATTTCCTCACATTGTCACCATCGTCATGTCCTTGTCGTTATCTTCCTCGTCGTCTTCGTCATCATTATCATCATCGGCAGCGGCGTCAGCATTACCTGGGGTCGTAGACTGCGTGGAATGTATTTTGAAGTGACACTCACCCCATGACCTTGGAGAGACCTGTTGTATAATGCATTGATTGATGCATTGTGAATGGATAGATGCATACAGTATTGTGGATCGATCCAAACGTTACACCTTTTCTCATTTATAGCCCTATTTATTGTACCATAAGTAAGCCTTGTGAACAGATGAAGAAATGGTCATCTCATTTGCATAATTCATCTTTGGCCCTCTGATTGGGATTGCCACTGGATGCCCCAGCACCCGGGAAACATTAAAGCCAACAGCATTAGCAGCTATGAGAGGAAATCCACTGTCTGCCAATCACATCCCAGCTTGTCCCTACAGGGCCAGAACCCGAGTTGTGCTGAGGGGGAGGTTATCACGCCTGTGGCGAGACCTAATTTTCCTCTTACATACCGTGGCTGTCTCCTCCGCTGCCAGGACTGCTGTAGAAAATAGATAAGAGGAGGAGTATGAATCAAAGGTGCTGTCTATAAAAGAAAAGCCATCACACTGCACTGCATTTGGCTTTATTGTTCTCTCTCCCTCCTTGTTTCTTTTCTCTTCCTTTTTATATGGAGTCGAACAGAAAAGTTTATTTTCCAGTTCTCTCTTCCTGCAGTGTGTTTTGTCCAAGAGAGAAGCAGGGGGGAAGAGAAGGAGAGGGGATAGAGCAAGAGAGAGAGAGAGAGAATAAGATAAAACGATTGATGGAGAGCGAAAGGAAGAGCCAGACAAAGAGTGAGATAGAAAGGAACAGAAAGAAGAGGGGGGGGAGTGAGAAAGAGAGAGAAGGAGGAGACAGAGGAGAGAAAGGAGGTAGTGTTGTAGAGTAGAGTAGGGGGACCAAGCTGTTTGCGCCTGCATCTTTTTCAATAAACTTGTCAGAAGCAGACTCATCTTCATCGCCCGGCCGCTCCCTGAGTCGACTGACAATACCTGTCAAGTATCCCCCCACCTCGCGCCGGCAACAACAACAACAACAACTCTCCCTTCTCTCACCACGCTTTAAAAAGAGAAGAGGACAGCTTCCCTTCCCTCCCCCATGCTGGGGGGAACATAAGCAATGCAAAGTTTACTGTAGTCATCACCTCTGTTTTCGACTCAAGTTTTCTTCGCTCAAAGCTTTTTGCAGTTTGACTGAGCAGATACATTGTGGTGTCCCAGTGGCACAGATGATATTTAAGCTGTGTTTTGTTGGCAGAAAAATGTATTTGAAAAGTAGAGGTCAGAGGTTGTTTGACAATTAAAGCAATTTGTATTTTGATATAAAAAAACAGATATACTGTGACATTATTGACGTTTCTGACTACATACCTTTTCTCTACAACCAACATGGAGGCTTGTGTGGTATAGTATTCTTTCTGTGCTCATGTACTCATAACAACAATAGCCTACAGTATTTGTGATGATACATACACACGTACGTAGAGGAGTACAGCACCAGCTCATATCACTCTTTCTCATAGCTCCTCAAGAAGGTTATTATCATGCTATGATTGATATAGTGCAATGTCCTCACAAACAGCACTCACAGTGTTGTTTACTGTAGGATTTAAGACCTGGGCCTGTCTTCCCCAATATCTAAACAGCCCGTCTCTTATTAGTCCTGAATGTCACATCCAATGTTGTTTATCGCCCTCATCTCTGTTAAAAACTATATTTCCCCCGGAATGAAGGAGGGAGAATTTGTACATTTGGTGTTCTCGAAAAAGGCCCCACCATCTTGCACAGTGTCACATTTGAAAAGAGCAAGCAAGCCAACCACAAGATTTCCCCATCCTGTGCTGGGCTGATAAGCGATGACATATTTCCTCCTTGTGGGTCATAGACTTGGAGCAGTTTTATTGCCTTTTGTAATTACATCTGGTTCAGTGATCTTCTTCCCTTTCTCCTTCCTTCGAAATGGGAAGTGAATTTGTGGTTGTTTACACGCACGCCTATGTCCCTTAAGTGAGCTTACTCCACTACCAGCATTATCTATTCTTCGAGAAAAACCTTTCTCGATGGTTTGAGAAAAATCTTTCTGAGATTAAAACAATCATGCCTGCAGAACTTTCATTCCATTGACCCTAGTGAGGTAACATTTATTTACACTGAGTGTACAAAACATTAAAAACACCTGCTCTTTCCATGACATAGACTGACCAGGTGAATGCTATGATCCCTTATTGATGTCACTTGTTAAATCCACTTCAATCAGTGTCGATGAACGGCGACAGGTTAAAGAAGGATTTTTAAGCCTTGAGACAATTGAGACATGGATTGTGTATGTGTGCCATTCAGGGGGTGAATGGGCAAGACAAAATATTTAAGTACCTTTGAACGGGGTATGGTAGTAGGTGTCAGGCGCACCGGTTTGTGTCAAGAACTTCAACGCTGCTGTTTTTTTTCACACTCAACAGTTTCCTGTGTGTATCAAGAATGGTCCATGTGACGGAGAAGTCCGTCACTGGCCGCGGGCAGCGTTTGGTACACTAACACACACACAGTCAGCGCACCTCCCTGCTCCGTTATCAGCTACGTTAACAATGTGGGTCGACACACAAGTTAACTTCTCTATCTTAGTACATACGTTTCTCACTTTATTCTTACCTCTCGTCAGTAGCAGTTTATGGTATAAAGAATATACAGACAAGCGTTCATGTTTAATTTAAGCAACGTGTATTGTACTTATGAATAAGGAGGGATGGGATTTTGTAAATGTGTTATATTGGTATATTGTATCATGAGAAACGTGTTGCAATGTATATAATTCATTATGTTTAGCTGAGTGGAAAATGTAGGCTTTGACGAAGGTAATTGCTTAATTAATTAGTGCTGGGTATGTTCTGATGGGAGGGGCTTCCCCTACAAAAAGGAGCCTCTTTTTCAGTTCAAGGGGGGAACCATTTTTGATTGAGCTGTTGATGGGGCAGCATTGTTTTTAAGCTGTCCCCATAATGGATACTTTGGATGGCAGTACTGTTGTTTTTCTTCCGGATTCACCATGTAAATAAACACCTTTGCATAGAAGTACTTTTGCGGCTCCGCCATCTTTTTATTTGATCGAGGTCCGGTTTTTCAGTTTAGCCTTCTGGCCTACTCTACGTGACAGTCCACCACCCAAAGGACATCCAGCCAACTTGACACAACTGTTGGAAGAATTGGAGTCAACATGGGTCAGCTTCAATGTTCCCTCTAAGCTGTCCGAGTGCGCGGGCATGCAGCTCCAGCGGGACTGCCTCGCAGTAGAAATATCAGAGCGTGCAGAGAAGCACGGGATTGAACTTCACTCAGTTTTCCCATTAGTTACCACGATCAACGTTTCCCTTTACTGTGGGAAATGTGATTGAATCAACGCAATATTAGCCACTTTCAATACAACATACCGAAACAAAACCAACAGTGCAAGAGATTTTGTTGTAGGCAAAATGCATTGGAGTAGGATTCTGTTGCATTGACGAGCACGACTCAGGCCCGTACTCTACACAGACCGGAGCATATATGTAAATAGATCATATGGATCTGTGCCATTCACTTTGAACTGGACTGTTTTTACAGCATGAGCGGTCGTGAGTAGATGCACTTGTTTTGAGATCAAAGCGAGAGCTACATGTAGCGACGTGTGCACATTTGTACATTTGTTAATATCCTTTGCTAGTTAATGAGTTATTAGCCCAGTTATAGATCATTTGTAGTCAGCGATGGGGGAGGGATTGCTTCCTACAAGAGCACAAAACGTGTGCGTTTCTAGACATCTTTGGAAAGCCAGTCAGGTTAAGAGCTTTTTTTTGTCTTAAAGGGGCAATGTTGTATTTTGAGACAGGCATGAATAAGCTAAGTAGCCAATAGGCAGAGGGTACTATAATGTGTCTGATTCTCTGGTGTAATGGTATGGGAATAATGATGCATTTTATTTTGTAAAGTGGTTTCTTGCATCAAACAACACAACATTTTCAGTCACCTCATTGTCTCGAGGACAAGTGAATAAACAGGTTAATGTCAAGCCATGAGTGTTTTTTCGAAAGTCTCATGGAATTTAGAGCTACATTGAACACCACACATAGGCTGAATGATAGAACAGCTATGTCCATGTTAAAACGTTATGGGATACATTTTCTCCATTGTTTTGTGTGTTTTACCCATTTTTTTTCTCCCCAATGTTCAATCGTGTCTCATCGCTGCAACTCCCCAGTAGGCTCCATTGTTTTTGACGATAGGCCACTCTGGTAGGCCTACATTATGATGAAATAGTCACAGTAGCCTACTTGACCACTGTTAAAACTAACTAGCGGGTACAGCCTCAGTGTTTGCAGTAAACGTGCGCCGAAAGTTGCACAGAATTTTCACAATGTTCAAGTTTGTGACCTGAAATATGCTCAGTGAGGAAAAAACTGAGAGGGAACATTGGCCGGCATCCCTGTGGAACGTTTTGTACACTCAGTGTATTTTCCACTTCTATACTCTTGACATTAGCGGGCTCAGACAAATCCAGTCAGACCTTTTGTAAACGTAACACGACATTGATCTGTATTTTCTTTTCACCTTGGAGAAGTACATCACTTTTTCAAGTGCTTCAAGCAACCACTTCGATGTTCGCTGATTATAAAACTGAGTGATGGCTGAAGAGATTCTTGCGGATGGCGTCCTCAGATCTAATCAAGTACGGAACAATCGAAACAGCCCAATAAAATAATCCAAAAAGTTTTCTGTTCAATTATTCATCCGATTATCAAATAATAATGCCTATTGAATCATTAATCTTTTAGCAACCTCCTCAGATCTCTTGGCGTTGAAGCATGCTGTGCTGGATCTTCCCTGACATTTCAAAAGCCGGGTTTCATCCATAACGTTCATGTACCGTACAAACCTGTTGTCCTACATTTGTCAATGCTGCATCAAACATTTGTCAATGTGAACAATCCACTCCTTTCCCTTTTATTTTGGTCCCTTCTAACAAAGGTGTCAGTGAGGGAATAAAAAGTGAAAGTAATGATGGCGATGGGCAATCTGATCGCCGCTGCTGTAGGGGAAACTAAGCCATCGGCCATCGCTCCACCTCTCAGGTAGAGATGAAACGCTCTCTCTTCTCCCCTCCTGCTGTGCCTCCTGCTAGGCTTGGCCACTGGGCTGATGGAGAGTGCCCACCCAGCTAGCACATAATGTTCTGAGAATCATATGTTTCTTAGAGCTTTGTGAGAGTGTGGTTGTCCTATGGTTATTTTGCATACAACCTTTCCACAACATTCTGCTTTGGAACAATCTCAGCACATTTAAGGAACTTAACAAAAAAACTTAATTTTTTATAGTATTTCATTACTTTAACAGAACGTTTCCCAAAAGTTCAAAGATGGTTACATTAATTTTGGTATTGTTCTAGGGACATTCTCTAACTGATTTGACGTTGGGAATGTTCTCAAATAGTTCAGAGAACGTTAAGAAACAAAATGTTTCTTTGGGAATTTTAGTACTTCAGCATAAAACCCTCACAAACCTTTACAGATGCGCAATTGAGAGCATCCTGTCGGGCTGTATCACCGCCTGATACGGCAACTGCACCGTCCGCAACCACAGGGCTCTCCAGAGGGTGGTGCGGTCTGCCCAACGCATCACCGGGGGAAAACGACCTGCCCTACAGGACACCTACAGCACATGATGTCACAGGAAGGCCAAAAAGATCATCAAGGACAACAACCACCCAAGCCACTGCCTGTTCACCCCACTATCATCCAGACTACGAGGTCGGTACAGGTGTGTCAAAGCTGGGACTTAGAGACTGAAAACAGCATCTCGAGACCATCAGACTGTTAAATAGCCATCACTAGCACCTTAGAGGCTGCTGCCCTATATAGTTGAAGTCAGAAGTTTACATACACTTAGGTTGGAGTCATTAAAACTCATTTTTCAACCACTCCACAAATTTCTTGTTAACAAACTATAGTTTTGGAAAGTCGGTTAGGACATCTACTTTGTGCATGACACAAGTCATTTTTCCAACAATTGTTTAAAAACAAATTATTTCACTTACAATTCACTGTATCACAATTCCAGTGGGTCAGAAGTTTACATACACTAAGTTGACTGTGCCTTTAAACAGCTTGGAAAATTCCAGAAAATTATGTCATGGCTTTAGAAGCTTCTGATGTATGTAATTCAAGGCCTACCTTCAAACTCAGTGCCTCTTTGATTGACATCATGGGAAAATCAAAATAAATTAGCCAAGACCTCAGAAAAAAAACTTGTAGACCTCCACAAGTCTGGTTCATCCTTGGGAGCAATTTCCAAACGCATGAAGGTACCTCGTTCATCTGTACAAACAATAGTACGCAAGTTTAAACACCATGGGACCACGCAGCCGTCATACCGATCAGGAAGGAGACGCGTTCTGTCCCCTAGAGATGAACGTACTTTGGTGCGAAAAGTGCAAATCAATCCCAGAACCACAGCAAAGGACCTTGTGAAGATGCTGGAGGAAACAGGTACAAAGTATCTATATCCACAATAAAACGAGTCCTATATCGACATAACCTGAAAGGCCGCTCAGCAAGGAAGAAGCTACTGCTCCAAAACCGGCATAAAAAAGCCAGACTATGTTTTGCTACTGCACATGGGGACAAATATCGTACTTTTTGGAGAAATGTCCTCTGGTCTGATGAAACAAAAATAGAACTGTTTGGCCATAATGACCATCGTTATGTTTGGAGGAAAAAGGGGGAGGCTTGCAAGCCAACGAACACCATCCCAACCGTGAAGCACGGGGGTGGCAGCATCATGTTGTGGGGGTGCTTTGCTGCAGGAGGGACTGGTGCACTTCACAAAATGGATGGCATCATGAGGGAGGGAAATTATGTGGATATATTGAAGCAACATCTCAAGACATCAGTCAGGAAGTTAAAGCTTGGTTGCAAATGGGTCTTCCAAATGGACAATGACCCCAAGCATACTTCCAAAGTTGTGGCAAAATTGCTTAAGGACAACAAAGGCATGGTATTGGAGTGGCCATCACAAAGCTCTGACCTCAATCCTATAGAAAATGTGTGGGCAGAACTGAAAAAGCGTGTGCGAGCAAGGAGGCCTACAAACCTGACTCAGTTACACCAGCTCTGTCAGGAGGAATGGGCCAAAATTCACCCAACTTATTGTGGGAAGCTTGTGGAAAGCTACCCAAATTAAACAATTTAAAGGCAATGCTACCAAATACTAATTGATTGTATGTAAGTTTCTGACCCACTGGGAAGGTGATGAAAGAAATAAAAGCTCAAATAAATAATTCTCTCAACTGACATTCTGACATTTCACATTCTTAAAATAAAGTGGTGATCCTAACTGACCTAAAACAGGGAATTTTTACTTGGATTAAATGTCAGGAATTGTGATAAACTGAGTTTAAATGTATTTGGCTAAGGTGTATGTAAACTTCCGACTTCAACTGTACATAGACTTGAAATCACTGGCCACTTTAATAATGGAACACTAGTCACTTTAATAATGTTTACATGTCGGGCATTACTCATCTCATATGTATATACTGTATCCTATTCTATCCCACTGTATCTTAGTCTGACACGCTCTGACATTGCTTGTCCAAATATTTATATATTCTTAATTCCATTCCTTTGCTTTAGATATGTGTCTATTTTGTGTATTGTTGTGAAATTGTTAGATATTACTTGTTAGATATTACTGCACTGTTGGAGCTAGAAACACAAGCATTTCGCTACACCCGCTAAACACGTGTATGTGACCAATAACATTTTATATGATTTGATTTTGAATCGTCAGTTGAATGGTGTTTCCTTCGACACATTGGTGCAGCTGGCTTCCGGGTTAAGCGAGCGGGTGTTAAGTAGTGCGGCTTGGTGGGTCATGTTTCGGCGGACGCATGACTCGACCTTCACCTCTCCCGAGCCAGTTGGGGAGTTACAGCGATGACACAAGATCGCAATCACAAAATTGGGGTGAAAAAAGAGTGTAAAAATTACAAATAAAAAAATATCCGTAAAAATCACAAAACTTTATTAACGTTCAAGCAATGTTATTTAAAAACATACATTCACACAATAAGATAAAAATGTGTTTGCATGATTAATGCATAAAGGCCTTGATACACTGGCAATGGTTGCTGCAACTATTTTACATTGAAAATGTGCAACTTTTATTATCTGGTGAATCTTCATCGGCAGCTCCACCTAGTTGGTCATTTGTAGGAATCCTCCAATCAGGGTGCAGATATTGGTCATGTGATCAGTATGCTATTCCAAAATATTTTGGAAAACATGGCGACTGTTTTCGAGCTGAAGCGAGAGAAAATCAACTCCCATGTTGGAGTGAAATGTTGGGCATTCACATCTCATATGTTGCTCCACTACAATATTTATCATAATACGTGAATACATACATACTGGGTTCAGTTTGTCATGTTTAACTGCTGAAAATATCCACGGTGGCAGATACTAATCGATTAGCATGCTAACCGCAACCCATGCTCAGTCAATGGGACAAACAGGCTAATTCGCTAGCAAGCTAGTGTAACAGTATAGCTTCCGTCCCTGTCCTCGCCCCGAACCAGGGACCCTCTGCACACAACAGTCACTCTCGAAGCATCGTTACCCATCGCGCTACAAAAGCCGCAGCACTTGCAGAGCAAGGGGAACAACTACTTCAAGGTCTCAGAGCAAGTGACGTCACCGATTGAAACGCTATTAGCGCTCAACCCGCTAACTAGCTAGCCATTTCATATCGGTTACGCTAGCCATGTAGATTTTACATTTCATTTTTTGTTTTAAATAGTTTTTGGTATGTTTAACTAGCTGGCAAGATTGATGACTACCATTTACACTTCCTAGCTTAGAATTGTGAAATAAAATGTTTTGTAAATCTAGTTATCCGATTTTATGTCTGCTTTGCCATATACTTGTCCTTGTGCTCATTGTCCTTGTGCTCAGTGTCACATACCCAACGACGTTGCCAGCAATATTGCCTAAAAATTGCCAGTGTATCAAGGCATTAAGGAACTGCATTCACATGTGTTCTATCTGTGTTTGGAGTTCAAAAAAGTTAACCCAAAATAAGATAGCATTGTTATTAAAAGTCTTGTTGAAACATTCAGTGAAAATTTTAAGGAATTTATTCTTATCCTCCAAATAACCTAGAATTAACTTAAAATAAACATTCCCAAAATAGGAAAAAAGCATTGAGTTTGAAGGTAGGCCTTGAAAAACATCCACAGGTACACCTCCAATTGACTCAAATTATGTAAATTAGCCTATCAGAAGGTTCTAAAGCCATGACATCATTTTCTGGAATTTTCCAAGCTGTTTAAAGGCACAGTCAGCTTAGTGTATGTAAACTTCTGACCCACTGGAATTGTGATACAGTGAATTATAAGTAAAATAATCTGTTTTTAAACAATTGTTGGAAAAATGACTTGTGCCATTCACAAAGTAGATGTCCTAACCAACTTGCCAAAACTATAGTTTGTTAACAAGAAATGTGTGGAGTGGTTGAAAAACGAGTTTTAATGACTCCATCCTAAGTGTATGTAAACTTCCGACTTCAACTGCATATGCCTTCGTTCCCACAACCTAAGGTGAAACCAAAAACATATGTTACCAAAACTTCCAAGGAACCAATTGTGCTAGCTGGGCACTGGACTCCATTCATCCTCCCTGGGCATTCGGCTTCACAGCTGGCCTGTCAATCATTTGAGGGGGAAAAAGGCACAATCTTGGCCATCTTGGTCTTCATCAGGATGACTGTCATTTATTTGGCTAGCTTGGCTGAGTTGATGTCGATGATGGCAAGGGTTGGTTTGTTGGTTGGTTGCGAGCTAGCTGGGAGATTAATTGACCCTTATCGGAGAGGGCCAATGTCCAGTGACCTGTCCACGTATCACAACAGAAGCACCACTGCTTTCTTTGTTAGAGGCCAGTGGGGAGTCTGCGCTCCCCAATTTACAACACCCTAGTCAGATTGTACAAGGTTTTATATATGTGGTCTATTGTCAGCACATTGACTGCCTTTGGGCTGAGAATTATCCACACATTGATTTTGGCCAGAGTCTTATCTATGGCCCTGGCTGGGACATGGCAGCATCGTGCCCTCTTCTCACTCCAGTCCTATGACCAGTGGCCGTATTTTACTGCCACTGTCGCTAATTGGTGCGAGAGGAACAGAGGATCCATCTCCAAGTCCCACTTGACTCTTTTTACCACCACTTTTCCCTGTTTTTCCCTCACCTAGACTTAAATAGGAAGCGGAAAAAAGAGTAATGGAACCTCATCACCCTGTGTGTGTTAATAGAGGGACTGCTCACTCACAGGACCCTTTAGTCTGTCTACTGCGTAGACAAGTTGGCATCTCTTTGTCTTTCTCTCTCTCTTCTCTCTTCTCGCTCCCTCTCTCTCATTTTCTCTTCCTCTTCTCTTCCTGACTTTCTCACTCTTTCTTTTTTTCTTCCTTTCTATATCTCGTTCTCCCTCTCTGTTTCTCTCTATGTCTCCCCCTCGCTCTCCCTTCCTTACTGTGTCCAATCTCTGTAGCCAGCTCTATACAGGCCATTCTCTTTGATCTGTGTGCCAGAACACAGGATGAGAGTGATCCGCTGGCACCACAAGAACATCCCATTACGGACTTGGGCACAGTCCGGCCGGCCAGGGCCTTGGGGGGCTGCTGACAGGCGCTTCTGCCTGGGTGACTTTGCTTACCTCACACTTTCTCTACCACACCCGCACGCACGCACGCACGCACGCACGCACGCACGCACGCACGCACGCACACACACACACACACACACACACACACACACACACATACCCACTATATCTGCCAGAACTTGGCTACTTTTCTCTTCCCTAAACAATCTGAGAATGTCACACAGCCTGCTTATCGGGCTTGTTATTTCAAACAGACTAAACATTTGTCTTTCGTCTATTGTTGTGGCTCCCACACAAAATCAATGGGGCTCATTTATCAAACACGCATTGAGAATGAGCGTATTTGTTTGAACGTTTCTGCAAAATTCTCAGCACTGTGTGAGACACTAGAGCCAAATATATCAAAATTGTGCAGGCGGCTATGGACCAGTTAGGCTACTGCTTTATCAGCAAACCAATAGCATATGTCCCTGGGTCTATGTCTTGCCTTTGCATTTTACAGTACACACACACACACACACACACACACACACACACACACACACACACACACACACACACACACACACACACACACACACACACACACACACACATACACGTATGCACGCACATACACGCACACACATACACACACACACACACACATTTCCCTGTGCTCATATACACATATACACACACATTGACTCACAAACAGTCATGATGGATTGCTCCTTTCCATTTTAAACAGTTAGAATGCATGCTACCCTGGGGGACCCTTATGTGTGGAAGTACTTTGAAGTGTCCACATTTAATTAATCTCTAAGATGAATGAGTGGGAGCCAGAGCAGTTTGCCTGCGAGCAACCCGTCCGAGACACAAGTAGAAACAAATGTAGCAACGCCAGATAACCGTCTCTGTTGGGTTTTACTCCCAGCAGACCAGGGCAGATAACAATTCATTCTATCAATCAAGGCCTTGATTGTTTCAGATTGAGCCGCCAATTCTGCTGATTAGGGCAGAATGCTGATTACACTCTCCAGTGGTTGATTACAGTTTTCCTTGTTGTCGTGACTGTCTGTCGTCCTGCTGGGAGGTCGCTGCGTGCAGCGACAATGACAAGGATAATTGGCTGTAGCCACAGTTCAGTATAGTAGTGGCTGCAGTTTGAAGACATTTACACACACACACACACACACACACACACACACACACACACACACACACACACACACACACACACACACACACACACACTTACTCTAATAAGAGTAAGGTGGTGTATCAAGCAGCTGTTACAAATTGTTACAAATTGCCAGGCACATCTGTTCCTCTTATCCCTCTGCACATCCTGTATAAAGCTGTCTTCAGCCAAATCCAGCACTAGCAGGTGTGAAAGCCCATCACTACACCCACCCCTTCTATCTCAGGGTTTCCCAAACTCGGTCCTTGTGACCCAAAGTGGTGCACATTTTGTTTTTTGCTAGCGCTACACAGCTGATTCAAATAATCAACCAGTTGTCAAGCTTTTATAACTTGAATCAGCTGTGTAGTGTTTGGGCAATAACTCAAATGTGCATCTTGGGTCATGAGTTCCCGAGTTTGGGAAACCCTTCTCTAACTTATCACGCTCTCCATTTTTTATCCCCCTCTTACTTTCTCTCCCTCCCTTGTCATACTCCAGTCTCTCTCTCTTTCTCTCCCTACCCTGTCATACTCCAGTCTATCTCTCTCTCTCTCTCTCTTTCTCTCTCTCCCTTGTCATATTCCAGTATCTCTCTCTTTCTCTCTCTCCCTTGTCATACTCCAGTCTCTCTCTTTCTCTCCCTCCCTTGTCATACTCCAGTCTCTCTCTCTCTCTCTCTCTCTCTCTCTCTTTCTCTCCCTCCCTTGTCATACTCCAGTCTCTCTCTCCCTTGTCATACTCCAGTCTCTCTCTCTTTCTCTCTCTCCCTTGTCATACTCCAGTCTCTCTCCCTCTCTTTCTCTCTCTCCCTTGTCATACTCCAGTCTCTTTCTCTCTCTCCCTTGTCATACTCCAGTCTCTTTCTCTCTCTCCCTTGTCATACTCCAGTCTCTCTCTCTTTCTCTCTCTCCCTTGTCATACTCCAGTCTCTCTCTCTCTTTCTCTCCCTCCCTTGTCATTCTCCAGTCTCTCTCTCTCCCTTGTCATACTCCAGTCTCTCCCTCCCTTGTCATACTCCAGTCTCTCTCTCTCTCTTTCTCTCTCTCCCTTGTCATACTCCAGTCTCTCTCTCTTTCTCTCCCTCCCTTGTCATACTCCAGTCTCTCTCTCTTTCTCTCCCTCCATTGTCATACTCCAGTCCCTCTCTCTTTCTCTCTCTCTCTTGTCATACTCCAGTCTCTCTCTCTTTCTCTCCCTCCCTTGTCATACTCCAGTCTCTCTCTCTCCCTTGTCATACGCTCCGTCTTTGTCCCTATGTCTTGTCATGTTCTATGGTGGAAGGTTGCTATTCTGGCCTAGTTCTGGCTCATTGCTGGGACTCCCCAGCGCGCGCGCGCACACACACACACATCCAGCTCTAATCTGGGCTTTATATAAAAGCTTTCATCTTAAAACTGGAGCATGATCCAGGGAGTCTTCAACCGTGGCTATGTTCACTCCACTCCTCCATCCCTCTCATCACACACACACACACACACACACACTCCCTGCAGAGCCCAGTTAATTGCACAACCACGGCCCTCTGTGTATAGCAAATCAGGAGGCATGTGAGGTAGAGTTCTCAGCCTGAACCCGACGATTCCCGACGGCCTTGTCTGGCCCGGTCTTATGCCGGGCCTCAAAGTTCTGCTCAGAAAATAAAACTTTGTCTGCGGACCTTTTAGCCTACTATGGCCCTCTCTCAATCGCAGCAGCTGCAGACACTAGCAGCTCCAGGATTCCAATATTGTCTGGGCCAGAGACATTTGCTATTTTTCTGATGATTCAACTGTTTCAAATTGCGATACGAATAGGCTGGAGTGCAGTCGGGAGAATGATGTTCCACAAGACCATGACAGGCAGCGCATCTCAGTACCAAGCCCATATTCCAATAGCATCTGTTTTACGCTGATACATCCTAACAAAATACAGCCTATGACTATCCTGCTAATGTGCCTTGCTGGACCTTGTGAACCATCGAAAGTTGCCCCATAACTGATCCAAATGTTTTCCTAATCAAACATGCATTCAAAACACGGGGCTTTTAAATGCTAATTCAAATGAATTTCTGGCAGAAAATCGTGTTATTTATTTATTGTTTCATTATTTAATATTCCCTTTATTTCATGTTAAAATAAAAAGCTTGAAACACACGAATGACTTGTATGCTGTTTAATGACATGAACGAATGATTGATTATATTGAAGTAGGCTAAGTTACGTTAAAACAGATAAAACAGGACGTGCTCCCACAGCTCGATGGTGGATAGATTATATAAGGCTACTACGTAAATCAAGAGCAAAATAATACTCTTGATTTGGGCTACATGATTGCATACTAAAGGTTTAAGATCAAGAGATGAGCAAACAAATAAATGAGCTACCACCTCCACTTGCCCAGCCAGAGATTACTGTAACTAACCAAATATACAGACGGAGATTCACTGAAACAAAAGCACATTGATTGATTATCACACAAGTCAGAGACTTTTGGTAGGGAGTAGGACAGGCTACTAAGCGAGTGAAGCGCAAAATCCACTTGTTAAGCTACATTACATGCTAGCAAAATGAGCTAGAATAAAGATGATCATGAGCGCTCACTTCAATTTAGCTAACATTTCCCCATAGCCTAATTGTTACCAATAATCCAAACGTATATTCAGTGAAAACAAATCAAAACCGTGCTGAAATGAACATCTAGGTGACCACACACGACCATTGTTGTCACGTCTGCTCCTGCGCCTCTCCTCCGGCGTGCGACGGCGCCAGAGTACTAACCACCGGTCCTGGGATTCATCATTACGCACACCTGGCACTCATCATTACGCGCACCTGTCAGTCATTATGATTCACACCTGGACACCATTACCTTCATCATTTCCTCCCCTTATTATGTCACTCTCCCAGGTTCACTCACCAGTTGGTATTGTTCTTGTGTATCGGTGTACTGCCTTATGTTAGTGTCGTGTTCTTGGTTTTGTTGTTTTATTAAAACGTTTCACCTGCACCTGCTTCCGACTCACCGCCCCATCATTACAATTGTTTTAAATTAGTATTACAGTTGGATATGACTTTCGGAGTTTCAGTATAAGCAAGAATTACATGCATTCAATTGCATTAGCCTACTTAATATCAAATATTTTCATTGTTCAGTTGATCATAACTAAGGTGAGTTTTCGGCTCTCTGCGCTTTCTCTATGCCCGATGGCTGTTTCCTCGTCTCCTCACTCTGCTGCAGCCCGCCTCCGCCACATTGTTCTCAACACCAGTTTAAATCAATACTGTTTTCTAGAAATCTGACTTTTTTTTCGGGTACGGGCTCATTTCATTTCTGTGATGTCTGGCCTGGACTCAGGCTTCAGCACACCGGTCTTGGGTCGAACCGGGTTTGAATTGTCAGGCCCGATAAACTCTAATGTGAGGACAGGGCTGAAAGGCCCTTCGTGTATGTGTACCTTAGCAGCTTATGCCTTGGCAGACGTTTGTTGTTACGATACTGTGCATGTGTATAAACTGTATGCATGTTTAGAGAGAGAGAGAGAGACAGGGAGAGAGGGGAATGAAAGAGAGAGGTGTCTATTGTTCACATGTGTGTCTGTGCTGTGAATGAACCTACTTGAGGCACTTTGTGATTCTTTGGCAAGGCTTGAAAAGCGATATGAGAGAGAAAGAGAGAAACCGAGAGAGAGAGAGACGCACGCACACACACACACACACACACACACACACACACACACACACACACACACACACACACACACACACACACACACAGAGTGCACTACCATGCAAAGTTTCCGCCTCTGCCTCTATAAGCTTTCTCATCATCCTGACGGTAGCAGGATTTGTGCAGGAACAGGGTCTAATGGTGACAGCCTTTCATTTACAATGGCTAATGATTAGTAACCATAATAGCAAAGTATGCCTGAAAAGGCCTATGGGACCACTGTGTACACATCAAAACAATTCAGTGTGTGTGTGTGCGCCCCTCTGTCAATGGGTGTATTCCTGCCTGAGAATAGGCTACCCTCTTGAATGTTTGGATGCATGCCTGTCTAAATATGTGTACAGGGTCTATTTGGGAGCAGAGAGTACAGTACATATGTGGGTGTGTGTTCATTTGGATTACAGGATTACAGCTGGTTCATGGTGACTACAGTAGTTGATGAATGGGGTTCTCTCAGTGTCGGTGAGGTCCCAATCTAAATGAGACCTACATGAAGCCCAGTGGCTTTCCTCTAGGGCAGGACGGAGCAAAGGCCGGCCCGGGGGCCGTATGCTCAGATCACATAAAGAATTTGCGATAGTAAAGTTTTGAAAAACGTATTTGTTATTCAAATTAAAAGCCCAATGAATACTCTCCTTTGTGTAATGATTTAACTCCCACCGCATGTGGGACATTTATTTTGAAGGCACGTATAAATAACAACTGCACGAGGACAGACTATCAGGAATCAAGGTAAGACCCAGATGCAGACACATCGAATTGACAATATTTCAACAGGGGCAGGCAATAGACAGGTCAAGGCAGGCAGGGGTCAGGAAACCAGAGGTGGAGCAACTGTATCGGACGGCAGGCAGGCTCAGGGTCAGGGTAGGCAGAGGTCAACAATCCAGAGGTGGGGCAAATGTACAGGTCGGCAGGCAGGCTCAGGGGCAGGGGCAGGCAGAGTGGTCAGGCAGACGGGCTCAGAGTCAGGACAGGCAAGGGTCAAAACCAGGAGTACGAGAAAAAGGAGAGACTGGGAAAAGCAGGAGCTGAGAACAAAAACAGAGACAGGAGACAAAGGGCTGTGAGAAATAGGTTTGACTCTGGACACATGAAAGGTGGGATGTATACGAAGGGTATGGGGCAACAGAAGACGAACAGCAGAGGGGCTAATAATCTTGGAGATGGGAAATGAAACGATAAACCGGGGGGAGAGTTTGCCGGATTCCACCCGGAGGGGCAGATCCCGGGTGGATAGCCATACCTTCTGCCCGAGACGATACCGGGGAGCCGGGGTCTGATGGCAATCTGCTTGTTGTCGATACCTGGAGGTGGTCTTGAGGAGGGCCGACCGGGCTTTCCTCCAGGTACGACGACAGCGGCGGGCAAACATCTGGGCAGAAGGTACACCGACCTCTTCCTCCTGCTCGGGGAAGAGCGGGGGCTGATACCCCAGAGAACACTCAAACGGAGATAGACCCGTGGCAGAGCAGGGAAGGGTGTTGCGGGCATACTCGACCCACACCAGCTGCTGGCTCCAGGAGGTGGGGTTGGCGGAGACCAGACAGCGCAGAGTAGTCTCAAGAACCTGGTTGGCTCGTTCCGATTGACCATTGGACTGGGAGTGGAACCCAGAGGACAGGCTGGCCGACGACCCAATGAGGGCACAGAACACCTTCCAGAACCGGGATGAGAACTGAGGCACCCGGTCGGAGACCATGTCCACGGGCAGTTCATGGATCCGGAAGACGTGCTGCAAGATCAACTAGCTGAGCTGAACCCAGATCAGAAAACAATTTTCCTGCATTGGGTTATTCATCAAGAGGTGCTCTGTAAATGTGTTCTGAAAATGAGCCATGTTGTGGAGACAGTCACTAAAGTGGTAAACTTCATAAGAGCAACATCTTTAAACCACAGACAGTTTCTCATTGTTGGAAGAGACAGAGTCGGGTTATGCAGATCTCCCCAACCACACAAACGTGAGATGGCTGAGTTTGGGGAAGATGCTTTAAAGGGTGTGGGACCTGAAATTGGAGATTGCTGAGATTTTGCAAATGAAAGGAAAATATGTGGATTTCCCTCAACTGCAAGGTATTGAATGGTTGGCTGATTTTGCCTTCACTGTGGCCCTCATGAATGAACTGAATTCCAAACTAGAAAGGAAGGGTCTTTTTGTACATCAGATGTACAGCCTTGTCAAAGCCTTCAAGGGAAAATGACTCCTCCTGACCCGCCAAGTAGAAGCCAACAATCTCACCCACCTTCCAACACTACTAGTCTGTTCCCTATCAGATGACCAGCGGGAGAAGTATACATCGCTGCTGTGTGCTTTGAACGGTGAGTTTTCTTGTCGTTTTGAGGATTTCAAAGTGTTGGAAAATGACATGCTGTTGGTTTCCTCCACCTTCAATGTGGATAACGCTACCACTGACCTGCAAATTGAGCTTATCGATCTTCAGTCTGATGCTGTGATTGGAGAACTATTCAAAACAATGTCACTGACGAGGTTTATGCATCTCTCGATGAACAAAACTTTTCCAAAGATTAGGAGTCATGCTCAGAAGATGTTTGTACTGTTTGCGTCAACCTATGTATGTGAACAGACATTTTCAGTGATGAAATATAACAAGTGAAGGCACAGATCATCTCTTAAGGCCGCAGGATGTGATTTACAGTAGATATATCTGTCACACAGTCATACACATGATGTATAATCCTGTAATATGATTCTGGCCTGCGATGGCAAAAATATATTTTAATGTGGCCCTCCTTGGAAAATAATTGCCCAGGCCTGCTCTAGGGAGATGGCCTGGCACACACACACACACACACACACACACACACACACACACACACACACACACACACACACACACACACACACACACACACACACACACACACACACACACACACACACACCTTGGTCAGTGTCCTCCTCATTGCTCTGAAGTGGCCAACAGAAATGATCACCAACAAGCTCTCACAGAATTAGATGTTTAACCACATTCTTCAAACTTTAAATTTAGAAGTGGCTCAAAGTCAAATTTCAAAGTGTTTTTGCTGCTCCTGCTGATCTGTATCGTTACATAAAAACATTTTCGAGGTTAAGGGTTAAGTTTAGGCACTCATTCCAAATGGTTAAGATAAGGGTTAAGGTCTGGGATAAGGTTAACACCCCAAATAAAAAACAACAGTGTCCACGACTGTGATCGAGAGCACAACCTTCTGATCCAGAGTCATGGGATTACCCAAATGAGTCATTTGTTATGGAATTATGCCCATCCACCACCCCCGTCCACAACGCCCTAGCAAAACCCAAGCCTATTTAATGGTAATAGTGCTCACTGTTGCCACTAGTGGCCGGTTTTGAAGGCATTTCCCCATGTCTTCAAGATAGACGTCCAGTTTCGACATCAATCTTGAACGACCTGCCTGATTACCACAGAAACAGGCTGGGCTGGGACCCACACCACACTCTATGCACCCGGCTACCCAACACATGCACACAAATAGACACACACACCCCACTCTCCCCTGTGTACTTGG
Source organism: Salvelinus namaycush (assembly GCF_016432855.1). Classification (NCBI taxonomy): domain Eukaryota; kingdom Metazoa; phylum Chordata; class Actinopteri; order Salmoniformes; family Salmonidae; genus Salvelinus; species Salvelinus namaycush. The sequence goes on from NC_052334.1 coordinate 39,026,091, forward strand.
TACGCTGGCCCATAGTTAGCCTATGCATGCTGCCAATCCAGCCTAGAGTATAGAAATAGACTTCCATCAGCCACCCATTGACTTACAGGGTATAACACGTTCTATGAATTCTATTTCTATGGGCTGAAGGCCCCAGAGACTCGGGGTTTGTCCCGAAATGGCACCCTGTTCCCTACATAGTGCCCTGGCGCCTGGTCAAAAGTAACACATTAGACTAGCCTACATGGTGAATAGGGTGCTATTTTAGACGCAGACTCAGTCAAGGGTTTTAATGAGTAAGCCTTTGCTAACTGCTCAGCTGCCGTGTCTCTGCCTCTTTCCACACTGACCAGAGGAGATGTGTGGGCCTCTCTTTGTCGCGGCCCGGCTAATTGCTGCTCAACAACGTCTCTTGCTGTCCCGTCTCATCGATAAAGGCCCTCCGTAGGGAAACCTGGAGGCACCTAAAGACAAACAAACCTGAACGGCCAATCGATAAGAGTGAATTTGAGCGTTACCGGTCAGCCAAAGGCTCCGTACGTGTGTGTGTTTTGTGTGTGGGGTGGGGTCGGGGGGGTTTGTGTGTGTGCATGCGTGTGTGTCTGTGTGTGTAATTCTCCACTGCTTCCTGTGTTCTCCTATGGGATCTTTACCCATCACTACTCCACTCTGAGCTGTTGTCTGCCTCTGCATTTTGATGCGATTTTGATTAGGCCCTTATCACAGATCTCAGAACAGGCTTCACACAGCTATAATTCTGAATCCCCTTGACTTGTATGCCATAGATAGATTATCTTAATATGTTTTTCATATTGAGGCCATAAACTATCAAAATGAAGAAAGTCGCACACTCCATGTATAAACTCCCAGCAATTGAATGGGTATTTACCTAATAAATTGCTGGGAGTTTACACATGGAGTGTTCGACTTTCTTTATTTTGATAGTTTATAGTTTCGCCGTTAGTCAGCACCTCCACCCAAACAATTTTTTCTGGGTGTGCACCAGCTCATGTTTTTTAATTTCATATTGAGGCCACCAGTTGCCTATAAAGGTTCATATTTAAAGCTGGAATCCATACTTGGGGAAACTGCCAACAAGCTCTAACAGTCTCACTGCAGAATTAGACGTTTATCCACGTTTCTGCCAACATCACATTTTTTAAGTTGTTTCAAACATCAAATTCAGAAGGTTAATAAGGGTTAAGGTTTTTGACATGTTATAACCATGTTAAAACATTATGTTTAAGCACTCATTCAGAATGGTTAAGGTAAGGGATAAGATGTGTCCACCACTGGGATCGAACACCCGTAACCCGTAACGCGTCAAACACAAGTATACATCCTTTTACGATATTATAACAACAAAGAAGGTACTTAAAACAGCTGACACTGTTTTCTTTTCACCGGACATCATTGAAAGTCATTGCATGCGCAATAGACGAACAGTGTACTGTATTTTTTTTCCCTCTCCTCGCCATTCTGAATGCTCCTCTCCTCCATTTCATCAACAAAAGAAAAACAATAACAAATGCACTGGGGGTGAACAGTGGCGCTGTTTCACCGTAAGTGGATTTCAGCTTAAAAATAGAATTTTTTTATACACTTTTAAAAACAAATATCAGATATCGGACCATTTTCTAATCCACTGACTATGACATTGTCTGCTGCAGCCTATATGGCCACTCTGTATCTCTGCT